>NC_143256.1:83597837-84847837 GCF_984573655.1 Nuphar pumila | reverse complement strand
GCGCTTTTGGGCTACCCGCACCCCCGTGGGTGTGGACTAAGTCCAACCCTTTGGACTGAACCCACTAGGGTGCAGTCCAAGGGCTCTCTAGCGACATTAGTAGGTCTGGTCCTTGATTGGATCAGACCTGCTAAGAGGTCCATGCTTGGCCCTTTTGGGCCTGGGTTCGCTGAGCCGCTATGGGGCTCCCTTGGCGCGTAGCCGAGTGCGAGTGCACCCGGGTGAGCTGGGCGCTGGCCTTGACCAGTGCTGCAGCACATGGTCTGCACATAGAGTGCAGACCATGGTTGTGGTGGGGCCAGGTGGCACGTCGGCAGCAGGGCCCTTTGGGCTCGGTTTTCTCTTTGGCGCCAAGTTCGGCACCGGGCGCTAAGGCACTCGGTAGCCTTGTCATCGTGGGCAGTCACGAGCGGGACCCCCAGCTCGTGGTCTGCACCATTAGCGGACTCAGTTGAGTTGTCATGATACCCCTTTGAGTTTCCACGGATGTCCTTCGTGGCGGCAGTTGTCCCTCTCGTCGCTGCCAAGCGGGTTTGGCTCGGTGAGCGACAACATTCATTTTTTAGCAACAATGTCGTTGCAACCGCGGATTTGGGTGCTAATACTCCGTTGACCACCCTGGCAGCGAGGTGTTTGTGTCGTGACTTATGTCACGGTACACGTTTGTGTGTACTTCGCTTGTTTTCGAAGGACGCTTACGGCGATTGGCGCTTTGTGCCCCAGTTGCACGGGCAGAGTGCGACTATACTCTGGTAGTGGCGATGTGATTTCCCATTCGGATGGGATTGTGTTGACCTTGCTCTCGACACACTTGGGTGTCGATGCTGCAATGATCTTGCATCGATGGCCTCGCCATGCGAGTTTTTGCCGCAGTATGAGGGTTGAATTACGCGTATTGGGAAAATACGTATTTGAAGCCCTGGTCGCTCCTCGCTCATACAGTGAGCATCGTATATGTATTTTGAGCCTTGTGCCGCTCAGAATTTGTAGTTGTGACACTTTACCTGCTTGTTGATGTATCGTTGCTCACAGCACGATACGTGTGCGAAATTATATCTTTGTGGGTTTTCCTGTTTCGCACATGTAGGTTGGCACATCCTGACACATTTGTCACTAGCTCAATTGTCAAGTGTCTTCTTGTTTGGCTCACATTCGTATATCGATGGATATACGCTGCACCAGAGGTGTGATTTGCACTTGACATGACATACACATGGAAAGAACCGAACACACTGTAGGGTTTGACACCTTTGACCTGTTGAGGTTTTGAGACTCGGTTGGAGTCTACATGCAATGGCCCGGGTTCGTGAGAATGTGCTCACATATTCGTGTCACCCTAGGCATAAAATAAAATGGTATATTATCGTCTTCATAAGCGATGTGCTCATGGTGGCCGGGTGAGGCAGAGCACATGAATGGGCAGGCCAAGTCCTCGTTTGCGTACCCCGCGGGGACCACGAGGGATGACTACTTCGAGAGGAAGTACGACTGGAAGTTTGAGCCTAAATAAGATAAACCTGCCGCGCCCCATTCACAATTTGGTCACCCAGGAAGAGGGTGAATGGTACAGCCCCGAGTGATGTGTCGTTACTACGACTTGTTCTTTTGAGGAGCCGATGTGCCCTCTGACCTCCAGTCACTCAGAGTTAGGGAGGTCGAGGTTGCCCTCTACAGGGACCTTTGCTACTGCAGTAGTACGGATTGCAATCCTTTACCCCTGCGAAAGGTTTCTTTTGGTTGTGTGTCGCCCGCAGGTGGTTTTCTCGTTCTATAGCATCCCCAGTTACCACATTCGAAATTGAATAACAGACGTCGGGTGCATGTCTCACAGAACTCGAGGGCTTTTCCTTCGCGTACCCGAAGGAGGTAAAAAGATGAACATAAGGACTAACAAATCAGACTGACTTACTGTAGTTGTTACTCTAGAGCCGTATATACTTGTGTTCAGTTGCTACTTTCTGTTGGTTAGTTCCTACTCTGTTACTTTAGTTGCTACTTCCTGTTGTTCAGTTTATGCTCTGTTACTCTAATTGTTGCACTGTTACTTACTTGTAGTTTTATAGTCTTATGGCACGTGCACCTTTCTAACACACACTTGTACTTTTATTCAAATGCTTCTAATTGTTCCATCATGCTAGTTATAGTCTGGTACTTAGCACACGTGTAGCATGTTGCTTACTTTCTGCTTTTCCTTGAAAATGATAATGTATGGATGGTTTGTCTCACCAACTCGCAAGAGTACTGACCCCGTTTTATGGGGATACAGGTGATGAGTAGACGCAGCGCGATGCGACGGCGCACAGCAGGAGCCTTGAGACCCAAACTTTGCAGCAGATTCTGGCTTCTTCTGGTTTTGGGGTTTTTGAGGGGTTGTACCTCTCCTTTTTGTGAGACTGTTCCTTTTTGTACCCAGTCTCATTTTTGTATCATTGTAACTATTGTGGAAATGAAAAATACTTTACTTGTCTACTGTGGTTTGGTTTTCTCACTGTGGCTTGCTCAGACTTGCGGCGTTTGCTTTACCTCTGTTTTCCTCCTTTACTTCCGCTAGTTGTTTTTCACTCTATATATCCTTCAAAAAAAAAATTGCTCAAAAACCAAGGGTTTTTACAAGGTCGGGGTTTGGGGCGTCACAGTTTGAATGGTAGCAAGTATGCTTTTGTTATAGTAGATGATTATTCTTGATTTACATGGGTAATTTTTCTAAAAAGCAAAAATGATGCTTTTTCTGAATTTTCCAAACTTTGTAGAAAAATTACAAATAAAAAATCTACATCTATTGTTAAAATTCGTAGTGATCATGGTGGTGAATTTGAAAATGAATCTTTTCTAAAGTTTTTTGATTTACATGGTATATCTCAAAACTTTGCTTTTCCTAGAGCGGCTCCACAAAATGGAGTTGTTGAAAGAAAGAATAGAATTTTGCAAGAATGTGCTAGAACCATGCTTCAAGATAAAGATTTACCAAAATACTTTTGGGTTGAAGCAATAAATACAGCATGTTATGTTTTAAACCGTGTTCTTATTCGACCAATCTTACATAAAACATGTTTTGAATTGTATTATAATTGTATACCAAAGATCTCATATTTCAAAATTTTTGGTAGTAAACGCTTCTTGTTAAATACCAAAGATAATCTTGATAAGTTTGATTCAAAATCAGATGAATCAATATTTCTTGGATATTCTTCTAGAAGTAAAGCTTATCGTGTTTTTAATAAAAGAACATCTTGCATTAAAGAATCTTTACATGTATTTGATAAGAATTGTGAGCAGGTTATTCCTCCAAGCAAAGGAGAAGAAGTCATACTTCAAGAAGAACCTTTGATAGAGAGTACTTCTCAAGAAAATGTTCCTCTTCAACCGGTTTGGAAAGAAGTTCCCAATCATCCACATGAACAAGTTATTGGAGAAATAAAGAGTGGTGTCCAAACTAGAAGGCAATTGCAATATATTGCAAATATTGCTTTCATATCTAAAATAGAACCAAAGAATATCAATGAGTCTTGTGATGATGAATTTTGGCTTTTGGCCATGTCTGAAGAACTTAACCAATTTACTAGGAATGATGTATGAGATCTAGTTGATAGACCAAAGGATCATCCAGTAATTGGAACAAGATGGGTCTTCCGAAATAAGCTGGACGAAAATGGCGAAGTCATTCGAAACAAAGCAAGACTAGTAGCACAAGGCTATAATCAAGAAGAAGGCATAGATTTTGATGAAACTTATGCACCAGTGGCTCGATTGAAGTTAATTCGAATGATGCTTGTTTTTGCTAGTTACATGAATTTTAAGTTATATCAAATTGATGTTAAGAGTGCATTCTTAAATGGACTCATCAATAAAGAAGTTTATGTAGAGCAACCTCCAAACTTTGAAAATGAGAAATATCCAGAAAAAAGTCTACAAGTTAAAAAGAGCTTTGTACGGACTTAAACAAGCACCAAAAGTGTTGTATGAAAGTCTACGAAATTTTCTAGAACAATCTGGTTTTCCATTGGTCAGATAGACTCCACTTTATTTATTAAAAATCTTAATTCAGATATTTTTATTGTACAAATTTATGTTGATGACATAATATTTGGTTCTACTAATGATTCTCTTTGTAAAGAATTTGCTAAAGCTATGCAGGAAGAGTTTGAAATGAGCTTGATGGGGAATTAAATTACTTCCTTGGACTTCAAATAAAGCAAACTGAAGAAGGAATCTTCATCAACCAGGCTAAGTATACAAAAGAACTTCTCAAGAGGTTTGGGATGGACTCATCGAAATCAAGAAGAAATCCTATGAGTACAACTACTTCTCTTGATAAAGATGAAAATGGTAAAAATGTAGATACTAAGCTCTACAGAGGTATGATCGGATCTCTATTATACTTAACTGCTAGTCGATTTGATATAATGTTTAGTGTTTGTATGTGTGCTAGATTTCAAGCTAATCTAAAAGAATCTCATTTAACTGCACTAAAACAAATTCTTCATTACTTCAAAGATACTTCAAATTTTGGTTTGTTTTACCCAAAATCATCTTCCTTTGATTTAGTTTCATATAGTGATGCAGATTTTGTAGGAAGTAAATCTAATCGCAAGAGTACTAGCGGAACTTGTCATTTCTTAGGAAATTCCTTAGTCTCTTGGTTTAGTAAAAAGCAAAATTCAGTGTCACTCTCAACAACTGAAGCAGAATATATAGCAACTAGTTTAGCATGTTCACAAGTACTATAGATGAAATAGACCTTAAAAGATTTTGGTTTGAATTACTCCACAATAACTATTTATTGTGATAACACTAGTGCTATAAATCTTTCAAAAAAATCCTGTTCAGCACTCAAGAACTAAGCATATTGAAGTTAGACATCATTTCTTAAGAGATCATGTGTTAAAAGGAGATATTTTGTTAAATTTTATATCCACTAATGAACAACATGCCGATATCTTCACTAAACCACTTAAAAATGAAGATTTTATGAGAATTAGGAGAGAACTAGGCATTTGCTCATTTTTAGATTTATAAAATGCTATTTTTTTGAACAAAATCTCAAAATTGCACCTTATTAGTCGACCGATAAACTTCTAGTCGACTGATGATTTAAATTTTTTTTACAGAAAGAATCACACCTTATTAGTCAACAGATAAAATTCTAGTCGACTGATGATTTTTTAATTTTCAACTGAAGGGACCCGATACCCCTTGGATTTTTTTTTTGTTTTTTAACACCCATTTTTTTTTAACGCACCGTTTCATTTTTTATGCTCATATATTTTTCCCCTTTTCATAGAAGAAACCCTCTCTCTCTTTCTCCTCTCTCTTCCGAAAATCCTTCGGAATGCCGAACGAACTCCTTCTCACCAGAATCCTCTTGCCGTGACAGGGTGCCTCTTCACCCAACGCCGCTTGTGGAAGCCTCTTCTCACCTGTCGTCATCCACAACGTCATCTTCTGTTTCTGTAGCAGACGAACTCCTCCTCGCCTCTTCACTCTTGCCTAAAAATCTGTGGAAACTCGACATCCCTTTCGGTGGGTTGTTACTGCCGATTATTTTGGCCACTATCAACGACCTTTATCGTAGAAGGCACATTGTCTGTGTAACGCCCCAACTTTTTACAGTAAAAATTTTGGAGTAAATTTTTTTTTTTTTTTGAAATAGCGGAAGTGACAAGTCCAAGCGTCGAGCGAGTTACAGGTAAGCTAGAGAGGTACTGAAATCATTTCATTCATTTATTAAAGCTTTAAGTACATCTCATAAATGGAAATACAAATCTAAATATTCAGAGTTTAAACAGGAAACACTGAAAACTGAGATCTCTTGACTACTTCCAAAAACGATGCCACGATGCTCCAATTATGCATTACCTGAAAAATTTTAATTCAGAAGGGTCAAACTCCCTTGTCTGCGTAAGAAGTATTATATTTATATGTTGTGCTCAGTGTTCTGTGTACAAATATGTGCAACATTTGCAGATATCATAATTGTAAAGTTTCAGGCAATATAACTTGCTAAGAAGGAAAATTCTACTGAAATAGGCATGCTTTCTATTTTGCTATGAAACAAGAAAATACCAGGTGTGTGTTCATTCTTACACGCACTATGTGTTTTTTATCATTTACAAGATCCACTACAAGGATTACAACATTTATTCACAAACATCTACGAGGACAATGTAAACTTTTTATGTTTATCTTTCCATTTTTCTATGGTTACACATAGGCATTCGACATCGTATCCAACCCTCTCCAAGGGTAGATCATGGGTCCCGTAACATACACCGTTCTCTCAGGTGTACCCAAAGCCCGAAGAATCCAGTAACATACACCTTCTTCCAGGTGTACCCAGAATCTCAAAGGTTTATATATTTATGTATACATTTAACATTTCTTTAAAACCAGGTGCGAGTCATCGCACAACGAGGGGTCCGGTAACATACACCGTCTTACAGGTGTACCCATAACCCAGCAAGCCTCATGATTTGACATACATTTTTATTATTTTATTTTTTTCAATTATGTCCTTATGCGAGCCCTCGCACCACGGGGATTTCCAAAATCCCGAACCCAGCTCGGGGTTCCAAGCCTTGTATGCATTCGAGAACTAGAGCTTTATAAGCACCCTCAAAGTAACATTTCATAGAACATGGCTTGACTTGAATCCCACAGTGTCATCTAAGTTAGGAGAAAGGGTGTATGCGCTTGCATCCCGCGTACCAAGCCATCTATGTGGCACAATAGTATTATATATATATATATATATATATATATATATATATATATATATATATATATATATATATATATATATATATATATATATATATATATATATATATATATATATATATATATATATATATATATCCAAGGTACGCCCAATAGAGAAGTCACATGGACTTCAACCAACAAATCAGCTGTCATAAGCCTAGTTAGTACCAAAATTAGGATTCGTCCCAACATCCACAAAAATGGTACAGCGTCGCATCCGATGCCGGAGGTGGTGGTGAACCCCCGCCATTGACCGAATTGTGCCAATAGTGGTCCGCGCCACAGCTTGTTCCATTGCTGCAGTCCTGCAAGACTGGCCCGTTCCCGACTAGTAGTGCATACACAACAACATAATGATACTTGACACCAAACCAAAAGGGTCGCAACTCTGGCCGAACCCAGTGGCTCATGTCGGTTTTACCCGAATCTGGTTCTGTCAGTCCACAGCATCTCAGCCGCTGCTGGAATCGGCTCAGACCCCCAAACAAAATGTTGGGTTACTCAGCAAATACCCACACCGGTTGGTGTGGCCATCCTGCATGGAGCCACACCGATGCAGGACAGAAACGGGTTGACCGAATGGGTCAGTCAGCCCACTGTCCTAGGTAACCAAGTGAGGCAATGGTCAATTGACCCGTGTTGACGTTTCTTATTTTTTTTTATGCTCTTTATATCTGCATATATTTTGAATTTTATATATGTGAATGCTTTCTTCAGAATTGAGATTATTCACTCAAACGTCTTATTTATTGCAGATCTTTTTCCTTGCCAAGAACATCTCAATCCTAAAATTTGTTACATTAGATCTACGACAAATGTGGGGATGGATTTGAATAATTCAAAAACACCCAAAAAGGAAAGCCAACATTTACTGCATGGTTAAAATGTATACGAAGTGCCTTTTTCTAATTTTTCCTAGTAAAATTCTTTTACCATGGTTGCTGGAACCACCTACCTAGCTTGAGAAGATTTGTTGGAAGTTGTTTTGTAACTCAAAGCAACGTTTTTTTTTTTTAAACTCATTTATCTTCATGAGAAACGTGCAGCCAAGGACTCCCGATTTTCAACTTCCATTAAAAGAAAACAAATTTATGATAATACTACTACAGTTTACCTATTTTCATTACCTTATAGCAATGCATTTTCTATAGTTTCTTAAAATACAAATATTTTCACCTTCAGCTTATTCATTTGATGAAAAATAATCAAGTCAAACATGTAAACACTTTCTTCTCATCAAAACCAGGGAAATACTAAGAAGCCCCCTTGTCACATATTCTATGCATAAGAACATGTACGTATAAAATCCATAAGTGTCCTAATCTTCTCCTTTTATTGACTAGATAATCTGATTCTTTGTCAAGTGTAAAATAGATATAATGCCATACACATGTGTGCACAAACACACCTCACATACACACATACATATAACAGATACATGACTTTGAAACTAAAATAGAACAATGCCCATAACACATGAATCCGAAAGCTAAAACGGAATAATGTCCACAATGTCATAGATAGAAACATACATACATACACAGATCATACAGCATAACGTATGCCATCTTGCCCCCAGAAATCACGTTTTCAAGCAAGCCATCATCAAAAGAAAAAAAAATCAGTGAATAAAACCATCCATACTTCCCGGATACATTTGTATATCAAAGCATCAACCAAAATAAAACGTTTACTTTCTCAATACCCCTTAATAATGGGTTACTATATATATATATATATATATATATATATATATATATATATATATATATATATATATATATATATATATATTGCTTTTTCTTTGTTGTAGCAACACACCAAATCGTGTGCACACTTGTAACAGTATCATGCGACCCCTGTGGCTGCCACAGCCAGGCTGTTGGCTGAACTTCCTTAGGTCATCATGTGAGTGAATGGAGGGTTCGACACACACCCAATCTAGTGCCATCCATACTCAAGTCGATAGAACTACAGTCATATTTATACTGCAGGGCATCTAGCACGCACACACAAATTAAAATACTCCTTACCTCTTTGAAGTCTCGCGATGGCAACCACCCCACTTCCTTATCTTCGTTGAAGCGGCACACTATGTCGCTAATGGAGGTCCACTTGCACAGCAATAGGAGGTTTACACGTCCAGCAAGAGAGGTCCAAACTTACGAAAATGGAGAGAGAGAGAGAGAAGGAAAATATGAAACGTTTTCTCCTTCTCTACTTTAATTCTTTCTCTCCCCACTTAGGAGAGTTTTTTTTTTTTAAAACCTAACTTCCAGCCCACCTTTTTAGTGGGTGTTTGGAAGTTCCAACATTGTCCCTCCCTCTCATTTGTAAAAATACCCTAAATTTCAAATTTTCTCTCTTTTAGTGGTACCCTCTCCCATTTGATGGGATTGTTCTTTGTTTCTTGAGAAAAGAAGCTGAAAACACTCCCACGCGTTTTTGGTGGGAGGTGGTTATGAAATAAAGGTTTATATATATATATATATATATATATATATATATATATATATATATATATATAGAGAGAGAGAGAGAGAGAGAGAGAGAAATCGTCACTTTTCTGTGCAAAAAGAAAAATCCGTACATAGGGGGTTTTGAACTTGGCTTGCGGCTCCGCACACCCATTTGTCTTACCATAACACCACACCATCACTTGGTGTTTACTTTTGCAAGAAAATTCATTTTATGTCATATTTGGACGTTTTTCCTTGTTGATGGATTTCTTCCATTTTCAAGTGGATTTTTCACCCGTTGGTTCTAAACTTGCACTCTCTCACCATAAATGTGCTTCGGATCTCACGCTATTATCTCAGAACCATTGGATTTCTCCACTTGGTTTCGTGAACCGGGTCGGATCATCGGATCTCGCTTAAGTCCAGATCCAAGTACCCTTTCTACTATTCATTACCGGCATGCCTGAAAATCACATTGAATATTTCATAAACCATATTATTTCACATAAACACACATTTTTATTTCATTGAAAATTCCTTAAAATTCATGGGTTTTACATCCTACCCTCCTTAAAAAGGATTTCGTCCACGAAATCACAAACATCAATCGACACAAAAGTTATGGTATTTCTTAGTTAATGGCACGTCTTTTCTTTCAATGGAGTCGAATCAGCTTAAACTAAATTTTCAGTCGACTTCTTCGGGCAAAACTTAGCAATATGTCATGGTTGCTCACATTTGAAACACTTGCCATTATAGAGAGGGCAAACTCCGAAGGGATGATCCTCATTGCATCGTCGACAAATTTGTTGAACCTTTGGCTGTTGCGATTTTCTTTGTTGTTGGCGGTTCGGGTAGCCTTCCTGCCGCATTTTCTTTTTTGAAGGTGGTGTGAACTCCCTTTCACTATGATTTTTCTCATTAGTACTCACCTTGATCTGTTGCTCGGGTTTATTCCATTGCTTATTTTTCTCTTTGACCCAGTCTTCTTCCAATAGGGTCGCTACTTCGATGGCCTCGTCGAGTGATTTTGGCCCTCGGGTGAACACTTTGGTCCTCAAAGCTGGCTTCAATCCACGAGCAAACTTCATTGCTCGATCCTCTTCCACGGTGTATACATTTGGGCAATATCGTTCTAGACAGCGAAACTTAGTGATATAATCCGCCAGTGTTGTTGCCCCATGTTGTAGGTTTAAAAATTCTTCCATCTTCTTACTACGTTCATGCTTAGGGAAATATGCAGAGTTAAAAACCTCAACAAACTCGTCCCAAGTAACCTTTTCATTCTGGAACTTGATCGTAGAGATCGTGTCCCACCACTTCTCAGCATGGTCCTTCAAACGATAGGTACCGAAGTTCACCTTGTGCTCCTCTAGAACATTCAGAACACAAAAAATATGTTCTATCTTGCGTATCCATGTCTCTGCAGCTTCAGGGTCCGTCTTGCTCTTAAAAGCAGAAGGATTCATTTCCATAAAGCGTTTGTAAGTGACTGTACCTATGTTCTGCCTATCTTGGGCCACCTGTTGGAGGTTCGCACCCACTTGTTGCATTGTAAACACCTGTTGTTGCACAACCTCAGCAAGATTGTTCACAGTGTCCATGATATCGTTGCACCTGGCCTTTCATGCCATCTATCAGGACAGAAACATAATAATAGTTAATCGTTAGGTTACACAATCATGCTTGCTAAGTAATATCCCTAGCAATCTTTCATAGTTCTCAAATGCATGATGCGCGATTCAAATAATGCCACAATAAAATTTATTGGTGCAATAACTCATTCTATATATATATTCTTCGAACAACCACAAGAGATACCGCATAAGGCCGTTATCGTCAGAAATTCACCATTCTAGATGACCCACGTTAGAGAATTTCCACTCTAACACACTATTCGGAAAATTACCACTCTGATATCATAAATAAAGAGTCATCACTCGAATGACATCGTTAGAAGATCATCATTCTAACGACATTGCTAAAGAATCACCACTTCATTAGAGAATCATCATTCTAATGACATTCTTAGAGAATCATCACTCTAACGACATTGTTGAAGAATCACCACTTCAACAACATCATTAGGGAATCACCACCCTAATGGCATCGTTAGAGAATCACCACCCTAACGGCATTGCTGAAGAATCATCACTCCAGCAACATCATTAGAGCATCACCACCCTAATGACATCGTTAGATAATCACCACCCTAACAGCATTGTTGAAGAATCACCACTTCAACATCATTAGGGAATCACCACCCTAACGTCATTGTTGAAGAATCACCACTTCAACATCATTAGGGAATCACCACCCTAATGGCATCGTTAGAGAATCACCACCCTAACGGCATTGCTGAAGAATCATCACTCCAACAGCATCATTAGAGCATCACCACCCTAATGACATCGTTAGAGAATCACCACCCTAACGGTATCGTTGAAGAGTCACCAATTCAACTATTTCATTAGAGAATCACCACTCTAATGACATTGTTAGAGAATCACCACCCTAACGATATTGTTGAAGAGTCACCAATTCAACTATTTCATTAGAGAATCATCACCCTAACGGCATTGCTGAAGAATCACCACTCCAACAACCTTCATTAGAGAATCACCACTCTAATGACATCATTAGAGCATCACCACCCTAATGACAACGTTGGCATTACCAAGAATCACCACCTGAGCCAACTCGACTCACCACAATCCCTTTCGACTGTGGTTGGGAAACAAGAATTCCCATAATGCTCTCTCAAAAACCCTAACACCCAGTAGTCTGGTGTTATGTAGTCCCCAACTATGACCCTCTCAGGATTCGATTGTCATCATCGGCAACCCAGAAGCAATTTGCTAAGCATATAACATCATTTATGTTCTCATCACCAAGAACAACTGGGGATCTACAACATCCTCCAACGAGGAACTCAAAGGTTTAATGGGCACAGACAAGGCTTTCGCCTTCTGTCCGAAAGATTATTCGGGAAGGTACCCTTCATCAATGATAGGGTCACTAACATCTCCAACGAAGTTGAAAAAGGAAAAACATCAACTTAGAGCCTTATCTGATGACTCTTATCAAAACAATCATCATTTTCAATATGATTGGGATAATAATTTTGAGACTTGTTGCGATTCACCAATCATTTTAGAGAAGGTAAAATACACAAGCAGTCTCTGAGTTTCGGTCCAGAACTTCAACTCTCGCAGGATTTGACACGAAACTAGCTTGGGAAGCTACGCCCTCAAGCGCATCCATATTTACCATCTAGAGAAAAAAATATATATCTATACCGTACTTTAAGTGGCACTCATCTTCTATGTATCCTCTAATGGGTCACATGAGGTAAGTTGTCGCCCACCAGTTGCATTGCAGCAGCCTGCCGGCCTACCACTTCGGCTAGATTATGTCGCATCTCCATAATATCATTGCAACGGTTTACCCAAGCCATTTGTTTGGGCAAATAAAAAGGCCGTTACAACCTTAGTTATAAATTCATGAAAATATAGTATGCAATTATATGTTTTTATCTCTACATTAAGAAAACAACATTTCTACATACTTACAGAGCCATCGCGGTCGCTGGAAGAGCCAAGATCTCAGATTTTTCAGTCCTACTCTGATACCAAAACTGTAACGCCCCAACTTTTTATAGTAAAAAATTTGGAGTAAATTTTTTTTTTTTTGAAATAGCGGAAGTGACAAGTCCAAGCGTCAGGCGAGTTACAGGTAAGCTAGAGAGGTACTTAAATCATTTCATTCATTTATTAAAGCTTTAAGTACATCTCATAAATGGAAATACAAATCTAACTATTCAGAGTTTAAACAGGAAACACTGAAAACTGAGATCTCTTGACTACTTCCAAATACGATGCCACGATGCTCCAATTATACGTTACCTGAAAAATTTTAATTCAGAAGAGTCAGACTCCATTGTCTGCGTAAGAAGTATTATATTTATATGTTGTGCTTAGTGTTCTGTGTACAAATATGTGCAACATTTGCAGATATCATAATTGTAAAGTTTCAGGCAATATAACTTGCTAAGAAGGAAAATTCTACTGAAATAGGCATGCTTTCTACTTTGCTATGAAACAAGAAAATACCAGGTGTGTGTTCATTCTTATACGCACTATGTGTTTTTATCATTTACAAGATCCACTACAAGGATTACAACATTTATTCACAAACATCTACGAGGACAATGTAAACTTTTTATGTTTATCTTTTCATTTTCCTATGGGTACGCATAGGCATCCGACATCGTATCCGACCCTCTCCAAGGGTAGATCATGGGTCCAGTAACATACACCATTCTCTCAAGTATACCCAAAGCCCGAAGAATCCAGTAACATACACCTTCTTCCAGGTGTACCCAGAATCTCAAAGGTTTATATATTTATGTATGCATTTAACATTTCTTTAAAACCAGGTGCGAGTCATCGCACAACGAGGGGTCCGGTAACATACACCGTCTTACATGTGTACCCATAACCCAGCAAGCCTCATGATTTGGCATACATTTTTATTATTTTATTTTATTTTATTTTTTTCAATTATGTCCTTATGCGAGCCCTCGCACCACGGGGATTTACAAAATCCCGAACCCAGCTCGGGGTTCCAAGCCTTGTATGCATTCGAGAACTAGAGCTTTATAAGCACCCTTAAAGTAATATTTCATAGAACATGGCTTGACTTGAATCCCACAGTGTCGTCTAAGTTAGGAGAAAAGGTGTATGCGCTTGCATCCCGCGTACCAACCATCTATGTGGCACAATAGTATCATATATATATATATATATATATATATATATATATATATATATATATATATCCAAGGTACGCCCAATAGAGAAGTCATATGGACTTCAACCAACAAATCAGCTGTCATAAGCCTAGTTAGTACCAAAATGAGGATTTGTCCTAACATCCACAAAAATGGTACAACGTCGCATCCGATGTCGGAGGTGGTGGTGAACCCCCGCCATTGACCGAATTGTGCCAATAGTGTTCCGCGCCACATCTCGTTCCATTGCTGCAGTCCTGCAAGACTGGCCCGTTCCCAACTAGTAGTGCATACACAACAGCATAATGATACTTGACACCCAACCAAAAGGGCCGCAACTCTGGCCGAACCCAGTGGCTCATGTCGGTTTTACCCGGATCCGGTTCTGTCAGTTCGCAGCATCTCAGCCGCAGCTGGAATCGACTCAGGCCCCCAAACAAAATGTTGGGTTACCCAGCAAATACCCACACCGGTTGGTGTGCCCATCCTGCATCGAGCCACACCGATGCAGGACAGAAACGGGTTGACCGAATGGGTTAGTTGGCCCACTGTCCTAGGTAACCAAGTGAGGCAATGGTCAATTGACCCCTGTTGACGTTTCTTATTTTTTTTTATGCTCTTTATATCTGCATATATTTTGAATTTTATATATGTGAATGTTTTCTTGAGAATTGAGATTATTCACTCAAACGTCTTATTTATTGCAGATCTTTTTCCTTGCCAAGAACATCTCAATCCTAAAATTTGTTACATTAGATCTACGACAATTGTGGGGATGGATTTGAATAATTCAAAAACACCCAAAAAGGAAAGCCAACATTTATTGCATCGTTAAAATGTATACGAAGTGCCTTTTTCTAATTTTTCCTAGTAAAATTCTTTTACCATGGTTGCTGGAACCACCTACCTAGCTTGAGAAGATTTGTTGGAAGTTGTTTTGTATCTCAAAGCAACGTTTTTTTTTTAACTCATTTATCTTCATGAGAAACGTGCAGCCAAGGACTCCAGATTTTCAACTTCCATTAAAAGAAAACAAATTTATAATAATACTACTACAGTTTACCTATTTTCATTACCTTATAGCAATGCATTTTCTATAGTTTCTTAAAATACAAATATTTTCACCTTCAGTTTATTCATTTGATGAAAAATAATCAAGTCAAACATGTAAACACTTTCTTCTCATCAAAACCAGGGAAATACTAAGAAGCCCCCTTGTCACATATTCTATGCATAAGGACATGTACGTATAAAATCCATAAGTGTCCTAATCTTCTCCTTTTCATGACTAGATAATCTGATTCTTTGTCAAGTGTAAAACAAATATAATGCCATACACATGTGTGCACAAACACACCTCACGTACACACATACATATAACAGACACATGACTTTGAAAACTAAAATAGAACAATGCCCATAACACATGAATCCGAAAGCTAAAACGGAATAATGTCCACAAGGTCATAGATAGAAACATACATACATACACAGATCATACAGCATAACGTATGCCATCTTGCCCCCAGAAATCATGTTTTCAAGCAAGCCATCATCAAAAGAAAAAAAAAATCAGTGAATAAAACCATCCATACTTCCCGGATACGTTTGTATATCAAAGCATCAACCAAAATAAAACGTTTACTTTCTCAATACCCCTTAATAATGGGTTACTATATATATATTGCTTTTTCTTTGTTGTAGCAACACACCAAATCGTGTGCACACTTGTAACAGTATCATGCGGCCCCTATGGCTGCCATAGCCAGGCTGTTGGCTGAACTTCCTTAGGTCATCAAGTGAGTGAACGGAGGGTTCGACACACACCCAATCTAGTGCCATCCATACTCAAGTCGATAGAACTACAGTCATATTTATACTGCAGGGCATCGAGCACGCACATACAAATTAAAATACTCCTTACCTCTTTGGAGTCTCGTGACGGTAACCACCCCACTTCCTTATCTTCGTTGAAGCGGCGCACTATGTCGCTAATGGAGGTCCACTTGCACAGCAATAGGAGGTTTACACGTCCAGCAAGAGAGGTCCAAACTCACGAAAATGGAGAGAGAGAGAGAGAGAGAAGGAAAATATGAAACGTTTTCTCCTTCTCTACTTTAATTCTTTCTCTCCCCACTTAGGAGAGTTTTGTTTTTTTAAAACCTAACTTCCAGCCCACCTTTTTAGTGGGTGTTTGGAAGTTCCAACATTGTCCCTCCCTCTCATTTGTAAAAATACCCTAAATTTCAAATTTTCTCTCTTTTAGTGGTACCCTCCCCCATTTGATGGGATTGTTCCTTGTTTCTTGAGAAAAGAAGCTGAAAACACTCCCACGCGTTTTTGGTGGGAGGTGGTTATGAAATAAAGGTTTATATATATATATATATATATATATATATATATATATATATATATAGAAATCGTCACTTTCCTGTGCAAAAAGAAAAATCCGTACATAGGGGGTTTTGAACTTGGGTTGCGGCTCCGCACACCCATGTGTCTTACCATAACACCACACCATCGCTTGGTGTTTACTTTTGCAAGAAAATTCATTTTATATCATATTTGGATGTTTTTCCTTGTTGATGGATTTCTTCCATTTTCAAGTGGATTTTTCACCCGTTGGTTCTAAACTTGCAGTCTCTCACCATAAATGTGCTTCGGATCTCACGCTATTATCTCGAAACCATTGGATTTCTCCACTTGGCCTCGTGAACTGGGTCGGATCATCGGATCTCGCTAAAGTCCGAATCCAAGTACCCTTTCTACTATTCGTTACCGGGTTCGCTCTACTGGCCCGCAAGCCTCAAAATCACATTGAATATTTCATAAACCATATTATTTCACATAAACACACATTTTTATTTCATTGAAAATTCCTTAAAATTCATGGGTTTTATAGTCTGCATCGCACAAAGTGTTTCTGTTGCATTGGTTCTCCGCCACGATGTCGGATAATATCTTCCTCACGCCGGACGTCATTTTTAAAGCATTTGGAAACCAACATCAACAGCATCTCCACTTGTTCCTCTCAACGACTGTGTTGATCAACCACTCTCTGCAACTGCGATTCTTCTTTGACAGGTGAATTTGTTTCGTTCTTTATCAACCATGCCTCGTCAGAAGACTGCATCTGCACAAGGTTCTCCTCCATCTACACTACAAGCCGGACGTCATGGATTTTCTCTCAGACTACTCAGAAATCCTCTTTTATATGATACTTTTGGATCGATTTCTGCACTTTTTATTTTACCAGGCCGAAATGTCATGTTTCACCTATTTTCTCGTTACAAAATCAGAGAATTATTTCCAGGCGTTTCCCACCTTTTTGACGTCGGTGCAGACCCCCTTCATTATCCTTTACTGATCCACTTGTTTTACACAAATTTACAAATTGATCATGAAACTGGATTTCTTTTCTCTCTTGTTCGCGATGTTGAAATTGAGTTTGATTCTAAACTGCTTGGACAAATCCTAGATATTCCACCTTCAGAAACTCTTTTCAATACTATTGAACTTAATGATGAAAGAATTTTTGAACAAATTCTTCTTCTCGGTGCACCTCATTGTCCTCCTTTAAAAAATATCAATCTTCAAACTCGCGCACGCATTGCTGGATGAATTCTTGCCCACAATGTTCTACCTAAAACTGGATCTTTTGATTACTATTCCGCATATCTCTCTACGGCTCTTTATGTCTTATTTGGAAATATTTCTGTAAATTGGGCCAACATGTGTTTTACTAATTTGTGGAAACAAAAACCTTTTCTTCCGTATGGATGTCTTCTTACTCGTATTTTAAGATATTTCAAAGTACCCTTAACCAATGAAAAATATATTAAACAAAAGGAGTTCTTTGATCAAACTATTTTTAAACATATGAAAATCAAATATAAGCTTTGGAGCTGCATCAACACACTTTTCGTGAAGATGTGACTCAACAACTTTCTTCAATTCAGAAAGATATTGATGAACTCAAGGAGATGATCAAGCAACACTTCTCTTGATCTTTGTTTATTGTCCTTACTGAACTTTGATACTTTATGGGTTGTAATATTTTGAACTTGAATTTGCATTTTGCTTATGCTATGTCTGCCCTTACTCTTTTTGCTTATGACAAAAGGGGGAGAAAAAGATAGATCTTGCATGAGACAAAAACACATTTGGAAATTGCATCATGTGAAAGCATTAAAATTGCATTCATGAAAAAGTTTTAGAAATGCATGAAGTAATGATGGAAATGCAAAACAATCAATATGTGATATATGTGTTTTGAAAGTACTAACTTTTAATGTTTTGCAGCATATTGATAGGGGGAGTAAAATCTCCATCTATGCATCTAAATGCTCCATCTTTGATTAGTTTATCATCATAAAAAAGGGGGAGATTGTTACGACAATGAAGTCGTACATGATACTTCAAGTACAAGGTTTTGATGATGAACAAGTGAAACAACTGCATTTCAGCTAAGGCAATGAAGAAAGATGACAAGAATTGAAGAATTCGATGAAGAATCTTTGAAGACTAGTGTGAAAATGTAAATTTCATTAAAAGTCTTAGATTCTTGTAAGAGCCTTACTTAGAGTGCATATTTCGGTTGCATTTCACCTAAAAAGTCTTTAGAAAAACTTTTCTAAAAGAACCCTTCATGAAAATCTTTTTAGAAAACTCTTTATTTAATTTTTCGTGTTTATTAGTCGACCAATAGACTCACCAGTCGACTAATCCTTTCGCGCCAAATTTTGTAAGCAAAATGTCATTTTTGTCAAATTAGTCGGCTGAAGGTTTTATCAGTCGATCAGACAGAATGTCTATTTTTTGGAAATTTTGCAGCAATCGACTAATGATTTTATTAGTCGACCGGACAGAACATGTATTTTTAGAAAAATTTAGTAGCAGTCGACTGAAAGGTTTTTCAGTCTACTGATGATAATATCAATCGACTAACTTTTTCTCTAGTCGACTAAGTTTCAAAACTTCATAATTTTAAACGGCTTGCTAAACACATTAGTCGACCGACGATAACTGTCAGTCTACTAATAGTTAATTATTAGTCGACTAACTATTGCTCCAGTCGACTAATTTTGTTATTTTTCTTGTAACTTTTAAAAGGCGTGTCTTTTCATTTTTCAAACGTTTTGATCATTCAAAATAAACTGTTTTGACACCCTTTCATACCCTCAACGTATGGAATCTTTCAACTATAAATATGAGTGCATTCTACATGCAAAAACATCGAATTGAATGCAATCCAATTGAATTACATTGAATTATTCTTTGCTTTTCACTCATATTCTTTTTCTCACTCACTTGATATTTTTCACTTCAGTTTTTCACTCAAATTCCTTTGAGAGACAGTGAATTCATGAGTTGAGTATTTCAACAACCTCAAAAGCTAATTGCATCTTATTAGCATTCATAAGAAGGGCTCCTAGGTTGTTTGTAAGTTACTTATTTCATTTTTCTGTAAAAGGAAGGACTCCTTGGTTTAAAGGAGTTGTTTGCTTTCAGTAGATGTGTTACTGAAAGTGGGACCGGATTTGGCTTGTATGATCTTGTAGTTACACAAGGTTGATAGTGAAAATCTCAAGTTGGTTTTGCTTGGGGACTGGATGTAGGTTGGGAAAGACCGAATTAGGATAAATTCTTGTGTTCTTTGTGAATTTCAAAATCTATCAAAATTTCGAAGACGATATTTAAAAGCACTATTCACCCCCCTTCTAGTGCTCGTTGCCTCGATCCTACTGCACTTTCACAATTCTATCCTAAATGATGAATGCTTTTAAAATTTATTTAAGGGTTGAAATTTAAAAGCAAATTTTATTCTTTAATATAGAATGACAAAGGTCTGGGAAAATGGACTAAAATCTGTGCAATACAAATAATGTAGAATGACAGAGGTCTGATTTTTAATCAAAATGGGGCATGAAATGACCATAGAAATCACTGAAAATTGACAGAAATAAACTAGATTCAATCACTAAGACATTGCTTTTTACAGATTGGAAATATGATCTCTGGTTAGGGAGATACGCCTCTGGCAAGTTGGCCCTGATTTGAATAGCGATTTACGCAAATCGCACAACGATTTGCTGAATAATACCATAAATCGCAATAGCGATTTGCTGAAGACACTGTAAATCGCAATAGCGATTTACTGAAGACAATTATAAATCATACAATGATTTATTAAAGACAATTGTAAATCGCACAACGATTTACTAAGAGACACTATAAATCGCAATTGTGATTTATTGAAGAAAATTATAAATCGCAATTGTGATTTATTGAAGAATGTCGCAAATCAAATGATGATTTGCTGAAAAGGACTACAAATCACAATGTTGATTTATCGAAGAACACCACAAATCAAAATAGCGATTTGCTAAAGAAAGTAGCAAGTCGAATGACGATTTGCTGAAGGACACCACAAATCGAACAACGATTTGCTGAAGGATATTGCAAATCGAATGACGATTTGCTGGAGGACATTAACAGTTATAATATAGGGCCAAAATCAAAATACATACAGAATTATTCCTACAGAATTAGAATATAGGGTTCCGGTATTTAATCAAAATAAAATAAAAATTGACCATAAAAATAGCTAAAAATTGGCAGATATGAACTAGACATATAAACAAAGATAACCCTTTTTACAGAATTGAAAAATGATTTCCCATCAAAGAGATATGACTAACAAAATGGATGAAAATCTCAGCCATTAAAATGACACTTGGTGATAGGGTTGTGGTTTTTTACCAAAACCAGGTATGCAAACATTATAGAATTGACAGAAATTTGGCATGAACAAACTAGATTCAATCCCGAACACCCCACTTTTTTATGGATTGGAGAGATCATCTTTGATTAGGAAGATATCACTCCGGCAAGTCGGTCCTAATTCTGCTAAAATCCTGACAGTGCAGAACAACAGGTTCTGAGTTCCGATTTTTAAAGTGGGCCAAACGAACACAGAATGACCTAATTTTTGGTGGAGATCTTAAAAACATATGCGTGAAGTTTCAGTAAAAAATTCAGATCAAAATGAACTCTAATTATAAGCGAATTGAGAGATCTAAAATACACTAGAAAATGCAATTTGAAGACAATAGAACATGATAAAAGTGGATGCTCAAAACGTTTAATCTAATGTTTTAGATCATGAATGAACAAATGTATGAGAAAAATTTAAGATAAAATGCATTCATAAACATAATCAAAACACTGAAGCATGAATTGAGATTCATTTCGCCAATCGTATATGAGATTTGATCTATAGAAGATCAAATCTCATAATCCTAATGGCTGAAACGAAATTGCAGGAATCAAATAACAAATTGAATGAATCAAAAAGCATAGAATCCAAATTAATACAGAAATAAAGTAAATCTAAATTGCTACTTATAAAATCAGAAAGATGTTGGAAATAAAGAGAATGTAACTCAGAAATGTGGAAAATATGGATTTAAAGGAAATCGAAACAAATGTCATAGGTAAATCAAAATAACATACTGAAGCAAGAGATAAACTGTGAAATGAGCATGAACAATCAGAAATACAATGTGATAATCAAGTGTAATGAAGCACAATGCAATTAAAATGAACAAAATATAGTGAACAAAATATAATCAAATGATATCAAAACAGAAAATCAAATGCAAAAGACAATCGAAGGGGAAACAGGAAATCAGATGTAAACATGGAAATCAAAGGTTAATTGAAAATAACAATGAAGAAAATATATGAACCTGAATTGCAATACATAAGATGAGATACAATGCTGAATAGATGCAAATAATGCTTAAACAAAAATGTAGCAGGGATCGAATGCCAATGAATCGGATGTTGCTACAGGGGAGTACTGAATAATATGAACATATATTCACATGGGAGAAATTCTATGATAAATTGCAAAAACAACAAAAGAAATGTAAGAATATGGGAATTCCAATGATGTTGCACATACGTAGATCGATATTGCTATAAGCAAATCGATGCTACAAAGGGTGCTTTAATGGAGCAAGAATATGAAAAACCAAGAAAACAATATTCAAAAGAGAGAAGAGGGGATTCTTACCTTGGCCTTATGCTGTAGGGTCGACCTCCTTCAGTCAATTGGGAAGAAAACCAGAAAAATATAGAAGAGAAAGGAGAAGAAGAAGAAGAAGAAGAGAGGAGGAAGGGAAGAAAGGAAAGAGAGAGAAGGATATGAGAGGATTGTTGCGAGGATGGCTTGGTGGGGTGAAGATGGATGAATCAGAGAGCTCTCTCATGCGACTTCTTTTATAACAAGAAGCCGTTAGAAAAAAATTCGAAAGTGATCCCTTCTTTTCAAATTTTTTTCAGAAGGATGGTTCTTTTTACAAGGTTTTTCAAGAAAAGGGGGCTCAGGCCATTTTCTAAAATTCCTTTTCTTTTATATATTTTGAAGGAGAAATTTAAGAAAATACGAGGATTTTAAAAGGTAGGATCCAAACAAGGTTTTTGAAAGGTTTTTGTAAAATATTCATTTTGAAATTTAAAGATTTTCTGAAAATGAGGTTTTTGGAAAAATATATGGTTAATTTCAGAATTTGGGTTTCAAAATGGATCTGGATCTGGGATTTTGAAAAAATATTGAGTTTGGATCTTGAATTGAGATTGGATCCAGATAAAATATCTAAGAAAATACAGAGAATTAATTTTTTTTATTTTTTTAAAAAATAGAAGATTCTGGCTCAGAATTGGATTCAGATATCAGATCTAGATTCGAGATTGAGTCAGATATGGAAATTGAATTTGGATTCCGGATCTTCAACTAGTGAATATGAGACATGAATGGAAATTGATCAAAAGTTGACCAATTATTCAAAATAAGGAGGTCAGAGGCAAAAAGAGAATTTTTGAATTTTTTTGAAAAAATTGGGGTGTTCACAGTAATCCCACTTCCTCTTTGGATTTTTCTAGAAAAATCCAAAGTGTTCTTTCCCCTTCTTACCCTTGGCTTTCCGGAATTTCCAAGAGGTTCCTTTCAGGTGGGGCCCACTAGATATTTCGATGGGATGTTTTATGGGTCCCACAAGATATTTTCTGAGGAATATTTTTGTGGGTCCCACCAAAATTTTTGTGGGACCCACAAAAATTTTTGGTTTTCGACATTTTTTTCTGAAAAAATTCCGAGTGCGCCATTCTCTTCATATTGATGTAACTAAGTAAGTTGGCTCGTATAAATCTTTTGATTTTATTTAGGGAGGAAGTTATAACTCCCTGACTGTTTGAGCATATATTTGCGAAGATACGAATATCCTAAGCATAGTTGGTTTGTATAAATCGATTCAATTCATATTCTGGATTCAGATACTATTTTCACTTGAAATGCCTTATGAATTTATTCAAAACTTTTGCTAAAAAATTACAGGTCTTACACCTCGAGTTGAGCTTCCTTTTCAAAAACTAGTTTTTACCGGCCCTTTTTCAAGTTCAACCCTTGGGCTGACCCTTCTTTTATCAAAAACCAGTTTTTGAACCAGTCCTTTTCAAAATCGACACTTGGGTTGATCCTCTTTTTATCAAAATCGGTTATCTTTCAAATTAAACCCTCGGGTTGATCCTCTTTTTATCAAAACCGGTCCTTTTTAAAATCGACCTTCAGGTTGATCATCTTTTTATCAAAACTGATATTTTTCAAAACCAACCCTTGAGCTGACCCTTCTTTTATCAAAACCAGTTTTTGAGCCGGTCGTTTCCAAATTCAACCATCGATTTTATTCTTCATTTTATCAAAATCGGCCTTTTTCAAATCAACCCTCGGGTTGACTCTTTTTATCAAAACTAGTTTTATCAATCTTTTCAAGTTCGGCTCTCACGTTAAGCTTCTTTTATCAAAACTAGTTTTCACCAGATTTTTCAAAAGTCAACCCTCATGTTGAGCCCCTTTTCAAAAACTAGCTTTTGCCGGCCATTTTCAAAATTTGACCCATGGGTTGAACTTCTTTTCACCAGTCATTTTCAAAATCCAACTTTTGGGTTGGTCCTTCTATCAAATCCAGTGTTCAAGTTGGTCTTTTCATCAAATCCAGTTTCGTACTGGTCTTTTTACCGAATTCAGCTTTCGAGCTAGTCTTTTTACCAAATCTATCTTTCGAGCTGGTCTTTTTACCAAATCCAGTGCTCGGACTGGTCTTCTTTCAAAATCCAGTGCTCGTACTGGTCTTCTTTCAAAATCCAGTCCTCGCACTGGTGTGATCGTTGCAAAAAAAATTCTTTTTTCTTTTTAGGGAAAAGAGAAAACTCTCGCATGGTCTCACTTGACCTTTAGAAAAAGATTTTGAAATTTTACTCACCTCCATTTTTAGAAAAATGAGGAGAAATGGGGAGACAGGATTCGCTCGTTAGTACGAGGATCAATCGTTCCTGGCGCCTTTACTAGAGGTAATTGAACCACGGATCGAATCTATGCCTTTAACTTGCCTAAATTTGTCTAAGAAATTATTCTTAGTACTAAAATGCACATTGGATCAAGCTTGTGCTATGATTTTGAACTTTGAAAAATATGTATAATTTTGGAAAGATTTCAGAAATTTAGATTTTTCCAAGTGATTTTGAAATGTATTTGAGAATATCTTTTAAGAAATGGAAGAATTAAACTTGAATTTGCATTTGATTTTGATTCTGAAAATTGAATTTGATTCTGAAATGGAGTTTGAAATTAAATCAGAATTTGAAATTGCAAAAATTGAAAGTTGAACTTAAAATGAAATTCGAAAACTAAATTGATTGAAATCGAAATTGGATTTGAGTTTTTTGGATTTAGAATTAAACTCAGAAATCAAATTTAAAATTGGACTTAGAATTTTAGAATTGAAAATCAGAATTAGATTTGAAATTGGAAATTTGAAATTGAACTTTGGAAATCAAGTTTAGAATTTAGAATTGAACTTTGAAATTGGATTTAGAATTTGGAATTTTAACATTGAAATTGAAAATAATGATTAGAATTGGAATTCAAAATTCAAAATGAAATTTGAAATTTAATTTGAAATTTAATTTGAAATAAAAATTGAGAATTGAAATGAATTTAAGAATTGAAGTTTGAAAATAAAAATTTTGAAATTGATATTTGAATTTGAAATGAAAATGAAATTCAAAATTTGGAATTTGAAAGAAATAGAAAATTGAATTTAATACTTGAAATTGAAATGAAATTCAAAGTTTGAAATTGGAAATTCGAAAATGGAAAGTTAAAATTCATTTTAAAACTGAAACAAAATTTGAAATTTAAAATTTGAATTGGAAATTGAACTGAAAAAGTGAAATTAAAATTAGAATTTCAAAAATAGAAAAGGAGAATAAAAAGTGAATTTGGAAATTGAAAATAGAAATTTAAAATAGAATTTAAAATTGAATGAAATTGGAAATTGAATTGAAAAATAACTTAGATTTTGAAAATGGAAATGAAAAAATGTCTTTGAATTTAGAAATGAAAATTGTTTTTGAAAATCATTTCGAAAATCACTTGGAAATTTGAAAATGACTTAAAATAATTTGAAAAAATGATGTAATTTTATCTTAATTGATGAACATGCTATTTCTTTGAAAAATCATTTAAATTTTAAAGAAAGTTTCATACTTTATAGAATTAAAAACAAGATTAATTTTAATATATTCATGACTAAGGCCACAAATATACTTTAAATTAATCTTTATTTAAAATTCTAATAAAAAAAAAGAAGAAAAAAAATTTTGTGCCTTTATAGAATTAAAACAAAATTAATTTTTAACATATTCATGACTAGGGCCACAAATACATTTTGAATTAATTTTTATTTTAATTCAAATAAAGGAAGAAAAAGAGAATTATTTATGGAAGAAATGATGAATTTTGAAAATGACCTAAAAGTGTAGGTTGAATTTTTATTTAATAAAGAATAATAACTCTAAGTATTAATCATATTTCGACTAGGGTCGTAAATACAAATTTTACTTAGTTTTATTTATCCTTTATTAAAATTGTGCATGTGTCATTCATGTTTTTCATAGTGTATTTCAAGATAAAAGAAAAATGAATGAAATACAATAATTATGAAATTTAATCTAAATGCTCATTCATTCTAAACTAAGCATAAAATAAAAGTTCTCATTAATAGGTTATTACAATATTTGAATGAATTTACATCAATTGAAAATGAAAAAAAGGAAAATCCTGCAAAATGAACAAATATGTTAGAAATATAGGCCTTTATGGATTTTCTTCAATTATTGAAAAATTGAAGAAAATCCAAAGTTAGCCTTTTATGCCCCAAAAAATAAAGAAAAATTCAAAACAAAATGTAAATGATGCATGATTTTTACAAAAGTATTTCAAAAGATGTTTTTTAGAGTTTTATATTTTCGAAATTGGGGTTTAAAACATATAAATTCATTTTAAACTTTGAATTTAAAATGCATTTAACCTTAAAATTAAGGTTTTAATGAAAATACCTTGAGAATGATTGAAATAAAAAGCAAATAAACTTTAAAAATGGTTTAAAATGAAGTTAAGGCATTCTAAGTTGGAAAAATACTTTCAAATCATAAAATACATGAATTGTAATTAAGAATTGAATTAAAAATGTGTTAAAATGCCTAATTAACTATATTTTTAACAAAGAATATGTATTTTGTGAAATCAGTTTTGGGAAATGAAATGAATGAATGGCCAAATGACCATATAAATTTATGAAATTTTATATGATTAAACTATACTAAAAATGGAAGAAAACCCTTTTTACAGATTTTAAAAATAAATCTTTATTAGAGACGACACATCTAAACAAGTTGAAATGAAATTTAAGAAATTCTTAAAAAGGCAAAATGATAGTGTTCCAACTTTTGATCAGAATCAGATATGAAAACTTCATAGAAATTGCTAAACATTTATGGAAGTAAAGTATACATATAAAAGAAAAATCCTCAATTTACAGATCTAGAAAATGATCTCTCATTGGAGAGATTCAATCTGATCAAGTTGGCCAAAAATCTGTAAAAGCCTATGAAAGAAAAATCAACAGGGTTCTGTTTTTTTATCCGAATGACAGATGAAAAGTTGATAAAAGTTTATGAACATTAGCATGCATAAAATAGACATTCTAAGTAGAAACGCATTTTTACAGATTTAGAAAATGATCTTCCATTAGGGAGATATAAATGCAACAAGTTGGTTTTGGTCCTGAGCAATGTCTGAGATTGCAAACAGGAAAGCTTCCGACTTAAAAAGCCAAAGAAATAGAAATACTCCATAGAAATGGATGAAATTTTACTGAGATGAACTAGACATGCAAGTGAAGAGGATCCTATTTACATATCTTAAAAATGATCTCCTAGTAGGGAGATATGACTCTGACAAAATGGGTTAAAAATCAAACCTGAAAAGTGATACAGTATAACAGGGTTGCAGTTTTTAATCAAAATTGGGCATGAAAACACCATAGAAATTGACTAATTTTGGTGTTAGTAAACTAGACTCAATGCTGGAGACATACATTTTTACAGATTTGAAAGATCGTCTTTGGTTAGGGAGAAATCTCTCTAACAAGTTGGTTTAATTTCAGGCCAAATTCGGATGAGGTTAAATAGCAAGGTCTGAATCTTGATTTTTTTGAGGGATCAAACCAACTCAGATTGATCTGATTTTTTGTGGAGATCCCGAAAACATATGTATGAAAATATAGTAAAAAAAACTCAGATCAAAATAACATCTAATTATATGTGAAATGATGAAAACAAAAATAGACCAGAATTGGAAATATCATCTCAACATAATTGAATGAAATAAAATCTCATAAATGAATTGATCAAAATGATCAATCATGAGATCTATCATTCTAGATCATAGCTGATAATGAAAATGATATAAAAATAGAAATAAAAGCATCTAAAATGAAATTAAAAGTATTGGGGCATAAATTGAAATTGATTTGTCCCATGGAATGTGGAATTCGATCTATTGAAGATCAAATCCCAATTCTAAATGGCTAAAATGAAAATGCATAAATTAAATAGCAAATTGAATGGATAAAAAACATAAAATAGAAATTAACATGAAATTAAGATAGATCTACATTGCTATTATATGATATTGAAAGAAAATTGCGAGAAAGAAGAGAAAAGGGGGGGGGCGATTTTGAGAAAAATTAAAAAAAAGAAACAAAAGAGAAAGGAAAATAGAAAAGAAGAGAGAGAGAGACCTACCTTGGGCTTTCTTCTTCTTCACTTCAACCACCAAGAGAGGAGCCAAAGAGGATGAGGAGCACTTGAGAGAGAGGAGAGGAGAAGAGAAAGAGAGATTTTTTTTTTTATTCTCTTAATTTCTCAAATTTTTAACTTGTGAAAGGAGAGACCCCAAGGGTCTTATTTATAGCATAAAATGAAGGCATTTTGGGCATCAAAATTGAAGATATTTTATCAAAATTGGCACCATCTCCATGTGGGTCTTTTCTCTTTTTGTCAAATGAGAAAAAAAGGCAGTTTGTTAAGAAATGCACATGTGGCACCCCTTTTGCAAATGGGTTCCCATGTGGGTCTTTTTGAAAATTCTTAAATAGGTAAAAAGGGAAGTTTAGCAAAACTTTGACACATGGCATCACCTTGTAAGTGATGCTCATGTAGGCTTTTAAAAGCAAAAGGGTTTTTAAAGGTTTGTTCAAAATGATTTTTATTTTGATTTTTGAAAATACCAAGTGACGCCCTTCTTTGAAAAACAAATATTTTTCCTTTTGATTTTGAATTTTAAAAAAAAAGAGAAATAAAATATGAGAAATAAAAGAGGAATTTTGTAAATAATTGGATTCAAAAATCTAATTTTTATTTATGAAATCCAAACTGGGCAAAAACCGGATCCAGATTGAATTTTGATTTTTTTTTGCAAAATACTCATTTTGGATTTTGAAATTCAAAGGTTATTTTTCAATTTGGGGATAAAATTGGATTTTGATTTTGAATTTGAAATGCCCAAATTGATTTTGAATAAAAATTGGATTTTGAAACTGGATCTGGATCCATTTTGACATTTCAAAATCCAAACTGAATTTTTGAATTGGATCCAGGGTATTTTTCAAGGGATTTTTTAAAATCAAAGGTTATTTTTGAATTTGGGGATAAAAATTAGATTTTGATTTTGAATTTGAAATCCCCAAATTGAGTTTGAATAAAAATTGGATTTTAAAACTGGATCTGGATCCATTTTAACATTTCAAAATCCAAACTGAATTTTGAACTGGATCCAGAGTGTTTTTCAAAGGATTTTGCAAAATGATGGATTTTAATTTCAAATCCAAAGTTTGATTTTAAAATTAGGATAAAAGTTGAGTTTTGAAAAGGATCTGGATCCAAAGTTTTTAAAAGAATTGGATCTGGATCTTGATCTGAATGAAAAATTGGTTCAAAATGGGAATCAAACCCTAAAATATGGATTTGTGAAGAATTGAAAATGGGAAAACCCCAAATTCCTAATGAAAATTGGTATTTTGATTTTGGATCTTGGATCCAGTTTAGAGAATGGAATTGAATCTTGGATCTGGATCAGAAACCAAGAGGTGAAATTGAATATCAGATGTTAGATTAATTTGAGTTTAGAAATTGATTCGGTTAAACTTCTAAATGGATCAGAAGGTGGACCCAGACTAAAATGGATCCAAAATGATTTAATTGGATCATGGATATCTGATGAGATATTCCAAGTAGAATGAATAAATTGGACTCTGGATATGGATCATAGAATGAATCAGAGGAGAAATCTAGGTCCGAGATAAAATTTGGACACCAAATCCAACATTGGATCTACTATCTGAACTGAAATGGATTGGATCTCGGATATTGATGAAATATTATTTAAAGGAATTGATTCTGGTCCGAATTTGAGGCTTGCCCCAGTTTAAAAATTGGTGGAAACAATGTCTCTGACAATTTTTATTTTTTTGGTCTTCGCCCTGTAGGGAAAGAAACACAGTACTAGACTGGTCCAAAGTAATTTTAACTAGATTGGATTGAAATGAACTGAATCTGAAGCCAGTTATACTCAGATGAACTAAATTCGGAGACAGAACACTAGCTCAACCAGCTAGAGTCAGCTTGATATGGACTGTATTGAGCTCAAACAAGTCAAAAATGAGCTGAAACAATGGTCTGAGTGACTTTGAACTGGAACTGAGCTATTCAAACTCTTGATGAACTTAGGTTAGACTCTTGTGGATAGGATCTACTGGGTTTGGCTGACTGGGGGACAGTCTAGCTAAAATTTAAGCTAAAACTGAGTTTATTTCAAGAGAAATGAACTAATTTTAGCTGAAATGGACTGACACCGCTCATCGTGAGCTCAGTGGAGCTAGAAATGACTGACATTCTAACTTTTTTGAACTTAGAATGAGCTTGGCCAAGTTTGACAGACGAAAGGCTAAGGGTGACTTAGGGGTAAAATAGTAATTTTATTGATAAAATGACGGTAAACTGATCTCTAGCCTGAGGTAAACGTAGGGGTGAGACTCGACACTGCTTTGCAGGGAATTGGCATCTGTGAAATGAGATATCCAGAATGGTTTGAAAATTTTGAGGTGTTTACAGATGTCCCTCTTTGCTGCTAAGCCGGTTTGAAAGCCAAGATTAGTAGCAAAGAAAAACACACCAAATTTTTTAAAAAAAATGCCTCAGTTAGGGAAAATCTGACTAGGTACGAAAGAATTGATTATAGAAACAATACTCATGAGGTGAGGTTCTGGTTTTGCACCTTATTTAGAATGGCTTGGAGAAGAATGAAATCCTTGATAGTGAAATGATTGGATGAAAGGAATCAGGAAATCGTGAAGGGACTTTTGTATTTTGTAAGAAAAATTCAAAAGAGTTTGCAAAAGGTAAGAAAAATGGAGTCCCTGAAGCTTTGAAAAAGGAAGATTTTGATCATAGAGAAGTCTCACGACTAGGATAAGATAAGCTTTTGAAATTGTAGAGATTCAGGTTTAGCCCTTAACCTGGATGCGACGAAAAATATACCTCGTCGGAATGAGGCTCAGGCTTAATCCTTACCTGAATGGGGAGAAAAATACCTCATGAACTAAGACTCAGGTTTAACCCTTACCTGAATGGGAATAAAAAATATAGATTCCTCATCAGAATGGGGAAACCATGCCGGGACTTTCGAATTTCGCACAAAGAATCTGGAAGGGGTTGAAAAAGGCAGAAAAAAAATAGGGGTCCCTGAAGCTTTGAAAAGGGATGCAGAATTGGGCGTCTCATGACTGAGACTGAAATGAGCTTTTGAAATGATCTTTTGTGAAACTAGGCTCAATTTTGAGCCTGAAAAATAACTGTCTATGGTAGGAAGGTGGGGAGAGTAGGGAAATGGGATCTTGAAAACTGCCAAGATAAGGGAAGGATCTTGAAAACTCTTGTTATCAAGTCCTAAAGAGGGATGAAATGGGATGTCAGGATCTATCAAAAGGAAATCAAGTTCTTATTTCATGTCAGGATAGCCAAGAAATATTGCCAATAAGATAAAACTGTAGCTGATTCAAATGTTGAAAATGTGCACGTATGTGCAAAAGATATTCCCTTTTTTACCTAGAGTATTTCCTGCAACGAGGTTCACTCCATAGAATCAAGAATCAAATTCAAATTAGTTGTTGTTGGGTTTCTTCAAGGAAGCTATCCATTTTCTTGATATGAAAAGAGAGGAATAATTCTTAGTTTCATAAAAGCAAATGATGAAAAGATATTGACGAAAGAATTTTGCATAAGTAAATATGATTTCTGGCAATTTTGAAGGTTTGATATCTAGGGTTTTCCCATGATGATCTTTTTGCACTCTTTTTGAGACATAAGATTGAGCTCTCTTGGGGTTTGGCGAGAAGTTCATCACATCATTCTTCATCTCAAAGATGTTCTGATTTTCTCTAGAAGGGTACATCACACGCTCGTTCAACTTGGAGGTGTGTTTTCATCGCAAAAAATTTCCCCCTCTCTTACGAGAGAGAAACGAATTTCGCGAGTCAAACTCGACCAAAGTTTTGAAAATTGGTTTTGAAAATTACTAGCCTCCGTTTTGAAAATTTGCGGAAAAATTTCGTGGAATGGGATCCGCCTGTCGGTACGAGGTTCAACCGTTCCTGGTGCCTTTACCAAGGGTAATCGAACCAAGGATCAATTATATGCTTTAACTTGACTCAAATATCTAAATTATGCTCTATTTTTCCTAGAATGCACAAAGAATCACGCTTGTGCTGTGAAATTTTGAAAAGATGCAAGTTTGAGAAAATATGGTGTTTGCTTTGGAAAATTAAAATATGCTTGAAAAATGATTAGAAAAGTGCTTGAAATTGGAATTCCTGGGAAAATCATTGAATTTCATTGGAAATCAGAAATTGGATTGGAAAATGAATTCGCAGAAAAACTTGAATCTTGGAAAAATCGATTTTTGAGATTTGGAACTTCTTTTCTAAGCAAATGGATTTGAGAATTATGAAAAAATCAAGAAGTTCATTGAAAAAGGGATTTCTGAAAAGGAAAATGAATTCTCAGGAACACGGATATTTTGAGAAAATCGATTTCTGAAAACTTGGGATTTTGAAATTTGAGAATTTTAAAACATTAGAAAATCTTGATTTGAACTTGGGAAATGCTTTGAAATCTCATTTGAAAGTTTAGAGTTCTGAGAAAATCCCATCCTGAGAAAGACTTGGTAAATCCTTGAGAAAATTGATTTTCTTGAAATTGAAATTAAAAAATGAATTTGAAAATAATGCAATTTGAATGAAATAAATGAATGAATATGAATTTGAAAGGGGATTTCAATTGAGGAATTGGGAAATCCTTTTAAAACTTTGAGAAATGCAGTGCATTTTTGAAGTTAGCCTAATAGTGTAGGCTGAGTATGGCAAATATGAAGATCATAAATCTTGGTTTTCCTCGTATTCTGACTATGGCCATAAATACGAAAACCACCGAGTTTATATACTCCATAAGAGCTTGTGCACGTGCCATCTGTGTCAACCATAGTGAATTTGAAATAAATGTGCATGAATGATACATCAAATATTGAAATTTTGCAGAAATTAAACTATATGCAATACAGTCCTATTCTAAGCAGAAAATGTAACTCTTATTCCAAATATTACATTGAATTGAATAAAATAAAGAAAGAAAATAACTAAGTCTTCTTCTTGAATATTCCTACAAAACTAGAAAACAAGGTTAGCACAAAAATGTAGGTTTTTCTGAATTTATCTGAAAATATGAGAAATTATCGGATATTATTCAGATATAAACCCAAATTCATACCCCCTTTGATATAAACATGATAAATAATGAATAAATTTTGAAAATAAACTTGAAAATCCGAAATTGGGGTGAGAATGACCAAAATACCCTTGATGACCTTGAAATCAGGGTTTTTTGAAAGAAATTTTATAAATTTTGAAATTTTCAAAATCAAATAAAATAAATCAAATACAATATAATGAAATATGATAATATGCATGAAAATTGATGAAATTAAAGATTGAAATTTCGAAATTTAGGTCAAAATGACCAAAATACCCCTGATAACAAGACTATGGCCTTGAAACCAGGGTTTTCTGAAATAAATTTTGCAAAATTGAAAAATATGAAATGTAAATGACATTGAAATTAACCCTAATATGATTCTACATGCTCATGTACATGATAAAAACCCTGAAATGGCAAAAATATCATAAAATATCAAATTTAACCTGATTTTCGCTTCTGAATTTAAAGATAAACTAACGCATGGAGCAAATGAACTTGAAATTAAGCCAAATTTGACATGGATACCTAAAATAACCATAAAAACAGAATGGAGCTCGAAAATCTAATTTTTTTATATTTTTAAATATGTAAATTCAAATAAAAACCCTAAATTTTGTGATTTTTGCCTAAAATGTTGATTCTAAAGGGGCTTTCGGATATCAAACTTCCATAAAAATTTCCAAAATTTTATGGGGTGATATAAGACAGTTAGAAAAATATTTTTTCATTTTACACTTTCTATTTTTTACCTATGGTTGGAGCTTTACCACTGCGGCAAGTCGGATCGGAATCCGGCGACTCTAGGATTTGGGGAAACCGACAGGTTTTGGTAGAAAATATGGGGAAAATAGTAAACAGATTGTGAAAAGGCTGAAATTGTAGGAAACTATCCCTGACAAATAGGAAAAAATATTATATTTTTGCATCATTCGGATTCGGGTTATAGATTGCAAAAAGGCACACTGTTATTAGAGACCCAAATCTCTGAAATTTTTGGATATTGGAATCTATCAGACAAAAAAGAATTTTTTGGGAAAAATACTAAAACAGTTCCAAAAATCCCCAAATTTTGGGAACTGATAAGAAAATATGTTAGAAACAACTTTCATGTTGAACGTTTTTTCAGACGGGCTACGGATTGAATGGACTCAGTGCATTAGGATCTGTCGACACCCTGACGAAGGAAAATCAAGATTTTCCTAGGGGTCTGGGAAATCCGATGTTTGAAAGAGGTCAAAACTAATTGGAAAAATCTTAAAATTTTCATATAATTATTAGATTCAATTATGAATCCACTGTGATTTTTGGAGGACAATACGGATCTCCCACGAGGGTGGTGTCGGAGGTTCTTTTCTGCTACATCAGAAATTGAAAATTCAGAAAAGCAGAAAACCCGATTTAGGGTTGGATCGGTTTAGGTGGGTTTCAAAACCCGGATTGAATCAAATTTTCGACAGTAAAACAAAGACATGTAAACCTAGTTACTCTAAAATTTACATGAATTTATTTAAATGCAAAACTCACATAAAATGAGGCATGGACTTTATATATAAATGACAATTTATGAATCCTAAATTAAATAACCATAAAACGTATAAAACGAATGATAGCTTATCCTAAATGCATATTTTAATATGAAATGACATGGAAAATGAGAACCAATAAAGGGCATAAACTATTTTTGTTGTTGGCTTGCTAAACGAAAGATCCAATCCATTGAACAGATGGATCTTATCGCTTATTTAGCCCACACACATAATACTCATATGTTCGATATAGAGGGATGCTTGAAATGAGACTAAATAAAAAAAAATAATGAATCTAAAGTATTAAATCTAACCTCAAACAGAAGAGTTTAGCAGACTTAAGGGTCCTACCTTGGATCGGCAAAGAGGTGGTTGTTTGAAGATGGTGAGGATGGTGCTTCCAAGTGGAGACCGACTGAAGCAAGGTGGAGCTGATTTGGAAATGGTGGTTGTGGTTGAACCTTGATGTGTTGAAGGAGGGGCTCGGTTGGAGCTTCACCAAGGCTTCAATAGTGATGGAGGTTGGGGCAAATAGGGGAGTAGCTGGGGCGTAAGGAGCCGACTGGTGGTGGTGATGATGAGCAATGGAAGGTGTCAGCTGCAACAATGGCTGGAGCTGCTCCTTGGTGGTTGCAAGCTATGTGGAAGATGGCTGCACCTTGCTGCAGGGAGAGTTGTTGTGGGCTGGTTGAATGCATAGGAGTTGCTGCAAATACTGCCAAGGAGAGCTTGGTTGTGGCTGAAGGTTGCTGAAGAGGATGCCGGCTGGAGCTTGAAAATGGTGACCCAACTGAAGTTGTGCACGGTGGCTATGATGGAGGCCTAGCTGGTGGTTGTGATGGAAGCCCAGCTGGTGGCTGTGATGGCTATTGCTGCAAAGGGGAGAGAAAGAGAGAGTTCCAGGGAGAGAGAGAGAGAGAGAGAGAAAAGGAGAGAGGCGTTGAATGGAGAGGAGAGATCTTTTTTTTCTTGTTTTTTTTTTTTGGTTTTAACTTAGGTCTCAATTGCCTCTACCTAGGGTTTAATGAGCCAATGAAAAGGGGAAGCCCTTTACGTGAATGGCTGGGCAAGAGGGAAAGGGAGGAAGGAAGGAAGGGAAGAAGGAAAGAAAGGGAAGAAAAGAAAGGAAAGAAAAGGAAAAAAAAGGAAAAAGAAAAAGGAAAGAAAGGAAAGGAGAGGGGACTGGAGGTTTGGGTGACCACCTTGTGGGTCCCACCTCCTCTCTAAAATAAAATAAATAAATAAAAATCAATAAAAACAAAAACAAATAAATAAAAAAACATTTTTTTTTTAATAAAATAGAAATGTAAATGAATGGGCCATCTTAGAGCGGGTCCAAATTCCACTTTTGAAATTCATTTTGAGGATTAGAGGGGTAAAATAGTCTTTTTAGAAAATTTCTAGACGAAACGAGCTATTTTTGGCAGTTTTTGAAATGAGCTTGGATTTTGAAGTTCAATACCCCGTTGCGAAGCAAATCCAGTATAGAATTTGAAAATTTGAGTTTGAAATAAATCCAGATTGTTTTTTTTGCGAGAAAATATTTCCAAATTTAGAATCCCGGGAGTAAAAATGTCAATTTTTGAAACTCGGGGTTTGAAATTGATTTTTGAAAACTTTTAAACTCAATCTGGATTAAAATTTATAAAACTGGAGTTCTGGACTTCAAAAATGAAATGAAATGTGATGAAATGTTATAAAATGCTGAGAAATGATATGAAATGATGAGAAATGACATGTGAAATGCTAACCCTGAATGAAGAATTTTGGATTTTAAACCCCGATTGGCAGCTGTACCAATTACAAAAAAAGCCTAAAAACTGATAAAATTTGCAAAATGGTTGAAGAAATGGTTTTTGGACTCTACTGGATTAGAGTGACACTGAAAATCAAAGTTTGAGCTGAAATGAACTGAAATGAGTTGGATTGAGTTGGGTTTTAGAGTTTCAGAACTCTAATAAACTGACAAGGTACTGACTCAACTGGACTCTCCGACTAAATTTTCAAGAAATACTGTCATTTTTAGAGAAATGGTACGAAATGGTCACTGGAGTGAAGTGAATTAAGGATCTGAGCTAGCTTTGAGCTAGAACAAAGGTCAGTAATACTGACATGAACTAAAATCGAAGCTCAAACACTAGCTCAATTGACTGAACTCACCTCAATTTCAGCTGAAAGAGCTGAAATGGACTAAAATGGGCTCCTGGACACTTAGAAATGGTTTTGAACTAAAACCGGAGTGCTTGAACTCCTAGTGAGCTCAAGTTAGACTCAAGGGAACATGACTGACTCGAAGACAATTGGCTTGTATTTGAGTGAGAAATGAACTCATTTCTGAAGAAATGATCCCATTTTGGCAGGAATGGTCAAAAATGAAAATGGCCTTCTCACTGTGAGCTCGGGTAAGCTTGAAATGACTGATATTCTAACTGTTCTGAACTGACCAATGGGCTTGGTTGACTCCGACTGACTGGGGTCTGAGATGACCTAGGGTAAAATGGTAATTTTCCTAATAAAAATGGGTAAAATGGTGATTTTATGAAACTGACTCGAGGTTTGACTACTACAATGACCTAACAGGGTTGACACTACCCGAGGAGGGTTGTTTGAGAATGATGATGAAAATTTGGGGTGTTCACAGATGCCCCTCTTTGCTACTAAGCCGGCTGGAAGACGAGCTTAGTGGCAAAGAAAAACACGCCAAATTTGGGCTATAAAAATGCCCTAGTTAAAAGGATTTGACTGGATATGAAGAAATTAGCCCTGATGAAAATGGTAGAATTGAAATGAAGAATGAAGAAGAAAATTTTACTTCAAAAGAAGTGAGATTCAGGTTTTGCCTTTAACCTGGATGGGACAGGAAATACCTCGTGTAGAAACGAAGCTCAGGTTTAACCCTTAACCTGACCGAAAGACGAAATACCTCATTAAAATGAGGCTCAGGTTTAACCCTTAACCTGATCGAGAAATGAAATACCTCATCAAAATGAGGCTCAGGTTTAACCCTTAACCTGATCGGGAATGAAATACCTTATCAAAATGAGGCTCAGGTTTTATCCCTTAACTTGACCGAGAATGAAAATGATGGGATTCTCGAAAGAAGAACTCATGATGGAACCTTCGGACTTCCGCACAATGAATCCGATAGGGGTTTTGCAAAAGGATGAAATTGGGGTCCCTAAAGCTTGAAAAGGGGTTTGATTTTGGGCGCCTCATTACTGAGACTAAATAACTTTTGAAATTGATGACCTTTTGCGAGAAAATGATTTGTGGCTTAACCTCAAGCCGAAATTGGAATGTCTATGGTGGGACAGTGGGGACACAGGGAAGTGTGCGAATCTGAGAGCCCATGCGCTCAGATTATACCAACATAAGGGAAGGAATCTTGAAAACTCTCGTTATCAAGTCCTAAAAGGGATAACAACTGATGTCAGGATGCGCCAAAGATGAACCTCAAGCTCTCGCTTCACGCCAGGATAGCTAGAAAATATTGTCAAAATGTTGAAAATTATTGTTGATTCAAAATAATTGAAAGTGATGCACATGGTTTTGAAAATATTCCCGCTTTTCTACCTGAAGTATTACCTCCGACTGGGCTTAACTCCGTAGAATTAAGATTCGAATTCAAATTGCTTGCAATTGACTTTTCTTTCAAGGAAGTTATCAATTTCCCTGATGTAAAGAGAAAAGAGAGTATTCTTGATATTGTGAAAGCAATTGGTGAAAGAATATTGATAATAGAATTTCACAAAATTAAAGAGGATTCTTGACAGATTTGACAGTCTGATATCCTGGGATTCTTTTCTCATGATAATCTTTCTGCACTCTTTTTCTTTTCTTTTCTTGGCAGAATTGGATCTCTCTTGAGTTTTTGGGGATTACATCATCCTTCATTTTGGAGATGTCCTGACTTTTCTCTCTCTTTTTTTTTTTGGAAGGGTACGTCACAAACTCCTTCATCTCAGAGATGTTCCGATCCTTATTTTCTCTCAGAGATTATATTGATGGTTATTGGCTCTTTGGTTGGAAACCTCTTGATGGTAGCAGAAATTAAATATCCTTTGGGGTTTGTCGGGAGGCTCATCGCAGTCGCCTTCATCTTGACAATGCTCTAAACTTTCCCTGGAAGGATCCATCACAAACTCCTTCATCTTGGAGATGATCCAAATCTTCTTTGGCCCCAGGGGTCTAACTCGCATAATTTGTCTTCATCTTGACGACAATTGAGATATCTCTTTTGCAGATATTTAATTGCAGCTTAGATGATTGAGGAGATATGGAAATTAAATGGATTTTTCTGTATCACCCAAGATATTTCAACTGCTTTATTTTAAAAGAATGATCTTTAAAAATGTGCCATTGACTGCGATCAATACCGATCACTTATGGCTTTGCAACAACATTAAATTTTCTTTGTTGGCCATATTGAGGATTTATTCTTCATCATTTTGGTTGGCCAATAGAAAGATTTTGAATTTTGAATCATTTTTCGCGAAAGCTTTGTCCTTTCGAAAGTAATATTGAAGGTATTCTGAAGTAATGTTTTTATGCAATAAAGATTTTTGAAATCAATAAGTATTTAATGACAAATTGACAAAATTTTCTTGAAATTCTTTGTGAAAGCGAGCATCTGAAGCACAACGCAACACATCCATGACAAAAATTCTCTTCTCCTTTCCCTAAAGGAGAAGATTCAGAAATTGGAAATAGAAATTACTCATCTCTTCCCTGAAGAGGAGGTGTTTGCAAAACAAACTTTCGAAGAGAAATTAAGCTTTCGTCAAAACTTCCTAACATTAGGCTTCTCTTATGGAAAGGGGGCCAGTAATGGTGGGGTTGGTGAATTGGTCACGAAGGAACGAGTCCATCACACTCTCCCCGAAAAGAGGGTCCTTCATGATGAAATGGCCTAGTATAAAATTATGGTCACAAGGAAAAAGAACTTCCGTCGAAGCTCTCCCTGAACTAAGGGTTCCTTGTATGAAATTGGAAATTTGTTTTGCAAACAGTTCACAAAGACACGAGTCCCTTCAAACTCTCCCTGAAAAGGGGCTAGGTGAACAAAGGATAGCATGCGAAAAGAATGAGCTCCCTTGAACTCTCCCTGTAAGAAGGGTCTCTCGCAAGAGGAAATGACTGAATTTGGTATTGGGTGACCAAAAGGGTCAAAATTGGAAATTGAAATTTTGAAATTTGGAATTTGATATTTGGAAATTGGAAATTGATTGACCCGAAGGTCAAAATTGGAATTGATTGACCCAAAGGTCGAATTTGAAAATTTGACAATTGGTTGACCCGGAGGTCGAAATTAAAAATTTGCAAATTGGTTGACCCGGAGGTCTGAAATTGGTAATTGGGTGGCCCAAGGGCCGAAATTGGAATTAGAAATTGGAATTTTGAATTTAGAAATTGGAAATTGGAAATTTTGAAATTGATTGACCCGAAGGCCGAAATTGGAAATTAGTTTACTGGGAACAACATGGGTTCAATAGGAATTCAACCTAAGAACGACACTGGTTCATTTGAGAACGACATTGGTTCACTGGGAACGACATGGATTCAATAAAAATTCAGCCTAAGAATGACACTGGTTCAATTGAGAACGACATTGGTTCACTGGGAATGACATGGGTTTAATAGGAATTCAGCCTAAGAACGTGGATCAGGAGGACTTCAACCTACAGATCAAATTTTTGAAAGTGAGATTAGTTCCAAAGGGGTTCAACCTAAGAACCGGGGATCAGTAGGAATTCAACCTAAAGATCGCGGATCAGTAGGGGTTCAACCCAAAGACCGACTGAAGGAAAGGGTCCTAAAGGGGTTCAACCTAAGGACTGCGGATCCGTAGGAGTTCAACCTAAAGATCGCGGATCAGTAGGGGTTCAACCTACAAACTATTGGTTCCATAGGGATTTAACCTAAGGATCACATCGATTCCGCAGGGGTTCGACCTACGAACTATCAATTCCATAGGGGTTCAACCTAAAGATCTGGTTCAGCGGGAGTTCAACCTACAAACTATTGGTTCCATAGGGATTTAACCTAAGGATCACATCGATTCCGCAGGGGTTCGACCTACGAACTATCAATTCCATAGGGATTTAACCTAAGGATCACATCGATTTTGCAGGAGTTTGACCTACGAACTATCAATTCCATAGAGATTTAACCTAAGGATCGCATCGGTTCCGTAGGGGTTCAACCTACGAACTATCAATTCCATAGGGATTTAACCTAAGGACCACATCGGTTCTGCAGGAGTTCGACCTACGAACTATCAATTTCATAGGGATTTAACCTAAGGACCACATCGATTCTGCAGGAGTTCGACCTACGAACTATCAATTCCACAGGGATTTAACCTAAGGACCACATCGGTTCCGCAGGAGTTCAACCTACAAACTATCAATTCCATAGGGATTTAACCTAGGCATTACATCGGTTCTGCAGGGGTTCGACCTATGAACTATCAATTCCATAGGGATTTAACCTAAGAATCACATCAGTTCCGCAGGAGTTCGACCTACGAACTATCAATTCCATAGGGATTTAACATAAGGATCGCATCAGTTCCACAGGGGTTTGACCTACAAACTATCAATTCCATAGAGATTTAACCTAGGGATCACATCGGTTTTGTATAGGTTTGACCTACGAACTATCAATTCCATAGGGATTTAACCTAGGGATCATAGTTTAAGAAGGAAGGATTCAACTTGTGAGCTTTGAATGGATCAGGTGCTAAAATGGGTTTTGAAGGAAGATTCGAATCAGAATTTAAATCTTCAAGAGAAAACTAAATGAATTGGGTTTTGAAAGAAAATTTGAGTCGGAACTCTAATTTTTTAGACCAATTCTAGGCATTTGAATTGGATTTGGAAGAAAATTTGAGTCAGAACTCGAATCATGAAGGAAAAGTAGATCACTTTGGAAGGAAAAAAATTTGAGTCGAAACTCGAATCCCGAAGGAAAACTAGATCGGTTAGAAAGAAAGGAAATTTGAGTCGGAACTCGAATCTTGGAGGAAAACTAGACAAAAAGAAGGAAAGGAGATTCGAGTCAGAACTCGAATCCCAAAGGAAAATTAGACAAAAAGAAGGAAAAGAGATTCGATTCGAAACTCGAATCCCGAAGGAAAACTAGACAAAAAAATGAAAGGAGATTCGAGTCGAAACTCAAATCCCAAATGAAAACTAGACAAAAAGAAAGAAAGGAGATTTGAGTCTGAACTCGAATCCCGAAGGAAAACTAGACAAAAAGAAGGAAAGGAGATTTGAGTCGGAACTTGAATCCCGAAAGAAAACTAGACAAAAAGAAAGAAAGGAGATTTGAGTGGGAACTCGAATCCCGAAGGAAAACTAGACAAAAAGAAGGAAAGGAGATTCGAGTCGGAACTCGAATCCCGAAGGAAAACTAGACAAAAAGAAGGAAAAAAGATTCGAGTCGGAACTCGAATCCCGAAGAAAAACTAGACAAAAAGAAGAAAAGGAGATTCGAGTCGGAACTCAAATCCCGAAGGAAAACTAGACAAAAGAAGGAAAGGAGATTTGAGTCGGAACTCGAATCCCGAAGGAAAACTAGACAAAAAGAAGGAAAGGAGATTAAAGTCGAAACTCGAATCCCGAAGGAAAACTACACCAATGTGGATACTGGATTTTAAAGTGTACCACTGTGAATATTGGATCTTGAAAATGAACCAGTATAAGCATTCTGTTTTGAAAAATTACCAATACGAATACTGGGTTTTGAAAATTTACCAGCACGAACACTAGGTTTTTGAAATTTTACCAACACAAACACTGGGTTTTGAAGAATTACTAGAACGAACACTGGGTTTTTGAAAAATTACCAGCACGAACACTGGATTTTTGAAGAATTATCAGCACGAACACTGGGTTTTGGAAATTTACCAGCGCGAACACTGGGTTTTTAAAATTTTACCAGCACGAACATTGGATTTTTGAAAAATTACCAATTGATTTTGATAGAAGATTTTCAGTTTTCAACCTCACGATGACTTGGACAACTGTCAGGGTCTCAGGATTTATCCCTTATCCTGAATGGGCAGTTCAGGTTTATCCCTTAACCTGAAGGGAAAGTTTGATACAAATGCAAATTGATGCAGATGAATGCGAATGAATGCATGCAAATGCAAATGTTGTAAATGGGTGCACATGCGTGCAAAATGAGAGATTTGTGTGATCTTGCCTGCATACAGGACGTTGAAAAGACAATTTTCAGAATAATGCCTCAGTGTAATAGGGGAGGAAGAATTTGACCATTATTGAAGAAAATATATTGAGAAATTACAAAAGATGGAATAAAGGATTTAAGTATAGAATTTTTTCAAATGTTGATCATTGATAGGGTCTGATAATTCCACACCATCGGCATTGATGAGCAGATATGAATTACGAGGTAATGCCTCTTTGACAACATAGGGACCTTCCCAATTTGGCGATCATTTGTCACCCGGGCGGTGCTTGAGATAAGTCGTTGATCTGAGCACTAGATCATTGACTCAAAATTTTCTTTCAATGACAAATTTTGCATATTGTCTGGCTACCCTCTGCTGATATGAGTGAGCGTGTTCTGCTGCTCTGAGCCTCCTTCCATCGAGCAAATCAAGCTATACTAGTCGTTGTTGCTGATACTGATCAAGAGGTAATTCTAGAAGTGATGCAAATTTCAGAGCAGGTTTCTAAACATGTAGAGGCAGTACTACTTCAGTTCCGTAGACAAGTTCTGATGGAGTAGCATTAGTTGGAGTTCAAATGGTGGTTCTGTATGCTCACGATACATCATGGATCTTCTCATGCCAATCACGGCCATGTTTCCAAGGTTCGCTCCAGGATTCGAATCAGAATCTTATTGGTGGCCTCTGCTTGACCATTCCCTTGAGAATAATAGGGAGCGGAAAAATGATGATGGATTCTGAACTTTGAGTAGAATGTCCTCACTCTCTCATTCTTGAAATGACCGGTATTATCTGACAAAATGTCATGTGGTATGCCGAAGCGGCACAGAATATTCTTGTAGATGAATGAGACCATATATCAACCTTCTACTATGCGTAGAGTGACGACTTCCACCCATTTAGTAAAATATTCTGTTGCGGCAAGAAAATATTTGTAGCCATTTGAAGCAAAAGGAGTAATGGGGCCTACAACATCAAAAGCCCACATAGAAAATGGCCATGGCGAGACGACCGATTGCAAATATGTCGTTGGCGCATGAATGAAAGGTGCATGCATCTGGCATTGAATGCACTTCTTCACAAAACGATACCAATCTTGTTGCATAGTTCTTCAGTAATATCCTGCTCGGATGAGTTGTTTGACAAGAGTTTGATAGCCAACATGACCACCGCAAATACCTTCATGTGCTTCTTGCACAACTTCTTTGGCTTCTTTTTCATCCAAACATCTGGAATATTCAGAACAGAATCCACGACGATAAAGGACATCAACAAGAATAAAATATCGAGCAAACATGCGCTGAATTGCTCACTGCTCTTTCTAGTGATATTCTGAGAGGAGACAGATGTCTTCTCCTTGATGGGAGCCTTTTTGAAACTGTCCTCAGCTTTCTCAGACATCATCCTAATAATCATTTTCTTGAACATCTGATATGTAGCAGGATCAATGTCATCCCTATCATTCAGACTCGGTCTTCTGACAGATCTTGGAGAATTCATCTTTTTTTACTTGAGGCTTTAAAAATCATTGGTGTACTTGATATAGTAACGTCTTCTTATTTGATCTAATCTGAACTACTTGGGAATACTGATGCTCTCTACAAAATGAGATGGATGATTAAATTTTGATGATGAAGATTCAGGATAGAAATGAATATAGAAAAAAAATATTTGATGAGAATTTGGTAGATAATTAGAAGAACATCCCATTACTAGGGATTGGGTCGCCGCTGGAGTCACGACAATTGCGTTTCCATTCTTTGTGAAGAGAACGAACAACTGCAAATATGCCTTGTCACCTAGGCGAGGTTGTCAAACCATGATAGAATGAAAATTAAAGGATTTTTTATTAAAGAAAAAATATGATTGCATCAATAGTGGACTTGAGAAAGAGGGGGCATATATACAGTCTGCCACCACTCTTAATAATCAACAGAGACACGAAGACTAGGGAAAAGAGTGAGAATGATGAAAGAATCCCAGTCATATCTGGCAGAATGGTATGTTCTGGACCACTGTGTTGATGCAAGGTCGAACTCTGGCATGACTCCTGATAGCAGTCGCATCTCTATGCGCTTCTGTCTCTGAGAAAACTGTCGAACACACCGCTCTAGATGATAATAAGCACAGAAGAATGGACCAAGCAACTTGAATCTCTTTCCATATGCATAGGTGTATCTGGGAGGTGATAATTCTCGATCAAAAGTAGTCCCATACCACTTCTTCTTCCTGCGGATAATCGATCAGGAACCAGTACCGTGCAACTAGAAGGAGCTCATTGCCGTTATATCTGAACGAACTAGCCCTGGTCGGTACATGCTGAAGGAACCAAGACTGAAGTGCATAAGTACATCCCTCGACTAAGATGGACTCTCCAAGTGTAAAGTGGGTCAATCCTCTGTATACAAAAGCAAGCGCGGTTATGGCTATCAAGAGATGGTTGGTCTGTCGACTTCCCCATCTTTTTAGAAGCTGAACTATTCTGACATCCACATAATTTTGTCCGTCTGGGAAGAAAGCGAGTCCCACAATACACAGAACCATCGCATGCTGAATTCTCTCTCGAGCTGTCCTGGACAACGAGCTAACTTCTGTGAATTCTCCATACCGTCGGTAGATCTCGATCAGGCTCACATATTCATTCTCATTTTCTTCAATCAATGGCCAAGACTTGCGCCCTGTCATGCGAGCCACAACATCTTTAGGCTCCAGACCCTTGACATTGATCAGAAACTGCTGCTCTAACGGATCTCCATGCTGACCGACTGGCTCAGGTAGTCCCATAATCTCTGAAAACTCATCCATCAGTAGTGTCATCTCGCCCCATGGGAACCAAAATGTGCAGGTGCATGGATTCCACCGCTCTGCCAGTGCATGGATCAGATTACCATTAACTGTCAACTTCCCCACTACAGATGCCAGTTCCAACCCGCAATCACTCAAGTGGTCCGGAAACATACGAGAGAAGTTTTTGAACCAAATATAGTACCACCGGGGGAAGAAGGGTCCGGTGCTGAGAGCTCGATGCTCGGGAAGACTTTGTCACACCTCGTAGGAGATGTGACCCTCAGGAAAAACAGAATCGAGCTGACTGGATGCCATTGGACTGAAAGATAGGAATATTGGAATTAGACTTTGGAAAAATACAAAAATTTTAAAAATTGCAAGCAGGATAAAATAAAAGCTGGAAATTCAAAGTCCAGAGGAACAAAAGAATGGAAAATCACCTGGAGTTTTGAGGAAAAGGTGGATAATTTGGAAAAATCATCCAGGGTTTTTGAGAAAAAGGAGATATTTCACAAAAGATGGAAAATGAGGTATTTTGGAAAATTGTCTGATATTTTGGAAAAATTAGGAAAATATGAGAAAATAAGATGAAAATCATACATTCAATCACAAACAATTATGCACATACAACAATCCCTAAGAAACTGACTCTAAATGCATCAATTTTGAAAGAGCTTTAGGACCCTAATCCGAACTCTAGGCTCAGATCAACTGTGTCCAATCATGTTGTGCCGATATACTCGAGCCGAGGCTCGATGTACGTGGCATAAAATTCATCTCCGATTCTAGGCTTGTGTTTTCCCAACATCCTTGAGCGCCTGCCGATATACGTTGGACTATGGCCCTTTGTACGTGGCAGGGGGCGTTAGCCCAAATAAGTGGCCCAGTTGTGAGGCTCTGTCCCAAACTATGGTTCTGGAAGAGAGCCCAACAACATGAAGACCGAGTAGACATAGGTGAGTTGGTTTTTGAAATATGATCACATGCAGGCAAATAGAGGGTTCTAAAACCTAAAGAGATAGAGATTTTGAAATTTTTTGAAGAAGCAAGTATTGTTTTCATACAATTCCTAGATTAAGGAGTGTTGTATTTCAGACCTAAGTCTATGTGAGCATGAATAATTCTCTTCAATATAGTCCTACCAAACCATGCCTAGTCTACATGCAATCCATGTCAGTTGGGTTCAAGTCTAGGCTCCTAGGTTCACATGATATCAGGAATTAAAGTTGTCATTCCATAGAACATAATTTTGATAATTGAGCTAAGTTAAAGCATATAATTGATCAGGCGAAGACAGGTTCCATCTCGGTCGCCAAACCTGTTATCATCGCAAAAATTTTCCCCCTCTCTTGCGAGAGAGAAACGAATTTTGCGAGTCAAACTCGACTAAAGTTTTGAAAACTGGTTTTGAAAATTACTCGCCTCCGTTTTGAAAATTTGCCGGAAAATTTTGTAGAATGGGATCTGCCTGTCGATACGAGGTTCAACCGTTCTTGGCGCCTTTACCAGGGGTAATCGAACCAAGGATCAATTATGTGCTTTAACTTGACTCAAATATCTAAATTATGCTCTATTTTTCCTAGAATGCATAAAGAATCAGGCTTGTGCTATGAAATTTTGAAAAGATGCAAGTTTGAGAAAATACGGTGTTTGCTTTGGAAAATTGAAATATCCTTGAAATATGATTGGAAAAGTACTTGAAATTGGAATTCCTGGGAAAATCATTAAATTTCATTGGAAATCAGAAATTGGATTGAAAAATGAATTCGTAGAAAAACTTGAATCTTGGGAAAATCGATTTTTGAGATTTGGAATTTCTTTTCTGAGCAAATGGATTTGAGAATTCTGAAAAAATCAAGTTCATTGGAAAAGGGATTTCTGGAAAGGAAAATGAATTCTCAGAAAGACAAATATTTTGAGAAAATCGATTTCTGAAAACTTGGGATTTTGAAATTTGAGAATTTTAAAACATTGGAAAATCTTGATTTGAACTTGGGAAATGCTTTGAAATCTCATTTAAAAGTTTAGAGTTCTGAGAAAATCCCATCCTGAGAAAGACTTGGTAAATCCTTGAAAAAATTGATTTTCTTGAAATTGAAATTAAAAAATGAATTTGAAAATAATGCAATTTGAATGAAATGAATGAATGCGTATGAATTTGAAAAGGGATTTCAATTGAGGAATTGGGAAATCCTTTTAAAACTTTGAGAAATGCAGTGTATTTTTGAAGTTAGCCTAATAATGTAGGCTGAATGTGGCTAATATAAAGATCATAAATCTTGGTTTTCCTCGTATTCTGACTATGGCCATAAATACGAATCCCACCGAATTTATAAACTCCATAAGAGCTTGTGCACATGCCATTTGTGTCAACCATAGTGAATTTGAAATAAATGTGCATGAATGATACATCAAATATTGAAATTTTGCAGAAATTAAACTATATGCATTGCAGTCCTATTCTAAGCAGAAAATGTAACTCTTATTCCAAATATTACATTGCTTTTTACATTGAATTGAATAAAATAAAGAAAGAAAATAACTAAGTCTTCTTCTTGAATATTCCTGCAAAACTAGAAAACAAGGTTAGCATAAAAATGTAGGTTTTTTTTAATTTATCCGAAAATATGTGAAATTATTGGATATTATTCAGATATAAACCCAAATTCATACCCCCTTTGATATAAACATGATAAATAATGAATAAATTTCGAAAATAAACTTTAAAATCCGAAATTGGGGTGAGAATGACCAAAATACCCCTGATGACCTTGAAATTAGGGTTTTTTGAAAGAAATTTTAAAAATTTTGGAATTTTGAAAATCAAATGAAATAAATCAAATACAATATGATGAAATATGATGATATGCATGAAAATTTATGAAATTAAAGATTGAAATTTCGAAATTTAGGTCAAAATGACCAAAATACCACTGATAACATGACTATGGCCTTCAAACCAGGGTTTTCTAAAATAAATTTTGCAAAATTGAAAAATATGAAATGCAAATGACATTGAAATTAACCCTAATCTGATTCTACATGCTCATGTACATGATAAAAACCCTAAAATGGCAAAAATATCATAAAATATCAAATTTAACCTGATTTTTGCTTCTGAATTTAAAGATAAACTAACACATGGAGCAAATGAACTTAGAATTAAGCCAAATTTGACATGGACACCTAAAATAACCATAAAAACAGAATGGAGCTCGAAAATCTAATTTTTTTATATTTTTAAATATGTAAATTCAAATAAAAACCCTAAATTTTGTGATTTTGCCTAAAATGTTGATTCTAAAGAGGATTTCGGATATCAAACTTCCATAAAAATTTCCAAAATTTTATGGGGTGACATAAGACAGTTAGGCAAAGATTTTTGCATTTTACACTTTCTAGTTTTGACCTATGGTCGGAGCTGTACCACTCCGACAAGTTGGATCGGAATCCGACGACTCTAGGATTTGGGGAAACCGACAGGTTTTGGTAGAAAATATGGGAAAAATAGTAAACAGATGGTGAAAAGGCTGAAATTGTAGGAAACTGTCCCTCACAAACAGGGGAAAATATACATGATAAAAACCCTAAAATGATTCGACATGCTCATATACATGATAAAAACCCTAAAATGGCAAAAATATCATAAAATATCAAATTTAACCTGATTTTCGCTTCTTAATTTAAAGATAAACTAACACATGGAGCAAATGAACTTGGAATTAAGCCAAATTTGACATGGACACCTAAAATAACTCTAAAAACAGAATGGAGCTCGAAAATCTAATTTTTTTATATTTTTAGATATGTAAATTCAAATAAAAACCCTAAATTTTGTGATTTTTGCCTAAAATGCTGATTCTAAAGGGGATTTCGGATATCAAACTTACATAAAAATTTCCAAATGTTTATGGGGTGACATAGGACAGTTAGGCAAAGATTTTTTCATTTTACACTTTCTGGTTTTGACCTATGGTCGGAGTTGTACCACTCCGGCAAGTTCATTAGGAATCCGGCGACTCTAGGATTTGGGGGAAACCGATAGGTTTTGGTAGAAAATGTGGGAACAATAGTAAACAGATAGGGAAAAGGATGAAATTTTGGGAAAATGTCCCTTACAAACAGGGGAAAATATTATATTTTTGCATCATTGGGATTCGTGTTACAGATTGAAAAAGGGCACACTGTTATCAGAGACCCGCATCTCTGAAATTTCTGGATATTGGAATCTGTCAGACAGAAAAGAATTTTTTGGGAAAAATACTAAAACAGTTTAAAAATCCCCAAATTTTGGAAAATGATAGGAAAATATGTTAGAAACAACTTTTGTGTTGAAAGTTTCTGCATACGGGCTATGGATTGAACGGAATTGGTGCATTAGGATCTGTCTAGACCCTGACAAAGGAAAATCGAGATTTTCCTAGGGGTCTGGGAAATCTGATTTTTTAAAGAGGTCAAAACTGTTTGGAAAAAACTCAAAATTTCTAGATCATTAGTAGATTCCATTATGAATCTACTGTGATTTTTGGAGGACAATCCGAATCTTTCACAAGGGTGGTGTCGGAGGTTCTTTTCTGCTACATCAGAAATTGAAAATTCAGAGAAGCAGAAAACCCAATTTAGGGTTGGATTGGTTTAGGTGGGTTATAAAACCCGGATTGAATCAAATTTTCGACAGTAAAACAAAGACATGTACACCTAGTTACAATAAAATTTACAGATTTTTTTTTAAATGCAAAACTCACATAAAATGATGCATGGACTTTATATATAAATGACAATTTATGAATCATAAATTAAATAACCATAAAACGTATAAAACGAATGATAGCTTATCCTAAATGCACATTTTAATATGAAATGACATGGAAAACGAGAACCAATAAAGGGCATAAACTATTTTTGTTGTTGGCTTGTGAAACGAAAGATCCAATTCATTGAACGGATGGATCTTATCGCTTATTTAGCCCACACACATAATACTCATATGTTCGATATAGAGGGATGCTTGAAATGAGACTAAATAAAAAAAAATAACGAATCTAAAGTATTAAATCTAACCTCAAATGGAAGAGTTTAGCAGACTTAAGGGTCCTACCTTGGATCGGCAAAAAGGTGGTTGTTTGAAGGTGGTGAGGATGGTGCTTCCAAGTGGAGATCGACTGAAGCAAGGTGGAGCTGATTTGGAAATGGTGGTTGTGGTTGAACCTTGATGTGTTGAAGGAGGGGCTCGGTTGGAGCTTCACCAAGGCTTCAATAGTGATGGAGGTTGGGGCAAATAGGGGAGTAGCTGGGGCGTCTTGTTGCAAAGGAGCCGACTGGTGGTGGTGATGATGAGCAATGGAAGGTGTCAGCTGCAACAATGGCTGGAGCTGCTCCTTGGTGGCTGCAAGCTATGTGGAAGATGGCTGCACCTTGGCGTGGGGGCATCAAAGAAGTAGATGCTTCAGGGAGAGTTGTTGTGGGCTGGTTGAATTTAGAGGAGCTGCTGCAAAGACTGCCAAGGAGAGTTTGGTCGTGGCTGAAGGTTGCTGAAGAGGATGTCGGCTGGAGCTGGAAGATGGTGACTGTTCTCGTCGCGAAATTTTTCCCGTCTTTCCTTCCTTGCGGAAGAGAGAGAGGGAAACGCTTTCGCGATTCAAACTTGACCGGACTTTGGAAAATGGTTTTGAAATACTCGCCTCCGTTTTGAAAATTGCTGGAAAATCCATGGGATGGGGCTCGACCTGTCGGTACGAGGTTCGACCGTTCCTGCCGCCTTTAATAGGGGTAATCGAACTAAGGACCAAAATTATGCTTGACTTAGTAAATTTATCGAAATTATGTTCTATCCTAAATGCACATAGAATTCAGGCATGTGCTATGAGATTTTGGAAAATGTAAGTTGGAAAACATGATGTATGCTTGGAAAACCTTTGGAGTTGAAAAATATTCCTCAGGAAAAAGATGAAAGTCAATTTCTCAAGAAACTCAGATGAAAGGGGTTTTTGAAATCATGAGAAAGTTCATAAAGATTTGAGAAAATCATGAATGGATGAAAATCCTGAGAAAATTGCAAGAAATTCTTGAGAAAAAGGGTGAACATTCCAAAAGGGAAACACTTCTCAGGAAAACTTGGACTTTGAGAATTTTCTTAGGAAAATGATGGAAAGTTTATAGGAAAACTCATTGGAGAAGAAAAACTAAACTTGGGAAATTGAAATCCTGGGAATCTTAGCCTTAAAACCCTTGAAATACTTGGAAATTGACCTTTGATTCTTGAGGAAGATTGGAAAACTCTTTTTGAAAATCTTAAGAAAATAACATTTCCAAGGAAAAACGAAGGAAACTTGGATTTTGGAAATCCAACTTAGAAGTTTCTTGAGAGACTGGTTTCCATGGAAAACTGTGAAAACTTAACTTGGGAAAATCGATTTTGGAAAATCCTCAGAGTTTCTTGAGAAATCGATTTCTTGAGAATGAAGTTTTCTTAAGAAAATCATGGGAAAACCAAGGATTTCAAGATGCAAATGATATGGATGTATGAATGCACTTTGAAAGATTTTCTAAGAAATTTGTTGGAAAAATGTGTATTATGTCAAAATAAATCCTTCACATATTCTGACTGTGCCCATGAATATGTTCAGAGTTTAATTGATTTAATGCACAATACTTTGAAAATATTAGAAATATGATGTGCATTTTAAGATAGCCTAAGAGTGTAGGCTCAATGTGACTAGTAGAAAGATGATGGATTTTGGTCTCGTCCATATTCCGACTAGGGCCGTAAATACGGATTCCACCGAGTTCATCAACTCCCTAAGAGTTGGTGCACGTGCCATTCGTGATCATCCATAGTGCTTTTGAAATAAAATGCATGCATCACATAAGCAGGATATTGCATGAATTCAAACTATATGATATGCATCCTAGTCTAAGCAGGAAATTAACTCTCTTATTCCAAAATTTACATTATTACATCACTAAATAAATGAAATAAAAGCAATTTGCAGACTTCAGCTCCTTCTTTTGAATGTCCCTGCAAAACTTGAAATAAGGTTAGCTCAAATATGTGGGTTTTTCCAAGATTTTCCAATAATATTATGAAATTATTGGATTTAATTGGATATAAACCCTATTCTCATGATTCCTTGATATTTGAAATGATGTAAATGCAAGAAATTCGGTGGAAAATAGTTTGAAATTCGGAATTGGGGTCAAAATGACCAAAACACCCCTAAAATTAAAGTTATACCTTTAAAATCAGGGTTTTTGAAGGAAATTTTGATAAAATTGAGATTTTGAAATTCAAATTGACTCAAATGATGATGAAATGCAGTATGAGACATTATAACATACTGCTAAACACATTAAGACTGTAAAATCAGAATTTGACATTTTGCAATTTATCGAAAATAACGAATTTCGCTTGTTTTTCACTTGGATCCGGGTTCTGCGGGACCATATTTTGGTATTATGGCTAATCCGAACTTCAAATGGATTCCAAATTGCACCAAATTCGGTATGAAGCATCTACCTACTCTGATAAACATCCTAGAATGCTAAAAATCACAAAATGATATGATTTAAATGCTAAAATTTAAAGGAAATCCTAAAATGGTGGATTTTGCCTATGGATCCAAACCAAATGCAATGCCTAATATGATAATGCAAGATTTACTCTATAAAAACTTCTGATATTTTGCAGACTGCTAGAGGACCCGAATTGGAACATTTTTGGTTTTTACAGCCTCGAGAGTTGAGCCATGGTGAGTTCAGTAACAGGGATTTAGTTTTGACAGAGGTAAAAATCACCCTAATCTGATGTAAAATGCTAAAAAAATAGAAAACAGCCATGGAAATTTCTGATATTTAACAGAGCGACTCACGACACCTACATGGACAACTTTCATGTTCATGACTTTGGCATTTGACCACCGAAAACATGGATAAAAATATAACTTTGTAATTCTAAATTGACAGAATAGACAAATGTGACAAAACAGAGAACTGACAAGAAAAATCCGAAGCAGGTAACAACACTGTTTTATAAAAATCACAGGCTTCCAGATGCAAACAGAGGATACCTCGGACATAACTTTCACTTTTTACAGTTTTGGATTTGGAGCAACACACAAAGAGAACCCATCGACCTAAGTCGATCCAAAGTCTCAGAGGCCCAAATCAGGCTCTGACATGTGTCCCAAACTCTCGGATTTTTGTCAGACATAAAAAAAACCAAAAAAATCTGAGAAAATCAGGTTAAAAACTAGACATTTTCTCAAGTTCAGAACAGCTTTCGGATCGAAAATCGGATCTCCCATGAGGGAGATATTGATTTTACAAGTTGGAAAATAATTTTTAAAACGCATCCCGGGTAACAAAACCCGACTTGCCATTTTGAATGTTTACCACAGTAAACAAATTCAAATGCTTCCGAATTTTTGGCACAATTCTAGGGACACCTAAGGGCGCATTCCGTGATTTTTTTTGGGATTTTTAATAAAAAATAAATTCATGAAATGACGTGTTGACTGACTGACAAAAACTGAGAACTACTGAAAATGAGCAGAATTGAAATAGATGCTAAATTAATCTTAATTAATTCATGAAACGTGCTAAATAAACGAAATAAAATGCAAATTAAATCTAGCTAAATGCATGAATGCTTAAAATCATCAAGGAAGCATAATCATGTATTTTTATATATGCCGTTTCATGAGAATAGCTCAATCCATCTCTCGGACGAGCTTTTTCTTCAAACGACTCTCGAATCGAATTATGAAATCAAATCAAGAGGGAAAGAGGTGCACCTTGCTTCGTTGGGCAGCGTTGAGGCTCTTGAAAGGGGCGACTATCACAGGCTTCGTTCATCCTTCGATCCGAGCTTCGGATGATTCACCAAAATCGACCCACCGTGCCTTCTTCACTGAGCCAAAGGGGGCGTGAATTCCAAAGTGCAAAAATCGGATTCTCAAGAAGGCTAGGTCGAATTTTCAAGTCCAACAGGAGTTCTCAAAAGATGGTCTCCCCCATGCTGGGTGTGGAGCCTTGTTTTTATAGATTTTCTGAAAAAATTTGAATTTCAAACAATCTCAATCTAAGCCCTCCATGTGGCGCCATCTTAGGGGGTGCTATTTTGATTTTTTGAGAAAATAAAATAGGAAATTTGTGGGTGAGACACCTCAGCAGGATTTGAAATTTTTTAAAATTTGGTTTGCTTGATTTTCTCTGCAGGAAGCTTCTAGATGGTGCCACCTCAGAGGGTGCTATCTGGGGTTTGAAATTCAAAATCGCCTTTTGTAGGGAGTCCTCAGGTGGCGCCACCTCATGGTGGGCTACTTTTATTAAAAATAAAATAAAAATAAAATTTGAAGCCAAGTGGGACTCTAGATTGGTGCCACCTCAAAAGGTGTTCTGAGGTGTAAAGTTGGAAACAGTAGGAGCATGCCATGTGGCGCCATCTTTGGAGGCTCTTGCCATGTGTCAGAAGGACAGGAGTGGAGGAAGCAGACTGTGCCACCTCAGAGGAATTCAAATTCTACTTTTCTGCAGGAAAGGAGAGGCTGACATGTGGCGCCACCGGTTCTACACTGCCATGTGGCAGAAGAACAAGACTGGAAGAATCAAAATGCGCCACCTCAGAGGGGGGGTTTTCTACTTTTTCTGATGTAGGGAGGTTTGGACATGTGGCAGACAAGTGTCAGTTGTCTGGAGGCTCTTCTCAAATGGCGCCACCTCAGAAGGTGAATTTGAATTTCAAATGGAGGTTGGCTCTGGAGGAATGAAGGATGGACATGTGGCATTTCCTCAGAGTGGCTCTTACGATGCCATGTGGTAGAAGGAAAAAGCAAGGAACATGTGGCGCCCTCATATTCAAAGTAGAAAAAGGTAGAACTCCAGGATTTTCGCCACCTAGCTCTTGTCTGAAAATTTTTGAATGGTTGTTTTTCTGAAGGAAGCCAAGAGTGACATGTGTCCTCTACTTTTTCTGAAGGAGGCTGGAGGAGACATGTGTCACCTGCTTTTTCTGAAAGAAGCAGAGAATGACACGTGGCAGAGGAAAGAGAAGGAGGTCCAAGCCACGTGGCGCCATCTCAGACAAAATGAAAAAGGTGAAGTTCAGGATCTGCGCCACCTCTGGAGAGATTTGAATATTTGAATTCTAGCTTTCTCTGAAGAGAGCAGGAAGTGACACGTGGCATTTACTTTTTCTGAGAAGAGCAGAGAATGACATGTGTCCTCTGCAGGAGACACACTCCAAATGGCGCCACCTCAGAGGAGACAAGCCTACCTTTTCTGGAGGAAGCTAGGAGTGACACGTGTCTCCTACTTTTCTGAGAAAGGTAGGGAGAGACATGTGTCAAGCTACTTTTCTAGAAGGAGGGAGAGGTTGACACGTGTTCTCTGCAGGAGACACACTTCAAGTGGCGCCACCTTAGAGGAGACAAGCCTCCACTTTTCTAGACAGGACAACCTATGACACTTGGCATCTCCTGGTGTTCTTTGGAATGACACATGGAGCAGGATGGATAGGGTGGATATGGCAGATAAATGGGATGACATGTGGCGGCTTTTTAAGGTAGCCCCACACTGACACCTGGCATGTAGATGAGAGGAGAGAGAAAGGACAAGTGGCACCAATCCAGGGGACAAGGCTCCTATATTTTTGGGTTTTTCAAAATTCAAATTTTCAAAAGGAAAGCCTTTGTGACACCACCTGAGTGAGTTCAAAACATCTTTCGGATCGAAAATCAGATCTCCCATGAGGGAGATCTGGATTTTACAAGTCAGAAAATAATTTTTAAAACGCATCCCGGGTAACAAAACCCGACTTGTCCTTTTGAATGTTTACCGCAGTAAACAAATTCAAATGCTTCCTAATTTTTGGCATAATTATAGGGACACCTAAGGGAGCATTCTGTGAATTTGTTTTAGATTTTTAATAAAAAATAAATTCATGAAATGACGTGTGGACTGACTGACAAAAACAGAGAACTACTGAAAATGAGCAGAATTGAAATAGATGCTAAATTAATCCTAATTAATTCATGAAACATGCTAAATAAACGAAATAAAATGCAAATTAAATCTAGCTAAATGCATGAATGCTAAAAATCATCAAAGAAGCATAATCATGTATTTTTGTATATGCCGTTTCATGAGAATAGCTCAATCCATCTCTCGGACGAGCTTTTTCTTCAAACGACTCTCGAATCGAATTATGAAATCAAATCAAGAGGAAAAGAGGTGCACCTTGCTTCGTTGGGCAGCGTTGAGGCTCTTGAAAGGGGCGGCTATCACGGGCTTTGTTCGTCCTTCGATCCGAGCTTCGAATGATTCACCAAAATCGACCTATCGTGCCTTCTTCACTGAGCCAAAGGGGGCGTGAATTCCAAAGTGCAAAAATCAGATTCTCAAGAAGGCTAGGTCGAATTTACAAGTCCAACAGGAGTTCTCAAAAGATGGTCTCCCCCATGCTGGGAGTGGAGCCTTGTTTTTATAGATTTTCTACTTTTCTGCAGGAAAGGAGAGGCTGACATGTGGCGCCACCTTAGGGGGGTTCCACACTGCCATGTGGCAGAAGAACAAGACTGGAAGAATCAAAATGCGCCACCTCAGAGGGGGGGTTTTCTACTTTTTCTGATGCAGGGAGGTTTGGACATGTGGCAGACAAGTGTCAGTTGTCTGGAGGCTCTTCTCAAATGGCGCCACCTCAGAAGGTGAATTTGAATTTCAAATGGAGGTTGGCTCTGGAGGAATGAAGGATGGACATGTGACATTTCCTCAGAGTGGCTCCTACGATGCCATGTAGCAGAAGGGAAAAGCAAGGGACATGTGGCGCCCTCATATTCAAAGTAGAAAAAGGTAGAACTCCAGGATTTTTGCCACCTAGCTCTTGTCTGAAAATTTTTGAATGGTTGTTTTTCTGAAGGAAGCCAAGAGTGACATGTGTTCTCTATTTTTTCTGAAGGAGGCTGGAGGAGACATGTGTCACCTGCTTTTTCTGAAAGAAGCAGAGAATGACACGTGGCAGAGGGGAGAGAAGGAGGTCCAAGCCACGTGGCGCCATCTCAGACAAAATGAAAAAGGTGAAGTTCAGGATCTGCGCCACCTCTGGAGAGATTTGAATATTTGAATTCTAGCTTTCTCTGAAGAGAGCAGGAAGTGACATGTGGCATTTACTTTTTCTGAGAAGAGCAGAGAATGACATGTGTCCTCTGCAGGAGACACACTCCAAATGGCACCACCTCAGAGGAGACAAGCCTACTTTTTCTGGAGGAAGCTAAGAGTGACACGTGTCTCCTACTTTTCTGAGAAAGGTAGGGAGAGACACGTGTCAGGTTACTTTTCTAGAAGGAGGGAGAAGTTGACACGTGTCCTCTGCAGGAGACACACTTCAAGTGGAGCCACCTCAGAGGAGACAAGCCTCCACTTTTCTAGACAGGACAACCTATGACACTTGGCATCTCCTGGTATTCTTTGGAATGACATATGGCGCAGGATGGATAGGGTGGATATGGCAGATAAATGGGATGACATGTGGTGGCTTCTTAAGGTAGCCCCACACTGACACTTGGCATGTAGATGAGAGGAGAGAGAAAGGACAAGTGGCACCAATCCAGGGGACAAGGCTCCTATATTTTTGGGTTTTTCAAAATTCAAATTTTCAAAAGGAAAGCCTGTGTGACACCACCTCAGTGTGGGTCCCACATTGCTTCTTTATTGAAATAAAGACAAGACAGTAAAACCTCTTTTTGGAATTTTCATAAAATCGGGACTAATTGGTAAAACAGAAATTTTTGGAAAGAGTTGGCCCCTATAGGGCGATTTTGTAAAAAAAGATAGTTGAAATAGCTGAGAAAGAGGCAAAATCTGAGTTGAATTGTATTGAAAATTATCCAGATTGTTTTCTTGAGGAAATATTTTGAAATTCAGAGCCTTGGGGGTAAAATGGGAAGAATTGATAATTTTGAAGACCCAGGGTTTTGAAATCACTTTTGAAAAGAGTTGAAATTCAAATCTGGATTGAAGATTTTGAAATTGAGAGTTTTGGACCTCGAAATGACATGCTGTGCAGTGCAGTGATATGAGATGCTCATGCAATGATATGCAATGCCATGTCTTATGAAATGTAATCCTGAACTGGGACTTGGAGATTCCTGTCTTCTGTCAGGAATAAAATTTTGAACATCTGAGCTAAAAATAGGGAAATTTTGAGAGTTGCAGATGAAATTTAGACTTTTGTAAGGTCCGGGCTCAGAAAATGACCATTTTGCCCTCCGGCGATTTCAAAGGTTGAATGATGATGCTTGGTGGAAATGTCGGGGAGGTGAGTGAAAATTTGGGGTGTTTACAGATGCCCCTCTTTGCTACTAAGCCGGCTCATGGCCGAGCTTAGTGGCAAAGAAAAACACACCAAATTTGGGCTATACATAAAAAAATGCCCCAGTTAGAAGGATCTGACTGGGTGTGAAGAAATTAGCCCGAGGAAGATGGTAGATATGAAGCGAAGAATGAAGAGAAAAGACTCACTCTGTGAGAGTGAAATTCAGGTTTATGCCCTTGACCTGGATGGGACAAAAATACCTCGCATGGAACGAAGCTCAGGTTTGACCGTTAACCTGATTGGGGAATGGAATATCTCATCGAAATGAGACTCAGGTTTGTACCCTTAACCTGATCGGGCGGAAGATGAAATACCTCTTTGATTGAGGCTCAGGTTTGTACCCTTATCCTGATCGGGCGGAAATGGAATACCTCATCCAAGGAGGCTCAGGTTTATACCCTTATCCTGATTGTGCGGAAATGGAATACCTCATCAAAGGAGGCTCAGGTTTATACCCTTATCCTGATTGGGCGGAAATGAAATACTTCATCAAAGGAGGCTCAGGTTTATACCCTTATCCTGATTGGGCGGAAAATGAAATACCTCATCAAAGGAGGCTCAGGTTTGTACCCTTATCCTGATCGGGCGGAAAATGAAATACCTCTTTGATTGAGGCTCAGGGTTTGTACCCTTATTCTAATCGGGCGGAAAATGAAATACCTCATCAAAGGAGGCTCAGGTTTGTACCCTTATCCTGATTGGGCGAAAAATGAAATACCTCATCAAAGGAGGCTCAGGTTTGTACCCTTATCCTGATCGGGCGGAAAATGAAATACCTCTTTGATTGAGGCTCAGGTTTGTACCCTTATCCTGATCGAGCGGAAAATGAATGGAATTCTTGAAAGAAGAGACCATGATGGAACCTTCGGATTTTGCACAATAAATCCGACAGGGGTTTTGCAAAAGGAAGGAAAATGGGGCCCTAAAGCTTTGAAAAGGGATTGATTTTGAGGTGTCTCATTGCTGAGACTAAAATCAGCTTTTGAAATTGCCTTTTGCGAGAAAATGATTGGTGGTTCGACCTCGAACCAAAATGGGACTGTCTATGGTGGGACAGTGGGGACACAAGGAAGTGTGCAATTCTGAGAGTTCATGCTCTCAAAGAAGGGAAGGAATCAAGTCCTTAGGAGGGATTTAAAATTGGTGTCTGGATGTATCAAAGACGGATATCAAGCTCTCACTTCACGTCAAGATAGCTAGAAAATATTGAGAATTCTGTTGTTGATTCAAAGTTTTTGAAAATGTTGCACATTGTTGCAAAGATATTCTTTTTTTTTTTCTACCCAAAGTATTACCTCCAAATGAGATTCACTTCGTAGAATCAAGATTGGAAACCCAAATTGTTTACAATTGAGCTTCTTCAAGGAAGCTATCAATTTCCTTGATATGAGCAGGAAAGAGAATTAGATATTATGAAAGCAGTTGATGAAAGAGTATTGATTATAGAATTTCACAAATTTAAAGAGGATTCTTGATAGATTTGACAGTTTGATATCCTGAGAGCTTCTCTCATGCTAATCTTTCTGCACTCTTTTGGCTCTCTGGTGTTTTGGCTACATTCTCCTTCATTTTGGAGATGTTCTGACTTTTTTCTCTCTTTCTTTTTCCTCTCTTTCTCTCTTTTGGGGAAGGGTACATCACAAACTCCTTCAACTTGGAGATGTTTTGATCCTCCTTTGATAATATTGGCTTATGGGTTATTTTGATGATATTGGCTCATTGGCTGGAAGATCTTTGGATGATAGCTGAAATTAAATATCTTTTAAGGATTGTCGAGAGGTTCATCGCATCTGCCTTCATCTCGACAGTGCTTTGGACTTTTCCTGGAAGGATCCATCACAAACTCCGTCATCTTGGAGATGTTTCAAATCTTCTTTGGCCCCGGGGGTCTACTCGCCTAATTCGCCTTCATCTTGACGACAAGTGAGAGATCCCTTTTGCGGATATTTAATTGCAGCTTAGGTGATTTTGAGGAGACAGGGCTTGGGTAAATTCTCTCTTTTCTAGCACTCAGGATATTTCCACTGCCTCGTCCTTACAAGAATAGCCTTTAAAGATGCGCCATGGACTGCGATCAATATCGATCATCTATGGCTTTTCAGTAACATTGAATCTTCTTTTCTGGCCATATCGAGGACTTATCCTTCATTCTTTTGGTTGGCCAATAGAAAGAATTTGAATTTTGAATCTCTTCTCGCAAAAGCTTCACTCTTTCGGAAGTAATACTGAAGGTAAATTGAGATAGAGATTAGTGCAATAAAGCTTTTGAAATCAACAAATAATTTGACAAATTGACAAAATTTTCTTGAAATCCTTGGTGAAAGTGAGTATCTGAAATCTGGCCCAACACATCCGTGACGAAAATTCTCCTCTTTATTTCCCCAAAAAGAGTGACTCAGGCTTAGTTCTTACCTGAATGGGAAATGGGAAATACTCCTCTCTTCCCTGAAGAGGAGGTGTTTGCAAAACGAACTTTCTAAGAGAAATTGAGATTTCGTCAAAGCTCCCTAATATTAGGCTTCTCTTATGGAAAGGGGGCCGATAATAGTGACGTCTGAAAATTGGGTCATGAAAGGAACGAGTGCATCCCACTCTCCCTGCAAAGAGGGTCTTTCATGAAAATGGCCTAGTATGAAATTGGGGGGTCACAAGAAAAGCGAGTCTCCGTCGAGCCTCTCCCTTAAAAAGGGTTCCTCGTGTGAAATTGGAAATTGTTTTGCAAACGGTTCACAAAGACGCGAGTCCCTTCAAACTCTCCCTGAAAAGGGGCTAAGTGAACGAGTTGGATAGCATGCGAAAAGAACGAGCTCCCTCGAACTCTCCCTAAAAAGGGTCTCTCGCAAGAGAAAATGATTGAAATTGGATATTGAGATTGATTGACCCGAAGGTCGAAATTGGAAAATTGGTTGTTGAAAATTGAATGACCCGAAGGTCGAAATTGGATGACCTGACGGTCGAAATTGAGAATTGATTTGACCAAAGAGGTCAAAATTGAAAATTGGTTGAAAGGTCGAAATTTTGGAAATTGGGCGACCCAAAGGTCAAAATTTGGAAATTGATTGACCCAAAGGTCGAAAATAGGAAATTGATTGACCCGAAGGTCGAAAATAGGAAATTGATTGACCCGAAGGTCGAAAATTGGAAATTGGTAATTGAAATTGAGAATTGGAAATTGGGTGATCCGAAGGTCAAAGTTGAAGAATTTCCTGATTTGAGGATTTAAATTGGAATTTGGAGGGCAAAATATCAAATATGAGCAATTGACAGACCCTGAGGTTCAAAATGACTTGGATCAACAAAGGAGAATGATGAGTTCGAGTCAGAGCTCGAATAAAATACAGAGATCACGAGTCGGAACCCGGATCAACAAAAGAAAATGAAGATCTCTAATCAGAGCTCGAATGATGTAATGAGATCACGAGTCGGAACTCGAATCAACAGAGAAAAATGAAGAGCTCGAATCTGAGCTCGAATGAATAGAGAGATCTCGAGTCGGAACCTAGATCAACAAAAGAAAATGAAGAGCTTGAATCTGAGCTTGAAAGGATAAAGAGATCTCGAGTCGAAACCCGGATCAACAAAAGAAAATGAAGAGCTCGAATCTGAGCTCGAAAGGATAAAGAGATCTCGAGTCGGAACCCGGATCAACAAAAGAAAATGAAGAGCTCGAATCAGAGCTCAAATGATGTAATGAGATCACGAGTCGGAACCCGAATCAACAGAGAAAAATGAAGAGCTCGAATCTGAGCTCGAATGAATAGAGAGATCTCGAGTCGGAACCCGGATCAACAAAAGAAAATGAAGAGCCTGAATCTGAGCTCGAAAGCATAAAGAGATCTCGAGTCGGAACCCGGATCAACAAAAGAAAATGATTTGAATAAAAAGCCCGAGTCGGAACTCGGTTTTCTGAAAATTTGGGATTTTGAAAATGTGCCCGTTTGAATACTGGATTTTGAAATAATACCAGTTCGGGCACTGGGTTTTGGTTCAGTATTGGTGATTACCTTTCAATTTGGAATCATTTAGGAATTGTGATGGGACTGTTTGTTGGAATCCCAATACTGACCAGATTGTTGTTAATGCAGTTGGATATAAATGAATATGAATTGATGCACATGAATGCACGAGTGCGTGAAATGAGGAATTTGTTTATCCTGCCTGCATACAAAACAAATTTTTTTTAAAATGCCTGTAAACACCCCAAATTTTCACTCACCTCCCCGACATTTCCACCAAACATCATCATTCAACTTTTGAAATCGCCGGAGGGCAAAATGGTCATTTTCTGAGCCGGAACCTTGCAAAAGTCTAAATTGCATCTGCAACTCTCAAAATTTCTCTAATTTTAACTCAGATGTTCAAAATTTTATTCCTGACAGGAGACAGACAGCTCCAAGTCTTGGTTCAAGATTCTATTGCATAAGACATGACATTGCATATCATTGCATGAGCATTTCAAATCACTGAAATGCACAGCATGTCATTTCGAGGTCCAGAACTCTTGATTTTAAAATTTTCAATCCAGATTAGAATTTCAACTCTTCTCAAAATTGATTTCAAAACCCTAGGTCTTCAAAATTATCAATTCTTCCCATTTTACCCCCAGGACTCTGAATGTCAAAATATTTTCTCAGGAAAACGATCTGGATAGTTCTTAATGTGGATTTCAGTCACTTCACCTCAGATTTTGCCCTTTTGACAAATTTCAAATATCTTCCTTTTACAAAATCGCCCTACAAGGGCCAACTCTTTCCAAAATTCATGTTTTGCCCATTAGTCCAGATTTTATGAAAATTCCAAAAAGAAGTTGTGGTTTTATCCTTATTTCAATAAAGAAGCAATGTGGGACCCACACTGAGGTGGTGTCACACAAGCTTTTCTTTTGAAAAATTTGAATTTTGAAAAAACCCAAAAATATAGGAGCCTTGTCCCTTGGATTGGTGCCACTTGTCATTTCTCTCTCCTCCCATTTCCATGCCAAGTGTCAGTGTGGGGCTACCCTAAGAAGCCGCCACATGTCATCCCATTTATCTGCCAGTACCCACCCTATCCATCCTGCGCCATGTGTCATTCCAAGATCACCAGGGGATGCCAAGTGTCATAGGTGGTCCTGTCCAGAAAAGTGGAGCTTGTCTCCTCTGAGGTGGCGCCACTTGAAGTGTGTCTCCTGCAGAGGACACGTGTCAACCTCTCCCTCCTTCTAAAAAAGTAGCCTGACACATGTCTCTCCCTACTTTTCTCAAAAAAGTAGGAGACATGTGTCACTCCTAAATTCCTACAGAAAAGGTAGGCTTGTCTCCTCTGAGGTGGCGCCATCTGGAGTGTCTCCTGCAGAGGACACGTGGCAAGCTCTCATTTCCTCAGAAAAAGTAGACGCCATGTGTCGTTTTCTGCTTTCTTCAGAAAAACTAGAATTCAAAAGTTCAAAACTCCTCATAGGTGGCGCAAATCCTGAAATTCTACCTTTTCCAGGTTGTCTGAGATGGCGCCACATGGCCTGGCCCACCTTCTCTCCCCTCTGCCATGTGTCATTCTCTGCTTCTTTCAGAAAAAGTAGAGGACACATGTCTTCTCCCTACTTCTTTCAGAAAAGTAGGAGACACATGTCACTCCTGGCTTTCTTCAGAAAAAGTAAACCATTTAAAATTCAAACAAGGCACTAGGTGGCGAAAATCCTGAGCTCTGATTTTTCCAGATGGCCTGAGGTGGCGCCACATGTCCTTTCCCTCCTTTTCCTCCCTCTTGCCACATGGCATTGTAGGAGCCACCCTGAGGTGGCGCCACATGTCCATCCTCCATTCCTCCAGGGCCAACCTCCATTTGAAATTCGAATTCTCCTCTGAGGTGGCGCCATCTGAAGAACCACTCCAGCAGGCTGACACTTGGAACCATCCTGGACTGCCACATGTCCAGATCTCCTTTCACCAAAAAAAGCAAAATTCAAATTCCTCTGAGGTGGCGCCTTCTGAGCCCACTGCTCTGTCCTCCTGACATGTGTCAAACACCTTTTGAGGTGGCGCCATTCCAGGACTCCACTTGGCTCCATTTTTATTTTTTATTTTATTTTTAATAAAGGTAGCCCACCATGAGGTGGCGCCACCTGAGGACTCCCTACAAAAAGTGAATTTGAAATTCAAACTCCAAGAGAGCACCCTCTGAGGTGGCGCCTTCTGGGAGTTCCCTGCAGAGAGAATCAAGCAAACTTTTGAAAAATTCCAAATTCCCCCTGCTGAGGTGTCTCACCCACAAAATTTCCATTTTTTTATTTTTCTCAAAAATTAAAACACCTTTTGAGGTGGCGCCACTTGAGGGCTCCCTGCAAAAGACAAATTCGAATTTCAAACCCCTCAGATGGCACCCCCTGAGATGGCGCCACATGGAGGGCTCAGATTGGTCCTGTTTGAATTTCAAAAATTTTCAGAAAATTTATAAAAACAAGGGTTCACGCGCAGCCTAAGAGATCATTTTTTTAGCTTTTGTGAACTTGGAAAATCTGACCTAGCCTTCCTAAAATCGGATTTTGAACTCTGGAAATCGTGCTCCCTTTGTCACAATGAAGAAGGTGGAGTAAAGTTCGTGCCGTGGCCAATCTGATTCAAACATAGCTCAATTTTGGTGGACCATCCGAAGCTCGGAGCGAAGGATGAAGGAAGCTCGTGATAGCTGCCCCTTTCAAGAGCTCCTACGCTGCGTAACGAAACAAGGTGCACTTCTTTTCCCATTGATTGGATTCCATAATTCGAATCAGGAGTCGTTTGAAGAAAGAGCTCATCCGAGGGATGAATTGAGCTATTCTCATAAAACGACATATATAAAAATGTTTCATTATGCTTACTTGATGATTTTTAACATGCATGTAGTTAGCTAGATTTAATTTGCATTTTATTTCATTCATTTAGCACATTTCATGAATTAATTAGGATTAATTTAGCATTTATTTCAATTCTGCTTATTTTCAGTAGGTCTCTGTTTTTGTCAGTCAGTCCATACATCATTTCATGCATTTATTTTTTATTACAAATCCCAAAAAAATCACAGAATGCGCCCTTAGGTGTCCCTGAAATTTTGCCAAAAATTCGGAGGCATTTGAATTTGTTTACTGCAGTAAACATTCAAAATAGCAAGTCGGGTTTTTTTACCCGGGATGCATTTTGAAAATCATTTGCCGACTTGTAAAATCGAGATATCCCTCATGGGAGATCCCATTTTCGATCCGAAAAATGTTCTGAACTCGGGAGAATGTCTAGTTTTTAATATGATTTTTTTCAGATTTTTATGATTTTTCTACATCTGACAAAAATCCGAGAATTCAGGACACGTGTCAGAGCCTAATTTGGGCCTCTGAGATCTTGGATCGACTTAGGGCTATGATTTCTCTTTGTGTGTTACTCCAAATCCGAAACTGTAAAAAGTGAAAGTGGTGTCCGAGATGTCCTCTGTTTGTATATGAAAGCCTGTAATTTTTAGAACAGTGTTGACCCCTGCTTCGGATTTGTATTGTCAGTTCCCTGTTTTGCTACATTTGTCTGTTCTGTTAGTTTAGGCAGGAATAGTTATATTTTTATCTATGTTTTCGTTGATCAAATGCCGAAGTCATAAACATGAACATTGTTCATGTAGGTGTCGTGCATAACTAGGATTAATTTCATAAATTTCCATGGCTGTTTGATATTTTTTTAGCATTTTACATCAAATTAGTGTGATTTTTACCTCTGTCAAAACTAAATCCCTGTTATTGAACTCACCATGGCTCAAATCCCGAGGCTGTAAAAACCAAAAATGTTCCATTTCGGGTCTTTTAGCAGTCTGCAAAATATCAGAAGTTTTCATGGTGTAAATCTTGCATTATCATATTAGGCATTTCATTTGGTTCGGATCCATAGGCAAAATCCACCATTTTAGGACTTTCTTTGAATTTTGGCATTTAAATCATATCATTTCATGATTTTTAGCATTCTAGGCTATTTATCAGAGTAAGTAGATGCTTCATACCGAATTTGGTGCAATTAGGAATCCATTTGAGGTTCGGATTAGCCACAATACCAAAACAGGGTCCCGCAGGACCCGGATCCAAGTGAAAAACAAGCGAAATTCGTTATTTTGGATAAATTGCAAATTGCCAAATTCTGATTTTACAGTCCTAATGTGTTTAGCAACATGTCATACTGCATTTCATCATCATTTGATTCAATTTGAACTTCAAAATCTCAATTTTACCAAGTTTTCCTTCAAAAAAACCCTAATTTTAAAGGTATAACTTTATAATTAGGGGTATTTTGGTTATTTTGACCACCATTCCGAATTTCAAACTATTTTCTACTGAATTTCCTGCATTTACATCATGTCAAATGTCAAGGAAGCATGAGAATATGGTTTATATCCAATTAAATCCAATAATTTCATAATATTATTGGAAAATCTTGGAAAAACCCACATAGTTGAGCTAACCCTATTTCAAGTTTGGCAGGAACAATCAAAAGAAGGAGCTGAAGTCTGCAAATTTCTTTTACTTCCTTTATTTAGTGATGTAATAATGTAAATTTTGGAATAAGAGAGTTAATTTCCTGCTTAGACTAGGATGCATATCATATAGTTTGAATTTATGCAAATATCCTGCTTATGTGATGCATACATCTTATTTCAAAAGCACTATGGATGTTCACGAATGGCACGTGCACCAACTCTTAGGGAGTTGATGGACTCGGTGGGATCCATATTTACGGCCCTAGTCGGAATATGGACGAGACCCAGATCCATCATCTTTCTACTAGTCACATAGAGCCTACACTCTTAGGCTATCTTAAAATGCACATCATATTTCCAAAGTTTTCAAAATCATGTGCATCAAATCAACAAAGTTCTGAACATATTCATGGCCACAGTCAGAATATGTGAAGGATTTATTTGGACTTAATGCACATTTTCCAACCAATTCCTCAGAAAATCTTTTCAAAGGGCATTCATTTACTCATGTCATTTGCATCATGAAATCATTGATTTTCTCAAGATTTTCTCAAGAAAACTTCATTCTCAAGAAATCGATTTCTCAAGAAACTCTAAGGATTTTTTTAAAATCGGTTTTCCAAAGACAAGTTTTTCCACAGTTTTCCCTGGAAAATGATATTTTCTTAAGAGATTCAAAAGAGTTTTCCAATCTTTCTCCAAGATCAAAATCGATTTCCAAGTATTTCAAGGGTAAAAATTCCTAGGATTTCAATTTCCCAAGTTTTGAATTTCCTTCCCCAATGAGTTTTCTTATAAATTTTCCATTATTTTCCTAAGAAAACTCTCAAACTCCAAGTTTTCCTAAGAAGTATTTCCCTTTTCAAAGGTCCACCTTTTTTCAAGAATCACTTCCATTTTCCCAGGATTTTCAACTATTCCTGATTTTCTCACATCTTTATAAGCTTTCTCATGTTTTCAAAAAACCCTTTTTATCTGAGTTTCCTGAGAAATTGACCCTTTTCCTGAGAGATTCTTTCCAACTCCAAATGTTTTCTAAGCATACATCATGTTTTCCAACTTGCATTTTCCAAAATCTCATAGCACATGCCTGAATTCTTTGTGCATCTAGGATAGAATACGATTTTGATGATTTAACTAAGTCAAGCATAGTTTTGGTCCTTGGTTCGATTACCCCTGTTAAAGGCGGCAGGAACGGTCGAACCTCGTACCGACAGGTCGAGCCCCATCCCATGGATTTTCCCGCAATTTTCAAAAACGGAGGCGAGTATTTCAAAAGCAATTTCCAAAATCCGGTCAAGTTTGAAGCACGAAAGTGTTTCCTCTTTCTCTCTTCCGCAAGGAAGGGAAGACGGGGGAAAAATTTCGCGACGAAAACAGGTTTGGCGACCGTGATGGGACCTGTCCTCGTCTGATCAAAGTAATGCTTGACTTAGTTCAATTATCAAAATTATGTTCATAAAATGTCAGCTCTTTTACTTTCAATATCATGTGAGCCTAGGAGCCTAGATTCTGACCCAGCTGACATTGACTGCATATAGCTTAGGCATGGTTTGGTAGGACCATATTGAGGAGAAATTTTCATGCTCACATAGACTTAGGTCTAAATACAACTCTCCCCAATTTAGGATCTGAATGCAAACAATGTATGCTTCTTCAAAGTTTTCAAAATCTATCTCTCTAGGATTTAGATCCCTCTATTTCTTGCATGTGATCATTTTTTTCAAAATCTCCATTACCTATCATTACCCGGTCTTCACGTTGCTGGGCTCTCTTCCAGAACCATAGTTCGGGACAGAGCCTCACAATTGGGCCAACTATTTGGGTTAACACCCCCCTACCACGTACCGCGGGCCACCGTCCGAAGTATATCGGTAGGCGCTCAAGGATGTTGGAAAACCTTACCTTAGAACCAGAGTTGAAATTCTATGCCACGTACCTCGGATTTCGGTTCGAGTATATCGGCATAACTGGATTGGACAAAGATGATCTGAACTTAGAGTTAGGATTAAGGTCCTACAGCTATTTTCAAAATGATGCATCTAGAGTCAGCCTTTTAGGGAGTGCTGAATGTGCATAAATGTTTGTGCAAGATGTGATTGTATGTATGATTTTCTCCATTCTTTATATTTCCTAATGTTTTTTTAACTCATTAGGTCTTTTTCAAAATATCCTTATTTTCCACAAGATCTTTTTCTCAAACCCTGGATGATTTTTTTCAAATATCCCATTTCTTTCAAAACTCCAGGCGATTTTACATTCTACCTTTCTACTGGATCTCGAATTTCTAGTTGCATTTTATCCTGCCTGCAAAATTTTTCAAAAAATTTCCCACATTTTCCTAAGTCTCATTCTGAGTCTTTCTCTGTTTTCAGTTCGATGGCATCCAGTCTAGTCCATCCTATCTTTCCTGAAGGTCACATCTCCTTCGAGGTGCGACAAGGTCGTCCTGAACATCGAGCCCTTAGCACCGGAACTTTCATTCCCCGGTGGTATTATTCCTGGCTAAAGAGCTTTTCCCGAATGTTCCTGGACCATTTGAGCGAGTGCGGATTAGAGCTGGCATCAGCAGTCGGAAAGCAGACCATCAATGGTGACCTGATCCACGCAATGGCGGAGCGATGGAATCCTCGGACGTGTACCTTCTGGTTCCCATGGGGAGAGATGACCGTTTTAATGGATGAATTTTAAGAAATCATGGGATTACCAGAACCAGCCGGTCAACCAGGAGACCCATTAGAGCATCAATTCCTTATCAATGTCAAGGGTTTGGACCCCCGAGACTCCTTAGCTCGTATGACAGGCCGCCGATCTTGGCCTCTGATCCAGTTAGAAGGAAATGAATATGTTGACCTACTTGAGTTGTACCGCCAGTACGGAACCTTCGTCAAAGTCAGCTCGCTATCAAGAACAGCCAAAGAAAAGATTCAGAATGCAATGGTTCTATGCACTGTAGGACTGTCCCTTTTCCCAGATAGACAGAACTACGTGGACATCAGGATAATCCAGCTTATGAGAAGATGGGGAAATCGACAAACCAATCGCCTCTCTATAGCCATGGCAGCGCTCGCCTTCCTTTATCGGGGTCTGACTCGATTCTCACTTGGAGAGTCCATTTTAGTTGAAGGATGCATCTACGCACTTCAGTCCTGGTTTTTCCAGCATGTTCCAGCCCGAGCAAGCTCTTTCAGATACAATGGTCAAGAACTCCTTCCGGTGGCGCAGTACCGGTCTATGATCAACAACATTCAAGAGGATGACGTTGTTTGGGACTATTTTGATCGGCAAATATCTCCTCCCAGATATACCTACGCTTATGGCAAGCGATTCAAGTTGCTAGGACCATTCTTCTGCACTTATTACCAACCAGAGAGATGTGTTCGGCAGTTCTCTCAAAGGCAGCAGTACGTTGAAGCCCGACTGTTATCAGGAGCTATGGCAGAGTTCAATCTCACCTCCGCACAATGGTCCGGGGCATATCACTCTGCCCGCTACAGCTGGGATTCTTTTGTTTCTCTTAAAATCTTTCCAGGTCCTAGAGTGTCTGCCGACTATCGTGAATGGTGGCAAATTGTTTGTCCCCCCCCTCTTTGTCAAGATCAATAAAATCTTATTCTTCTCATTTTAATAAAATTCTCTTTCTTTCTATTGTGGTTTGACGACCTCGCCTAGGTAACAAGGCATATTTTCGTTGTTTATTTCTTTTGCAGAAGGAATGACAACACAATTGTCGTGATTCCTACGATGACTCAGTCCCTAGTAATGGGACATCTTTTCCAAATTGTCTACCATATTTTCGGCAAATATTTCTTCCAAAAGCTAATTCCTTCATAATCTAATCCGATCTTTGCCCTGCAGAGAGCATCCGTATCATTTGATGGTTGAGACAAGATCAGGCAAAAGAACCACAGCATCCCAGTACTCGTCAGCCTCGGAAGAAGAAATGGGTTCCCCTCGATCCGAGAAGAGTCAAGAGCAGCAGCAAGAAGATGACGGCATAGACCCCCAAATGTATGCCATGTTCAGAAAAATGATGAATGAGCAGCCCGGGACCAGCTCAGAAAGGAATTCATTCAGAGAAAGGTTCCATGGTCGCAGGAGTAAGAAGGCTCCCAAGAAGCAGATCCAGCCAGAAGAGATTTCAGATGAATCAGACTCAACTGAGAATACAGATGAAGAATATGAGGTGCCTCCGGCATTTCAGAAGCGTGGCCAAAGTAAAAGCCACAGATCAAAGAGCAGAGATAAAGAAGGGCCTTTGCAAGCGCAGTTCAAGGAAATGGCCCGAGTTGTCAAGGATCTGCAAGCCCGCGACAAGGGCAAGAAAGTCTTCACCAGTGAGGACTTCTATGCCGGTTTAGAAGGGGATGATGATCTGGAGAATCTTCCCCGTAAATTCATCAAGTTCGATGGTTCTGGCGACCCAAAAGCACATCTCGCCACTTTCTTTGCTGAATGCTCTCGGTTCAAAAGAGATAACCGAGCATTGTTTCTATGCTTCCCCCGCAGCTTGGAAGGAGTTGCAGCCAAGTGGTATGCTGAGCATATCAACCCCATCGAGCTCAAGGAGTTCGACAAAGTTGTGAATCTCTTTATTGAACGCTTCTTGTTCAACACAGAAGCGCTGCCTACACTGAGTCATCTCTGCAATTTAAGGCAAAATGAGAATGAAAAAGCACGGGACTTCATTCACAGATGGAGATCAGCCTGTAATAAGATGAGAGATCCTATCTCGGAAAGGCATGCATTGTCCCTGATCCTCAACAATTTTTCGCAGCCGTTAAGAGGATTGATCTCCACAGCACCATCCAGGACCTTCATTGAGTTGACTGAACGAGCCGAATGGCTCGAGCTAAGTGTGGAAAATGGAGTCTATGAAGGCTTCACATTCTCCAAGAACAACTCCCATGGTGAGCAGAAAAAGAAAGCTCACTTCACTTATTCTGCCAGCAACAACAACAAAGGCCAAAATCGATACAAAGGGCAGAAGAAAGATTACTGCTACGGCACAGGCAGTTCGAACAACAAGGATCAGAAAGCAAAGACTGCTCCTTAGTACAGCAAGCCTCCGCAGCAGGATCAAGGACCGAAGCTGCGCGAGAAAGCTAAACATGAAGGATGGAGCTACGACAGAAAATTTACTCCTCTTGACCAATCACTCGAGGACGTGCTCGAGTACATGCTATCAAAAGAGATGGTCAAATTGCCCAGATTGGCCGATCCCCCTGTGCCCATGGGGAAATGGAAAGATCAGTTCTGCAAGTTCCACAGGACAGTGGGGCACAACACCGAGAACTGCTTTGTTCTCAAAAACATCGTGCAAGATCTCATTGAAAAGAATCTATTGGTAGAAGGAGAAGAAGAAGAGAAGATGGACATTCTCAATCACCCCTTCCCTTCGCACACCACAGCAGTAGTGTCTACACAGCCATTTCTGCCGCATGAACATATCAAGCCATGTTCTGCGCAAGATCTCCAAGTTCAGCATCAGGTGACGGTGCTACGACAAGCAGCTCCAGATTCTAAGAAGATGGACTTAATTTCAACATTCGGTAAAATGAAAGTTTCTGAAGCACCTGTGAAGTCAGTTCCTAAATCAAAAGGAACTCCTGACTTCTTCAAGCAAATCGTTAGACCTAGGCCAGAAAGGTCAAGTCAGAAGCCTCTGACCGCTCTATCCAATGTCTCCATCCTTGACTTGGCCAAGAATTCTAGCAAGCATCAGCAAGTACTGGATGATCTGCTCAGAAAAATCAAGGTTAAACCCAGTACCACTCCTGAAGACATGACACAGATTGTGAACTCTGCCATGACCAATGCACCAATCACTTTTTCGGATGAGGACCTTCCAAAGCCTCATTCCTTTCATAATAATGCTCTTTACATTGTCGTTCGGGTCAGAGGAATGACAGTACCGCATGTGTTGGTCGATGGAGGCAGTAGCCTCAATATTTGCCCTGAAATGACCGCAAAGGCATTAAGGATCAAGGATGAAGAATATATTCCGGATCCCATCACTATCTATGGGTTTGACAATCATGGTCAAACGGCCAAGGGCAAGATATTCCTGGAGGTGTTCATCAACTATTCAGTGCATTCAGTGCTTTTTCACGTGGTTAATGTACCACCAACCTACAACTTGCTGCTCGGAAGGACATGGATTCACAATGCTAATGCAGTGCCTTCCACCCTACATCAATGTGTGAAGTGGTGTAAACACCCCAAATTTTCCTCATCCATTCTCAAACAACCCTCCTCGTGCAGTGCCAACCCTGTTAGGACAATGTAGGAGTCAAACCCGGAGTCAGTTTTAGAAAATCACCATTTTACCCATTTTCATTAGGAAAATTACCATTTTACCCTTAGGTCATCCCGAACCCTAGTCAGTCGGAGTCAACCAAGCTCACTGGTCAGTTCAGAACATTTAGAATATCAATCATTCCAAGCTCATCTGAGCTCATAGTGAGAAGACCATTTTCATTTCTAACCATTCTTGCCAAAATGGGATCATTTCTTCGGGAATGAGCTTATTTCTCACTCAAATCCAAGCAAATTGCCTCTGAGTCAGTCATTCATAGTCAGTCATATTCCTCAGAGTCTAACTTGAGCTCACCAGGAGTTCAAGTGCTCCAATTTCAGTTCAAAACCATTTCTAAGTGTTCAGGAGCCCATTTTAGTCCATTTCAGCTCTTTCAGCTGAAATTGAGCCGAGTTCAGTCAGTTGAGTTAGTGTTTGAGACTTGATTTTAGTTCATCTCAGTATTACTGACCTTTGTTTTAGCTCAAACCCAGTTCAGGTTCGTAATTCACTTCATTCCAATGACCATTCCATACCATTTCTCTAAAAATGACAGCTTTTCTTGAAAATTCAGTTGGAAAGGTCAGTTGAGTCAGTGTCTGTTGAGTTCATTTGAGTTCTGAAACTCTAAAACCCAGCTCAATCCAGTTCATTTCAGTTGAATCCAGCTCAAACCCTAATTTTCAGTGTTACTCTAGCTTGGCAGAGCTCGAAAATCATTTCTTCAACCATTTTTGCAAATTTTGTCAATTTTAACACTTTTTGAACTGGTACAAGTGTCAATCGGGGTCTAACATCCAAAATTCTTCATTCAGGGTTAGCATTTCGCATAGCATTTCATGTCATTTCTCATCATTTCATATCATTTCTCAGCATTTCATAACATTTCATCACATTTCATTCCATTTTCGAAGTCCAGAACTCCAGTTTTATAAATTTCAATCCAGATTGAGTTTTAAAAGTTTTCAGAAATCAATTTCAAACCCTGGGTTTTCAAAATAAACATTTTTACCCCCAAGATTCTAAATTTGGAAATATTTTCTCGAGAAAAACAATATGGATTTCTTTCAAAGTTAAATTTTCAAATTCTATACTAGATTTGCTTTGCAACGAGCTATTAAACTTCAAAATCTGAGCTCGTTTAAAAAACTGCCAAAAATAGCTCGTTTCATTTGGAAATATTGTCTCAATAAAAACAATCTGGATTTCTTTTAAAATCAAATTTTCAAATTCTACATTGGATTTGCTTCGCAACGAGGTATTGAACTTCAAAATCCGAGCTCGTTTCAAAAACTGCCAAAAATAGCTCATTTCGTTTGGAAACTTTCTGAAAAGACTATTTTACCCCTCTGATCGTCAAAATGAATTTCAAAATCAAAATTTGGACCCGCTCTGAGATGGCCCATCCATTTGCATTCTCTTGTTTTAATTTATATAAAAAAAAATTATCTTTTTCTTTATTTTTTTGGTTTATTTTATTTTATTTATTTTAATTTTTTTTTTAATTATTTTATTCTTCCTAAGGTGGGACCCGCAAGGGGCTCACCCAAACCTCCAGCCCATTTCCTTTCTTTCTTCCTCTATTTTTTTTTTTATATATATATATATATTTTTATTTTCTTTTCTTCTTTATTTCTTTTCTTTCTTTTTTTTTTTCCTTTTTCTTTCTTTCTTTCTTTCCTCTCCCTCCATTCACGTATAGTCTTTCCAGCCCCTCTTTCTTCTCCTTTCCTTTCCTTTTCCTTCTTCCCCTCTTCTTTCCTTTTCTTTCCCTTCCTTCTTTCCCCTTTCTTCCCTACTTCCTTTCCATCTTTTTCAAAGCAAAAGCTGCAGCCATAGCCATTCACGTATGGCTCATTAGATAACAATGGAAACTTAGGTTTTGATGAAAATCAAAACCTAAGTTCAATACAAAGAGAAAAAAAAAGAAAGAGAACGAGGCCCATCTTCTAACCTCACGCCTCTTTCTCTCCCTCACTCTCTCTCTCCCTTGGTTCCTATCATACACAGCCACCATTATACACTTGCAGCAGCCTCCAGCTCCTCCAGTCACCCCTTTTGGAAGCAGCTACAGCCGGTGCCACCTCTTCCAAAGGCTTCCACTACCTCCAGCCGGTTCACAAGCTAGTGTAGCAGCTCCAGCAGCAACCCTTCCTCCCATCTTTAGATATCTACAACAAGGCACAGCCTTGCTTCAGCAAAAACAAAAGCCTACCTTCATTGCAGCCCTTGCAGCACAACCATCCCCAACCTCTAGTCGGTTCCAACTCCACCACAGCAACTCTCCTCTTGGCTGCAACTTCCAGCCATTGATGCCACCACCAAGCTCCACCTCCAGCAAGCTTCAACATCTACTAACGTCAAGACAGCCTCCTTCAGCCCATTGATCCCGCAGCTCCATCATCAAATGCCACCTTGGCCCAGCCACCTTAAGACCCATCTTCCTTCCATTCTCCAAGAGGATTCACGCTCAGCCATTAGCCCTCTCTCATTAAGCTGATTTGATGATTAAAAACTTAGGACTTGATTTTTATCAAGCCCTAAGTCATTTACACAAGAGCATTCATGTAGCCACCGCTACTTTAGCCAAGACAGCCACGGCAAGGTCCAGCCCAACAATCTCCAAGGTGACGGCTGGCAGCAGCTCATTAGCACCCACTTTGATGCCTTCCTTCAGACGGCCTTCCATTGCAACTATCATTGCTCCCGGTGTATACAGACCTTCCCAGGCTCTTTCCCCTTCGGTCAATCCCAGCAAACACCAAGGAAACTCCCTCTAGCCTTTGCTTCAACCGATCCAAGGTAACAACCTATTTTTTTTGCTTACACTCTACATAATTTTTATCAATGCATGATGAGTAGGTTTGATCATTGCCTATTGAGATGAGGGATTTAGCATAAAGTTCATTCAAAACTCAGATTTGAGATCATACTTTTCTAAGTTTAAATCATAGAAAATAGCAGATGTTTTTGTTTCATATGTGTAGGCTATATGAACGAGGTGATTAATCCAATTCGATGGGTTAAGTCTCCCCTTTCAAATAGCCAAAATCAATGAAGTGCTTCATGCCTCCCTAATATTTATTTTTTTTATTTATTTTTTTATTTTTATTTTTATGTTTTACCATCATCATATAGAGTTGATGTTTTTTTTTTCACATTTAATGTTGCATTTAGTTTTATTTCTTAGTTTAATAGTTGTTTAGTTTAATTCTATTAATAGTTGATACTTAGTTCATAGGTTTTATACTCATACGCATAGTTCAGTCAATATTTCATGCATGAATTTTATTTCAAAAATCCTAGAAATTTTATGATGGTTTTACATGTTTGTTATTGTTTTCCTGCCGAAAATTTGGTTTAATTTGGGTTTCGGAACCCTCTCAAACAAATCAAGTCCCAAACTGGGATTTCCCATTTCCAGAACTTCTAATTTCTGCTTTAGCAGACAAGAACCTCCGGCACCACCATTGTGGGAGATTCGGATCATCCTCAAAAAATTACAGTGGATTTATAATCGAATCTAATGATGATCTGGAAATTTTGAAGTTTTTCCAGTTAGTTTTGTCCTCTGTCAAAAATCAGATTTCCCAGCCGCCTGGGAAAATCTTGATTTTCCTTCGTCAGGGTATAGACAGACCCTAATGCACCGACTCCTCCAAATCTGTAGTCCGTCTGCAAAAACTTTCAACATGAAAGTTGTTCCTAACATTACTTCCTGTCATTTCCCAAAATTTGGGAATTTTTGGATCTTTTTCATTATTTTTCCCAGATTTTCGCTTTCTGTCTAACAGATTCCAATGTCCAGAAATTCCAGAGATTTAGGTCTCTGATAACAGTGTGATATTTTCCAAACCGTAACCCGAATCCCAATAGTGTCAAAAGATAAAATCTTCCTATGTTTGTCAGAGGCATTTTCCCACAATTTCAGCCATTTTCCCATCTGTCTGCCATTTTTACCACATTTTCTACCGAAACCTGTCTGTTTCCTTCATTTACTAGAGTCGCCGGATTCCGATCCGACTTGCCGGAGTGGCACAGCTCCGACCATAAGTCAAAACCAAAAAGTGTAAAAGGAAAAAATCCTTGCCTTACTGTCCTCTGTCACCCCATAAAATTTGGGAAATTTTTATGGAAGTTTGATATCCTAAATCTCCTTTAGAATCAACATTTTAGGCAAAAATCACAAAATTTAGGGTTTTTATTTGAATTTCCATATTTAAAAACACAAAAAATAGATTTTAGAGCTCCATTATGTTTCTAGGGTTATTTTAGGTGTCCATGCCAAATTTGGTTTAATTCCAAGTTCATTGCTCTATGTGTTAGTTTATCTTTAAATTCAGACGCGAAAATCAAGTTAAATTCGATATTTTATGATATTTTTGCCATGTTAGGGTTTGTATCATGTACATAAGCATGTAGAATCATATTAGGGTTAATTTTAATCTCATTTGCATTTCATATTTTTCAATTTTGCAAAATTTATTTCAGAAAACCCTGGTTTCAAGGCCATAGTCTTGTTATCAGGGGTATTTTGGTCATTTTGACCTAAATTTCGAAAGTTCAATTTCTAATTCTCCAAAATTTCATGCATATCATCATATTTTATCATATTATGTTTGATTTATTTCATTTTATTTTCAAAATTCCAAAATTTACAAAAAAATTCTTTCATAAAACCCTGATTTCAAGGTCATCAGGGGTATTTTGGTCATTTTGACCCAAATTTCGAATTTTCAAGTTTATTTTCGAAATTTATTCATTATTCATCATGTTTATATCAAAGGGGGTATGATTTTGGGTTTATATCTGAATAATATCCGATAATTTCCCATATTTTCGGATAAATTCAGAAAAACCTACATTTTTGTGCTAACCTTGTTTTCTAGTTTTGCAGGAACATTCAAGAAGAAGACTTAGATTTTTTTTTTTATTTCAATTCAATGTAATCTCAAATGTAATAATTTGGAATAAGAGTTACTTTTCTGCTTAGAATAGGGCTGCATTGCATATAGTTTAATTTATGCAAATTTCGATATTTGATGTATGATTCATGTGCATTTATTTCAAATCCACTATGGTTTACACGAATGGCACGTGCACAAGCTTTTATGGAGTTTATAAACTCGGTGGGATTCGTATTTATGGCCATAGTCAGAATACGAAGAAAACCAAGATTTATGATCTTCGTATTAGCCACATTCAGCCTACACACTTAGGCTAACTTCAAAATGCACTGCATTTTTCAAAGTTTTAAAAGGATTTTCCAATTCCTCAATGAAATTCCCTTTTCAAATTCATATTCATTCAAATTGCATTATTTTCAAACTCATTTTCCAATTTCAATTTCAGAAAATTCAATTTTCTCAAGAATTTCCAAGTCTTTCTCAGGATCTGATTTTCTCAAAATCCTAAGTTTTCAAATGACATTTCAAAGCATTTCCCAAGTTCAAATCAAGATTTTCCTATGTTTTCAAATTCTCAAATTTCAAAATCCCAAGTTTTCAGAAATCGATTTTCTCATATTTTCTAGTTTTCCTGAGAATTCATTTTCCATTTCAAAAGTCATTTTCCAATAAATTTCTTAGATTTTCTCAAGATTCTCAAATCCATTTTCTCATAAAAGCAATTCCAAGTTTCCAATCTCAAAACCAATTTTCTCAGTTTTTCAAGCTTTCCTGAGAAATCACTTTTCAATGCAAATTTCTGATTTCCAATGAAATTTAATGATTTTCCCAAAAACTCCAATTTCAAGCACTTTTCCAATCATTTTTCCAAATGCATTTCAATTTTCCAAAGCAAACATCATAGTTTCTCAAACTTGCATTTTTTAAAAAATTTCATAGCACAAGCCTGATTCTTTGTGCATTCTAGGAAAATAGAGCATAATTTAGCTATTTGAGTCAAATTAAAGCACATAATTGGTCCTTGGTTCAATTACCCCTGGTAAAGGCGCCAGGAACGGTTGAACCTCGTACCGACAGGCGGATCCCATTCCATGGAATTTTCTCGCAAATTTTCAAAACGGAGGCGAGTAAATTTTCAAAACAATTTTCAAAACTTTGGTCGAGTTTGACTCGCAAAATTCCTTTCTTTCTCGCAAGGGAGGGGAAAAATTTTGCGATGATAACAAGTGGTCAAAAGGTGGAATGATTACCACAATACTGGGAGAAGACCCAGAAGAAAGGCTCCCGCAGCCCATGATTCCTCGGCCATCATTCAATGCAGATATTCCCAGCATCAGGGAAAGTGAAGAGATCAATCTCGGGGAGAATCAAGAAATACTTCAGGCACCATCAGAGCCATCTCTGCACACAGTAGCCACGACACGATGGAAAGGTCCTCAATTCTTCAAGGTTGGAGGTCGAATCGACTACAGAACCATTAAGGATCATCCATTGTTTCCACAATTCATGAAGTCAAAAAAGGGATTTGATTTACTCCTGAAGCATGGCTATCAACCCTTCAAGGGACTCGGCAAGAATGAAGATGGCCGCATCGATCCAATGATCCAGAAACATCGTCCCCACAGGGCAGGATTGGGGTTCTCCGGAGGAAGCTCATCAAGGAAGACTGTTTTTGTCAAAGGGGCACAATGAAGACCATTTGTTATTTTCTTTCTATTCTTTTCTAAATAAGTGTCTCATTTTACCAATGTCATTGATCAATTCAATCAATAAAATTCCAAGTTTCTTTGTCTATCCGGATGCCATCTACTCCCTTTTTGTCTGTCTCATCATTTTATAATTCAATGCCATTTTATGTATGGTTCTCTTCAAATGATTGCTTGTCTTACTATAGGCCGATTTGTCTGAACCAGATTTCTTCTCCCAAATTTCAGAATGACTTCTCGGACAATCAAGAAGCTCGTTCTCTATCCAAGGCCTTTCAGAAGCCGACAGCAATTCACAGAATCAAAGCAAGCACCGGAAATGATAAGATTGCAAAGCAGTCAGATGATTCTGCAGAATACGATCAGTCTCTTCAGGAATTACCAGAGTTCGCCGCTATTCAGAAGCAAGATGAGTCATCTCCTTTAGTACAAGATCCAACTGAAGGTGTCAATATCGGTTCAGAGGAAGATCCCAAAATTCTCCAGATCGGAACCAGTCTGAATCCGGAAGAAAAGAAAAGGCTTACAGATTTTCTCAAGCGGCATGAAGAAGTGTTCACATGGACATATGAAGACATGCCGGGCTTAGACCCCAAATTAGTCGAACACCATCTTGTCTTAAAGCCGGATGCTAAGCCAGTCAAGCAGAAGCTGAGAAAAATGGATCCCAGAATAGAACAACAAGTCAAAGAAGGACTTGAAGATCTGCTCAAAGCAGGATTTATTCGAGCTATTGACTACCCAGATTGGTTAGCCAATATCGTCGTCGTCCCAAAGAAAAGTGGCAAAGTAAGGATCTGCATAGACTTTAGAGACCTCAACAAGGCAACTCTGAAGGATGACTATCCACTTCCAAGCATCGATCTTCTAGTCGATAGCACGGTAGGACATGCCATGTTCTCTTTCATGGATGGATATTCCGGCTACAATCAGATTAAGTTGGCCGCCCGCGACCAATCAAAAACTTCCTTCACTACGCCTTGGGGCACTTTCTGCTATACAATTATGCCTTTTGGGCTCAAGAATGCTGGAGCAACGTATCAACGGGCAATGACTGTCATCTTTCACGATCAGATGCGCAAAATCATGGATGCATATGTTGATGATATCCTCGTGAAATCTAAGGAGGGAGAAGATCACCTCGAAGCACTTGATCAAGTCTTTAAAAGACTTATTCTTTACAAGTTAAGGCTTAACCCGCAAAAGTGTGTCTTTGGAGTCGAATCAGGCAAACTGTTGGGTTTTCTGGTAAGCAAAAAGGGAATTGAAGTTGACCCAGCCAAAGCCAAGGCTATCATTGATATGCCACCCCCAAAGAATCTCAAAGAACTACGTAGCCTTCAAGGACGTATGCAGTCAATCCGGCGATTCATTTCCAATTTGGCGATGAGATGTGAGCCCTTCAACCACTTACTCAGAAAAGGAGTTAAGTTCGAATGGGGACCAGAATGTCAGCAATCGTTCGATCAAATCAAGAAGTATCTTCTCAATCCTCCCATCCTGAAGCCGCCAGAATTGGGAAAACCTCTTCTGTTATACATCTCAGTCAATCAAGTCGCATGCGGCGGATTCTTGGCGCAATACAAAGAAGGCAGCCTGATAGAACACACCATTTATTAAGTGAGTAAGACTTTCATAGATTATGAAAAGAGATACTCTCAAATAGAGAAGACCTGCCTAGCTCTGGTATGGATGTGTCAGAAGCTAAGACACTACCTGTTGGCATCAGAGGTCAAAATCCTGTCTAAACTCAATCCTCTCAAATACATCTTGGAGCAACCTTTTCTTAGCGGACGAGTCGCCAAATGGCAAGTCTTATTGATGCAATATGACTTAGAATATGTCTCGCAGCAATCAATCAAAGGCCAAGCAATCGCAGATCAATTGGCGGATTTTCCTCTGGCTGAAGAAGTGAAAGCCGAAGATGACTTCCCTGATGAGCAAATTTGCAATATCCAGCAATTTCCAGTCTAGAATTTATTTTTCGATGGTTCTAAGAATATGGCGGGAATAGGCATCGAAATCCTATTAATCACTCCAGAAAAGGAGATGATTCCATTTTCTCTCAAGCTAGACTTTCAATGCACTCACAATATGGCTGAATACGAAGCCCTGATTCGAGGTCTAAAGATTCTATTAGACTTCAATGTCAAGAGAGTACATGCCTACGGTGACTCATTACTTGTTGTCAATCAAGTTCGAGCCGAATGGCAAGTCAAAGATCAGAAGTTATTTCCCTATCAGAAAATTGTTTCAGCTCTCGGCAGCAAGTTCGAAGAATTTCAGTTATTCCACATCAAGAGAGATTTTAATCAAGTGGCCGATAGCCTAGCCAGTTTAGGCTCCATTATGGCATTCAAGAATGGAGAATCTTGTCGCTCTTTTGAAATTGGCAGACTTGACCAACCTGCTTTCATTCCAGCGGAACAGGTAAACCAGGCTGAGCAAAAGAAGAAGCCTTGGTATTACAATATCAAAACTTTCATAGAAACTGGCGAGTTTCCTCCAGAACTCTCAAAGAAAGAGCAGCGAGCAATCCAGCGTATGTCTACTCGATACTTCATTTTGGCCAATGTCCTCTATCGTCGAGGATTCAGTTCAGAGTATTCCAGATGTTTAGACGAAGACGAAGCCAAAGAAGTCGTGCGAGAAGCACACGAAGGCATCTGTGGTGGTCACGTTGGCTACCAAACCCTTGTCAAGCAAATCATAAGAGCAGGGTACTACTGGAAAACTATGCAACAAGACTGTTATCATTATGTGAAGAAGTGTGTGCAATGCCAGATACACGCACCTTCTATTCATGCTCCGGCAACTTATTTACAGTCTGTTGTCTCTCCATGGCCATTTTCTATGTGGGCCTTCAATGTCGTAGGTCCCATCACTCCTTCAGCTTCAAATGGCCACAAATACTTCCTTGCCGCAACAGAATACTTCACCAAGTGGGTAGAAGCCATCAGTCTCCGCACAGTAGAAGGCCGACACGTGGTCTCTTTTATTCACAAGAACATCATTTGCCGTTTCGGCATCCCGCATGACATTGTGTCAGACAACGGCAATCATTTCAAGAATGAAAAGATGAAGACATTCTGCTCAAAATTCAAGATCTATCACCATTTTTCCGCTCCATATTATCCTCAAGGGAATGGTCAGGCAGAGGCCACCAACAAGATTCTAATTCGTATCTTGGAGCGAACTGTGGAAACAAGCCGTGACTGGCATGAGAAGATCCACGATGCATTGTGGGCTTATCGGACCACCATTCGTACACCAACGAATGCTACCCCATCAGAACTGGTCTATGGGACAGAAGTAGTATTGCCGCTACATGTTCAGAAGCCCGCTTTAAAATTTGCTTCACTTCTGCAATTACCTCTTGATCAATACCAGCAGCAGCGACTAGTGCAACTAGACTTACTCGACGAGAGAAGGCTAAAAGCAGCAGAGCATGCTCAATCCTATCGCCAGAGAGTAGCCAGGCAATATGCGAAATCTATCATCGAAAGAAGATTCAAAGTCAATGATTTAGTACTTCGATCCACAGCTTATCTCAAGCATCGTCCCGGCGGCAAATGGTCGCCAAATTGGGAAGGTCCCTATGTTGTCAAAGAAGCATTACCCCGCAACTCATATCGGCTCATCAATGCTGATGGGGTAGAATTGCCAGATCCTATTAATGCTCGACACTTGAAAAAGTTTTATACTTGAAACATTTATCCTTCTCTTGTAATCCTTCCTGTTCTTTCAAATAATGATCCAACTTTCTTCCCCAGTTACACTGGGGCATTTTAAAATTTTGTTCTATATGCAGGCAGGATAAACAAATTCCTCATTTCATGCACATGTGCATTCATATGCATCAATTCATGCTCATTGGCATTCAACTGCATTAACAACAATCTGGTCAGTATTAGGGTTTCAACAAACCATCCCATCACAATTCCTAATGATTCAAAATTGAGAGGTCATCACCCATACTGAACCAAAACCCAGCGCTCGAACTGGTATTATTTCAAAATCCAGTATTCAAGCTGGCACATTTTCAACTTTTTGGAAAACCGAGTTCCGACTCGGGTTTTTATTCAAATCATTTTCCTTTGTTGATCCGGGTTCCGACTCGTGACCTCTCTACTTTACTCGAGCCTTGACTCGAACTCTTCATTTTCCTTTATTGATCCGGGTTCCGACTCGTGATCTCTCTAACTTATTCGAGCCTTGACTCGAACTCTTCATTTTCTCTTGTTGATCCGGGTTCCGACTCGTGACCTCTCTACTTTACTCGAGCCTTGACTCGAGCTCTTCATTTTCTTTGTTGATCCGGGTTCCGACTCGTGATCTCATTATCTTATTCTAGCCTTGACTCGAACTCTTCATTTTCTCTTGTTGATCCGGGTCCCGACTCGAGATCTCTCTATTCATTCGAGCTCTGATTTGAGCTCTTCATTTTCTTTGTTGATCCGGGTTCCGACTCGTGATCTCATTATCTTACTCGAGCCTTGTCTCAAGCTCTTCGTTTTCTTTATTGATTCGGGTTCCGACTCGATATCTCTCTATTCATTCGAACTCTGATTCAAGCTCTTTATTTTCTTTTGTTGATCCGGGTTCCGACTCGTGATCTCTGTATTTTATTCGAATTCTGACTCAAACTCATCATTCTCCTTTGTTGAGCCTCAGAGTCTGTCAATTGCTCGAATTTGACATATTGACCTCCAAATTCCAATTTAAATCTTCAAATCGGGCAATTCTCTAATTTCGACCTCTGGGTCACCCGATTTCCAATTCTCAATTTCAATTATCAATTTCCAAATTTCGACCTTCGGGTCAATCAATTTCCAATCTTTGACCTTCATTTCTCAATTTCGACCTTTAGGTCACTCAATTCTCAATTTTGACCTTCGGGTCACACAATTTCGACCTTTCGGTCAACCAATTCTCAATTTCGACCATCAGGTCATCCAATTTCGACCTTCGGGTCATTCAATTTCCAGCAACCAATTTTCCAATTTCCAATTTCGACCTTCGGGTCAATCAATCTCAATATCCAATTTCAAATCATTTCCTCTTGCGAAAGACCCTTTTCAGGGAGAGTTCGAGGGAGCTCGTTCTTTTCGCATGCTATTCAATTTGTTCACTTAGCCCCTTTTCAGGGAGTATTTGAAGGGACTCGCGTCTTTGTGAACCGTTTGCAAAACAATTTCCAATTTCACACGAGGAACCCTTTCTAAGGGAGAGGCTCGACGGAGACTCGTTTTTCTTGTGACCCCCCAATTTCATACTAGGCCATTCTTCATCATGAAGGACCCTCTTTGCAGGGAGAGTATGATGGACTTGTTCCTTTCATGATCCAATTTTCAGACCTCACTATTATCGGCTCCCTTTCCATAAGAGAAGCCTAATATTAGGGAGCTTTGACAAAAGCTCAATTTCTCTTCGAAAGTTCGTTTTGCAAACACCTCCTCTTCAAGGAAGAGAGGAGTATTTCCCATTTCCCATTCAGGTAAGGGCTAAGCCTGAGTCTCTCTTTTTGGGGAAAAAGAGAGGAGAATTTTCATCACGGATGTGTTGAGACGGATTTCAAATACTCATTTTCACCAGGGATTTCAAGAAAATTTTGTCAATTTGTCAATCAATTGTTGATTTCAGAATCTTTATTGCACTAATCTCTATCTCAATTTACCTTCAGCATCACTTCCAAAAGAGTGAAGCTTTTGCGAAAAGGGATTCAAACTTCAAATTCTTTCTATTGGCCAACCAAAAGGAGGAAGGATAAGTCCTCGATATGGCCAGAAAAGAAGATTCAATGTTATCGAAAAGCCGTAAATGATCGATATTGATCGCAGTCAATGGCGCATCCATAAAGGCTATTCTTGTAAGGACGAGGCAGTGGAAATATCCTGAGTGCTAGAAAAGAGAGCATTTACCCAAGCCCTGTCTCCTCAGAATCACCTAAGCTGCAATTAAGTATCCGCAAAAGGGACCTCTCACCTGTCGTCAAGATAAAGGCGAATTAGGCGAGTAGACCTCCGGGGCCAAAGAAGATTCAAAACATCTCCAAGATGACGAAGTTTGTGATGGATCCTTCCAGGGAAAGTCCAAAGCACTGTCAAGATGAAGGCAGATGCGATGGACCTCTCGACAATCCCTAAAAGATATTTAATTTCAGCTATCGCCCAAAGATCTCCAAACCCATTATCCAAGAAGGATCGAAACATCTCCAAGTTGAAGGAGTTTGTGACGTACCCTTCCCAAAAGAGAGCAAGAGAGGAAAAAGAAAGACAGAAAAAGTCAAAACATCTCCAAAATGAAGGAGAATGTAGCAAAACACCAAAGGGCCAAAAGAGTGCAGAAAGATTATTATGAGAGAAGCCCTCAGGAGATCAAACTGCCAGATCTATCAAGAATCCTCCTTAATCTTGTGAAATTCTATTATCAATATTCTTTCATCAACTGCTTTCATAATATCAAATTCTCTTTCTTGTTCATATCAAGGAAATTGATAACCTCTTTGAAGAAGGTCAATCGCAAGCAATTTGGATGCTAAATCTTGATTCTACGAAGTGAACCTTATTTGGAGGTAATGCTTTGGGTAGAAAAGAAAGAATATCTTTGCAAAAATGTGCAACATTTTCAAATATTTTGAATCAACAGCAAAATTTCCAACATTTTGACAATATTTTCTAGCTATCCTGACATGAAGTGAGAGCTTGATGTCCGTTTTCAATGCATCCTGACACCAATTTTAAATCTCTCTTAAGGACTTGATTCCTTCCCTTCTTTGAGAGCATGAACTCTCAGATTGCACACTTCCCTATGTCCCCACTGTCCCACCATAGACAGTCCCATTTCGGTTCGAGGTCGAACCACCAATCATTTCTCGCAAGAGGCAATTTCAAAAGCTGATTTTAGTCTCAACAATGAGACGCCCAAGATCAATCCCTTTTCAAGCTTTAGGGACCCCATTTTCCTTCCTTTTGCAAAAAACTCTGTCGGATTTACTGTGCAAAATCCAAAGGTTCCATCATGGTCTCTTCCTTCGAGGATTCCATTCATTTTCCGCCCGATCAGGATAAGGGTACAAACCTGAGCCTCCTTTGATGAGGTATTCCATTTTCCACCCGATCAAGATAAGGGTACAAACCTGAGCCTCAATCAAAGAGGTATTTCATTTTCTGCCCGATCAGGATAAGGGTATAAACCTGAGCCTCAATCAAAGAGGTATTTCATCTTCTGCCCAATCAGGTTAAGGGTACAAACCTGAGTCTCATTTCAATGAGATATTCCATCCCCCAATCAGGTTAAAGGGTCAAACCTGAGCTTCGTTCCATACGAAGCATTTTCTGTCCCATCCAGGGTAAGGGCATAAAACCTGAACTTTGCTCTCACAAAGCAAATCTTTCCTCTCCATTCTTCGCTTCATATCTACCATCTCCCTTGGGCTAATTTCTTCACACTCAGTCAGATCCTTCTAACTGGGGCATTTTTTTTAAATAGCCCAAATTTGGTGTGTTTTTCTTTGCCACTAAGCTCGGCCATGAGCCGACTTAGTAGCAAAGAGGGGCATCTGTAAACACCCCAAATTTTCACTCACCTCCTCGACATTTCCACCAAACATCATCATTCAACCTTTGAAATCGCCGGAGGGCAAAATGGTCATTTTCTGAGCCGGAACCTTGCAAAAGTCTAAATTGCATCTGCAACTCTTAAAATTTCTCTAATTTTAACTCAGATGTTCAAAATTTTATTCCTGACAGGAGACAGACAGCTCCAAGTCTTGGTTCAAGATTCTATTGCATAAGACATGACATTGCATATCATTGCATGAGCATTTCAAATCACTGAAATGCACAGCATGTCATTTCGAGGTCCAGAACTCTTGATTTTAAAATTTTCAATCCAGATTAGAATTTCAACTCTTCTCAAAATTGATTTCAAAACCCTGGGTCTTCAAAATTATCAATTCTTCCCATTTTACCCCCAGGACTCTGAATGTCAAAATATTTTCTCAAGAAAACGATCTGGATAGTTCTTAATGTGGATTTCAGTCACTTCACCTCAGATTTTGCCCTTTTGACAAATTTCAAATATCTTCCTTTTACAAAATCGCCCTACAAGGGCCAACTCTTTCCAAAATTCCTGTTTTGCCCATTAGTCCAGATTTTATGAAAATTCCAAAAAGAAGTTGTGGTTTTATCCTTATTTCAATAAAGAAGCAATGTGGGACCCACACTGAGGTGGTGTCACACAAGCTTTTCTTTTGAAAAATTTGAATTTTGAAAAAACCCAAAAATATAGGAGCCTTGTCCCTTGGATTGGTGCCACTTGTCATTTCTCTCTCCTCCCATTTCCATGCCAAGTGTCAGTGTGGGGCTACCCTAAGAAGCCGCCACATGTCATCCCATTTATCTGCCAGTACCCACCCTATCCATCCTGCGCCATGTGTCATTCCAAGATCACCAGGGGATGCCAAGTGTCATAGGTGGTCCTGTCCAGAAAAGTGGAGCTTGTCTCCTCTGAGGTGGCGCCACTTGAAGTGTGTCTCCTGCAGAGGACACGTGTCAACCTCTCCCTCCTTCTAGAAAAGTAGCCTGACACATGTCTCTCCCTACTTTTCTCAAAAAAGTAGGAGACATGTGTCACTCCTAAATTCCTACAGAAAAGGTAGGCTTGTCTCCTCTGAGGTGGCGCCATCTGGAGTGTCTCCTGCAGAGGACACGTGGCAAGCTCTCATTTCCTCAGAAAAAGTAGACGCCATGTGTCGTTTTCTGCTTTCTTCAGAAAAACTAGAATTCAAAAGTTCAAAACTCCTCATAGGTGGCGCAAATCCTGAAATTCTACCTTTTCCAGGTTGTCTGAGATGGCGCCACATGGCCTGGCCCACCTTCTCTCCCCTCTGCCACGTGTCATTCTCTGCTTCTTTCAGAAAAAGTAGAGGACACATGTCTTCTCCCTACTTCTTTCAGAAAAGTAGGAGACACATGTCACTCCTGGCTTTCTTCAGAAAAAGCAAACCATTCAAAATTCAAACAAGGCACTAGGTGGCGAAAATCCTGCGCTCTGATTTTTCCAGATGGCCTGAGGTGGAGCCACATGTCCTTTCCCTCCTTTTTCTCCCTCTTGCCACATGGCATTGTAAGAGCCACCCTGAGGTGGCGCCACATGTCCATCCTCCATTCCTCCAGGGCCAACCTCCATTTGAAATTCGAATTCTCCTCTGAGGTGGCGCCATCTGAAGAACCACTCCAGCAGGCTGACACTTGGAACCATCCTGGACTGCCACATGTCCAGATCTCCTTTCACCAAAAAAAGCAAAATTCAAATTCCTCTGAGGTGGCGCCTTCTGAGCCCACTGCTCTGTCCTCCTGACATGTGTCAAACACCTTTTGAGGTGGCGCCATTCCAGGACTCCACTTGGCTCCATTTTTATTTTTTATTTTATTTTTAATAAAGGTAGCCCACCATGAGGTGGCGCCACCTGAGGACTCCCTACAAAAAGTGAATTTGAAATTCAAACTCCAAGAGAGCACCCTCTGAGGTGGCGCCTTCTGGGAGTTCCTTGCAGAGAGAATCAAGCAAACTTTTGAAAAATTCCAAATTCCCCCTGCTGAGGTGTCTCACCCACAAAATTTCCATTTTTTTATTTTTCTCAAAAATTAAAACACCTTTTGAGGTGGCGCCACCTGAGGGCTGCCTGCAAAAGACAAATTCGAATTTCAAACCCCTCAGATGGCACCCCCTGAGATGGCGCCACATGGAGGGCTCAGATTGAGCCTGTTTGAATTTCAAAAATTTTCAGAAAATTTATAAAAACAAGGGTTCACGCGCAGCCTAAGAGATCATTTTTTTAGCTTTTGTGAACTTGGAAAATCTGACCTAGCCTTCCTAAAATCGGATTTTGAACTCTGGAAATCGTGCTCCCTTTGTCACATTGAAGAAGGTGGAGTAAAGTTCGTGCCGTGGCCAATCCGATTCAAACATAGCTCGATTTTGGTGGACCATCCGAAGCTCGGAGCGAAGGACGAAGGAAGCTCGTGATAGCTGCCCCTTTCAAGAGCTCCTACGCTGCGTAACGAAACGAGGTGCACTTCTTTTCCCATTGATTGGATTCCATAATTCGAATCGGGAGTCGTTTGAAGAAAGAGCTCATCCGAGGGATGAATTGAGCTATTCTCATAAAACGACATATATAAAAATGTTTCATTATGCTTACTTGATGATTTTTAACATGCATGTAGTTAGCTAGATTTAATTTGCATTTTATTTCATTCATTTAGCACATTTCATGAATTAATTAGGATTAATTTAACATTTATTTCAATTCTGCTTATTTTCAGTAGGTCTCTGTTTTTGTCAGTCAGTCCATACGTCATTTCATGCATTTATTTTTTATTACAAATCCCAAAAAAATCACGGAATGCGCCCTTAGGTGTCCCTGAAATTTTGCCAAAAATTCGGAGGCATTTGAATTTGTTTACTGCGGTAAACATTCAAAATAGCAAGTCGGGTTTTTTTACCCGGGATGCGTTTTGAAAATCATTTGCCGACTTGTAAAATCGAGATATCCCTTCTGGGAGATCTTATTTTCGATCCAAAAAATGTTATGAACTTGGGAGAATGTCTAGTTTTTAATATGATTTTTTCAAATTTTTCAGATTTTTTTTACATCTGACCAAAATCCAAGAGTTAAGGACACGTGTCAGAGCCTAATTTGGGCCTCTGAGATCTTGGATCGACTTAGGGCTATGGTTTTTCTTTGTGTGTTACTCTAAATCCGAAACTGTAAAAAGTGAAAGTGGTGTCCGAGATGTCCTCTGTTTGTATATGAAAGCCTGTAATTTTTAGAACAGTGTTGACCCCTGCTTCGGATTTGTATTGTCAGTTCCCTGTTTTGCTACATTTGTCTGTTCTGTTAGTTTAGGCAGGAATAGTTATATTTTTATCTGTGTTTTCGTTGCTCAAATGCCGAAGTCATAAACATGAACATTGTTCATGTAGGTATCGTGCATAACTAGGATTAATTTCATAAATTTCCATGGCTGTTTGATATTTTTTTAGCATTTTACATCAAATTAGTGTGATTTTTACCTCTATCAAAACTAAATCCCTGTTATTGAACTCACCATGGCTCAAATCCCGAAGCTGTAAAAACCAAAAATGTTCCATTTTGGGTCTTTTAGCAGTCTGCAAAATATCAGAAGTTTCCATGGTGTAAATCTTGCATTATCATATTAGGCATTTCATTTGGTTCGGATCCATAGGCAAAATCCACCATTTTAGGACTTTCTTTGAATTTTGGCATTTAAATCATATCATTTCATGATTTTTAGCATTCTAGGCTATTTATCAGAGTAAGTAGATGCTTCATACCGAATTTGGTGCAATTAGGAATCCATTTGAGGTTCGGATTAGCCACAATACCAAAACAGGGTCCCGCAGGACCCGGATCCAAGTGAAAAACAAGCGAAATTCGTTATTTTGGATAAATTGCAAAATGCCAAATTCTGATTTTACAGTCCTAATGTGTTTAGCAGCATGTAATACTGCATTTCATCATCATTTGATTCAATTTGAACTTCAAAATCTCAATTTTACCAAGTTTTCCTTCAAAAAAACCCTGATTTTAAAGGTATAACTTTATAATTAGGAGTATTTTGGTCATTTTAACCACCATTCCGAATTTCAAACTATTTTCTACTGAATTTCCTGCATTTACATCATTTCAAATATCAAGGAAGCATGAGAATAGGGTTTATATCCAATTAAATCCAATAATTTCATAATATTATTGGAAAATCTTGGAAAAACCCACATAGTTGAGCTAACCCTATTTCAAGTTTGGCAGGAACAATCAAAAGAAGGAGCTGAAGTCTGCAAATTTCTTTTACTTCCTTTATTTAGTGATGTAATAATGTAAATTTTGGAATAAGAGAGTTAATTTCCTGCTTAGACTAGGATGCATATCATATAGTTTGAATTTATGCAAATATCCTGCTTATGTGATGCATACATCTTATTTCAAAAGCACTATGGATGTTCACGAATGGCACGTGCACCAACTCTTAGGGAGTTGATGGACTCGATGGGATCCATATTTACGGCCCTAGTCGGAATATGGACGAGACCCAGATCCATCATCTTTCTACTAGTCACATAGAGCCTACACTCTTAGGCTATCTTAAAATGCACATCATATTTCCAAAGTTTTCAAAATCATGTGCATCAAATCAACAAATTTCTGAACATATTCATGGCCACAGTCAGAATATGTGAAGGATTTATTTGGACTTAATGCACATTTTCCAACCAATTTCTCAGAAAATCTTTTCAAAGGGCATTCATTTACTCATGTCATTTGCATCATGAAATCATTGATTTTCTCAAGATTTTCTCAAGAAAACTTCATTCTCAAGAAATCGATTTCTCAAGAAACTCTAAGGATTTTTTTAAAATCGGTTTTCCAAAGACAAGTTTTTCCACAGTTTTCCCTGAAAAATGATATTTTCTTAAGAGATTCAAAAGAGTTTTCCAATCTTTCTCCAAGATCAAAATCGATTTCCAAGTAATTCAAGGGTAAAAATTCCTAGGATTTCAATTTCCCAAGTTTTGAATTTCCTTCCCCAATGAGTTTTCTTATAAATTTTCCATTATTTTCCTAAGAAAACTCTCAAACTCCAAGTTTTCCTAAGAAGTATTTCCCTTTTCAAAGGTCCACCTTTTTTCAAGAATCACTTCCATTTTCCCAGGATTTTCAACTATTCCTGATTTTCTCACATCTTTATAAGCTTTCTCATGTTTTCAAAAAACCCTTTTTATCTGAGTTTCCTGAGAAATTGACCCTTTTCCTGAGAGATTCTTTCCAACTCCAAATGTTTTCTAAGCATACATCATGTTTTCCAACTTGCATTTTCCAAAATCTCATAGCACATGCTTGAATTCTTTGTGCATCTAGGATAGAACACGATTTTGATGATTTAACTAAGTCAAGCATAGTTTTGGTCCTTGGTTCGATTAGCCCTGTTAAAGGCGGCAGGAACGGTCGAACCTCGTACCGACAGGTCGAGCCCCATCCCATGGATTTTCCCGCAATTTTCAAAAACGGAGGCGAGTATTTCAAAAGCAATTTCCAAAATCCGGTCAAGTTTGAAGCGCGAAAGTGTTTCCTCTTTCTCTCTTCCGCAAGGAAGGGAAGACGGGGGAAAAATTTCGCGACGAAAACAATGCCCTAGTGTAACTGGGAAAGAAAGCTTGATCATTATTTGAAAGAAAATAGGAAGGATTACTAGAGGAGAATCAATGTTTTAAGTATAAAACTTTTTCAAGTGACGAGCATTAATAGGATCTGGCAATTCTACCACATCGGCATTGATGAGCCGATATGAGTTGCGGGGTAATGCTTCTTTGACGACATATGGGCCTTCCCAATTTGGCGACCATTTGCCGCCGGGATGATGCTTGAGATAAGCTGTGGATCGAAGTACTAAATCATTGACTTTGAATCTTCTTTCGATGATAGACTTCGCATATTGCCTGGCTACTCTCTGGCGATAAGATTGAACATGCTCTGCTGCTTTTAGCCTTCTCTCGTCGAGTAAGTCTAGCTGCACTAGTCGCTGCTGCTGGTATTGATCAAGAGGTAATTGCAGAAGTGAAGCAAATTTTAAAGCGGGTTTTTGAACATGTAGCGGCAATACTACTTCTGTTCCATAGACCAATTCTGATGGAGTAGCGTTCGTTGGAGTGCGAATGGTGGTCCGATAGGCCCATAGTGCATCATGGATCTTCTCATGCCAGTCACGCCCTGTTTCCACAGTTCACTCCAAGATGCGAATTAAAATCTTATTGGTAGCTTTTGCCTGACCATTCCCTTGAGGATAATATGGAGCGGAGAAATGATGATAGATCTTGAACTTTGAGCAAAATGTCTTCATCTTTTCATTCTTAAAATGACTGCCATTATCTGACACGATGTCATGCGGGATGTCGAAACGACAAAGGATGCTCTTGTGAATAAAAGAGACCATGTGTCGGCCTTCAACTGTGCGAAGAGTGATGGCTTCTACCCACTTGGTGAAATATTCTGTTGCGGCAAGGAAGTATTTGTGGCCATTTGAAGCTGAGGGAGTGATGGGACCTACGACATCGAAGGCCCACATAGAAAATGGCTACGGAGAGACAACAGACTATAAATAAGTTGCCGGAGCATGAATAGAGGGTGCGTGTATTTGGCATTGCACACACTTCTTCACATAATGATAACAATCTTGTTGCATGGTCTTCCAGTAATAACCTGCTCTGATGATTTGCTTGACAAGGGTTTGGTAACTGACGTGGCCACCACAAATGCCTTCGTGTGCTTCTCGCACAACTTCTTTGGCTTCGTCTTCATCTAAACATCTGAATATTCTGAACTGAATCCTCGACGATAGAGGACATTGGCCAAAATGAAGTATCGAGTAGACATACGCTGGATTGCTCGCTGCTCTCTCTTTGAGAGTTCTGGAGGAAATTCACCAGTTTCTATGAAAGTCTTGATGTTGTAATACCAAGGCTTCTTCCTTTGTTCAGCCTGGTTTACTTGTTCCGCTGGAAGGGAAGCAGGTTGGTCAAGTCTGCCAATTTCAAAGGAGCGACAGGATTCTCCATTCTTGAATGCCATAATGGAGCCTAAACTGGCTAGGCTATCGGCTACTTGATTAAAATCTCTCTTGATATGGAAGAGCTGAAATTCTTCAAACTTGCTGACAAGAGCTGAAACAATTTTCTGATAGGGGAATAGCTTCTGATCTTTGACTTGCCATTCGGCTCGAGCTTGATTGACAACAAGTAATGAGTCGCCGTAGGCATGCACTCTCTTAACATTGAAGTCTAGTAGAATCTTTAGACCTTGAATCAGGGCTTCATATTCAGCCATATTGTAGGTACATTGAAAATCTAACTTGAGAGAAAATGGAATCATTTCTTTTTCAGGGGTGATTAATAAAATTCCGATGCCTATTCCGGCCATGTTCTTGGAACCATCGAAAAACAAATTCCAGATTGGATATTGCTGGATATTGCAAATTTGCTCATCTGGGAAATCATCTTCGGCTTTCACCTCTTCTGCCAGAGGAAAATCCGACAATTGATCTGCAATTGCTTGGCCTTTGATTGATTGCTGCGAGACATATTCTAAGTCGTACTGCATCAGTAAGACTTGCCATGTGGCGACTCGTCCGCTGAGAAAAGGTTGCTCCAAGATGTACTTGAGAGGATTGAGCTTTGACAAGATTTTGACTTCGGACGCCAGTGGGTAGTGCGTTAGCTTCTGACACATCCATACCAGAGCCAGGCAGGTCTTCTCTATGTGAGAGTATTTCTTTTCATAATCTATGAAAGTCTTACTCACGTAATAGATGGCGTGCTCTATCAAGCTGCCTTCTTTGTATTGCACCAGGAATCCGCCGCATGCAACTTGATTGACTGAGATGTATAACAAAAGAGGTTTTCCCAATTCTGGCGGCTTCAGGATTGGAGGATTGAGAAGATACTTCTTGATTCTATCGAACGATTGCTGACACTCCGGTCCCCATTCGAACTTCACTCCTTTTCTGAGCAAGTGGTTGAAAGGTTCGCATCTCATTGTCAAATTGGAAATAAAACACCGAATTGATTACATACGTCCTTGAAGGCTACGCAATTCTTTGAGATTTTTCGGGGGTGGCATATCAATGATAGCTTTTGCTTTGGATGGGTCAATTTTAATTCCCTTTTTGCTGACCAGAAAACCCAACAGTTTGCCTGATTCGACTCCAAAGATACACTTTTGCGGGTTAAGCCTTAACTTATAAAGGATGGGTCGCTTAAAGACTTGATCAAGCGCTTCGAGGTGATCTTCTCCCTCTTTAGATTTCACGAGGATATCGTCAACATACACATCCATGATTTTGCGCATTTGATCGTGAAAGATAACGGCCATTGCTCGTTGATATGTTGCTCCGGCATTCTTGAGCCCAAAAGGCATAACTGTATAGCAGAAAGTGCCCCAAGGCGTAGTGAAGGAAGTTTTTGATTGGTCGCGGGCGACCAACTTAATCTGATTGTAGCCAGAATATCCGTCCATGAAAGAGAACATGGCATGTCCTGCCGTGCTATCGACTAGAAGATCGATGCTTGGAAGTGGATAGTCATCCTTCGGAGTTGCCTTATTGAGGTCTCTGAAGTCTATGCAGATCCTTACTTTGCCACTTTTCTTTGGGACAACGACGATATTGGCTAACCAATCTGGGTAGTCAATAGCTCGAATAAATCCTGCTTTGAGCAAATCTTCAAGTCCTTCCTTGACTTGTTGTTCTATTCTAGGATCCATTTTTCTCAGCTTCTGCTTAACTGGTTTAGCCTCCGGCTTTAAGACAAGACGGTGTTCGACTAATTTGGGGTCTAAGCCCGGCATGTCTTCATATGTCCATGCGAACACTTCTTCATGCCGCTTGAGAAAATTTGTAAGCCTTTTCTTTTCTTCCGGACTCAGACTGGTTCCAATCTGGAGAATTTTGGGATCTTCTTCTGAACCGATATTGACCTCTTCAGTCGGATCTTGTACTAGAGGAGATGGTTCGTCCTGCTTCTGAACTGCGGCAAACTCTGGTAATTCCTGAAGAGACTGATCATATTCTGCACAATCATCTGATCGCTTTGCAATCTGGCCATCTTCGGTGCTTGCTTTGACTCTGTGAATTGTTGCCGACTTCTTAAAAGCCTTGGGATTGAGAACGAGCTTCTTAATTGTCCGAGAAGTCATTCTGAAATTTTGGATAAGAAGTTTGGTTCAGATAAAATTGGCCTATAGTAAGACAAGCAATCATTTGAAGAGAACCATGCATGAAATTGAATTATAAAATGAAGAGATAGACAGAAAGAGAATAAATGGCATCCAGATAGACAAAGAAATTTGAAATTTTATTGATTTTGAATTGATCAAGAACATTGATAAAAATGAGACATTTATTTTGGAAAGAATAGAAAGAAATAACAAATGGTCTTGATTGTGCCCCTTTGACAAAAACAATCTTCTTTGACGAGCTTCCTCCGGAGAACCCTAGTCCTGCTCTGTGGGGACGATGTTTCTGGATCACTGGTTCAATGCGACCATCTTCATTTTTGCCGAGTCCCTTGAAGGGTTGATAACCATGTTTCAGGAGCAAATCAAATCCCTTTCTTGCCTTCATGAATTGAGGAAACAAGGGGTGATCCTTAATGGTGTTGTAGTCGATTCGGCCTCCAACCTTGAAGAATTGAGGACCTCTCCATCGGGTCATGGCTACGGTGTGCAGAGATAGTTCTGATGATGTCGGGAGTATTTCTCGATTTTCTCCGTGACTGATCTTTTCACTTTCCCTGATGCTGGGAATATCTGCATTGAATGATGGCCGGGGAATCATGGGCTGTGGGAGCCTTTCTTCTGGGTCTTCTCCCAGTATTGTGGTAATCATTCCACCTTTTGACCACTTTACGCATTGATGCAGGGTGGAAGGCACTGCATTAGCATTGTGAATCCACGTCCTTCCGAGCAGCAAGTTGTAGGTGGGTGGCACATTAACCACATGGAAAAGGACGGAGTGCACCGAATAGTTGATGAATACCTCCAGAAATATCTTCCCTTTTGTCGTTTGACCATGGTTGTCAAATCCATATATTGTGATGGGATCTGGGATGTATTCTTCATCTTTGATCCCTAATGCTTTTGCGGTCATCTCGGGACATATATTGAGGTTGCTGCCTCCATCTACTAGCACATGGGGTACTGTCATTCCCCTTACCCGAACGACGATGTAAATAGCATTATTGTGAAAGGAATGAGGCTTTGGAAGGTCCTCATCCGAGAAGGTGATAAGCGCATTTATCGTGGCAGAGTTCACTATCTGTGCCATGTCTTCAGGAGTGGTACTGGGCTTAACCTTGATTTTCTTGAGTAAATCATCTAGTACTTGCTGGTGCTTGCTAGAATTCTTGGCCAAGTCAAGGATGGAGACATTGGATAGAGCGGTCAGAGGCTGAAATTCCACTAGAGGGGGGGTGAATAGTGAAATATGATAATGATCGATAAAATAAAATAATTGAGCAATAAGGCACAACACATAAAACACAGAAGTTATACTGGTTCGGTCAATTTCCAGACCTACATCCAGTCCCCAAGCAAACCACTTGAGATTTCCACTATAACATCCGAGTCACCGAATAAATAGTACAACACCCTCTTCCCAAGAGGTCTTCTTCTCTCAACAGAGAAGGGGCACACCCTCTTCCCAAGAGGTCTTCTTCTCTCAACAGAGAAGGGCAACACCCTCTTTCACAGAGGTCTACTTCTTTAAACAAAGAAGGAATACAGTGAACAACAGAGTTACAATACTTCCTATAGAACCTTCAGAATGATATGAATGCACGAATAAAGGATTCTAAGAATGTTCTGTTTGTCACTCAGAGGATACTCTTTGTCAAAGAGCTGGACTTGACTTTTTCTCTTTTCTTTCTTTTTCTTTTTCTCTTTCTTTTTCAAGGCTCTCTTTTCAAATCTCGAATAGAAATTTTTCTCTTTGTAAGCTCACACGTCTATTTCATTCCATTATCTGAATAGTTTGTTTGTGTGTGTTTATATAGCTTATAAAAAGTAGTCGTTATATTTTGGAATTGTAACTTTTTGAAATGTGAAATGTTAGGTCATTTCAAAAACATTTTTTAGAGAAGTTCGAGAATGCCTTTTTCCATAAAGGTGAAATAGAGGGTACACTAGTCGTTGTATTATTTTTAGGTAATACATATTTTATGTAAAAAATCTATTTCTTACAATGGTACATTGAACATTGGGTTATAGTTTTGTCTTTATTCTAATTAATGATTTGAGGTACATTAGTACTTCTTTACTTTAAATGAGTGTAAGTACTATGAGTGCTTTGAGATATTTATTTGTACATAGTCATGTCAAGTGTTTTCTTTATGTTGTGTATTTCAAAGTCTCCAGAGAGAATGAGGACCAAAAGAAGGTCGACATTCTTTGGGAAGGATATTTAGTAAGGATTTGTTACAGAAGGCATTTAATGCTTTGTAGAGAGAATGATGACTTCAAGTAAGTCGACATTCTATGGTTATGAAAAAAGGTAACTAAAGTCCTTTTAAAAACATATAATATTTGTTTTTCTTATGTGTAGCCGATTTATGTTTGTCTTCTTCTTGTATTAAGAAACATTTCATTAAAGAGGATAACTAAAGTCTTTTCAAAAACATATTTTATTTGTAGTCGTTTTTATTTGTTTTCTCCATATAGTCGATGTTATGTTTTTTGTCTTTTTTCTACATTCCTTTTTTTAGGTTGTCTTGTATATAGTGTAAGGTACAATGACAAAATGTCTTTTTCATAAAAGGTTGTAAGAAGGTACAATTATTATATGACAAAATATCTTTTTCATAAAAGGTTTTAAGAAGGTACACTTATTGGTTTTCAAAAAAGGAGCTTTTTGAAACTATCGTATACTTTTATGATATAGTTTTTATGAATGAGTATGTAATATGCAATATGCAAGTTCCTGAAGGTTCTGTTACATATGACTCTAAAGAAGAAAAAAATCTTCATCTTGAGGTAGCCGATTTCTTCATTTGAACTTTAGGAAAGCATGGCTCATCAAGCTTTTCTTCAAGGAGTATGATTGCACCATAGTTTTACTTGAACAGGAAGTCTCCATCCTTATTGGGTGAGATATCCTTGCATCAAATACTCGTTAGATTTAAGGCAAAACATATTCAGTCATAATATAACATTATTTCAAGAGAACATATTATCATATTATATAAAATCAAATGAGACAGTGTATCATATTATGTGACATCAAAACCGAGTTTCTCAACATTCTCCCCCTTTTTGATGATGACAAAATATGCTCCCCCTGTCAAAAAGACATTATGCATAGAAATAATAATATGATAAAAAAGTGAAATAATGTTTAAAGAGAGAATATTTCTCCAATAATGGAGACAGGTTTTCTCCCCCTTTGTCATGGACAAAAAGGAGGGATCAGAGTAAGAAAGTTATTACAGACCAAAAAGTAATTTAAAAGTTATTACAGATAAAAAAATGAGTCTTAGTGAGAGTCAGTGGTATTGAGCTTGCCGCGGCGGCGACGTGAATCTTGGCCCATTGTCAAGGAGTCAAAGGCCTGTTGCAGGGAGGCTTGATTCCTGAGAAGTAGAGCCTGAGTATTTTGGATGTCGACGAGGATAGAGAAGATGTCGGGGTCAGAGCTTGCGGGGGGATCAGCTTCAGTGGTGCTTTCATCGTCAGAGTGATCGCGAGGGGACCCTTCATCAAAGAGGTATGAGTCATCAAAAGCATGATCAGACCGGTGAATGATGTCTTGGTGGAGAGGCACCTGGAAGTGCTGAAGGATATGGGTGATGAAGTACCCGAAAGGAAGAGAGTGGAAGGTCCGAAAATTGATCATGTTATTGAAAATGATACTGGACCAGTTGATGGGAAAGTTGCAGAAGATTGCATATAGGAGAAGGGAGATTTCGTTTGCCACGAAACCCTTGGAAGGAAGCTTTGGAAAGACATTGGATGAGAAGATGTGTGAGAGTATTAGAGCATGAGGTTTGAGATTGCTCGTATGCCATGGGAAATGGGTGCAGCGAGTGGAGAGAAGGACTTTCTTAAACACAGTTCGATCTATCGGAACTATGTTAGGAAGCTCAATGCCATAGGAGGAAAGGTTTAGAATGCAGCCTAGTTGAGAGATATTGAAGGAGATGAGTTTTCCATGTACCATGGATGTAATGGTGGTGTGGTCACGGTCTACAGAGAGGTTGGTATAGAAAATTTTGATGAGATGAGGATAGTAGGTCATGGAGTTAGTCGTTCCTAAGATGGGAACAAAATCTTGAAGAGAGGTATGGAGGTCAAAGGATGTGAAGGCGTCGAAGTTTACTAGTTTGCCAGTTTGAATTGGCAAGGTGCTAATGTACTGAAAGTGGTGAATAAGGTCGGGGTATCTTAGATCTGCGGAGGTGATCACATTGGTAGAGGAGGAAGCCATTTTCGAGTGTCTTGAAAATAAAGCACTAGGAGAGAAAGGAGCTAGAACCGAGAGAAAGTTTGTATAAGGATAGAATAGTTTGAATGGAATGGTAAGAGATGAACCAATTGATTAAATAGAAGAAAGAAAATAATTGTTGATATGAAATGAATGACATTGGAAGTGAGTAATTTTTAGATTTTAGTCAAATAAGGAAATCCGTGAGTAGTAAGTTAAGAGACTTGTGAATGACAAATCAAATCAATGTTTGAGGATAGTGTATTATATTAGATTGAGGAGGACATAGTTATTGAAAAATATAGATTTTACTATGGATGAGTTTATCGACTAGTGAGGGAAACCATTAATAGAGTATGGGGTGTCATGTTGAATAAAAAAAATGATTGATCTTGAAAATAATGGCCTAATAAAACAAACAACTTGTTACTCTATGTGGAGGGATTCTAAATTCGTGAATGGAGATAAAAAGATAATGTGGATATCTAGAGATGAGAGAAAGATGATAAAGGACAATATTTACTTGATTTAGATATGACATAAAGTAAAGTTAGAATAAAGGTTTGCTTGGAGACAAGACTTTAAAGGTTCTCGATTATAGAGGGATATACAATAAGAGAGAAGCAAGGTCACGGATGGAAAGAAAGGTCATAGGGTGATCATGTGATGTGTACTTTGAAAGATATGACTTTTTAAAGAAAAGAGTGCCTTTTTTTAAAAAAGATGTTTCATGATTAATATTTGTAATTTTTATGAGTATACGTGGATATGAGAAGGACACATTTTGACTTTGACTAGTGGTAAGAGAAATGATGAGACAAGAAGGAGAAAGAGTTAAAAAAATATATAAGAATTGAAATAAGAATAGACATGTAGGAGTCGGATTCAAAAATGTATAATAAAAAAAACGTATTCGAGAGATGAAATGAGGAGACAAAGAAATATTTATGAATTATTATTTATATTCTTAAAGAAACTCGACAAGGTTAAGTTTTAAACAAGAGTTGACAAGAATGGAGGCTTAATTTGTATACGAAAGAGATGATAATAGATAGTTTGTAGGGCTATGATATAACATATGATATAGTAAAAAAAAAAACAATTTACGTGAGAATATAGCAACTAGATATTTTAAAGGAACTAAATAGTCATTCAATTTTAACTAATGAAGAGTATGAGTTCTCATAACCTAAGTAGGACCATTTATCGTAAGAAAAGTTTTTATAAAAGGACAAAAATAATAAAGGAGTTGAGTGATGTGAACATTGTTATGATGGCTTTTAATATAATTAGTTCTTATGGATATGAGAGAAAGGAGATAGGACAAGGAGTTATAATGGATGTGTACTTGAAAGATGACAAGTTAAATGACATAAAGAATGAGTCTTATAAGAATACGTGAATATGGAAACTTAGTTTGACTAACTAAAATCGATAAGAAGGAAAGCAATTTAAAATAAGATTTAAACAAGACTTATAAGAAGTATTATAATAAGTGTGATTAATTTATAAGTCACTTAGTTTGCATATTCCTAGTTCTCTTCTAATTCGTGTGAAGTCTTCATGTTTTAATGGTTTAGTGAATATGTCTGCTAACTGTTGATTAGTGGGTATGAATTCTAATTTAATTATGTTGTTTAAGACTTGTTCTCTTAAGAAGTGGTGTCTTATTTGAATGTGCTTAGTTCGTGAGTGTAAAATAGGATTCTTAGATAGGTTTATAGCACTTGTATTATCACAGAAAATAGTTGTATTTTCAAAATTTAAATCAAAATCTTTTAAAGTTTGTTTCATCCAGATGACTTGAGTACAAGCTAGGCTAGCAGCAATGTATTCGGCTTCAGTAGTAGATAATGATACACAGTTTTGTTTCTTACTGAACCATGATACTAGTGAGTGCCCTAGCATGTGACATGTTCCACTTGTGCTTTTTCTGTCAGATTTACTTCCAGCAAAGTCAGCATCGCTGTATGAGATTAGATCAAATGTAGAGGATTTTGAATAGAATAATCCAAAACCAACTTGTCTTTTAAATATCTCATTATTCTTTTTACAGCTTTAAGATGTGATTCTTTTGTATTTGACTGAAATCTAGCACACAAGCAAACACTAAACATTATATCTGGACGGCTAGCAGTTAAATAAAGAAGTGATCCTATCATACCTCGGTATACCTTTGTATCAACAGACTTACCATCTTCATCTTTGTCCAATACAGTAGTAGTGCTCATAGGAGTAGATTTTGAAGCAGTTGAGTTCATGTTGAACCTCTTCAGAAGTTCACGAGCATACTTAGATTGATTGATGAAAACTCCATCCTTGGTTTGCTTAATATGCAGTCCAAGAAAGTAGGTGAGTTCTCCCATCATACTCATTTCGAATTCATTCTGCATGGACTTAGAAAAATCTTCACAGAGAGTGCTGTTAGAAGATCCAAAGATGATGTCGTCGACATAAATTTGAACAATTAGGGTATGATTATTCACTACTTTGACAAATAGTGTAGAATCTGCTTTGCCAACAGAAAAACCAATTTTTAATAAAAAGGTTTTAAGTCTTTCGTACCAAGCACGAGGTGCTTGTTTTAAACCATATAAAGCATGTTTGAGTTTAAAAACATGATCTGGGTATTGTTCATTTTCAAATCCTGGAGGTTGTTTTACATAGACTTCTTCATTTATAAAACCATTTAAGAAAGCGCTTTTAACATCCATTTGAAATAATTTGAAATCCATATAGCTTGCATATGCTAAGAGCATTCTAATAGATTCAAGTCTAGCAACAGGAGCAAATGTTTCATCAAAGTCAATACCTTCCTCCTGGTTGTATCCTTGAGCTACTAGTCTGGCCTTGTTTCTTATAACATTACCTGTTTCGTCTAGCTTGTTTCTGAAGATCCATCTTGTCCCAACGATTGGATGATCCTTTGGTCTAGGTACAAGATCCCAAACGTCATTTCTTTGGAATTGATTCAGTTCTTCAGTCATGGCTAGCATCTAGAACTCATCAATGATGGCTTCATCAATCTTCTTTGGTTCAAGTTGAGAAATGAATGCCATGTTTGCAATCCGTTCTAGCTGAGCTCTAGTTTGAACCCCCTTTGTTAGTTCTCCCAAAATCTGCTTTTGAGGATGATTTTTGATATCGACAAAGGTTCTTTGGTGATCATCTTCATTAGACTTAGCTGTGTTATCTAAAAATAAATCTGTACTTTCAACATCATCATCATTAGTTTGTATATGAACAGATTGATCAATAGATTCACAAAAACTAACATGCATAGATTCTTCAATAGTATTATGACTCTTATTGAAAACTCTGTATGCTTTACTATGACTTGAATATCCTAAGAATATACCTTCAACAGATTTAGCATCAAACTTATCCAGGCTATCTTTTGTGTTTAGGATAAAGCATTTACATCCAAAGACTTTGAAATAGTCTATTCTTGGAGTTCTGTCATAGAATAGTTCATAGGGAGTTTTATTTAATAAGGGTCTAATGAGAACTCTATTTGTTATGTAGCATGCAGTATTAACAGCTTCTGCCCAAAAAGATTTTGCAAGATTATTGTGTTGGAGCATAGTCCTGGCAGATTCTTGAAGGGTTCTATTCTTTCTTTCTACTACACCATTTTGAGGTGCAGCTCTAGGAAAGGCAAAGTTATGAGAAATACCATGCAAGTTACAAAAATTTTCGAAGAGTTCATTTTCAAATTCTCCTCCATGGTCACTACGGATTTTAATAATAGAACAAGATTTTTCGTTTTGTAATTTGTTACAAAAGATTTCAAACTGACAAAACGTGTCACTTTTGTTTTTCAAAAATATTACCCAAGTAAATCTTGAGTAATCATCTACAATGACAAAAGCATATCGATTATGATTAAGGCTAGCTACCCTAGAAGGACCAAAAAGGTCTAGGTGGAGAAGCTCTAAAGGTCTTTTACTTGAAATGACATTTTTTGATTTGAAAGAAGATTTTGACAATTTTCCTAATTGACAAGCATCACAAAAATAATCCTTTTTAAAATATATGTTGGGTAACCCACGTACTAACTTATCTTTAGCTAGTTTAGACATGTATTTAGAATTGACATGGCCCATTCTCATGTGCCATAGATGTTGAGTGTCATTATTAGCTATGAGGCAATGTTCTGTGATGTTTTCTAGGTATAGTTCATATATATTATTCTTTCTTATACCTTTTAAGATGATGTTTTCATTGGTGTCAGCTATGAGGCATGCATCATGATTAAAGCTAACATTATAACCTGTGTCACACATTTGACTGATACTTAGTAGGTTATGTTTTAAGCCTTTAACAAGGAGAACGTCTTTGATAAGAGGTTTGTCTATGTTACCAATATTTCCAATATCAATTATCAAACCTTTGTTGTTATCTCCAAAGGTGACGGTTCCTCCTTCTTTATGATGAAGAACAACAAAAAGGTTTGGATGTCCTGTCATGTGCTTTGAACATCCACTATCTAGTATCCATCTGTTCTTCTTCTTTGGAGCCTGCAAAACATTAAGTAAATCTCCTTTTTGGTACCCAATCGGGTCCTTTTTTGTTAGACTTTGGAACCCATATCCATTTGGATTTGGGTTTGTCTATCTCTTTAGAGGAGTTAAAAAGATTATCACTATAATATTCCTTATTTGGTTCAGATGAACTTTTCACAAACGTGGTCTTTTGATTTATACAAGAAGGTTTTTTGAAATGAGAATAGCCAATACCATTCTTGTAAAAAGAGACCTTATGAGAGGATAAGAGTTTATCCAAGTTCTCTTTACCTTTAGTAAACTTGAAAACCATTTTCATGAGGTTCTCAGTTTTACTTTTTAGCTCTGAAATTTCTACTTGCATATTTTTAGTTTTGGAGCTAGTAGAAGAAATTTCAGATATAAGCATAAGATTTTTCTTTTTCAACTCGGAATTTTCACTGCTGAGTTTTTCATTCTCTTGAGAAAGCTTTAAATTTTCAGATTTTAAAACTTTATTTTTGAAACTTAATTTTCTAGATTCTTCAAATAATTCTTGAAAAGCATCTAGAAGTTCTTCAAAGGAAAAATCAGAGATTTCACTTACTGAACTTTCGTTTGCCATGAAGCACATATTTGCAGTTTCGGCTTCATCATCACTTGACTGTTCACTAGTGGATGGTTCTGAATCATCCCATTGAGCATGCAGAGCCTTTTTCTTGAAGAACCTCTTCTTTGGTTTCTCAGTTTTGGACTTTCTTTTGAGAAGGGGACAATCACGTTTTAAGTGGCCTGGCTTATTACACTGAAAGCACATGGGATCTTCTTTAAGATCTTTTCTTTCCTTGTGCCTGTTTGGAAGCTGGTTCCTTCTCATGAAGCGCTGGAATTTTCTGGTAAGTAGCGCAATTTCTGATTCTTTATCTGAGTCTTCATTCTCAGATAGGGCTGGGAAAGCTAGAGTTTTCTTTACTGGTTGCTCTTCTTCCCTTCTTTCTTTCATGTGGACTTCATAGGCCATAAGATTGCCTATTAAGTCGTCCAATGTAAGTTTAGATAAATCTTGAGCTTCTTCAATAGCAGTAGTCTTTTACTCCCAATCAGTTGTGAGAGATCTCAAGATTTTCTTCACCTTTTCAGTCTGGGAATATGTTACACCCAGAGATTTCAGATCATTGGTGATGTTGGTGAATCTGGTAAACATCTCTGTGATGGGTTCATCTTTGTTCATTTTGAATAACTCATATTTTCTAACAAGAGATGATATTTTGGCTTCTTTAACTTTGTTGGTTCCTTCATGAATAACCTCCAAAGAATGCCAAATGTCATATGCAGATTCACATATAAATATTCTGTTGAATTCATTCTGATCAATGGCACAATATAAGGCATTCATAGCCTTTGCATTTAGGTTTGCCATTTTTTTTTCTTCATCAGACCATAAGTTATAGTCTACGGATGAAGATGTGTATGGATGCTCAACAATTTTCCATACAACAAAGTCTATGGATTTGAGAAAGATAGCCATTCTGCACTTCCAATATCCATAGTTGGAGCCATTGAAGAAAGGAGGACGAGATGCGTGTTGACCTTCAATATCACGAGCATAAGAGGTAGATGCCATTTGTGCTGGAAGACTTGTTACGTCGAAACCAGCAAACCTGCTCTGATACCAAATGAAATTCCACTAGAGGGGGGGTGAATAGTGAAATATGATAATGATCGATAAAATAAAATAATTGAGCAATAAGGCACAACACATAAAACACAGAAGTTATACTGGTTCGGTCAATATCCAGACCTACATCCAGTCCCCAAGCAAACCACTTGAGATTTCCACTATAACATCCGAGTCACCGGATAAATAGTACAACATCCTCTTCCCAAGAGGTCTTCTTCTCTCAACAGAGAAGGGGCACACCCTCTTCCCAAGAGGTCTTCTTCTCTCAACAGAGAAGGGCAACACCCTCTTTCACAAAGGTCTACTTCTTTAAACAAAGAAGGAATACAGTGAACAACAGAGTTACAATACTTCCTATAAAACCTTCAGAATGATATGAATACACGAATGAAGGATTCTAAGAATGTTCTGTTTGTCACTCAGAGGATACTCTTTGTCAAAGAGCTGGACTTGACTTTTTCTCTTTTCTTTCTTTTTCTTTTTCTCTTTCTTTTTCAAGGCTCTCTTTTCAAATCTCGAATAGAAATTTTTCTCTTTGTAAGCTCACACGTCTATTTCATTCCATTGTCTGAATAGTTTGTTTGTGTGTGTTTATATAGCTTATAAAAAGTAGTCGTTATATTTTGGAATTGTGACTTTTTGAAATGTGAAATGTTAGGTCATTTCAAAAACATTTTTTAGAGAAGTTCGAGAATGCCTTTTTCCATAAAGGTGAAATAGAGGGTACACTAGTCGTTGTATTATTTTTAGGTAATACATATTTTATGTAAAAAGTCTATTTCTTACAATGGTACATTGAACGTTGGGTTATAGTTTTGTCTTTATTCTAATTAATGATTTGAGGTACATTAGTACTTCTTTACTTTAAATGAGTGTAAGTACTATGAGTGCTTTGAGATATTTATTTGTACATAGTCATGTCAAGTGTTTTCTTTATGTTGTGTATTTCAAAGTCTCCAGAGAGAATGAGGACCAAAAGAAGGTCGACATTCTTTGGGAAGGATATTTAGTAAGGATTTGTTACAGAAGGCATTTAATGCTTTGTAGAGAGAATGATGACTTCAAGTAAGTCGACATTCTATGGTTATGAAAAAAGGTAACTAAAGTCCTTTTAAAAACATATAATATTTGTTTTTCTTATGTGTAGTCGATTTATGTTTGTCTTCTTCTTGTATTAAGAAACATTTCATTAAAGAGGATAACTAAAGTCTTTTCAAAAACATATTTTATTTGTAGTCGTTTTTATTTGTTTTCTCCATATAGTCGATGTTATGTTTTTTATCTTTTTCCTACATTCCTTTTTTTAGGTTGTCTTGTATATAGTGTAAGGTACAATGACAAAATGTCTTTTTCATAAAAGGTTATAAGAAGGTACAATTATTATATGACAAAATATCTTTTTCATAAAAGGTTGTAAGAAGGTACACTTATTGGTTTTCAAAAAAGGAGCTTTTTGAAACTATCGTATACTTTTATGATATAGTTTTTATGAATGAGTATGTAATATGCAATATGCAAGTTCCTGAAGGTTCTGTTACATATGACTCTAAAGAAGAAAAAAATCTTCATCTTGAGGTAGCTGATTTCTTCATTTGAACTTTAGGAAAGCATGACTCATCAAGCTTTTCTTCAAGGAGTATGATTGCACCATAGTTGTACTTGAACAGGAAGTCTCCATCCTTATTGGGTGAGATATCCTTGCATCAAATACTCATTAGATTTAAGGCAAAACATATTCAGTCATAATATAACATTATTTCAAGAGAACATATTATCATATTATATAAAATCAAATGAGACAGTGTATCATATTATGTGACATCAAAACCGAGTTTCTCAATAGAGGCTTCTGACTTGAATTTTTCGGCCTGGGTTTGATAATTTGCTTGAGAAAGTCAGGTGTTCCCTTTGACTTGGGGACTGACTTTACAGGTGCTTCCGAAACTTTCATCTTGTCGAATGCTGAGATTAAGTTCATCTTCTTGGAATCAGGAGTTGCTTGTCGTAGTACTGACACCTGATGCTGAACTTGTAGATCTTGTGCAGAACATGGCTTGATATGCTCGTGTGGTAGAAATGGTTGCGCAGACACTACAGCTGTGGTGTGTGAAGGGAAGGGGTGATTGAGAATGTCCATTTTCTCTTCTTCTTCTCCTTCCACTAGAAGATTTTTTTCAATGAGGTCTTGTATAATGTTTTTTAGAACAAAGCAGTTCTTAGTGTTGTGTCCCACTGTCCTGTGGAACTTGCAGAACTGATATTTCCATTTCCCCATAGGCACAAGGGGATCGGCCAATTTGGGCAACTTGACCATTTCTTTTGACAGCATATATTCGAGCACATCTTCGAGTGTTTGGTCAAGAGGAGTAAACTTTCTGTCGTAACTCCATCCTTCATGCTTGGTCTTCTCACGCAGTTTCGGCCCTTGCTCCTGCTGAGGAGGCTTGCTGTATTGAGGAGCAGGCTTTGCTTTCTGATCCTTGTTGTTCGAACTGCCTGAGCTGTAGCAGTAATCTCTCTTCTGCCCTTTGTGCTGATTTCGGCCTTTGTTGCTGTTGCTGGCAGAATAAGTGAAGTGAGCTTTCTTTTTCTGCTCACCTTGGGAGTTGTTCTTGGAAAAGGTGAAGCCTTCATAGACTCCATTTTCCACACTTAGTTCAAGCCATTCGGCTCGTTCAGTCAGCTCAATGAAGGTTCTAGATGGTGCTGTGGAGATCAATCCTCTTAACGGTTGCGAAAAGTTGTTGAGGATTAGGGACAGGGCGTGCCTTTCCGAGATAGGATCTCTCATTTTGTTGCAGGCCGATCTCCATCTGTGAATGAAATTCTGTGCTTTTTCGTTCTCAATCTGCTTTAAATTGCAAAGATGACTCAATGTAGGAAGCGCCTCTGTGTTGAACAAGAAGCATTCACTAAAGAGATTTACAACTTTATCGAACTCCTTGAGCTCGATGGGGTTGATATGCTCAGCATACCACTTAGCTGCAACTCCTTCCAAGCTGCGGGGGAAGCATAGAAACAATGCTCAGTTGTCCCTCTTGAACCGAGAGCATTCAGCAAAGTAAGTGGCGAGATGAGCTTTTGGGTCGCCAGAGCCGTCGAATTTGATGAATTTACGGGGAAGATTCTCCAGATCATCATCCCCTTCTAAGCCGTCATAGAAGTCCTCACTGGTGAAGACTTTCTTGCCCTTGTCGCGGGCTTGTAGATCCTTGACAACTCGGGCCATTTCCTTGAACTGCGCTTGCAAAGGCTCTTCTGCCTCTCTGCTCTTTGATCTGCGGCTTTTACTTTGGCCACGTTTCTGAAATGCCGGAGGCACCTCATATTCTTCATCAGTATTTTCAGTTGAGTCTGATTCATCTGAAATCTCTTTTGGCTGGATTTGCTTCTTGGGAGCCTTCTTACCCCTGTGACCATAGAACCTTTCTCTGAATGGATTTCTTTCTGAGCTGGTCCCGGGCTGCTCATTCATCATTTTGTTCATCATTTTTCGAAACATAGCATACATTTGAGGGTCTATGCCATCATCTTCTTGCTGCTGCTCTTGACTCTTCTCGGATCGGGGGGAACTCATTTCTTCTTCCGAGGCTGACGAATACTGCGGTGTTGCTGTCCTTTTGCCTGATCTTGTTTGCACCATCAAATGCTGTGGATGCTCTCTGCAGGGCAAAGACCTGATTAGATTTTATAGGAATTGGTTTTTTTGGAAGAAATATTTGCTGGAAATATGGTAGACAATTTGAAAAAGATATCCCATTACTAGGGACTGAGTCATCGCGGGAATCACGACAATTGTGTTGTCATTCCTTCTGCAAAAGAAATAAACAACGGAAATATGCCTTGTTACCTAGGCGAGGTCGTCAAACCACAATGGAAAGAGAGACAATTTTATAGAAATGAGGAAACATGACTTTATTGATCTTGACAAAGAGGTGGGGGACAAACAATTTGCCACCATTCATGATAGTCGGCAGACACTCTAGGGCCTGGAAAGATTTTAAGAGAGACAAAGGAGTCACAGCCGTAGCGGGCAGAATGATATGCCCCAGACCATTGGGCAGAGATGAGATTGAACTCTGCCATAGCTCCTGATAACAGTCGGGCTTCGACGTACTGCTGTCTCTGGGAGAATTGTTGAACACATCTCTCTGGTTGGTAATAAGTGCAGAAGAATGGTCCCAGCAACTTGAACCGTTTGCCGTAAGCATATGTATATCTGGGAGGAGATATTTGTCGATCAAAATAGTCCCAAACGATGTCATCTTCCTGAATGTTGTTGATCATGGTTCGGTACTGCGATACTAGGAGAAGTTCTTGACCATTGTATCTGAAAGAGCTTGCTCGGGCTGGGACATGTTGGAAAAACCAGGACTGAAGTGCGTAGATGCATCCTTCAACTAAAATGGATTCTCCAAGTGAGAATCGAGTCAGACCTCGATATAGGAAGGCGAGCGCTGCCATGGCTATGGAGAGGCAATTGGTTTGCCGACTTCCCCATCTTCTCATAAGCTGAATTATTCTGATGTCCATGTAGTTTTGTCCATCTGGGAAGAGAGATAATCCTATAGTGCACAAAACCATTGCATTCTGAATCCTTTCTTTGGCTGTTCTTGATAGCGAGATGACTTCGACGAAGGTCCCGTACTGGCGGTACAACTCAAGTAGGTCAACATATTCATTTCCTTCTAACTGGATCAGAGGCCAAGATCGGCGACCTGTCATACGAGCTAAGGAGTCTCGGGGGTCCAAACCCTTGACATTGATAAGGAATTGATGCTCTAATGGGTCTCCTGGTTGACCGGCTGGTTCTGTCAATCCCATGATTTCTGAAAATTCATCCATTAAAACGGTCATCTCTCCCCATGGGAACCAGAAGGTACACGTTCGAGGATTCCATTGCTCCGCCATTGCATGGATCAGGTTGCCATTGATGGTCTACTTTCCGACTGCTGATGCCGGTTCTAATCCGCACTCGCTCAAATGGTCCGGGAACATTCGGGAAAAGCTTTTTAGCCAGGAATAGTACCACCGGGGAATGAAAGTTCCGGTGCTAAGGGCTCGATGTTCAGGATGACCTTGTCACACCTCGTAGAAGATGTGACCTTTAGGAAAGATAGGATCGACTTGATTGGATGCCATCGAACTGAAAACAGAGAAAGACTCAGAATGAGACTTAGGAAAATGTGAGAAATTTTTGAAAAATTTTGCAGGCAGGATATAAAATGCAGCTAGAAAATTGAGATCCAGTAGAATGGTAGAATGAAAAATCACCTGAAGTTTTGAAAGAAATTGGATGTTTGAGAAAATCATCCAGGGTTTTTAGAAAAAGACCTTGTGAAAAATAAGGATATTTTGAAAAAGGCCTAATAAGTTGGAAAACATTGGAAAATATAAAGAATTGAGGAAATAACACACATACAATCACATCCTGCACAAACATTTATGCGCATACAACACTTCCTAAAAGGCTGACTCTAGATGCATCACTTTGAAAACAACTGTAGGACCCTAATCCTAACTCTAAGTTCAGATCATCTTTGTCCAATCCAGTTATGCCGATATACCCGAATCGAAATCTGAGGTACGTGGCATAGAATTTCAACTCCGGTTCTAAGGTAAGGTTTTCCAACATCCTTGAGCGCCTACCGATATACTTCGGACTGTGGCCCGCGGTACATGGTAGGGGGGTGTTAACCCAAATAATTGGCCCAGTTGTGAGGCTCTGTCCCGAACTAGGGTTCTGGAAGAGAGCCCAGCAACGTGAAGACCGGGTAATGATAGGTAATGGAGGTTTTGAAAAATGACTACATGCAAGAAATAGAGGGCTCTAAGTCCTAGAGAGACAGCTTTTGAAAACTTTGAAGAAGCATACATTGTTTGCATTCAGATCCTAAATTAAGGAGAGTTGTATTTAGACCTAAGTCTATGTGAGCATGAAAATTTCTCCTCAATCTGGTCCTACCAAACCATGCCTAAGCTATATGTAGTCAATGTCAGCTAGGTCAGAATCTAGGCTCCTAGGTTCGCATGATAGCAAAAGTAAAGAGCTGACATTTTGTGAACACAGTTTCGATAATTGAAGTAAGTCGAGCACAATTTTGACCAGACAAGGACAGGTCCCATCTCGGTCGCCAAACCTATTCTCGTCGTGAAATTTTTCCCGTCTTCCCTTCCTTGCGGAAGAGAGAGAGGGAAACGCTTTCGCGATTCAAACTTGACCGGACTTTGGAAAATGGTTTTGAAATACTCACCTCCGTTTTGAAAATTGCGGGAAAATCCATGGGATGGGGCTCGACCTGTCGGTACGAGGTTTGACCGTTCCTGCCGCCTTTAACAGGGGTAATCGAACCAAGGACCAAAATTGTGCTTGACTTAGTAAATTTATCGAAATTATGTTCTATCCTAAATGCACAGAGAATTCAGGCATGTGCTATGAGATTTTGGAAAATGTAAGTTGGAAAACATGATGTATGCTTGGAAAACCTTTGGAGTTGAAAAATATTTCTCAGGAAAAAGATGAAAGTCAATTTCTCAGGAAACTCAGATGAAAGGGGTTTTTGAAATCATGAGAAATTTCATAAAGATTTGAGAAAATCATGAATGGATGAAAATCCTGAGAAAATGGCAAGAAATTCTTGAGAAAAAGGGTGAACATTCCAAAAGGGAAACACTTCTCAGGAAAACTTGGACTTTGAGAATTTTCTTAGGAAAATGATGGAAAGTTTATAGGAAAACTCATTGGAGAAGAAAAACTGAACTTGGGAAATTGAAATCCTGGGAATCTTAGCCTTAAAACCCTTGAAATACTTGGAAATTGACCTTTGATTCTTGAGGAAGATTGGAAAACTCTTTTTGAAAATCTTAAGAAAATAACATTTCCAAGGAAAAACGAAGGAAACTTGGATTTTGGAAATCCAACTTAGAAGTTTCTTGAGAGACTGGTTTCCATGGAAAACTGTGAAAACTTAACTTGGGAAAACCGATTTTGAAAAATCCTCAGAGTTTCTTGAGAAATCGATTTCTTGAGAATGAAGTTTTCTTAAGAAAATCATGGGAAAACCAAGGATTTCAAGATGCAAATGATATGGATGTATGAATGCACTTTGAAAGATTTTCTAAGAAATTTGTTGGAAAAATGTTTATTAAGTCAAAATAAATCCTTCACATATTCTGACTGTGGCCATGAATATGTTCAGAGTTTAATTGATTTAATGCACAATACTTTGAAAATATTAGAAATATGATGTGCATTTTAAGATAGCCTAAGAGTGTAGGCTCAATGTGACTAGTAGAAAGATGATGGATCTGGATCTCGTCCATATTCCGACTAGGGCCGTAAATACGGATTCCACCGAGTTCATCAACTCCCTAAGAGTTGGTGCACGTGCCATTCGTGATCATCCATAGTGCTTTTGAAATCAAATGCATGCATCACATAAGCAGGATATTGCATGAATTCAAACTATATGATATGCATCCTAGTCTAAGCAGGAAATTAACTCTCTTATTCCAAAATTTACATTATTACATCACTAAATAAATGAAATAAAAGCAATTTGCAGACTTCAGCTCCTTCTTTTGAATGTCCCTGCAAAACTTGAAATAAGGTTAGCTCAAATATGTGGGTTTTTCCAAGATTTTCCAATAATATTATGAAATTATTGGATTTAATTGGATATAAACCCTATTCTCATGATTCCTTGATATTTGAAATGATGTAAATGCAAAAAATTCGGTGGAAAATAGTTTGAAATTAGGAATTGGGGTCAAAATGACCAAAATACCCCTAAAATTAAAGTTATACCTTTAAAATCAGGGTTTTTGAAGGAAATTTTGATAAAATTGAGATTTTGAAATTCAAATTGACTCAAATGATGATGAAATGTAGTATGAGACATTATGACATGCTGCTAAACACATTAAGACTGTAAAATCAGAATTTGACAATTTGCAATTTATCCAAAATAACGAATTTCGCTTGTTTTTCACTTGGATCCGGGTCCTGCGGGACCCTGTTTTGGTATTATGGCTAATCCGAACCTCAAATGGATTCCAAATTGCACCAAATTCGGTATGAATCATCTACCTACTCTGATAAACATCCTAGAATGCTAAAAATCACAAAATGATATGATTTAAATGCTAAAATTTAAAAGAAATCCTAAAATGGTGGATTTTGCCTATGGATCCGAACCAAATGCAATGCCTAATATGATAATGCAAGATTTACTCTATAAAAACTTCTGATGTTTTTCATACTACTAGAGAACCCGAAATGGAACATTTTTGGTTTTTACAGCCTCGAGAGTTGAGCCATGGTGAGTTCAGTAACATGGATTTAGTTTTGACAGAGGTAAAAATCACCCTAATCTGATGTAAAATGCTAAAAAAATAAAAAACAGCCATGGAAATTTCTGATATTTAACAGAGCGACTCATGACACCTACATGGACAACTTTCATGTTCATGACTTTGGCATTTGACCAACGAAAACATGGATAAAAATATAACTTTGTAATTCTAAATTGACAGAATAGACAAATGTGACAAAACAGAGGACTGACAAGAAAAATCCGAAGCAGGTAACAACACTGTTTTAAAAATCACATGCTTTCAGATGAAAACAGAGGACACTACGGGCATAACTTTCACTTTTTACAGTTTTAGATTTGAAGCAACACAAAAAGAGAACCCATCGACCTAAGTCGATCCAAAGTCTCAGAGGCCCAAATCAGGCTCTGACATGTGTTCCAAACTCTTGGATTTTTGTCAGACATAAAAAAACCAGAAAAATCTGAGAAAATCAAGTTAAAGACTAGACATTCTCTCGAGTTCAGAACAGCTTTCGGATCGAAAATTGGATCTCTCATGAGGGAGATCTTGATTTTACAAGTCGGAAAATAATTTTTAAAACGCATCCCAGGTAACAAAACCCGACTTGCCATTTTGAATGTTTACTACAGTAAACAAATTCAAATGCTTCCGAATTTTTGGCACAATTCTAGGAACACCTAAGGGCGCATTCCGTGATTTTTTTTTGGGATTTTTAATAAAAAATAAATTCATGAAATGACGTGTTGACTGACTGACAAAAACAGAGAACTACTAAAAATGAGCAGAATTGAAATAGATGCTAAATTAATCCTAATTAATTCATGAAACGTGCTAAATAAACGAAATAAAATGCAAATTAAATCTAGCTAAATGCATGAATGCTAAAAATCATCAAGGAAGCATAATAATGTATTTTTATATATGCTGTTTCATGAGAATAGCTCAATCCATCTCTCGGACGAGTTTTTTCTTCAAACGACTCTCGAATCGAATTATGAAATCAAATCAAGAGGGAAAGAGGTGCACCTTGCTTCGTTGGGCAGCGTTGAGGCTCTTGAAAGGGGCAGCTATCACAGGCTTTGTTCATCCTTCGATCCGAGCTTCGGATGATTCACCAAAATCGACCCACCGTGCCTTCTTCACTGAGCCAAAGGGGGCGTGAATTCCAAAGTGCAAAAATTGGATTCTCAAGAAGGCTAGGTCGAATTTTCAAGTCCAACAGGAGTTCTCAAAAGATGGTCTCCCCCATGCTGGGCGTGGAGCCTTGTTTTTATAGATTTTCTGAAAAAATTTGAATTTCAAACAAGCTCAATCTAAGCCCTCCATGTGGCGCCATCTCAGGGGGTGCTATTTTGATTTTTTGAGAAAATAAAATAGGAAATTTGTGGGTGAGACACCTCAGCAGGATTTGAAATTTTTTAAAATTTGGTTTGCTTGATTTTCTCTGCAGGAAGCTTCCAGATGGTGCCACCTCAGAGGGTGCTATCTGGGGTTTGAAATTCAAAATCGCCTTTTGTAGGGAGTCCTCAGGTGGCGCCACCTCATGGTGGGCTACTTTTATTAAAAATAAAATTTGAAGCCAAGTGGGACTCTGGATTGGCGCCACCTCAAAAGGTGTTCTGAGGTGTAAAGCTGGAAACAGTAGGAGCATGCCATGTGGCGCCATCTCTGGAGGCTCTTGCCATGTGTCAGAAGGACATGAGTGGAGGAAGCAGACTGTGCCACCTCAGAGGAATTCAAATTCTACTTTTCTAGCAGGAAATGAGAGGCTGACATGTGGCGCCACCTTAGGGGGGTTCTACACTGCCATGTGGCAGAAGAACAAGACTGGAAGAATCAAAACGCGCCACCTCAGAGGGGGGGTTTTCTACTTTTTCTGATGCAGGGAGGTTTGGACATGTGGCAGACAAGTGTCAGTTGTCTGGAGGCTCTTCTCAAATGGCGCCACCTCAGAAGGTGAATTTGAATTTCAAATGGAGGTTGGCTTTGGAGGAATGAAGGATGGACATGTGGCATTTCCTCAGAGTGGCTCTTACGATGCCATGTGGCAGAAGGGAAAAGCAAGGGACATGTGGCGCCCTCATATTCAAAGTAGAAAAAGGTAGAACTCCAGGATTTTCGCCACCTAGCTCTTGTCTGAAAATTTTTGAATGGTTGTTTTTCTGAAGGAATCCAAGAGTGACATGTGTCCTCTACTTTTTCTGAAGGAGGCTGAAGGAGACATGTGTCACCTGCTTTTTCTGAAAGAAGCAGAGAATGACACGTGGCAGAGGAAAGAGAAGGAGGTCCAAGCCACGTGGCGCCATCTCAGACAAAATGAAAAAGGTGAAGTTCAGGATCTGCGCCACCTCTGGAGAGATTTGAATATTTGAATTCTAGCTTTCTCTGAAGAGAGCAGGAAGTGACACGTGGCATTTACTTTTTCTGAGAAGAGCAGAGAATGACATGTGTCCTCTGCAGGAGACACACTCCAAATGGCGCCACCTCAGAGGAGACAAGCCTACCTTTTCTGGAGGAAGCTAGGAGTGACACGTGTCTCCTACTTTTCTGAGAAAGGTAGGGAGAGACACGTGTCAGGCTACTTTTCTAGAAGGAGGGAGAGGTTGACACGTGTTCTCTGCAGGAGACACACTTCAAGTGGCGCCACCTCAGAGGAGACAAGCCTCCACTTTTCTAGACAGGACAACCTATGACACTTGGCATCTCCTGGTGTTCTTTGGAATGACACATGGCGCAGGATGGATAGGGTGGATATGGCAGATAAATGGGATGACATGTGGCGGCTTCTTAAGGTAGCCTCACACTGACACTTGGCATATAGATGAGAGGAGAGAGAAAGGACAAGTGGCACCAATCCAGGGGACAAGGCTCCTATATTTTTGGGTTTTTCAAAATTCAAATTTTCAAAAGAAAAGCCTTTGTGACACCACCTCAGTGTGGGTCCCACATTGCTTCTTTATTGAAATAAAGACAAGACAGTAAAACCTCTTTTTGGAATTTTCATAAAATCTGGACTAATTGGTAAAACAGAAATTTTTGGAAAGAGTTGGCCCCTGTAGGGAGATTTTGTAAAAAAAGATAGTTGAAATAGCTGACAAAGAGGCAAAATCTGAGTTGAATTGTATTGAAAATTATCCAGATTGTTTTCTTGAGGAAATATTTTGAAATTCAGAGCCTTGGGGGTAAAATGGAAAGAATTGATAATTTTGAAGACCCAGGGTTTTGAAATCACTTTTGAAAAGAGTTGAAATTCAAATCTGGATTGAAGATTTTGAAATCGAGAGTTCTGGAGCTCGAAATGACATGCTGTGCAGTGCAGTGATATGAGATGCTCATGCAATGATATGCAATGCCATGTCTTATGAAATGTAATCCTGAACCGGGACTTGGAGATTCCTGTCTTCTGTCAGGAATAAAATTTTGAACATCTGAGCTAAAAATAGGGAAATTTTGAGAGTTGCAGATGAAATTTAGACTTCTGTAAGGTCCGGGCTCAGAAAATGACCATTTTGCCCTCCGACGATTTCAAAGGTTGAATGATGATGCTTGGTGGAAATGTCGGGGAGGTGAGTGAAAATTTGGGGTGTTTACAGTGACCCAGCTGAAGTTGTGGAGGGTGGCTATGATGGAGGCCCAACTGGTGGATGTGATGGCTATTGCTGCAAAAGGGAGAGAAAGAGAGAGAGAGAGAGAGAGGCGTTGAATGGAGAGGAGAGATCTTTTTTTTCTTGTTTTAACTTAGGTCTCAATTGCCTCTACCTAGGGTTTAATGAGCCAATGAAAAGGGGAAGCCCTTTACGTGAATGGCTGGGCAAGAGGGAAAGGGAGGAAGGAAGGAAGGGAAGAAGGAAAGAAAGGGAAGAAAAGAAAGGAAAGAAAAGGAAAAAAAAAAGAAAAAGAAAAGGAAAGAAAGGAAGAAGAAAGGGAAAGAGAAAGGAAAAAAAGAAAAAGGAAAGAAAGGAAAGGAGAGGGGGCTGGAGGTTTGGGTGACCACCTTGTGGGTCCCACTTCCTCTCTAAAATAAAATAAATAAATAAAAATCAATATAAACAAAAACAAATAAATAAAAAGAAACATTTTTTTTAATAAAGTAGAAATGTAAATGAATGGGCCATCTTAGAGCGGGTCCAAATTTCACTTTTAAAATTCATTTTGATGATTAGAGGGGTAAAATAGTCTTTTCAAAAAATTTCCAGACGAAACAAGCTATTTTTGGCAGTTTTTGAAATGAGCTCGGATTTTGAAGTTCAATACCCCGTTGCGAAGCAAATCCAGTATAGAATTTGAAAATTTGAGTTTGAAATAAATCTAAATTATTTTTTTCTCAAGAAAATATTTCCAAATTTAGAATCTCGGGAGTAAAAATGTCAATTTTGGAAACTCGGGGTTTGAAATTGATTTCTGAAAACTTTTAAAACTCAATCTGGATTGAAATTTATAAAACTGGAGTTCTGAACTTCGAAAATGAAATGAAATGTTATGAAATGCTGAGAAATGATATGAAATGATGAGAAATGACATGCAAAATGCTAACCCTGAATAAAGAATTTTGGATTTTAAACCCCGATTGGCAGTTGTACCAGTTAAAAAAAAGCCTAAAAACTGATAAAATTTGCAAAATGGTTGAAGAAATGGTTTTTGGACTCTACTGGATTAGAGTGACACTGAAAATCAGGGTTTGAGCTGAAATGAGTTGGATTGAGCTCGGTTTTAGAGTTTCAGAACTCTAATGAACTGATAAGGTACAGACTCAACTGGACTCTCTGACTAAATTTTCAAGAAATACTGTCATTTTTAGACAAATGGTACGGAATGGTCACTGGAGTGAAGTGAATTAAGGATCTGAGCTGACTTTGAGCTAGAACAAAGGTCAGTAATACTAACATGAACTAAAATCGAAGCTCAAACACTAGCTCAATTGACTGAACTCAACTCAATTTCAGCTGAAAGAGCTGAAATGGACTAAAATGGGCTGCTGGACACTTAGAAATGATTTTGAACTAAAACTGGAGTGCTTGAACTCCTAGTGAGCTCAAGTTAGACTCAAGGGAACATGACTGACTAGGAATGACTGACTCGGAGACAATTGACTTGGATTTGAGTGAGAAATGAGCTCATTTCTGAAGAAATGATCCCATTTTGGCAGGAATGGTCAGAAATGAAAATGGCCTTCTCACTGTGAGCTCGGGTGAGCTTGAAATGACTGATATTCTAACTGTTCTGAACTGACCAATGGGCTTGGTTGACTCCAACTGACTGGGGTCTGGGATGACCTAGGGGTAAAATGGTCATTTTCCTAATGAAAATGGGTAAAATGGTGATTTTATGAAACTGACCCGAGGTTTGACTCCTACACTGACCTAACAGGGTTGACACTACCCGAGGAGGGTTGTTTGAGAATGGATGATGAAAATTTGGGGTGTTTATAAGGTGATTCGAGTCTTCTTTGTCCCTAGGAATTAGATTAATGATATTGTCTCTTTGATTAGAAATCTTTTGATGATAACATGAATCAAATATCTTTTAGGGTTTGTCGGGAGGTTCATCGCATCAGCTTTTAACTTGGCTTTGATCTGAACATTCCCTGGAAAGACTCGTCACATGCTCCTTCAACTTAGAGATGATTTGAGTGTTCTTTATCTCCGGGGGTCTAACTCATCTATCGATCTTCAACTTGATGATAGTAGAGAGATCCCTTTTGCAGATAATCAATTGCAGCTTGAATGATTGGAGAGATATTGAGATTGAGTGGATTCTTTTTATTACCCAAGCTAATTCTGCTGCCTTATTGCCAGAAGGATCATCTTTAAAATGTTCCATAGATATGATCAATATCATTTCACTTATGGCTTTTCAACATCGTTGAATTTCTCTTTATCGATCTTATCGAGGATTTTTCCTCATCCTTTTGGTTGACCAACAAAAAAACTTTGAATTCTATTCTTTCTTCCCAAAGCTTTCACCCTTTTAGAGGGAATATTGAAAGTAGTCTGAGGTAATTCTCTTTGTGTAATGAAATCTTGGAATCAACAAATATTCTTGGTAGCAAAATGGCAATATGTCTTGGAATCCTTTGTAAGAGAGTTACTTGATGTCAGATTGATAAATTTGTGCCTAAAGTTTGGACTATGAGAGTTCGATCAGTGCAAAGACTGGATTTTTGGAAGTTTGACCAGTGTAAACTGGGTTTGGGAAGTTCAACCAGTGTAAAAACTGGATTTAGGTAGTTCGACTAGCATAACCTGAATTTGGAAAGTTTGACCAGTGTAAAAACATGATGTAGGTAGTTCGATTAGCGTAATCTAGATTTGGGAAGTTTAACCAGTGTAAAATATGGATTTAGGTAGTCTGACCAGTATAATACGGATTTGGGAAGTTCAACCAGTGTAAAAACTGGATTTAGGTAGTTCGACCAGCGTAACCTGGATTTGGGAAGTTCAACCAGTGTAAAAACTGGATTTAGGTAGTTCGACCAACGTAACCTGGATTTGGGAAGTTTGACTAGTGTAAAACTGGATTTAGGTAGTTCGACCAGTGTAACCTGGATTTGGAAAGTTTGATCAGTATAAAAATTGGATTTAGGTAGTTCGACCGGTGTAACCTGGTTTGGGAAGTTTGACCAATGTAAAAACTGGATTTAGGTAGTTCGACCAGTGTAACCTAGATTTTGGGAAGTTTGACTAGTGTAAAAACTGCATTTAGGTAGTTCAACCAGTGTAACCTGGATTTGGGAAGTTCAACTAGTGTAAAAACTGGATTTAGGTAGTTCAACCAGCGTAACCTGGATTTTATGAAGTTTGACCAGTGTAAAAACCAGATTTTGGTAGTTTAATCAACGTAACCTGGATTTGGGAAGTTCAACCAGTGTAAAAACTGGATTTAGGTAGTTCGACCAGCGTAACCTAGATTTGGGAAGTTCGTCCAGTGTAAAACTGGATTTAGGTAGTTCGACTAGTGTAACTTAGATTTGGGAAGTTCAACCAGTGTAAAAATCGGATATAGGTAGTTCGACCAGCGTAACCTGGATTTGGGAAGTTTGACCATTGTAAAAAACGGATTTAGGTAGTTCGACCAGCATAACCTGGATTAGGGAAGTTCAACGAGTGTAAAAACTGGATTTAGGTAGTTTGACCAATATAAACAAGATTTGGGAAGCTCGACCAGTGTAAAAACCGGATTTAGGTAGTTCGACCAGCGTAACCTGGATTTGTGAAGTTCGACCAGTGTAAAAACCGGATTTAGGTAGTTCGACCAACGTAACTTGGATTCGGGAAGTTCGACTAGTATAATAACCGGATTTAGGTAGTTCGATCAGCGTAACTGTAAACACCCCAAATTTTCACTCGCATTCACAAACACCTCTCTTCAGCCGCTGAGACCTGTTCTCTGAGGCCTTCAGAGAACAAATTGGTTAACACTTGAGCATGGATCACTCAGAGGTCCAATTCTTGTTTCAAATCCTCAACATTTCTATATTCTGGCTCAAATATTCATCTTCAACTGCAAATTTTCAAAATTTTATTTGTGTCAGGGGTTTGAGATTTTAAATCTTTTGTTCAGAGTGCATTTCCTTGAAAATATTGCATACCATTGCATGGCATTCCACGCGATTGCATGTCATCTCGAGGAGCAGACTCGAGTTTTGAAATTTTCAATCCAGATTCGAATTTTAAAACTTTTTGAAATCAACTCCAAACCCTGGGTTTCTAAATCAAAATTTTATCATTTGTTAACCCCCAGAACTCTACATTTTGAAATATTTTCCTGAGAAAACAATGTGGATTCTTTTCAAACTTGATTTTCAAAATTTTAAGCTAGACTCACTGTGCAAAGGGGAATAAAACTCTAAATTTTGAATTTTATTTAAAAAATGCAAAAGATTTTTATTTAGTCCAAAACCTTTCTTTTTCTCTTTTTTCAGAAATTTTATAAAATCGTTTTTAACCCCTTTGGTTTTTCAAATCGTTTCTAAGTCATTCTTTTCAAAAAATAAGTGTAGCCCACTCTGAGTGGCGCCACATTTAGAAGAAAATTTCAAAATTAGGTTAGGTATAGTTAGCTAATTTCTTATTTAGATTAAGATCTTAGAAAAATTCCAAAACAGAGCTTAAAATTTTCTATTTTTCTTTTTAAAGTTTCAATTTTGAATTTCAAATAAAAAATCTTTTTCAAAAATTCAGATGTACGCCCACTGCAAGGTGGCGCCATATTTGAAATTTTTCAAAAATTAGTTAAAGTGTTTTTATTAGTCAGGATTTAGTAAAAAAAAAGAAAAGGAAAATCGGCCCCCCATCCCTAGAAACTAGGATTAGCTAGATTCTTTTTATTTTCTTTTATTACCTTTTTTACCTCTTTTCCACCTTAGTTACCTTAGGTAAAACCTCAGCCTATTAATCCCCCTTGGTCGACCGCCTAGAGAATGGGAAACCTCTCCCTACTTTCCCCCTATTTCCTTTTTCTCTTACATCCCTATTCCTCTTTTCCTTCCTTACTTGGACCCCCCTCGCTCTTTATCGCCACCCTCTCTTTCTTATTCAGTGGACTCATGATTTGGCAGCCTCTCTCCTCCCTTCAGCAGCTCTTTCTCCTTCTCTCTCACACACGCATTTGCTTCTTTTTTTTCTCTCCCCCACACACTTCCTTTTCTCCCTCAAGCACTTGCTCCTTCCTCCAACAACAGCCTCTTCAGCCCTCTCCATTATAGCAGCATCTCCAGCTATTACAAGCAAAGATCCAAGGTAGAATCTTTAGTTCTTTTTTTTTATATATAGTTTGTATTGACTTTCATTAAATAATCATGATATAATATGAAGTTATTTTCTCTTATGTATTTGTTGTTAGAAAATACAACGTGAAACCAGTTCAAATCTAGATTCACGTTGGTAGAAAAATTTCTTTATGAATTTAAATGGCAGGCTATACAAATAAGAGGATTCCTTCATTCGGTGGAACGAATCCCTCTTTACAATAGCCGATACTAAGCGTAGATCATACTTCCCTGATTTCCTTCTATTTCACCTTTATTTTCATGTATATTTCTTGTCTTAAGCATTACGTTTAGTTATATTTCATCATTTCATATCCATTTCACTAACTTAGTTTAGTTTCATTAAAGCTTGATCGATGATTTATAGGTTTTAATTCCATGCGTACAGGAGCGTCGTTATTTCATGCACAAATCCTTGTTAATAAATCTCAATATTTTTATGTTGAATATGTTTATCTGTCTCTGATCTCCCACAAAAAGAAAAAATCTGAATTGTTTTGATGTCTGTAACCCTATTAAAAAAATGAAATATCGAATTGGGGTTTTAGTGTTGTGAAATCACTATATGTGATAAAGGCTGAATTATTAATTTGAGATCTCCCTTATGGGAGATTCGATTAACAATCTCTAAAAAAGCAGAGTGTTCATAGAGGGATCTAGTATTTTACCTAATTTTATCTGAATTTTTGACTAAGGTTTATTATTTTTCATAAATCGGGATATACAGACCATGTTGCAGAAACAGGTCACCGGTGCTTTAGATCGACTTAGGCCGATCATAGCTCCCTGCCTGTAGATCTGATCCATGGTCTGTCAAAAAGGGATTTTATCCCTGAGGTGTCTACTGTTAGTATCTCAAATTTCATGATTTTAGGACCTGATTTACTATTTATCCTAGAATTTTAGATTAGATCTGTCAATTTTTTGTTACTGCATGTTCATTGGATTTGGGTGTGTGTTATCATAATTTTTTCTCAGTAACCGTAAATCAAATTGTAGATCTGCAAAAATAGAATATGTTTATCTGTGTGTCTACAGTTCTCCCCTAAATTTTTTCAATTTTTAGTTACTTTTTAATATTTTTTGGGGGGATTTTAGATCAAAAGCCTGTTATTTTTCATTAGCTTTAGGCTCACCGGAATCGGACCTGTGTTGCCGGAGTTGTAACTCTCCGACCATAAGTTGAATCAGGAATCTGTAAAAGGCAAATTTGTTTGTCCTCTCTATTTTATTCATGCAAAATTTTAGGGTTTTCCATATTGATCTGATATTCATTTTGTGCTAAATACGACAGTTGGTTTGTAATCTTGAGTTAAATTGCTCATTTTATCGCATTTTGCATAATTGTCGTATTAAATCAATGTGAAAATCCTAGTTTTCCATATCTATCTTGTTCTTAGGGTTATTAGAAATGTATATGTCAAGTTATTTTGGATTTGGAGCCCATTTAGGGCTTCATGTGATAAAAATATGAAAATTAGATATCCGCAGAGTCCCAATTCGCGTGAAATACAAGCGAAATTTGATATTTTGGCGATATTTTAGGAAATTTTGCATTTTAGGGTTTTATTGCATATATAGTCATATCATGGCATCTCATGTTAGGTTTTATTTTCATTTACATTCATTTGAATTTCAAAATTCTCATTTTTGCAAAAAAAAAACTTTTCTAAAAACCCTGATTTCAAGGCCATAGTCTTGTTATCAGGGGCATTTTGGTCAATTTCATTATAATTTTGAATTTCAAAATCCTTTATTTTCTTATTTTCTCGCATTTGTATCATTTTTCATCATACTTTTCTCAGGGAGGAATGAAATTGGGTTTATATCCGGATAAAATCCGATAATTTCTCAATATTATTGGATAAATCTGGAAAGATCTATATATCTGTGCTAACCCGTTTTCTAGTTTTGCAGAGATATTCAAGTGGACAAGTTTATTTATTTCTTTTATTTATTCATTGATGTAAAATCAAATGTAATATTGAAATAAGAGTTTACATTTCCTGTATAGAATAGGATTGCATTGCATAGAGTTTGCTTTCGTAGTTTTTAATATCTGATGAATGATGATTCATACGATCTTCGAAATCCACTATGATTGACACGAATGACATGTGCACGAGCTTTTAGGGAGTTGGCAAACTCGGTGGAGTTCATATTTATGGCCATAGTCAGAATACGAGCTAGACCCAGATTTGTCATCTTCGTATAAGCCACATTCAGCCTACACTCTTAGGCTATTTTTTAAAACCACTGCATCTTTCAAATGATTTTCCATAAATTCCTTAGAAGATATCTTTTGAAGTTACATTCTTTCATTCATGTTAGTTAGTTCGCATCATGAAAGTATTTCAAATAGCCACACCCCTTTTACTGATTTATTTCATTAAGAAATCGATTTTCTCAGAAAGAATATTCAAATTATTTCAAAAATCAATTTTCTCAAAGTTTTCAATCAATTTTCCATTTAAAAGGAGATTTTCAAAGTGGTTCATGATTTTCCAAGGAATATCTTTTATAAACCTTTTCCAAATATCAGAAGCAAACATCATCTTTTCAAAATATGTATTTTCCGAAAAACTTCATAGCACACTCCTGATTCTTTGTGCATTTAGGAACATAATATCAATATTGATAAATGAGCTAAAGTTAAGTACATGATCAATCCCTGGTTCAATTACCCCTAGTTATGGCGCCAGGAAAGGTTGAACCTCGTACCGACAGGCGAGTCCCATTCTACAGAATTTTCCCACAAATTTCAAAAATGGAGGCGAGTTATTTCCAAAAACAATTTTCAAATCTTGGCCAAGTTTGACTCGCAGGATCGTTTCTCACTCTCGTAGTGGGAGGAAAAACTTTTGCGAAGATAACAAGTTTGGCGACTGAGATGGGACGTTTGTCTTCGTCTAATCAATCACGTGTCTTGGCTTAGCTCAATTCTCAAAATCGTGTTCTATAAAATGCCAGCTTTTACTTTCTAATATCATGTGAACCTAGGAACCTAGACTCGAACCCAACTAACATGGATTGCATATAGACTAGGCATGGTTGGGTAGGACCAAATTGAAGAGAAATTATCCATGCTCACTTAGACTTTGGTCTCATACAACCCTCCTCAATCTAAGATTTGCATGTAAACGTTGATTGCTTCTTCAAAGTTTTCAAAATTCTACTTCTTTAGGTTCTAGAGCCTTCTGATTTTCTTGCATGTGAGCATTTTTCAATAAACAACCCCACCTACCTTTACCCGGTCTTCACGTTGCTGGGCTTTCTTCCAGAACCATAGTTCGGGACAAAGCCTCACGACCGGGCCACCTATTTGGGTTAATGCCTCCCTGCCACATATCAAGGAACATAGTCCAAAGTATATCGGCAGGAGCTCAAGGTTGTTGGAAAAACACAAGCCAAGAACCGAAGGTGAATTTTTATGCAACATACTTCAGGTTTTGACTTGAGTATATCAGCATAGCATGGTTGGATACAGATGATTTGATCCTAGAGTCAGGATTAGGGTCCTACAACTATTTTAAAATTGATGCATTTAGAGTCAACCTCTTAGGGAGTGTTGTATGTGCATAATTGTTTGTGCATGATGTGATGTACCTTAGTTATTTTTCCTTTATTCTTTCTCATATTTTCCCCAATTTTTCCAAAAATATTGAAACATTTTCCAAAATACCTCATCTTCCATTTTATGAAGTATATCTTTCTATTCTCTCAAAACCCTGGATGATTTTTTAAATTATCTATTTTTTCCTCGAAACTCCAGGTGATTTTCCATCCTCCCATTCCTCTGGATCTCAGATTTTCAGCTTCATTTTTATCCTGCCTGCAATTTTTTCAAAAATCAAGAATTTTTCTAAGTATCATTCTAATTTTTCCTCTATTTTTCAGTCTGATGGCATCCAGTCAACTCGAGTTTGTCTTTTCTGAGGGTCATATCTCTTATAAGGTACGACAAGGTCTTCCCAAGCATCGAGCTCTGAGCACCAGATTCTTTATTCTCCGGTGGTATTATTCCTGGCTCAAAATCTTCTCTTGTATGTTTCGAGATCATTTGAGCGATTGCGGATTAGATCTGGTATCGGCAGTGGGAAAATAGACTATCAATGGCAATTTGATCCATGCGCTAGCAGAGCGGTGGAATCTGCGTACCTGTACCTTCTGGTTCCCGTGGAGAGAGATGACCCTGCTGATGGACGAGTTCTTAGAAATCATGGGATTTCCCGAGCCAGACGGTCAACCTGGAGACCCTTTAGAGCAGCAGTTCTTGATCAATGTTAAGGGTTTGGACCCCCGAGACGCCTTAGCCTGCATGACAAGACGCCGATCTTGGCCACTGATTGAGGCAGGTGGAAATGAGTATGTCGATTTTGTTGAGAAACTATGTTTTGATGATAAATATGATATGTTGTCATGATGCATATATATGATACTTGATAAATATATGATATGCTTTCATACTATATGATAAATATGATATGCTTTCATCTATGAAACTGAATATGTTATATTATGACTGGATATGATGTGTCATGTATTTAACGAGTATTTAATGCAAAGTTATTTCACCTAAGAAGAATGGAGACAACCTGATCAAGTGCAACTATTTGATGCAATCATACTACTCTGAAGAAAAAGCTTGATGGGTCATACATTCATAAAGATTATCCAAGAAGATCGGCTACTTCAAAATGAAGATTTTTTTCTTTAGAGTCATATGTAACAGAACCTTCAGAGGCATGCATATTTCATATTAAACTATATGCTTTAATATCATACAAGTCATTTATTTACAAAAATTTAAGCTTTCATAAAAGGATACATTATGTATATTGTAGCATTTTAAAAACACATTTTTTGAAACAAATCATTGTACTTCCTACAAGCATTTATGAAAAAGATATTTTGACAATATATCATAGCTCATGATTTCAAAAGCATTAATTGTTCCTTCTAACAAACATTTATGAAAAAGACAACTTGAAAAGATATAAAAGCTAATGATTTCAAAAGCTTTTATGAAAGAAAAGGACAAAATGCATTAACTCATAATACATAATCGTTCATCTTAAATTAACAATTTGAGAAAACAAATATTATTTTATACACTACTTATTATTTAACAAGATAATTAAGTTTGGAAATGACCGTTTATTTATTTAATACTAAATCCACACTTAAGAATGTCAACTTATATTTAAAGTCATCATTCTTTTTGTAAATATTAAATGGCACTTCAAAAGGCATTCATTTGAGAAATGACCATTTATAAATAAAGTACTTAACAAGCATTTATTGTACTTACATACATTTAACCAAAGAAGTGATGATTTGTAAGAAAACTATTAATATACTACAAATCATTAAATTGAGTAAAGACAAATTACATTATAAATTACACTTCAACGTTCAATGTATTACAAAGCATTTATTTTGAGAAAAGACCCATTACAAATTAAATCTCATTTTTAATTACAAACAACATATAGTGTACCTCAAATATTAAATTTATGGAATGACGACTTTTTGAAAAAGTAATATAGTTGTGATCATCGCAAAATTTTTCCTATTCTCTTGTTGTTTCTCTCTCTTCCTTCTCTTTTCCTTTTCTGACCTCTATTTTCCTCTTTTTTGAAGGGAGAAAAATAAAAAGACAGAAAAAGAAGAGAGAAGAGAAAAGAAAAGAAAGAAAAAGAGAAGAGGAACTCTTTTGCGCGGTCTCACTTGACCTTGATTTGAAAATATTTAGAAAATTACTCGCCTCCGTTTTGAAAATATTGCGAGAAAAATTGGAGAGACGGGATTCACTCGTCGGTACAAGGTTCGATCGTTCCTGGCGACTTTACCAAAGGTAATCGAACCAAGGATCGAATTTATGCCTTTTGCTTTGCCTAAATATCATCTAAGAATTTATTCTAAATCTAAATACACAAAGAATCATGCTTGTGCAATGCGAGAATGTATGCTCTTTTGAAAGATGATTTGAAAAATCCCCAAGTGCTTGATAATGGAGTGAAGAAATGGTTTCTGGATGATAAAGTCTAACTTAGAACTTGAGATAGATCAGAGAAGTTCTAAGTCTTTGAAATGATCAGAGTTGGGAAAATAAATCTTTTGATTTGAGAAAGAATGGTTTGAAGATGAGATAAAAAGGAAAAAGGAAAGAAAGTCCAAAGTCAGAAAATAGACTTTGAACTTAGATTTAGGAGAGAAGATAAAACTTGTAATGAAATTTGAATCTAAATGATGACTTTGAATGGTATTTAGAAATAAAGTGAATTTAGGAAGTTCAGATGAGATCTGAAAATGGAATTGGATTTAAAATCTAGAATTGGGAATGGAATTGGATCTTAAAAATGAATTTGGATTTTGGAATCTAAGATCCAAAGTGAAATTGGATTCTGGATCCAAAAATGGAATTGGATCTGAAGTCTGAAATCCAAAAGTGGAATTGGATTCTGGATCCTAAAGTGGATTTAGACCTGAAATCTAAGATCCAAAGTGGAAGTTGAGTTCTGGATCCTAAAATAGATTCGGATCTGAAGTCTGAGATCCAATAGAGTTGGACTCTGGATCCTAAGATGGATTTGGATCTGAAGTCTGAGATCCAAGGTGAAATTGGATTCTGGATCCTATAAGGAAATTGGATCTGAAGTCTAAGATCCAAAGTGAAATTGGAGTCTGGATCCTAAGGAGGAATTGGATCTGAAGTCTGAGATCCAAAGTAGAATTGGATTCTGGATCCTAGAATGAATTTGGATCTGAAGTCTGAGATCCAAATGTAGAATTGGATTCTGGATCCTATAAGGAAATTTGATCTGAGGTCTGAGATCCAATATGAGTTTTGAACCCTGGATCCTAAAATGGATTTGGAGTTAAATTCAGAAGATGAATCAAGAACTTCCAAGTTTAAATTGAACTTGGAAAATGAATTTTAGAATTTGAATCTTGAACATACAAATGAATTTCAAAGTTAAATTGGATTTTGAATTTAAGATAGAATTTGGAAGATAATTCTGAAGTTTTAAAGTCAAATGGGACCTTGAAATTGGATTCTTGAATCCTTTTGAGAAATAGAGTTGAATTTGAATTTATGAATAGGATTTGATCTGAGAAATGAAGGAAAGAATTACTTGGATTTACGAAAAAGAATTTAAAAATATGATGCAATCCTATCTAAATGATGAATGAATTTAAATTTTTGAAATTTGGATTTTGAAAAGCTATTCCATTCTTTAAATGAATTAAAACAAGATTGAAGATATAATACATCCTTGACTATGGTCATTGAATGTATTATATGATAATCTATATTTAAATTCAAGAGAAGAATAAAATACATTTGGTGCTTTTATAGAATTTAAAATGAAATTAACTCTCAATATACCCTGACTATGGCCATTGGTATATATTTTGAGTCAATTTTAAGTTAAATTCTAATAAAAGGAGAAAATATTTAAGTAAATATGATGAATTTTGAAAACGGATCCAGTGTTATTTCGTAAAAGATAAAAATACTAAGTTTTGTCCACGCCCTGACTATGGCCATTGATGTGGATCATCAACTTAGGATTAATTTACCTTTTACGAAATGGTGCACGTTCCATTCGCGTTTCACCAATGTGAGATTTTGAAAAATAAAGGTAAAAGCATGAAAAACAAGCAATTTATGATATTTACGATGTTCATTCATTCTAATCTAAAACGGGAATCATAGATTCTCATTCAAAATCTAACTATTTACAACATATAGAATTGAATTTACAACTCCAAGTAATGATGTTTTCCATATGTTCCCTGCAAAACAACTGGGTTAATATGGAAAAATGGAGGAAAAGTGTACATATTATATGGATATCAATGGCACAAGTGCTCACATGTCAAAGTATTTCAGGTTCAAATTTGTGGAAAAGGTGAAATTGATATGTATTTGTATACATATGAACATGCATGTATATATATATATATATATATATATATATATATATATATATATATGAAATGGTGAATATGAGGGTCAGTTGTAACATGTGATAGACATAGGCCAATCATCCTCCATGCAACTGTTACTGATTGAACCAACCATTACTGAATTCTATAATGAGATGGTTATTGGAAAACTAAGGCCAAAATTTTGCTCATCGTGGAGATGATTCGAATTAGCCGGATACTCATGTCTATTCTGCAGTATTTCCAATCCATTCATGAGTTTGAGACCTATGGGTACTGAGGTCATTTACAATTTAAAAAAGACAGATATGATGCCCTAGTGGATAAAACCACAGATGATCTTAACTGAGTTTATTGGGCATGTTGCTGAGTCAAGTATTGGCCTTGAACATGATGCTGGATTACAGCAGGAGGTGCTGGATATGACAATCAAGGGCTGTAAGGTGCCTTAACAATCGTGCTGGGCATACTTTAGTGAAGTGTTGATGTATTTGCAGGAAGATGGGTGCAACTATGACGCAGTGAATAAGCTTAGGTATGTGTGATTTTGCAGTTGACTGCAAGTGGATGGACACCTAACAGAGGCTGGACAATGAGGAGATATATGCTGATATTCAAGGTTAAAATGCAGTACTGGGATTTGATGGGATCCTGAACTGGTATATGGTAGGTGATGCTAACGTGGAGGTTTTGATACCTCACAGCAGCTGTGCATACTGCAAGATGATGTAAGTAAGTGACATAAACATAGATGGATAATAAAAAAAAATGCTTGTTGAAATAGGAGCTGGAGTATTCTCAGTGTGATGAGTTGAAAATAGCCATGAATTACTAATGGAAACACAAGATGGAAATGGGGCATGATAGGTTGTGTAATAGTTTCAACAGCAATTTGACGACTATAAGAATGATATATTACAATATTAAATGGTCATACCTGTGTAAGTAAGGAGATCTAATTTCAAATTATGGGAATCGCATACTTCACCAAATGACAGAGGAATGTTCCTCAGCAGATATGGGGATCTGTAAAAAAAAAATTGATATTCATGGATTTCTGAATTGATTTTTGTTCAACACAGGACTCCAGCTTAGCATATATCTGAACTTACCGTTTCCCCGCAACATGTTCGGTTACCTTCCAAAGGCAACCATAGATCAAGAAATAGGGTTAACAGAAATTTTCTGTCTTTTGGTTCTCACACAGGGAATGCGATTTTGCACTGCCTTCCCTTTATCAACTAAAAAAAAAAGTTGCAGAATTACCTGAGGATCATTGTTCTAGCAATCTTATTCTACGAACCTGCCATATATATAAAAAAAAAAGTAAACAGGCATGAGAAATATGATGAATAACTGCTGAGAATTTCAAAATCAGACTAATGCTGATTAACCTATTGAACATTTATATCGCCAATGTTATCATAGACAAACTCTGAACGTCATGATGGGCTTCTAGCACTTACTAATCCTTATTAGCAGACTGTTTTCTCTTTTTTTTTTTACTCTGCCACAACATAACACCTTAACCAACTATCCTTAGCATCAGAATTTCTGCAAGTTGATTCAAGCTGAGCCAAATGGTGAATGGGGGATGAAATGGATGAACCAACACTGATGGGCGATAGCATGAAGCATATCAAACTGTGCGTGTGACATTGTACCTGCTGGGATTTCAAATTTTCAAAACATATGGCAAATCAAAATCTAAAAAAAAAAAAACGATCGAGAGCTATTATAGAGACTACAGAAATTCTTGTAATTTGAATTCTGAACACATGAAACTCCAGAGGATAAGAATATTATCAAATAGAGTCAAATGGAGGAATCCAAGTCTGAACTCAGGCCAAAACTCCATCACAACCAGACCAGTCGAATGATCAGTAATCGGGAATCATTCTAGCATCCATCACCCATTGATAAGTCATCTTTGGGTGCCAATATATCCCTTCTGGCAGCCATGTCAAAACAAGAAAATAGATATAAGAAAAAAATGTTCAGGAGAAACCAGAGAGATAACTCGGCAATTTAAATAAATGATTACAAAAAAAAAAAATGAAAATATGATACGGTAAAAAAAAAAAAAGCCGACATTCCATTATTGATTCTAAAACAAAATGATGGATGAGAAATGAAACCCAAAAACAAAAAATGTGGTGACTTATATTAATAATAGGTCACTGCGAACTAGATGCAATTCAAAATAGGAAATGAAGGCCATGGTATGAATATAAAACACATATTAAGATTGAAAAATATGGATGAAGATGTAATGAAAAAAAAAATGGATGAAATAAAATGGAAACTGGTGGAACGAGAACATGAATGTAAATCCGTTGAGAGATAATGACCAGAGATTATTTACAAAATTTGAATTCAGACATCGAAATGCTGAACTGAAAAATCAAGGAGGAAATACTTTACAAGGAAATGCCGATATATGAAACTTACACAAAACACACAGAAAATGTCAGGGAAATTCATATAAAATAAATAAAATACAGCGAAATGGGAAAAGGCCATCTGATGCTGCTGAATGAGAAATCAAAAAAAAAGGAAAAGGGGCAAGGAAAATGGGAAATTAAATGTTGGAATCAGTGGATTCCATTATTGTCGCAATTGGATAGATCGATCCTGCATATATTACAGGTCAATTCTACCATCTTGCTTTGTAAAGAAAGTGGATGAAGAGGAATAAAAATAAGTAATAAGGGGATGCTGAAGACGAAGGGAAAGAAATGCGTGCAGAAGGAAGAGAAAAAATAAAAGAGAGGGAGATGGTCACTTACCTGTAGAGGAGATTCCGTGAAGGGGATCGGCAGCTGCTTGCAGAGGAAGGCCGGATGCTGGATTGAGAGGAGGATTTCAGAGGGAAGGGGATGGATGGTGGTGGTAGGAGACCGATCAGAGGCAAATGGAGGGGTCGGGGACGGATCCCCTTGAAGAGGCTCCAAGGCCTCTTCTTAAAGGGAAATCGAGAGCTTGAGCGTGAGGTCAGTTGAAGATGGGAGGCTGAGAGGATAAGAAGTTGTTGAAGATGGAGGGTGCGAATGAGAGGGAGGAGCGTGCGAGAGATGGCCGTTTCCTCTTTCTCAAATTTCCAAAAGAAGGATTCCCTGTTTTTAAGTTTTTTATAAAATGGCTCAAAATGAGGTTTTTGGCAAAAATTCTATTTTCAAGTTTTTAAAACTATTTGCTTTTCCTCAATTTTTGATTTTCATATTGCTTTTCCATTTTTTGTATTTTTGTAGTAGAAAACTAAGATTTTAAAAGAAAACAAAGTTTTAAACACTAAATTTTTGTATTTTTCTGAGGAATGTTTACAAAAGTATTTTTCTGAGAATTTTAATCCATTTTGAGAGAATTTCTTCAGAAAAAGGGGTTTTTGACCCAGGTTTTGAGAAAATGCTCGAGTTTTGACACTCGAATCGAAAAATACAATGTGATGGATCCAAACGGATGTCAAATGAACTGTCCGAGCTATTTAAAGACCATTTTTGGTATTTTCTATAATTTTAATTTAAAATTTGAACAAGAAGACTCAGATTTGGATCTGGACAATAGATCCAGATCCAAAATCAATTTAAACATATGAAATGAATTTAATTTCAATAAAACTAGAGAAATGAACTGGAATTTAGATTTAAAAGTGACTTAAGTGCTTCGAAAATGATATCAAGGGAAAAAAGGGAATATTTAAAAGATTTTGAAAAATTTGGGGTGTTCACAGATGCCCCTCTTTGCTACTAAGCCGGTTGAAAGCCGAGCTTAGTGGCAAAGAAAACACTCCAAATTTTGAAAAATGCCCCAGTCAGCAGATCTGAACCAGGTGTGGAAGAATTTATTTAAAAGACATTGTTTTTCAGGTTTAAAACTTTATCCTTGAATGGCTTGGGGGAGACGAAACCCTCCGAAATGATATGACTAAATAATAGAGATGAGGAAATCGTGATGGGACTTTGGGTGAAGATCCCGAAATGATGAAAGATAAGAGTTTTGATCAAGTCTCATGGGTGAGACAAAATCAGCTTTTCAGAATGACTCAGGTTTAGCCCTTAACATGGATGTGACAAATATATCTCAAAATAACCTGAATGGGGAAAGGAATATGTGAGGACCTTGATGGGACATTTTGGAAAATGCCTTGTGAGATGAAGCTCAAGTAGGATTTTATTCTGAATGGATATACAAAGCATGGATTCCTCGATGGGAAGAACCATGATGGGACTGAAAGAAAGACACCTTGTCGAAAAATGAGGGAAACTCGTTGGAACGAGATTCAGGTTTTAACCGAAACCTAGAAAAGGAAGGTACCTTGATGCACGAGGTTTAGGCTTAACCCTTAACCTGAAGAGGACGACCATATGGAATCCTCGAGTGAAGAAACCATGATGGGACCTTCAGAGTTTGGATGAACAAATCCGAAAGAAAATTTGTGAAAGGAGGAAGAAAATGGGGTTCCCTAAAGCTTTGAAAAAGGGATGACCTTGGGCGTTTTATTGCTGAGACTGAATCAGCTTTTGAATTTAATGACTTCTCGCAGGAAGTACAGGTTTTGACCCTTAACCTGAGTGGGAACAACCATACGGATTTCTCGAAACCGTGATGGGACAAGAGAGAACTCTTCTGGAAGATATAAACAATGGTAGGTTGCATCAAAATGAATATTGAACATTTATTTCATTCTTGGAATATCTAGAAACTTTTGCCAATAAGATGAATTTATAGTTGACTTCAACACTTGAAAATGTGCATATGTGTGCAAAGATATTCCCTCTTTTACCTAGAGTATTTCCTCCAACGAGGTTAACTTCTCGGTCTTAAGAGTCAAATTCAAAAATTTTAGCACTGATGATTTTCTTCAAGGAAGTTATCCATTTCCCTGATATGAGAAAAGAAGAAATATTCTTAATTTCATAAAAGCAAGTAGTGAAAAGATATTGATAACATATATTTTGCATAAGAAAAGATGACTTCTGGCAATTTTGGCAGTTTGATATCTGAGTGTTTTCTCATGGTGATCTTCTTGCACTCTTTTAGAGTCATTGGGCTTTTTTTTTCGGGCTCTTTACATCATCCTTCATTTTGGAGATGTTCTGACTTTTCTCTCTTTTTCAAGGAAGGGTACATCACAAACTCCTTCATCTCAGAGATGCTCCGATCCTTCATTTTCTCAGGGATTATATATGATGGTATTGACTCAAAGGTCTTTAGATGATAGCAGAAATCAAATATCATTTAGGGTTTGTCGGTAGGTCCATCACACTCGCCTTCATCTCGACGGTGATCTGAACTTTCCCAGGAAGGATCCTTCACAAACTCCTTCATCTTGGTAGATGGTCCAAATCTTCTTTGGCCCCGGGGGTCTACTCGCTTAATTCGCCTTCATCTTGACGACAATTGAGAGATCCCTTTTGCAGATATTTGATTGCAACTTTAGAATGAGAAGATATGGATTAAGTGGGTTTTTTGTAGCTTAGGATATTTCCACTGTCTGATTGCCAGAAAATCATCTTTAAACACGCGCCATAGCCATGATCAATATTAATTTGCTTCTGGCTTTTCAATGTCATCGAATATTTCTTTCGCCAATCATACCAAGGATATTTCTCTCATCCTTTTGATTGATCAACAGGGAAAAGATTTGAATTTTACCTCTTTTTCGCAAAAAGTTTCACCTTTTTGGAAAGAAATACTAGAGGTAATCTAAGGTAATTCTTTTGTGCAATAAGAATATTGGAATCAACAAATACTTTTAGCAAATTGGCAAATTTTTCATGAATTCTATGTGAAATACTCACCCAATATAGATTTTGATGCGACCTTTAGTTACAATTTATGATTTTGGACATTCTGACCAGTAAAACTGGAACCTTTCATTTAATGACCAGCGAAGGAGCTGGAACTTTTCATTTAACGACCAGTAAAAACTGGGACCTTTTATTTAATGACCAGCGAAGGAGCTGGAACATTTCATTTAACGACCAGCAAAGTAGCTGGGACATTTCATTTAACGACCAGCGAAGTAGCTGGGACATTTCATTTAACGACCAGCGAAGTAGCTGGGACATTTCATTTAACGACCAACGAAGTAGCTGGGACATTTCATTTAACGACCAGCGAAGTAGCTGGGACATTTCATTTAACGACCAGCGAAGTAGCTGAGACATTTCATTTAATCATTTAACGACCAGCGAAGTAGCTGGGACCTTTCATTTAATCATTTAACGACCAGCGAAGTAGCTGGGACATTTTATTTAATCATTTAACGACCAGCGAAGTAGTTGGGACATTTCATTTAACGACCAACGAAGGAGTTGGAGCATTTCATTTAACGATCTTTGATTTAAGATTTGAGACTTTTGAAAGACAACCAGTACGAGGACTGAACTTGATCTTTAGATTTGAAGACTTTAGCTAAATAACCAGTGCGAGCACCGGGTTTTTCCAACTGAAAGTCGGGAAGGAGATCGGCCTATTTAAGATATTTAGAGATCGAATGAAGGAGAATGGTCGGGGTTTCAAGATTATCCCTTATCCTGAAGGGGAAATGGAATATATGTTTGACGAGAATTTAAGAGAAGAATGATTCAGGTTTTATCCCTTAACCTGAAAGGGAAAAGAATATTTTTGTGACGAGATAACTTGAAACTTGAATTTAGAAGGGATATGACAAGATTTAGAATTTATGATCTATGATTTAGATGGACCAGATATGCAGTCCAATTTTCAGGATTTAAACCCTTTATTCTGAACGGGGAACATAGAAAGAATAAGCTTTGGGAGGACGGAAGGATATAGAACTTTGAAAAAAAAAATGTAGACCATTTGAGGAAATTGATTTATTTTTGTACAAAGAATTCTCACAGGTAGCAGGATTATCTCTTATCCTGAATGAGAAAAAGAATAGAATTTAAGAAGGTGAAGAGAAATTGATATAAATCTAGAAAATCAACAAAGATTAACAAAACTTGTATTTACAAAAGAATCCTCATAGGTAGCGTTGTGGCTCCTACGAGGGGTTTTAGGATTATCCCTTATCCTGAATGGGAAATGGAATATATGTTTGATGAGAATTTAAGAGAAGAATGATTCAGGTTTTATCCCTTAACCTGAAAGGGAAAAGAATAGAATTTAAGAAAATTTAGCGAAGGCAAATTGATATAAATCTAGAAGATTAATAAAGATTAACAAAACTTGTATTTACAAAAGAATCCTCATAGGTAGCGTTGTTGCTCCTACAAGGGGTCTCAGGATTTTCCCTTACCTTGAATGGGAGCACCTCGGACAACGAGGGTCAGGTTTATCCCTTAACCTGAGCGGGAACACCTCGGACAACGAGGGTCAGGTTTTTCCCTTAACCTGAAAGGGGAAACAAAGAATATTTAGAAAATACCTCATGGGAAAGAGGCATCAGGTTTATCCCTTAACCTGAAAGGGTAAAAGAATCGATAAATTTTTTTAATAGAATTGAGGAAATATTGATAAACTTGATAAAATTGATGTAAACTTGATAAAAATATGATTAAAATGAATGAAACTAATAAAGATATCAAAATTAACTGAAGATTTACAAGATTTGAGAAAAAGGAGTTTTTCTGATCCTGCTCGTATATGGGATTTTGAAAGGAAAATGTTTATTTAAAAGATAAATGAGATATCATTTTGGGGGAAGAAAGTCCACCATAAGAAGAATAATCAGCGCGAGATCTGATCCTTTAAATCAAACATGGGAGATCATCATGAGGGTTAATTTTTGAAGGCAATGATTTTGAAATCTAATTTTTGAAAAAGAAGATCAACAACAGATCTGATTTCTAAAAATAACAGTTTGAAATTGATAATAAGATCAATATAAGGGTTGATCTTTGAAGATAATGTTTAAAAATCAATTTTGGAAAATAAGACCAACACAAGGTTTGATCTTTAAATGATGATTTATAACCCATTTTGGAAGATAAGATCAACGCGGGGGTTGATCTTTAAATGATTTAAAACCCATTTTTGGAAGATAAGATCAACGCGGGGGTTGATCTTTAAATGATTTAAAACCCATTTTTGGAAGATAAGATCAACGCGGGGGTTGATCTTTAAATGATTTAAAACCCATTTTTGGAAGATAAGATCAACGCGGGGGTTGATCTATAAAGATTTAAAATTCATTTTGGAAGATAATACCTACACAAGGGTTGATTTTTTTTTTTTATATAAAGATTTTGAAATCCATTTTGAAAGATAAGACCAGCACAAGGGTTGATCTTTCAATGTAATGGTTCGAAAAAACTTATTTTTGAAGATATGATCAACACGAGGGTTGATTTTTGTCAAAGGTTAGTCCAAAGAATATTTGAACTCTTTGGTCATAAGGAAGACTCTTTGAAATTTCATGATTTTTGAAAAGGCCTCATAGGTAATATCATTTCTCTCATGAATGATGTCAGGATTGTCCCGCATTCTAAAAAAGAACAGGAATTAAAATGCCCCAATATGGCAAAGGAAAAAGAAGCATTATAAAAGATATAAAGGAAATTGACATTTCATTTGATAAGCAAAAGTTTGATAACAACTGAATATTTACAAGAACTTAAAAAGGAAAAGACTCATAGAAGACTGGGCTGACTTGCCCCTACAAGACAACTGACAAAAAGAGACGAAAGCAAACAAAAACTTTGGCTTTATCAATTCTTTGAGTGGTCCGGGAATGGTTCTGTCAGGACTGCTGGCTGCTTTTCTTCCTCGTCCTCTATCAGCTCACTTCTGTCAATGCAGTCTTGTATCATGTGCTTGAGGACGAAACAGTGTTCTGTATCATGCCCCGTTGCCCTGTGGTATTTACAAAATTGGTCCTTGAATTTTCTCAACATTACGGGAGGATCTGCGATCTTAGGGAGTTTGATCATCCCGTGCTTCAAAAGGTAATTCATAATCACTTCTAGACTCTCAGATAACGGAGTGAAGACTCGATCTTTCTCCCACTTGATGTACTTGGGCTTCTCTTGAAGATCACCCTTTTGCTGAAGGCCGATTGGAAGCGGTTTATTATTGTTTTTAAAGGATCCCTCCTTCTGCCCCTTGTTATGATCTACTCTCAGACCACTGCCACTGTTGTTCTTGTTTCCTTTACTGCTGCTGCCAAGATCATTACAGGAGGCATCAACTGAATGAGTGAACTGCGCCTTCTTCTTCTGGTCTTGGACATTCTTGACCAGAGGCGTGCCCTCGTAAAGTCCGCTTTCTATTCCTGCTTCGAGCCATTCGGCTCGCTCAATCAACTTGATGAAGGATTTCGCCAGGGAAGTGGCAATGAGGCTTCTTATGGGCTGGGAGAAATTGTTGAGGATCACCTGCAATGCGTGTTCCTCAGGAATGGGTACCTTCATCTTATTACAGGTGCTTCTCCACCTGTGAATGAAATCACCTGCTCTTTCAGTCTCTCCTTGCTTCAGGTTGTAAAGATGATTTAATGTAGGTGAGGCTTTAGTGTTGAATAAGAAGCGCTCGATGAACAGATTTACTACCTTATCGAACTCTCGTAGTTCGATAGGATTCACATGATCAGCATACCATCTGGCTGCTACACCCTCCAGACTGCGGGGAAAACAGATGAACAGAGCCCTATTATCTTTCCTGAAACGGCTGCACTCTGCATAAAATGTGGCTAGGTGGGCTTTAGGGTTGTCAGTCCCATCAAATTTGAGAAACTTGCGGGGAAGATTCTCCAGGTTATCATCCCCATCTAGACCATCATAAAAATCTTCGCCGGTGTAGGTCTGCTTGCCCTTACCCTTGGCTTGAATATCCTTAATAGCTCGATTCATCTCCTTCATCTGCTTGCTCATCAGGTCCTCTGCTGGAGCCCCAGACTTGGGCTTGTTGACGGATTCAGGCTCTTCTGCAGCTATTTTTATGGACTGCCTTGGAGGATTCTGCTTGTAGACAATATGCTCTTCTTCTTCTGATTCTTCCTCGACTGACTTAGATTCCTCAGAAGTAGTGTCGGGTTGTACCTTCTTTCTGATGATTCTGACTTGCTTCTTTACAGGCTTCTTCCTCAACTTGCTTTTAGGAACTGCCTCTTTCAGTTTGGCCTCGGCTTGTTCCGACATCATCCTTGCCATCATCTTTTGGAACATGTCATACATAGCGGGGTCGATGTCGTCTTTCCTATTCTGACTCTGTCCCCTGACTGATTTAGGAGAGCTTATATCCTCCGCCTCACTGTCGCTGAGTTGAGGAACTGTTTCTTTTCCCGCTCTTGTCGTAACCATTTTCGGATATCAGTGATCTCTCTGTAGAGGAAAGAGGAGGTTTTTAGACCAGAGAAACTTTTTTTGGAGAAGTTTTGACAAGAGGGAGGATTTAGGTTAAAAATCTAATTGTATCCCATTACTAGGGATTAAGTCACCACAAAATTTGTGACAATTGTGTTGTTTACTCCACGAGGGAGAGTAAATAACTAAAATATGAAAGAAAATACCATTTTGAAAAGGATATCTCTTGACGGAAAGAGATTTTTATGAAAATATAAACAAAAATATAAAACAGAAGAAAATAAAAGGAAAAATGGAATTTCAGAATAAATGGTAAGGATTTAAAATTTGAAGAACTTGCAGGCAGGATCAGAAGAATTTTTGAAGAAATGTAGAAGAAGAAGAAAAATACACCTGGGTTTTAGAAACAAAAGAGAAAATTTTGAAGTATATACCCAGGGTTTTGGGAAATATAAGGAAGATATATATATAAAATATCATACAATCACAGATATATAAGCAAGAATGCACAAATAGCACTCCCTAAAGCTGACTCTATATGCAATATTTGAAATGGCTGATAGGACCTTAATCCTAACTCTAAGATTTATATCATCTGATTCCAATCAAGGTATGCCGATATACTCAAGCCGAAGCTCGAAGTACGTGGCATATAAGATATCTCTTTGGTTCTAAGTTAATGGCTTCCCAACATCCTTGAGCACCTACCGATATACCTTGGACTATGGCCCTTAGGTACGTGGTAGGGGGGCGCAAGCCCAAATAAGTGGTCCAGTTGTGAGGCTCTCTCCCGAACTATGGTTCAGTGAGACAACCCAGCAACGTGAAGACCGGGACAATATAGGTAAGGCTGTTTTCAAAACATGATCAACATGCAATAAAATTAGAAGGCTCTAATGCAAGTCCTAAAGAGATAGATTTAAATGAGAAGAAGCATACACTTGCATACATTGTTTACATTCAATCCCTAAAATTGAGGAGAGTTGTATTTAAGACCTAAGTCTAATGTGAACATGGAATAATCTCCTCAATATGGTCCTACCAAACCATACTTAGATCCTATATGCAATGATGTCAGCTTAGGACAGAGTCTAGGCTCCTAAGGTTTGCATGGAAATGTAGCTGACATATGTTAGAATAAAGACTTAGATTATATAAAAGCAAAGCAAAGGCATAAATTTGACCGGACGAAGATGTTGTCCCATCACGGTCGCCAAAACTGTGATCATCGCAAAATTTTTCCTATTCTCTTGTTGTTTCTCTATCTTCCTTCTCTTTTCCTTTCCTGCCCTCTATTTTCCTCCTTTTTGAAGGGAGAAAAATAAAAAGACAGAAAAAGAAGAGAGAAGAGAAAAGAAAAGAAAGAAAAAGAGAAGAGGAACTCTTTTGCGCGGTCTCACTTGACCTTGATTTGAAAATATTTAGAAAATTACTCGCCTCCATTTTGAAAATATTGCGGGAAAAATTGGAGAGACGGGATTCGCTCGTCGGTACGAGGTTCGACCGTTCCTGGCGCCTTTACCAGGGGTAATCGAACCAAGGATCGAATTTATGCCTTTTGCTTTGCCTAAATATCATGTAAGAATTTATTCTAAATCTAAATGCACAAAGAATCATGCTTGTGCAATGCGAGAATGTATGCTCTTTTGAAAAATGATTTGAAAAATCCCCAAGTGCTTGATAATGGAGTGAAGAAATGGTTTCTGGATGATAAAATCTAACTTAGAACTTGAGATAGATCAGAGAAGTTCTAAGTCTTTAAAATGATCAGAGTTGGGAAAATAAATCTTTTGATTTGAGAAAGAATGGTTTGAAGATGAGATAAAAAGGAAAAAGGAAAGAAATTCCAAAGTCAGAAAATAGACTTTGAACTTAGATTTAGGAGAGGAGATAAAACTTGTAATGAAATTTGAATCTAAATGATGACTTTGAATGGTATTTAGAAATAAAGTGAATTTAGGAAGTTCAGATGAGATCTGAAAATGGAATTGGATTTAAAATCTAGAATTGGGAATGGAATTGGATCTTAAAAATGAATTTGGATTTTGGAATCTAAGATCCAAAGTGAAATTGGATTCTGGATCCTAAAATAGAATTGGATCTGAAGTCTGAAATCCAAAAGTGGAATTGGATTCTGGATCCTAAAGTGGATTTAGACCTGAAATCTAAGATCCAAAGTGGAAGTTGAGTTCTGGATCCTAAAATAGATTCGGATCTGAAGTCTGAGATCCAATATAGAGTTGGACTTTGGATCCTAAGATGGATTTGGATCTGAAGTCTGAGATCCAAGGTGAAATTGGATTCTGGATCCTATAAGGAAATTGGATCTGAAGTCTAAGATCCAAAGTGAAATTGGAGTCTGGATCCTAAGGAGGAATTGGATCTGAAGTCTGAGATCCAAAGTAGAATTGGATTCTAGATCCTAGAATGAATTTGGATCTGAAGTCTGAGATCCAATTGTAGAATTGGATTCTGGATCCTATAAGGAAATTTGATCTGAGGTCTGAGATCCAATATGAGTTTTGAACCCTGGATCCTAAAATGGATTTGGAGTTAAATTCAGAAGATGAATCAAGAACTTCTAAGTTTAAATTGAACTTGGAAAACAAATTTTAGAATTTGAATCTTGAACATACAAATGAATTTCAAAGTTAAATTGGATTTTGAATTTAAGATAGAATTTGGAACATGATTCTGAAGTTTTAAAGTCAAATGGGACCTTGAAATTGGATTCTTGAATCCTTTTGAGAAATAGAGTTGAATTTGAATTTATGAATAGGATTTGATCTGAGAAATGAAGGAAAGAATTACTTGGATTTACGAAAAAGAATTTAAAAATATGATGCAATTCTATCTAAATGATGAATGAATTTAAATTTTTGAAATTTGGATTTTGAAAAGCTATTCCATTCTTAAAATGAATTAAAACAAGATTGAAGATATAATACATCCTTGACTATGGTCATTGAATGTATTATATGATAATCTATATTTAAATTCAAGAGAAGAATAAAATACATTTGGTGCTTTTATAGAATTTAAAATGAAATTAACTCTCAATATACCCTGACTATGGCCATTGGTATATATTTTTAGTCAATTTTAAGTTAAATTCTAATAATAGGAGAAAATATTTAAGGAAATATGATGAATTTTGAAAACGGATCCAGTGTGGATCAAGTGTTATTTCGTAAAAGATAAAAATACTAAGTTTTGTCCACGCCCTGACTATGGCCATTGATGTGGATCATCAACTTAGGATTAATTTACCTTTTACGAAATGGTGCACGTGCCATTCGCGTTTCACCAATGTGAGATTTTGAAAAATAAAGGTAAAAGCATGAAAAACAAGCAATTTATGATATTTACGATGTTCATTCATTCTAATCTAAAACGGGAATCATAGATTCTCATTCAAAATCTAACTATTTACAACATATAGAATTGAATTTACAACTCCAAGTAATGATGTTTTCCATATGTTCCCTGCAAAACAACTGGGTTAATATGGAAAAATGGAGGAAAAGTGTACATATTATATGGATATCAATGGCACAAGTGCTCACATGTCAAAGTATTTCAGGTTCAAATTTATGGAAAAGGTGAAATTGATATGTATTTGTATACATATGAACATGCATGTATATATATATATATATGTACATCTATATAGACATAGACATATATATATATATATATATATATATAAATGAAATGGTGAATATGAGGGTCGGTTGTAACATGTGATAGACATAGGCCAATCATCCTCCATGCAACTGCTATTGATTGAACCAACCATTACTGAATTCTATAATGAGATGGTTATTGGAAAACTAAGGCCAAAATTTTGCTCATCATGGAGATGATTCGAATTAGCCGAATACTCATGTCTATTCTGCAGTATTTCCAATCCATTCATGAGTTTGAGACCTATGGGTACTGAGGTCATTTACAATTTAGAAAAGGCAGATATGATGCCCTAGTGGATAAAACCACAGATGATCTTAACTGAGTTTATTGGGCATGTTGCTGAGTCAAGTATTGGCCCTGAACATGATGCTGGATTACAGCAGGAGGTGCTGGATATGACAATCAAGGGTTGTAAGGTGCCTTAACAATCGTGCTGGGCATACTATAGTGAAGTGTTGATGTATTTGTAGGAAGATGGGTGCAACTATGACGCAGTGAATAAGCTTAGGTATGTGTGATTTTGCAGGTGACTGCAAGTGGATGGACACCTAACAGAGGCTGGACAGTGAGGAGATATATGCTGATATTCAAGGTTAAAATGCAGTACTGGGATTTGATGGGATCCTGAACTGGTATATGGTAGGTGATGCTAACGTGGAGGTTTTGATACCTCACAGCAGTTGTGCATACTGCAAGATGGTGTAAGTAAGTGACATAAACATAGATGGATAATAAAAAAAAAATGCTTGTTGAAATAGGAGCTGGAGTATTCTCAGTGTGATGAGTTGAAAATAGCCATGAATTACTAATGGAAACACAAGATGGAAATAGGGCATGATAGGATGTGTAATAGTTTCAACAGCAATTTGACGACTATAAGAATGATATATTACAATATTAAATGGTCATACCTGTGTAAGTAAGGAGATCTAATTTCAAATTATGGGAATCGCATACTTCACCAAATGACAGAGGGATGTTCCTCAGCAGATATGGGGATCTGTAAAAAAAAAATTGATATTCATGGATTTCTGAATTGATTTTTGTTCAACACAGGACTCCAGCTTAGCATATATCTGAACTTACCATTTCCCCGCAACATGTTCGGTTACCTTCCAAAGGCAACCATAGATCAAGAAATAGGGTTAACAGAAATTTTCTGTCTTTTGGTTCTCACACAGGGAATGCGATTTTGCACTGTCTTCCCTTTATCAACTAAAAAAAAAAGTTGCTGAATTACCTGAGGATCATTGTTCTAGCATTCTTATTCTACGAACCTGCCATATATATAAAAAAAAAGTAAACAGGCATGAGAAATATGATGAATAACTGCTGAGAATTTCAAAATCAGACTAATGCTAATTAACCTATTGAACATTTATATCGCCAATGTTATCATAGACAAACTCTGAACGTCATGATGGGCTTCTAGCACTAACTAATCCTTATTAGCAGTCTGTTTTCTCTTTTTCTTTTTACTCTTCCACAACATAACACCTTAACCAACTATCCTTAGCATCAGAATTTCTGCAAGTTGATTCAAGCTGAGCCAAATGGTGAATGGGGGATGAAATGGATGAACCAGCACTGATGGGCTATAGCATGAAGCATATCAAACTGTGCGTGTGACATTGTACCTGCTGGGATTTCAAATTTTCAAAACATATGGCAAATCAAAATATTAAAAAAAAAAAAAACGATCGAGAGCTATTATAGAGACTACAGAAATTCTTGTAATTTGAATTCTGAACACATGAAACTCCAGAGGATAAGAATATTATCAAATAGAGTCAAATGGAGGAATCCAAGTCTGAACTCAGGCCAAAACTCCATCACAACCAGACCAGTCGAATGATCAGTAATCAGGAATCATTCTAGCATCCATCACCCATTGATAAGTCATCTTTGGGTGCCAATATATCCCTTCTGGCAGCCATCACAAAACAAGAAAATAGATATAAGAAAAAAATGTTCAGGAGAAACGATAGAGATAACTCAACAATTTAAATAAATGATTACAAAAAAAAAATGAAAATATGATACGGTAAAAAAAAAATGAAGCCGGCATTCCATTACTGATTCTAAAACAAAATGATGGATGAGAAATGAAACCCAAAAACAAAAAATGTGGTGACTTATATTAATAATAGGTCACTGCGAACTAGATGCAATTCAAAATAGGAAATGAAGGCCATGGTATGAATATAAAACACATATTAAGATTGAAAAATATGGATGAAGATGTAATGAAAAAAAAATGGATGAAATAAAATGGAAACTGGTGGAACGAGAACATGAATGTAAATCCGTTGAGAGATAATGACCAGAGATTATTTACAAAATTTGAATTCAGACATCGAAATGCTGAACTAAAAAATCAAGGAGGAAATACTTTACAAGGAAATGCCGATATATGAAACTTACACAAAACACATAGAAAATGTCAGGGAAATTCATATAAAATAAATAAAATACAGCGAAATGGGAAAAGGCCATCTGATGCTGCTGAATGAGAAATAAAAAAAAAGGAAAAGGGGCAAGGAAAATGGGAAATTAAATGTTGGAATCAGTGGATTCCATTATTGTCGCAATTGGATAGATCGATCCTGCATATATTACAGGTCAATTCTACCATCTTGCTTTGTAAAGAAAGTGGATGAAGAGGAATGAAAATCAGTAATAAGGGGATGCTGAAGACGAAGGGAAAGAAATGCGTGCAGAAGGAAGAGAAAAAAAAAAGAGAGGGAGATGGTCACTTACCTATAGAGGAGATTCCGTGAAGGGGATCGGCAGCTGCTTGCAGAGGAAGGCCGGATGCCGGATTGAGAGGAGGATTTCAGAGGGAAGGGGATGGATGGTGGTGGTAGGAGACCGATCAGAGGCAAATGGAGGGGTCGGGGACGGATCCCCTTGAAGAGGCTCCAAGGCCTCTTCTTAAAGGGAAATCGAGAGCTTGAGCGTGAGGTCAGTTGAAGATGGGAGGCTGAGAGGAGAAGAAGTTGTTGAAGATAGAGGGTGCGAATGAGAGGGAGGAGCGTGCGAGAGATGGCTGTTTTCTCTTTCTCAAATTTCCAAAAGAAGGATTCCCTCTTTTTAAGTTTTTTGTAAAATGGCTAAAAATGAGGTTTTTGGCAAAAATTCTATTTTCAAGTTTTTAAAACTATTTGCTTTTCCTCAATTTTTGATTTTCATATTGCTTTTCCATTTTTTGTATTTTTGTAGTAGAAAACTAAGATTTTAAAAGAAAACAAAGTTTTAAACACTAAATTTTTGTATTTTTCTGAGGAATGTTTATAAAAGTATTTTTCTGAGAATTTTAATCCATTTTGAGAGAATTTCTTCAAAAAAGGGGTTTTTGACCCAGGTTTTGAGAAAATGCTCGAGTTTTGACACTCGAATCGAGAAATACAATGTGATGGATCTAAACGGATGTCGAATGAACTGTCCGAGCTATTTAAAGACCATTTTTGGTATTTTCTATAATTTTAATTTAAAATTTGAACAAGGAGACTCAGATTTGGATCTGGACAATAGATCCAGATCCAAAATCAATTTAAACATATGAAATGAATTTAATTTCAATAAAACTAGAGAAATGAACTGGAATTTAGATTTAAAAGTGACTTAAGTGCTTCGAAAATGATATCAGGGGCAAAAAGGGAATATTTAAAACATTTTGAAAAATTTGGGGTGTTCACAATAGTACACACACACACTTTCATAAAAATATGTTTTGAGATGACCTGACACCTCACATCTCAAAAGGACAATCATTTAAAAAAGAAACGACTAATTTTAAAGACCTATATATATACAAACAAAATAATATTTCACAAGATATGCAAGCTTTCAAAGAGAAAAACTCCTACTCGATACACTGAAAAGAGCTTAGAAAAAGAAAGAGAAAAGAAAGAGAAAAGAAAGAGAAAAAGACAAGAAAAGCTCTCTGACAAAAGAATCAACTGTGTGTGAAAAAGAAAAGAACATTATGTTCCTCTGAGAGATTATTCTGCCCATTTTCAAAAGAGAGAACATTCTGAGAATCTTCATACGTGCATTCATACTCTGCATATCATTCTGAAGGTTTTTTAGGAAAGTGTTATAACTTTCTGCTATCTACTGTATCCCTTCTCTATTGAGAGAAGTAGACCTCTGTGAAAGAGGGTGTTTCCCTTCTCTGTTGAGAGAAGTAGACCTCTGTGAAAGAGGGTGTTTTCCTTCTCTGTTGAGAGAAGTAAACCTTTGAGAAAGAGGGTGTTTTCCTTCTCTGGTGAGAGAAGTAGACCTCTGAGGAAGAGGGTGTTGTACTATTTATCCCATAACACGGATTTTATAGTGAAAGGCTCAAGTGTTTTACTTGGGGACTGGATGTAGGTCAGTAACTTGACCGAACCAGTATAAATCCTGTGTTTATTGTGTTGTGCTTTATTGTCTTTAATTTTTATTTTATCGATCTATATCGTATTTCACTATTCACCCCCCCTCTAGTGGAATTTTATTTGGTATCAGAGCAGGTTTTACTGGTTTCGACATAACAAGTCTTCCAGCACAAATGACATCAACCTCTTATGCTCGTGACATCGAAGGTCAACACGCATCTCACCCTCCTTTCTTCAATGACACCAACTATGGATATTAAAAATGGAGGATGGCTATATTCCTAAAATCTATAGACTTTGCTGTATGAAAAATTGTTGAATGTCCATACACGTCCCCATCTTCAGACTATAGTTTATGGTCTGATAAAGAAAAGAAGATGGCAAACCTAAACGCAAAGGATATAAATGCCTTGTATTGCGCCATTGATTAAAATGAATTTAACAGAATATCAGTCTGTGAATCTGCATATGATATTTGGCACGCTCTGGAGGTTATCCATGAAGGAACTAACAGAGTAAAAGAAGCTAAGATCTCATCTCTGGTTAAAAAATATGAGCTATTCAAAATGAATAAAGATGAGCTCATCACAGAGATGTTTACCAGATTCACCAACATCACTAATGATCTTAAATCTCTAGGAGAAACCTATTCCTAGACCGATAAGGTGAAAAAGATCTTAAGATCACTTACAACTGACTGGAAGAAAAAGATCACAGCTATTGAAGAAGCGCAAGATCTATCCAAGCTTACTCTGGATGATTTAATAGGCAATCTCATGGCCTATGAAGTTCATATGAAAGAAAGAAGGGAAGACGAACAACTTACGAAGAAAAATCTAGCCTTCCAAGCCATTTCTGAGAATGAGGACTCGAAAAAGGAATCTGAAATTGCGCTGCTTACTCAGAAATTTCAACGCTTTATGAGAAAGAGCAGGCTATCAAATAAGTACAAGGAAAAGAAAGACTCTAAGGAAGATACCATGTGCTATCAATGCAATAAGCCAGGTCACGTAAGACGTGATTGTCCTCTTCTGAAAAGAAAATCCAAAATCGAGGAACCAAAGAAAAGGTTCTTCAAGAAAAAATCTCTACATGCTCAATGGGATGATTCAGAACCATCTACCAGTGAAGAGTCAAGTGACAATGAAGCCAAAACTGCAAATATGTGCTTCATGGCAGAAGAAAGCTCTGTAAGTGAATCTTCTGATTTTTCTTTTGAAGAACTTCTAAATGCATTTCAAGAACTTTTTGAAGAATCTAGGAAAATGATTCTCAAAAACAAAATTTTAAAATCCGAGAATTTAGAGCTTTCCCAGAAAAATGAAAAACTCAGTATTGAAAATTCTGAGTTGAAAAAGAAAAATTTTATTCTTACTTCTGAAATCAGTTCTACTAGTTCCAAGACTAAAAATCTTCAAGTAGAAATTTCAGAATTAAAAAGCAAAACTGAAAACCTTATGAAAACAATTTTCAAGTTTACCAAAGGGAAAGAGAACCTGAACAAACTCCTATCCTCTCAAAAATTCTCTTTTTACAAGAATGGTATTGGTTACTCTCATCTAATTAGACCTTCTTGTATGAATCAAAAGACTGCATTTGTCAAAGGTTTTGCTGAACCTAAGCAGGAGTGTTACAACTTCAATTTTAATACCATGTACTCCTCTAAGTCTCTAGACAAACCCAAATCAAAATGGATATGGGTTCCAAAGTCTAACAAAAAGGGACCCGATCGGGTACCAAAAAGAAGTTTTACTTGATCTATTGCAGACACTGAAAAAGAAGAACAGATGGATACTAGACAGTGGATGTTGAAAGCATATGACAGGACATCCAGATCTTTTTGTTGTTCTTCATCATAAAGGAGGAACTGTCACTTTTGGAGATAACAACAAAGGAATAATAATTGGGATTGGCAACATTGGTAACATCGATAAACCCCTTATTAAAGACGTTCTCCTTGTTAAAGGTTTAAAACATAACCTCTTAAGTATAAGTCAAATGTGTGACACAGGATATAATGTTAGCTTCAAACATGATGCATGCCTCATAGCAGACACCAACGAAAATATTATTTTGAAAGGTATAAGAAAAAATAATATATATGAATTACACCTAGAGAATATTACTTAACATTGTCTTATAGCTAATAATGACTCTCAAAATTTATGCCATATAAGAATGGGACATGTTAACTCTAAATATATGTCTAAATTAGCTAAGAATAACTTGGTACGTGGGTTACCTAAAATATCATTTAAAAAGGACTATTTTTGTGATGCTTGTCAATTAGGAAGATTGTCAAAGTCATCTTTCAAATAAAAAAATATTGTGTCAAGTAAAAGACCTTTAGAGCTTCTCCACCTGGATCTTTTTGGTCCTTCTAGGGTAGCTAGTCTTAATCATAATAAATATGCTTTTGTCATTGTTGATGATTACTCAAGATTCACTTGGGTAATATTTTTGAAAAATAAAAGTGATACATTTTGTGAATTTGAAATCTTATGTAAAAAGTTACAAAATGAAAAATCTTCTACAATTGTTAAAATTCGTAGTGACCATGAAGGAGAATTTGATAATGATCTTTTTGTAAGTTTTTGTAACTTGCATGGTATTTATCATAACTTTGCCTTTCCTAGAGCTACACCTCAAAATGGTGTAGTAGAAAGAAAGAATAGAATCCTTCAAGAATCTGCTAGAACTATGCTCCAACATAATAATCTTGCTAAATACTTTTGGGCTGAAGCTGTTAACACTGCATGTTATATCTCAAATAGAGTTCTTATCAGACCCTTATTAAATAAAACTCCCTATGAATTATTCTATTACCGAACTCCGAGAATAGACTACTTCAAAGTCTTTTGGTTGTAAATGCTTTATCCTAAACACAAAAGATAGCCTTGATAAATTTGATGCTAAATCTGTTGAAGGCATATTCTTAGGATATTCAAGTCATAGTAAAGCATACAGAGTTTTTAATAAGAGTACTAATACTATTGAAGAATCTATGCATGTCAGTTTTTATGAATCTGATGATCAATCTGTTCATAAGCAGACTAACGATGATGATCTTGAAAGTACACATTTTTTCTTAGATAACACAGCTAAATCTAATGAAGATGATCATCAAAGAAGATTTGCTGAAATTAGAGATCATCCTCAAAAGCAGATTTTGGGAGACCTGACAAAGGGGGTTTAAACAAGAGCTCAGCTGGAACGTATTGCAGATATGGCTTTCATTTCTCAACTTGAACCTAAGAAAATTGATGAAGCCATCATTGATGAGTTCTGGATGCTAGCCATGACTGAAAAACTTAACCAGTTCCAAAGAAATGATGTGTGAGATCTTGTACCAAGACCAAAAGATCATCAAATCATTGAGACAAGATGGATCTTAAGAAACAAGCTGGATGAATCAGGTAATGTTATAAGAAACAAGGCAAGGCTAGTGGCTCAAGGATACAATCAGGAGGAAGGTATTAATTTTGATGAAACATTTGCTCCGGTTGCTAGACTTGAATCCATAAGAATGTTTTTGGCATAAGCAAGCTATATGGATTTCAAACTATATCAAACGGATGTTAAAAGTGCTTTTCTAAATGGTTTTATAAATGAAAAAGTTTATGTAAAACAACCTCTAGGTTTTGAAAACGAACAATTTCCTGATAATGTTTTAAAACTAAAACGTGCTTTATATGGTTTAAAACAAGCCCCTTGTGCTTGGTATGATAGACTTAAAAGCTTTCTATTAAAAACCGGTTTTTCTGTGAGCAAAGCAGACTCAACTTTATTTGTAAAAATAGTGGATGATCATACCTTAATCATTCAAATATATGTGGACAATATCATCTTTGGATCTACTAACAATGGTCTTTGTGAAGACTTTTCTAAGTCCATGCAGAAAGAATTTGAAATGAGTATGATGGGAGAACTCACCTACTTTCTTGGACTGCATATTATGCAAACCAAGGATGAAGTATTTATCAATCAGTCTAAATATGCTCGTGAACTTTTGAAGAGGTTTAACATGAACTCAACTGCTTCAAAGAATACTCCTATGAGCACAACCACTGTACTGGACAAAGATGAAGATGGTAAGACTGTGAATACAAAATTATTCATAGGTATGATAGGATCACTACTATATTTAGCTGCTAGTCGTCCAGATATCATGTTCAGTGCGTGCTTGTGTGCTAGATTTCAATCAAATCCTAAGGAATCACATCTTAAAGCTGTAAAAAGAATAATGAGATATCTAAAAGGAATTGTTGATTTTGGGTTATTTTATTCAAAATCTTCTACATTTGATTTAATCTCGTATAATGATGCTGATTTTGCTGGTAGTAAATCTGACAGAAAAAGCACAAGTGGAACATGTCATATGCTAGGGCACTCACTAGTTTTATGGTTCAGTAAGAAACAAAATTGCGTATCATTATCAACTACTGAAGCTGAATATATTGCTGCAAGCCTAGCATATACACAAGTCATCTGGATGACACAGACATTAAAAGACTTTGGTTTAAATTTTAAAAACACAACTATTTTGTGTGATAATACAAGTGCAATCAATTTATCTAAAAGTCCTATTCATCACTCACGGACAAAGCACATTCAAATTAGACACCACTTCTTAAGAGAACAAGTTTTAAACAACATAATCAAACTTGAATTTATACCCACTAATCAACAATTAGCTGATATCTTCACTAAACCATTAAAAAATGAAGACTTTATACGAATTAGAAGAGAACTAAGAATCTGTAAACTAAGTGACTTATAATTAATCACACTTATTTGTAGTTTTACTTAGATAAATCTTTGCAATATCTTATGATTTTTTCAGTTTATCATTTATATATATATTTTAAGTTTTTTTTTGAATCTGACTCTTTCTTGTCAATTCTTAATTTTTCTTTCATCTATTCTTATCATTGTTTTTCGAATATATTTTTTACTTTTTTTGTCTCATCATCTCTTTTACCACTTTTCAAAGTTAAAGAGAGTCATTCTCATATTCACGTACATTCATAAAAACCACAAGTTTTTAAATACAAAACAAATACTTTATAACACTCATTTCTTTCAAAAATGTCATATCTTTTAAAGTACACATCACATGATGACTTATCTCCTTTCACGCCTATCCATAAAAACCACTTTTACATTAAATAAGCAATCATAACATTCTCTCATAACTCTCTTGTCTCTCTCTCAAAGCCTCCCTTACGAAAATTGAATCTATCTTCTTTAAGTAAATCATTTTTTATACCAACTTGTTAGTTTTATTAGGCCATTATTCAACTTTCTATGTCACACTTTCCTATCACTTTATAGCATTCTTACATTCATCTCTTCTCTCGATATCTTTTATTTTCCTCATTCCAAGACTCTTTATGTCTCATCACCTCTATAATCAGATTCTTCAAAATCCGTGGATCATTATTTACATCATGCAATACACTTCTTTGTTTCTATTCATCCATTCTATCTTCTCCATCCTTTTCAATCACACATAATAATCATGTTCCAAAAAGCACACCATTCTCAAACCATGACTACTTTCTCAATTCAATGGACTCTCCTATATCCAGTTTTCATTATAATAAAGAATAATTTTCGAAACTATATTTTTTTTAACATAATATAATAAAATTCTCATCCACAGACTCCTCTAAAGAGTGATTTGATCTCTCATTCACGAGTGCCTTAAGATATACTATTCACTCTCCATAAATAGACATTCATGAATAATGCACCAAGCTAAAATCCAAATTTTATTCACTTTATTTGTCATTCACAAAGCATCAAATTGTTATTAAAATAAACTTCATCCTTCTATTTAATAAACTAATTCACTCTTCACGAATTCATCACCTATTCAAAAATTTCTATCAACTTACATCCTTTCCAAGTTCATTTCTTATTTTCTCAAGTCACTTGCCATGGACTTCTCTTCCAAATCCTTCTCTGACGATGATGTCAACATGATTGAATCTTCAGAACTGAGATATTCAGATCTCATTCACAACTACAACTACGTAATCTCTCTTCCCATCCAAACAGGTAGGTTAGTCCACTTCCAAGACTTCACCTCCTTTGATCTTGAAACTTCCCTACAAGACTTTGTTCCAATTTTAGGATCATCAAACACTGCGTCATATTATCCCCATCTCATCAAGATTTTTTATACCAACCTCTCGACAACTCATGATCAAACTACTATCACCACCATGGTTCATGGTAAAATCATCTCCTTTGACATTCACTCGTTAGGATGCATTCTGAACCTTCCATCCTATGACATCGATCTCCCAAACATAGCACCTATCGATCGTACTGTGTTTAAAAAGGTGCTTCACTCCACACGATCCACCCACTTTCCGTGGCATATGAGCAATCTGAAACCTTATGCTCAACTTCTGTCACAAATCATATCCCACAATGTCTTTCCCAAACAACCGTCCAAGGGATTCGTGCCAAACGAAATCTCTCTTTTGATCTATGTGATTTTTTGTTCCTTCCCCATCAACTAGTCGAGCATCATTTTTAACAACATGATTAATTTTTGTATCTTTCGTTCACTTCCATTTGGATGTTTTATCACTCTCATTCTTTAATACTTCAATGTGCCACTTCACAATGACGTCGTCAGCTATTCTACACATGCGTTTGATGATACCTACTTCTTCGAAGAAGGGTCACCCCCACAACATACTGACGACGAAGGCCTTGGTGAGGTAGATCCTGCTCTGACATCTGAACTTGATATCTTCTCTACCCTCGTAGATGTCCAGAACACACAGGATCTCCTGCTGAAGATTCAAGCCTCTCTGCAGCAAGCTTTTCACTCACTGAAGATTGGCCAAGATGCTCTCCTTCGCAAATTTTATCCCTCGTCTGATTCCGAATGAATTATATATTTTTTTTGTCTGTAATATTAATTTTCCTACTTTGATCCCTCCTTTTTGTCAATGACAAAGGGGGAGAAAAACTTATCTCTCCTATGTAGGAAAAATTCAGTTTCTTGAACTTAAACTTTTACTTATGTTTTTTTTTATATATATACTATCGTCTTATGCATTTTTTTCATGTATGATATCATATTCAAATTATCATTATGCATATGGCTTATTGACAGGGGGAGCATATATTGTCATCATCAAAAAGGGGGAGAATGTTGAGAAACTATGTTTTAATGATAAATATGATATGCTGTCATGATGCATGTATATGATACTTGATAAATATATGATATGCTTTCATACAATATAATAAATATGATATGCTTTCATCTATGAAACTAAATATGTTATATTATGACTGGATATGATGTGTCATGTATTTAACGAGTATTTGATGCAAGGTTATTTCACCTAAGAAGAATGAAAACAACTTGATCAAGTGCAACTATTTGATGCAATCATACTACTCTGAAGAAAAAGCTTGATGGGCCATACATTCATAAAGATTATCCAAGAAGATCGGCTACTTCAAAATTAAGATTTTTTTCTTTAGAGTCATATGTAACAAAACCTTCAGAAGCATGCATATTTCATATTAAACTATATGCTTTAATATCATACAAGCCATTTATTTACAAAAAGTTAAGTTTTCATAAAAGGATACGTTATGTATATTGTAGTATTTCAAAAATACCTTTTTTGAAACAAATCATTGTACTTCCTACAAGCATTTATGAAAAAGACATTTTGACAAGATATAATAGCTCATGATTTCAAAAGCATTAATTGTACCTTCTAACAAGCATTTATGAAAAAGACAACTTGAAAAGATATAAAAGCTAATGATTTCAAAAGCTTTTATGAAAGAAAAAAACAAAATGCATTAACTCATAATACACAATCGTTCATCTTAAATTAACAATTTGAGAAAACAAATATTATTTTATACACAACTACTTATTGTTTAACAAGACAATTAAGTTTGGAAATGACCTTTTATTTATTTAATGTTAAATCCACACTCAAGAATGTCGACTTATATTTAAAGTCATCATTCTTTTTGTAAACATTAAATGGCACTTCAAAAAGCATTCATTTGAGAAATGACCATTTATAAATAAAGTACTTAACAAGCATTTATTGTACTTACATACATTTAACCAAAGAAGTGACGATTTGTAAGAAAACTATTAATATACTACAAATCATTAAATTGAGTAAAGACAAATTACATTATAAATTACACTTCAACGTTCAATATACTACAAAGCATTTATTTTGAGAAAAGACCCATTATAAATTAAATCTCATTTTTAATTACAAACAATGTATAGTGTACCTCAAATATTAAATTTATGGAATGACGACTTTTTGAAAAAGTAATATAGTGCACACACACTCTTTCAAAAAAAAATGTTTTGAGATGACTTGACACCTCACATCTCAAAAGGACAATCATTTCAAAAAGCAATGACTAATTTTAAAGACCTATATATATACAAACAAAATAATATTTCACAAGATATGTGAGCTTTCAAAGAGAAAAACTCCTACTCGATACACTGAAAAGAGCTTAGAAAAAGAAAGAGAAAAGAAAGAGAAAAGAAATAGAAAAAGACAAGAAAAGCTCTCTGACAAAAGAATCAACTGTGTGTGAAAAAGAAAAGAACATTTTGTTCCTCTAAGAGATTATTCTGCCCATTTTCAAAAGAGAGAACATTCTGAGAATCTTCATACGTGCATTCATACTCTGCATATCATTCTGAAGGTTTTTTAGGAAAGTGTTGTAACTTTCTGTTATCTACTGTATCCCTTCTCTGTTCAGAGAAGTAGACCTCTGTGAAAGAGGGTGTTTCCCTTCTCTGTTGAGAGAAGTAGACCTCTGAGGAAGAGGGTGTTTTCCTTCTCTAGTGAGAGAAGTAGACCTCTGAGGAAGAGGGTGTTGTACTATTTATCTCGTAACACGGATTTTATAGTGAAAGGCTCAAGTGTTTTACTTGGGGACTGGATGTAGGTCAGTAACTCGACCGAACCAGTATACATTCTGTGTTTATTGTGTTGTGCCTTATTGTCTTTAATTTTTATTTTATCGATTTATATCGTATTTCACTATTCATCCCCCCCTCTAGTGGATTTTCAGATTTGCTCGAGCTGTATCATCAGTACAGGACATTCGTAGAAGTCAGATCATTATCCCGAACAGCTCAGAAGAGAATCCAGTCTACGATGGTCTTATGCACCATAGGACTGGCCTTCTTTCCATACGGACAGAACTACGTAGATATCCAGATAGTTCAGCTCCTGCGAAGGTGGGGAAGTCGACAGACCAGCCGTCTCTCTATAGCCATGGCCGCACTCGCTTTCTTGTACCGAGGGTTGACTCATTTTATGCTCAAAGAATCGATCCAAGTCGAATGCACCTATGTGTTACAGTCCTGGTTCTTCCAGCATGTGCCGACCAGAGCCAGCTCATTCAAATACAATGGCAAAGAACCTTTTTCAGTCGCTCGGTACAGATTCTTCATCGACAACCTCCAAGAGGAAGAAGTCATATGGGACTACTTTGATCGTCAGATATCTCCTCCCAGATATACTTATGCATATGGCTAGTGATTCAAGCTACTTTGTCCATTCTTCTGTGTCTACTACCAGCCAGAGCAATGTGTTAGGCAGTTTTTGCAAAGACAGAAGCACGTGGAAACTCGGCTACTATCAGGGATCATGCCAGAGTTCGATCTCACATCAGCATAGTGGTCCGAAGTATACCATTATGTCAGATATGGCTGAGATTCTTTTGTCACTCTTACTCGTTTTCCGGGTCCTCGAGTGTCTGCTGACTATCATGAGTGGTGGCAAATTGTCTGTTTGCCCCCTCTTTGTCAAGTTTACTATTAATAAAATCGTATTTTTGATGAATTCCCTCAATTTTTCTTCTATCATGGTTTGACGACCTCGCCCAGGTAACAAGGCATACTTTCAGTTGTTTGTTCTTTTTTTACAAAGAATGCCAACGTAATTGTCATGATCCCAGCAATGACTCACCCTCCCATTTTCATATATGAAAGAATTTAAAGGGTCTCTTTGACATAATCTTCCTGAAAACAACCTGCAGTCATAGCGACTCATGAGACTTCACCCTTTTTACTCACCTGACCAAATACTATTAGAGTGACAGTCATGTGACCGTAATTTTGAACATGTGATTATCAATACATCCCAAAGTGACATTGAATTCATGCATTCACAACAGACAATTTGAACATTCAATCGTTTATCCAGCCCTATTGCTGTTAGAGCAGAAACAAACAAACCAATTACAATATAGGTGAATCTACTGAAAATCAATATTGACATTCTGTATGGCAAATATTTGTAACACGTCCCCTACGTAACCCTCTTTGACATGTATGACAATCACCATAACTCAAGGAGCTACCTGTGCATCGCACTAAATACAATGTGCCATTCAATGATTCTGATATATAAATGCAGATGCTTTTGTCACAAGTGAGACAAAATCCCACAGAATAGTCTGTGCATGGATTTCTTTGCTATTGAATTCCAGATAAATTCATACTCTTTTCTGAAGAACAGAGAGGCTGCTTCTTAGCAAAACCATCGAAGGTATCATTCTTATGAGGTAATCCTAACTGAAGAAGGATCTTTAATACTTGCTAAATCGCTAGGCACAATTTCAAGAGGACCAGTGAATGACCCTCAGGGATATATTGACATTGAATTTACTCTTAGAACTATACAAGGGCCATCTGACGCACTAGCAGGCAATATATGAGAAGAATGAAGGGAAACATAAACTTGATAAATAAAACTTTGCTGTGGAACGAATCCCAGCCAATAGCAGCGAAATCTCAAATAGCAATTGATTATAGATTGACAGGAATATTAATCAAAAAAAAAAAGACATAATGTAAATCACGATGCTTTGCTATATCTGACGCACACAAGGTGTATTCAGAGCTACCCAGATCAAAAGTCAAGCAGGGATGATGTTATGGGCTATTAAACCATACAGCCAACATGGAAGAGGTGAATCAAATGATATACAGAAAAGACTAAAAAAAAAAAAATCAGCCGATCAAAACGAGGATCTAGGTTAAATCAAGCAAACAAACAAACGTAAATGCTGGATAAGGAGGGAACTAAGTTGCAGAAATTGTGAGGATGCAGAATGATGGGTTTGAGATTGCTTGCAACATAGTACATCCGATGATTCAAACATACGTACCATGAGCAACTTGCAGAATTTCTTTAAAATTTTACATGGTGCCGGACATTAGGAATGGAACTTGTTTCAGAACATGAAACCCTTGTCGTTAATGTATAATGAAATACCGCATAATCTCCCTTCATGGTCCCTTATAGATTCTCTGGTAAGTGTACATCCTTGTTCAGTTATGCCTTTATTGAGGAGAACCAATGAGGAAGATATCCTCCACTTCATGAAAAGGTGTCCACAAGACCCTCATCCATTCCCCTGACTCTAAAATATCGATCGGAGGCAAACTAAAAGGGATTCTGAGATCTGAAAGATACGTACCCCCCCCCCCCTTTTTTTTCTTTCTTTTTTTTTTTTTAGATGGAAATCAGGTAATTCCTAAACTATGTAACCGAAACGAGAGACTAACTTTGCACAGACTAAAAAAAAAATTATAAAACGGTAAGAAATGTTGGGATTCCTCATCCCGTCAATGTTGCATATCTGTAAATAGGATTTGCTAAGGAGCAAACCAAGGTTACAGGGATGCTTTAATGAAAAAGAAAAGGAAAAAAAAAAGAAAAAGTCTGAGAAACAGAGGATGTCTTCAGTAGAGAGAAATAGACAATACGAAAGAAGGAGGAAGGCGAACCACTTACCTTTGGCGTGCTTGTGATTCTGAAGGAGGGAGCAGACGTCTTCTTTGAGGGGAAGGAGATCAAAGAGAGAGGCTGGGGCGCTCCTTTCTTAAAGAGGGTGGATGCTCCAGCAGAAAGGGCGATGAAGGTGGATGATGGGTATCTCCTGTAATGGCAGGGGATTTGATTACTTGCTATTGAGAAGGAGGAATATCGGTGGCTATTGTATGTCACTGCCAGATGAGATCGACTCCTGTGATTTGAGGATTGCTGGAATTCTGAAGGAGACAGCCGATCTGATCCTTTGTTTGCAGGAGTTTCTGAAGGAAGGAAGAGGTCGATTCTCCTTCAGGGGGAATTGAAGAGAAGTCTGTAGACTTCGCTTTTGCTTGTAGGGGTTCCGGAAGAGGGAAGCAAAAGGGAAATGACGGATGAAAATCGATGAGAGAGTGAATCCTTCAGCAGAAAAGGTGGACAATGGATGGATCTTGCTCTCTTCCCCTGAGAATCGATAGCAGCCCCTTCTTAAAGGGCAAATGGAGGGTTCGAGAGTGGGGTTGTTCAGGATGGAAGGCTGAGGGAGAAGGAGGTCGTTTGAAGATCTGCGATGGAGAGAGAAGGAGGAAAAGTGCGGGAGCAAACCGTTGGCTTTTTGTGATATTTCCTAAAAGAGGCTCCCCTTAAAAAGAGTTTTTTGTAAAATAGTTCAAAATTGAGGTTTTCAGCAAGAAGCTCCTTAAAACCTTGAGAATCATTTGCTTTTCTTGTAGTTTTTCCATTTTTTTTGGTTTTTTTATGTTATTTCTCTATTTTTTTTTGTATTTTTAGAATAAAATCCTAAAGTTTTATGAGAAACCAAAGATTAAAACTAATTTTTTTGCGTTTTTATAAAAATATTTACAAAAAAGGAATTTTTCTGAGAATTTAAAAGCTATTTTGAGAAGATTTCTTCAGAAATGGGTTTATATCCGAATTTTTGAGAAAAATTCGAGGTTTACAATCTTGAGCTGAGAAATATAGGGTCGAGAATCCAACAGAGTGTCGGATGAGCCGCCCGATCCTTTCAAAATCATTTTTTGGTATTTTTGCGATTTTATTTTGGAAATCGGACAATGGGGCTCAGATTTGGATTTAAAACACTGGGTTCAGACCCGGAGTTGAATTTGAATATATCAATGTGGAATTTAATCCAGAAATCTGAAGAAAGACTGAAATTTAGTTTTGAAATTGCTTTGATTTTCTCAGAAAATAGAGTCAGGGGCAAAAGGGGTCATTTTTACAAAACTTTGAAAAATTTGGGGTGTCCACAGATGCCCCTCTTTGTTACTAAGTCGGTTGAAAGCCGAGCTTAGTGGCAAAGTGTAAACACACCAAATTTTTACCTTCATCCAGTGTTTTTTCCATTTCATAAGTCATTACAGATCATTGCATATCATTGCATGTATTCTGCATAGCATTGTATGACATTGCATCTCATTTTCGAGATCCAGAACTCCTATTTCAAAACATTCAATCCAGATTTGAATTTTAAAACTTTATTTCAAAATCAATTTCAAAACCTGGGTTTTTATTCAATACTCTGTCATTTTCCAACCCCAGGATTTTATATTTCGAAATATTTTCTCAGAAAACAATTTGGATTCCTTTCAAATTCAAATTTTAATCGATTTCAATTCACAGATGAGACCCATTTAGATGGTGTCGCTTCTAAATTCCTCTATTCATCAAATTTCTCAAATTTTTGAAAGTTTCAGTCCGATCAGGACTCTGTCTCAGAGTCCTAATCCGGTCAGAAGTTTGGTTTTTAAGTCTATTTTACTTCCATTCTCAATCTTTTTCGTTTGTTTTCGAAATTTAGGTCATTTCACAGAGTCCAGTTAGTTCAGGACTCTATTTTAGAGTTCGGTCGAGTTGGGAGTCTAACCCTGACTGTGTTTTCTGACTTATTTCATCATTTCTTGATAAAATCTTTTGAAAATTCTTTCATTTGGCTTTTAAAATCTAAAATCTCAGAGTCCTAAGAGTTCAGGACTCTAACCCGGAGTTCCAGTTCGCTTGAGACCCTATTTTCAAAGATCTTGAATTTCAAATACTGATTTTAACCCCTTTTCAAAGCCATTTTCAGTGTTTATTTAAAAAATGTTCAAAATTCGATGTGGGCCCACTCAGTTGGCACCATATCCAGAGGAATTCTAACTCAGTTAGGACCTTATGCCATTTCAAAAATCCTAATTTTAAGTTTACTTTTGAAAATCTTTTGAAAACTCCTTCAATTTCAAGTTTTAAAATCGCTTTTTGAAAAACTCAAGTAGGGCCCACTCGGGGTGGCGCCATATTCGAGTAAGTCAGGGCTAGACTAGGGTTAGTTGATGTCTTGGTTAGTGTTAGAGGTTTAGAAGAGTCAAAACCATTTTGAAAAACTCATTTTTGAAAGTTAGTTTTTAAAACTAGTGTTTTTAAAGGTTTTTAAAAGTGTTTTAAAAACCCAATGTGAGAGAATGCCAAGTGGCACCACATTTGGGGGATTCTTAGGTTTAGCTAGGGGTTAATTAGGAACTATTTAGGATAATTTAGACTAGGGGTAGTTAGGTAACTCCACCCCAAAATCGCACCCCCTTTAGAGTCCAAAATTTTCAAAATTGTCAATTTTTAAACCTAATTTTTTTATTATAAATAGAGGCATAAGGGGGGTCAATTTTCCCATCTCTCTCTTATTGGATTCTTGGAGCTTCTCTCTCCTCTCCAGCCCTTCCTCCATTGCTGCAACTCCAAGGTATGAACTTCTTCACTTTTCTTATTTTATTTAATGCTTTTTAATGCTTTAAACCTAGATTTAGGCTTGGACACCCCTCTTTATGGATTAAACCATGGATTCAACCTCAAGAACCATCAAGAATCAGCAAGAACGACCCAAGAAGGTGATCTAACCCTGTTTTGGATAATTTACAGAGATTTTAATCCATTAGAATTGATTTTAACATGATTCTTTGCATTATTAACCAATAAAATATATGATTTACCCTTTTTAATGGGTTAAATCTATGTTTTAAAGATGATATCAAATTCCAGCCATTGATTCCCTGTTTTTAATTTATTTTCATGGTTTATTCATGTTTTTTTTACGTTCTATAGCATAGAAATAATTTTTATTTACTGTTTTATTGTTTATTTTATTTATTTACATTAGTTAATGCATGGTTTTTCAAGTTTCTTAAATTTCTGTGTGTTCTAGATTTAGAACAGTAAAGATGATGTTATTTCGGATTGAAGCACGCATTGGTTATTTCTGATTTGTTTATATGTGGTGCATGCATGAGTTATTGAGTTACTGTAGAAAAATCAGAGGTTTTGGATCTTGGGAACCCTGTCAAAAAAATCAGACATCAAATAGGGTTTTTAAAGCTTTAAAATCGTGGTTAAAATCAAGAAGGTAACTTGCTGTTATGATATTTCTCTCATCTTATATCCGATTTTAGATCTGTAAAGTGATATGGATTTACATTGAGTAGATCTGTCGGCTGTGAAATTTTCGGATTTTTTGACCGCTGTTTAGTATTTTTCCCTTTTCAGAGAATCTGTTGTTCAATTTAAAGCTCGTTAGGGTTTACCAAAACCCTAATCAGACTTGTGTTAGTCATAAATCCCAAACCACAGATCCGATTTTAGATCTGTAAAAAGTGAGTATTATTATTTTTCTGTCTACTGTTCACCACTAAAATTTCAGATATTTTTGTTTAGAATTGCTATTTATGTCTGTATTTTCAATCTGGAATAGCTGTTTTAATCCCTGTTAAGAGTGATATATTTTAGCTCAGATTGCCGGAAGGGTTTCTCCCTAACCGGAGATGATTTTTCCGATATGTAAATTGGGAAATCTCTGTTTTTCTTCTTAGTTAGTCTCTGTAAAATTTCATAAATTTTCATGGATATTTGACCCCTGGTTCAGGTCTTGGACTGAGACTGGTTGGTGAATTAGGTAAAAAATAGCATATTTTTAGGGTTTAATGGAATTTTCGGATTGATTTAATGTCAAAAAATTATTTTTATAATTCCAATTCGATATTAGGGTTATAACAAGTGCAGGTACCAATTTTTATGGATTTTGGAATCCATTTGATGGCTGAATTAGGCAAATTGCAAAACCGGGTTCCTGAAAGATCCAAAAACACTACTAAAATCACAGTTTTTGTAATATTATTGGATTTTCGTGTATAAGCATATATTTTTAGGGTTTAATCATGTTAATAATCATATTAGGATGCTTTAGGTTTAATTTTGTAGTTATTTGATTTCATGTAGGTCATAAAACCCAAATTTTTACCAAAATCTCTTTCTAAAAACCCTGATTTCAAGGCCATAGTCTTGCTATCTGGGGCAATTTGGTCATTTGACCTAAATTTCGAAATCCCTAACCCTAATTTCATATTTTTAATCATGTAATAGTATATTTGGTTTGAGTTTATTCCATTCAAATTTCAAAACTTGCATTTTATCAAAATATCTTTCTAAAAACCCTAATTTCAAGGCCATAGTCTTGTTATTAGGGGTATTTTGGTCATTTGGATCCCAATTTCGAAATTTCATATTTTATATTCCTTATTTATTCAATTTTATTTCATACTTTATCATTTTGATTTAAGGGAATCATGGCAAAAAGGCTTATATCTAGCAAAATCCCACAATTTCCTGATATTGTTGGATAAATCTAGAAAAGCCAACATATTTTCATTAACCAAGTTTTCTAGTTTTGCAGGTACATTGAAGACTTTATTTTCCATGTATTTAAATTTCAATAGTGATGTAATTTGTAATTAAACTTTGGAATAAGAATTTACATTTCCTGCTTAGCTTAGGTTGCATTGCATATAGCTTATTTTTATAATTTTAATATGTGATGGATGATGATTCATGCATATTTTTGCAAATTCACCATGGTCTACACGAATGGCACATGCACTAGCTTCTATGAAGTTTATAAACTTGGTGGAATTTGTATTTATGGCCATAGTCAGAATATGAATGATACTTAGATTTATAATCTTTACATTAGCCACATTCAGCCTACACTCTTAGGCTAACTTCAAAATGCACTGCATTTCTCAAAAATACAAAAAGTATTTCTCAATTTCTCAAATCCATATTCATTCATTTCATGCATTTGTCAACTCCAATTCAAAATCCAAGTCTCTCAGAATCGATTTTCACCAAATGTCAAGGATTCCTCAAAATCGATTTTTATTTCTTTCAGAAGTATATTTGAAATCCCAATTCACGATTTTCCAAGATTTACATTTTATATTTCAATCATTCAAAGCAAACATCATGTTTTCAAATGTGCATTTTTCTGAAAATTCATAGCACATGCCTGATTCTATGTGCATTTAGAAATTAGAATATGATTTAGACAAGTTGAATAGAGTAGAGCATAAGATTGATCCTTGGTTCAATTACCCCTGTTAAAGGTGGCAGGAACGGTTGAACCTCGTACCGACAGGCGAGTCCCATTCTACGGAATTTTCCCGCATTTTAAAACGGAGGCGAGTTATTTTCAAAAACTTTTCAAAGGTCAGTTTGACTCGCAAAAGTTAAAAATTTTGCGATGATAACAGGTTTGGCGACCGAGATGGGACCTGTCTTCGCCTGATCAATCTAATGCTCTACTTAGTTCAGATTGTCAAAATCGATTTCCATGGAATATCAGTTTTGCTTTATGATATCATGTGAACCTAGGAGCCTAGACTTGAGCCCAGCTGACATGGAATGCATATAGACTAGGTATGGTTTGGTAGGACCATATTGAGGAGAATTATTCATGCTCACATAGACTTAGGTCTAATACAACACTCCTCAATTTAGGAATTGTATGAAAACAATGCTTGCTTCTTCAAATATTTCAAAAATCTATCTCTTTAGGACTTAGAGCCTTCTGTTTGATTGCATGTGCTCATGTTTTTCAAAAAAATCACCCCACCTATATTGTCCCGGTCTTCACGTTGCTGGGCTCTCTTCCAGAACCATAGTTCGGGACAGAGCCTCACAACTGGGCCACTTATTTGGGTGAAAACCCCCCTGCCACGTACCAAGGGTCATAGTCCAACGTATATCGGCAAGTGCTCAAGGATGTTGGAAAACTTGAACCTAGAACCAGAGAAATTGATTTTATGCCACGTACATTGAGCCTTGGCTCGAGTATATAGGCATAACTGGATTGAATACAGATGATCTGAACCTTAGAGTTAGGATTAAGGTCCCACAGCCATTTCAAAATTTGTGCATCTAAAGTCAGCTTTTAGGGAATGTTGTATGTGCATACTTGTTTGTGCAGAATGTGATTGAATATGTTATAGTCAGATTTTCTAAAAATACTGGACGATTTTTCAAAATTCCCCAGTCCATGTCCATGTACTGTCTATGTTTTAAATCCTGGACGATTTTCAAAACACTTCATTTTATAAAGTACTTCCTTATATTTCATTAAACCCTGGACGATTTTCATAAAATTCCTCCATTTTCTTCAAAACTCCGAGTGATTTCCCATCTTTCCTGTCTTCTGGATCTCGAATTTCCTGCTTTATTTTTATCCTGCCTGCATTTTTCTCAAAATTCCTGTATTTTTCTCAAATCTTATTCCAATTTCCATGTCATCCAGTCCGATGGCATCCAGTCAACTTGATTCAGTCTTCCCTGAGGGTCACATCTCCTACGAGGTGCGACAACGTCTTCCCGAACATCGAGTCCTCAGCACCAGATCCTTCTTTCCCCGGTGGTATTATTCATGGTTCAAGAACTTCTCTCGTATGTTTCCGGACCATCTGGACGAGTGTGGATTGGAACTGACGTCCGCAGTGGGAAAGCAGACAGTCAACGGCAACTTGATCCATGCACTAGCAGAGCGGTGGAATCCGAGCACTTCTACCTTCTGGTTCCCGTGGGGCGGGATGACAGTGCTGATGGATGAATTTTCAGAGATCATGGGATTGCCCGAGCCAGCCGGTCAGCCTGGAGATCCATTGAAGAAACAATTTTTGATTAATGTTGAGGGTCTGGACCCTAAGGATGCCTTAGCCCGCATGACAGGACGCAAGTCTTGGCCTCTGATTGAAGAAGATGGAAATGAATATGTGGATCTGCTCGAAATCTACAAACAGTATGGGACATTAGTGGAAGTCAGCTCGTTGTCCAGAACAGCTCGAGAGAGAATTCAGCATGCGATGGTTCTGTGCACGGTGGGATTAGCTTTCTTTCCCGATGGACGGAATTACATGGATATCAGAATAGTTCAGCTTCTAAGGAGATGGGGAAGTCGACAGACCAGCCGACTCTCAATAGCCATGGCCGCACTCGCCTTTCTATACCGAGGGTTGACTCGTTTCGCACTCGGAGAATCGATCCTAGTCGAAGGATGCACCTATGCCTTGCAGTCTTGGTTCCTCCGGCATGTGCCAGTCTGAGCCAGTTCCTTCAGATACAATGGTGAGAAGCTCCTTCCAGTTGCACGATACCGGTTCTTGATCGACAACCTTCAGGAGAAAGAGGTCGTATGGGACTACTTTGATCGCCAGGAATCACCTCCCAGATATACTTATGCATACGGCAAGCGATTCAGGCTACTGGGCCCGTTCTTTTGCGCATATTATCATCCAGAGCGGTGTGTCAGGCAATTCTCTCAGAGGCAGAAGCGCGTAGAGATTCGTCCACTAGCCTGGGTTCTGCCAGAATTCGATCTCACATCAGATCAGTGGTCCGGAGCATACCATTCTGCCAGACATGGCTGAGATTCCTTTGTTACTCTCACTATTTTTCCTGGTCCTCGTGTATCTTCTGATTATCTAGAGTGGTGGAAAATTGTCTATCCCCCTCCCCTCTGTCAAGTGTATTATTGATAAAATCATGTTTTTCCTCTCAATAAAAATTCCTTTATTTTACATTGGTTTGACGACCTCGCCTAGGTAACAAGGCATATTTTTAGTTGTTTATCTTATAAAGAATAGCAACGCAATTGTCGTAATCCCAGCGACGACTCAATCCCTAGTAATGGGATATTATTTCAATTGTCTACCAAAATTCTCAACAAATATTTTCCTCCAAACCAAATTTCCTTCAGAAGCCTAACCATCAGTTCTGCTCTGCAGAGAGCATCAGTAATATCCAAGAGAACATTTGCGATACCCGATGGTTGATACAAGATCTAGAAAGAAAGTCGCATCAGTTGAAGGCGTCGCGTACTCAGTAGCTTCAGAAGAAGAGATGGACTCACCTCGATCAATCCAGAGTCAGGGTCAGCAGGCAGATGATGGCATCGATCCCCAAATATACGTCATGTTCAAAAAGATGATGACCAAGATGCTGGCAGAGCCAGTACTGAGCAAATTCAGACCAAACAGAAAGAAAAGGGTCATGCAACCAAGAATGTGAAGACCAGTAAAAAGCAGAATTGTCATGAGGAAATGTCTTATGAGTCAGAATCAGCAGATGATACTGACAAAGAGTATGAAAACAAACAAGAATTCAAAAGGTCGACTCAGGGGCAGGGATCGGCCTACAAATCCAAGAATCAGTCTGTTGACGACCCTACGCAGTCACAACTGAAAGATGTGGTGAAGATGGTTAAAGATCTTCAAGCGCGTGACAAGGGTAAAAGAGTCTTTACAAGTGAAGACTTCTATGATGGACTGGATGGGGATGATGATCTTGATAATCTCCCCAAGAAATTTATCAAGTTTGATGGTTCGGGTGACCCAAAAGCACATCTCGCCCTATTCTTCGCAGAATGTTCCAGGTTCAAGAGGAACAATCGTGCCTTATTTCTCTGCTTCCCTCGCAGTTTGGAAGGTGTCGCAGCAAAGTGGTACTCAGAGCACATTAATCCGATAGAACTGAAAGAATTCGACAAAGTGGTCAATTTATTTATTGAGCGCTTTCTATTCAACGCTGAAGCACTCCCGATTCTCAGTCATCTCTGCAGTCTGAGGCAGAAGGAAAATGAGAAGGCCAGGGATTTTATTCATAGATGGAGATCCGCTTGCAATAAGATGTGCGAGCCAATAGCAGAAAGACACGCACTATCTTTGATCCTGAGCAACTTCTCGCAACCCCTGAGGGGACTAATTTCTACATCTCCATCGAAGAGCTTCATAGAACTAACAGAACGAGCCGAATGGCTCGAGTTGAGTATGGAGAACGGGTCTCATGAAGGTTTTATGTTTACGAAGAATAACAGTCAACAAGAATCAAAGAAGAAAACCCATTTTACCTACTCTGCCAATAACAGTAAGAATCAGAACAAAGGAAATGAAAAAAATCATAGTTATGCTTCAGGAGGGTCAAATCCCAACAAAAGTGATCAGAAAGGCAAGTCGATTATTCAATATGATAAGCAGCCACAGCAAACCCTCGAACAAAGATCAAGACCACAAGAAAAGCCAAAGCGGGAAGGATGGAGTTATAACCGCAAGTTTACTCCTCTAGACCAGTCCCTCGAGACAATATTAGAATATATGCTCGGCAGTGATATGATTAAGCTTCCAAGGGTAGCTGACCCGCCAGTGGTTATGGGAAAAATGAAGGACAGATTATGCAAGTTCCAACGAACTGTGGAACATGATACCGAGAACTGTTTAGTTCTCAAAAACATCATACAAGATTATATTGACAAAAATCTGTTAGTAGAAGGGGCTGAAGATGAGAAAATGGAGATTCTAAAACAGCCTTTCTTGCAGCACTCAACAACAATGATATCTGATCATCCCTTTCAGCCACAAGATCATATCCGACCATGCCCTAGCAGTGATATCAATGTGCAGCATCAGGTATTAGTATTGCATAAGGCCCAGTCCAGTTCTCAAAAGATGGACCTCGTTTCAGCATTTAGTAAGCTGAAAGTTTCGAGAGAACCCGCTAGAATATCTCCAGAGGTAGCCAAAAGAATGCCATGGTTACCCAAGAACCTTGTCAAATCTACTTCGGAAAAAGGGAGAAAACCAGAAGAAAAGGTCGACACGGTGCAAAGACCAATCACTGCCCTCTCTAATATCCCTATCCTTGAGTTGGCACGTGCCTCTCCTAAGCATCAGCAAGTTCTGGACGATTTACTGCGAAAGATCAAAGTCAAGCCAGACACCACACCTGAAGACATCGCTCAGATCGTTAATCAGGCCATGACCAATGCTCCCATAACCTTCTCAGATGAGGATCTGCCAAAACCTCACGCATTTCATAACAATGCCTTGTACATTGTGGTGCGAACCCGGGGAATGACTGTACCCCACGTGCTTGTAGATGGAGGCAGTAGCCTCAACATTTGTCCTGAAATGACTGCCAAGGCTCTGGGTATAAAAGAAGAAGAGTATACACCGAATCCGATCACCATTTATGGGTTTGATAATCATGGACAGACAGCAAAGGGAAAGATCTTCTTGGAAATATTTATCAACTACTCTGTTCATACAGTGCTTTTCCATGTCGTCAATGTGCCACCAACGTATAATCTTCTACTGGGAAGAACATGGATTCATAATGCCAACGCCGTGCCATCCACTCTGCATCAGTGCATCAAGTGGTCTAAAGGTGACATGATAACTACTGTTTTGGGGGAAGATCCTGAAGAGAGGCTACCTCATCCTATGATCCCTAGGCCAACTTATACTGCTGATATCCCTAGCATTAGGGAAAGTGAAGAAATTGTTCTCAGTGAAAGCCTTGAAATGCTAAAGTTAGGAGCAACATCAGAGACAAATCACACAGCAGCGATGGTCCAATGGCAAGGACCACATTTCTTTAAGATTGGGGGTCATCTCGATTATAGTACTTTCAAGGACCATCCTCTTTTCCCGCAGTTTGTTAGGACCAAGAAAGGATTTGACCTGTTACTGAAGCATGGTTATCAGCCTTTCAAAGGATTGGGCAAGAACGGAGATGGCCGGCTAGAGCCAATGATCCCTGATCAGCATCCGCGCAGGGCAGGACTAGGATTCACGGGCAAAAGATCCCACAAAAATACTGTCTTCATTAAAGGGATCCATTAAAAATTTTCTACCATCTGTCTTTTCTATTTCATTCATTTGATTTTTGCAGTTTGTAGGGACAATGTCCCATTTCAGTTCATTTTAAATGTCCTTATTTCATTTCAAGTCTTCAATAAAGTTATCAAGTTTCTCGTCTATCTGGATGTCATCTTTCTCTTATTCCTCTACAATTTGTCTTCAAAACTCATTTGTTCTTATCTTTTTTATTCCCATGCAATTTATGTCATAGTAAAGGAGCTTTCTCTAAAAGCTATTCCTTTTCAAAATTTCAGAATGTCTTCTCAACCGATAAAAAGGTTAGTCATTAATCCTTCAATCCTATCGAAACCGGCAAAGATATATCGGGTTCGAGCAAGAACAGGGGACAGTAAGGTCACAAAGCAGTCAGAAGAAATGGCAGAATTCGATTCGTTGCTTCCAGAGTTGCCAGAATTTGCAGCGATTCAGAAACAAGATGAACCATCGACCCTAGTCCAGGATCCGACTGAGGACATCAATATTGGTTCAGAAGATAGTCCGAAAATTCTCAAGATCGGCACCAACCTAAGTACAGATGAGAAGGAAAGGCTCATTGACTTTCCAAGCAGCACCAAGAAGTATTCGCATGGACTTATGAAGATATGCCCGGTTTATATCCTAAATTGGTGGAACATCGACTCGTTCTGAAGCCTGATGCGAAACCTATTAAACAGAAGTTAAGGAAAATGGATCCTCGAATCGAGCAACAGGTCAAGGAAGGACTTGAGGACTTGCTTAAAGCAGGATTCATTCGAGCAATAGATTATCCGGACTGGTTGGCGAATATCGTTGCAGTTCCCAAGAAAAATGGCAAAGTGCGAATTTGTATCGACTTTCACGATCTCAATAAAGCTACTCCGAAGGATGACTATCCCCTCCCAAATATTGACCTCCTAGTTGATAGCACGGCTGGGCATGCCATGTTTTCCTTCATGGACGGATACTCCGGATATAATCAGATCAAGTTAGCCGCTCGTGACCAATCCAAAACATCCTTCACTACGCCATGGGGCACTTTCTGTTATACGGTCATGCCGTTTGGGCTCAAAAATGCTGGGGCAACCTATCAGCGTACAATGGCCGCCATTTTCCATGATCAGATGCACAAGACCATGGATGCATACGTTGATGACATCTTGGTCAAATCCAAGGAGGAAGGAGACCATATCGATGCCTTAAGTCAAGTCTTCAAGCGGCTTATTCTTTATAAGCTAAGACTCAACCCTCAGAAGTGTGTCTTCGGAGTTGAATCAGGCAAATTGCTAGGCTTCTTGGTCAGCAAAAAGGGGATAGAAATAGATCCCGCCAAAGCAAAGGCCGTCATTGACATGCCACCTCCAACTACTCTTAAGGAATTGCGTAGTCTTCAGGGACGTATGCAATCAATTCGGAGATTCATATCCAACCTTGCTATGAGATGTGAACCTTTCAATCATCTACATAAAAAAGGAGTGAAATTTGAATGGGGACCAGAGTGTCAGCAATCGTTTGAGCGTATCAAGAAATATCTTCTTAATCTGCCCGTTCTAAAGCCACCAGAATTGGGAAAGCCTCTCTTGCTATACGTTTCAGTTAACCAAGCCGCTTGTGGCGGATTCTTGGCACAATATGAAGAAGGCAGTTTGGTTGAACATGCCATTTACTATGTAAGCAAGACTTTCATTGACTACGAGAAGAAATATTCTCAAATAGAAAAGACATGCCTAGCACTGGTATGGATGTGTCAGAAGCTGAGACATTACTTGTTAGCATCAGAAGTCAAGATTCTCTCAAAATTTAATCCTCTCAAGTATATTCTCGAACAACCATTTCTTAGTGGACGGATTGCTAAGTGGCAAGTCATGTTAATACAGTATGATCTGGGGTATGTTTCTCAGCAATCTATCAAAGGTCAAGCAATTGCAGACCAATTGGCAGATTTTCCTTTAGCAGAAGATGTTAGAATCGAGGATAGCTTTCCCGATGAGCAGATCTGTAATGTTCAACAATCCCCAGTTTGGAATCTGTTTTTCGACGGATCCAAGAACATGGCCGGCATAGGAGTCGGAATCTTGCTGATCACACCAGAGAAAGAGATGATCCCCTTTTCTCTGAAACTAGATTTTCAGTGTACCCATAATATGGCTGAGTATGAAGCTTTAATACAAGGTATGAGAATTTTGCAAGACTTCAATGTTCAGAGGGTACATGCTTTCGGCGATTCATTGCTCGTCGTCAGCCAAGTCAAAGCTGAATGGCAGGTAAAAGATCAGAAGCTGCTCCCTTACCAAAAGATCGTTTTATCCCTTATCAACAATTTCGATGAATTTCAGCTCTTCCATATCAAAAGAGAGTTTAATCAAATAGCTGATGGTTTGGCCAGCCTGGGCTCCATTATGTCTTTTAGAAATGGAGAATCCTGTCGCTCCTTTGAAATCGGTAGACTTGACCAACCTGCCTTCGTTCCGGTAATGCAAGTCAACCAGGCGGAATAGAAAAAGAAGCCTTGGTATCAAGATATCAAAAACTTTATTGAAACTGGTGAGCTTCCACCAGAACTATCAAAGAAGGAGCAAAAAGCAATTCAGTATATGTCCGCCTGCTATTTTATCCTTGCCAATGTTCTTTATTGTCGTGGGTTCAGTTCTGAGTATTCCAGGTGCTTAGACGAAGAAGAAGCTAAAGAAATCATACGAGAAGCGCATGAAGGTATTTGCGGTGGTCATGTCGGCTACCAAACCCTTGTTAAACAAATCATTCGGGCAGGATACTATTGGAGAACCATGCAGCAAGACTGCTATCGTTTTGTGAAGAAGTGCGTTCAGTGTCAGATACACGCACCTTCCATTCATGCGCCAGCCACGTACTTGCAATCAGTCGTGTCTCCATGGCCATTTTCTATGTGGGCCTTCGACGTCGTAGGACCCATCTCTCCTTCAGCTTCTAATGGTCATAAATATTTCCTTGCCGCAACAGAGTATTTCACCAAATGGGTTGAAGCCGTCACTCTACGTACGGTGGAGGGTCGACATGTAGTCTTGTTCATTCATAAGAACATTCTTTGTCATTTCGGTATACCGCACGACATCGTGTCAGATAATGGTACTCATTTCAAGAATGAGAGAATGAAGATCTTTTGTTCAAAATTCAGAATTCATCATCATTTTTTAGCTCCTTATTATCCACAAGGAAATGGTCAGGCAGAAGCAACCAAAAAAAGTTTGATTCGCATCTTGGAAAGAACCGTTGAGACGGGTCGTGATTGGCACGAGAAAATTCATGATGCACTTTGGGAATATCGAACTACCATTCGAACCCCAACCAATGCGACTCCTTCAGAACTTGTTTATGGGACTGAGGTGGTGTTACCTCTTCATGTTCAGAAACCCGCCCTTAAGTTCGCATCTCTTTTAGAGCTACCACCAGATCAGTATCAGCAACAGAGATTGGTACAGTTAAATTTACTCGATGAAAAAAGACTCAAAGCAGCAGAACACGCTCAGTCTTATCGTCAGAGGATAGCAAGGCAATATGCCAAGTCAGTCATCGAAAGGAGATTCCAAGTTAATGACTTGGTCCTTAGATCAACGGCTCATCTCAAGCATCGTCCACGTGGCAAATGGTCACCAAACTGGGAAGGTCCCTACGTGGTGAAAGAAGCGTTGCCCCGTAATTCATATCGTCTGATTAATGCAGACGGGGTAGAACTATCTGACCCCATTAATGCTCGACATCTGAAGAAATTCTATACCTAGAAAATCTCTATCCTATCTTTTGTATTCTTCAAAAATTTTCCTCAATAAATGATCAATTATTCTTTGGTCAAAATACCCCTCTTCCCCAGAATATACTGGGGCATTCTTGGTAAAGTTGCCTTTTATCCAAAACAATTTGTGTGCAGGCAGGATCTAATAAATCTCTCATTTTGCACGCATGTGCACTCAGTTGCATCCATTTGCATTTGCACGCATTCATCTGCATCAATTTGCATTGGATTTCCCATTCAGGATAAGGGATAAATCCTGAGACCCCGGCAAGTCGTCCAAGTCATCGTCAATTGATGACCCAGTGCTCGTACTGGTAATCTTTTAAAAACCAGTGCTCGTACTGGTAATCTTTTGAAAACCCAGTGCTCGTACTGGTAATCTTTTAAAATTCAGTGCTCATACTGATAACCTTTTAAAATCCAGTGCTCGTACTGGTAACCTTTTAAAGTCCAATGCTCGTACTGGTATCCTTTAAAAATCCAGTGCTCGTACTGGTAATCTTTTAAAATACAGTGCTCATAATGGTAGTCTTTTAAAATTCAGTGCTCGTACTGATAACTTTTTGAAATCCAGTGCTCGTACTGGTAGCCTTTTAAAGTCCAGTGCTCATACTGGTATCCTATAAAAAATCCAGTGCTCGTACTGGTATCCTATAAAAAATCCAGTGCTCGTACTGGTAATCTTTTAAAATACAGTGCTCGTATTGGTACTTTGCAAAAGTTCGGTCTTCATACTGGTCGCAACATAACTCTCACATTGAGGTTCAGGCTCAATCTTTAGACCTGCGAACCAAACAATCTGTATCAGACTCTTGGGTCGTTCCATTCTGTTAATCTGACATTCGGGTTGCCGATTTTGTCAAGACCTCTAGTCATTCGTGTTATCAAGCAGTTCTTTGAGTTATCAAAAGCTATCAAAATCAATCGCCAAGTATCTCTCTTGCGAGGGACCCTTTTTCCAGGGAGAGTTCGAGGGAGCTCGTTTCTTTTCGCATGTCTTTATTGTTCGTTCGTTGAACCCCTTTTTCTAGGGAGAGTTTGAAGGGACTCGTGATTCACGAACAGTTTGCAAAATAATCTTTATTGTCACACAAGGAACCCTTTTTCTAGAGAGAGTTTCGACGGAAGCTCGTCCTCCTTGTAGCCTTAAATGTCTTTTGTTAGGCCACCCCCGTCGTCGAGGACCCTTTTTCCAAGGAGAGTGTGATGGACTCGTTCCTCTATGATATCCTTTCAATCTCTGTTAGCGGCCCCCTTTCCATAAGAGAAGCCTAGAAATAGGGAGTTTTGACGAAAACTCTATTTCTCTTCGAAAGTTCGTTTTGCAAACACCTCCTCTTCAGGGAAGAGAGGAGTATCTTTTGTTACCCGTCCAGGTAAGGGTCAAGCCTGAGTCTCTCCTTTGGGGAAAGGAGAGGAGAATCTAGCCACGGATGTGTCATATAGATCTCAAATGATTTCCTTCACCAAGGATTCCAAGAATATTTTGCCAATTTGCCATAAAAAAAAATAGTTGTTGATTCCAAAATCTTTATCGCATAAAATTGTACCTCAGAATACCTTCAGTATTACTTCCGAAGTGACAAAGCTTTTGCGAAAAAGGATTCAAAATTCAAAATCTTTCTATTGGCCAACCAAAAGGATGAAGAATAAATCCGCGATATGGCCAGCAAAGAAAATTCAATGTTGTTGCAAAGCCATGAGTGATTGATATTGATCGCAGTCAATGGCACATTTTTAAAGACCATTCTTGAAAAATAAAGCAGTCGAAATATCCTGGGTGATACAGAAAAATCCACTCAATCTCCATGTCCCCTCAATCACCTAAGCTGCAATTAAATATCTGCAAAAGGGATCTCTCAACTGTCGTCAAGATGAAGGCGAATTAGATGAGTCGACCCCCGGGGCCAAAGAAGATTTGGATCATCTCCAAGATGACGGAGTTTGTGACGGATCCTTCCAGGGAAAGTTCAGATCACCGTCGAGATGAAGGCGAGTGTGATGGACTTACCGACAAATCCTAAAAGATATTTAATTTCTGCTATCATCAAGAGATTCCCAACCAATGAGCCAATAACCGTCAATATAATCCCTGAGAGAAAAGAAGGATCGGAACATCTCTGAGATGAAGGAGTTTGTGACGTACCCTTCCAAAAAAAAAAAGAGAGAAAAGTCAGGACATCTCCAAAATGAAGGATGATGTAATTCCCGGAAAATCCAAGAGAGCTCCAATCTGCTAAAAAAAAAAGGAGTGCAGAAAGATCATCATGAGAAAAGAATCCCAGGATATCAGACTGCCGAATCTATCAAGAATCTTCTTTAATTTTGTGAAATTCTTTTATCAATATCCTTTCGCTAATAGCTCTCGCAATATCAAGAATACATTCTTTTCCGTTCATATCAATGAAATTGATAGCCTCCTTGAAGGAAAGTCAATTGCAAGTAATTTGAATTCGAATCTTGATTCTACGGAGTTAAGCCCAGTCGGAGGTAATACTTCAGGTAGAAAAGAGGGAATATTTTTCATGTATATATGTGCTTATCATTCTTGAATTAACTACAATTTTTTATCTTATTGGCAATCTTTTTAAGTTATCCGGACATGAAGTGAGAACTTGATGTTTATTTTGATGTATCCAGGCGTTGTTGTTATCCCTTTTAGGATCGGATGATGGGAGTTGTCCAAGATCCTTCCCTTCTTGTTTTGATTTGAGTGCCTGGGCTCTCAGATTCGCACACTTCCCTGTGCTCCCCACTGTCCCACCATAGACAGTTCCCGTTCAGGTTAAGGGTTAAACCTGAATTTTCCGCAAAAGGTCATCTGTCTTAAAAGCCATTCAGTCTTAGCAATGAGACGTCCAAGATCAATCCCTTTTCAAGCTTTAGGGAACCCCCTTTCCTCCTTTTGCAAACCCCTCTCGGATTTATTGTGCAAAATTCGAAGGTCCCATCATGGTTTCTTCATTCGAGGACTCCGTATATCGTCCCCTTTCAGGTTAAGGGTTAAGCCTGAGCCTCGTTTTTCCATGAGGTATCGTCCCCTTTCAGGTTAAGGGTTAAGCCTGAGCCTCGTTTTTCCATGAGGTATCGTCCCCTTTCAGGTTAAGGGTTAAGCCTGAACCTCGTTTTTCCACGAGGTATCATCCCCTTTCAGGTTAAGGGTTAAGCTTGAGCCTCGTTTTTCCACGAGGTATCGTCCCCTTTCAGGTTAAGGGTTAAGCCTGAGCTTCGTTCCATACGAGGTATTTCCTGTCCCATCCAGGTTAAGGGCAAAACCTGAATCTCACTTCTTTTTGAAATAAAATTTTCTCCTTATTCTTCATTTCATATCTATCATCATCCTTTGAACTAATTCTTTCATACCCAGTCAGATTCATCTAACTGGGGCATTTTTATAGTCTAAATTTGGTATGTTTTCTTTGCCACTAAGCTCGGCCTTCAACCGGCTTAGCAGCAAAGAGGGGCATCTGTAAACACACCAAATTTTTACCTTCATCCAGTGTTTTTTCCATTTCATAAGTCATTACAGATCATTGCATATCATTGCATGTATTCTGCATAGCATTGTATGACATTGCATCTCATTTTCGAGATCCAGCACTCCTATTTCAAAACATTCAATCCAGATTTGAATTTTAAAGCTTTATTTCAAAATCAATTTCAAAACCTGGGTTTTTATTCAATACTCTGTCATTTTCCAACCCCAGGATTTTATATTTCGAAATATTTTCTCAGAAAACAATTTGGATTCCTTTCAAATTCAAATTTTAATCGATTTCAATTCACAGATGAGACCCATTTAGATGGTGTCGCTTCTGAATTCCTCTATTCATCAAATTTCTCAAATTTTTGAAAGTTTCAGTCCGATCAGGACTCTGTCTCAGAGTCCTAATCCGGTCAGAAGTTTGGTTTTTAAGTCTGTTTTACTTCCATTCTCAATCTTTTTCATTTGTTTTCGAAATTTAGGTCATTTCACAGAGTCCAGTTAGTTCAGGACTCTATTTTAGAGTTGGGTCGAGTTGGGAGTCTAACCCTGACTGTGTTTTCTGACTTATTTCATCATTTCTTGATAAAATCTTTTGAAAATTCTTTCATTTGGCTTTTAAAATCTAAAATCTCAGAGTTCTAAGAGTTCAGGACTCTAACCCGGAGTTCCAGTTCGCTTGAGACCCTATTTTCAAAGATCTTGAATTTCAAATACTGATTTTAACCCCTTTTCAAAGCCATTTTCAGTGTTTATTTCAAAAATGTTCAAAATTCGATGTGGGCCCACTCAGTTGGCACCATATTCAGAGGAATTCTAACTCAGTTAGGACCTTATGCCATTTCAAAAATCCTAATTTTAAGTTTACTTTTGAAAATCTTTTGAAAACTCCTTCAATTTCAAGTTTTAAAATCGCTTTTTGAAAAACTCAAGTAGGGCCCACTCGGGGTGGCGCCATATTCGAGTAAGTCAGGGCTAGACTAGGGTTAGTTGATGTCTTGGTTAGTGTTAGAGGTTTAGAAGAGTCAAAACCATTTTGAAAAACTCATTTTTGAAAGTTAGTTTTTAAAACTAGTGTTTTTAAAGGTTTTTAAAAGTGTTTTAAAAACCCAATGTGAGAGAATGCCAAGTGGCACCACATTTGGGGGATTCTTAGGTTTAGCTAGGGGTTAATTAGGAACTATTTAGGATAATTTAGACTAGGGGTAGTTAGGTAACTCCACCCCAAAATCACACCCCCTTTAGAGTCCAAAATTTTCAAAATTGTCAATTTTTAAACCTAATTTTTTTATTATAAATAGAGGCATAAGGGGGCTCGATTTTCCCATCTCTCTCTTATTGGATTCTTGGAGCTTCTCTCTCCTCTCCAGCCCTTCCTCCATTGCTGCAACTCCAAGGTATGAACTTCACTTTTCTTACTTTATTTAATGCTTTTTAATGCTTTAAACCTAGATTTAGGCTTGGACACCCCTCTTCATGGATTAAACCATGGATTCAACCTCAAGAACCATCAAGAATCAGCAAGAACGACCCAAGAAGGTGATCTAACCCTGTTTTGGATAATTTACCGAGATTTTAATCCATTAGAATTGATTTTAACATGATTCTTTGCATTATTAACCAATAAAATATATGATTTACCCTTTTTAATGGGTTAAATCTATGTTTTAAAGGTGATATCAAATTCCAGCCATTGATTCCCTGTTTTTAATTTATTTTCATGGTTTATTCATGTTTGTTTTACGTTCTATAGCATAGAAATAATTTTTATTTACTGTTTTATTGTTTATTTTATTTATTTACATTAGTTAATGCATGGTTTTTCAAGTTTCTTAAATTTCTGTGTGTTCTAGATTTAGAACAGTAAAGATGATGTTATTTCGGATTGAAGCACGCATTGGTTATTTCTGATTTGTTTATATGTGGTGCATGCATGAGTTATTGAGTTACTGTAGAAAAATCAGAGGTTTTGGATCTTGGGAACCCTGTCAAAAAAATCAGACATCAAATAGGGTTTTTAAAGCTTTAAAATCGTGGTTAAAATCAAGAAGGTAACTTGCTGTTATGATATTTCTCGCATCTTATATCCGATTTTAGATCTGTAAAATGATATGGATTTACATTGAGTAGATCTGTCGGCTGTGAAATTTTCGGATTTTTTGACCGCTGTTTAGTATTTTTCCCTTTTCAGAGAATCTGTTGTTCAATTTAAAGCTCGTTAGGGTTTACCAAAACCCTAATCAGACTTGTGTTAGTCATAAATCCCAAACCACAGATCCGATTTTAGATCTGTAAAAAGTGAGTATTATTATTTTTCTGTCTACTGTTCACCACTAAAATTTCAGGTATTTTTGTTTAGAATTGCTATTTATGTCTGTATTTTCAATCTGGAATAGCTGTTTTAATCCCTGTTAAGAGTGATATATTTTAGCTCAGATTGCCGGAAGGGTTTCTCCCTAACCGGAGATGATTTTTCCGATATGTAAATTGGGAAATCTTTGTTTTTCTTCTTAGTTAGTCTCTGTAAAATTTCATAAATTTTCATGGAGATTTGACCCCTGGTTCAGGTCTTGGACTGAGACTGGTTGGTGAATTAGGTCAAAAATAGCATATTTTTAGGGTTTAATGGAATTTTCGGATTGATTTAATGTCAAAAAATTATTTTTATAATTCCAATTCGATATTAGGGTTATAACAAGTGCAGGTACCAATTTTTATGGATTTTGGAATCCATTTGATGGCTGAATTAGGCAAATTGCAAAACCGGGTTCCTGAAAGATCCAAAAACACTGCTAAAATCACAGTTTTTATAATATTATTGGATTTTCGTGTATAAGCATATATTTTTAGGGTTTAATCATGTTCATAATCATATTAGGATGCTTTAGGTTTAATTTTGTAGTTATTTGATTTCATGTAGGTCATAAAACCCAAATTTTTACCAAAATCTCTTTCTAAAAACCCTGATTTCAAGGCCATAGTCTTGCTATCGGGGGCAATTTGGTCATTTGACCTAAATTTCGAAATCCCTAACCCTAATTTCATATTTTTAATCATGTCATAGTATATTTGGTTTGAGTTTATTCCATTCAAATTTCAAAACTTGCATTTTATCAAAATATCTTTCTAAAAACCCTAATTTCAAGGCCATAGTCTTGTTATTAGGGGTATTTTGGTCATTTGGACCCCAATTTCGAAATTTCATATTTTATCTTCCTTATTTATTCAATTTTATTTCATACTTTATCATTTTGATTTAAGGGAATCATGGCAAAAAGGCTTATATCTAGCAAAATCCCACAATTTCCTGATATTGTGGGATAAATCTAGAAAAGCCAACATATTTTCATTAACCAAGTTTTCTAGTTTTGCAGGTACATTGAAGACTTTATTTTCTATGTATTTAAATTTCAATAGTGATGTAATTTGTAATTAAACTTTGGAATAAGAATTTACATTTCCTGCTTAGCTTAGGTTGCATTGCATATAGCTTATTTTTATAATTTTAATATGTGATGGATGATGATTCATGCATATTTTTGCAAATTCACCATGGTCTACACGAATGGCACATGCACTAGCTTCTATGAAGTTTATAAACTTGGTGGAATTTGTATTTATGGCCATAGTCAGAATATGAATGATACTTAGATTTATAATCTTTACATTAGCCACATTCAGCCTACACTCTTAGGCTAACTTCAAAATGCACTGCATTTCTCAAAAATACAAAAAGTATTTCTCAATTTCTCAAATCCATATTCATTCATTTCATGCATTTGTCAACTCCAATTCAAAATCCAAGTCTCTCAGAATCGATTTTCACCAAATGTCAAGGATTCCTCAAAATCGATTTTTATTTCTTTCAGAAGTATATTTGAAATCCCAATTCACGATTTTCCAAGATTTACATTTTATATTTCAATCATTCAAAGCAAACATCATGTTTTCAAATGTGCATTTTTCTGAAAATTCATAGCACATGCCTGATTCTATGTGCATTTAGAAATTAGAATATGATTTAGACAAGTTGAATAGAGTAGAGCATAAGATTGATCCTTGGTTCAATTACCCCTGTTAAAGGTGGCAGGAACGGTTGAACCTCGTACCGACAGGCGAGTCCCATTCTCCAGAATTTTCCCGCATTTTAAAACGGAGGCGAGTTATTTTCAAAAACTTTTCAAAGGTCAGTTTGACTCGCAAAAGTTAAAAATTTTGCGATGATAACACAAAGATTAACACTCCAAATTTTGAAAATGCCCCAGTCAGCAGATCTGAACTGGGTGTGGAAGAATTATTTTTGAAAATATGGCTTCCCAGGTTTACAAACCTTATCTTGAATGGTTTTGGGGAAACGAAATCCTCGAGAATGATATGATTGAGTAGAGAATGAGGAAATTGTGATGGGACTTTGGATGAAAATCCCAAAAAATGATGGAAAATCAAAATTTTGATCCGGTCTCATGGGTGAGACAAGATACTCTCTTTGGAATGATTCAGGTTTAGCCCTTAACCTGGATGGGACGAAGATATATCAAAATGAATTTGAAAATGAGGAAAGGGATATACGAGGACCTTGATGGGACATTTTTGAAAAAGGCCTCGTGAGATGAAGCTCAAGTAAAATCCTTTTTTAGATGGATATACAAAGCATGGATTCCTCAATGAGAAGAGCCATGATGGGACTGGAAGAAAATATCTCGTTAAAACGAGGAATTTTGTAGGAACAAGACTCAGGTTTAACCCAAACCTGCAAGGAAGATACCTCGCCAAGCGAGGTTCCGGATTAACTCTTAACCTGGATAGGAAATCTACCATACGGATTTCTCAAATGGAGAAACCATAATGGGACCTTTGGAACTTGGACGAACAAATCCGAAAGGGGTTTTACGAGAGAAGGAAAATATATGATTCCCTAAAGCTTCGAAAAGGGGAAGAAATTGGGCGTCTCATTGTTGAGACTGAAATAGCTTTTTGAAATCAAATGACCTCTCGCAGAAAATTCAGGTTTTGACCCTTAACCTGAGTGGGAACACCATACGGAATCCTTGACTGAAGAAACCGCGATAGGACAGGAAGAGATACTTCAACTGAGGCAACTCGTTTTGGAAAATATAAACAAAGCTAGGTTGCATCAAAATGGATATTGAATGTTTATTTCATTCTTGGAGTATCTAGAAAATTTTGCCAATCAGATAAAATTATAGCTGATTCAAATGCTTGAAAATGTGCACGTATGTGCAAAGAGACTCCCTCTTTTACCTACAGTATTTCCTCCAATGAGGCTAATTCCTCAGATCTAAGAGTCAAATTTAAAATTTCAGCGTTGGTGATTTTCTTCAAGGAAGTTATCCATTTCCCTGATATGAGAATAGAAGAAATATTCTTAATTTCATAAAAGCAGAAAATGAAGAGATATTGATAAAAGAATTTTGCATGAGAAAAGATGACTTCTGGCAACTTTGGCAGTTTGATATCTGGGTGTTTTCCCTACGATGATCTTTTTGCACTCTTTTTGAGTCATTGGGCTTTCTCGGTTTTTCACGTCATCCTTCATTTGGATGTCCTGACTTTTCTCTCTTTTTCAGGGAAGGGTACGTCATAAACTCCTTCATCTTGGAGATGCTCCGATCCTTCTTTTTCTCAGGGATTATATATGATGACATTGGCCAAAAAAGTCTTTAGATGATAGTTGAAATCAAATATCTTTTAGGGTTTGTCGGTAGGTTCATCGCACTCGCCTTCATCTTGACGGTGATCTGAACTTTCCTTGGAAGGATCCTTCACAAACTCCGTCATCTTGGAGATGTTTCAAATCTTCTTTGGCCCCGGGGATCCACTTGCTTAATTCGCCTTCATCTTGACGACAATCGAGAGATCTCTTTTGCGGATATTTGACTGAAGCTTTAAATGAATAAATGAGGAGATATGGATTGAGTGTATTCTTCTTATGGCTCAAGATATTTCCACTGCCTGATTGCCAGAAAGTCATTTTAAAACATGTGCCATAGCTAAGATCAATATCAATTCGCTTCTGGCTTTTCAACATCATTGAAGATTTCTTTCATTGATCATATCGAGGACATTTCTTACATCCTTTTGGTTGATCAACAGGAAAAGATTTGAATTTTACCTCTTTTTCGCAAAAAGTTTCACCTTTTGGAAGGAAATAGTGGAGGTAATCTGAGGAAATTCTTTTTGTGTAGTCAGACTTTTAGAATCAACTAATGCTTTTAGCAAATTGGCAAAGTTTCACGAATTTCTTGTGAAATAATCACTCAATATAGATTTTGATGAGACATTTAGCTGTAATTTAAAGAAATGGTGCAAGAAATTAGACTTTAGAAAACTGGGCTGATGAAATACATTTGGTTTTGGAAATCCCGACTAGTTTATGAGAAACTGGATTTTTGATAATCCCGACCAGTGAAAACACTGGATTTCAAATCCCGACCAGTGAAAAATACTGGATTTTAAATCCCGACCAGTGAAAAATACTGGATTTCAAATCCCGACCAGTTATGACAACTGGATTTCAAATCCCGACCAGTGAAAAATACTGGATTTCAAATCCCGACCAGTGAAAGCACTGGATTTCAAATCCCGACCAGTGAAAAATACTGGATTTCAAATCCCGACCAGTGAAAAATACTGGATTTCAAATCCTGACCAGTTATGAAAACTGGATTTCAAATCCTGACCAGTTTATAAAAACTGGATTTGAAAATCCCGACCAGTTAAAAAAAAAACTAGATTTGAAAATCCCGACCAGTTATAAAAACTGGATTTGAAAATCCCGACCAGTTATGAAAACTGGATTTGAAAATGAAGAATTTAATCTGATAGCTTTGACAGTAATTGAATTTGGGAGATTATAACCCGAGGGTTGAGAAAATGATGAGATTTTGAAGATATTGCAACCAAAGGTTGGGAAACTGATAGAATTTGAGAGATTGAAAATCTTGGAAATGATAGAATTGAGGAGTCGCACCCTAAGGATTTGATCTTTTGGAATACACGACCAGCGGGAGCTGGATCTTTTGGAATATAGGACCAACGAGATGCTGGATCCTTTGGAAATACATGACCAGCGAGATGCTGGATCTTTTTGGAAATACATGACCAACGAGATGCTGGATCCTTTGGAAATACATGACCAATGAGTGTTGGATCCTTTTGAAAATACATGACCAGCGAGATGCTGGATCCTTTTGAAAATACATGAAATTTTGAGAGATTTAAGTCAGAACTTGAATTTAGAAGGAGAAAGGTCTTTGGTCAGAAGACTGAGTTTAAAAGGTTACCGGTGTGAGAACCGGGTTTTTCAAATGAGCTCAATATATGATTGAAAAGTTTGAGAAATAACCAGTGCGAGAACTGGGTTTTGAAGATGAGCTAGATTTTCAAAATGAGTTTTTAGAAGATAATTCAGGATTTATCTTCTTATCCTGAACAGGGGAAATAACAAAAAGAATACCTCATTGAAAGGAGGCATCAGGTTTATCCCTTATCCTGAAAGGGTAGATTTTAAAGATAAAGGTAGACGAAATTTTAATAAGATTGAAAATTTTGTTAAAACTTGACATAAATGAGCAATAGCTTAATAAAAATTTGATCAAAACCCAAAAGAAAATGAAATGAAAATAAAGATCACAAGATCAATTGAGAATTAACAAAATTTGAGGAAAAGAGCTTTCGTCTAATACTGCTTGCATATGATGAAGAAAAATGATTATAGATCAATAAAATGCCCCAGTATCATGGAGAAGAATGTAAGAATTGATAGAAGATCATTGTTTTATTGAAATGACTCTTTGAATAGTACAAAGGCTTTAGAATGAAAATTCTAAGTATAAAATTTCTTCAAATGCAGAGCATTGATGGGATCTGGCATTTCCACTCCATCTGCATTGATTAGACGATATGAATTGCGAGGAAGTGCTTCCTTAACCACATAAGGGCCTTCCCAATTGGGTGACCACTTGCCCCGTGGTCGGTGCTTGAGATGAGCTGTCGATCTGAGCACCAAATCGTTAACTCGAAATTTTCTCTCAATGACAGACTTGGCATAATGTCGGGCTATCCTCTGTCGATAAGCTTGAGCGTGCTCTGCTGCCTTGAGCCTCTTTTCATCTAGCAGATCCAACTGCACCAATCTCTGCTGCTGATATTGATCGAGTGGCAATTCTATAAGGGAAGCAAATTTGAGAGCGGGCTTTTGGACATGGAGAGGCAATACTACTTCAGTTCCGTAAACAAGTTCTGAAGGAGTGGCATTAGTCAGAGTCCGAATGGTGGTCCGATATGCCCAAAGTGCGTCATGAATTTTCTCATGCCAGTCTGGTTCTGTTTTCACAGTCCTTTCCAAAATACGGATCAAGATCTTATTGGTAGCCTCTGCTTGGCCGTTCCCTTGAGGATAATAGGGAGCTGAGAAGTGATGAGAAATTCTGAATTTAGAACAAAATGTTTTCATTCTCTCATTTTTAAAATGGGTTCCATTGTCTAAGACAATATCATGTGGCATGCCAAAGCGGCAGAGAATGTTTTTGTGAATGAAAGAAACCACATGGCGGCCTTCTACTGTGCGCAGAGTAACAACTTCAACCCATTTTGTGAAATACTCTGTCGCAGCCAGAAAGTATTTGTGGCCATTAGAAGCAGAAGGGGTAATTGGGTCGACGATGTCAAAAGCCCACATAGAAAATGGCCAAGGAGAGACAACTGACTGGAGATATGCGGTCGGAGCATGAATGTAAGGCGCGTGCAATTGGCACTTGACGCACATCTTCACAAATCTATGACAGTCCTGCTGCATGGTATTCCAATAGTACCCTGCTCGAATGATCTGTTTGACGAGAGTTTGATAGCCGACATGGCCACCACAAATCCCTTCATGCGCCTCTTGGATAACTTCCATAGCTTATTCTTTGTCTAAGCACCTTGAATACTCAGAACTGAACCCACGGCGGTAGAGGACGTTGGCAAGAATGAAATAACGGGTAGACATACGTTGAATCGCACGTTGCTCCCTTTTTGGCATCTCTGGTGGAAATTCACCAGTTTCGATGAAATTTTTGATGTTTTGATACCAAGGCTTCTCCTTCTGATTGACCTGGTTTACTTGCATAATTGAATCGAAAGCAGGTTGCTCAAGTCTGCCAACTTCAAAAGAACGACATGATTTACCACCTTTGAAGGATAGAATGGAGCCCAGACTGGCCAAACCATCGGCTATCTGATTGTGCTCTCTTCTTATGTGACTGAGCTGAAATTCTTCGAAGTTGTCCACAAGAGTTAGGATGATCTTCTGATACGGAATCAATTTGGAATCTTTCACTTGCCATTCAGTGTTAACTTGACTGACAACAAGTAGTGAATCGCCAAAGGCATGCACTCTCTTGACATTGAAATTTTGCAAAATTTTGAGGCCTTGTATTAGAGCTTCATACTTGGCCATGTTATGAGTGCATTGGAAACCAAGCTTGAGGGAATAAGGGATCATTTCTTTTTCTGGAGTGATTAACAGGACTCCGATCCCTATGCCAGACATGTTTTTAGAGCCATCGAAGAACAAGTTCCAAACTGGGGGCTGCTGGATATTACAGATGTGCTCATCAGGAAAATCATCCTCTGCTTTAATTTCTTCAGTCAGGGGGAAATCTGCCAACTGATCTGCGATCGCTTGGCCTTTAATCGACTTTTGAGAAACATACTCTAAGTCATATTACATTAGGAGGACTTGCCATTTCGCAATCCGTCCAGTGAGAAAAGGTTGCTCAAGAATGTATCTGAGAGGATTAAGCTTCGATAGGAATTTGATTTCAGAAGTCAATAGGTAATGTCTCAATTTCTGGCACATCCAAACCAGAGCTAGACAAGTTTTCTCCATCTGAGAATACTTCTTTTCATAATCAATGAATGTTTTGCTCACATAGTACATGGCGTGCTCTATCAGACTGCCTTCTTCATACTGCGCGAGGAATCCACCACAGGCATTCTGATTGACAGAAATGTATAGTAGGAGAGGTTTCCCCAACTTTGGCGGCTTCAAAACTGGTGGATTAAGAAGATACTGCTTGATGCGCTCAAACGAGAGCTGACATTCTGATCCCCATTCAAATTTAACTCCTTTTCTTAGCAAATGATTGAAAGGCTCACATCTCGTGGCCAGATTAGAGATGAACCTGCGAATAGATTGAATACGCCCTTGAAGGCTTCGCAACTCTCTGAGATTAGTTGGAAGCAGCATATCAATAATGGCTTTTGCCTTGGCTGGATCCAACTCGATTCCTTTCTTGCTGATAATGAAGCCGAGTAATTTGCCAGACTCCACTCCAAAAACACATTTTTGAGGGTTAAGTCTCAACTTGTAGAGGATAAGTCTTTCAAAAACTTGACTAAGAGCATCAAGATGATCCTCTTCTTCTTTAGACTTAACCAGAATGTCATCCACATATGCATCCATATTTTTGTGCATTTGATCGTGGAAAATGACGGCCATGGCCCTCTGATAAGTTGCCCCGGCATTCTTGAGCCCAAATGGCATTACAGTATAGCAGAAAGTTCTCCATGGAGTAGTAAATGAAGTCTTGGACTGATCACGAACGGCCAGCTTGATCTGATTATAGCCTGAATATCTGTCCATGAAAGAAAACATGGCATGACCCGCTGTGCTATCGATCAACAGGTCAGTATTGGGAAGCGGATAATCATCTTTTGGGGTGGCCTTATTGAGATCCCTGAAATCAATGCAAATCCAAACTTTTCCGTTCTTTTTAGGGACTGCCACGATATTTGCCAGCCAATCTGGATAATCAATAGCTCAGATAAAGCCTACTTTCAGCAAATCTTCAAGTCCTTCCTTGACTTGTTGCTCAATTCGAGGGTCTAATTTCCTCAATTTCTGCTTGTTTGGTCTAGCTTCTGGCTTCAACTTGAGTCGATGCTCAACCAGCTTGATATCCAATCCTGGCATATCTTCGTAAGTCCAGGCAAATACTTCCTGATGCTTTTTGAGGAATTGGATGAGTCTAGCTCTTTCAATTTCGCTTAGACTCGACCCGATTTTGAGAATTTTCGGATCATCCTCCGACCCAATGTTGATATCCTCAGTTGGATCTTGAACCAAAGATGAGGGTTCATCCTGCTTCTGAATGTGAGCAAATTCTGGTAATTCTTGAATAGTGGAATCAAATTCAGCTGGCTCTTCGGTCTGTTCTGCTGTCTGACTGACCTCTGCTCTGTCTTTCATCTCAGGAAACCTTGCCAATTTTAGATACTTGGGATTGATAATAAATCTTGCCATTGATTCAGGAGTTAAAGGTCGTGAAAATGCCAAAAAGAGGTTGTTTTTGAGAGAAAGTACGAGCCAAATCAAATTTTCGTATAAAGCAAAGAACAATGACATAGACAAAGTATAAGAAGGAAATGATAAATGCTCGAAGAGAAGATTTGATCTTTCATTGATTGAAGTAAAGTATTTACAAGACTTTAATAAAAGATGAGACTGTATTGTCCCTACAAGATAAAAAGAGAAGAAAAGAAAGCAGGAAAACTAAGGCATCATCTCTTCATTGGCTTCTTTTGACAAAAACTGTCCTTTTGCTGGAATCCTGTTCGGTGAACCCCAACCCTAAACTGTCCGCATGTCGAACTAGAATGATGGGCTCTATCATGTTGTCTTCATCTTTTCCCATGCCTCGAAATGGCTGATATCCATGTTTTATCAGCAGATCAAATCCCTTTCTTGCTTTAGAAAACTGAGGAAATAAAGGATGATCTTTGAAGGAGGTGTAATTAATGCGTCCTCCTAACTTGAAGAAACAAGGTCCCTGCCATTGGACCGCGGCTGCAACGCTCTCTTCTTCCATGACATCTTTCAGTTTTAACATTTCTAGACTGTCACTAAGATTGATTTCCTCTGCCTCCCGGATGCTAGGAATATCTGCTGTAAATGTCAGTCGAGGAATCATCGGCTGTGGCAGCCTTTCTTCAGGGTCTTCGCCCAAGACGGTAGTAATCATTCCACCCTTGGACCACTTGATGCACTGGTGGAGAGTTGATGGAACGGCATTGGCATTGTGGATCCATGTTCGTCCCAACAACAGATTGTAAGTCGGTGGCACATTGACGACATGGAATAGAACCTTATGCACTGAGTAATTAATGAAGATTTCTAAGAAGATCTTGCCCTTGGTAGTCTGCCCGTGATTGTCAAAGCCGTAAATGGTGATGGGATCACGCACATATTCCTCTTCCTTCAATCCCAAGGCTTTCGCTGTCATTTCTGGGCAAATATTTAAACTGCTGCCCCCATCAACAAGTACATGTGGGACAGTCATGCCCCTGGTCCTGACTACGATGTACAGTGCATTGTTGTGAAAAGAATGAGGCTTTGGCAGGTCCTCATCAGAGAAAGTAATAGGCGCATTGGTCATTGCTTGATTTACAATCTGCGCCATGTCTTCTGGCGTAGTGCCCGGCTTCACCTTGATCTTCCTCAATAAGTCATCTAACTTTTATTGATGCTTAGGAGAATCATGGGTTAATTCAAAAATAAAGATATTGGAGAGCGCTGTAATAGGCTTTTGAAGGCTTTTGGCCCGCTCTTCTGCTGCTTCTGAGGTTTCTGCTTCCTCTGCACAGGCTTCCTTTCTCAGAAATCTCTTTGGAAAAACTTGGGTTTTCCCACTCTCAACTGACATGTTTCTTATATTTAAAAATGAGAGGATATCCCCTCTCTAAAATGCAGGTTGATCCTGATGTAGAACCATTACCTGATGCTGCAAACTTATCTCCTCGCTGGAACAAGGACGTATGTGATTCTGCGAAAGGAAAGAATGCTCGGAAATGGTTGATGATGAATGTTTAGGGAATGGGGCGGACAGGATGTCCATTTTGCCCTCTTCTTTATCCTCGATGAGGATGCTTTTATCAATGCAGTCCTGGATCAGATGCTTCAGGATGAAGCAATATTCAGTGTCATGGCCCATCGCTCTGTGGAACTTGCGGTACTGTTCCTTAAATCTTCCCATGAGTACTGGCGGATCTGCAATCTTGGGAAGTTTTACCATCCCATGAGACAACAAGTATTCCAGAATCTTTTCTAGAGGCTGGTCAAGGGGAGTGAATTTTCGATCCCTGCTCCAGTTTATATGTTTGGGCTTTTCTTGAAGGTCCCCCTTTTGTTGAGGACCGATCGGGAGAGGCTTGTCATTGCTCTTGAAGAATTTGCTCTTTCTGCCCCTATTCTGCTCGGGCTTCGTACCACTGCCGCTGCCCTGATCATCTCCTGGAACCTCGGCGGAGTAAGTGAAGTGTGCCTTCTTCTTTGGATCCTGCACATTTTTTGCCAAGGCGACACCTTCATACATCCAGTTCTCTACCCCCATCTCGAGCCATTCTGCTCGCTCTGTCAGCTCAATAAAGGACTTGGAGGGATATGGGAAAAGAAGACTTTTTAGGGGTTGGGAGAAGTTATTGAGGATGACTTAAAGGGCATGCTCCTCAGAAATGGGATTCCTCATTTTATTGCAAAGGCTCCTCCATTTGTGGATGAAATCTCTGGCCTTTTCATTGGGCTCTTGCTTTAGGTTGCACAGGTGGTTCAGGGTGGGTAGCGCTTTCGTGTTGAATAGGAAGCGCTCAACAAACATGTTAACAACTTTTTCAAAATCCCTCAATTCGATGGGATTGACATGCTCAGCGTACCACTTGGCAGCTATCCCCTCCAGACTGTGGGGGAAACAGAGGAAGAGGGCACGGTTGTCTTCGCTGAACCGAGCGCATTCCGCAAAGAACATGGCAAGATGAGCCTTAGGATCCCCGGATCCATCAAACTTAATGAACTTTCTGGGGAGGTTCTCTAGATTGATGTCCCCTTCCAAGCCGAGGTAAAAATCCTGTCTAGTGTACGACCTTTTTCCTTTATCCCGGACTTGCAGGTCTTTAACTATTTTTGTCAAGGCCTGAATTGAATCCTCTGCACGGGCCCCATACTTGGGTTTGTTCACTGACACGAGCTCTTCTATTGGCTTCTTGGATTGCCGCAGATGTTTCGAGATGTAAATCAGCTGCTCTTCTTCAGAGTTCTCTTCTACTGATTCTGAATTTTCCGAAGAATTGTCACGTTGTACTTTCTGCTTGCTGATCTTGACCAGCTTTTTTATGGGCTTCTTCTTAGCTTTGGTCTTGGAAGCTGCCTTCTTGGGAACCGCCTTAGCCTGCTCGGCCATCATTTTAGTCATCATCTTTTGAAAGACCCGGTACATGGCCGGATCAACATCGCTCTCATCTCCTGAGTCATGCTTCTTGGATACTCTAGGAGAATTTATCTCCTCTGGCTCGCTGTCACTGTGTTGTTGAGCGGCCCTCTTATCAGCCCTTGTCTGAACCATTTTCAGATGCCAAAGCTTTTCTTTAGAATATGGGAATGGTTAGAATATGGAGGAGATTTTTTGAAAATTATAACTTTTGAAAAAAAAGAATGGAGGATTTCGGTAGACAATTTCAAGAGATTATCCCATTACCCAGGATTGGGTCATCAGACGATTTGTGATAATTGTGTTACCATTTGATGATAACAGAGAAATGTGCCTTGTTACCTAGGCGAGGTCGCCAACCATGATAAAATATATTGAAGAAATGCAGAAGGAATATCCCTTTTACCCAGGATTAGGTCGTTACCCCAAAATTTGTGACTTTTATTCGCGCTATAAACAAAATACAGAAAACAACATTTTTGGCCAAAAAGTAAAATTTTATTGATATTTTTAACATTCAAAGACAAAGAGAGGGTGGGCAAACAGTTTGCCACCACTCTTGATATTCAGATGATACATTTGGCCCAGGAAATATAGACAGAGAAATAAAGGAATCCCAGGTATATTTGGCGACATGATACGCCCCAGACCACTGATCCGACTGTAGGTTGAATTCTGCCACGTTGCCTGTCGGGAAACAGGTGTTGGCACGAACCTGCTGCTGCGAAAACTGCCTCAGACATCATTCCGGTTGATAATCAACACAAAAGAAAGGGCCCATCAACTTGTAGCGCTTGTCACGTGCATAGGTGTATCGAGGAACAGTCTCTCTTCTGTCAAAGAAGTCCCAAGTAATCTCCTCCTGGTGCAATTTTTCGATCAAAGCTCGGCATTGGATGACTGTCTTTGGTTGCTTACTGTTGAATCTGAAAGAACTGGCCTTCGAGGGAACATGTCGCAGGAACCATGACTGCAAGGCGTAGGTGCATCCTTCTACCAAAATGGTCTCCCCAAGAGCAAATCGAGCCAAGCCTCTGTAAAGAAAGGATAATGCGGCCATGGAGACTGAAAGCTGATGGGTCTGCTTGCTTCCCCATCTTCGAAAGAGCTGGGCGACTCTGATATCTATGAAATTCTGACCATCTTGGAAGAAAGCTAACCCTACTGTGCACAGGATCATGGCATGCTGAATTCTGTCTTTCGCTGCTCGAGACAGAGTGCCAACCTCTTTGTAGGCTCCGTACTTGTGATATAGTTCGAATAGGTCAATGAATTGATTCCCACTAATCTCAATGAGAGGCCAGGATCTGCTCCCTGTTGCTCTGGCCAAGGCCTCTCGAACATCTACCCCTTTGATGTTAATAAAAAACTGATGCTCGACAGGATCATCTGACTGACCAGCTGGTTCGAGCAATCCCATAATGTCATTGAACTCATCCATCAGTAGAGTCATCTCTCCCCATGGAAACCAGAATGTGCAGGTACGTGGATTCCATCGTTCTGCCATAGCCTGAATCAGGGCTTCATTGATGGTTCGCTTGCCTGCCGCTGATGCCATCTCCAACCCACAGTCATCCAAGTGGTCTAGAAACATACGTGAGAAGGTGGCGAACCAAGAATAATACCATCGAGGGAGGAAAGGACGAGACTGGATGACCCGCAGATCCGGGGGTCCATCCTGAATCTGATAGAAGACATGATCTCGGGGAAAGACAACATCGAGGGAATTTGACGCCATTGAGATGATACTGGGACAAAGAATAAATAAGGAGAATTTAGATAGAATGCAGGACTTACGGATAGACTCTTGAAGAATCAAACCTAGAAATTTTGAAGAAAAAAATTTAAAGGGATTTTCCAGGGTTTTTGAAGAAAATTTGTTCTAAAAGAGAAAAGAAATGTAGGTAGAGAGAAATATACACCAGGGGTTTTTGAAAATAAGGGTAAGTTTTGAATAATACACCCAGGGTTTTTGAAAAAGGGTTTGATACATATATATGAGAGAATAAGGAATTTATCATACAACTAAAGTTGCATAAACAAGGATGCGCATACAGCACTCCCTAAAGGCTGACTCTAAATGCAATATTTGAAATGACTTGTAGGACCTTAATCCTAACTCTAGGGTTTAGATCATCTGATTCCAGTCAAGATACGCCGATATACCCAAGCCGAAGCTCGAAGTACGTGGCATAGAAATACTTCTCCGGTTCTAAGGTAATGGCTTCCCAACATCCTTGAGCACCTACCGATATACCTCGAACTATGGCCCTTAGGTACGTGGTAGGGGGGGCGCGAACCCAAATAAGTGGTCCAGTTGTGAGGCTCTCTCCCGAACTATGGTTCAGTGAGACAGCCCAACAACGTGAAGACCGGGACAATATAGGTAAGGGATGTTTTTGAAAACATGTACAACATGCAAAAATAAATCAGATGGCTCTAATGCAAGTCCTAAAGAGATAGATTAAAATGAAGAGAAGCATACACTTGCATACATTGTTTTGCATTCAATCCCTAGAATTGAGGAGCGTTGTATTTCTGACCTAAGTCTAATGTGAGCATGAAATAATCTCCTCAATATGGTCCTACCAAACCATACTTAAATCCTATATGCAATGATGTCAGCTTAGGACAAAATCTAGGCCCCAAAGGTTTGCATGAAAATATAGCTGACATATGTAGAATAAAGACTTAGATAATATCAAAGCAAAGCAAAAGGCATTAAATTCGACCGGATGAAGACGAATCCCATCTCGGTCGCCAAAACTGTGATCATCGCAAAAATTTTCCTATTCTCTGGTTGGTTTCTCTCTCTTCCGTCTCTTTTCCTTTTTCTATCCTCTATTTTCCTCCTTTTTGAAGGGAGGAGAATAAAAGATAGAAAAAGAAAGGGAGAAGAGAAAAGGAAGAGAAAAGAGGAACTCTTTTGCGCGGTCTCACTTGACCTTAATTTGAAAACATTTAGGAATTTAACTCGCCTCCGTTTTTGAAAATGTGCGGGAAAAATGGAGAGACGGGATTCTCTCGTCGGTACGAGGTTCGACCGTTCCTGGCGCCTTTACCAGGGGTAATCGAACCAAGGATCGAATCTATGCCTTTTGCTTTGCCTAAATATAATTTAAGAATTTATCCTAACTCTAAATGCATAAAGAATCATACTTGTGCAATGCAAGGATGTATGCTCTTTTGAAAATTGATTTAGAAATTTCTGAGTATTCTGAGATGAACATGGTAAAGGAGTGAAGAAATGATTTAATCTAACTTAGAACTTGAGATAGATCAGAGGAGTTCTAAGTTTTTGAAGTAAATCAGGATTGGAAGAATAAATGAGAAAGAATGACTTGAAGCTTTGAAAATGAAAGGAAATGAAGTTTTAAAGTCAAAAATGGACTTTGAATTTGAATTTAGGAAAGGAAATGAATACTTGAGATGGAATTGAATTTGGATTTTTAAGTTTGGAATGGATCTGAGATAATCAAATGGTATTTAAGAATAGAAATGGATTTAGGGAGTTCAGATGAGATCTGAAAATGGAATTGGATTTGAAATCTAGAATTGGGAATGGAATTGGATCTAAAGATGGATTTAAGATCTGAGATCTGAGATCCGATATAAAATTGGGTTCTGGATCCTAAGATGGATTTGGATCTGAAGTCTGAGATCCAAATATAGAATTGGGTTCTGGATCCTAGAATGGATTTGGATCTGAAGTTTAAGATCCAAAGTAAAATTGGAGTCTGGATCCTAAAGGGGAATTGGATCTGAAGTCTGAGATCCAAAAGTGGAATTGGACTCTGGATCCTAAAGAGGAATTGGATCTGAAGTCTGAGATCCAATATGAGTGTTGAATCCTGGATCCTAAAATGGATTTGGATCTAAGGTCTGGAATCCATGATGCAACTTGGATCTGGAATCTAAGATCCAGAAGTAGAATTGTATTTAGAAAACTGGATCCAAGTTGATCTAACTTTGGTTTTTGGGTTTTGAAAAGCCAAGTGGGACTTTTGAAGCTGGATCTAGGTTTTTGAAAGCCCAGATTGAATTTAAAATTTAAGAAGAGTCAAGATTCAAAATCAATCTCAAACTTGTGATTTTGATTTTGAAGATAAGAAGATAGACTTGATTTTTGAATTTGAAGATAAATCAGAAACTTCAAAGTCAAATTGAACTTTGAAATTGAATTTTGAATTGAGTTGGAAATTTGAAGTTTGAATATAAAATGATTTTGGAATTTCAAAGTCAATTTGGACTTTGAAATTGAATTTTTGAATCTTGAAATGAGATAGAATTGGATTTGAATAAGATTTGATCTGAGAAAGAAAGAAGAAGAATCACTTGGAATTTTGAAAAAGAAATTTTGGAAAATATGATGCAATTCTATCCTATATGATGAATGAATTTGAATAAGTTGAAATTGGATTTGAAAAATCATATTTCATTCTTCAAGTGAATTTAAATAAGATTAATGATATAATACACTCATGACTATGGTCATTGAATGTATTATATAATAGTCATATCTAAATTCAAATGAAGGATAAAATACCTTTTTGGTGCTTTTATAGAATTTAAAATGAAATTAACCCTCAATATACCCTGACTATGGCCATTGGTATATATTTTGAGTTAATTTTAAGTTAAATTCTGATAAAAGAAGATTTTTTTTTTTTTTAGGAAAATATGATGAATTTTGAAAATAGATCCAGTGTGGATCCAGTGTTATTTTATAAAAGATAAAAATGCTAAGTTTTGTCCACACCCTGACTATGGCCATTGATGTGGATCATCAACTTAGTATTTATTATCTCTTACGAAATGGTGCACGTGCCATTCGTGTTTTACCATTGTGAGAATTTTTGAGAAATAAAGAAAAATGCATGAAAACAAACAATTCATGATATTTACAATGCTCATTCATTCTACCTAAAGCAGGAAATGTAAATTTTCATTCAAATCTAGCTATTACAACTGTTGAGAAACTCTGTTTTGATGTCACATAATATGATACACTGTCTCATTTGATATGATAATATGTCCTCTTGAAAAATGTTATATTATGACTGAATATGTTTTGCCATGAATCTAACGAGTATTTGATGCAAGGATATCTCACCCAATAAGGATGGAGACTTCATGTTCAAGTACAAATAAGGTGCAATCATACTCCTTGAAGAAAAAGCTTGATGAGCCATGCATTCCTAAAGTTCAAATGAAGAGATCGGCTACCTCAAGTTGAAGACTTCTTTCTTCTTTAGAGTCATATGTAACAGAACCTTCAGGAACTTGCATATTGCATATTACATACTCATTCATAAACACTATATCATCAAAGTATACGATAGTTTCAAAAAGCTCCTTTTTGAAAACTAATAATTGTACCTTCTTACAACCTTTTATGAAAAAGATATTTTGTCATGTAATAATTGTACCTTCTTACAACCTTTTATGAAAAAGACATTTTGTCATGTAATAATTGTACCTTATACTATATACAAGACAACATGAAAAAAGGAATGTAGGAAAAAGACAAAAACATAAAATCGGCTACATGGAGAAAACAAATATAATATGTTTTTGAAAAGACTCTAGTTACCTTCTTTAAAGAAATATTTCTAATACAAGAAGAAGACAAAAACATGAATCGGCTACACAAAAGAAAAACAAATATAATATGTTTTTGAAAAGACTTTAGTTACCTTCTTTAAAGAAATGTTTTTTTTTTTATAAGAAGAAGACAAAAACATAAATCGGATACACAAAAGAAAAACAAATAAAATATGTTTTGAAAGGACTCTAGTTACCTTTTTTACAAAACCATAGAATGTCGACTTACTTGAAGTCATCATTCTCTTTACAAAGCATTAAATACCTCCTGTAACAAATCCTTGTTAAAATCCTTCTCAAAGATTGTCGACCTTCTTTTGGTCCTCATTCTCTCTGGAGACTTTGAAAAACACAACATAAAGAAAACACTTGACATGACTATGTACAAATATCTCAAAGCACTCATAGTACTTACACTCATTTAAAGCAAAGAAGTACTAATGTACCTCAAATCATTAATTAGAATAAAGACAAAACTACAACCCAACGTTCAATGTACTATTGTAAGAAATAGACTTTTTACATAAAATATGTATTACCTAAAATATTACAAACGACTAGTGTACCCTCTATTTTACTTTTATGGAAAAAGGCATTCTCGAACTTCTCTAAAAGATGTTTTTGAAATGACATAACATTTCACATTTCAAAAAGTTACAATTCCAAAATATAACAACTACTTTTTAAAAGCTATATAAACACACTCAAATAAACTATTCAAACAATGGAATGGAATAGACGTGTGAGCTTACAACGAGAAAAATTCCTATTCGATATTTGAAAAGAGAGCCTTGAAAAAGAAAGAGAAAAAGAAAAGAAAGAAAAGAGAAAAAGTCAAGTCCAGCTCTTTGACAAAGAGTATCCTCTGAGTGACAAAAAGAACATTCTGAGAATCCTTCATTCGTGCATTCATATCATTCTGAAGGTTCTATAGGAAGTATTGTAACTCTGTTATTCACTGTATTTCCTTCTTTGTTGAAAGAAGTAGACCTCTGAGAAAGAGAGTGTTGCCCTTCTCTGTTGAGAGAAGAAGACCTCTGTGAAAGAGGGTGTTGTCCTTCTCTGGTGTGAGAAGAAGACCTTTGTGGAAGAGGGTGTGCCCCTTCTCTGTTGAGAGAAGAAGACCTCTGAGGAAGAGGGTGTTGTACTATTTATCCGGTGACTCGGATGTTATAGTGGAAAGCTCAAGTGGTTTGCTTGGGGACTGGATGTAGGTCTGGATACTGACCGAACCAGTATATATTCTGTGTTTTATGTGTTGTGCCTTATTGCTTAATTATTTTATTTTATCGATCTTTATCATATTTCACTATTCACCCCCCCTCTAGTGGAATTTCAACAACTTGGAGTTTGAATTGAAATTACAATTTCTAAAAACATGATACTTTTCATACATCTTCCTGCAAAACAACCGGGTTAGTATTGAAAAGAGGAGGAAAATCACATATATCACATGGATATTAGTAGTGAAATGCCAAGATATATATGGGAAATGATATATATACATATACATATCTATGTATATATGTATACGTATATTGTACATATACAACATAAGCCATATAAGAATTGGGGTTGGAAATGGGCACAGGTATTGTGTAGGTAATGGAGGTGATGTGCAATAGACAACATGAATGACTAAAGAAGATGTCTTGCAGCTGATGTTGGCAGAGGTGTGGAGCTAGCTGCAGGGTGTAGGTAATGGTGGAGATAGAGAAATGAGTGACATGAGTGGTTGTAGGTATGAGATGGAGCTGTCGGCAGAGCCAATGAGAGTGGAATGAAGCTGGGAATGATATGATGCAGTGGCTGGGATTGATTAGAGGTGTAAGAAGTGGGAATAGGAAAACTGGAATATGTTGACAGTAGGTGGGGTCGTAGGCGAGTGAAGGAAATGAAGATGGTAAGATGATAAAGGGGGAAATTTACAAAGATGAATGGAATGTTACCACTAAGCCAGGCGTTGCTGTAATGGAATATTACAGCAATGTTAAGCATGAATGTCATCGCCAGGTTAGACCTTGCTGTAAGCGAATTTACAGCAACATTGAGAATTACTGTAAATGGATGGAGTACATACAGCGATATTGAGCAATGCTGCAAATGAATGATAGGTATGGGCAGGATGAAATGGAAGGCAAATGATGCTATGTAAGGTGTGGGCAATGGTGGAGATATATATAGGTGAATGGGGATTGAGTGCCAATCAAGGCATGCAGCAATGGTGTGCACACAGCATCCATGTATGTATTTACAGCAGGAAACAATGTATGGTGGCACTGTGTTGAAGTTTATGGGGTACAGCTACAGTAGGGGCTAGAGTTGACTGAAGGAGATATACCGATGCTGTCACAAGTGAGTGAATGGGTATAATTGATGCTACCGGGATAGTCCAGCAACTGGGTGGTGAGATGTTAATGAGGCAATATACATGCCATTATGAAGAGAATGAAGATGGTGGTAAAAGATATGTATGATGTGAGTGATACAGGGGAATGAGTGGCATTAGGTAGATGTGAATGTTGCAACAGGGATGTTTTGCAAGTGAATAGGAGCTGGAAATGGAAGCTAAGTACAATGGTATATATATATGCAGAATGACATAGTGTTCAAGAATTGAAGTTGGAAACAGATGCCTGTGGAAGATGAGCTGCTGTATGTGTGGGGCAAATGGTGAATGAAGTGGGTAAATGGAGATGGATGCTAAATGAGCATAGACTGGACAGGGTACGGAGACTCTGTTGTAGGTAGTTCACAGCAGTAGGGGCTGTGGGTGTTGAAGTGGCAATATACTTAGTAAATACAGCCAATTGTGTTAGCTGTGGGGTTTGATGGTGGCTCACACCCATCGATGGAACTGTTGTAGTAGGTGGAGGTTAGTGGGCGTAGGGTGCCAAAGTCTGTGACCAAAGTTATGCAGTCATATATAACATGCTAAAAAAAAATGTTGGCCGTTGGGGGTGTTATGTTGGAAATAACATGAATGGAAGTGCGAAACATGAGGTGGGATGCTGATAGTGCTGAAATGTTCTGGTGACCTGAAGGGTAATTGGTGATTCTCTAATGCCGACGAACGATGACAGGAAAAAGTTTTCCCTATCCCAGTATGGCCCTGCAAGCTAAACATTTAATAAACAGAACCATGTGAATTCGTTCACCTGGTACCCTCCCATTTTCATATATGAAAGAATTTAAAGGGTCTCTTTGACATAATCTTCCTGAAAACAACCTGCAGTCATAGCGACTCATGAGACTTCACCCTTTTTACTCACCTGACCAAAAACTATTAGAGTGACAGTCATGTGACCATAATTTTGAACATGTGATTATCAATACATCCCAAAGTGACATTGAATTCATGCATTCACAACAGACAATTTGAACATTCAATCGTTTATCCAGCCCTATTGATGTTAGAGCAGAAACAAACAAACCAATTACAATATAGGTGAATCTACTGAAAATCAATATTGACATTCTGTATGGCAAATATTTGTAACACGTCCCCTACGTAACCCTCTTTGACATGTATGACAATCACCATAACTCAAGGAGCTGCCTGTGCATCGCACTAAATACAATGCGCCATTCAATGATTCTGATATATAGATGCAGATGCTTTTGTCACAAGTGAGACAAAATCCCACAGAATAGTCTGTGCATGGATTTCTTTGCTATTGAATTCCAGATAAATTCATACTCTTTTCCGAAGAACAAAGAGACCTGCTTCTTAGCAAAACCATCGAAGGTATCATTCTTATGAGGTAATCCTAACTGAAGAAGGATCTTTAATACTTGCTAAATCGTTGGGCACAATTTCAAGAGGACCAGTGAATGACCCTCAGGGATATATTGACATTGAATTTACTCTTAGAACTATACAAGGGCCATCTGACGCACTGGCAGGCAATATATGAGAAGAATGAAGGGAAACATAAACTTGATAAATAAAACTTTGCTGTGGAACGAATCCCAGCCAATAGCAGCGAAATCTCAAATAGGAATTGATTATAGATTGACAGGAATATTAATAAAAAAAAAAAAGACATAATGTAAATCACGATGCTTTGCTATATCTGACGCACACAAGGTCTATTCAGAGCTACCCAGATCAAAAGTCAAGCAGGGATGATGTTATGGGCTATTAAACCATACAGCCAACATGGAAGAGGTGAATCAAATGATATACAGAAAAGACTAAAAAAAAAAAAATCAGCCGATCCAAACGAGGATCTAGGTTAAATCAAGCAAGCAATCAAACGTAAATACTGGATAAGGAGGGAACTAAGTTGCAGAAATTGTGAGGATGCAGAATGATGGGTTTGAGATTGCTTGCAACATAGTACATCCGATGATTCAAACATACGTACCATGAGCAACTTGCAGAATTTCTTTAAAATTTTACAAGGTGCCGGACATTAGGAATGGAACTTGTTCCAGAACATGAAACCCTTGTCGTTAATGTATAATGAAATACCTCATAATCTCCCTTCATGGTCCCTTATTGATTCTCCGGTAAGTGTACATCCTTGTTCAGTTATGCCTTTATTGAGGAGAACCAATGAGGAAGATATCCTCCACTTCATGAAAAGGTGTCCACAAGACCCTCATCCATTCCCCTGACTCTAAAATATAAGGGATTCTGAGATCTGAAAGGGATTCTGAGATCTGAAAGATACGTACCCCCCCCCCCCTTTTTTTTTAGATGGAAATCAGGTAATTCCTAAACTATGTAACCGAAAAGAGAGACTACCTTTGCACAGACTAAAAAAAAAATTATAAAACGGTAAGAAATGTTGGGATTCCTCATCCCGTTAATGTTGCATATCTGTAAATAGGATTTGCTAAGGAGCAAACCAAGGTTACAGGGATGCTTTAATGAAAAAGAAAAGGAAAAAAAAAAGAAAAAGTCTGAGAAACAGGGGATGTCTTCAGTAGAGAGAAATAGACAATACGAAAGAAGGAGGAAGGCGAACCACTTACCTTTGGCGTGCTTGTGATTCTGAAGGAGGGAGCGGACGTCTTTTTTGAGGGGAAGGAGATCAAAGAGAGAGGCTGGGGCGCTCCTTTCTTAAGGAGGGTGGATGCTCCAGCAGAAAGGGCGATGAAGGTGGATGATGGGTATCTCCTGTAATGGCAGGGGATTTGATCACTTGCTACTGAGAAGGAGGAATATCGGTGGCTATTGTATGTCACTGCCAGATGAGATCGACTCCTATGATTTGAGGATTACTGGAATTCTGAAGGAGACAGCCGATCTCAACCTTTGTTTGCAGGAGTTTCTGAAGGAAGGAAGGGGTCGATTCTCCTTCAGGGGGAATTGAAAAGAAGCCTGGAGACTTCGCTTTTGCTTGTAGGGGTTCCGGAAGAGGGAAGCAAAAGGGAAATGATGGATGAAAATCGATGAGAGAGTGAATCCTTCAGCAAAAAAGGTGGACAACGGATGGATCTTGCTCTCTTCCCCTGAGAATCGATAGCAGCCCCTTCTTAAAGGGCAAATGGAGGGTTCGAGAGTGGGTTTGTTCAGGATGGAAGGCTGAGGGAGAAGGAGGTCGTTTGAAGATCTGCGATGGAGAGAGAAGGAGGAAAAGTGCGGGAGCAAACCGTTGGCTTTTTGTGATATTTCCTAAAAGAGGCTCCCTTTAAAAAAAGTTTTTTGTAAAATAGTTCAAAATTGAGGTTTTCAGCAAGAAGCTCCTTAAAACCCTGAGAATCATTTGCTTTTCTTGTAGTTTTTCCAATTTTTTTGGTTTTTTTATGTTATTTCTCCATTTTTTTTGTATTTTTAGAATAAAATCCTAAAGTTTTACGAGAAACCAAAGATTAAAACTATTTTTTTTGTGTTTTTATAAAAATATTTACAAAAAAGAATTTTTCTGAGAATTTAAAAGCTATTTTGAGAAGATTTCTTCAGAAATGGGTTTATATCCGAATTTTTGAGAAAAAATCGAGGTTTACAATCTCGAGCTGAGAAATATAGGGTCGAGAATCCAACAGAGTGCCGGAGTAGCCGCCCGATCCTTTCAAAATCATTTTTTGGTATTTTTGCAATTTTATTTTGGAAATCGGACAATGGGGCTCGGATTTGGATTTAAAACACTGGGTTCAGACCCGGAGTTGAATTTGAATATATCAATGTGGAATTTAATCTGGAAATCTAAAGAAAGACTGAAATTTAGTTTTGAAATTGCTTTGATTTTCTCAGAAAATAGAGTCAGGGGCAAAAGGGGTCATTTTTACAAAACTTTGAAAAATTTGGGGTGTTCACACCTATGTTCCTCACTGTCCTGCCATAGACAGTTCAATTTCAGTTCGAGGTCGAGGCACCAATCTTTTTTTCACAAAAAGGTCACCCATTTTAAAAGTTATTTAGTCTCAGCAATGAGGCACCCAAGATCAACCCCTTTTCAAGCTTTAGGGAATTTTTTTCATCCTCTTGCAAAACCCCTCTTAGATTTATTGTGCAAAATCCGAAGGTTTCATCATGGTTTCTTTATTCGAGGATTCCATTATTTCTCCCCGATCAGGTTAAGGGTCAAACCTGAGCCGCGTTTCTACATAAGGTATTTTTCATCCCATCCAGGTTAAGGGCAAAACCTGAACTTCACTTCTGCAGAGTGAATCTTTCTTCTTTATTCTCCGTTCCATATCTATCACCTTCACCAGGGCTAATTTCTTGATACCCAGTTAGATCCTTCTAACTGGGGCATCTTTTTTTTATAGCCCAGATTTGGTGTGTTTGTCTTTGCCACTAAGCTCGGCCCTAAATCGGTTTAGTAGCAAAGAGGGGCATATGTAAACACCCTAAATTTTCACTCGCATTCACAAACACCTCTCTTCAGCTGCTGAGACCTGTTCTCTGAGGCTTTTAGAGAAGAAATTGGTTAACACCTTAGCCTAGATCACTGAGAGGTCCAATTCTTGTTTCAAATCCTCAACATTTCTATATTCTGGCTCAAATATTTATCTTTAGCTGTAAATTTTTAAAATTTTATCTGTGTCAGGGGTTTGAGATTTTAAATCTTTTGTTCATAGTGCATTTCCCTGAAAATATTGCATGTCAGTGCATATCATTGCATGGCATTCCACGTCATTGCATGTCATCTCGAGGTCCAGAACTCTAGTTTTGAAATTTTCAATCCAGATTCGAATTTTAAAACTTTTTGAAATCAACTCCAAACCATGGGTTTCTAAATCAATATTTTATCATTTATTAACCCCTAGGACCCTACATTTCGAAATATTTTCCTGAGAAAACAATCTGGATTCCTTTCAAACTCGATTTTTAAATTTTTAAGCTGGACTCACTCTGCAAAGGGGAATAAAACTCTAATTTTTGAATTTTATTTCAAAAATGCAAAAGCTTTTTATTTAGTCCAAAATCTTTCTTTTTCTTTTTTTTTAGAAATATTATAAAATCATTTTTAACCCCTTTGGTTTTTCAAATCGTTTCTAAGTCATTCTTTTAAAAAAATAAATGTATACCACTCTAAGTGACACCACATTTAGAAGAAAATTTCAAAATTAGGCTAGGTATAGTTAGCTAATTTCTTGTTTAGATTAAGATCTTAGACAAATTCCAAAACAGAGCTTAGAATTTCGTCTTTTTCTTTTTAAAGTTTCAATTTTGAATTTCAAATAAAAAAGCTTTTTCAAAAATTTGAATGTAGGCCCACTCCAAGGTGGCGCCATATTTGAAATTTTTCAAAAATTAGTTAAAGTGTTTTTACTAGTTAGGATTTAGTAAAAAAAAATGGAAAATCGTCCCCCCATCCCTAGAAACTAGGATTAGCTAGATTCTTTTTATTTTCTTTTATTACCTTTTTTACCTCTTTTCCATCCTCATTACCTTAGGTAAAACCTCAGCCTATTAATCCTCCTTGGTCGACCCCCTAGAGAATGGGAAACCTCTCCCTACTTTCCCCCTATTTCCCTTTTCTCTTACATCCCTATTCCACTTTTCCTTCCTTACTTGGACCCCCTCGCTCTTTATCGCCACCCTCTCTTTCTTGTTCAGGGGACTCATGATTTGGCAGCCTTTCTCCTCCCTTCAGCAGCTCTTTCTCCTTCTCTCTCACACACGCATTTGCTTTTTTTTTCTCTCTCCCCTACGCACTTCCTTTTCTCCCTCAAGCACTTGCTCCTTCTTCCAATAGCAGCCTCTTCAGCCCTCTCCATTATAGCAGCATCTCCAGCCATTGCAAGCAAAGATCCAAGGTAGAATCTTTAGTTCTTTTTTTTATATATATAGTTTGTATTGACTTTCATTAAATAATCATGATATAATATGAAGTTATTTTCTCTTATGTATTTGTTGTTAGGAAATACAACGTGAAACAGATTCACGTTGGTAGAAAATTTTCTTTATGAATTTAAATGACAGGCTATACAAGTAAGAGGATTCCTTCATTCGGTGGAACGAATCCCTCTTTCCAATAGCCAATACTAAGCATAGATCATACTTCCCGGATTTTCTTCTGTTTCACCTTTATTTCCATGTATACTTCATGTCTTAAGCATTACGTTTAGTTATATTTCATCATTTCATATTCATTTCACTTACTTAGTTTAGTTTCATTAAAGCTTGATTGATGATTTATAGGTTTTAATTCCATGCGTACAGAAGCATTGTTATTTCATGGATAAATCCTTTTCAATAAATCTCAATATTTTTATGTTGAATATGGTTATCTGTCTCTGATCTCCCATAAAAATAAAAAAAACATGAATCATTTTGATGTCTGTAACCCTGTTTAAAAAATGAAATATCGAATTGGGGTTTTAGTGCTGTGAAATCACTATATGTGATAAAGGCTGAATTGTTAATTCGAGATCTCCCTCATGGGAGATTCGATTAACAATCTATAAAAAATCAGAGTGTTCATAGAGGGATTTAGTATTTTACCTGATTTTATCGGAATTTTTTACTAAGGTTTATTATTTTTCATAAATCGGGATATACAGACCATGTTGCAGAACCTATTACAGGTCGCCGGTGCTTTAGATCGACTTAGGTCGATCATAGCTCCCTGCCTGTAGATCTGATCCATGGTCTGTCAAAAAGGGATTTTATTCCTGGGATGTCTACTATTAGCATCTCAAATTTCATGATTTTAGGACCTGATTTACTATTTATCCTAGAATTTTAGATTAGATCTGTCGATTTTCTGTTACTGCATGTTCATTGGATTTAGGCATGTGTTATCATAATTTTTTCTCAGTAACCGTAAATCAAATTGTAGATCTACAAAAATAGAATATGTCCATCTGTGTGTCTACAGTTCTCCCCTAAATTTTTACAATTTTTAGTTACTTTTTAATATTTTTGGGGGGATTTTAGATCAAAAGTCTGTTATTTTTCATTAGCTTTAGGCAAGGCAGAATTCGACCTGTGTTGTCGGAGTTGTAACTCTCCGACCATAAGTCGAATCACGGATCTGTAAAAGGCAAATCTGTTTGTCCTCCTTTATATTTTATTCATGCAAAATTTTAGGGTTTTCCATGTTGATCTGATATTCATTTCGTGCTAAATACGGCAGTTGGTTTGTAATCTCGAGTTAAATTGCTCATTTTATCACATTTTGCATAATTATCATATTAAATCAATGTGAAAATCCTAGTTTTCCATGTTTATCTTGTTCTTAGGGTTATTAGGAATGTATATGTCGAATTATTTTGGATTTGGAGCCCATTTGGGGCTTCGTGTGATGAAAATGTGAAAATTAGATATCTGCGGAGTCTCAATTCGTGCAAAATACTAGTGAAATTCGATATTTTAGAAAATTTTGCATTTTAGGGTTTTATTGCATATATAGCCATATCATGACATCTCATGTTCGATTTTATTCCCATTTACATTCATTTGAATTTCAAAATACTCATTTTTGCAAAAAAAAAAAAAACTTTTCTAAAAACCCTAATTTCAAGGCCATTGTCTTGTTATCAGGGGCATTTTGCTTAATTTCATCATAATTTTGAATTTTAAAATATTTTATTTTCTTATTTTCTGGCATTTTTATCATTTTTCATTGTACTTATCTCAGAGAGGAATGAAATTGGGTTTATATCTGTATAAAATCCGATAATTTTTCAATATTATTGCATAAATCCGGAAAGACCTACATATCTGTGCTAACCCATTTTCTAGTTTTGCAAGGATATTCAAGTAGACAAGTTTATTTTTTTCTTTTATTTATTCATTGATATAAAATCAAATATAATATTGGAATAAGAGTTTACATTTTCTACATAGAATAGGATTGCATTGCATATAGTTTGCTTTCGTAGTTTTTAATATCTAATGAATGATGATTCATGTGATCTTCGAAATCCACTATGGTTGACACGAATGGCACATGCACAAGCTTTTAGGGAGTTGGCAAACTCGGTGGAGTTCGTATTTATGGCCATAGTCAGAATATGAGCAAGACCTAGATTTGTCATTTTCGTATAAGCCACATTCAACCTACACTCTTAAGCTATTTTTTAAAACCACTGCATCTTTCAAATGATTTTCCGTAAATTCCTTAGAAGATATCTTTTGAAGTTACATTCTTTCATTCATGTTAGTTAGTTTGCATCATGAAAGTATTTCAAATAGCTGCACCCCTTTTGCTGATTTATTTCATTAAGAAATCGATTTTCTCATAAAAAATATTCAAATGATTTCAAAAATCGATTTTCTTGAAGTTTCAATCAATTTTCCATTTAAAAGGAGATTTTCAAAGTGGTTCATAATTTTCCAAGGAATATCTTTTCCAAACCTTTTCCAAATATCAGAAGCAAACATCAGCTTTTCAAAATGTGCATTTTTTGAAAAACTTCATAGCACACGCCTGATTCTTTGTGCATTTAGGAACAAAATATCGATATTTATAAATGAGCTAGAGTTAAGTACATGATCGATCCTTGGTTCAATTACCCCTGGTTATGGCGCCAGGAACGGTTGAACCTCGTACAGACAGGCGAGTCCCATTCTACGAAATTTTCTCGCAAATTTCAAAAATGGAGGCGAGTTATTTCTAAAAACAATTTTCAAATCTTGATCAAGTTTGACTTGCAGAATCGTTTCTCTCTCTCGTAGAGGGAGGGAAAATTTTTGTGACAATAACAGTAACCTGAATTTGGGAAGTTCGACCAGTGTAAAAACTGGATTTAGGTAGTTTGACCAATATAAACTGGATTTGCGAAGCTCGGTCACTGTAAAAACCTGATTTAGGTAGTTCGACCAACGTAACCTAGATTTGGGAACTTCGACTAGTGTAAAAACTGGATTTAGGTAGTTCGACCAGCGTAACCTGGATTTGGGAAGTTCAATCAGTGTAAAAATCACATTTAGGTAGTTCGACCAGCGTAACCTGGATTTGGGAAGTTTGACCAGTGTAAAAACTGGATTTAGGTAGTTCGACCAGCGTAACCTGGATTTGGGAGAAAAAATTAATTTGAAGGTTTGAAATTAATAAAATTACAACCCAAAAGTTGAAAAAATGATTGACATTGGTAAGATTATAAACCGAAGGTTGGAAAATGATTAAAACTGATAAGATTGTAACCCAAAGGTTTGAAAATTGATAAATTTATAATCCGAAGGTTGGAAAATGATTGAAATTGAAAAAATGGTAACTGATGTCTTCTTTTAAATCGTTGTAAATTTTGAAAAGATTTTTATATGAAAAACATGTGAAAACCAGACATCAAATAATAAAAACCGGTTCTCACTAGTGGATGAGACCGGGTCGAACTCAGGGAACGGGAATATGTTGTATTCAAACACACAAGTCTAAACTATTCTTTATTGCCGAATTATTGAAATGTAAAATGTTTCAAAAGAGGTAAAAACAACTAACTATTACAACAAATGAATACCCTTCGCAGAGGGCGTAAAGTGCAATATTTACAAACCCACTTAAATTCCTAAATCTAAACTAAAAAGTAAAAAGACTTTATTCTTCGTACTTCGTGTCACGTAATCGCTTTCGCTCCAGTCCTGTGCTATCCTGCACAATTCAGATGAACACGAGCAGTACCAGAGGAAGAAGAAATAAAATGTATACTAAACTAGCTAAATGCTAAAAATACGAAGGAAATTATGCAAGATTACTGATTACTAATTACAAACTAAGTACAACTGCTAATTATCTTACTTAACTCAATGAAACAAACTTATTCTCCTAATCCATAACAATTGGATAAACTAACATCAAACTAGTTACTTAACTAAACAACTAACTAATTACTCAATTAACTAACAGTAATTTCAATTAACAACTAACACTTACTTATCAAACCTGAAATGAATTGAAAATCGTAAATCAAGGAATATAAACAAAATTTGCAATGACTTAGTAAACAAAAATTAAACTAAGAATGTAAAACAGGAAACAGAAATGACAAAAACCGAAATTGAATGAAAGAAACAGAAAATTAAGGAATTCAAAACATAAGGGAAGAAGTAAAAACAATAAGGAAATTCTAAAAAAAACAACAAACTGCAATTAAAGAAAGAAAAAAAAAAACAGTAAAACAAAAAATTAGTAACGATTCAACTAAACAGGAAAAAAAATTTGGAATCTACTACATAATCAAATCCAAAATTATTGAACTAAAACTAAAACAAGAATTAGAAATGGAAGAAACAAGAATTAACTGTAAAATCAAAACAGGAAAATGACTAAAAAACAGAAACTACCGGTATAACAGGAACTTAGCAAAGTAAATCAACATGAAATTCAGAATGAAAAGAAAAATCAAAACAAGAAAAAAAACTTAAAAGATAGGAAATAAAAAAAACTACAAACAGGAATCTACTTTATGCGATGAATGAAAAACAAGATTTAACAAATGCTAATGAGCTAAACTAATGAAATTTAAATGTTAACAAACAATTAAATCTAATGAATTAAAGAAATACAGATAAAAGAAACAGAAGATTGTACGATGAAAACAAATCTGAATTAACTACCGATTTTTTTTCTTTTTTTTCATTTTTCAGTTTTTTTCTTTTAATTTTCGTTTTACAGACATATCAACAATCAGCTGAAGACCTGAAGAAGAAATAGAAATATCGGAAGAAGAAGAATCCGATCAGAAGATGAAGAAAAGGAAGATCTGAACCGGAAGAAGAAGAAGATTCGGATGAAAAAGAAGAACTGAAAAAGAAGAGGAAGAAGAAGAAGAAGAAGAAGAAGAAGAAGAAATAATAGGAGAAGAAGAAGGAAAGATGAACTCAGCACTCACCGTGAATGAATCTGAGGGAAGAAGCTGGCGACCTCCACCACCGCTGCCGTCGTCGGAAGGAAGCTCCACCACCGCCGGTTGGATTTGAACAGAGCAAGAGGGAGAAGGGGAAGAAAGAGGTCAGAAATGGCCCGGTGTTGGTGGAGGAGAGTGAGAAAAGAGGGAAAGAGAGGGAAAGAGGGGAAAGAGGAGAGGTTTCAGGCGTAAATGGGGGAGGCGCCCAATTTTTACGATTTTGGGGGTTTTTAAAAGCAACAAACCGGCTGGAACCGGTTTGAAACAAATGCAAAGCGGTTCAAGCCGGTTTGTTTATTTATTTTATTTTATTTTTTTAAAGCAAACCGGGTGAACCGGTTTGTGTTTATTTTTGCAATTTTCAAAAATCAAAAACTATATAAAATTTTCAAAGATTTAAAAACAAAACTTATTTATGAAGAACTAAAAAAAAACTATTCTAAATTTTTTTTCTCTTTTTTAAAAAAAACAAACACTTAAAATGAAAAAATATTTTTCTCTATTATTTTTTTATTTTATTTAAAAAAAACTAAAACTAAACTACTATGATTATAGAAAAACTAAAATATGTATAAAAATGTAAAATAAAACTATTTTTCATGCATTTTCTATTTTTAAATCATTTTAGCACATTTACTCGAAAACTAACATAAAATTGGGTTTTTGAAACATTATTTTATGAAATCATGCATATTTAAATGTTAATAAACCCTGAATTATATGCATGATCAAATACCCCCATGCTTATGTTTTGCTAGTCCTCGAGCAAACTAGAAAAATGCAAAAAAATTAAACTATCACCTAACTCACTTTCGTAGGAGTCACGGTTGCATTTAGCTCATGCAACAAGCCCTTTCACCCCGTGGGTTACTCCAGTGGACGAGTAAGGTCTCGTGAGGGTTTGCAGTGATGCTACCCACAAACATCTCTGTCATGTATGCATAATATTACACATCCTCACAAGCAGTAAGTAATTAAAGACTTTGTTTTCACAAATATTTCCTATTATTTCAAAATCGAAATATATTTAGAGTCTTTTATGCACTACCACAGAAAAAGAATTTCTTTCACTTTTCTAAAAATCATAATTATTTATGTTTTATTCTTAGAAAATCCAATAAAAACATATTATTATTTACTTATCCTCACTCATATGTTTTCTGCACAAGTTTTCTCAATCACACTTCTAAGCATTGAACTTTTCTTTCTTTTTCAGCTCTTTTTTTTTCACATTTTTTTCTTTTTGCGCACTTATTTTTCTCATATAGCTTGCGTGTGGTCTGCTTTTATGCCTTGTGCAATGTCAATATCTTCTATACTTTTTTAATACATACCAAAAGATATCAACTAAGACATAAAAGTGACTTCCTTCATTCACCTTTATAACATGAGAGTCAAATATTTCAACTTGTATCTGTTCTTAGTTACTTAGGATCACAAAGTTTTCCACTCTCCTTTTCGAAAAATGGAATTAAAAGTTTCAACTTACATCTAAGTTCCATCTACTAAGGATTATGGAATTATCCAAACAACCAAACGCATGCTATATTTTTTTTCTTTTGAGCTCATTTTTTACACTTTTGTTCATTTGCTTAGTTTTTCAAAAATAGAACTGTGCATATTCATATTTATGATTCAAAATAAACTCTAATATGTATCTATCATCATTTCCTCGAAATCCGCATAAACAACCATAATTTTTAGATCTATGTCAGAAAAAAATTTCGTGGGGCTTAAAAAATCCTCTAAAAACATTAGATTTGAAATAACATTCATATAAGTTCAAACTCTTTCTTTAAAAATCTACTTTTTATGAGAAATGTGTAAACATGTGCAAGAATGTAAACAGAAATATCAAGGTGTGCATTCTACACCCTCCCCCATGCTTGAATGACACTGTCCCAGTGGCACTCCCTCCTAGCTTGAATGAAACTAAGTGAATGCACATGAGAGAAATAAATGAGGGAAAAGAGTAGAATGACCTGACATGAATTAAAAATGCACATTCTATGAATGTAATAAATGCAATGTATACATGACAAAACCTGAAACTCATGAAAATAAAACCAAATAAAATCTACAAATCCTAACAAATGTAAAACTGTACAAAACATGAAACTCATGAATGAAACAAAAACAACATGAAAAACTCATGAAAAAGTAAAAACAAAATAAAATCTATAAATTCTAATCAAATCTAATAATATACAAGATATGGGTTGCCTCCCATAAAGCGCTAAGTTTCACGTCCCCAGCCAGACGGATCCCTGGAAAACCCTTAATCGTCCATGAGATCAATGGACATGAAGTCAGACTCAACCGGGCTCTATGTAGAAAAGAGTGTCATCTGTGACACTACGCACTGTGTTTCCACCCCTTCTACCTCCAACTGTATGATCATAACTCTCTTGACATGAAGAATGAAGATTAGTCTCATCTGAGAGACTGGTCAAGAATCGAGAGTCTAGGACCGACCGAGTATCAATGAATGCAACTTCAGACAAGTGGTGAATATGATCAGGCTTGACTTGGTCAAGCACCTTCTGCATCTGCACCTCTTGCTTACTCAAAACGATTGGTGATCCTAAAGGCTGAGAAAATGGGGCTTTATATGATGAAAATGTATGCTGTGAGTAAGGCCCCTTCTGTTGAGGTATCATGGAGATCGACTCGTCAGTAGAAATGATATGAGGTTCATGAGTCGATTCCTGAGTAGAGTGACACGCCCTCCCATACTGAAGGGATGTAATAGATTTGACTTGCTCATGATGTGAAGTAGGTTGCAAGTCAAATAACATGGAGTCCTCTCCCTTGGATGTGACAACAGACTGACTATGAAGGTTCCCCTGACTTTGTCTACTCAATGTCTGAGCTAACTGTCCCATTTGAGTTTCTAGCTTGGCTATTGACTGCGTATGGGAACAAAGGGTGGCCTTGATATCAGAAAAAGCTTCTAACATCTTCTCTTGAAATGATGAACTTGGTATGGGCTCCTGAGGAGAAGGTAGACAATACTGGGGATGAACTTGTGGAAATATAGGATGCGAGTAACCTTGTGAAGGGTTACTGGGTCTATACTGTGTCTGGGAGGGCTGATGGGATGGGGAAATAAACTGGTTTCGCCAACCTGTGTTATATGAAGATGTAAATGAATCGGGCATGGGTTTAGCGAAACCTTGGGCAACATTCACCTGCTCTTGAACGAATTCAGGATATAATGGTGCTGCCGGACAATCCGTAACACAGTGTGCAGGGCTAGCACATAGCTCGCACACTCTTTCTACTGGATTTCTCGAAGAATTGGCTAGGAATTGATCTAATTTCCTAGTCAATTGGTCAACCTTGAACGCAATTCTAACTCGGACCCAACTTCGGAAATCCCAACTTTCCTAGGACCACTAGACAGAGATGTAGTCCTATCGAGCCGTGAAGACAAGGTATGATGCATCGTGTTTTCACTCAAGGTCTCAAATAGAGACCACGCCTCATCTTCACTCTTGAGCATAAAAGTGCCCCCACAAGACGAATCAACCATTTGACGATGCTTTTCAGTAAGCCCGTCATAAAAAATACTGCACCAACTGCCAACGAGGCACCTGGTGATGGGGACACTTGCGGAGAAGATCTTTCAATCTCTCCCAAGACTCGTTAAATTGTTCTCCCTCAATTTGAGAAAAACTGGTTATAGCTTTACGAAACTGATTCGTTTTACTAATTGGGAAATATTTTTTTAAAAATTCTTTTTGCATTCCTTCCCAAGTAGTAATACGAACCGTCTCTAGAGATTTTAGCCAGTGCTTGGCTTTATCTTTGAGAGAGAACGGAAACAAAGTCAACTGCATAGCATCATCTCCAAAGTTATTAATTCGCACAGTCGAGCAAATCTCAAGGAATTCGTCGAGATGACGATATGGGTCCTCATTGCTAAGGCCATAAAACGAAGGTAACATTTGAATCACACTGGCCTTAATCTCAAAATGGCTCGCTCCTACATCAAGTCTCGTGATGCAGGAGGCTGGAGTATACGTATTTGGCATGAAGTACTCCCTCAAAGGACGGATCAATTGATGATCGTCAGCCATTGCGTACACCTTAGAGTAGACCGGTGTAGCACACGTCCTAACTTTAGGTTTTCTACCTAACTAACGCACTAAGCGGCCAAACCACATAAACCACAAAGCGAGTGAACTAAAAACAACAAAAACTAAACAAACACCACGCGGTTACATATAACAGAGATTATGCATAAAAAGATAAAATCCATATGTACGGTACCAATCGTACACAGTCACCTCTAAGGGAATCCTAATAGGTGGGCTGTGCAGAAAAGTAAGCTCGTCTCTAAGATATGCACATACGTGGTTCTAAACCTAAATGCACACAAACACTAGGCAATAAAGTGAATACTAATATTACGCCGTTCCCCGGCAACGGCGCCAAAAATTTGATGTTTTTTTTTAAATCGTTGTAAATTTTGAAAAGATTTTTATATGAAAACATGTGAAAACCAGACATCAAATAATAAAAACCGATTCTCACTAGTGGATGAGACCGGGTCGAACTCAGGGAATGGGAATATGTTGTATTCAAACACACAAGTCTAAACTATTCTTTATTGCCGAATTATTGAAATGTAAAATGTTTCAAAAGAGGTAAAAACAACTAACTATTACAACAAATGAATACCCTTCGCAGAGGGCGTAAAGTGCAATATTTACAAACCCACTTAAATTCCTAAATCTAAACTAAAAAGTAAAAAGACTTTATTCTTCGTACTTCGTGTCACGTAATCGCTTCCGCTCCAGTCCTGTGCTATCCTGCACAATTCAGATGAACACGAGCAGTACCAGAGGAAGAAGAAATAAAATGTATACTAAACTAGCTAAATGCTAAAAATACGAAGGAAATTATGCAAGATTACTGATTACTAATTACAAACTAAGTACAAATGCTAATTATCTTACTTAACTCAATGAAACAAACTTATTCTCCTAATCCATAACAATTGGATAAACTAACATCAAACTAGTTACTTAACTAAACAACTAACTAATTACTCAATTAACTAACAGTAATTTCAATTAACAACTAACACTTACTTATCAAACCTGAAATGAATTGAAAATCGTAAATCAAGGAATATAAACAGAATTTGCAATGACTTAGTAAACAAAAATTAAACTAAGAATGTAAAACAGGAAACAGAAATGACAAAAAACGAAATTGAATGAAAGAAACAGAAAATTAAGGAATTCAAAACATAAGGGAAGAAGTAAAAACAATAAGGAAATTCTAAAAAAAACAACAAACTGCAATTAAAGAAAGAAAAAAAAAAAAACAGTAAAACAAAAAATTAGTAACGATTCAACTAAACAGGAAAAAAAATTTGGAATCTACTACATAATCAAATCCAAAATTATTGAACTAAAACTAAAACAAGAATTAGAAATGGAAGAAACAAGAATTAACTGTAAAATCAAAACAGGAAAATGACTAAAAAACAGAAATTACCGGTATAACAGGAACTTAGCAAAGTAAATCAACATGAAATTCAGAATGAAAAGAAAAATCAAAACAAGAAAAAAAACTTAAAAGACAGGAAATAAAAAAAACTACAAACAGGAATCTACTTTATGCGATGAATGAAAAACAAGATTTAACAAATGCTAATGAGCTAAACTAATGAAATTTAAATGTTAACAAACAATTAAATCTAATGAATTAAATAAATACAGATAAAAGAAACAGAAGATTGTACGATGAAAACAAATCTGAATTAACTACCGATTTTTTTTCTTTTTTTTCATTTTTCAGTTTTTTCTTTTTATTTTCGTTTTACAGACATATCAACAATCAGCTGAAGACCTGAAGAAGAAATAGAAATATCGGAAGAAGAAGAATCCGATCAGAAGATGAAGAAAAGGAAGATCTGAACCGGAAGAAGAAGAAGAAGAAGAAGATTCGGATGAAAAAGAAGAACTGAAAAAGAAGAGGAAGAAGAAGAAGAAGAAGAAGAAGAAGAAATAATAGGAGAAGAAATAATAGGAGAAGAAGAAGAAGAAGAAGAAGAAGAAATAATAGGAGAAGAAGAAGGAAAGAAGAACTCAGCACTCACCGTGAATGAATCTGAGGGAAGAAGCTGGCGACCTCCACCACCGCTGCCGTCGCCGGAAGGAAGCTCCACCACCGCCGGTTGGATTTGAACAGAGCAAGAGGGAGAAGGGGAAGAAAGAGGTCAGAAATGGCCCGGTGTTGGTGGAGGAGAGTGAGAAAAGAGGGAAAGAGAGGGAAAGAGGGGAAAGAGGAGAGGTTTCAGGCGTAAATGGCGGAGGCGCCCAATTTTTACGATTTTGGGGGTTTTTAAAAGCAACAAACCGGCTGGAACCGGTTTGAAACAAATGCAAACCGGTTCAAGCCGGTTTGTTTATTTATTTTATTTTATTTTTTAAAAGCAAACCGGATGAACCGGTTTGTGTTTATTTTTGCAATTTTCAAAAATCAAAAACTATATAAAATTTTCAAAGATTTAAAAACAAAACTTATTTATGAAGAACTAAAAAAAAACTATTCTAAATTTTTTTTCTCTTTTTTAAAAAAAACAAACACTTAAAATGAAAAAATATTTTTCTCTATTATTTTTTTATTTTATTTAAAAAAAACTAAAACTAAACTACTATGATTATAGAAAAACTAAAATATGTATAAAAATGTAAAATAAAACTATTTTTCATGCATTTTCTATTTTTAAATCATTTTAGCACATTTACTCGAAAACTAACATAAAATTGGGTTTTTGAAACATTATTTTATGAAATCATGCATATTTAAATGTTAATAAACCCTGAATTATATGCATGATCAAATACCCCCATGCTTATGTTTTGCTAGTCCTCGAGCAAACTAGAAAAATGCAAAAAAATCAAACTATCACCTAACTCACTTTCGTAGGAGTCACGGTTGCATTTAGCTCATGCAACAAGCCCTTTCACCCCCTGGGTTACTCCAGTGGACGAGTAAGGTCTCGTGACGGTTTGCAGTAATGCTACCCACAAACATCTCTGTCATGTATGCATAATATTACACATCCTCACAAGCAGTAAGTAATTAAAGACTTTGTTTTCACAAATATTTCCTATTATTTCAAAATCGAAATATATTTAGAGTCTTTTATGCACTACCACAGAAAAAGAATTTCTTTCACTTTTCTAAAAATCACAATTATTTATGTTTTATTCTTAGAAAATCCAATAAAAACATATTATTATTTACTTATCCTCACTCATATGTTTTCTGTACAAGTTTTCTCAATCACACTTCTAAGCATTGAACTTTTCTTTCTTTTTCAGCTCTTTTTTTTTTCACATTTTTTTCTTTTTGCGCACTTATTTTTCTCATATAGCTTGCGTGTGGTCTGCTTTTATGCCTTGTGCAATGTCAATATCTTCTATACTTTTTTAATACATACCAAAAGATATCAACTAAGACATAAAATTGACTTCCTTCATTCACCTTTATAACATGAGAGTCAAATATTTCAACTTGTATTTGTTCTCAGTTACTTAGGATCACAACGTTTTCCACTCTCCTTTTCGAAAAATGGAATTAAAAGTTTCAACTTACATCTAAGTTCCATCTACTAAGGATTGTGGAATTATCCAAACAACCTAACGCATGCTATATTTTTTTCTTTTGAGCTCATTTTTTACACTTTTGTTCATTTGCTTAGTTTTTCAAAAATAGAACTGTGCATATTCATATTTATGATTCAAAATAAACTATAATATGTATCTATCATCATTTCCTCGAAATCCGCATAAACAACCATAATTTTTAGATCTATGTCAGAAAAAAATTTCGTGGGGCTTAAAAAATCCTCTAAAAACATTAGATTTGAAATAACATTCATATAAGTTCAAACTCTTTCTTTAAAAATCTACTTTTCATGAGAAATGTGTAAACATGTGCAAGAATGTAAACAGAAATATCAAGGTGTGCATTCTACACCCTCCCCCATGCTTGAATGACACTGTCCCAGTGGCACTCCCCTCATGCTTGAATGAAACTAAGTGAATGCACATGAGAGAAATAAATGAGGGAAAAGAGTAGAATGACCTGACATGAATTAAAAATGCACATTCTATGAATGTAATAAATGCAATGTATACATGACAAAACCTGAAACTCATGAAAATAAAACCAAATAAAATCTACAAATCCTAACAAATGTAAAACTGTACAAAACATGAAACTCATGAATGAAACAAAAACAACATGAAAAACTCATGAAAAAGTAAAAACAAAATAAAATCTATAAATTCTAATCAAATCTAATAATATACAAGATATGGGTTGCCTCCCATAAAGCGCTAAGTTTCACGTCCCCAGCCAGATGGATCCCTGGAAAACCCTTCATCGTCCATGAGATCAATGGACATGAAGTCAGACTCAACCGGGCTCTATATAGAAAAGAGTGTCATCTGTGACACTACGCACTGTGTTTCCATCCCTTCTACCTCCAACTGTATGATCATAACTCTCTTGACATGAAGAACGAAGATTAGTCTCATCTGAGAGACTGGTCAAGAATCGAGAGTCTAGGACCGACCGAGTATCAATGAATGCAACTTCAGACAAGTGGTGAATATGATCAGGCTTGACTTGGTTAAGCACCTTCTGCATCTGCACCTCTTGCTTACTCAAAACGATTGGTGATCCTAAAGGCTGAGAAAATGGGGCTTTATATGATGAAAATGTATGCTGTGAGTAAGGCCCCTTCTGTTGAGGTATCATGGAGATCGACTCGTCAGTAGAAATGATATGAGGTTCATGAGTCGATTCCTGAGTAGAGTGACACGCCCTCCCATACTAAAGGGATGTAATAGATTTGACTTGCTCATGATGTGAAGTAGGTTGCAAGTCAAATAACATGGAGTCCTCTCCCTTGGATGTGACAACAGACTGACTATGAAGGTTCCCCTGACTTTGTTTACTCAATGTCTGAGCTAACTGTCCCATTTGAGTTTCTAGCTTGGCTATTGACTGCGTATGGGAACAAAGGGTGGCCTTGATATCAGAAAAAGCTTCTAACATCTTCTCTTGAAATGATGAACTTGGTATGGGCTCCTGAGGAGAAGGTAGACAATACTGGGGATGAACTTGTGGAAATATAGGATGCGAGTAACCTTGTGAAGGGTTACTGGGTCTATACTGTGTCTGGGAGGGCTGATGGGATGGGGAAATAAACTGGTTTCGCCAACCTGTGTTATATGAAGATGTAAATGAATCGGGCATGGGTTTAGCGAAACGTTGGGCAACATTCACCTGCTCCTGAACGAATTCAGGATATAATGGTGCTGCCGGACAATCCGTAACACAGTGTGCAGGGCTAGCACATAGCTCGCACACTCTTTCTACTGGATTTCTCGAAGAATTGGCTAGGAATTTATCTAATTTCCTAGTCAATTGGTCAACCTTGGTACGCAATTCTAACTCGGACCCAACTTCGGAAATCCCAACTTTCCTAGGACCACTAGACAGAGATGTAGTCCTATCGAGCCGTGAAGACAAGGTATGATGCATCGTGTTTTCACTCAAGGTCTCAAATAGAGACCACGCCTCATCTTCACTCTTGAGCATAAAAGTGCCCCCACAAGACGAATCAACCATTTGACGATGCTTTTCAGTAAGCCCGTCATAAAAATACTGCACCAACTGCCAACGAGGCACCTGGTGATGGGGACACTTGCGGAGAAGATCTTTCAATCTCTCCCAAGACTCGTGAATTTGTTCTCCCTCAATTTGAGAAAAACTGGTTATAGCTTTACGAAACTGATTCGTTTTACTAATTGGGAAATATTTTTTTAAAAATTCTTTTTGCATTCCTTCCCAAGTAGTAATACGAACCGTCTCTAGATATTTTAGCCAGTGCTTGGCTTTATCTTTGAGTGAAAACAGAAACAAAGTCAACCGCATAGCATCATCTCCAAAGTTATTAATTCGCACAGTCGAGCAAATCTCAAGGAATTCGTCGAGATGACGATATGGGTCCTCATTGCTAAGGCCATAAAACGAAGGTAACATTTGAATCACACTGGCCTTAATCTCAAAATGGCTCGCTCCTACATCAGGTCTCGTGATGCAGGAGGCTGGAGTATACGTATTTGGCATGAAGTACTCCCTCAAAGGACGGATCAATTGATGATCGTCAGCCATTGCGTACACCTTAGAGTAGACCGGTGTAGCACACGTCCTAACTTTAGGTTTTATACCTAACTAACGCACTAGGCGGCCAAACCACGCAAACCACAAAGCGAGTGAACTAAAAACAACAAAAACTAAACAAACACCACGCAGTTACACATAACAGAGATTATGCATAAAAAGATAAAATCTATGTGTACGGTACCAATCGTACACAGTCACCTCTAAGGGAATCCTAATAGGTGGGTTGTGCAGAAAAGTAAGCTCGTCTCTAAGATATGCACATACGTGGTTCTAAACCTAAATAAACACAAACACTAGGCAATAAAGTGAATACTAATATTCCGCCGTTCCCCGACAACGGCGCCAAAAATTTGATGTTTTTTTTTAAATCGTTGTAAATTTTGAAAAGATTTTTATATGAAAAACATGTGAAAACCAGACATCAAATAATAAAAACCGGTTCTCACTAGTGGATGAGACCGGGTCGAACTCAGGGAATGGAAATATGTTGTATTCAAACACACAAGTCTAAACTATTCTTTATTGCCGAATTATTGAAATGTAAAATGTTTCAAAAGAGGTAAAAACAACTAACTATTACAACAAATGAATACCCTTCGCAGAGGGCGTAAAGTGCAATATTTACAAACCCACTTAAATTCCTAAATCTAAACTAAAAAGTAAAAATACTTTATTCTTCGTACTTCGTGTCACGTAATCGCTTCCGCTCCAGTCCTGTGCTATCCTGCACAATTCAGATGAACACGAGCAGTACCAGAGGAAGAAGAAATAAAATGTATACTAAACTAGCTAAATGCTAAAAATACGAAGGAAATTATGCAAGATTACTGATTACTAATTACAAACTAAGTACAAATGCTAATTATCTTACTTAACTCAATGAAACAAACTTATTCTCCTAATCCATAACAATTGGATAAACTAACATCAAACTAGTTACTTAACTAAACAACTAACTAATTACTCAATTAACTAACAGTAATTTCAATTAACAACTAACACTTACTTATCAAACCTGAAATGAATTGAAAATCGTAAATCAAGGAATATAAACAGAATTTGCAATGACTTAGTAAACAAAAATTAAACTAAGAATGTAAAACAGGAAACTGAAATGACAAAAACCGAAATTGAATGAAAGAAACAGAAAATTAAGGAATTCAAAACATAAGGGAAGAAGTAAAAACAATAAGGAAATTCTAAAAAAAACAACAAACTGCAATTAAAGAAAGAAAAAAAAAAACAGTAAAATAAAAAATTAGTAACGATTCAACTAAACAGGAAAAAAAAATTGGAATCTACTACATAATCAAATCCAAAATTATTGAACTAAAACTAAAACAAGAATTAGAAATGGAAGAAACAAGAATTAACTGTAAAATCAAAACAGGAAAATGACTAAAAAACAGAAACTACCGGTATAACAGGAACTTAGCAAAGTAAATCAACATGAAATTCAGAATGAAAAGAAAAATCAAAACAAGAAAAAAAACTTAAAAGACAGGAAATAAAAAAAACTACAAACAGGAATCTACTTTATACGATGAATGAAAAACAAGATTTAACAAATGCTAATGAGCTAAACTAATGAAATTTAAATGTTAACAAACAATTAAATCTAATGAATTAAAGAAATACAGATAAAAGAAACAGAAGATTGTACGATGAAAACAAATCTGAATTAACTACCGATTTTTTTTCTTTTTATTTTCGTTTTACAGACATATCAACAATCAGCTGAAGACCTGAAGAAGAAATAGAAATATCGGAAGAAGAAGAATCCGATCAGAAGATGAAGAAAAGGAAGATCTGAACCAGAAGAAGAAGAAGAAGAAGAAGATTCGGATGAAAAAGAAGAACTGAAAAAGAAGAGGAAGAAGAAGAAGAAGAAGAAGAAGAAGAAATAATAGGAGAAGAAGAAGGAAAGAAGAACTCAGCACTCACCGTGAATGAATCTGAGGGAAGAAGCTGGCGACCTCCACCACCGCTGCCGTCGTCGGAAGGAAGCTCCACCACCGCCGGTTGGATTTGAACAGAGCAAGAGGGAGAAGGGGAAGAAAGAGGTCAGAAATGGCCCGGTGTTGGTGGAGGAGAGTGAGAAAAGAGGGAAAGAGAGGGAAAGAGGGGAAAGAGGAGAGGTTTCAGGCGTAAATGGGGGAGGCGCCCAATTTTTACGATTTTGGGGGTTTTTAAAAGCAACAAACCGGCTGGAACCGGTTTGAAACAAATGCAAACCGGTTCAAGCCGGTTTGTTTATTTATTTTATTTTATTTTTTAAAAGCAAACCGGGTGAACCGGTTTGTGTTTATTTTTGCAATTTTCAAAAATCAAAAACTATATAAAATTTTCAAAGATTTAAAAACAAAACTTATTTATGAAGAACTAAAAAAAAACTATTCTAAATTTTTTTTCTCTTTTTTAAAAAAAACAAACACTTAAAATGAAAAAATATTTTTCTCTATTATTTTTTTATTTTATTTAAAAAAACTAAAACTAAACTACTATGATTATAGAAAAACTAAAATATGTATAAAAATGTAAAATAAAACTATTTTTCATGCATTTTCTTTTTTTAAATCATTTTAGCACATTTACTCGAAAACTAACATAAAATTGGGTTTTTGAAACATTATTTTATAAAATCATGCATATTTAAATGTTAATAAACCCTAAATTATATGCATGATCAGTAACCTGAAGGTTTTAAAATTGATAAAATTGTAACCCGAAGGTTGGAAAATATTTTGGAATTGTTAGAATTGATGACCTGAAGGTCTGATTGTAAAAATATGGCATTAAGCATGAAGTTGAATTTGGGAGTTTGACCAGCTAGAAAGTTGGATTTTGAAGAAAGTCCAATTCGAAAATTGGATTTTTTGAAAGAAAGTCTGAGCCAGAATTCAGTTTTGAGGGAGATTCGAGTCGAAACTCGAGAAAGTTCAAGTCGGAACTCATTTTTGAAAAAATGTCTGAGTCAGAACTCATTTTTGAGGAAAAATTCGAGTCAAAACTCAAGAAAGTCCAAGTCGAAACTCATTTTTGAAATGATGTCCAAGTCAGAACTCATTTTTGAAAGGATGTCCAAGTCGAAACTCGTTTTTGAAACAATGTCTAAGTCGAAACTCATTTTTGAAAGGATGTCTGAGTCGGAACTCATTTTTAAAAACAATGTCCAAGTCAGAACTCATTTTTGAAACAATGTCTGAGTCAGAACTCATTTTTAAAACAATGTCTGAGTCGGAGCTCATTTTTGAAATAATGTCAGAGTCAGAACTCATTTTTTAAAACAATGTATGAGTCGGAACTTGTTTTTGAAACAATGTCTGAGTCGAAACTCGTTTTTTGAAACAATGTCCGAGTCATAACTCATTTTTGAAACAATGTCCAAGTGGGAACTCATTTTTTGAAACAATGTCTGAGTCGAAACTCATTTTTGAAACAATGTCCAAGTTGAAACTTATTTTTTTGAAACAATGCTCGAGTCAAAACTCTTTTTTTTTTTAAACAATGTCTAAGTGAGAACTTGTTTTTGAGATCGTCCGAGTCGGAACTCGTTTGAGAGAAAGTAGACCAACTCGGAAGTTGGATAGCATTTAGTTTGAAAATCGAAATTTTGAAGATCGCCAGTTTAAGGATTGGATTCTTAGAAGAAGGGCTTGATTTAAGATTGAATATTTTGAAAGTGACCAGTGTTGAGACTGATTTTAGAAAATGAGTCGATCTATGATCAAAAATTTTGAAAGTGGCCAGTTCGAGGATTGGGTTTTGACTTATAAGCTTATTTTTTAGCGAAATATTGATGCTCTTGAGAACTTTTTATGATTGTGATGATAATTTTGTAAAAATCCTGGGTTCAAGAAGATTCACAATTTGGATGAGCCATTATAGAGAATGGTCTCAAGATTATCCCTTATCCTGAATGGGAAATAAAAAAAGAGATTGATGAAATTTGTTGGAAATGGATGGAAAATTGTTGACGAAAGATTTTGTTTGATCATGCCTGCATATGGGATCTTTGAAGTAAGATGGGAATGATCAGTTCGAAAAACTAGTAACAATTTATTTTTTAGAAGAGGATCAACCCAAAGGTTGATTGTGAAAGAGACTGGTAAAATATAATTTTTTGACAGAAAGGATCAACTCAGGGGCTGATTCGAAATGACCGGTTTGAAACCAGTTTTGGAGAAAGAAGATCAGTACAAGGTTTGTTTTGAAATGACCAGTTCGAAACTAGTTTTTGAAGAAAAGAAGATCAACACGAGGGTTGATTTGAAATGACCGGCTCAAAACCAATTTTTGAAGAAGATCAACACGAGGGTTGATTTGAAATGACCGGTTCGAAACTAATTTTTGAAGAAGATCAACACGAGGGTTGATTTGAAATGACCGGTTTGAAACCAATTTTTGAAAAAAGGAAGATCACCACGAGGGTTGATTTAAAATGACCGGTTCGAAACCAGTTTTTGAAGAAAAGAAGTTCAACACGAGGGTTGATTTGAAATGATCAGTTCGAAACCATTTTTTTTTTAAGAAAAGAAGATTAACATGAGGGTTGATTTGAAATGACCTGTTTAAAACCAGATTTTGAAGAAAAGAAGATCAACACGAGGGTTGATTTGAAAGGACGGGTTCAAAACCAATTTTTGTAAAAGACTCAACCCGAGGATTGATCTTGAAAAAGATTGGCAAAAATTAATTTTTGACGAAAAAGACTCAACTCACAAAAAAGACCATTGCTTTAAAAAGCTCTAGGTGATCATGGTGGGGATTTTGCAAGAATTTTTGAAATCTTCATGATTTTGCACAGATCCCTACAGGTAGCCCTATCGCTCTTATGAATGATCTCAGGATTTTTCTTTATTTTGAAGGGGAAAAAATAGGAAATTGATGAAAACAGGATGTTTGAAGTGAAAATAGAGTTTTAAAAAAAAAGATGCCCCGGTATAGCAAAGAAAAGAAGTATTGAAAGAAACATGAAGAAAATTGATGCTTTATTGATATATGGAGAAAAGGATGACAAATTGAGGGAAAAAATGAGACTATATTGTCCCTACAGAATGACAAAAGCAAAGCGAAAGAAATGAGAAAGCATTGGCCTTGTCACTCGCAAGGTGTTAATGAGCTAGCAGGTTTGTCCTCTTCCTTGTCTTCCACCAGGAGATCTTTATCAATATAGTCTTGAATAATGTTCTTGAGAACAAAGCAGTGCTCGGTATCATGCTCGAACGCCCGATGGAACTCACATAATTGATCTTTAAACCTTCCCCTAACAACAGTAGGACCAACGACTTTTGGGAAATTAATCATTTCTTTGGCCAACATGTATTAAAGGATTTTTTTGCGCCACTGGTCTAGGGGAGTAAAGTTTTGAGTAAATCTCCAGTTATCATACTTTAGTTTTTCTTGAATTTTTTATTTATGATGAGAGCTTGATTGACACAGCTTGTTATTATGTCTGCAGATGTCCCCCTTTCTGCCTTCATCGTTGCTTCTAGCGACATTCATGGGGAAGGTGACGGGTGCTTTCTTCTTGGTGTCTTGATAGCTCTTTGAGAGTGTGAGGCTCTCATATACATCATTTTCTATCCTTATTTCGAGACATTCGGCTCGTTCTATCAACTCGACAAAGGACCGTGTCGGGGAGGTAGAGATCAGGCCCCTTAGAGGTTGAGAGAAATTATTCAGGATCACTGACAATGCATGCCCTTCTGATATTAGATCCCTCATTCAATTGCAAGTGGATAAAGTCCCTGACCTTTTCATTTTCCTTCTGCCTGAGGTTGTAGAGATGGTTTAGTGTGGGTAGAGTCTCAGTGTTAAAGAGAAACTACTCGATGAATAAGCAAACAACTCTGTCAAACTCTCGCAACTCTACAAGATTGATGTGCTCTACATACCATTTTGCTACTGTTCATTCCAGACTGCGAGGGTAGCACAGGAATAGAGCCTGATTGTCCCTTTTGAATCTAGCACATTCAGCAAAAAACATTGCTAAGTGTTCTTTGGGATCACCTAATCCATCAAACTTGATAAACTTTCTGGGGAGGTCTCCCAGGTTGTCATCACCTTCCAATCCATCATAAAAATCCTCGCTGGTGTATACCTTCTTTCCCCTGTCTCGAGATTGCAGGTCTTTGACCATCTTGGTCATTTCTTTCAGCTGAATATGGATTAGATCATCGATTGTTGGCTGCGGCTTTAACTGTTCGGTAAACTCAGGCTTTGGAGCTCGGAGAAATGCCTCTTGCTCTTCTTCCACAAAAACCACTCCTTTTGAATCGCTGTCAAGATGAACCCTTTTCTTGGTAATTTTGACAGGTTTCTTCACAAGATTTCCCTTGGACTTCTTCTTGGATGGCTTCCTTTCTGAACCTTTCCTGGCTTGTTCTGATTGCATCTTGATCATCATTTTTTGAAACAAATTGTACATAGTGGGATCGACATCATCTTTTACCTTTTGACCATGTCCCCTTGATGATCTGGGGGAATTCATTTCTTCTGCATTGTTGTATTGTGGTGGAACTGTCTTCTTCCTAGACCTTGTCTGAACCATGCCGCAATACCAATGCCTTTTATGCAGGATAAAGGAATGGTTTAGATTGAAAGAAATTTATGAAAGAAAGAGAGATGAAGGAGAAATTCAAGAATCAGGTTGACAATTTCTCGTTGCAATGATCAGGGAATTTATTGGAAATCAGGAAGGAAATAATGTGAAGAGATTTGAAAAACAAATATCAGGATTAAAATATAGGAATCGAAATCCAAAAAAAGAAAGAAAGAGGAAAATACATGATTTTTGAGAGAAAAATAGCAGGCAGGATCAAAATAAGGTTAAAATTTTGAGATCCAGAAGGAAGGAAGAAAAGAAAGAAAATCACCTATAGTTTTTGGAAAATAGAGGGAAATTTAAAAAAGGATTTCCAAGGTTTTAGCAAAATTGATATGAAGAAAGAAGAAAATATACACCTGGGCTTTGAAAATAGAGAAGAAATTTTGGAAATACCCATGGTTTGAGAAAAATTATTCTGAAAGAGGTAAGAAATAAGCAAGCATTGCAGAATCAAAGTTGTATAAACAAGGATGTGCAAGCAGCATTCCCTAAAGGCTGACTCTAAATGCACAAGTTTGAAATGGTTTGTAGGATCCTGATCCTAACTCTAAGGCTTAGATCATCTGAATTCAATCAAAATATGCCGATATACTCAAGCTGAAGCTTGAAGTACGTGGCATAAAAATATCTCCGGTTCTAAGGTAATGGTTTTCCAACATTCTTGAGCACCTGTCGATATACTTTGGACTAGGTCCCTTAGTATGTGGCAGGAGGGTTATTATCTCAAATAAGTGGCCCAGTTGTGAGGCTTTTTCCCGAACTATGGTTTATGGAGAAAGCCCAGCAATGTGAAGACCGGGACAATATAGGTAGGGGATGTTTTTAGAAATATGATCAACATGCAAGAAATCAGATGTCTCTAATGTAAAGTCCTAAAGAGATAGAAATTTGAAAATCATAAAGAAGCACAGACTTGCATACATTGTTTGCATTCAATCTCTAAATTTGAGGAGAGTTGTATTTCAGACCTAAGTCTAAGTGAGCATGAATAAATCTTCTCAATTTGGTCCTACCAAACCATACTTAAGCCTATATGCATCATGTCAACTGGGTCAGAGTCTAGGTCCCTAAGGTTTGCATGAAAATGAAGTTGACATTTTAAAGAATAGTAACTTAGACAATTTTAAGCAAGGCAAAAGCATTATTCAATCAAACAAAGACGAGTCCCATCTCGGTCGGCAAAACTGTGATCATTCCAAAAATTTTCTTTTTTCCTTTTTAGGGAAAAGAGAAAACTCTCGCATGGTCTCACTTGACCTTTGGAAAAAGATTTTGAAAATTTACTTGCCTCCATTTTTAGAAAAATGCGGGAAAATGGGGAGACGGGATTCGCTCATCGGTACGAGGTTCAACCGTTCTTGATGGCTTTACCAGAGGTAATTGAACCAATGATCGAATTTATGCCTTTAACTTGCCTAAATTTGTCTAAGAAATTATTCTAAGTCCTAAAATACACATTGAATCATGCTTGTGCTATGATTTTGAACTTTGAAAATATGTATGCTTTTGGAAAGATTTCAGAAATTTAGATTTTTCCTAGTGATTTTGAAATGTATTTGAGAATATCCTTTAGGAAATGAAAGAATTAAACTTGAATTGAAAAATTAAAATTGAATTTGAATTGAAAAACTTGAAGTTGCATTTGATTTTGATTCTGGAAATTGAATTTGATTCTGAAATGGAGTTTGAAATTGAATCAGAATTCAAAATTGCAAAAATTGAAAGTTGAACTTAAAATGAAATTCGAACTCTGAATTGATTGAAATCGAAATTGGATTTGATTTTTTTGGATTTAGAATTGAACTCAGAAATCAAATTTAAAATTGAACTTGGAATTTTAGAATTGAAAAACAAAATTAGATTTGAAATTGGAAATTTGAAATTGAACTTTAAAAATCAAGATTAGAATTTGGAAGTGAACTTTGAAATTGGATTTAGAATTTAGAGTTGAAATTTGGAATTTTAAAATTGAAATTGAAAATAATGATTAAAATTAAAATTGGAATTGGAAATTCAAAATTTAATTTGAAATAAAAATTAAGAATTGAAATGAATTTAAGAATTGAAGTTTGAAAATGAAAAATTTGAAATTGATATTTGAAATTGAAATGAAAATGAAATTCAAAATTTAGAATTTGAAAGAAATAGAAAATTGAATTTGATACTTGAAATTGAAATGAAATTCAAAGTTTAAAATTGGAAATTCGAAAATGGAAAGTTTAAATCAATTTTAAAACTAAAAAAAAATCAAAATTTGAATTGGAAATTGAAGTGAAAAAGTGAAATTAAAATTAGAAATTTGAAAATAGAAAAGGAGAATAAAAAACAAAATTTGGAAAATGAAAATAGAAATTTGAAGTAGAATTTAAAATTGAATGAAATTAGAAATTGAATTTAAAAATAGCTTGGATTTTGAAAATGGAAATGGAAAAATGTCTTTGAATTTAAAAATAAAAATTAATTTTGAAAAGTATTTCAAAAATCACTTGAAAATTTGAAAATGACTTGAAATAATTTAAAAAAAATGATGCAATTTTATCTTAAATGATGAATATGCTATTTATTTGAAAAACCATTTGAATTTTAAAGAAAGTTTCATACTTTATAGAATTAAAAACAAGATTAATTTCTATATATTCATGACTAGGGCCACAAATATACTTTAAATTAATCTTTATTTAAAATTCTAATAAAGAAAAAGAAGGAAAAAGATTTTGTGCCTTTATAGAATTAAAACAAGATTAATTTTTAATATATTCATGACTAGGGCCACAAATACATTTTGAATTAATTTTTACTTTAATTCAAATAAAGGAAGAAAAAGAGAATTATTTATGGAAGAAATGATGATTTTTTAAAATGACCTAAAAGTGTAGGTCAAATTTTTATTTAATAAAGAATAATAACTCTAAGTATTATTCATATTCCGACTAGGGTCGTAAATATAAATTTTACTTAGTTTTATTTATCCTTTATTAAAATTGTGCACTTGACATTCATGTTTTTCATAGTGTATTTCAAAAAAAAAAGAAAATGAATGAAATACATCAATTATGGAATTTAATCTAAATGCCCATTCATTCTAAACTAAGCATAAAATGAAAATTCTCATTAATAGATTATTACAACATTTGAATGAATTTACATCAATTGAAAATGAAGAAAAGGAAACTCCTGAAAAATGAACAAATATGTTATAAATGTAGGCCTTTATGGATTTTCTTCAATTATTGAAAAATTGAAAAAAAAATCTAAAGTTAGCCTTTTATGCCCCAAAAAATAAAAGAAAAATCAAAACAAAATGCAAATGATGCATGATTTTTACAAAAGTATTTCAAAAGATGTTTTTGGAGTTTTATATTTTTGAAATTGGGGTTTAAAACATATAAATTCATTTTAAACTTTGAATTCAAAATGAATTTAACCTTGAAATTGAGGTTTTAATGAAAATACCTTGAGAATGATTGAAATAAAAAGCAAATAAACTCCAAAAATTGTTTTAAATGAAGTCAAGGCATTCTAAGTTGAAAAAATACTTTCAATTCATAAAATGCATGAATTGTAATTAAGAATTGAATTGAAAATGTGTTAAAATACCTAATTAACTCCATTTTTAACAAAGAAGATGTATTTTGTTAAATCGGTTTTGAAAAATAAAATGAATGAATGGTCAAATGACCATAGAAATTTATGAAATTTTATAAACTACACTAAAAATGAAATAAAACCCTTTTTATAGATTTTAAAAATAAATTTTTATTAGAGAAGACACATCTAAACAAGTTGAAATAAAATTTAAGAAATGCTTAAAGAGGCAAAATGATAGTGTTCCGACTTTTGATGAAAATCAGATATGAAAACTTCATATAAATTGCTAAATATTAATGGAGATAAACTAAATATTCATTGAATAAATCCCTAATTTACAGATCTAGAAAATGATCTTCCATTTGGGAGATTCAATCTGATCAAGTTGGCCAAAATCTCTAAAAGCCTGTGAAAGAAAGTTCAATAGGGTTTTGGTTTTTTATTCGAATGACAGATGAAAAGTTAATGAAAGTTTATAAAAATTGGCATGCATAAACTAGATATTCTAAGAAGAAATTTTCTTTTTACAGATTTAGAAATTGATCTTCCATTAAGGAGATATAAATGCAACAAGCTGGTTTTGGGCCTGAGCAATGCCTGAGATTACAAATAGACAAGGTTCCAACTTAAAATGCTAAATAAATAGAAATACTCTATAGAAATAAATGAAATTTTACTGAAATGAACTCAACATGCAGATGAAAAGGATACTATTTACAGATCTTGAAAATGATCTTCCAATAGGGAGATATGACTCTGACAATATGAGTTAAAAACCAAACTCTAAAAGTGATACAGTATAATAGGGTTGCGGTTTTTAATCAAAATTGGGCATGGAAATACCATAAATTTTGATGAATTTTGGTGTAAAAAAAGTAGACTTAATTCTAAAGACATCCATTTTTTACATATTTGAAAGATCATCTCTGGTTAGAGAGAAATTGCTCCAACAAGTTGCTCTAATTTCAGACCAAATTCGGATGATGCTAAATAGCAAGATCCGAATCCTGGTTTTTTTGAGGGATAAAACCACCTCATATTGATTTGATTTTTAGTGGAGATTTTGAAAACATATGTATCAAAATGCAGTAAAAAAATTAGATCAAAATAACATCTAATTATATGTGAAATGCTGAAAGCAAAAACAGACTAGAATTGAAAATATCATCTCAACATAATTGAATGGAATAAAATCTCATAAATAAATTGATCCAATGATCAATCATGAGATCTATCATTCTAGATCATAGATGATAATGAAAATGATATAAAAATAGAAATGAAAGCATCTAAAATGAAATTAAAATCATTAGGGCTTAAATTAAAATTGATTTGGCCCATAGAATGTGGAATTTGATCTATTGAAGATGAAATCTCAAATCTAAATGGCTAGAATGAAAATGCATAAAGTAAATAGCAAATTAAATAGATCAAAAATATAAAATAGAAATTAACATGGAATTAAGATAGATCTATATTGCTATTACATGATATTGAAAGAAAATTGCAAGAAAGAAGAGAAGAAAGGGGGGCGATTTTGAGAAAAATTGAAAAAAAGAAACAAAAGAGAAAGGAAAATAGAAAAGAGGAGAGAGAGAGAGACCTACATTGGCCTTTCTTATTCTTCACTCCAGCCACAAAGATAGGAGCCAAAAAGGAGGAGGAGCACTTGAGAGAGAGGTGAGGAGAAGAGAAAGAGAGAATTCTTTTTATTCTCTCAATTTCTTAAATTTTTAACTTGTGAAAGGAGAGACCCCAAGGGTCTTATTTATAGCTTGAAATGAGGGGCATTTTGGGTATCAAAATTGAAGATATTTTCTCAAAATTAGTGCCAGCTCCATGTGGGTCTTTTCTCTTTTTGTCAAATGGGCAAAAAAGGCAATTTGTTAAGAAATGCACATGTGACACCCCTTTTGCAAATGGGTGCCCATGTGGGTCCTTTTGAAAATTCTTAAATGGGTGAAAGGGGAAGTTTGGCAAAACTTTGACACATGGCATCACTTTGTAAGTGATGCTCATGTGAGTTTTTAAAAGCAAAAGGGTTTTTAAAGGTTTGCTCAAAATGATTTTTATTTTGATTTTTTAAAATACCAAGTGGCACCCTTCTTTGAAAAACAAATATTTTTTCTTTTGATTTTGAATTTAAAATAAAAGGGGAAATAAAATATGAGAAATAAAAGAGAAATCTTATAAATAATTGGATTCAAAAATCCAATTTTGATTTGTGAAATCCAAATTGGGCAAAAACCAGATCCAGATTGAATTTTGAGATTTGTTTTGCAAAATACTCATTTTGGATTTTGAAATTCAAAAGTTATTTTTAAACTTAGGGATAAAAATTGGATTTTGATTTTGAATTTGAAATCCCCAAATTGATTTTGAATAAAATTGGATTTTGAAACTGGATCTGGATCTATTTTGACATTTCAAAATCCAAACTGAAATTTTGAACTAGATCCATGGTATTTTTCAAAGGATTTTTTAAATTCAAAGGTTATTTTTTAGTTTGGGGATAAAAATTGGATTTTGATTTTGAATTTGAAATCCCCAAAATGATTTTGAATAAAATTTGGATTTTAAAACTGGATCTGGATCCATTTTGACATTTCGAAATCCAAACTGAATTTTGAACTAGATCCAGAGTGTTTTTCAAAGGATTTTGCAAAATGAAAAATTTTAATTTGAAATCCAAAGATTGATTTTAAAATTAGGATAAAAGTTGAGTTTTGAAAAGGATCTGGATCCAAAGTTTTGAAAAGAATTGGATCTAGATCTCGATTTGAATAAAAAATTGGTTCGAAATGGGAATCAAACCTTGAAATATGGATTTCTGAAGAATTGAAAATGGAAAAAACCTAAAATCTTAATTAAAATTAGGATTTTGATTTTTGATCTTGGATTCAGTTCAGAGAACAGAATTGAATTTTGGATCTGGATCAAAATCCAAGAGGTGAAATTGAATATCAGATGTCAGATTAATCTGAGTTCAGAAATTGATTCGGTTAAACTTCTGAACGGATCAAAAGGTGGACCCATACTGAAATGGATCTAAAATGGTTTAATTGGATCTTGGATATCTTATAAGATATTCTCAGTAGAATGAATAAATTGGACTCTGAATATGGATCATAGAATGAATCAGATGAGAAATCTAGGTCTGGGATAAAATTTAGACATCAGATCCAGCATTAGATCCACTATCCGAACTAAAATAGATTGGATCTTGGATATTGATGAAATATTAGATGAAGGAATTAATCTGAGTTTGAATTTGGGGCTTGCCCCAGTTCAAAATTTATTGGAAACAGTGTCTCAGACAAATTTTTTTTTTTTGGTCTTCTTCCTGCAGGGGAAGAAACACGGTACTAGACTGGTTCAAACTAATTTAAACTGGATTGGATTGAAATGAACTGAATCCAAAGCTAGTTATACTCAGATGAACTAAATTCAGAGCCAGAACTCTAGCTCAACCATTTAGAGTTAGCTCAATCTGGATTGTATTGAGCTCAAATGAGCTAAAACCGAGCTCAAATGAGCTGAAAGAATGGTCTGAGTGACTTTGAACTGGAACTGAGCTATTCAAACTCTTGATGAACTTAGGTTAGACTCTTGTATTTAGGATCTACTGGGTTTGGCTGACTCAGGGATAGTCTGGCTAAAATTTGAGCAAAAAATGAGTTTATTTTGCAAGAAACGAACTAAGTTTAGCTGAAATGGACTAACACTGCTCATCGTGAGCTCAGTGGAGCTAGAAATGACTGACATTCTAACCCAAGAGCTCAATGGATCTTGGACCAGTTTTCGAGGCAGAACAGATCTAGATCCAACCCAAGATCTTAATGGATCTTGGACTGGACCTAAACCTTGTAAATCCATTAACCCACGTGATCCAATGAGTTTTCCAATAATATTTTCCGAAAACCACCTCTTTCTAAGGCATTTAGGCACCTACTTGCAAATAACAATTAGTTTAGCATTTAGTTGAAAACCAACTTTTTAATTAGGTAGTTTTTAGATTTAATCAATAATTTAGAATATAAATAGTGTAATTTTTCTAGGGTTGGCATTTTTGGAGTTTGGAAAAACATGCCCAACTCTCTCTCTCTCTCTCTCTCTCGCTCACACACACACACACACACACACCTTTGTGCGTGTGTCTTCCCTTCTTCTTCATTTCAACCTTGTTTTTGTATTCTTCTATGTGTTGTTGTTTCTCTTTTGCAGGTGCTGCATACTACATGGGAGCTTCGCCTCAGTGGTGTGTTGTATACACCAACGTGGCTGGCCGTCTATCTCTCCATATGGCTCTCCTCCTCTCTTCTTCGAACCCTCTTCTCAAATCGGCTTCCAAGTGGGTGTAGCAATGCAAGGAGGGACTACAGCTCATTGGAAGACATGCTGGGTGTGCAGACCATCTCCATCAATTACTCTTCCTCCCCCCTCAGTTGTCGGATCGCCCTAGAGGTTGGTCTTCTTCTTCTAGTTAAATCGAGTCACCCTAGTTGAGTCATGCCTAAATTGCAATTTTATTTTTCTGATATTTTTTTTACAGTTTTTAGATCACCTGCACTTCACGTTTTTGTCAGTCTTAAGACCAAATCTGGTCTTAATTTAAGTGCCAATTCAATTTCTATTCTCGTTGTTAGCCAATTGCAAAAATCGGCTAGATCTTGTCTAGCCGATTCTTGGGATTTTTCATAAATCATTTTCTTATCATTTACAGCAAGTGTCTGCCATTTAAGTGTTTTTATAGTTTTAAGATTGAGTCCAGCATTAGCTTAGATTACATTTTATGTTTGTTCCTTAATTTCGTTAAGTTATGAAAAATCGGCTAGATTAAATCAAGCTGATTGTGAGGTCTTGGCATGTTCCAATTTTCAGGATAGAATGTTTTGATTGTTCTGATGTTAGTTTATGTAAGTCTGTTGTTTTTTCAGTGGTAGGGTCTGGTTCTAATTAATGATTAGTGTAGAGTAACCTATAGATTAGTGTATTTCGAAATTTTCTTTTGGAAAAAAATCATTTTTGTATGGGTATTAGGGAATTTATTTTTTTTAATTTTCTTTTTGTCGTGGCTGTCATCTTCCTCACAGGTTTGGAAGCTATGGCTGAATCTCAGAGTTGTGTGATAGGTTAGGAAAGGCTAATTCGTAATCCCTAGAGTCTAGATGCATTGAACTTAGGTTTTTGGTAGGATTTGATCCATAGCTAATTAAGTTAGTTTTTATAATTTATTTTGTAGTATGGTTTCACGATTTTTGTGTCATTCCAAGTTAGTACATGCATTTAGTAAGTCGGTAGCTAGGTTAGTATAGGGGTAATTAGTCTAGGTTAATTTCAAATTAATAATTTGAATTTTGAATGGGGGCATTTTTGGTCTTTCAAGCAAGTGGCGAGTTTGGCAAGTTGTGAGGTTTTCTAAAAATCGTGAAAGATAAGTGAGGAAAGTCTTTGATCTCATTCATGAGCCCAGCCAAGAGAGGAATTTCCTCTCGTTATTTTAAGAAAGTGCTTCAAACTCTCAAGGCAATTAATTCAAAATCCAAATGCACTTAACTTAAGAGGCTACTTTCCTCTTTATTGGAACATCCTAGTCAAAATTGTGTGGGCCCAATAGGGCTAGCGATTTTGACTTTGCAAACTTAAAATTTTTCTTTGGAAGGTTGTCATGGGTCCCACCTAAATCCAAGCTGGCCTAAACATGCTTTAACACCCCTTTTATTTACCCATTTAGTATAGTCTAGTGAATTACCTATTTCATTAACCAATTTAGGAAGGATTTGACTTAGAGTTTGTATTTCCTTCATTTTATAATTAGTTGTATATACTGTTTAAGTTAATTAGTCAATTATGTTAATGCTTCATTGTATTTTATCATGTGCTTACATTTACATAGGTCCCACTTAAGGGACGATTCATAGGGGAGTGTATTCAAGTGCTTAGTTAGGTAGGTAGTGTTTATGCGCATGCCATTTTGTATCTTAGTGGTTTTGATCATTCATGTATGAGTATGTTGCATATATGGATTTCTACATTAAAGTGCATGTACGTAAGTAGTGTTTATGTTTTAGGATTGTGCATTTAACATAGTCCTTTTAGTGTGAATTAATTATGCTTTAGCATTAACTTGTAATTTCCTTCAAGTAATTTAGATATTCATGTTAAATCTAATTGATGTAGTATAATCAGTTTTATTCACTGTCTTTAGCAGTACTTAGATCTAATAAAGTCTGGTTTGCATAAGTCTAACTTCAACAATGCATGGATTGAATATTCTATGTGAATAGTGAATTGAATTTTCAAACTAGAAATTGCAGCAAATTGCAGTCATTATTTTATGTGCATTTTTTTCCAAGTTTTTCTAAAAAACTAATTCTATTCTATTCATCTGTGTGTTGACTATCAGCAGATCAAAAATCAGCTCAATTAGAGTTGATTTGGTTAGGTTTTAAAATGTTTTTCAAAAATAGGTTTTTCGGGATTTTAAATTTCAGGACAGATTAATTTCTAAAAATTTCTCAGATTTGAAACGCTTATATCCAGAGATTTTGGATGAATTTTTTAGCTCTATAAAATCTGACAGAGTTCTGCATGTGTTAGCAATAGAACATAATAAATTTCATCAATTTTAGACTTCTTTTTCCCCTCCAAATCGTCTGTTTTTTAAAACCTATCAGAATTCAACTTTGCACTATAACAAGGGCAAAACAGGCATTTCCCTAATTTAGTTAGTTTGGGTAATTTTTCTTGTTTTTCTATATAGTAGTTAGTGTAATTACAATAGTTAGTTTGATTAGATTTAATATAAATTAGTTAACTTAATTAGCATTTATAATTTTGTTTATTTTTATTTTAATTAAAATTTAGTTTTAGTAGTTAATTTTAGAATTAGTTTTAGTGTAATTTTTTAATTAATTATCGTAGTTGTTTGCTGACTTGTTATTTTCTGTGTTTTAGGTTGACAAGCAGCTACAGGTTAAAGGGTAATTTCATCAAGCACGAGAAAGATTGAATTGGTGAAATGATAGAATTGCCCCTGTGATCTGAAGAAGGCTTGAGCAACTTAGTTTAGGATTTGTTTTGATTAATTTTTATTTTGTAACTTAATTGTAGTTGTTTTAATTCAGTGTAGATATTTGTGATATGAATAAATTGAAATTGTTAGATTTAATTTCAATATTCTCTCATTCTCTAAGGATTCGACCCATACTTGCCATGAAAGTGGAAAGTCGGTTTTTATATTTTTGGTTGACGATTTTCCAAAACTTTTTATTGAAAAACATGTTTTAAAAATATCATTGCAAAAAGTCCAACCAGTTGTGACAGTATCAGACTTTAAGAATGTGCCAGCCACGGCCTAGGAGTGCCTCAACCACCGCGTTGGAGCACCATCATATATCTTGGTAGGTTTGCTCACTAATCAGTGACAAGGTCCTACTTTTCTCGATATATATGTATATGCTTTCCGTATATTACATATATATGTATTTGCTTATACTTTTAAGATTACCATCGCATCGAACGTTGCCAAGGCTCCTGCTTTTCGCATATTACATATATATGTATTTGCTTATGCTTTTAAGATTATCGTTGCGTCGAACGATGTCAAGGCTCCTAATTTTTGCATATTATATATATATATATATGTATTTGCTTATGTATTTAAGATTGTCATCACATCAAACAATGCCAAGGCTCCTGCTTTCTACAATTTGCTTATGCATTTAAGATTATTATCATGTCGAACGATGACAAGACTTCTGCTTTCTGCAAATATATATGCATTTGCTTTCTGCAAGTTATTTAGTTTGATTTCTCTCATTAAACATTAAATATGCTTTCATGTATGCCGCCGTGTTATATCGCACAAGCTCCTACTTATATTACATATAGCTGCACATAAATGAGTGTTCAAATAGATATCAATTGCTATCACCAATACGATTTCATATGTCGCTCATTTATCAAGATTTTGATTGATGAAAGAAGCTTCTATTGGAAATGCTTCACTCTTGCTAAAATCATTTTTTCGTAAAAACCTAAGTCACTTGTGTATGGCTTAACTAAGGCCTAAGGTTCCAACGAACCATGATAGATGCAAAGTACGCACAATGGTGCGCATCTATCCTCGAGTTAAGTGTAGTATTTTCTCCGTCAAAGTGAAGAAGTGCTGTCAAATTTTCTGAAAATATGCTCACTGAGCTTAAAAGAACGCAACACTTCTATCTAAGAGAGGAAGTGGTGACAAAATTTCTAAAATAAGCTCAACCAAACTTAGAAAGAGCGTAGCATGTACTACATCAAAGAGAAGAGGTGCTGCCCAATTTCTGACAAGTACTTTCTATAAGTAGAAAGGGTTGTCATGCTTCCTCCATTAAACAGAGGAAGTGCTGCTGAATTTTTTGACAACTAGTTTGAATGGCACAATGATGCCCCTGTTGTTGAAACCCTGCTGAATGGCACAATGATGCCCCAGTGTGACAGTATAGTTGTTACGCCTTAACCAGGTCAAGTGCTCGTTGTAGTTATATATGCCGAGTAGTCGATCCAATGAGATCATGGTACATGCATGCTTATGTTAAATATTGTTGTCCAACAAGACTCATAAAAGTCGTAGTGCCAGAGTTCATTGTCCACCTGAAAGAGGAGAAGTGCTAGTCAAGGTCATAGATGCCAAGAGCAGAGTCATGCATGCATATGAATAAAACTTAATGATAGTTCCTGGACCACACAGTTGGGTCATGCTTCAGAATACTTAATGGGGTTGGGGTACATATTCCCTTAGTGCAGAATGCACTGGTTTCCCGACTGGCATCTGAATGTCCTATAAAGAATGATTATGCCACCAAACCCCTTTAGAACTATTGCTCACTGTGCCAGATGGTGATGCTACAGCCGCGAGTGACACATATTTATTATGAACCAAAGAGTTCAAGGAACCTCATGTCACTCAGAAGGTTTGGAGGTCGGGTTATCCTTAAGATATGAGCATTGAACCTAACTACTACAGTAGATGATGCATCTGAAATGGCCTGCTAGGGTTATCCTAATATGAGTTCTACCGCCCTAATATGGACAGGGTCATCAGGCCTCTGGGGTATCTAAAATACATAGAATAACAAACCCCTAGAACGTCGCATGAATGCCAAAGTTCAAGCTTCTCCCGTGTACCAGGGGGTGAACGGTTAATATCATTACAGTGCATTAGTTCTAGGTTTAATGATATATTAATGAATGTACATTGTTCTGACAAGAATTGCATAACCTTGTGGAAGGTATTGAGATCGATATACTACTAGACCTATAGAGAAAAGAATCGTGTTGTGTCCGCATGACTAAGCTAAGTTCGAGGAGTTCTCGCTTAGAACCGTGGGATACGAATGTGCCATGTTTTGGAGACTTGAGCTTGATATTTCAATTGAGTCTTTGAAGAGGCTCGCGTGATATATGCCAAATCTTAGAGACTTGAGCGTAATGTTCTAATCGTGACCATGAGGAGGTTTTCGCGATATACACTAAGTCGTGGAGACTTGAGCATCGTTGTTGCAAATTGTGGCCCTAAGTGATCCATGTATTTTCACGAGTTTATACTTGATTTGATTTAAATGTTTTCCTACCAAACCAGCGATGGTTCTAACTCTATTTAATAGAGAATGTAGGTATTGAACCTGCGATGCAATATGTGGAGCAAGGCGGCATCAACTTTCAGGGTTTCTCCAGATAGTGTTGTACTGCTTCTTTTATAAAAATAAGTTTCATAGAATATTGCTTTTCTAAGTAGTGATGTTTGTAATAAATAACTCATTTTTTTATAAATGGAACACTATGGTGGTCCATGAGTGCTTGGCCACATACCTGTGATTTGCCCAGTGTTTTTTTAAACTGACAGCTCATTATCGTCTATTTTCGTTGCTAAAAACCTTTTCTAAGTTCCACTGCAATGAAAAAAAAAGAATCCATGAATTTTTGAATTAGTATTGTTTTGAAAATCCGGTGTGTTACAGTTGGTGTGGTGACTTATGAGGGTGTGGGGGTTGATGCTCTCACGGCAACAAAAACTCAGAGAGGGAGAGAGTTAATGAGAGTGAGAGTGAATAACTAGTGAGATAAGAGGGGTTAATGTAATGCCCCAGATTTCCAAAACACCACTTGGTCAAAAATTCATGGATTTTGTTTTTTTCTTTTCTTTGCAGCAAAATTTAGAAAAGGTTTTTAGCAACATAAATAGATGATAATGAGTCATCGGTTTTAGAAAACATTGAGCAAGTCACAGGTATGTGGCCAATCACTCATTGACCACCAAAGTATTCCATTTATCAAAAAAAGTTATTTATTACAAACATCACTACTTAAAAAATGATATTCTATGAAACTGATTTTATAAATAAAAAGGTTCAACACTGTATGGAGAAACCCAAAAACTCGATGTCGCCCTGCTCTGTATTTCACATCACAGGTTTAGTACCTGTATTCTCTATAAAATGGGGTCAGAAGCATCGCTGGTCTTGTAGAAAAGTATTCCAAATCAAAAGCATGTATATACCATGAAAATACAAAGAGCCTCTTAGGGCTGCAGTTCGGAACAATGTCGCTCAAGTCTCTATGACTTGGCGTATAACACGAAAGCCTCTTCAGGGCCATGGTTGGAACATCGTAGCTCAAGTCTCTTTGACTTGGCATATCGGTATCTCACGAATCCAAACAAAAGCTCCTCGAGCTTAGCTTAGTCGTGCATATACAACTTGGGTTCTTTGCCTGATTGATCCAGTAGTGTACTGATATTGTGAACATCCCAAATTTTTCAAAAATTTGCAAAAATGACCTTTTTGCCCCTGGCTCCATTTTTTGAGAAAATCAAAACTAAAATTCAGATATTCTTCAGATTTTCTGGATTAAATTCCATATTGATATATTCAAATTCAAATCCGGATCCGAACCCAGTGTTTTAAACCCAAATCTGAGCCTTGTTGTCCGATTTTCAAAGTAAAATTACGAAAATACCCAAAATGGTTTTGAATGACTCAGGCAGTTCATCCGTCATCTTCTTGGATCTACGACCCTATATTTCTCAATACGAGGTTGTAAACCTCAAATGTTTCCAAAAAATCCATTTTCTGAAGAAATTTTCTTAAAATAGCTTTTAATTCTCAGAAAAATTCCCTTTTGTAAATACTTTTGTAAATACTTTTGCAAAAACACAAAAAATTAGTTTTAATCTTTTTCTTCTCATAAAACTTTTAGGACTTTATTCTAAAAAATGCAAAAAAAGGAAAAATAACGCAAAACCAAAAAAAATGGAAAAATTACGACAAAAACAAACGAGTTTAAACTTTTTAAGTCAATTTTGCTAAAAAAATCATTTTTAAAAAAAAAACATTTTTATGAAAAATCTTGTTGAAGGGGCCTCTTTTTGGAAAAAACAATTTTTTTACAAATAAACCCTTCACGAATCTTCCAAACTCTCCCTTTTTCTCTCTCTCGCCCGATTTCTCTCATAGCTTTCCCTCAAGAAACCCTATCTCGCCCATCGCTAACCTCCTCCACCCATCTCTAACCAACCCTATTCCAGATTTTTCCTTCTCCCTCTTTAAAGGAGCATGCATCGCCTCCTTTACACCGACCGCTTCTCACCCCCGCATCATCTTCATTTCTCACGCCTTTCCCTCTGATCTGCTTCTCCTTTGAACTGCCGAAGGAGGCTTTCCTCCATCCCTCTTGTGCAAATCCCTCTCCTTCCTCTTTCACGCCCCTCTGGTGTTTTCCCTCAGGAGCTACTGAAGAAATATCGGTCTTCATCCTATTGGTTCCCCTAATCTCCTCTTACTTCTCTTCCTCTCTGCAATCGCTCGAAGGAGACCCGACCTCCCCTACAGCAGAATTAGGCGGAGAGCACAGAAAGATCAATCGCATTCTTCTACAACCTGCCTCTCCATTGATTTACAAGGAGCTGCTGGAACTTTGTGCGTCCAAGTCTCTTGAGCATAGATCTGCGAAATTCACTGTGAATGGGGTTTGATTCACAGTGAATCTCACTTGAGAAGTCCCATTGAAAATATCGTGAACAATCCAGAAGCTGAAAAGGTCTATTCCATCTAATAGGTGGAACAAATCGATAGTTATTCTCTTTGAGCGACCATAAAATGGCTACGATATCGTCGCTTCAGCGAGATGGTCTTACTATCTCCCTGTCACAACAGAGGCCACGCTCAGATAGATAGCGCAGGTATTGGTTCATTCTCTACGAGGGTGTACGAAAGTGATAGTTCTGGGGGCCTTGATCAGTATAAACATATGCCAGTTCCATATTTCTGGTAGCTACAGAGTGTCCAGACTTTGGACATGTTCATCCAATGGTGAAACATGCAAGGGTTGTATGTGTAAGCCCACCATATCAGAAAGCATTGAACTCATCACCTCGAAAGCTATTTTGGAGAGTTGCAGTTGCAGTAATGATGAGACAAGCTTGTTGAACCAAACTGACAATTGTTATTGAGGTATCGCTTGTGTATGTATCAACGATTATACAGGACCCCAACGCATTTTGCAGGAGGGTTGAAGCCGGCTATTTGATTTTCAATGTCAAATCTTCCTCAAGCAACAGTGTAACCAGGTCAGCCCTCCTTCCATTCACCATCATACACCTCTCCTGAAAACATTTACACGTTTTAACTGCTTTGAAATTCCCTGTGCATATTGTCTCCTGTACTATTCATTACCCCTACACCTTACGTTGCCTATCATCTGTATATCCCTAGCACTTAGCATTGGCACATCTGTGACACTTACATTGGCTGCACCTTCACGTTTATATCATCATATCACATTCATCCTCATTCACACTGGGTACATTTACCTACAATTTAACATGCTAAAAAGAGAATCTGAGTCGTGACTTACTGCAAAATGCACCATTTGAATTGATGTGATGCCTCCCTCATTTGTTGAAGACCCTGGACAAATCGCCAGATTGGTGTATTAACATTTGGTTATGTCGTGAAGAGTCAGAAAAACTCACTTTACTGTTGGAAAAGTTTCAGTGATCCCTCGATCAATGCTTTCCCTTCTTGATTTGCTGAAACTCTGTTGGAATAAGGGAAGGAACCAGTGATTTTTGTAGCTCCAGTTCCTTGGTTGATCAATCCAAAAATTTTAGGCTAGGTTAATACTGTGAACCTGTGGAAAATGCCTTAAGAGAATCAGAGGATAATCTTCTTAGAGGTAAAATTGCACATTAGACAGCAGAAACCATACTCCAGAAGGCAGCCACGTGAGCTGGGAGAAGGGAAATGTTATAATTGAAGCCCTTGAAGCTACTTGTATCACCTGCAATAATGGTCACCAATATCTTCCTCACAAACAATGCTGCTGCTGCTACCTCTGCAAAATGCACTGTTACACACCCTCCAAGCCATGCCACTTGAGGTAACACGAAGGGAATCTTAATGTCTGTTATAGGTTTGCATCCAAGATATCAGGTATGTGACAATCAAACCGTGAATGGATATTGTGCAAACCTCTTGCTTTGATGAATTCATGGTTTGTTTGGGACCCACTGTGTTAATAGTTTGTCATTTGTCTATATTTCAGGCTAGATACTATTCATGAAACCACAATGATATTATTCATAATATGTGTTAGTAGCCCCAATGCTCATAAGCATCAACAACATATCACATTCAGCTGCCACTATACCCTCACTACACTCACCTGTAGGCCCACTGGCTGAAGCATATTGCTTCTACTTCCAGCACCTTTACCACTTGCATTCAGTAGTGTCTTTACCAGCACAACACCCTGCTGTCATCACATTGCAGCAATAACCCCAGTTCCTTCAATTGACCTACCTATGCCTGTAGCATTGTTACCTGTCACTTCCACACATTTTGCTACAACCTCTTCTTTACCCCTCTGCTTCTTAGGCCACCGTATCTTTTTCACTTGGCATGAGCAACATAGGTAAAAATAATACACATTTCATCATCAATGTGAGTATGATGTTTAAGTAATGCATGGATAATCTTGTACCAACCATATACATGTGCTTAGACAAACATCTCTAGATTTTCATTGTAGACTAAGGCACTATGCATATCTCCTCACATATAGATTATCATTAGTTTAAAGATGTCATGGGTATATTCGTGTATCAAAATTGCCTCATTAGCACATACATGTATACTTCATCATTGATACAAGCATAACAAGTTGTGCAGATATTCCTCACTAGAATAGGCATGATCTTGTCCATCTTATTCTTTAAGATAGCATTTTTCTTTTGTACATTGTACTTTGCTAATTTTGTCTTGCAGGAAATAGAGAATGTTATTTATTTATTTTTTTCTTTCTTTCTTCTTTTATTTCTTCTTAAAATCCAATGATATCAATGAAAATTCTCCTTTTCCAGTCTTAGATTAGAATGAGCATTATAAATATCATAAATTACTTATTTTCATGCTTTTTGCCTTTATTTCTCAAAATCTCACAATGGAGAAACACGAATGGCACGTGCACCATTTTGTAAGAGGTAATTAATCCTAAGTTGATGGTTTACATCAATGACCATAGTCAGGATGTAAACAAAGCTTAGCATTTTTATCTTTTATAAAATAACACTTGATCCACACTGGACCCTTTTCAAAATTCATCATGTCTTCTTTAAATATTTTTCTCTTTTATTAGAATTTAGTTTAAAATTGATTCGATATATATATCAATGGCCATAGTCAGGATATATTGAGAATTAATTTCATTCTAAACTCTATAAAAGCACCAAAATATGTTTGATTCTTTATTCGAATTTAGATATGATTATTATATAATACATTCAATGACCATAGTCAGGAGTGTATTATATCATTAATCTTATTTACATTCGTTTAAAGAATGAAATATGATTTTCGAATCCAATTTCAAAATTATTTGAATTCATCCATCATTTAGGATAGAATTGCATAATATTTTCAAATTTTCCTTTTTCAAAAATTCCAAGTAATTATTTTCTCAGATCAAATCTTATCTATAAATTCAACTCTATCTCATTTCAAAAATTCAATTTCAAAGTCCAATTTGACTTTGAAATTCCAAAACCATGTTTATATTCAAATTTTAATCCAAACTTCAAAGTTCAATTTAACTTTGAAGTTATCTTCTATTTTTAAAATCAAGTTTATTTTTCTTATCTTCAAATTTAAAATCAAAATTTGAGATTGATTCTGAATCTCAAAAACTTAGCTCTTCCTAAATTTTAAATTCAATCTGGGTTTTCAAAACCCAGATCCATCTTCAAAAGTCCCATTTGGACTTTCAAAATCCAAAAACCAAAGTTAAGATCCTAATCCCAACTTGGATTCGAATTTCCCAGTACAACAACCACCTTTTGGATCTCAGGTTTCATATCCAAATCCATCTTATGGTTCAAAGTCCAACTCTATCCTTTGGATCTCAGACTTCATATCCAAATCCATTTTAGAATCCAGAGTCCAACTCTATCTTGGATCTCAGATTTCAGATCCTAAAACCATTTTGAGCTTCAAAATCCATCTTAGGATTCAAAACCCAATTCCATCTTGGACTCCAGATCTTGGATTCAGTTCTAGTTAGGATCTAGAATCTGATTCTATTCCCAAGTTTGGATTTCAAATCCAATTCCATTTTCAGATCTCATCTGAACTTCCTAAATCCATTTCTATTTTTAATATCATTTGGATTTCTCAAGTCCATTCTGATTTCAAAATTGAAATTCAAATTCCATTTCAAAAATGCATTTTCTTTCCTAAATCCAAGTTTAAAATCCAAATTCAAAGTCCATTTCTGACTTTGAAACTTCATTTCCTTTCATTTCAAGCTTCAAATCATTCTTTCCAAAATTCAGAGATTTATTCTTCCAACTCTGATTACTTCAAAGACTTAGAACTTCTCTGATCTATCTCAAGTTCTAAGTTAGATTTTATCATTTAGAAACCATTCTTTCACTTTATTATCAAGTTCATCTTAGAAGGACTTGGAGATTTTCAAAATCATTTTTCAAAAAAGAGCATACATCTTTGCATTGCACACGCATGATTCTTTGTGCATTTAGACTTAGAATAAATTCTTAGATGATCTCTTAGCAAAACAAAAAGGCATGAATTCGACTCTTGGTTCGATTACCTCTGGTAAAGGCGCCAGGAACGGTTGAACCTTGTACCGACGAGCGGATCCTGTCTCTCAGTTTTCTTGCAAATATTTCAAAACGAAGGTGAGTTATTTTCTAAATATTTTCAAAATTAAGGTCAAGTGAGACCCCGCAAAAGAATTCCTCTTTCTCTTCTTTCTTTTCTTTTCTTTTCTTTTCTCTTCTCTCTTCTTTTCTGTCTTTTATTCTCTCCCTTCAAAAAGGAGGAAATAGAGGAAAGAAAGGAAAAAGAGAAGGAAGAGAGAGAAATATTACGAGAGGAAAAATTTTGCGATGATCACAGTTTTGGCGACCGTGATGGGACGCGTCTTCGTCCTGTCGAATTTAATGCCTTTTCTTTTGCTTTGATATTATCTAAGTTTTTATTCTTCAAAATGTCAGCTACATTTCCATGCAAACCTTAGGAGCCCAGACTCTGTCCTAAGCTGACATCAATTGCATATAGGATCTAAGTATGGTTCGGTAGGACCATATTGAGGAGATTATTCCATGTTCACATTAGACTTAGGTCTGAAATACAACTCTCCTTAATCCTAGGGATTGAATGCAAACAATGTATGCAAGTGTATGCTTCTCTTCATTTTAATTCTCTCTCTCTTAGGACTTGCATTAGAGACATCTATTTTATTGCATGTTAAACATATTTTGAAAAAAATCCCTACCTATATTGTCCCGGTCTTCACGTTGCTGGGCTGTCTCACTGAACCATAGTTCGGGAGAGAGCCTCACAACTGGACCACTTATTTGGGTTCGCCTCCCCCTACCACGTACCTAAGGGCCATAGTCCGAGGTATATCGGTAGGTGCTCAAGGATGTTAGGAAGCCATTACATTAGAACCGGAGAAATATTTCTATGCCACATACTTTGAGCTTCGGCTTGGGTATATCGACATATCTTGATTGGAATCAGATGATCTGAATCTTAGAGTTAGGATTAAGGTCCTACAAGCCATTTCAAATATTGCATTTAGAGTCAGCCTTTAGGGAGTGTTGTGTGCGCATCCTTGTTTGTGCAGCTTTTTGTGATGTTTCTCTTATTCTCTCATATATACATATCAAACCTTTTTCAAAACCCTGGGTGTATTATTCAAAACTTCCCTTTACTTTCAAAAAACCCCAGGTGTACATTTTCTTCTACCTACATTTCTTTTTTCTTTTTAAATCAATTTTTCTTCAAAACCCTGGAAGAATCCTTTAAAATTTCCTCAATCTTTCAAAATTTTCAGGTTTGATTCTTCAAGAGTCTATCCGTAAGTCTTGCATTCTATCTAATTCTCCTCATTTCTTCTTTGCCCCAGTATCATTTCAATGGCATCTGATTCGCTCGATGTTGTCTTTCCTCGAGATCATGTCTTCTATTAGATTCAGGATGGATCCCCGGATCAACGGGTCATCCAGTCTCATCCTTTCTCCCCTCAGTGGTATTATTCTTGGTTCGCCGCCTTCTCACGTATGTTCCCAAACCACTTGGATGACTGTGGGTTGGAGATGGCATCAGCGGCAGGCAAGCAAACCATTAATGGAGCTCTGATTCATGCTATGGCAGAACGGTGGAATCCACATACCTGCACATTCTGGTTTCCTTGGGGAGAGATGACTCTATGTAATCATCGCAAAAATTTTCCTATTCTCTGTTTCTCTCTCTTCCTTCTCTTTTCCTTTTCCAACCTCTATTTTCCTCCTTTTTTGAAGGGAGAAGAATAAAAGAAAGAAAAGAGAAAGAGAAGAGAAAAGAAAAGAAAGAAGAAGAGAAGAGGAACTCTTTTGCGGGTTTTCACTTGACCTTGATTTAAAAAATATTTAGAAAATAACTCGCCTCCGTTTTGAAAATTTGCGGAAAAAATGGAGAGACGGGATTCGCTCGTCGGTACGAGGTTCGACCGTTCCTGGCGCCTTTACCAGGGGTAATCGAACCAAGGATCGAATCTATGCCTTTTTGCTTTGCCTAAATATAATCTAAAAATTGATTCTAACTCTAAATGCACAAAGAATCATGCTTGTGCAATGCAAAAATGTATGCTCCTTTTGAAAATTGATTTGGAAATTTCCAAGTATTCGGAGATGAACTTGGTAAAGGAGTGAAGAAAATGATTTAATCTAACTTAGAACTTGAGATAGATCAGAGGAGTTCTAAGTTTTTGAAGTAAATCAGGATTGGAAGAATAAATGAGAAAGAATGACTTGAAGCTTTTGAAATGAAGTTTCAAAGTCAAAATGGACTTTGAATTTGAATCTTGAATTTAGGAAAGGAAATGAACACTTGAGAGGGAATTGAATTTGGATTTCTGAAGTTTGAAATTTGGAATAGATTGAGGAACTCAAATGGTTTTTAAGAATAGAAATTGATGTAGGGAGTTCAGATGAGGTCTGAAAATGGATTTGGATTTGAAATCTAGAATTGGGAATGGAGTTGGATCTAAAGATGGATTTAAGATCTGAGATCTGAGATCCGAGATAAAATTAGATTCTAGATCCTAAGATGGATTTGGATCTGAAGTCTAAGATCCAACATGTGATTGAGTTCTGGATCCTAAAATGGAACTGGATCTGAAGTCTGAGATCCAATGTGGGTGTTGAATCATGGATCTTTAGAATGGGTTTTGGATCTGAATCTGAGATCCAAAAAGAGAGGATTTGTGCTTGGAAATCTGGATCCAAGTTGGATTTAGAATTTTGTATTTGGAATTTTAAAATATGATTTGAGAATTTTGGATTTGGAATATGAATTTTAAAGTCAAATTGGACTTTGAATTTGGGGTTTGAATCTGGAATTTAGAAGATGAATCAAGAATTTCTAAATTGGATTTGGAAAAATGAATTGAATCTTGAATATATAGGTGAAACTTCAAAGTTAATATTGGACTTTAAGATAGCATTTGGAATTTGAAATACAAGATGATTTTGAAGTTTCAAAGTCAATTTGGACTTTGAAATCTGATTTGAATTTTGAATATAAAATAAATTTGAAATCTCAAGGTTAATTTGAATTTTGAGATTGAAAATAGAATTTTGAAAGTTTGAAAGAATGAATTGGATTTTTATAAGAATAGATTGAGGAAGATATTTACATCACTTGGAGTTTTTGAAAAAGAAATTTTGAAATATGATGCAATTCTATTTTAAATGATGAATGGATTTAAAAGCTTTGAATTTAGATTTTGAAAAGCTATCTTATTCTTGAACTGAATTAAAATAAGATTGAAGATATAATACATCCCTGACTATGGTCATTGAATGTATTATATAATAATCTATATTCAAATTCAAGAGAAGAATAAAATACATTTGGTGCTTTTATAGAATTTAAAATGAAATTAACTCTCAATATACCCTGACTATGGCCATTGGTATATATTTTGAGTCAATTTTAAGTTAAATTCTAATAAAAGGAGAAAATATTTAAGGAAAATATGATGAATTTTGAAAATGGATCCGGTATGGGTCCAGTGTTATTTCGTAAAAGATAGAAATCCTAAGTTTTGTCCATACCCTGACTATGGCCATTGATATGGATCATCAACTTAGGATTAATTTACCTCTTACGAAATGGTGCACGTGCCATTTGTGTTTCATCATTGTGAGATTTAAGAAATGAAAGTAAAATGAATGAAAACAAACAATTCATGATGGTTATGGTGCTCATTCATTCTATCTAAAACAAGAAGATGTAAATTCTCATTAAGTCCTATCTTATTACAACATATAAAATTGCATTTTCAAATCCAAGTAATAACATCCTCCACACATTCCTTGCAAAATCCAAATTAGCTGAAAGATTCATGGGCAAAGAGAAATCATGTTATATACAAATGGTGCAATTATGGACTATCATGAATACAAGATATGATTCCATGGAGATGCAAAAGATCCAACTAGGAGACTGCTGAATACTACTAAATGGGTTGACAGCAGCTATTATGGTGTATATACAGGGAATATAACATGTAGGGTGGTGATGCTGGGGGGGTGGACATATAACAGGGTAACAGCCCTGTGAGTGTAGCTGCTGTGGTATGTGTAGGCTTAGTATTACTTGCGGCTAAGGACCGGATGTGGATTGGGAACGCCATGAATACTGATTCTATCGAACGAGGGTTTTTCTAACAGGTTTCTCCATTAATGTCCATTGATGTTTGGGGAGCTTTTACTGTTGCAATAGCTTGAGCGGAAGGCTTTGAAACTAAATGAATGAATTCTGCTGAGGAGTTTTCGACCTAAAGATCTGTCTGGCTCTAGTGGAATGTCATTAGATCCTTTAGGACGATGATACACGTAGCAGACTGAAATATCAGTCAGGGAAAACTTAACTGAGTATGAAAGTAGCAGACATAGCACCAATTATACAGTTAAGGTGTATCATATCCTAATGTTTAGGTGTTTAATTGCTAATATTTACATTAACCGACCATTCCTGATTATCAACAAAGACCCTATCACTAATGCAATTTGTTGAAAATAACAAGTGCTAACTGATATTACAGTAACCATCAACATGTATTAACATGATTATCAAGCCCAGATTATTTCAATGAGGACCGACACCCCTACTGCTAATTCCTTTGTGATTTTAAATTTAATCATTAACCTGCTGATACAAACCATCCTGACTTATCAGGCAGTATACGCTAAGTAATTCAATACTCATCAAGTCTATCGACTGCATTTTATTCAAAGATTCAAAGGATGACTTTCATTCCAGGTCTAATATCTATTATCCGAGCTGAATTCAATGATTTAAGCATCAAATCTGATTCTAATAAAGTGTCTATCAGTAAGAATGATATTTACTTAAAATGAATGGTAACTAAAATCCGAATATAATACTTTGACATACATATTCAAATGTTCATTCATTATGCAAGATCAAATATATTTTGACAGATATGAAATATCACAAATTCCGGCAGATAAAATTCAATGGATTACTTCAAACCTCAGTAGACGATGCCTTGATTCACTGTACAGCTCACAGGAATTCCATACAACTGCCCCCCCCCCAAAAAAAAAAAAAAAACTTCTCCCAATCTGAAACACCGGGGAACTTCCTATAAAAAAAAAAAAAAAAAACAATGATTTAGACAAAGCATGAAGCAACAGCAATTGAGGTCGATTGGGGTGCGACACAAAACAATTTTTTGAAAGGTAAAGTTTTCTTTTTCTTCTTTTTTTTTTTTTTGAGACACATAATCAAATTTTAGGACTTCCCTTCACATGGGGAGTCTTTGGATTACGCCAAAGTCCAAGATGCATGAGTAACACGGCAGATGAATACCATGACACCTTAGATTACCTGTTAACAGATATTACAGAGATGCAGAGCACATATACTATTTCTCCAAAAGCCAAAGATATAGATAGACCAAACAAACCTCATGGTGTAGAAACTGTTAATCTTCAAAATTAACATTAGAGGGAACAAACCAAGGTAAAGTCTGATAACAGAGACAACAAAGCAGCCACCATGTAGATCCTGAAGAGAATGGCCTCACTGCGATCGACCAACTTACCGAGAAATGGGTGGCGATTCTTCAAACGAATCCATGAGATCAACTTCAAAAAGGAGATGCTAGCTTCAAAATCGACGGCACTAACTTTGCAGTGAATCCAGGGACCCGTTTATGAACCAGTGATATGTAAAAAGAAAGATTGACAGTGTAATTTGACTTCGATATCAATGAACTTCAGTAATTGTAGGAATTTCATGGCAGCATTCAATAATTTCTCATGATTCCAATAATCGACAACCATCTAGCAGGGATGAACCGAAGTCATTGAAACAAAAACTCTCAAATCTTCAGAAAGAGAGAAAATAGTAAATTCATACACATCATAGAACTCAGAAAACTTTTTCTAACAATTCGGTCAGCACATTTTCTGATGTCTGGCAAGTATTTCATGAACCTAAATTTGATCTGAAGAGTTACTCCAGATTTTTTTTTTTTGAACTCAGACTTTCACTTAATCCAAATTTGCATCCTCCAGGGGACAACAGGTGGTCGGTTAGTGATCGACTGCTCTTCAAGTATCCTCCAAAGTTTCATCAGAAAGCAAATATACCAAATGAATGTTCAACCAAGGGGAACAAATATTCATAACCTACAGCCACGCTAACTTGATTACTAAGGTATTCTACCTTCAAAAGATGACTCACTGAATTAGTTCAAATGTCTCAGATCACACTGAAGCGCCAATCAAGCCACTTCGTAAATTCTTTCCCTCACTGAGATCCAATTATAATGAAAGACAAAATGATATAAGCAGACGAAAAAAAAGAAAAATATTTTTTTTTTAGCATGCAAGAAAAGGCGATAACAGAGTGAGTGAGACATCCATGGCTGACAGTTTAAACCCAAAACAGGAAATAGAATACACAGTGATATCCAGCTTTGAATAAATCCAATCTTATGACAAACCAAAGGAGCGATCCTTGGTAAAAAGAGTTGAAATAATATAATCTATTTCATAATGGGTATTAGAATTTTACAAAATTTTGACATTCGACCCTTCCTCCCTTCTGATCAACCCCAACCTAACCACCGAATTCCTGACCAATACATGGTAGATAGGGTGATGGTGCGTAATGGGGAAAGAGGAGGAAGCTATTTCCGAGATGCAAGAAGCATAAGACAGAATGTGCGAAAAACTGAGGGGAACTAAAAATGATTTATGAAAGACGATGGAACTTACAAGAAAACACTAAGAAATCAAATTCAGATTGTAAGCAGAGGAATTAACATAAATCGGCCATCGAAAGTAGAATTCAGAAGTAAACACAGGATTAACGAAAAAAAAAAAATCTAACAAAATTCAGGGTATATCGATCAAAATAAAAAGGGGGAAATACAGAAGGAATGTCGGAATGAGGGAATTCCGTTTGTTATCGCACAATATACATGGATCAGTGTTCGTTATATACGAAACTGACATCCACGGCAGTGCTTTGGTGGGATAGAAATGAAAGCAAATCCCAAAGAAATTAGAAATGAGGGCTAGAGATATCCTCACCTTGTTCTGCAGGGGTTTTTGTAGGATGGGGAGAGCCTCCTCTTTATTCTACAGGTGATTGATCCTACAGAGGCCCAGTCCGATGATGAGAATGGACGGATGCTTCAGAAGAAAGGTCCTTCCTCGCTCAGAGTGAAACCGATATTAGAGGAAGAAATTGATTGGTGGTGTAAAACTAGATGGATGAGAGGCTGGATGTTTGAAGGGAAACGGCCAAGACCATCCGAAGGCTGAAGTTCTGTTGCGTGATTTCAAAGCTTAAAAAAAAAAGAGAATGGGGCGACCATGAAAGAAAACTCGATGCCTCCAGGGAGCCTGGAGGCCTCTCTTTAAAGGAAGAATGGAAGGCTCGAGAGGGTGAAGGTTGGTTGAGGATCAACGGTGGAAGTAATCGAGCGAGATGGAGGGTTTTGGATGGAGATCGCACATGGGGCTGTTGGGGGAAGCTTTGTGAAGGTGGGGGGAAGTTGAAGGTGAAGGAGGGCTGAGGCTGATGGGGGCGATCGACGATCGAAGGGCAGTTTGTTGTTGATCGAGGGTTGAGGATGGGGAAGCCGTTCCGTGAGAGGGGAGGAGCTTGACGTCGCACATGGGGCTGGCATGGAAAGGTATAAGGCCTGCGAGACCGTTTGAAGATGAACGGAGGAGGCCCCAGGCCATGGTGATCGAAGGTGGCTGAAGAAGAGGGATGCACATGGGGGTGGTCAGCCATGGAGGGAGAGATGCGAAAGTGAGGGGGGAAAGCGAGTTAGGGTTTTCAAAACCCTAACTCGATCTTTAAACATCGAAAAATCGGTTTTTCCAAAAAAGGGGCCTTCTTTTCAAGTTTTCCTAAAAAAGGTGGTTAAAGGTGAGTTTTTCGGAAAACGTTTTTCAAAAACCACGTAGTTTTTCCTAATTTCTTTGATTTTTTGCATGATTTTTCCATTTTTTGTATTTTTAGAATAAAATCCTAAAGTTTGTAAGAAAACAAGGATTAAAACTAATTTTTTTGTATTTTTTCATTTTTTTGTATTTTTGTAATAGAAAAACTAAGATTTAAAGTTTAAACACTAAATTTTTGTATTTTTCTAAGAAATATTTAAAAATATTTTCTCAAGAATTTCGGGCCATCTTGGGGAAAATTTCTTCAGAAAAAGGGGTTTGGACCCAGGTTTTGAGGAAATGTTCGAGTTTTAAACCTCGAATCGAGAAATACAACTCGATGGATCCAAACGGATACCGGACGAAGTGTCTGAGCTTTTCAAAAGATTATTTTGGTAATTTTGAGAATTTAATTTAAAATTGGATAATGAAGCTCAGATTTGGATTTTGATAATGGATCCGGATCCGAAATTGAGTCAGATATGGAAAATGAATTTAATTTCAACCAAAATTTGAGAAACAAAAGGGGATTTAGATTTAAAACTGACTCAATTACCCAGAAAATGGGGACAAAGGGCAGAAAGGGGATATTTACAACATTTTGAAAATTTTGGGGTGTTCACACTCTACTGATGGACGAATTCAGCGATATCATGGGATTGCCCGAACCAGCTGGTCAGCCAGATGATCCTGTCGAGCAGCAGTTTTTGATCAACATCAAAGGGGTTGATGTTCGAGAAGCCTTGGCCAAAGCAACAGGAAGCAGATCCTGGCCTCTTACTGAGATCAATTCATCGACCTATTCAGACTCTATCACAAGTACGGAGCTTACGAAGAGGTTGACACTTTGTCTCGCGCAACGAAAGACAGAATTCAGCATGCCATGATCCTATGCACAGTAGGATTAGCTTTCTTTCAAGATGGCCAGAATTTCATAGATATCAGAGTTGCCCAGCTCTTTCGAAGATGGGGAAGCAAGCAGACCCGTCAGCTATCAGTTTCTATGGCAGCCTTGGCTTTTCTTTACAGAGGCTTGGCTCAATTTGCCCTCGGAGAGACCATTCTGGTAGAAGGATGCACTTATGCCCTGCAGTCGTGGTTCCTACGACATATTCCCTCGAAGGCCAGCTCCTTCAGATTCAGCGGTAAGCAGCCAAAGTCTGTCATTCAGTATCGAGCCTTGATCGAGAAGATGCATCAGGAGGAGATTGTTTAGGACTTCTTCAACAGAAAAGAGACAGTTCCTCGTTACACCTTTGCTTGCAGCAAGCGCTACAGATTGCTTGGCCCCTTCTTCTGTGTTGATTATCAGCCAGAAAGATATCTCAGACAGTTTTTGCAGCGGCAGGTTTGTGCCAACACCCGCTTCTCGACAGGCAACATGTCAGAATTTAACCTGCAGTCGGATCAGTGGTCTGGGGCATACCATGTCATTAAATATACCTGGGACTCCTTTGTTTCTCTGTCTGTATTTCCTAGGCCAAATGTATCTTCTAAATATCAAGAGTGGTGGCAAACTGTTTGCCCACCCTCTCTTTGTCTTTGAATGATAACTATCAATAAAAATTATTTTTTGGCCAAAATTTTATTTCTTGTATTTTGTTTATAGCACAAATGGTCACAATTTTAGTGACGACCTCATCCTGGGTAAAAGGAACATTTCTTCCACATTTCTTCAATATATTTTATCATGGTTGACGACCTCGCCTAGGTAACAAGACACATTTCTCTGTTATCATCAAAATGGTAACACAATTATCACAAATCTTGTGATGACCCAATCCCGGGTAATGGGATAATCTCTTGAAATTGTCTACAGAAATCCTTCATCTTTTTTTCTCAAAAAAAATTATGATTTTCAAAAAGCTTCTCCATACTCTAACCATTCCCATATTCTGCAGGAAAACTTTGGCATCCGAAAATGGTTCAGACAAGGGCCAGTAAGCAGGCTGCTCAGCGGCACAGTGACAGCGAACAAGAAGAGATGAATTCTCCCAGATTATCCAAGAAGCACGACTCGGGGGACGAGAGCGATGTTGATCCGGCCATGAACCGGGTCTTTCAAAAGATGATGACCAAAATGATGGTCGAGCAGGCTAAGGCTGGTCCCAAGAAGGCGGTTTCTAAGAGAAAAGTTAAGAAGAAGCCCGTGAAAAGGCCCATCAAGATCAGCAAACAGAAGATACAGCGTGACAGTACTTCTGGGGATTCTGAATCAGTAGAAGAGAACTCTGAAGAAGAACAACTGATTTACATTCCAAAACATTTGTGATCATCCAAAAGGCCAGTGGAAGAGCCATTGTCAGTGAACAAACCCAAGTATGGGGCCCCCGCAGAAGATTCAATCTAGGCACTGACCAAAATAGTCAAGGACCTACAAATCCGGGACAAAGGGAAAAGGTCATACACCAGGCAGGATTTCTATCTCGGCTTGGAAGGGGGCAGCAATCTAAAGAACCTCCCCCGGAAATTCATTAAGTTTGACAGATCCGAAGATCCCAAGGCCCATTTGGCAATGTTTTTCGCCGAATGTGCCTGATTCAGTGAGGACAACCGTGCCCTATTTCTCTGTTTTCCCCGCAGTCTGGAGGGGATAGCTGCTAAATGGTATGCCGAGCACGTCAATCCCATTGAGCTAAGGGATTTTGACAAAGTTGTCAACATGTTCGTTGAACGCTTCCTGTTCAATACAGAAGCTCTGCCCACCCTGAACCATTTGTGCAACCTCAAATATGAGCCCAATGAAAAAGCCAGGGACTTCATCCATAAGTGGAGGAGCCTTTGTAACAAAATGAGAAATCCCATTTCTGAAGAGCACGCCCTTCAAGTCATCCTTAACAACTTCTGTCAGTCCTTGAAAAGCCTCCTTTTCCCATATCCATCCAAGTCGTTTATTGAACTGACAGAACAAGCAGAATGGCTTGAGATGGGGGTAGACAACGGGATGTACGAAGGTGTCACTTTGGCCAAAAATGTCCAGGATCCAAAGAAGAAGGCACACTTCACTTACTCAGCCGAGGTTCCAGGGGATGACCAGAGCAGTAGCAGCAAGCAGAGCAGTGGCAGTGGCACGAAGCCTGAACAGAGCAGAGGGAGAAAGGGGAAGTTCTTCAAGAACAATGACAAGCCTCTCCCGATCGGTCCTCAACAAAAAGGGGACCTTCAAGAAAAGCCCAAGCATATAAACTGGAGCAGGGATTAGAAATTTACTCCCCTTGACCAGCCTCTAGAAAAGATTCTGGAATATTTGTTATCCCACGGAATGGTGAAGCTTCCCAAAGTTGCAGATCCGCCAGTGATCATGGGAAGATTCAAGGAACAGTATTGCAAGTTCCACAGGGCAACTGAACACGATACTGAATATTGCTTTGTCCTAAAGCATTTAATTCAGGACTGCATCGATAAGAGCATCCTCATCGAGGATGAAGAAGAAGGCAAAATGGATATCTTGTCCGCTCCATTTCCAAAACATTCAGCATCAACCATTTCCGAACATTCTTTCCTTCCGCAGAGTCACATCCATCCATGTTCCAGCGAAGAAATAAGTTTTCAGCATCAGGTGATGGTTCTACATCAGGATCAGCTTGCATCTCAGAGAGGGAACATCCTCTCATTCTTGAACATAATGAATGTACCAGTTGAGAGCGTAAGAACTCAAGTTTTTCCAAAAAGATTTCTTAAGAAGGAAGCCTGTGCAGAGGAAGCTGAAACCTCTAAGGGAACATAAGAGCGGGCCGATGATTTCCAGAAGCCAATTACATCGCTCTCCAAGATTTTTATCTTTGAATTAACTCATGATTCTCCTAAGCATCAGGAAAAATTAGATGATTTATTGAGAAAGATCAAAGTAAAGCCGGGCACCACGCCCGAAGATATGGCACAGATTGTGAATCAGGCGATGACTAATGCGCCTATTACCTTCTCAGATGAGGACCTGCCAAAACCTCATTCTTTCCACAACAATGCATTGTATATCGTGGTGAGGACCAGGGGCATGACTGTCCCACACATACTTGTCGATGGAGGCAGTAGTTTAAACATTTGCCCAGAAATGACAGCGAAGGCCCTGGGATTAAAGGAAGAAGAATATGTGTCTGATCTCATTACCATTTATGGCTTCGACAATCACGGGCGGACTGCCAAGGGCAAGATCTTTTTAGAGATTTTCATCAATTATTCAGTACACACCGTCCTCTTCCATGTCGTTAATGTGCCGCCAACTTACAATCTCTTGTTGGGATGAACATGGATCCATAATGCTAATGTTGTTCCCTCAACCCTCCACCAGTGCATAAAGTGGTCCAAAGGAGGAATGATTACCACTATCTTGGGCGAAGATCCTGAAGAAAGGCTGCCACAGCCTATGATTCCCCGTTCGACATTTACAGCAGATATTCCCAGCATCCGGGAGGCAGGCAAAATCAATCTCAGTGATAGCCTAGGGATGTTGAAGTTGAAAGATGTCATGGAAGAAGAAAATGTCGCAGCGGTAGTCCAATGGCAGGGACCTTGTTCCTTCAAGTTAGGAGATCGCATCAATTACACCTCCTTCAAAGATCATCCCTTATTTCCTCAATTTTTCAAAGCAAGAAAGGGATTCGATCTGTTGATAAAACATGGATATCAGTCATTCCAAGGCATGGGAAAAAATGAGGACGGCATAATAGAGCCTATCATTCCAGTTCAGCATGCGGACAGCTCAGGGTTGGGGTTCACCGGCCAGGATTCCAGCAAAAAGACCATTTTTGTCAAAGGAAGCAAATGAAAAGATGATGCCTTAGTTTTCCTGCTTTCTTTTCTTATCTTTCTGTTAATCTTGTAGGGACGATGCAGTCCCATTTCTTTTGTCAAAATCTTGTAAATACCATACTTTCAATCAATGAAAGATCAATTTTTAAGTGCCTATCATTCTTTCTTATACTTTGTCTGTGCCATTATTCTTTACTTTATGCAAAAATTTGTTCTGATTCGTACTTTCTCTTAAAAACCTCTTCTTGACATTTTTCAGGACAATTAACTTCTGAATCAATGAAGAAATTCATTATTAATCCCAAATATCTAAAATTGGCAAGGTTTTCTGAGATGAAAGACAGAGCAGAGGTCAGCGAGGCAGCAGGGAAGACAGAAGAGCTAGCAAAATTTGATTCAACTATCCAAGAATTGCCAGAGTTTGCTCACATTCAGAAGCAGGATGAACCTTCATCTTTGGTTTAAGATCCAACTGAGGATATCAACATTGGGTCGGAAGATGATCCAAAAATTCTCAAAATCGGTTCGGGTCTAAAAGCAGAAGAGAAAGCAAGACTCGTCCAATTCTTTAAGCAGCATCAAGAAGTATTTGCCTCGACTTATGAAGATATGCCAGGATTAGACCCCAAGCTGGTTGAGCATCGACTCAAATTGAAACCAGAAGCCAGACCAATCAAGCAAAAACTGAGGAAGTTAGACCCTCGAATTAAGCAGCAAGTCAAGGAAGGACTTGAAGATTTATTAAAAGCAGGCTTCATCCGGGCCATTGATTATCCAGATTGGTTAGCAAATATCGTGGCAGTTCCTAAAAAGAACGGAAAAGTTCGGATCTGCATTGATTTCAGGGATCTCAATAAGGCTACCCCGAAAGATGATTATCCACTTCCCAATATTGACCTGTTGATTGATAGCACAGCAGGTCATGCCATGTTTTCTTTCATGGACGGATATTCAGGCTATAATTAGATCAAGTTGGTCGTTCGTGATCAGTCAAAGACTTCCTTTACTACACCATCGGGAACCTTCTACTATACAGTCATGCCATTCAGGCTCAAAAATGTCGAGACAACTTATCAAAAGGCAATGGCCATCATTTTCCATGATCAAATGCACAAAAATATGGATGCATATATGGATGACATTCTAGTTAAGTCTAAAGAAGAAGAGGATCACCTCGATGCTCTTAGTCAAGTTTTTGAAAGACTTATTCTCTACAAATTAAGACTTAATCCTCAGAAATGTGTTTTTTGAGTTGAGTCCGGTAAATTGCTCGGCTTCATCATCAGCAAGAAAGGAATCGAGGTGGACCCGGCCAAGGCAAAAGCCATTATTGATATGCCACCACCAACTAATCTCAAAGAACTACGAAGCCTTCAAGGGCGCATTCAATCTATTCGCAGATTCATCTCCAACTTGGCTATGAGATGTGAACCTTTCAATCATTTGCTAAGAAAAGGAGTTAAATTTGAATGGGGATCGGAATGCCAACTCTCGTTTGAACGCATCAAGCAGTATCTCCTTAATCCACCAGTTTTGAAGCCGCCAAAATTGGGGAAGCCTCTTTTACTATATATTTCTGTCAATCAGAATGTCTATGGCGGATTCCTCGCACAGTATAAAGAAGGCAGCCTCATAGAACACGCCATTTACTATATGAGCAAAACCTTCATTGATTATGAAAAGAAGTATTCTCAGATGGAAAAAACTTGTCTAGCTCTGATTTGGATGTGCCAGAAATTGAGACATTACTTGTTGGCCTCTGAAATCAAATTTCTATCAAAACTTAATCCTCTCAGATATATTCTTGAGCAACCCTTTCTCACTGGACGGATTGCGAAATGGCAAGTCCTTCTAATGCAGTATGACTTAGAGTATGTTTCTCAAAAGTCGATTAAAGGCCAAGCGATCGCGGATCAGTTGGCGGATTTCTCTTTGACAGAAGAAATTAAGGCAGAGGATGATTTTCCTGATGAGTACATCTTCAATATCCAACAACCCCCAGTTTGGAACTTGTTCTTCGATGGCTCTAAAAATATGTCTGACATAGGGATTGGAGTTTTGCTAATCACTCCAGAAAAAAAAATGATCCCTTATTCTCTCAAGCTTGGTTTCCAATGCACTCATAATATGGCCGAGTATGAAGCTTTAATACAAGGCCTCAAAATTCTGTAAAATTTTAATGTCAAGAGAGTGCATGCTTTTGGCGATTCACTACTTGTTGTCAGTCAAGTTAACACTGAATGGCAAGTGAAAGATTCCAAATTGATTCCGTATCAGAAGAGAGCATAATCAGATAACCGATGGTTTAGCCAACTTGGGTTCCATTTTATCCTTCAAAGGCAGTGAATCATGTCGTTCTTTTGAAGTTGGCAGACTTGAGCAACCTGCTTTCATTTCAACCATGCAAGTAAACCAGGTCGACCAGAAGGAAAAGCCTTGGTACCAAAATATCAAAAATTTCATTAAGACTGGTGAATTTCCACCAGAAATGCCAAGAAGGGAGCAACGTGCGGTTCAACGTATGTCTACCCGTTATTTCATTCTTGCCAATATCCTCTACCATCGTGGGTTCAGTTCTGAGTATTCAAGATGCCTAGATAAAAAAGAAGCTATGGAAATTATCCAAGAGGCACATGAATGGATTTGTGGTGGCCATGTCGGCTATCAAACTCTCGTCAGGCGGATCATCCGAGCAGGTTACTATTGGAACACCATGCAGCAGGACTGTCATAGATTTGTCAAGAAGTGCGTCAAGTGTCAAATGCACGCACCTTCCATTCATGCATCGGCCACTTATCTACAATCAGTTGTTTCTTCTTTGCCATTTTCTATGTGGGCATTCGACGTCGTAGGCCCGATTACCCCTTCTGCTTTCTGAAATTCCACTAGAGGGGGGGGGTGAATAGTGAAATACGATAAAGATCGATAAAATAAAATAATCAGGCAATAAGGCACAACACATAAAACACAGAATTTATACTGGTTCGGTCAGTACCCAGACCTACATCCAGTCCCCAAGCAAACCACTTGAGCTTTCCACTATAACATCCGAGTCACCGGATAAATAGTACAACACCCTCTTCCTCAGAGGTCTTCTTCTCTCAACAGAGAAGGGGCACACCCTCTTCCACAGAGGTCTTCTTCTCTCAACATAGAAGGACAACACCCTCTTTCTCAGAGGTCTACTTCTTTCAACAAAGAAGGAATACAGTGAATAACAGAGTTACAATACTTCCTATAGAACCTTCAGAATGATATGAATACACGAATGAAGGATTCTCAGAATGTTCTGTTTGTTACTCAGAAGATATTCTTTGTCAAAGAGCTGGACTTGACTTTTTCTCTTTTCTTTCTTTTCTTTTTCTCTTTCTTTTTCAAGGCTCTCTTTTCAAATAATGAATAGAATTTTTCTCGTTGTAAGCTCACACATCTATTCCAATCCCCTGGTTGAATAGTTTATTTGAGTGTGTTTATATAGCTTTCAAAAAAGTAGTCGTTATATTTTGAAATCGTAGGCTTTTTTAAATGTGAAATGTTATGTCATTTCAAAAACATCTTTTAGAGAAATTCGAGAATGCCTTTTTCCATAAAAGTAAAATATAGGGTACACTAGTCGTTGTAATATTTTAGGTAATACATATTTTATGTATAAAGTCTATTTTTTACAATAGTACATTGAACGTTGGATTGTAGTTTTGTCTTTATTCTAATTAATGATTTGAGGTACATAAGTACTTCTTTACTTTAAATGAGTGTAAGTACAATGAGTGCTTTGAGATATTTATTTGTACATAGTCATGTCAAGTGTTTTCTTTATGTTGTGTTTTTCAAAGTCTTCAGAGAGAATGAGGACTACAAGAAAGTCGATATTCTTGAGAAGGATATTTAACAAGGATTTTTTACAGGAGGTATTTAATGCTTGTACAAAGAGAATGATGACTTCAAGTAAGTCGACATTCTATGGGTTTGTAAAAAGGTAACTAGAGTCTTTTCAAGAACCTTTATTATCTTTGTTTTCTTTGTGTAGCCGATTTTCATGTTTTGTCTTTTACCCATATTTGAAATCATTTCTTTAAAGAAGGTAACTAGAGTCTTTTCAAAAACATATTATATTTGTTTTCTTTGTGTAGCCGATTTTCATGTTTTGTCTTTTACCCATATTTGAAATCATTTCTTTAAAGAAGGTAACTAGAGTCTTTTCAAAAACATATTATATTTGTTTTTCTCTATGTAGCCGATTTCATGTTTTGTCTTTTTCCTACATTTCTTTTCATGTTGTCTTGTATATAATGTAAGGTACAATTATTACATGTCAAAATATCTTTTTCATAAAGGGTTGTAAGAAGGTACAATTATTAGTTTTCAAAAAGGAGCTTTTTGAAACTATCGTATACTTTTATGATATAGTTTTTATGAATGAGTATGTAATATGCAATATGCATGTTCCTGAAGGTTCTGTTACATATGACTCTAAAGAAGAAAAAATCTTCATCTTGAGGTAGCTGATCTCTTCAGTTGAACTTTAGGAATGCATGGCTCATCAAGCTTTTTCTTCAAGGAGTATGATTGCACTAGTTGTACTTGAACAGGAAGTCTCCATCCTTTTTGGGTGAGATATCCTTGCATTAAATACTCGTTAGATTTATGGCAAAACATATTCAGTCATAATATAACATTTTTCAAGAGGACATATTATCATATCATATAAAATCAAATACGACAGTGTATCATATTATGTGACATCAAAACAGAGTTTCTCAACATTCTCCCTCTTTTTGATGATGACAAAATATGCTCCTCCTGTCAAAAAGACATTATGCATAGAAATAATAATATGATAAAATATTGAAAAATGTTTAAAGAAAGTATTTCTCCAATAATGGAGACAGGATTTCTCCCCCTTTGTCATAGACAAAAAGGAAGGGATCAAAGTAAGAGAGTTATTACAGACCAAAAGTAATTAAAAGTTATTACAGACCAAAAAAATAAGTTTATCCCGAAGGTGGAGGATGTTGATGTGTTCGGTTGACTTGATCCGACTGGAGGGTTCGTAGAGTTTGCTGCAACGAGGCTTGACGGCAAAGAATACGATCCTGAGAGCGCTGGACATCCATCAGAGCAGGGAAGTAATTGAAGGTGGATGTTGGATCTTCTTTATCAGAGTCGGGCATGTGCAGGGACCTTAGATTGAAGGTGGTAGCATCGAGGACCTGAGAGGGATGGAGGATAACTTCGTTGTGAAGGGGTACTTTGAAGTATTTGAGAATGGGAGTTATGAAACACCCGAAAAGAAGAGGCTTGAATTTTTTATAATGAATAAAAAGGTCGAAAAGAATGGAGGACCAGTTTATTGGAGTAGAAGAAAAAATTGCGTAGATAAGAAGAGAGATTTTTCGTGGAACTAATCCCTTGCGGGGAAGCTTGGGATAGATGTTGTGGAGAAGAATCTGGGCAAGTAATTGAGCATGAGGTTGGAGATTCCTCATGTGCCAGGGAAGTTGGTAGCAGTTGGTGCAGAGAAGAATTTTTCGAAGTACCGATCGTTCGATTGGTACTATGGTGTTGAGGTCTGTGCCGGTGGAAGGTAGGTTTAGAATTCTACCTAGTGAGGAAGCATGAAAGAACATCAGTTGTCCGCGTACTTTGGTGGTGATAGTAGTTTGTTCATGATCAGTAGAAAAGTTTGTATAGAATAGTCGAACTAGTTCAGGATAATAGGCAGCGTGGGATGAAGATCCTAGTAGATGTTTGAGTTCGGGGAGATAGTTGTCTAGGTCAAATAGCATGAAGTCTTCATAGTGAACTAATTTTCCTTCATGAATGGGTCGAGAGCAAAGTAGGTTGTAGTCATGAAAAAGATCGGGATACCTTAGATCTGCGGCAGTGATTGCAGAGTTTGAAGAGGAAGCCATTGCAAAAGGGAGTTGAGAGCGGAGGAACGAGTTGAAAGTATGTATGCTATGAGTGGTAGTGGTGAGGAATGAACCAAACGTTTAAATAGAAGAGAGAAATAATTGTGGCAATAATTTGAATGACAATGGAAGTGAATGATTTTTGGATTATAGTTTGAATGAGGAAATTCGTGAGTTGTAAGTTAAGGGGCTTGTGAATGACAAATCAAATCAATGGTGGAAGATAGTGTATCATATTGGTATGTAAGTTAAGAGGGACATAGATTTGAACAAATAAACTATGGGAGAGTGTATCGAGTAGTGAGAAATATGATGAATGGAGTATGGAGTGACATATTGAAGAGAGTGAAGAAAATAATGGCCTAATAAAACAAACAACTTTTTCTACATGATGTTACTTGATGTGGAAGCATTCCAAATTCGTGAAGAGTGATTTTGGAATAAGACAAACAGAAAAGAGAGTGAGAGGCAATAATGTGTTAATTAATAAGTGTACATTTTGATATGTGTGAAAAAAAGAATGAGTAGACGTAAAGTTATAATTGATATGAATTATTGTTTATTTGATAAACATATTTTTAAAGAAACTCGATTTGAGGAAGTTCATAGAGAATAGAGTTAAGTTTTAAATGAGTCACAAGCTTGGTTTGACAAGAATGGAGAATCAATTTGTATAAGAGAGAGAAAGTACTAAAGGTACTTAAGAGAATAAAAGTAAAGGACACGGTTTTAATGAGTCTCTATTGGAGGGAGATATAGGATGAGAGAGTGATGGTCACAGATGAAAAGGAGCTTCGTATAATATAGAGAGAGAGAGAGAGAAAAATGATACGTATATGTAGAGAAATGAGAAAGGACAACTATCACTTGATTTAGATATGACATAAAGTGGAGTTAGGATAGACAAGAAGTAAAGTTTTGCTTGAGGACAAGACTTTAATGAGTCTCGATTTTAGAGAGAGATAAAATATATGAGAGAGTCATGGTCATGGATGGAAGGTCACTTCATATGAGATAAAGAGAGAAAGAGGTAATAAAAAGGTGGTACAAGTAGTATTAAAAAAAATAATAGAAGACAGGTTGTCGAAAAAGGAGAGTGACTAGTATTATTTCATAAAAGATGTGAAGGATGAAAAGGATGATAATAAATTATACTTAAGTTATGAAATAACCGATGATATAGTAAAAAATTTACGTGAAATATAATCACAAAAAATACTCACTTTGAATTTTTTTTTTATAAAAGGTTTTTAAGATTTTTAGAGAAGTATATTGATAAGAGGTTTTGAAAGGGAATATATCACATGAATATAATCAATGAAGGATAATAATTAAAGTTATGAGGAATATAATATCATGGTTGGAGGTCGGCTAGCTTATCGTATGAGAGGTTGTCACAAGAAGACAAAAGAGATGAAAGATGTGAACAATGTTATGACAGCTTTTAATATAATTAGTTTTTATGGATATGAGTGAAAGGAGATAGGACAAGAAGTCATTATGAGAGTGTACTTGAAAGATGACAAGTTGAAAGACATAAAGAAAGTGTCATGATGAATGTGTTTCTATGAGTATTGAGAGTATACGAAAATATGGAAACATAGTTTGACTTTGAATAACAAAAAATCGATAAGAGGAAAATCCTTTTAAAACAAGATTTTAACAAATCTTCTAAGGAGTAATAATCTTAATAATTGTGATTAATTTATAAGTCACTTAGTTTGCATATTCCGAGTTCTCTTCTAATTAGTGTAAAGTCTTCATGTTTTAATGGTTTAGTGAATATGTCTGCTAACTGTTGATTAGTGGGTATGAATTCGAGTTTAATAATGTTGTTTAAGACTTGTTCTCTTAAGAAGTGATGTCTTATTTGAATGTGCTTAGTTCGTGAGTGTAGAATAGGATTTTTAGATAAGTTTATAGCACTAGTATTATCACAGAAGATAGTTGTATTTTCAAAATTTAAACCAAAATCTTTTAAGGTTTGTTTCATCCAGATAACTTGTGTACAGGCTAGGCTAGCAGCAATATATTCGGCTTCAGTAGTTGATAAGGATACACAGTTTTGTTTCTTACTGAACCATGATACAAGTGAGTGCCCTAGCATATGACATGTTCCACTTGTGCTTTTTCTATCATATTTACTTCCAGCAAAGTCAGCATCACTGTATGAGATTAGATCAAATGTAGAGGATTTTGAATAGAATAATCCAAAATCAACTGTCTTTTAAATATCTCATTATTCTTTTTACAGCTTTAAGATGTGATTCTTTTGGATTTGACTGAAATCTAGCACACAAGCAAACACTGAACATAATATCTGGACGGCTAGCAGTTAAATATAGAAGTGATCCTATCATACCTCGGTATACCTTTGTATCAACTGACTTACCATCTTCATCTTTGTCCAAAACAGTAGTAGTGCTCATAGGAGTAGATTTTGAAGCAGTTGAGTTCATGTTGAACCTCTTCAGAAGTTCACGAGCATACTTAGACTGATTGATGAAAACTCCATCCTTGGTTTGCTTAATATGCAGTCCAAGAAAGTAGGTGAGTTCTCCCATCATACTCATTTCAAATTCTTTCTGCATGGACTTAGAAAATTCTTCACAAAGAGTGTTGTTAGAAGATCCAAAGATGATATCGTCTACATATATTTGAACAATTAGGGTATGATTATTCACTATTTTAACAAATAATATAGAGTCTGCTTTGCCTACAAAAAAGCCAGTTTTTAACAAAAAGGTTTTAAGTCTATCATACCAAGCACGAGGTGCTTGTTTTAAACCATACAAAGCACGTTTGAGTTTGAAAACATGATCTGGATATTATTCATTTTCAAATCCTGGAGGTTGTTTTACATAAACTTCTTCATTTATAAATCCATTTAGAAAAGCACTTTTAACATCCATTTGATATAATTTGAAATCCATATAGCTTTCATATGCTAAAAACATTCTAATAGATTCAAGTCTAGCAACAGGAGCAAATGTTTCATCAAAATCAATACCTTCCTCCTGGTTGTATCCTTGAGCTACTAGTCTGGCCTTGTTTCTTATAACATTACCTATTTCGTCTAGCTTGTTTCTGAAGATCCATCTTGTCCCAATGATCTGATGATCCTTTGGTCTTGGTACAAGATCCCAAACTTCATTCCTTTAGAATTGATTCAGTTCTTCAGTCATGGCTAGCATCCAGAACTCATCGATGATGGCTTCATCAATCTTCTTTGGTTCAAGTTGAGAAATGAATGTCATATTTGCAATTCGTTCAAGCTGAGCTCTAGTCTGAACCCCCTTTGTCAGGTCTCCCAAAATCTGCTTTTGAGGATGATCTTTGATATCAACGTATGTTCTTTGATGATCATCTTCATTAGACTTAGCTGTGTTATCTAACAATAAATCTGTACTTTCAACATCATCATCGTTAGTTTGCTTATGAACAAATTGATCTATAGATTCACAAAAGCTAACATGCAAAGATTCTTCAATAGTATTAGAACTCTTATTGAAAACCTTGTATGCTTTACTATGACTTGAATATCCTAAAAATATGCCTTCAATAGATTTAGCATCAAATTTATCTAGTGTTATCATCGCAAAATTTTTTTTAATTTTTTTTGCAAGTCAAACTGACCTTTGAAAAAGTTTTTGAAAATAACTCGCCTCCGTTTTAAAATGCGGGAAAATTCCGTAGAATGAGACTCGCCTGTCGGTACGAGGTTCAACCGTTCCTGCCACCTTTAACAGGGGTAATTGAACCAAGGATCAATCTTATGCTCTACTCTATTCAACTTGTCTAAATCATATTCTAATTTCTAAATGCACATAGAATCAGGCATGTGCTATGAATTTTCAGAGAATGCATATTTGAAAACATGATGTTTGCTTTGAATGATTGAAATATTTAGAAAATGTAAATCTTGGAAATGATATCACATGAGAAATCGTGAAATGAGATTTGAAATATACTTCTGAGAGAAATAAAAATCGATTTTGAGAAATCCTTGACATTTAGTGAAAATCGATTCTGAGAGACTTGGTTTCTCTGAATTCAAACTTTGAAATTGAAATTCTAACTTAGAAAATTTGAATTTGGAACTTGGGAAATATTTGAAATATTCTTTGAAATTCAATGCTTTTAGGAAAATCGATTTTTGCTATAAGACTTAGGAGATTTTGAGGAATTCAATTTCCTTGACTTGGATTTGGAATTGGCAAATGCATGAAATGAATGAATATGGATTTGAGGAATTGAGAAATACTTTTTGTATTTTTGAGAAATGCAGTGCATTTTGAAGTTAGCCTAAGAGTGTAGGCTGAATGTGGCTAATGTGAAGATCATAAATCTGGGTATCATTCATATTCTGACTATGGCCATAAATACGAATTCCACCAAGTTTATAAACTTCATAAAAGCTAGTGCATGTGCCATTCGTGTAGACCATGGTGAATTTGTAAAAATATGCATGAATCATCATCCATCACACATTAACATTATAAAAAAAAAATAAACTATATGCAATGCTGCCTAAGCTAAGCAGGAAATGTAAATTCTTATTCCAAAGTTTAATTACAAATTACATCACTATTGAAATTTAAATACATGAAAAATAAAATCTTCAATGTACCTGCAAAACTAGAAAACTTTGTTAATGAAAATATGTTGGCTTTTCTATATTTATCCAGTAATATCTAGAAATTACTGGATTTTGCTAGATATAAGCCTTTTTGCCATGATTCCCTTAAATCAAAATTGATAAAATATGAAAAAAAATGAAAAAAATATGAAAACGGAATTTGAAATTTCGAAATTGGGGTCAAAATGACCAAAATGCCCCTAATAACAAGACTATGGCCTTGAAATTAGGGTTTTTAGAAAGATATTTGGTAAAATGCAAGTTTGGAAATTCAAATGCAAATAAACTAGGCTAAAATATGATATGGCATACTTAAACACATGAAAATTAAGGTTAGGGATTTCGAAATTTAGGTCAAATGACCAAATTGCCCCTGATAGCAAGACTATGGCCTTGAAATCAGGGTTTTTAGAAATAGATTTTGATAAAAACTTAGGTTTTATGCACTAAATGAAATCAAATGAGCACAAAATTAAACCTAAAGCATCCTAATATGATTATGAACATGATTAAATCCTAAAAATATATGCTCATGCACGAAAATCCAATAATATCACAAAAACTGTGATTTTAGCAGTGTTTTTGGATCTTTCAGAAACCCGTACTTTTTATAACCCTAATGTCGAATTGGAATCATAAAAATAATTTTTTGATATTGAATTAATCCGAAAATTACATTAAACCCTAAAAATATGCTATTTTTGACCTAATTCACCAACCAGTTTCAATCCGAGACCTGAATCAGGGGTCAAATCTCCAGGGAAATTTATGAAATTTTACAAAGACTAACTAGGAAGAAACAAAGATATTTCCCAATTTACAGATCGAAAAAATCATCTTCGGTTAGGGAGAAACCTATCCGGCAATCTGAACTAAAATATATCACTCTTAACAGGGATTAAAACAGTTATTCCAGATTGAAAATACAAACATAAACAAAAATCTCTGAAATTTTAGTGGTGAATAGTAGACAGAAAAATAACAATACTCATTTTTTACATATCATGAATCGAATCTGTGGTTTGGGATTTATGACTAACACAAGTCTGATTACGGTTTTGGTAAACCCTAACGAGTTTTAAATTTAAAAACAGATTCTCTAAAAAGGGAAAAATACTAAACAGTGAACAAAAAATCTGAAAATTTCACAGCAGACAGATCTACTCAATGTGAATCCATAGCACTTTACATATCTAAAATCGGATATAAGATGAGAGAAATATCATCACAGCAAGTTACCTTCTTGATTTTAACCATGATTTTAAAGCTTTAAAAACCCAATTTGATGTCTGATGTTTTTGACAAAGTTCCCGAGGTCCAAAACCTCTGATTTTTCTACAGTAACTCAATAACTCATTCATGCATCACATATAAAAAAATCAGAAATAAACAATGAGAACTTCAATCCGAAATAACATTATCTTTACTGTTCTAAACCTAAAACACACAGAAATTTAAGAAACTTGAAAAACCATGCATTAACTAATGTAAATAAATAAAATAAACCATAAAACAGTAAATAAAACTTATTTCTATGCTATAGAACGTAAAACAAACATGAATAAACCATGAAAATAAAATAAAAACAGGGAATCAATGGCTGGAATTTGATATCACCTTTAAAACATAGATTTAACCCATTAAAAAGGGTAAATCATATATTTTATTGGTTAATAATGTAAAGAATCATATTAAAATCAATTCTAATGGATTAAAACCTCTGTAATTCATCCAAAACAGGGTTAGATTACCTTCTTGGATCGTTCTTGCTGATTCTTGATGGTTCTTGAGGTTGAATCCATGGTTTAATCCATGAAGGTGATGGTGCCAATGACTAAAATTGATTTAAAACATGAAAAAGTATTAAATAAAACTAAAAAATATTAAAAATATTACCTTGGTGCTTGCAGCTGCAATGGAGGAAGGTGGAGGTGCTGGAGAGGAGAGAGAGTCCACGAAAATTTGAGAGAAAAGAGCCCCCCTTTTGGCCCCCCTTAGGTCCATTTTTATAGTTTTTCAAAAAGTCACTTAATTAGGGTTAATTAAGAGGTTTTTCATTTTTTTAGGACTCTTTCTAATAAATCCACTAAAGGAAACAATTTTTGTGGTTTTCTAACCCTAAATGAACTCTAATTAAACCTTAATTAACACCTAATTAAACCCTAAAAAGTCCAAATGTGGTACCACCTAGTATAGACCCACATTTGGTTTTTAAAACCTGAATTTAAAACCTTTAAAAACCAATGGTTTAAAACTTAAATAAAATGGATTTTTAAAATTGACTTTGACTCCTCTAAACCTCTAACCTAACTAGGACAATGACTAACCCTAGTCTAGCCCTGACTTACTCGAATATGGCGCCACCCCGAGTGGGCCCTACTTGAGTTTTTTTTTTTTAAAAAATGATTTTAAAACTTGAAATTGAGAAAGTTTTCAAAAGATTTTCAAAAGTAAACTTTGAAATTAAAATTTTTGAAATGGCATAGGGTCCTAACTGGGTCAGGACTCCTCTGGATATGGTACCAACTGAGTGGGCCCACATCGAGTTTTGCAAATTTTGAAATAAACACTTAAAATACCTTTGAAAAGGGGTTAAAATTAATAATTAAAATTCAAGATCTTTGAAAATAGGGTCTCAAGCGAACTGAAACTCCAGGTTAGAGTCCTGAACTCTTAGGACTCTGAGATTTTAGATTTTAAAAGCCAAATGAAAGAATTTTCAAAAGATTTTATCAAGAAATGATGAAATAAGTCAGAAAACACAGTCAGGGTTAGACTCCTAATTCGACCGAACTCTAAAATAGAGTCCTGAACTAACTGGACTCTGTAAAATGACCTAAATTTTGAAAGCAAACGGAAAAGATTGAAAATGGAAGTAAAACTGACCTCAAAACAGACTCCTGACCGGATCAGGACTCTGAGACAGAGTCCTGATCGGACTGAAACTTTCAAAATTTTGAGAAATTTGATGAATAGAGGAATTCAGAAGCGACACCACCTCAATGGGTCTCATCTGTGAATTGAAATCGATTAAAATTTGAATTTGAAATGAATCCAGATTGTTTCCTTGAGAAAATATTTCGAAATATAAAGTCCTGGGGTTGGAAAATGACAGAGTATTGAATAAAAACCCAGGTTTTGAAATTGATTTTGAAATAAAGCTTTAAAATTCAAATCTGGATTGAATGTTTTGAAATAGGAGTGCTGGATCTCGAAAATGAGATGCAATGACATGCAATGCTATGCAGAATACATGCAATGATCTGTAATGACTTATGAAATGGACAAACACTGGATGAGGGTAAAAATTTGGGGTGTTTACATCTAGGCTATCTTTTGTGTTTAGGATAAAGCATTTACAACCAAAGACTTTGAAATAGTCTATTCTTGGAGTTCTGTCATAGAATAGTTCATAAGGAGTTTTATTTAATAAGGGTCTAATGAGAACTCTATTTGTTATGTAGCATGCAGTGTTAACAGCTTCTGCCCAAAAGGATTTAGCAAGATTATTGTGTTGGAGCATAGTTCTAGCAGATTTCTGAAGGGTTCTATTCGTTCTTTCTACTACACCATTTTGAGGTGCAGCTCTAGGAAAGGCAAAGTTATGAGAAATACCATGCAAGTTACAAAAATTTTCAAAAAGTTCATTTTCAAATTCTCCTCCATGGTCACTACGGATTTTAACAATAGAACAAGATTTTTCATTTTGTAATTTTTTACATAAGATTTCAAATTGACAAAACGTGTCACTTTTGTTTTTCAAAAATATTACCCAAGTAAATATTGAGTAGTCATCTACAATAACAAAAACGTATTTATTGTGATTATGACTAGCTACTCTAGAAGGACCAAAAAGATCCAGGTGGAGAAGTTCTAAAGGTCTTTTACTTGAAATGATATTTTTTGATTTGAAAGATGATTTTGACAGTTTTCCTAATTGACATGCATCAAAAAAAAATCCTTTTTAAAAGATATTTTGGGTAACCCACGTACTAACTTATCTTTAGCTAATTTAGACAAGTATTTAGAATTGACATGACCCATTCTTATGTGCCATAGATGTTGAGTGTCATTATTAGCTATGAGGCAATGTTCTGTGATGTTTTCTAGGTATAGTTCATATATGTTATTCTTTCTTATACCTTTTAAGATGATGTTTTCGTTGGTGTCTGTTATGAGGCATGCATCATGATTAAAGCTAACATTATAACCTGTGTCACACATTTGACTGATACTTAGTAGGTTATGTTTTAAGCCTTTAACAAGGAGAACGTCTTTGATAAGAGGTTTATCTATGTTACCAATATTACCAATACCAATTATCAAACCTTTGTTGTTATCTCCAAAGGTGATGGTTCCTCCTTTATGATGAAGAACAGCAAAAAGGTCTGGATGTCCTGTCATGTGCTTTGAACATCCACTATCTAGTATCCATCTGTTCTTCTTCTTTGGAGCAGAGCTTTCGTTTGCCATAAAGCACATGTTTGCAGTTTCGGCTTCATCATCCTTGACTCTTCACTGGTGGATGGTTCTGAGTCATCCCATTGAGCATGCAGAGCCTTTTTCTTGAAGAACCTCTTCTTTGGTTCCTCAGTCTTGGACTTTCTTTTGAGAAGGGGACAGTCACGCCTCAAGTGACCTGGCTTATTACACTGATAGCACATGGAATCCTCCTTAGGATCTTTTCTTTCCTTGTGCTTGTTTGGAAGCCAGTTCCTTCTCATGAAGCGCTGGAATTTTCTGGTTAGTAGCGCAATTTTAGATTCTTTATCTGAGTCTTCATTCTCAGATAGAGCTGGGAAGGCTAGAGTTTTCTTTGTTGGTAGTTCTTCTTTCCTTCTTTCTTTCATGTGGACTTCATAGGCCATAAGATTGCCTATTAAGTCGTCCAGAGTAAGCTTAGATAAATCTTGAGCTTCTTCAATAGCTGTAGTCTTTTTCTCCCAATCAGTTGTGAGAGATCTCAAGATTTTCTTCACCTTGTCTGTCTGGGAATATGTTACACCCAGAGATTTCAGATCGTTGGTGATGTTGGTGAATCTGGTAAACATCTCTGTGATGGGTTCATCTTTGTTCATTTTGAACAACTCATATTTTCTGACAAGAGATGAGATTTTGGCTTCTTTCACTTTGTTGGTTCCTTCATGAATAACTTCTAAAGAATGCCAAATATCATATGCAGATTCACATATAGATATTCTGTTGAATTCGTTCTGATCAATGGCACAATATAAGGCATTCATAGCCATTGCATTTAGGTTTGCCATTTTCTTTTCTTCATCAGACCATAAGTTATAGTCTGCGGATGGAGATGTGTATGGATGCTCAACAATTTTCCATAGAGCAAAATCTATGGACTTGAGAAATATAGTCATTCTGCACTTCCAGTATCCATAGTTGGAACCGTTGAAGAAAGGAGGACGAGATGCGTGTTGACCTTCAATATCACGAGCATAAGAGGTAGATGCCATTTGTGCTGGAAGACCTGTTATGTCGAAACCAGCAAACCTGTTCTGATACCAAATGAAATTCCACTAGAGGGGGGGTGAATAGTGAAATACGATAAAGATCGATAAAATAAAATAATCAGGCAATAAGGCACAACACATAAAACACAGAATTTATACTGGTTCGGTCAGTACCCAGACCTACATCCAGTCCCCAAGCAAACCACTTGAGCTTTCCACTATAACATCCGAGTCACCGGATAAATAGTACAACACCCTCTTCCTCAGAGGTCTTCTTCTCTCAACAGAGAAGGGGCACACTCTCTTCCACAGAGGTCTTCTTCTCGCAACAGAGAAGGACAACACCCTCTTTCTCAGAGGTCTACTTCTTTCAACAAAGAAGGAATACAGTGAATAACAGAGTTACAATACTTCCTATAGAACCTTCAGAATGATATGAATGCACGAATGAAGGATTCTCAGAATGTTCTGTTTGTCACTCAGAAGATACTCTTTGTCAAAGAGCTGGACTTGACTTTTTCTCTTTTCTTTCTTTTCTTTCTTTTCTTTTTCTCTTTCTTTTTCAAGGCTCTCTTTTCAAATAATGAATAGAATTTTTCTCGTTGTAAGCTCACACATCTATTCCAATCCCCTGGTTGAATAGTTTATTTGAGTGTGTTTATATAGCTTTCAAAAAAGTAGTTGTTATATTTTGAAATCGTAGCCTTTTTGAAATGTGAAATGTTATGTCATTTCAAAAACATCTTTTAGAGAAATTCGAGAATGCCTTTTTCCATAAAAGTAAAATATTGGGTACTGCAGTCGTTGTAATATTTTAGGTAATACATATTTTATGTATAAAGTCTATTTCTTACAATAGTACATTGAACGTTGGATTGTAGTTTTGTCTTTATTCTAATTAATGATTTGAGGTACATAAGTACTTCTTTACTTTAAATGAGTGTAAGTACAATGAGTGCTTTGAGATATTTATTTGTACATAGTCATGTCAAGTGTTTTCTTTATGTTGTGTTTTTCAAAGTCTTCAGAGAGAATGAGGACTACAAGAAAGTCGATATTCTTGAGAAAGATATTTAACAAGGATTTTTTACATGAGATATTTAATGCTTGTACAAAGAGAATGATGACTTCAAGTAAGTCGACATTCTATGGGTTTGTAAAATGGTAAATAGAGTTTTTTCAAGAACCTTTATTATATTTGTTTTCTTTGTGTAGCCGATTTTCATGTTTTGTCTTTTACCCATATTTGAAATCATTTCTTTAAAGAAGGTAACAGAGTCTTTTCAAAAACATATTATATTTGTTTTCTTTGTGTAGCCGATTTTCATGCTTTGTCTTTTACCCATATTTGAAATTATTTCTTTAAAGAAGGTAACTAGAGTCTTTTCAAAAACATATTATATTTGTTTTTCTCTATGTAGCCGATTTCATGTTTTGTCTTTTTCCTACATTTCTTTTCATGTTGTCTTGTATATAATGTAAGGTACAATTATTACATGTCAAAATATCTTTTTCATAAAGGGTTGTAAGAAGGTACAATTATTAGTTTTCAAAAAGGAGCTTTTTGAAACTATCGTATACTTTTATGATATAGTTTTTATGAATGAGTATGTAATATGCAATATGCATGTTCCTGAAGGTTCTGTTACATATGACTCTAAAGAAGAAAAAATCTTCATCTTGAGGTAGCCGATCTCTTCAGTTGAACTTTAGGAATTTATGGCTCATCAAGCTTTTTCTTCAAGGAGTATGATTGCACTAGTTGTACTTGAACAGGAAGTCTCCATCCTTTTTGGGTGAGATATCCTTGCATCAAATACTCGTTAGATTTATGGCAAAACATATTCAGTCATAATATAACATTTTTCAAGAGGACATATTATCATATCATATAAAATCAAATACGACAGTGTATCATATTATGTGACATCAAAACAGAGTTTCTCAACACTTACAACAGCCACAAGTACTTTCTGGCTGCAACAGAGTATTTCACCAAATGGGTTAAAGCTGTTACTCTACGCACAGTAGAAGGCCGCCATGTGGTTTCTTTTATTCACAAAAATATTCTTTGTTGCTTCGGCATACCACATGATATTGTTTCAGACAATGGAAGCCATTTCAAGAATGAGAGGATGAAAACATTTTGTTCTAAATTCAAGATTTGCCATCATTTCTCAGCTCCCTATTGTCCTCAAGGGAACGGCCAAGCAGAGGCTACCAATAAGATTTTGATCCGTATTTTGGAAAGAACCGTGAAAACAGGTCGAGATTGGCATGAGAAAATTCATGATGCACTTTGGGCTTACCGAACCACTATTCGGACTCCAACTAATGCCACTCCTTTAGAACTTGTTTACGGAACTAAAGTAGTGTTGCCTCTCCACATCCAAAAGTCCGCTCTCAAATTTGCTTCCCTTATAGAATTGTCGCTTGATCAGTATCAGCAGCAGAGATTGGTGCAGCTGGATTTACTAGATGAAAAGAGACTCAAGGCAGCAGAGCATGCTCAAGCTTATCGACAAAGGATAGCTCGACACTATGTCAAGTCCGTCATTGAGAGAAGATTTGGAGTTAACGATTTGGTGCTCAGATCAATGGCTCATCTCAAGCATCAACTACGGGGCAAGTGGTCACCCAATTGGGAAGGCCCCTATGTGATTAAGGAAGCATTACCTCGCAATTCTTATCGTCTAATCAATGCAGATGGGGTGGAAATGCCAGACCCTATCAACGCTTTGCATCTGAAGAAATTTTATACTTAGAATTTTTATTCTAAAGCCTTTTGTACTATTCAAAGAGTCATTTCAATAAAACAATGATCTTTTATCAATTCTTACATTCTCCTCCATGATACTGGGGCATTTTATTTTGATCTATAATCGTCTTCTTCCATCATATATAGGCAGGATTAGACAAAAGCTCTTTTCCTCAAATTTTATTAATTCTCAATTGATCTTGTATTTTTATTTTCATTTTATTCACTTTTGGGTTTGATCAAATTTTCATCAAGCTATTGCTCATTTATATCAAGTTTTAAACAAATTTTCGTCAATCTTATTAAAATTCCATCTACCTTTATCTTTAAAAACACCCTTTCAGGTTAAGGGATAAACCTGATGCCTCCTTTCAATGAGGTATTCTTTTTGTTATTTCCCCTTGTAAACACCCCAAATTTTCACCCTCATCTAGTGTTTACATTTCATATATCATCGCAATATCATTTCATCCATTTGACATGTCATTTCACTGCATTGCATGTCATTACATCTCATTTTTGAGATCCAGCACTCCTATTTTTAAAATATTCAATCCAGATTCGGGTTTTTAAAACTTTTCTTTTAAAATCAATTGTTAAAACCTGGGTTTTTAATCAGCATTTTGTCATTTGCCAACCCCCAGGACCTTATATTTTGAAATGTTTTCTCAGAAAACAATCTGGATTTGTTTTAAACTCAATTTTCAACCGATTTCAATTCTCAGATGAGACCCATTTAGGTGGTGTCTCTTCTAGATTCCTTTACTTTACAAAAATCTCCAAAAATTTCAGAGTCCTAGTTGGATCAAAACTCTTTTTCCAGAGTCCAGTTGGATCAGAACTCTACTTTTCACTACCTTTTTACCTGTTTTCGGAGAAAACCTTTGAAAATCTTCTGTTTTGGCCAAAATTTTAGAGTCTTAGTTGGATCAGGACTCTGATCCTGATTTCTATTTTGAAAGAATCTTTTAAAAATCTTTCTATCTATCAAAATTGTTATACTTTTATCAAAGAATTTCAAAATTCTGAGGTTTTACCCCAGAGTCCTGATCGAAGTAGGACTCTATCCAAAATTGATTTTCTCACTTCATTTTCACTGGTTTTCAAAATCTTTGCTTAAAATTGATCATTTGCTTACCAGAAAAACCAAAATTCTTAGAGTTCTGATTGAATCAAGTCTCTTTCTTAGAGTCCTAATTAGATCAGGACTCTGAACCAAAACTTCAATTTCATCCTGTTTTCACTTGTTTTTCAAAATTCTCTCATTTGATTTCTCAGAAAATCCAAAAATTGGAGATTCCTAGTTTAATTAGGATTCTGTCCCCAGAGTCTCAGTTGAATCAGAACTCTGTTTTATTTCAATATTTGTTATTGCTTTCACTGTTTTCACAAGTTCTTTCATCTGTTTTTCAGTCCGATCAGGACTCTGTCCCAGAGTCCTAATCCAGTCAAGAGTCCGTTTTTACTTCCATTTTCATTTATTTTCATTTGTTTTAAAAAATTAGGTCATTTTGTAGAGTCCAGTTGATCCAGGACTCTATTTCAGAGTTCTGATCGAGTTAGGAGTCTAACCCTGACTGTATTTTCTGACTTGTTTCACCATTTTCGATTAAATCTTTTCAAAAACTCCTTCATTTGGCTTTTAAAAACCAAAATCACAGAGTCCTAAAAATCCAGGACTCTAACCCGGAGTTCCAGTTCGCTTGAGACTCTACTTTCAAAACTTTGAATTTCAACTATTGATTTTAACCCCTTTTCAAAGCCATTTTCAGTATTTATTTCAAATTTTCAAAACTCTGATGTGGGGTCCACTCAGTTGGAGCCATATCCAGAGGAGTTCTAACCCAGTTGGAACTCTATTCCATTTCAAAACTTTTGATTTCAAGTCTACTTTTGAATCTCTTTTCAAAAACCTCTCATTTTCAAGTTTTAAAATCATTTTTGAAAATTCAAGTGGAGCCCACTCGGGGTGGCGCCACATTTGAAGAAGTCAAGGTTAGACTAGGGTTAGTCATTGTCCTAGTTAGGTTAGGGGTTTAGAGGAGTCAAAATCAATTTTAAAAAACCATTTTATTTAAGTTTTAAACCATTGGTTTTTAAAGGTTTTAAATTCAAGTTTTAAAAACCAAATGTGGGTCCATACTAGTTGGTGCCACATTTGGACTTTCTAGGGTTTAATTAGGTGTTAATTAGGGATTAATTAGAGTCCCACCTAGGATATAATTCTTCAAAAAATCGTTGCCCCCTTTATTGGATTTATTAGAAAGAGTTCTAAAAAAATAAAACTCCTTAATTAACCCTAATTAAGGAGGTTTTGAAAACCTATAAAAGGGGGACTTCAAGAGGTCAAAAGGGGCTCTTTTTCTCTCAAATTTTCATGGTCTCCCTCCTCTCTTCATATCCTCTCTTTCCTCCATTGTTGCAGCCCCAAGGTAAGGAGTTATTTATTATTATTTTATTATTTTTTTATTGGTTTTTTTATGATTTTTCAATAGATTTCACCATGGAAACTCCCCTTTCATGGATTTAACCATGGATTCAACCTCAAGAACCTCAAGTTCAATTCAAGAAGACGATCTAACCCTGTTACATGCTGTTTTTCATGATTCTAATCCATTAGAATTGATTATTTCATTATTTTTTATATTCTTAACCAAGAAAACATAAGATTTATCCGATTAAATGGATTAAATCCATGGTTTCAAAGGTAAAAGCAATTCCAGCCATGGATTCCCTGTTTTTATTTATTTTTTTTACTTATTTATGTTTATTACATGTGTTTTAGCATATAAATTAATTTTGTTTTTCTGTTTGGTATTTTTTATTATTACTTTCATTAGTTAAAGCATGATTTATTAGGTTTTATCAAATTTCTATGTGTTTTTAGTTTAGAACAGTAAAGAGCATGTTATTTCGGATTAAAATACTCACTGTTAATTTCTGATTTTTTTATATGTGATGCATGGATGTGTAAATGAACTACTGTAATAAAATCAGAGGTTTTGGGATTCGGGAACTCTTGTCATAAAAATCAGACATCAAATCGGGATTTTCAAGCTTTAAAATCGTTGTTAAAATCAAAAGGGTAACTTGCTGTTATTTTATTTTCCTCATCCGATATCCTATTTGAGATCCGTAAAGTACTGTAGATTCATGTTGAGATGATCTATTTACTGTGAAATTTTGGTAATTTTTGGCCTCTGCTTAATATTTTTCCTCTGACAGAAAGTCTGATTTTAAATTAAAACTCGTTAGGGTTTACCAAAACCCTAATCAGACTTGTAATGACCATAGATCTCAAACCACAGATCTAATTCACAACTTGTAAAAAAGGAGTTTCATTATTTTTTTGTTTACTATTCACTGATAAAATTTCAGAATTTTTTTATTAAGTTTTATATTTATTTCTGTATTTTCAATCCTAAGTAGCTGTTTTAACCCTTGTTAGATTTGTTATATTTTAGTTCAGATTGCCGGAAGGGTTTCTTCCTAACCAGAGATGCTTTTTCCGATCTGTAAATTTGGAAATATTTGTTTTTTTCCTAGTTTATCTCTGTAAAAATTCAAAAGTTTTCATAGAGGATTGACCCCTGATTCGGGTCTAACTCTGAAACTGGTTTGTGACTTAGGTTAAAAATAGCATATTTTAGGGTTTTAATGCAATTTTCGGATTAAAATAATGTCAAAAAATTATTTTTATAATTTCAATCTGACTTAAGAGACATAACAAGTGCAGGTACCAATTTTTATAAAATTTGAAATCCGTTTGATGCCTAAATTGATCAAATTGCAAAACAGGGCCCCGCAGGATCCCGAAACACTGCCAAAATCACATTTTTTGTGATATTTCTTGATTTTCGTGCATAAGTGTGTGTTTTTAGGGTTTTTTCATTTTTATAATCATATTAGAATGTTTCATGTTTGATTTTATGTTTATTTCAATCATAAATCTCAAGTTTTTACCAAAATCTATTTCAGAAAACCCTGATTTCAAGGCCATAGTCTTGCTATCAGGGGAATTTTGGTCATTTGTCCAAAATTTCGAAATTATAAACCCTAATTTTCATATTTTTAAACATGTCACATCATATTTGGTTTAATTTATCTTTATTTTAATTTTAAAACTTGCATTTTACAAAATATCTTTCTGAAAACCTTGATTTCAAGGCCATAGTCTTGCTATTAGGGGTATTTTGGTCATTTTGACCCTAATTTCGAAATTTCAAACATCATTTTCATATTTCTTCTATTTTATTTTATATTTTATTAAGTTTATATCAGGGAATCATGGAAAATGGCTTATGTCTAGCAAAATCTAGTAATTTCTAGATATTATTGGATAAATCTAGAAAAGCCAACATATTTTCACTAACCAGTTTTTCTAGTTTTGCAGGAACATTGAAGACTTTATTTTCCTTTATTTCCTGTATTTAAATTTGATTAGTGATGTAAATTGTAATTAATTTTAGAATAAAAATTTCAATTCCTGCATAGAATAGAATGCATTGCATATAGTTTTAAGCTTTGATATATAACTGCTATGTATGCCAATTCATGCATATTTTTACCAATTCACTATGGTCTACACGAATGACACGTGCACTAGCTCTTATGGAGTTAACAAACTTGGTGGAATTTATATTTATGGTCATAGTCAGAATACGAATGATACCTAGATTTGTAATCTTCGTATTAGCCACATTCAGCCTACACTCTTAGGCTAACTTCAAAATGCACTGCATTTCTCAAAAATACAAAAGGATTTTCTCAATTCTTCAAAATCAAGTCTTTCAAATCCATATTCATTCATTTCATTCATTTCATTCATTTACAAATTCCAATTTCAATTTAGAGAAGTCAATTTTCTCAAAATGTTCAAAGTCTTATTCAAAAATTGATTTTTCTCAAATCTTTGAGGTTTCAAATGGTATTTCAAGCATTTTTCAAAGTTCAAATCATGATTCTTCAAGTTATATCCTTTATTTCCAAGTTCTAATTCAGAGAAATCAAATTTTCCAAAGTTATTGGGGTTTTCTCATAAATCGATTTTCACAAAACCTCTAAATTCCTCAGGAATCGATTTTCATTTTCCACAAAAATATTCTTTCACCATGGTTCACGATTTTCCAAGTGTTATCTTTTCCAAAAATTTCCAAGTATTTCAAATCTTGAAGCAAACATCATGTTTTCAAACCTGCATTTTCAGAAAATTCATAGCACATGCCTGATTCTTTCTGCATTTAGGAAATAGAACATGATTTAGACAAGTTGAGCAAAATTAAGCATACTATTGATCCTTGGTTTGATTACCCCTGATAAAGGCGCCAGGAACGGTTGAACCTCTTACCGACAAGCGAGTCTCATTCTTCAGAATTATCCTGCATTTTAAAACGGAGGTGAGTTATTTTCAAAATCTTTTTCAAATGTCAGTTTGACTTGCAAAAGTAAAAATTTTGCGATGATAACACCCCCGCTCAGGATAAGGGGATAAATCCTGAATTATCTTCTAAAACTCATTTTGAAAATCTAGCTCATCTTCAAAACCCAGTCCTCGCACTGGTTATTTCTCAAACTTTTCAATCATATATTAAGCACATTCGAAAAATCTGGTTCTCACACCGGTAACTTTCTAAATTCAGTCTTCTGACCAAAGACCTTTAACCTTCTAAATTCAAGTTCTAACTAAAATCTCCCAAAATTTCATGTATTTCCAAAAGATCCAGTTTTTGCCGGTCTTGTATTTCCAAAAGATCCAACCCTCGTTGGTCATGTATTTTCAAAAGATCCAGCATCTCGCTGGTCATGTATTTCCAAAGGTCATGTATTTCCAAAAGATCCAGCATCTCGCTGGTCATGTATTTCCAAAAAGATCCAACACCAGTCGGACATGTATTTCCAAAAGATCTAGCATCCCGTTGGTCATGTATTTCCAAAGGATCCAGCATCTTGCTGGTCATGTATTTCCAAAAGATCCAACACTAGTTGGTCATGTATTTTCAAAAGATCCAACACTCGTTGGTCCTGTATTCCAAAAGATCCAGCTCCCGCTGGTTGTGCATTCCAAAAGATCAAACCCTTAGGGTGCGACTCCTCAAATCTATCATTTCCAAACCTTCAAGATCTTCAATATCTCAAGTTTCATCAGTTTCTTAACTTTTGGTTGCAATATCTTCAAAATCTCATCATTTTCTCAACCCTCGGGTTATAATCTCCAAAATTCAATCACTTTCAAACCATCAAATTAAATCCTTCATTTTCAAAAATCCAGTATTTTTCACTGGTCGGGATCCAAAATCCAGTATTTTTCACTAGTCGGGATTTGAAATCCAGTATTTTTCCCTGGTCGGGATTTGAAATCCAGTAATTTTCACTGGTCGGGATTTGAAATCCAGTATTTTTCACTGGTCAGGATTTGAAATCCAGTATTTTTTTCACTGGTCGGGATTTCAAATCCAGTATTTTTCACTGGTCGGGATGTGAAATCCAGTATTTTTCACTGGTCGGAATTTGAAATCCAGTATTTTTTACTGGCCGGGATTTGAAATCCAGTATTTTTCACTGGTCGGGATTTGAAATCCAGTATTTTTCACTGGTCGGGATTTGAAATCCAATATTTTTCACTGGTCGGGATTTGAAATCCAGTATTTTTCACTGGCCGAGATTTGAAATCCAGTATTTTTCACTGGTCGGGATTTGAAATCCAGTTCTTATAACTGGTCGGGATTTGAAATCCAGTTTTCATAACTGGTCGGGATTTGAAATCCAGTGTTTTCACTGGTCGGGATTATCAAAATCCAGTTTCTCATAACTGGTCGGGATTTCCAAAACCTAATGTATTTCGTCAGTCAAGTTTTCTAAAAGTCTGATTCTTACACCATTTCTTTTAATTACAGCTAAAGGTCTCATCAAAATCTATATTGAGTAATTATTTCATAAAAAGAATTCTGGAACATTATGCCAATTTGCTAAAAGCATTTGTTGATTCTAAAAATCTGACTACACAAAAGAATTTCCTCAGATTACCTCTAGTATTCTTTCCAAAAAGGTGAAACTTTTTGCGAAAAAGAGGTAAAATTCAAATCTTTTCATGTTGATTAACCAAAAGGATGTAAGAAATGTCCTCGATGTGATCAGTGAAAGAAATCTTCAATGATGTTGAAAAGCCAGAAGCGAATTGATATTGATCATGGCTATGACGCATGTTTTAAGACGACTTTCTGACAATCAGGCAGTGGAAATATCTCGAGCTATAAAAAGAATCCACTCAATCCATGTCTTCTCAAAGTTGTAATCAAATATCCGCAAAAGGGATCTCTCAACTATCGTCGAGATGAAGACGAATATGCGAGCTAGACCCCTGGGGCCAAAGAAGATTTGAATCATCTCCGAGATGAAGGAGTTTGTGAAGGATCCTTCCAAGGAAAGTTCAGATCACCGTCGTGATGAAGGCGAGTGTGATGAACCTACCGACAAACCCTAAAAGATATTTGATTTCTGCTAATCATCTAAAGACCTTTTTGAGCCAAAGTCGTCAATAGAATTCCTGAGATAAAAAGAAGGATCGAAACATCTCCAAGATGAAGGAGTTTGTGACGTAGCCTTTCCTGAAAAAGAGAGAAAAGGCAGGACATCCAAATAAAGGATGATGTAAAAACCCCAGAAAGTTCAATGACTCAAAAAGAGTGCAAAAAGATCATCATGGGAAAACACCCAGATATCAAACTGCCAAAGTTGCCAGAAGTCATCTTTTCTCATGCAAAATTCTTTTATCAATATCTTTTCACTACTTGCTTTTATGAAATTAAGAATATTTCTTCTTTTCTCAAATCAGGGAAATGGATAGCTTCCTTGAAGAAAATCATCAGTGCTAAATTTTTTTTGAATTTGACTCTTAAAACCGAGGAGTTAACCTCATTGGAGGGAATACTCTAGGAAAAAGAGAGAATATTTTTGCACATACGTGCACATTTTCAAGCGTTTTGAATCAACTATAATTTTATCTTATTGGAAAAATTTTCTAGCTATTCCAAAAATGAAATAAACATTCAATATCCATTTTGATGCAACCTAGCGTTGTTTATATCTTCCAGAAGTATCTCTTCCCGTCCCATCATGATTCCTCCATTTGAGAAATCCGTATGGTAGATTCCCCACTCAGGTTAAGGGTCAAACCTGAACCCTCTGCGAGAGGTCATAGATTTCAAAAGCTATTTCAGTCTCAGCAATGAGACGCCCAATTTCTTTCCCTTTTCAAAGCTTTAGGGAACCCTATATTTCTCCTTTCGTAAAACCCTTCTCGGATTTGTTCGTCCAAATTTATAAGGTCCCATTATGGTTTCTCCATTTGAGAAATCCGTATGGTAGATTTTCCACTCAGGTTAAGATCAAACCTGAACCTTCTGCGAGAGGTCATAAATTTCAAAAGCTATTTCAGTCTTAGCAATGAGACGCTCAATTTCTTCCCCTTTTCAAAGCTTTAGGGAACCCTATATTTCTTCTTTCGTAAAACCCCTCTCGGATTTGTTCGTCCAAATTTCGAAGGTCCCATTATGGTTTCTCCATTTGAGAAATCCGTATGGTAGAATTCCCACTCAAGTTAAGATCAAACCTGAACCTTCTGCGAGAGGTCATAAATTTGAAAAGCTATTTCAGTCTCAGCAATGAGACGCTCAATTTCTTCCCCTTTTCAAAGCTTTAGGGAACCCTATATTTCACCTTTCGCAAAACCCCTTTCGGATTTGTTTGTCCAAATTTCAAAGGTCCCATTATGGTTTCTCCATTTGAGAAACCCGTATGGTAGATTTCCTATTCAGGCTAAGAGTTAACCTGGAACCTCGCTTCACGAGGTATCTTTCTTTCAGGTTTGGGTAAAACCTGAGTCTCGTTTCGACGAGATTCCTCATTTTGACGAGATGTTTTCTTCCAGTCCCATCATGGCTCTTCCCATAGAGGAATCCATGCTTTGTATATTCATCCAGGATGGGATCTGTAAACACCCCAAATTTTCACTCACCTCTCCAGCATTTCCACCAAGCATCAGCATCCAGCCTCTGAAATCGCCGGAGGGCAAAATGGTCATTTTCTGAGCCCGGACCTTACATAAGTCTAAATTGCATCTGCAACTCTCAAAATTTCTCTATTTTTAGCTCAGATGTTCAAAATTTTATTCCTGGCAGGAGACAGGCATCTCCAAGCCTTGGTTCAAGATTGCATTTCTTAAGACATGGCATTGCATATCATTGCATGAGCATTTCATATCACTGCACTGCACAACATGTCATTTCGAGGTCCAGAACTCTCGATTTCAAAATTTTCAATCCAGATTAGAAATTCAACTCTTTTCGAAATTGATTTCAAAACCCTGGGTCTTCAAAATTATCAATTCTTCCCATTTTACCCTCAGGGCTCTGAATTTCAAAATATTTCCTCAGGAAAATAATCTGGATAATTTTCAATAAATTTCAACTCAGATTTTGCCTTTTTGTCAACAATTTCAAATATCTTCATTTTACAAAATCGTCCTACAGGGGCTAACCCTTTTCAAAATTTCTGTTTTACCAATTAGTCCAGATTTTATAAAAATTCCAAAAAGAGGTTTTACTGTCTTGTCCTTATGTCAATAAAGAAGCAATGTGGGACCCACATTGAGGTGGTGTCACATAGGCTTTTCTTTTGAAAATTTTGAATTTTGAAAAACCCAAAAATATAGGAGCCTTGTCCCCTGGATTGGCGTCACTTGTCTTTTCTCTCTCCTCCTATTTATCTGCCAAGTGTCAGTGTGGGGCTACCTTAAGAAGCCGCCACATGTCATTAGACCCCCTCTTCATTCCATGCCATGTGTCAATGTCTACCATCTTCACCCTGTGCCATGTGTCATTCCAAGGTCACCATGAGATGCCACGTGTCATGTGTTGTCCTGTTCAGAAAAAGTAGAACTTGTCTCCCCTGAGGTGACACCATTTGAATTATGTCTCCTGCAAGTGACACATGTCACTCTCTCCTTTCCTCAGGAAAAGCAAGCGACACGTGTCAATCTCTGCTCCTTTCAGAAAAAGCAGATGACACATGTCTCCCTCCTATTTTTCTCAGAAAAGTAGATGACACATGTCATCTCCAGCTTCCTTCAGAAAAAGTAGAAGACACATGTCATCTCCAGCTTCCTTCAGAAAAAGTAGAAGACACATGTCACTCCCTGCTATCTTCAGAAAAAGCAAATGACACATGTCATTTTCTGCCTCCTTCAGAAAAAGCAACAATTCAAATATTCAAACTCCAGGATGAGGTGGCGCAAATCCTGAAGTCTCCTCCCTAAATTCATTTTTTGAGATGGTGCCACGTGTCCCTTTCCCTCCTTTTCCTCCCTCTTGCCACATGTCATTGTAGGAGCCACCCTGAGGTGGTGCCACATGTCAGTCTCTCCTTTCCTCTAGAAAAAGCAGAAATTTAAATTTCAAACTCTCTCTGAGGTGGCACCATCTGAATCCTCTGCCTTTCCTTCTGACACATGTCAATGTAGATGCTCTGAGGTGGTGCCACATGTCAGTCTCTTCTTTCATCAGAAAAAGTAGAATTCAAACCCCTCTGAGGTGGCATCTTCTGCTTCCTCTGCTCCTACCTTCTGACACATGGCAGTGTGGAGCCACCCTGAGGTGGTGCCACATGGCAATCTCTCCTTCTTCCAGGAAAACCAAGCTTTGAATTTCAAACTCCAAGAGGACATCCTCTGAGGTGGCGCCATTTGGGAGACTCCTGCAGAGAAAATCAAGCAAGCTTTTTGAAAAATTCCAAATTCCCCTGTTGAGGTGTCTCACTCACAAAATTCTTATTTTTATTTTCTCAAAAAATCAAAATGGCATGCCCTGAGATGGCGCCACATGGAAGGTCCAGATTCACTGTGTTTGAATTTTGAAAATCTCCAAAATTTCTACAAATACCCTAGCCCATGCCCAGCTCAGGGGGCCCTGTTTGAGAATTGAACTTCAGAATTCCATTTTCTTTCTTTCTTGGTTTCCTCTGGATTCACGCCCCTATGGAGCCCATTGTCAAGGTAGTCGTTCATTTTGGGAGTTCCAAAACCGCAGGAGAACACAAGGTAAGCCCCTATTCCAATCGATTTCATCATGATTTGATTTGTGTTGTCGTTTGAAGAAAGAGCTCATCCGAGGAATGGATCGAGCTATTCTCATAAAACGATATATATAAAAATATTCAATTATGCTTCCTTGATGATTTTTAGCATTCATGCATTTAGCTAAATTTAATTTGTATTTTATTTCGTTAATTTAGCATGTTTCATGAATTAATTAGGATTAATTTAGCATTTATTTCAATTCTGTTCAGTTTCAGTAGTTCTCTATTTTTGTCAGTCAGTCTACATGTCATTTCATGCGTGTAATTTTTGTTAAAAAATCCAAAAAACTCATAGAATGCGCCCTTAGGTGTCCCTAAAAACGTGCCAAAAATTCGAAAGCATTTGAATTCGTTTACTATGATAAACGCTTAAAAAGGTGAGTCGGGTTTTACCACCCGGGATGCATTTTAAAATTTTACTTCCGAATTGTAAAATCGAGATCTCCCTCATGGGAGATCCGATTTTCTATCCAAAAGATGTTCTGAACTCGTACAAATGTATAGTTTTTAACCTGATTTTCTCAGATTTTTCATATTTTGTTTAATGTCTGACAAAAATCTGAGAGTGCGGGACACGTGTCAGAGCCTGATTTGGGCCTCTGAGACTTTGGATCGACTTAGGTCGATGGGTTCTCTTTGGGTATTGATCCAAATCCAAATCTGTAAAAAGTAAATATTATGTACAAGATGTCCTCTATTTTCATATGAAAGCCTGTGATTTTTAGAATAGTTTTGATATCTGCTTCAGATTTGTCTTGTCAGTCACCTGTTTGGTCACATTTGATTGTGTTGTCGATTTAGGAACGAAAAGTTATATTTTTATCTGTGTTTCTGTTGATCAAATGCCAAAGTCATGAACATGAAAGTTGTCCCCGTAGTTGTTGTGAGTATCTCTGTTAAATATCAGAAATTTCCATGGCTGTTTTTTATTTTTTTAGCATTTTATATTAGACTAGGTTGATTTTACTTCCGTCAAAACCAAATCCCTGTTACCGAACTCACCATGGCTCAAATCCCGAGGCTGTAAAAACCAAAAATGTTCCATTTCGGGTCCTTTAGCAGTCTGAAAAATAACAGAAGTTTTCATGGTGTAAATCTTGCATTATCATATTAGGCATTGCATTTGGTTCGGATCCATAGGCAAAATCCACCATTTTTAGGATTTTCTTCAAATTTTAGTATTTAAATCATATCATTTCGTGAATTTTAGCATTCTAGGCTGTTTATCAGAGTATGTAAATGCTTCATACCGAATTTGGTGCAATTTGGAATACATTTGAAGCTTGATTTAGCCATAATATCAAAACAGGGCCCCACGGGACCCGGATCCAAGCGAAAAACAAGCGAAATTCGTTATTTTGGATAAATTGCAAAATGTCAAATTCTGATTTTACAGTCTTAATGTGTTTAGCAGCATGTCATCATGTCTCTTACTGCATTTCATCATCATTTGATTCAATTTGAATTTCAAAATCTCAATTTTACCAAATTTTCCTTCAAAAACCCCTAATTTTAAAGGTATAACTTTATAATTAAGGGTATTTTGGTCATTTTGACCCCAATTCCGAATTTCAAACTATTTTCCACTGAATTTCTTGCATTTACATCATTTCAAATATCAAGGAAGCATGAGAATAGGGTTTATATCCATTTAAATCCAATAATTTCATAATATTATTGGAAAATCTTGGAAAAACCCACATATTTGAGCTAACCTTATATCAAGTTTGGCAGGGACATTCAAAAGAAGGAGCTGAAGTCTGCAATTTCATTTTATTCCATTTATTTAGTGATGTAATAATGTAAATTTTGGAATAAGATTTTAATTTTCTGCTTAGACTAGGATGCATATCATATAGTTTGAATTTATGCAATATCCTGTTTCTATGATTCATGCATTTTATTTCAAAAGCACTATGGATGTTCACGAATGGCACGTGCACCAACTCTTAGGGAGTTGATGAACTTGGTGGAATCCATATTTACGGCCCTAGTCGGAATATGGACGAGACCCAGATCCATCATCTTTCTACTAGTCACATTGAGCCTACACCCTTAGGCTATCTTAAAAATGCACATCATATTTCAAATATTTTCAAAGCAATGTGCATTAAATCAACTAAACTCTGAACATATTCATGGCCACAGTCAGAATATGTGAAGGATTTATTTTGACTTAATACACATTTTCCAACAAATTTCTTAGAAAATCTTTCAAAGTGCATTCATACATTCATATCATTTGCATCATGAAATCATTGGTTTTCTCATGATTTTCTTAAGAAAATTTCATTCTCAAGAAAATTTCATTCTCAAGAAACTCTAAGAATTTTCCAAAATCGGTTTTCCCAAGTCAAGTTTTTCCACAGTTTTCCCTGGAAAATGTTATTTTCTCAAGATTTTCAAAAGGAGTTTCCCAATCTTTCTCAAGAATCAAAAATCAATTTTCAAGGGTAAGATTCCCAGGATTTCAATTTCCCAAGTTCAGTTTTTCTTCTCTAATGAGTTTTCCTATAAATTTTCCATCATTTTCCTAAGAAAGTTCTCAAAGTCCGAGTTTTCCTAAGAAGTGTTTCCTTTTCCAAATGTTCACCTTTTTCTCAAGAATCACTTCTATTTTCCCAGGATTTTCAACTATTCATGATTTTCCCACATCTTTATGAACTTTCTCGTGATTTCAAAAACCCTTTTTCATCTGAGTTTCCTAAGAAATTGACCTCTTCCCTGAGAAATATCTTTCAACTCCAAAGGTTTTCTTAGCATACATCATGATTTCCAACTTACATTTTTCAAAATCTCATAGCACATGCCTGAATTCTCTGTGCATTTAGGATAGAACACAATTTCGATGATTTAACTATGTCAAGCACAATTTTGGTCCTTGGTTCGATTACCCCTGTTAAAGGCGGCAGGAACGGTCGAACCTCGTACCGACAGGTCGAGCCCCATCCCATGGATTTTCCCGCAATTTTCAAAACGGAGGCGAGTATTTCAAAACATTTCCAAAATCCGGTCAAGTTTGAAGGGCGAAAGCATTTCCCTTTCTCTTCCACAAGGAAGGGAAGACGGAAAAAAAATTTGCGACGATAACAGGATCCTACTTGAATCGCACTTCATGAGGCATTTTCCAAAAAATGTCTCATCAAGGTCTTCATGTATTCCTTTCCTCATTCAATACATTTTTTTGATATATCTTCGCCCCATCCAGGATAAGGGCTAAACCAGAATCATTCCAAAAAGCGTATCTTGTCTTACCCGTGAGACTTGATCAAAAATTCTTATTCCACCATTTCGGGATTTTCATCCAAAAGTCCCATCACGATTTCCTCATTTTCTGCTCAATCATATCATTTTCGAGGATTTCGTCTCCCCAAAACCATTCAGGATAAGGTTGTAAGCCTAAAAAGCCATATTTCCAAAATAATTCTTCCACACCCAGTTCAGATCTGCTGACTGGGGCATTTTCAAAATTTGGAATGTTATCTTTGCCACTAAGCTCGGCTTTCAACCGGCTTAGTAGCAAAGAGGGGCATCTGTGAACACCCCAAAATTTTCAAAGGTTTATAAAAATGACCTTTTTGCCCCTAACCCCATTTCCTGAGAAAATCAAAGCTAATTTTCAGTTGTTCTTCGAATTTTCTGAATCGAATTCCATTCAAACTCGATTTCGGAGCCGAGCCCAGTTTTTAAGGCCCAAATTTGAGCCTCGTTACTCAATTTACAAATCAAAATTATAAAAATACCAAAAACATTTTCTGAACGGCTCAAACTGCTCATTCGGCACCTATTTGGATCCACTATTTTATATTTTCTCGGTTCGAAGTTCAAACCTCGAATATCACCTCAAATTCCGGATTCAAATTCGCTTTTTGAAGAATTTTTCAGAGAAATAGCTTTGAATTCTCAGAAAAACTCTCTTTTGTAAATATTTTGCAAAAATACAAAAAATCAGGTTTAAATCTCTATTTCCTCGCAAATCTTAGGATTTTATTCTAAAAATACAAAAAATGGAAAAATTAACACAAAAACCAAAAAAATGGGAAAACTATGAGAAAAATAAATAGTTTTTGAAGCTCTTTAAGTTGATTTTTCTGAAAACCTCACTTTTAACCATTTTTACAAAAATTTTCTTAAAAAGGAATCCTTTTTTTGGAAAAAAGGAAAAGCTCCAACGAACTCCTTCCACGCCATGATCTCAGCCATTGATGCATAACGGCCCCCCACCTTCCTGATCCTTCCTCTTCCCTCAATAAGAAGAGTTGCAGGAGAAGGGGTGAGGGATGGATGAAATTCAGCCTTCATTCCCCCAGTGTATTCCTCTTGAGCATCTCTCTCTCTGAAAGGAAAGAAATCCTCCATTTTCCCTCGACCTTCATCCCTTCTCCTGATTTTCTCTTCCAAAACTTGGAAGTCCCTGCAAGTCGGAAGAACCAGAGAGTCCCCTCTCTGATCCCACCAAAGAAGCATCGTTCGCCCCCTTTAGAACATTTGCAAGGTCAAGTAAATTATCCTTCAGCATCGTCCATTATCAGACAAACGTTCAGAGATATCTACAATTACAATAAAGGGGATAAATCCATCCAGTAGCTACACACAGAGAAGTCATCTCTTCTACCTCCATCTTAATCGAATCCAGGAATATCTTTCCATCTTTTCTCCCCTCAATTTGATCTGGCTCTGGTATGATTTCCTTTTCTCTCTGATATCTCTGTCTTCCTTTTTGATTTTTCTGTTTTTCGCCCCATTTAGAACACCCATGTAGTATTGGTCTGTTTAAAGCAAAACTGATCTACGTATGTGTTATATTAATGGAATATCTATATTCCGACATTTGTTTTCTTTTCTTTATCATCCTTTTCTGAATTTCTTCAATTTTCTTCTGTGTGTTTTTATAAATGGCAACCTGTTTCTATATCTACGTCTCTATTATAATTTTTTGGTCTTCATTTCGGCAATTCAATATTTAGATTTAAATTCTGAATATAATCTTCAATTAATAATTCTGGTTTGATCCGTGTTTACATTCTCTTTTCATTGATTTTAGTCTACGACCTCTGCGTGGACTTCTCCCATTACTTACTGCTTTGTCGACGCATGAGGATGCAACATTTTGCCATCCTAAACCCCAAATCATGTATGAGATTTCTATATCAGAGACATGTTCATCTGGGTATCTATACCCCATCTCCCTGTTCGATCATAGATTGATAGACCGATTCATTGAAAAATCGGTTATCTATCTATTGAAAGAACTATTTGCCTGTCCATTTCCCTCTTGATGCTAAGAGCGATGGCTCTGAAGAAAACAAGTTCAGAATCGAATGTTGGTAATTCTGATCGAAAAAGAGGAAGTATTGCCCTCTGGTTTTCTTTGTGATCCAACATCATTCATATACAGGTATTACGGATTATGTTTTCTTCTCCCTTTGTTTCTTTTTTTTTTTGTTGCATTTACTCCCCCCTTTGCAAATATATTCTTCTCTGGTTGTTGATCGCTGCCATTTAACGCTTAGATCTAAGCCCTGGACATAATTTGGGATTAATATTTCTGGTATGATCTACATTTATTTATCTATTTTTTTTCTTTCTCTCTTCATTTTGATTTTCATTTCATTGTTTTCATTTATCTCATCCTTTATTGCATTTTCTTTTTTTCTTTTTTTTCAGCATTTCAAATATAAACTCACCATCCCTGCATTTTGATCCAACATCGCATATCATTAGCATATTTGATATTTCAATTCCACTACATTGTTAACTCTCATCTGGTTTTAGGACACGTTCATTTTTTTTTACCACTCAGACATGTATTTCATGGTTTTCTCTGTCTTTATCACCACTTAAAATCACTTGAGTTCCATTCATATGAGATTTTGCCAAATTAATTGTCTGAATTCTTTTAATAACTTTGCACCTATATGTGTTGATGCTATTATCTATTTGCGCTATTCTATTGCTTTGTGTGTGTGTATATATATATATATATATATATATATATATATATATATATATATATATATATTTCTTTTTTTTGTTTAGGACACCTCTGATTGCTCCACTTCCTTCAGAATCTCATAGTCTAATGTTATTTCTATCCTCACCATGGTTAAACTCTGTATTCATGATTTGTTCATACTGTCCCTGTGATGTTTTTTTTTTTCTTTTTATATTAGTCATCTTCCTATAATGGCGTCATAACATTGAATATCGGCATCTTGAATGCTTCACCCCTCTGCACATATAGGATTAGATCTTCCGACCATGGCGTAGTTTTTGTACTACATAAACCACGTTATATCACACCCTTTTGGTCTTAGTATTTGCATCCTTCTTACATCTTCAGCAATCTTGGATTATAATAACAACTTTAGCATCTCTCTGTGGCCTTTTCATTTGAAGTTTTTTTTTATATTTAGCCTTCCCCTGCGTTTCTGCAATTTCAGTTTAATTACCATTCATATAGGATATCCACATTTGTTGCTCCTTATTCCCTGATAAGCGTTCATTAGGTTATGTTGTCTCGCCATCTGCATTATCATGGCTGATTCAGCTTGTTGCTTCTAGGCTGTTAGTGATCATCATACAGGTACCTGTCACATTGATTCAGAAGGACCTGCCAGTATATCAGAAATATCTCACATGCAGGGAGGAATAGGAAAGAGGCCCAAAGTCAGGATTTCAGAAACTAAAGAAGAAGAAGCTTATGGGTAAACAGGTGGCCATTCCCCTCATCCAAAATGTGTCATGAAGTTGCTCTATTCAGAGATACCTACCCTCTTCCACCTTTTATTATTATCAATCTTGTATAGCAAAATTCAGTCAAGATGCAGGCTGCTTGGTTTTGTTCACAGAAATTTTGAAATTATCTTCACTTTGATTTGATTTATCTGGTACATAGAACCAATGTTCATATATCCTTCTCTCAAGGCGTTAGCAAGTTCAGGACATGTGAGCTATCTGCCATTACCAGGAGCTTCTTCTCTCTTGTATTTTTTTTTTATCAGAACTAGCATTCCTAAATGCAGTTCGAAGTCAAGACCAGTCTAAACCTATGCCTAGTATACCTTCAGGAACCGGATCCTTTGGTGATGTTACTTCTCACTTAGGGCAAATCACCCATTCTGCAACAAAGGGTTAGTTTTTCTTTTATCTGTTGAGCATTCAATCACCTTTGCGCCACCTATCAGTCTTATAATATATCTTCATCCCAAGTCCAACTTCCATTTTCATCACCAACATCCACCTGATATCACAAACAGGTCATGCCTTAACACTTTTATCACCATCATCATCCATTCCCCTTGTATTTCCTTCACAAGTACCTCACAGCATACCTATTTGTTGTGCATTTCATACCCCACCCACAGCATGCCCAATCACCATGACAAGCATGTCATCACCCTCAACATCTTATTATTCCCATACCACCATTGGTATATGTCCCTGTAGCATCACCTTTTCATCGGAGGATATCACTGTATATCATCGGTTGCCTCTTCCTTCCCTACAATGGTACATCCATACAACATTTTATTTTTTTGCATGCTTGCAATTCACGCATATACCTGTCAAGAACCCCAATCTCCTACACCCTCCTGCTGCACTGTCATAAACAACACCTTAGGAATCCCCTGCATTATTCTCCTGTCATTTCTGCTTAATTATACCATATGCATGATCGACATACCTCACCAGTGATCATGATGGTTGTATAAGAGTTCATAGACCTGATGCAAATTTCTTTTTTTACAGCAACTCAATAAGTTGCTCTGATCCCTTCATTTGCATAATAATTCCTTCATTAGCTTTCCTTTTCATCTATCTACACTAAGTGCATGTTATATATATATATATATATATATATATATATATATATATATATATATGTATACGTATGTGCTCATATATGTGTAAATATATGTATGAACCCTCATGTATATATATATGTATATACATATATATATATAGGTATGTATGTCATTCTCCATTTTTTTTATTTTTATACATATATCTTGACATATGAGCCTTTCATCATTGATCTCCATGTGATATGTGCAATTCCTTTCTATTTTTCATATTAATCAAGTGTTTTGCAGGGGATATGTGGAAGATATCATTACTCGGAGTTGTAAAATTTTCATATTTTGTAATAGTTAGATCTTGAATGAGAATTTACATTTCCTGTCTTAGATAGAATGAATGAGCATTGTAAATATCATAAATTGTTTATTTTCATGCCTTTTGCCTCCATTTCTCAAAATCTCACAAATGGGACCACGAATGGCATGTGCGCCATTTCGTAAGAGGTAAATTAATCCTAAGTTGATGATTTACATCAATGGCCATAGTCAGGATGTAAACAAAACTTAGTATTTTTATCTTTTATAAAATAACACTGGATCCACACTGGATCCTTTTCAAAAATAATCATATTTTCTTTAAATATTTTCCTCTTTTATCAGAATTTAATTTAAAATTAATTCAATATATATACCAATGGCCATAGTCAGGGTATATTGAGAGTTAAATTTCATTTTAAATTCTATAAAAGCACCAAAAATATATTTTATTCTCCATTTGAATTTTAATGTGATTATTATATAATACATTCAATGACCATAGTCAAGGATGTATTATATCTTCAAATCTCATTTTTAAATTCATTTAAAGAATGAAATATGATTTTCAAATCCAATTTCAAAATTCTTTAAATTCATTCATCATTTAGGATAGAATTGCATCATATTTTCAAAAAATTCCTTTTTCCAAATCCAAGTGATTGTGAATATCTCTTCTTCAATTTCTATTTATCAATTCTATCTCATTTTCAAATTCCAAATTTTGACTTTGAAATCAAATTCAAAGTTTAAATTCAACCTGATTTATTTTGTATTCAAACTTCAGATCAGTTCAAAATTCAAATTCAATTCAATTCCATTTTTCAAAGTTCAATTTAAAACTTTTGAGTTATCTTCTGATTTCACATTCGAAATCAAGTTCATCTTCAAAGATCAAAATCAAAGTTTGAGATTGATTTTGAATCTCAAAACTTGACTCTTCTTAAATTTTAAATTTCAATCTGGGTTTTCAAAACCCAGATCCATCTTCAAAAGTCCCATTTGGACTTTCAGAACCCAAATCCAAAGTTAGATCCTAATCCCAACTTGGATCCAGATTTTCAAGTACAATATCCACTTTTGGATCTCAGACTTCAGATCCAAAATCCATCTTAGGGTTCAGAGTCCAACTCTATCCTTTGGATCTCAGACTTCAGATCCAAATCCATTTTAGAATCCAGAGTTCAACTCTATCTTGGATCTCAGATTTCAGATCCTAAAACCATTTTGAGATTCAAAATCCATCTTAGGATTCAGAACCCAATTTCATCTTGGACTCCAGATCTTGGATCCAGTTCTAGTTAGGATCTAGAATCTGATTCCATTCTCAAGTTTGGATTTCAAATCCAATTTCATTTTTAGATCTCATCTGAACTTCCTAAATCCATTTCTATTTTTAATATCATTTGGATTTCTCAAGTCCATTCTGATTTCAAAATTGAAATTCAAATTCCATTTCAAAAATGCATTTCCTTTCCTAAATCCAAGTTTAAAATCCAAATTCAAAGTCCATTTCTGACTTTGAAACTTCATTTCCTTTCATTTCAAGCTTCAAATCATTCTTTCCAAAATTCAGAGATTTATTCTTCCAACTCTGATTACTTCAAAGACTTAGAACTTCTCTGATCTATCTCAAGTTCTAAGTTAGATTTTATCATTCAGAAATCATTCCTTCACTCCATTATCAAGTTCATCTCAGAAGGACTTGGAGATTTAGAAAATCATTTTTCAAAAAGCGCATACATCTTTGCATTGCACACACATGATTCTTTGTGCATTTAGACTTAGAATAAATTCTTAGATGATCTCTTAGCAAAACAAAAAGGCATGAATTCAACCCTTGGTTCGATTACCCCTGGTAAAGGCGCCAGGAATGGCCGAACCTCGTACCGACGAGCGGATCTCGTCTCCCAGTTTTCCCGCAAATATTTCAAAACGGAGGCGAGTTATTTTCTAAATATTTTCAAAATTAAGATCAAGTGAGACCCCGCAAAAGAATTCCTCTTTCTCTTCTTTCTTTTCTTTTCTCTTCTCTCTTCTTTTTTGTCTTTTATTCTCTCTCTTCAAAAAGGAGGAAATAGAGGAAAGAAAGGAAAAAGAGAAGGAAGAGAGAGAAATATTACGAGAGGAAAAATTTTGCAATGATCACAGTTTTTTATCAATACCTTTCACAAGGTTATACATGAGTAATGCTAACGCACATCCATTCATTGCTCAACCTATAGCTAATGTATTGTTTCAATATTTACTCGTTCACCTCATGGTACGTGAGAGAACTTATCTTTAGCATCAAATGAAGCCATCTAGGGGTTTATTATGCTATGTATTTTGTATACCCTAGATGCCTGAGTAACCCTGTTTGTAATGGAGCGGCAGTCAAAGCTCATGCTGGGAGAATCCCACCAGGCCGGTTCGGATGCATCCTTCTACTACAGTAGCGAGGCGCAATCCCTAGATCTTAAGGATAACGCGACCTCCAAACCTCTTGAGTGATGAGAGGTCCCTTGAACTCTTTGGTTCATACATAATTTATATCACTCATGGTTGTACCATCACCGTCATGCCATTGCGAGCATAAGTCCTGAAGAAGTTCGACAGAATAATCTTTCTTAATAAGACTTTGAATGCCACTTGGGAAATCTATTGCATTCTGCAGCAAGAAAAATATGTACCCCAACCATATTTAGTATTTAAAAGCATGGGTTGCCCGTGTGGTCCAAGGACTACCATTATGTTTTATTCATTTGCAAGCAAGACCCCGCTCTCGGCATCTATGGCCTTCGCAAGCGTTTCACTCCTTTCGGGTGGACAACCAACTCTGGCACAATGGCTCTTACGAGTCTTGTTATATAACAATGTTTCACATGGGCATCCGTAGACAACGATCACTTTAGATCGATTGCTCAATGTATGTAGCTGCAATGGGCATTAGCCAAGTCAAGGCGCAACGACTACTCTGGCACATCGGCCCTTACGAGTACGATGTCCTTACAGGCGAAAGTGAAACAAGCCATTCAGGAAGGGTTTTGACAATAGGGGCATAATCGTGCCAATCATACTAGCTCAGGCAAGTACTTTGCTAGAAATTTTGGCAGCACTTTCTCTGTTTGATAGAGGAAGCATGACAATCCTTTTTACTTATAGAAAGTAATTTGTCAGAATTTTGGCAGCACCTCCTTTGTTTAACGAAGAAAGCGCTATACTCTTTTCAATCTCGATGAGTATCCTTTTAAAAAATTTGGTCACACCTCCTCTCTTTGACGGAGAAAATGCTATGCACTTTTAAGCTCGGTGAGCATTTTTTCAAAAAATTCGGCAGCACTTCCTCTGTTTGATGGAGAAAGTGCTACTTAATCAGGAATAGATGTGCATCATTGTGCATACTTTGCATCTATCATGGTTTATTGGAAACCCAAGCCTAGGCCCTAGTTAGGCCATTTGCAAGCACTTAGATGTTTACGTAAAAGCAATTTTTTTGTAAAGAGTGAAACCTTTTCAATAGAAGTTTATTTCGCCAAACAAAGTCTTGATCGATGACGGGTATATGGAATCACATTTGGCGATGGGAGTGGATTTTCATTTGTATGTTTACTTATACGCATATGTAATAAAAATAGGAGTTTATGCACGATATAGAGCAACGGCATAAATAAAAACATATCTAAAGTCTGGTTGGTGAAATCAGATTAAATAACTTGCAGAAAGCAAATACATATATATTGTGAAAAGTAGAAGCCTTGGCACCGTTCGGCGTGATGACAATCTTAAATGCATAAGCAAATACATATATATTATAGAAATCAGGAGCATTGGCATTGTTCGGCACGACGACAATCTCAAATACATAAGCAAATACATATATATTGCGAAAAGCAGGAGTCTTGGCACCATTCGGCATGACGGCAATCTCAAAAGCATAAGCAAATATATATATATTATGAAAAGCAGGAGCCTTGGCACTATTCGGCGTGATGGCAATCTCAAATATATATATATATATATATATATATATATATATATATATATATATATATATATATATATATATATATATATATATATATATATATATATATATATATTTGAGATTGCCAGAAAATAAGAATCTTGGCATCGTTCAACATGAAGACAATCTCAAAAGCATAAGCAAATACATATATATCGAGAAGAGTAGAAATTTGGCACTGTTTGGTTTGCAAACATACCAAAGCTAGGCGGCGATGCTCCAACGAGGTAGTTGAGGCACTCCTGGGTCATGGCTGGCACGTCCTTTATATATGGTACGGTCACAACCAAGAGTGTCTCTTGCATAACTCAACGAAGCAGTGATACAATGAGGTTTAGATCAAAACTAGATTGGACCTAATGTGGGTCCAACTGGGTTCGAACCTACCTCAAGTGGGCTAAGCTACGTCAGATGGGTTGGAACTAGTCAAGGGAATGGTAGAGGAGGTCAAGCAGCCAGGGCTAAGGGGTTTTTCCCAACTGGGTTAGGTCTAGGTTAGGTGGGTCAAAGCTCACCTCAAATAGGCTCAGTCTAGGTCAAATGGGTTTGACATAGGCTAAGACCAAAATAAAGAAAGAGAGAGAAAGGCTAACCTGGTAGGTCAAGTTGACTTGACCCAACTGGGGTCAACCTAAGCTAGGCAAGTTCAAGCTCACAGCAAGTGGGCTTGGTCTAAGTCAACTAGGCTTAACCTAGGCTAGAACCAAGAGAGAGAAGAGATAAAGAGGAGACAGGGAGAGAGCTGAAATTTTTTCTAAAAAAGGGGGGTCTCCTCTTATTTATAGGCAAAATTGTGGATCTTGGATCTACATAGGGTCTGGGTCTGATCCAGATGGCCCAGCGATCCAAGATCAAAACTTAGAGGCAAAGTAACTAAATAACATCTATGTCCCTATGGGGCCCACTTAATAATTCTATGAGATATTTATGTGGGCCCCACAAGATATTTTTGTGAGATCTTTTTGTGAGGTCTACTAAATATTTTTGTGGGTCCCATGTATTTTTGGGATTTTGCTGATATTTTTCACGAAAAATGTGAATACATCATTTTCTTTGTATCGATGAGACTAAGCGAGTTGGCTCGTTGAAATCTTCTAATTTTGTGCAGAGAGAGAGTTATGGATCTCTTACTGTTTGAGCATATATCTCTGAGGATATATACGTTATAAGTATAATTGGTTTGTTAAAATCTATTTGTTTCTCATTCCGGGTCAATATGATAATTTTTTATAAAATACCTCTTAATTTTATTCAAAAAATTTAATGAAAAAATTGTAGGCCTTACAGTTAATGTCATGTGTGAATAAGATGGAATAACATAACGAGTGAAGGAGTGAGGTTTTGAATGGGTTAAAGCATTAAAGGGAGAAGGCATTTATAGGATAGAGAGGGAATGGGTAGGTGAGTGAAAGAAGGAGAAAAGGTGATGGGAGAGGTTGAATACGTGATTTACGGAGTGGGGTAGGTGAGAGGTTTTGGGGATTGAATGGGTTTGTGAAGATGGATGATGGATCTTGGGTCCATTTGGATCCAACCCATGTGGGTCATAGGGATTTTGGATTTGGTGAGATTCACTTGAGTCTCATTGAAGTTGAATCGAACTCACCTTATATATATATATATATATATATATATATATATTGAGAATTTTTTGGGTCCCGAATGGACCCAAATCTCATTTACGTGGAAAAGATCCATTTAGGTCTTAGGTGGATCCAAACAATTCATTTATCTTTAATAGGATCCATTTAGGTCTCAAATGGATCCAAAAGCCTTATTTACTTGCTAGGATCCAATTGGGTCTCCAAGTGGATCCAATATTCTCATTTACTTAGTGAGACTCATTTGAGTCTTCAAATGGATCCAAAATACCTTTTTTTGTGGAATCCATTTGTGTCTCTAAATAGTTTCAAAACTCATTTTGCTTAGTAAGATCCATTTGGGTCTCTAAATGGATCCAAAACACTTTTTATTTTAGAAGAAAATTTATTTGGTTCTCAAATAGATCCAAATCCCTTTTATATCTAGTTTAAACTTTGATATGGATCTCAACCTTATCCAAATTCATTTGGGTTAACCCATATCATTCGAACATTCAATTCTAAATAACTTAAGATCCAGTGGATCCTATATGTTTATTCGAATAGTTTAAACTTACGTTGATGTTGGTTGATCTTCGTGGATCTTTACTGAGGTCCAGCTCCAAATACCTCATAATAACTTAAATAAATGTTAAAATATTAACAATAATCAATTGCTAAATAATTGAACAATATTAACTAATTACTTTGTCAAAAAATGGTATTTAATCAAATCTAAGTACCAAAATAATTCACAAAAATTCATCTTTTATCTATTTACAAATTCTAAGAAATTTGCCCACTTTACACTGTGTGGTCAAAGGCAACTTGGAAAAATTAGTTTGGTTGGGTCTTAGTAAAAAAAACTTGGTCAAAGCTCTTAAATGGTTGGTCAAACCGGCATATAGAGTCAAGCACTTGGGGATAGAAATGTCCCAATATCCAAAATGAATGGTCAGAGTCCAAGAATGACCACGACCAGACCAAACTAAAACCAAAATCTAAACTCAAACCCAAATCCATAGCCCAAGGTCCAAAATTCAATGTTTAATTGACATGCCCCCAATGGGCTTTGCCTTTAAAAGCAATTATACTCTATATAAACTCAAGTGAAGTTCTCATAATGTAACACCCCGAAATCTTAACACAATTTCTTGAGAATTTTTTTTTTATACAGCGAAAACCAGTCATACCATAGGGCTAAGCATTCCAGAACATTACAGGTGGAGCAAGACCAAAACATTCTTTTTATTTCAATATAAATGAAAATTAAGATCAGAGTTCTCATACTATCCTTAGAACAATAAATCCAAAATATTGATCAAAACTTCATCCCACAGTCGCTCCTAACTCCAATTCTTCACCTGAAATTTATAGGAATTAGACTACAACTGTCTAAGTAGAAAATCCGTAACTTTTAATGTGGTACATCATGAATCCAGTATGTGATATGGGTGTTATGTATGATTTTCAGCACATGCAAGAATAAGTAAAAGTCTATGCTACGACAGTCAACAATTTATCAGAAGTTAACTGGCAGGTAACATTAATAGCAACATTTATATATCTCACAACCACAATATGAATCCACACAATTATTCAGAGAAATGCAATTATGACAATTTATAATTCAGGTACGCATTCATACCACAAGGTACATCTATTATGCATAAAGAAACATTAAACCATACCATGATGCATAATTTTAGTACAACAAGACATTTAACATACATTGAAAGTTAAACATCACGCATCCACCAAACATATAACAATTAAGGAAACAGATAACATATGCATGTTCTAATGCATAGTAGGAAAATGCATGACTTATGTGTAATGCATGAATCCTCTTATTATCTTTCCTTAAGTTTCTCTTACATATGCATGCCCTATTAAATGCATAAAATTTAAGTTCCTCTTTTTAATTACCGTTGCCCGCGGATACACCAAACGGGTACAATCCCCGAGGTCAAGTAGGTTCCCAGGGTAGCTTAACACATAATTTGTATTTTATTACTAGGTTCCAACTTAGCCCTCGACTGAATCACCTTCGAAACATTAGACCTCCACATCTAATGTCGGGGACACAAGGGACACCCCACGCCCACAAGTGTCACTTCCTTGGTACCAAACAAACTCACAACTGTGACCAACACACCACTCCCGGGTAAAGTGGTGGATTCTCCCTAAAATCGTGAATAGGAGAAGGAACTTCAATATCAGGTTCAGGGGACCAAATTTCAGCACACGGAGTTTTTGTATCCTCACAGTCTCCCTAAGACCGGAACTCTAACATTCTCATACTCCAGATGAGATATCCAAGAACGTATATTACACTGTACTTATTCATTATCTTTTTATTAAAAGTCAATTATTGAGTTTTGCAGTTCTGCATGCAAAAACAAAGCAAAAGCTTGCATCTACCCCTACGAGAACCATCACGAGACTCCAGCCAGTGAAAACACATTGAACAGTGCAATATCGAACAATAATATAAAATATAATTTTTTTGTGATGCATTTAAACAATTAAGGAAAAAGTGAATCAAAGCTCAAGGCTCTCCAGGCCTGTGATGATTCATTTAGACCATCAATGCATCGTATGCAAAAATCATAACTTGCAATTTATGCAATGAGGTCAGCATGCCTCCAAATGCATATCCATTCAAACCAATTTAACAATGTGCATGAGTTACCATAATTATATGCATGTGTTTACCATCCATGTGCACGTGCTATCATGTAATCACTTAACACACATGCATTTATCCATAATTCATATGTACATGAGAACATTTATGCATGATTTTACATGCTAAACACACATTGATTTCATGTATGCACTTTCCAAAACCAACTTTGCAATAATATGTTAACAGGCACCAAATACCTTACATGTTGCAAACTATAAAGCATGCTGACATGTGCCAAATGCATGTGCACCCACACAAATATAAACCCAATCATAAGCATGCCATTTACCAATCATATGCATCCTCACTATGTGTGTTACCTACATCACATACGTGTATTAATCCAATGCATATCTCCTTTGAGTGTGTGAGTGTGCACATAAATTACACGTGCTCATCAAAAATATCACTAACCGAGCCATGATCTCATTCATAAATGCATAACCAGTACAATGAAATGCTAAGATAACATTTCACGTATTCGCCGAGCAAAAGTGTAAGTTTTTGCATAGGCTAAGGAAGGTGGTCGAGCTTACCAATCCCGGACCCCCATCTTTCTAGCTAAAAATAGTCAATTCAGTCCAGCCGACTAAATTCAGTCCAGCCGACTATATGTCAGCCAATCATAATAAAATTTCACGGACTTCCATGAGAGAATAATACAGCTTGCATAATACCAGGAGTCGATGCCACAAAATTTACACATTCAGCTAATCAATAATTAACATAAGGATGCTCGGTTTGTCAGAGATAGTTTGAGTAGTATCCCCAATTTGAGTCCCTGTGGTCACATGAAAATAAGATGCTATTAGTCCTCCCAAGTTTTCAAAGATCTAGTTTATGATCTTTCGAGATATGCAACCAATGTCATAAAAATAGTTTTCCCTCTCAACCAAATAAATTGTAGAGACATTGTTTACATTGAAAATATCTTAACCTAGGCATTCTCTAACAGGGCCTGTTTGTATAGCACCCTAAAATATAGTCATGGTGCAAGGACATGAAACACCACTATCATAATTTTCATAGACCAGATTACAATGATCCACAAGATGATATCCTCTCAGTTGTAAGTTAATAGTTATTAGCAACTTATAGTAAGCTTCAGCCAAGTGTCTTCAAACTGATCATCCCAAAAGCCACAAATACTTCCAAAAGCACATTGACCAGATTTCTTTTCCACAGGTGTATGGATCACATGTATATTAATGTCCTCTATAAAGCATCCAAAATCAATAATGAAAATCCCTAATAATGTTAGATCCTTTTTTTTCCCTCAAGAATGTTTTTCCAAAACCGACTACTCATGGGAAACCCAAATCCAGTGTCTACCGAACACCCTAAGGTTTCAGACCTTGATCATTCATGGAATTACCATGAAATTATTCTTAAAGTGTTCATGCTTTAATCCATGATATACAACTACGAAGATTTCACAGAATGATTTATACCCAAATTCTGAATTTAAAACAGAATGGAACCTGTGATACATTTAACTCAACATCGATTTAACATACTTTTTAATCTAGCATCTTATTAACTTAAACAGGTTGTTTAAGTTAGAGGGCACGCAGTGCAGTTCCCAACAACCTGATTTGTGGTTCAAGTTCATCTCAAGATGCTGACTCTTATCATCATAATGAACAACAAGAATCCATCTCAAGACACAAATGAAATTATTATGTAAGACCAAAAATTATAGATAAAGCATGTCACGATAATAAATTCAAAATATATGACTCTTACATTGTGGAAGCACCCACCCAACGCTTGGGCAGGACACTTTCCGAACCGGCTACCAGTCTGAAAATCTAAAATCTCAGAATGTAAGATCAGCAGTGTCATACTCAATTTGAGCCTACACCATAGTTTTTATTAAGCTAGTAAGGTCTATGATTCAGAACAGTACCCAAACATCTGTTGACAGGGGGTTCCCTGCTGATCCTCATAACTTTAAAATGAACATCTAAAGTGCATTATGTAAATGTTTTAGATTTAAAGCATGCAGAATGTATACTTAAGATATTTCAGGAACATAAACTTAAGAGTGTCACTCTGGCTCCCCAACTATCACCATTGCTCTCACGAACTGCAAATGCAATTAAGATTTATTTTGATACAACTCATAACTGGTTTAGTCCAACCCTCAACACCTTAATACAACTAAGAAAATCATAAACTTCATCAGACCCATGCTATAAAATGACACTTCAAGGTCCTGAAGTTATGATGAACCAAGTTGTTGATATGAAACTTTATCACACATAAACAAAAATTTAACCCAACTGTTGCAACTTAGTATAAAACCCATGATCAAGACTACTGTAGTCAAATGAAAATTGTAAAAGAAATACTGTAGATAAAATAACTTAACGTTCATGGGTTTAAATCTATCAACATTCATGTACACGTGAATCAAATTTTCTTTAAGAGAGTCGTGCTTACCCCAAAAATCGACAGATCAAACACCAAATTAGGCTAATCAGGTGCTTCTATACTGATTTTCTAAATTAATACATGCCAAATCAAAATCTGTGTAGAGCACGCATGTAAAATCAAGAATTTGCATTTACAAGTTAAACCCTTATTGTCATCCGAGTTAGGGCTTCCCCTGTAACCCCAGGATTCCTGATGGCCTTCGGTTCCTCTTCTTGCATAAAAACAAGAAACCCCCAAATCGCACATCTTGGGTTTAACAGAAATTTCTTCCCCTTTTCTTGATCGACCCACAACACACACAAGATACAATCAACAACAAACAAGAAAAGTGCAAAAATCCTACCTTTTCCGGCGACTGGAGAAGCACAGGAGGTGGCAGGCGCTGCTGCTCGTGATCTCAGTAGCGTCGTGCGTCCCTGGTTGTGCGATGATTGTGATGGAGTCGGTTCCGGTGGCCTTGCAGTCACGCACAAAAATGAGAGAGAGATGAAAGAGCCTGAGAGAAAGACGAGAGGCAAAGGGAAAGAGAGAGATGGGTGACAGAGACGAGGAGGAGAGACCCCCCTCCAACCCTCTTCTCTCCGAGAAGGGTGGGGTTGGTTACCCTCTGTAACCTCCCTCCCCTTGCCTTCTTGACGCTTTGCAAGAATCGTGCCCTAGGCACGATTCTTGTAATCGAGCCCCTTTTAAAATAAAAAGGTAGCGGATCTGGGTCCGGGTCCCGCGACGCTGGATCCGAGCGATCTGGATCCGTATGTTTAAAAATATGGATCCGGGTCAGCCTATATTAAGGGATCCAAGTGGATCTGGGTCGGCATAGAACTGTCGGATCCACTGGCTGGGTCCATTTGGCTCCAATGTGGGTCCAAACCCAACTCACCCACAACTATTATATGGATCCCGGTAATGGATCCTATGCCCATAATGCATAAAACTACCAGTTTTTTTTACGGGTATTACACATAATGTTCAACATGGGACTGAACAAAATGAAAGAAGTGAAGTTCCCTCCAAATGTTAACTTAGAAAAGACAAAGAAATAGGCAGCCAAACTTAGCTGCGACCCCACCTATTTTTTAGACAAAGCCCCAACACACTAGTCAAGATAAAACTATCTCTAAGGGTACGTTTGGTTGCATCTCATGTGATTTGAAATCACATGAGATTTAAAAAATGAATCTCATTTGAACATTGTCTCAAAAGCAACCAAACATAAAAACTCTTTTGGCACAGAAACCCAAAAGCAAGTCTCATAAAAAATTTCACAAACTCCAAAAGTGAGATTTAGATTCACTTTCTTAGGAAGTGTTATGAGATTTTGAAAGTGAATCTCTTTTGAACAGTATTTTCACTTTTCAAAAACACAACCAAATGTACCCAAAGTCTATCGGATATACTTGATATATTTACATTAGTGGAACCTCTTCTGGTGTGACTATACAGGAGAGAAACCGAATCACACTATCTTGCTGGTTGATGTGTGTTTGCATTAAAAATCATTCAAAGATATAAATGTTGTCCTGTTCCTAAACATTATAATTTTATGGCTCAGGGTCGTGTGCATATATGGCTATTTTGCAAAGCAATCTGATCTGGAAACACAAACCACCGGGGTGTTTGGCAGACCTGTATTTGTTGTAAAACCTTATTCCTTGTACACTGGTATGAGTCTGACTAACCCCAACTTGCCTATCTAAAAAATTTAAATAAATAATAAATAATAGGAAACTGATCTCTTACTATTCCAGGGGGCGCTAAACCTTTTTCATGGTTTGAGCTTTCCACTACATCCGGTAGAATTTGTTCATACTCAAATCCGGGTCACTCCGGTAAAACTGAGGCTCTTGAAGTGAGGGCCTACCCGTATGTTAATAGAGTAGCTAGTATGGATCAACGTACGAGTTGCCATGGTTAAGAAAAGCTGTGCCCAATTCCCCATGGGCTTCAAGAAACCTGTAGTGTAACCAAGGACGCATGTAACACATCAATGAAAATGAGGCTCCACGTTCAAGGGTGCCCGTAATCAATGCCAAGAAAATGACAAAATTCCTCTCCATCTAACTCAATAAAAATGTTATGGGGAATATAACCGGGCATTACTCTGGTAATCAACCCCTAAGGACCCTCTAAACAAGATCCCTGTCAAATTAAACAAAAATACTAATTGGGTACATCATAGGTTGTCATTGTTTTTTGCACCTAATCCTGTTTCATTGTAAATGCAACATCACTTACTAATTCCACCTATTAAACTGGGGAAACCATTTGCAAGTCGGCCCTACAACGAATAACTGTGTCGAATTAGCTTATACGCAGACCAAAGTTAGTGAGAGGCTTTCAAATGACAACTAAACGTAGATATTGTAAGAGATCACTTATTCAGGAGTTCATGCTCTTCCCTTGATCCAAGAAGTGTAACAGCATGTTCAAGCTAGCCAGAGCAAATTTTGTAGACGTGGCCACCTTTTTGCTAAGCATCATCTACCTTTCAGACGGTATACTGGTTGCCATTTACCTTGGTGCGCCATCTTTGCTTTACTACTGGAAGATTAACAAGGTCTGATATTGAGAACTCCGGAATTCAAAAACTTGAACCACATGCAAGCCTTTTTTTCAGGTCCTCTTTTTGATGGGCACAGGAGGGTCGATCTAAGATCTACATGCTCTTGGGACCCGGGTTTCTCCTAGTAACAAATCCAAAACCTAACCATGCCGCTATCTCATTTGCCTGCATGCAATCCCCATTGAAATACTCAAAGAACCAGGGCTTTTGACAGACTTAATGCACAGCATTCTCGCTACGATCAGGCTTTGTGGCAACACACGATAATCAAGAGAATTCAATAACATGGTACCTTTCAATTAAGAATACCATAAACCACACACAGATTACTTCTCCAAGATCCATGAATTAAGTTCATATTCTGAAAGTGACCCTTTTCTAATTACCAAGTTAGAAGCATAGAAGTTCATTGTAAAAGTCAAAAGGTCCCTATTGCGATCAATATTATAGAGCTTAGGTAGGCTCATAAGATGGAGTCTAAGTAGATTGACATAGGCAACTGCTCTTGGTGACACTCATTTCAGCAGACACTAGTTCCAAGTTTACCTTGCCTCAGGTTTACTTGGACATTTCATTTTCAACCTTACCATTTCCAATCATGGAGATGGCCACACAAAAGCTTACCGTTTCTACGTCTCAACGATGAAATTTTATTTGTTCAAAGTGGTACAAGAGAGTAGGAAAGGACTGTGTAATGTAGTTATGACTTTGGGAGACATGGCAATTTCTTGATACCATCTAGCACTCGGTCAAATATCCTCACACACACCTTGATTTAAAAAAAAAGAGACAGAAAGGAATTACATTTAAAGTTTATACAAGCTCAATATGAAAGTTATACTGGGAAGGGATACAGCATAAACCTGTTTGAATCTTCCAATATGGAGCAGGGCTACAAATCCAACATTCCTAATATTTTTCAAGAGTTGAAGAATTGCCTACATGCTAATAGGATTGTCCCGCCATATTGAGCAGCAAGTTTGAAAACCTAAATGGCTCCATCAGATTCTCTGTAATCTGTCAAACACAAAGGTAAATCAAACTATAAGCAGCATCTCATGTCTTCAGTGGAGCCTTCTTTTCTCGATCTGATATCCGAGCAGGAGCTGTCGAGTGTGACTTGAATCTCCCTCTTGCTCCTTCTTCCTTCTCCTGAAGAGCACAAAAAACACTTCAATAGGCTTTCATAAACAACTCTTTTATGAAGAATCAACATGCCCAAGAGATTCATAACCTGAATCAATTCCTCCACAAACATCAGAAGATGCAACTAACAGAAAAAAACGGTATTGCAGATCACAGGATCGTGATTTTGCAATTACATGAAACATGAAGCGACTTCCTCAAACATGTTGAACTCAAAAGGTCGGCATTCATTCTACAAGAACTTTTAGAACAGACTTCTTCAAGGTAAGATGGTCATTTAACGCTTTTAGTTCAGACAAATGTGAAAGATGACCCCCTCATTGAGAGGAACCCAACATTCACTTTTAAGTCTTAACCATATTAAATTGCAAAATAGAAAGTAAAAGATCATCAGTGAATTTTATAATTTGATAAAATTTAGTTCATCCTTCACTATGAAGGAACTATGATATGCATTATCACACACACACACAGAGGGCATCATATCACAGTATATTTGCTACAATCATTTATATGTACGAACAACTTAACAATCCCTTTTTCTTCTTGAAATTTTAACCCTACAGATGTAATCTACATGGTCCATTTAGTGTGGATCGGTTATGGATCACATGATTCCAATGTATGAGCATGATTTTTAAGTGATGCAAAATGCACAGTGGTAAATGCACCAAAACTTGTTGACACAAAAAAACAATTGAAAAACACAATCAAGGGTCAATCCCCAACAAATCAACCATGCTGAACACAACTTGCACCATAAGATCCTAGACTGTTACATACAAACAATTTGTAGAATATATATAGGAAAAGTGGTAGCTGCCTACCACTGTTTTGGCTAGACAGAAGTGGACTCGCATGTGCTGTCTATCACGTGCGTGTCGCTTTAAGAAAAAAAAAATTAGCGGCGGTTTTCAAGTCCCGCTAAAGACCCTTTTAATGCCCAGTGCGCGATGGACGCTCAGCGCACATCCACCACTGTCTAGCCAGGTGAGTGGTAGGCAGATACCTCTCTCTCTCTCTCTCTCTCTCTCTCTCTCTATATATATATATATATATATATATATATATATATATATATATATATATATAATTACAAAGTCAATAGGACTGAAAGATCAAGAATGGGAGTGTGTTAACACGGAGAAAGAAAAGAATCACATAGCGAGCATCCACTCACCATCTTGTGTGTAAGAGAGAGAGAGAGAGAGAGAGAGAGTTGTAAATATCAAAAAATTGTTGAAAAAATAGGCAATCTGTCAAACTTTTAGAGTTTACATTGAAACTTTCTGAATTCTTTTTAAAAATAAAACAAGAACGGTAGTTTGGTGCTATATGTTGTCACTGTTCACTATACAGTCAACAATTGAGAAAACAAAAAGCGGGTTTATGTAGTATACCACATTTACTTTAAGTTTTTAAGGCAGTGTCTACATGCCACACATGGAGTGTCCAATACCTGACAAGCTATGTCTGGCATGTCCAAGAGTGTTGCACACTTTGAAATTTAAAAATACCCATATTCAAGAACATGTAAGAAAATCTTGGTATCAATGTCAGTATCAGGCATTATACCAATTTCAAGTGACTACTAGCTCTATAAACACATGCACTGGACCTCTAAATTGTCCAGGGAAGATTGCAAAAAAATGTTAGTTGATTGACTACTAGCTCTATCATTTAGTGGCTGCTAGCATATTGTATTAGCTTCACGTTGCAATGGCCCTGCTCATGAGCAAGAAAAGCCTTGTAGAAGGGTTAGACACTTTTCTAGGAAGATGCAGCCTTGACAAGAAATCTCTTTCAGATTACTTCGATAAAACGAAAAGGAAAATCACTCTAACAGGAAAATGCAAATTATTTTGATTTATGTACTTTTGGTGTTACCTACCAATTCAATGAACCATCAAGACATTTTAGAAAAAAATAACAATTAAACTGCATAATGAAGAAATACTACAACCATATGCATAGGCATTAGAAAGAGAAAGATTGAATCAGAATCCAAGCAACATACTGCAGATAATATAGACTGTAATAATTCAATCTGTGTAATGCAGAAACAGGAAACCCATTGAAACATGGAGAAGATAAGCTGCTATCAACTAGGATTTGTTTACTGCATCACATATTACAAAACGGTTCAATTACCTTTTTCTTTACAATCTGGACGACATCCTCATCATGAAGAACATGGGAAATCCCACAATGTTGTGGATAATGCCTTGCACCAGTGCCCCACACAAGCACATATTTCACATCCCTCAAAAGATTTTTGTGTATATGATTGCAAAAATCTTCTACCGTGCAACCCCCTCTATCCTGAAATTTATTTGCAGGGAAAGTGAATGAGAATACTAATACCGCTATAGATCAAGTCCAGATTGTAAATGAATATAAATTAAAATAATAGAAGACATTCAGCCTACAGTAGATAGAACAAAAGGCTCTGCAAAATCAGGCTGCTGTCCTTGAGGCTTTGAATACACTCTAACAAGCCCCATCGTCTCCCACATCTTGGCAAGCAACCTATCCAAGTTCAGCTGAAATAGAAAAAGAGCAAGTAACTAGCTGCTGGCATACAAGGAAAATCAAAACACTTGCAAGAAAATTTATTGTTAAACATAAGGAAAAGTTACACTGTGATCTCAAAGCACTATCTTAAAGATGATTGACATCAGTATGACTTTAGTTCTATCATAAATTGAATCACTTATAATCCTCTTTCTGAAAGTGCCAGCATATTTTGCTTAAAATTATGATTGAAAATTAAAAAATGAAACAAAAAGTAAAGAGCATACCTTCAAATTGCAACTGATAACAACAGAATTAGGCTGTCGGGCTAGTTTATCAACATCATCAATGCCAATAACATCAATCTTATTGTAGACATAGATACACTTCATATATTTGCGATTCCCTTCAATGACATCAATAAAATCATCAACAGTTGCATCTTCTCTGAATAGCACCTGCAAAGGAGACAGGCAAATAGAATATCATAATCTAATTTGCCAGACAAACCAAGACCAGGAAAGTCAAAAAGCACATGAATTTTATAGAAGCACGAAGAGAAATGTTCTTAAAAAGAAATGAAAGGAGGATTCAGTACCAAATTGGTGCAGATGGCTTGATAAAAGACTATTATGCAAAAAAGAATTTTCAAATTCAAATATTTCCATTGCAAGTATTAGACTTTAGCTCAGCATAATACAGTTAACCAATGTTCTAAGATATTTTTCTTAGGGGGGAATGTTCTAAGAGAAAGCAACTTGTATCATGCAAAACTTGTCACAGCACCTAATAATCAGAAAGAGAACAGATGCCTCACTGAACCAACTGATAACAATCTGCTCCTTATGAGTGAATATTAAAAGTGAAAATGTTTGCTACAAGTGTTTGTATGTGCAAACGCCTCTGGATCACCATGGTGTAGGCTGTTTTGATTCAATCGGACCTCATATATGGATTCTGTAATGAAATGGTAGGCTCCACGAATGCACTTGAATCTACTCAAAAGGAAGTATCTAAAAGATACTTTAGACAAGACCCATAAAAGGGTATAAATGGAAAAGCATAAAAATCAATAACACTTTATTTATGAGAGCAAAATGCTTAAAAAGCATTTAGAGGAATGATTTAAACAAGGGGATGCACCCCTATTTATACAAGAGTATTAAGGAGAGCTCATAAGGAGCTCTCCCTTTCTAGCTGTTGAACTTCCACCAGCTAGAATTCTAGCCATTGGACTAGTTCCAACAGCTAGAAAGTTGGTCAAGTTCCAACTGGAACTTGACCAAACTAGATGTATCTAGTTCTAATAGAACTAGATACCAAAAACAAAAAGAAAAAGTACAAAAAAAAATAAAAAGTATAAATACAAAAATATATAATAATAATATTATAATAATAATATTATTATATATATGTTGTTTACATTTTAACACTCCCCCTCAAACTTACGGTACAATGAGCGAAAGTTTGTCTAAGAGGAAGTAAAATCTAGGAGCCTGTGAACACCCCAAATTTTTCAAAAAATCCAAAAATTTCCCTTTTTGCCCCTGACCCCCATCTTCTGAATAATCGAGTCAATTTCTGATCGAAATTTCATTCATTTCTCGGATTCACTGGAATCCAGATTCAATTTCCATATCTGACCCAATCTCAGACCCAGATCTGATATCCGAATCCGATTATGAGTCTGAATCTTCTATTCTTCACAAAATCAAAAAAATCAATTCATTGTATTTTCTCAGATATTTTATCTGAATTCATCCCAATTAGAGGTCCAAACTCGAATATTTACCAAAAACCTCGAATCCAGACCCGTTTTGAAACCCAATTTCCAAAATTAACCTTGTACCTTCTCAAAAACCTCATTTTCAGAAAATATTAAATTTTTAAAACAAAATTTTACAAAAATACTTCAAAAACCCCGTTTGGACCTCATTTTCTAAATCCCTCGTATTTCCCTCTTATTTTTAGAATTTCTCTAAAAAATACAGAAAGATTTCAAAAAAAATATGAGTTTAAACCCCCTTTCTTGAAAAAAAATCATAATTAAACCCTCTTTTTGAAAAAAAAACTTGTAAATAACAACCACCATTCTAAAAAATTTGAAAATTTCGAGGGGCCATTTTCGAAAGGAGCCTAACGGCTTTCTGTTATAAAACAGAGTCGAAGGCCCCCTTCTCCTTCTCTCCCTGGAGCCTCCCCTTTAAGGAATCGAAGTCGACTATCCCAGCAGAATCACAGGTAAGTAATCATTGCCTTCTTCCTTTTTTCTAAATATCCCATTTTTCAAGTTCTCCTGTTTTTCTCAAATAGCCTTCTTCAAATAAATATTCTTTCTTCCCAGTTATACTAGGGCATCTTTTGTTATTATTTCATAAAAATATATTTTTCAAAAACCCTGTATACAGGCAGGATCAAATAAAATCTTTCGTCATCAATCTCCAGCAATTCTTCATCAATTTTCAATAATTCTCATCAATTTCTTCTTCCCGCTCAGGCTAAGGGATAAACCTGAACCTCGGCCTTCGAGGTATTCTTTTCGTCTCCGTTCAAGATAAGGGGTTAATCCTGAAAACCAGACCACATACAGCTAACTATGATGGTCCATTCAAATCAAGAATCTTTCATCAAAGAATTTCCCTTCCAAAATTCAAGCTTGAGGTTTATTTTCCTCAAAATTCCTTATTTCCCCTTCAGGTTAAGAGATAAACCTAAGCTTCCCATTCAGGATAAGGGATCTGAAACCATTCATAGAAGCAACCCAGCTCTCTATAATGGTCCTCGTTCTTGATTAAACAGATAGTGTTCTCAAGGGAACTGAGTCGTTCTTCATTGAACTGATAGTGTTCCCAACGAACTGATAGTGTTCCCAATGAACTGATAGTCGTTCTTCATTGAACTGATAGTGTTTCAAGTGAACTGATAGTCGTTCTTCATTGAACTGATAGTGTTCCCAAAGAACTGATAGTCGTTTTTCATTGAACTGATAGTGTTTCAAGTGAACTGATAGTCGTTCTTCGTTGAACTGATAGTGTTCTCAAGGAACTGATAGTCGTTCTTCATTGAATTGATAGTCGTTCTTGATTGAATTAATAGTGTTCCCGAGGAACTGATAGTGTTCCCGAGGAACCGATAGTCGTTCTTGATTGAACTGATAGTGTTCCAAGGGAACTAATAGTCGTTATTCATTGAACTGATAGTGTTCCCAGCGAACTGATAGTCGTTCTTGATTGAATTGATAGTGTTATTAAGTAACTGATAGTTGTTCTTCATTGAACTGATATTGTTCCCAGCGAACCGATGGTATTCTTGATTGAACCAAGGTTCTTAGGTTGAATCCCTTTTGAACCAATCCCATTGTAAAAAAAATCAGTCTGTAGGATGAATCCCTATTGATCCATCTGTCTTTTGCGGTTCTTAGGTTGAACTCCTATTGAATCAACTTCATTCCTCAAAAATTCAGTCTGTAGGATGAATCCCTACTAATCCAATATTCTTTGAGGTTCTTGGGTTGAATCCCTATTGAGCCGATGTTGTTCTTAATAAAACCAATGTTTCCATGTTATTTCTTTCAAATTTCAGTTCGAGGTCCTATCAAAATTTATATTGAGTGATTATTTCACAAAGGATTCTCGAAAACTTGCCAATTTGCTAACAATATTTGTTGATTCCAATATTTTAATGCACAAAGAATCACCTCAAATTACCTCTAGTATTCTTTCCAAAAAGGTGAAGCTTTTTGCGAAAAAGGGTAAAATTCAAATCTTTTCCCTGTTGATCAACCAAAAGGATGTAAGAAATATCCTTGGTATGATTAGCGAAAGAAATATTCAGTGACGTTGAAAAGCCAGAAACGAATCGATATTGATCATAACTATGGCGCATGTTTAAAGACGATTTTCTGACAATCAAGCAGTGGAAATATCCTGAGCAATAAAAAGAATCTACCCAATTCATGTCTCCTCAATCATTTAAAGCTGCAATTAACTATCTGCAAAAGAGATCTATCAATCATCATCAACTTGAAGATTGGTCGATGAATTAGACCCCCGGGGCCAAAGAAGATTTAGATTATCTTCAAGATTAAGGAGTTTTTGACGGATCCTTCCAGGAAAAGTTCAGATCATCGCCAAGTTGAAGGCGAATGCGATGAACCTCCCGACAAACCCTAAAAGATATTTGATTTCTGCTATCATCAAGAGATTTTTTACCAATGATCCAATATTATCAGTATAATTCCTGAGACAAAGAAGGATCAGAGCATCTCCAAGTTGAAGGAGTTTGTGACGTACCCTTCCCCCCAAAAAAAGAAAAGTCAGGACATCTCCAAAATGAATGATGATGTAATAAACTTCTCACCAAAAACCCAAGAAAGCTCAATGTCTCAAAAAGAGTGCTAAAAAGATCGTGGGAAAACCCCCAGATATCAAACTGCCAAAATTGTCAGAAATCATCTTTTCTTATGCAAAATTTTTTTATCAATATCTTTTCACTGCTTGCTTTTATGAAATTGAGAATATTTCTTTTCTTTTCATATCAAGGAAATGGATAGCTTCCTTGAAGAAAATCAACAGCGCTAAAAATTTGAACTTGACTCTTGAATCCGGGGAGTTACCCTCATTTGGAGGAAATACTCTAGGTAAAAGAGGGAATATCTTTTGCACATACGTGCACATTTTCAAGCATTTGAATCAATTACAATTTTACCTTATTGGCACAATTTTCTAGCTATTCAAGAATGAAATAAATACTCAATGTCTATCTTGATGTAACCTAGCATGGTTTACATTTTCAAAAAGAGTTGCCTCGTTCCGACAAAGTATCTCTTCTAGTCCCATCATGATAGGGATTTCAAAATCCAGTTTCTTATAACTGGTCGGGATTTTCAAAATCCAGTGTTTTCACTGGTCGGAATTTCAAAATCCAGTTTCTTATAACTGGTTGGGATTTCAAAATCTAGTTTATACAACTGGTCGAGATTTCTAAAATCTAAATCTCCATAATTTCCATTTAGGTAAGAATTGTACTTGAGCCTCGTCTCACGAGGCATTTTTCAAAAATATCTCATCCGGGTCTTCATGTATCTCTTCCCCATTCAGGTAAGGAAATCCTAAAATTCATTTTGAAATATCTTCGTCCCATCTAGGTTAAGGGCTAAACCTGAGTCTTTTTCAAAAAACTTATTTTGTCTCAACCAAGAGACTTCTTCAAAATCTCCATCTTTCACCATCTCGGGATCTTCATCCCAAAATCCCATCACGATTTCCTCATTTCCTTCTGTCCAATTATCTTATTTTCGAGGATTTCGTCATTCCCAAAGCCATTCAGGATAAGGTGTTAAACCTGAGAATAATGTTTTACAAAACAATTCTTCCACACCCAGTTCAGACTTTCTGACTGGGGCATTTTTTTTAAAAAAAATTGGTGTGTTTTCTTTGCCACTAAGCTTGGCTTTCAACCGGCTTAGCAGCAAAGAGGGATATCTGTGAGCACCCAAAATTTTCCAAAAAAATCCAAAAAATTTCCTTTTTGCCCCTGGCCCCCATCTTTTGAATAATCGGGTCAATTTCTGATCGAAATTCCATTCATTTCTCGGATTCACTGGAATCTAGATTCAATTTCCATATCTGACCCAATCTCAGACTCAGATCTGATATCTGAATCTGATTCTGAGTCCAGATCTTCTATTCTTCAAAAAATCAAAAAAATCAATTTGTTGTATTTTCTCAGATATTTTATCTGAATTCATCCTAATTCGAGGTCCAAACTTGAATATTTACCAAAAACCTCGGATCCAAACCCGTTTTGAAACCCAATTTCCAAAATTAACACTGTGCTTCTCAAAAACCTCATTTTCAGAAAATATTAAATTTTCAAAACAAAATTTTACAAAAATACTTCAAAAACCCCGTTTGGACCTCATTTCCTAAATCCCTCGTATTTCCCTCTTATTTTTAGAATTTCTCTCAAAAATACAGAAAGATTTCAAAAAAAATATGACTTTAAACCCCCTTTCTTGAAAAAAAATCATAGTTAAACCCTCTTTTTGAAAAAAAACTTGTAAATAACAACCACCATTCTAAAATTTTTGAAAATTTTGAGGGCCATTTTCGAAAGGAGCCTAACGGCTTTCTGTTATAAAATAGAGCCGAAGGCCCCCTTTGTAATGACCCCAATCCATACCCTTTTAAAATGCGGAATATTTTTTTTTCTAAGAGTTGCGGAAACCTTCCCAGAGATCTGGGGTCCTCACAGTTCCACTTTCTATTGGATAGCCCAACCACCACAAACGAAGTTGCAATCATCATCCATAAGAACCAAACCAATTCCTTTATTTATGTGTAAGAAAATTTCAAAGACAAGGTTTTATTCAACTGAAAATAAAGCGACAACTGGAAATAAGCAAGAAGAATTTAAGAAAGAGTCACTCTGTCCTCTGTTGAAGCGGTCAGGCTCAAGTATGATTCTCATCCATCCCCAGATGCATGTCCAACTTCACTGTTCACCATATCCTATGAAAAACCAACAAAGTAGGGTGTCAGAACCGAAATTCTAAGCACAGCTACTTGTAAAGAAACCAGGTGAGAGAAAGAACATGGATAAGATTTTATGCAGTGATTTAAGTGAGTGCAGATATAAAGTTTGCAACATTCAAATATCCATAACTACCAATAATTGCATATACTCACCAGTCAAGAACAGTAAATCAGTACCATATATCAGGAACTAAATAGTCAAATCTTGCAGCATGATTTCAAGAAGTAAATCATATGCTACCACCACATCATGTCATGATATCAAGAATGATTCAAACGTGCATGATCTAATGCATAACAGGAAAATGCATGATTATGTGCAATGCATGATTTCTTCTGTTATCTTTCATTTAAGTTTCATTCTTCCATGTGCATGCACTATTAAATGCACACATCTTTAAGGTCCTCTTTTTAATTACCGTGGCCCGCGGATACACCAAACGGGTACAATCCCCGAGGTCAAGTAGGTTCCCAGGGTAGCTTAACACACAATTTGTATTTTATTACTGGGTTCCAACTTAGCCCTCGACCGATATCAAGAAACAACACCATCCATCGGAACATTAGACCTCCACATCTAATGTCGGGGACACAAGGGACACCCCACGCCCACAAGTGTCACTTCCTTGGTACCATAACAACAGCTGTGTCAAAACACACCACTCCCGGGTAAAGTGGCGGACTCTCCTTAAAACCGTGGCCAGGAAAAAAGAACCTCAATATCGGGTTCAAGGGACCAAATTACAGCACACGGAGTTTTTGTATCCTCACAGTCTCCCCAAGACCGGATATCCAAGATTCCCATACTCCAGATGAGATATCCCAGAATGTATATTACACTGTTCTTATTCTTTTTATTAAAGTTAATTCTTTAAGTTTGCAACACCATATGCAAAAGTAAAGTGAAAACCCCGCATCCTCCCTTACAGGGACCCATTGGGACTCCAGCCCGTATAAACCACTAGAACAGTGTAGTAATGTGTCAAACCATCTTATGTGGTTTAAGTGATGCATTTAAAAACATAAATAAAAGAAAACCAAACCCACGGCTCTCCAGGCCGATGATGTCCATTTAGGCCATCAATGCACCACATAATAAAACCAAATTAGTGTTTCATTCATAACACTAGGCCAAAGTGCCAAAAGCATGTGCACTTATGAAATCATAAACCCAAACATATGCATGTCATAATTCATTCATATGCATTTTCAATATGTGTGTGTTACCTACATCACATATGAGCATTAACCGAATCCATGTCTTCCTTTGAGTGTGTGAGTGTTCATGTACCATCTCACATAATAAATCAAGCATTCATGCCCAAGAAGAATTATCAATAACCAAATCATGCTCACATTCCAGATTTCACAACTAGTATGATGAAAAACAAAACCACATTTACATGATTACTGGGCAAAAGTGTAAGCTTTGCCATATGCTAGGGAAGTTAGTCGGGCTTACCAATCCCAAACCCGCCAACCTCCTAGCTAGAAGTTTAGTCAATTCAGTCCAGCGAGTAATACTCTCAATGTCACTTTATATTGAACCTCATATTAGAAAGCATATAACCCCATCGGCTATTCATATGATAACCAAATGAATATACCTTAGTCAAATCATAAGTGAAAGGAAAATAAGCCCACACAGATGCAGTTTCATGATAGGATTATCAATTTCAGTTCAACATGAAACAACCCTCACATATGCAGTTTTAAATAACAATCGAATTCCTTCTTACATCGAAATGATTCTTTTATATGAAATTTACACTTACACATTCTGAAATTTACACTTACAGCTAACATTTTATAAATCTAGCAATGACAATAATAACCAAGACATTATTTATATATATACATATATAGTCAGTTGGAACAAATACTGACTTTAATTCTAATCCAAAACATTGCATAGTCCCTTTTTCTTTGTTTACTATAGGCCAGCAACAGCAAGTCATTCTTCAATTGTATGCATCCTTTAGGAAGTGAAGTGTATCATGTGATTTGGATCCTTTATAACTAATTATGAAAGCAAAACAGGGCATTGTTCTGCATATAATCTAAACACCTAAAATACCACAAACAGTAATGTCTGGGAAACTCTTGATCTGCTAACCAACAACTCATCTCTCATAACTCTAGCAAGACCATATCTGCCTAAGATAAAAATTCCAATGCCTGAGACAGACCATTAACAACTTAAGAGCAAACTTTGAGTCATAACCTAAGAAATGCTCAATTTCCAAAGATAGAGAATAATAGAATATGCTAGTATAAGGGGGTATGGTAATCAGAAGGTCACAGACTCACAGGGTATACAATTCTACTAAGTGATCAGCATACACCAAGGTATTCAATTTACTCAAACTGAATCCAAAACAGAAAACACAGATTAGACTGAAAACGATAATCACAGCAAATTGCTTTTGTATTCTTATCCTCACGCGTCCCCTATTTCTTGTCTCACAAAACATGCATACCCAATAGAGACTTATAACCAGAAATTTATGTCTCATTACTACACTACACATCAATAACAACACTAAATTCTCAATGAGATTTTGAAACCATACAAAGATTCTCAAACGAGATTAGATAAGCAATAAAACATATACAGATTTGCTTAAAGATTAAAACCAGATGTGGAATTTGCTCATGCAGTTCATCAAGAAACAGGGTAAAATTCAATATATTAATGCTAACAAAAACTGCAGACTCCATTTCCATTTGTTTCACTAGAGACTCGGTTTTAAGGCTTATCAAATTCAAATCAATGAAATGGGTTCATGAATAAGCACAGGATCAGTTTTGTATATACAATTTTTCAAACACCTATCCAAAAACATCGATTCTCATGGAATCAACACTGCATGTGAATCATCTCAAATCAATCGATGACTATCATAAACCAACAACTCATGAAACTATTACAAATTTATTTCCTAAATAAAATCCAAGATTTCTGTAGCAAATAACGTTGAAACGGGGCATCATGCTGAAACAAAATTTTAATTGAACCAAGATACAGATTCTTTCATATGGTTTAGCACCCAAAATAAACAGATTTCGTTTACCTCTTTCCCTTCCGTATTTAGGTTATCGAGTCCCAAAACAGAAATCCCCCAAACTTGGGGTTATCCATTTCAAGAAATCGGAACCCCACGACTGGGGCTAATCCGATACCACAGTCGAACCCCAAATCGATCTGGGCTAGGGATTTTTGCAAGGTAGGGTTAGGTAGGAAAATCCCCAAATCGATTTGGGCTGGATTTGTTTCGGTTTAGGGTTAGGTACCGTAAATCCCCAAATCCTCCCCTCAATCCACTCATGGAATCGAACCCATGTTCGATTCCTCACCCCGATTCCAAGAAGGAGCACCGTACCTGTTTCTGCTGGATTTCCCGGCGATCAAAGGCGACAATCACGAAAGCAGGGCCGCGGCTGACGCTCCTCACTGCTGCCGTGGTTGTTGGTGGCCGAAGTTCGCCGGCGACCTCCCTGCCTCCGGCGCACACACACAGACCGAGAGAGAGAGAGATGGGAGAGAGACGAGTGAAGAGGGCCCCCTCTCCACTCCCTTTTATCGGGCAAAGACCCCTCCCCCCTCCATGCCGAGATGGGGGGAGATCGGTTACGCCCTGCGTAACCCCCCCCCCCCCCCCCCCCCTGCCCCTTTCCTTAATAGAAAGAATCGTGCCCTAGGCACGATTCTCTTTTACAGGTTTTTAAAAGGCATGCCCCGGGTCCGAACCCGTGACCCGCGATACCAAATCCAGTTTACAACTGGATCCGGGTTGCCAAAAGCTAGCGGATCCTCAGTTGGATCCTTGTGGGTCCAACTGTGGGTCCGACAGTTGTTTATTTAATTTTTTTCTTATAATTAATATTAATTATTTATTTAATTTGAATTTAACATTATACATATAATTTAACCCCCATTTGTGGTTTATTTATGGATTCGGGTAATGGATCCGAACTCTACGACTCAGGATCCAAATCCCAATTTGGATCCGGGCTGGATAAAGAGTGGATCCGCCTCCACTATTTACTGCATTCTTTATTTTATTATGATTATATATATATATATATATATATATATATATATACGAATATATGGATCCGAAATGTGGATCCCGGACCCATCTACGCACCCCTTTTAAATAATTATTCCCCGAATTATTTAATTAATTAAAAATTATTGCACTTATACGTACATATCAAATTTACGAGGTAAATTTATTCGGAAAACCCCTTTATGGGTCCTGGATCTGCAAATTTGGATCTAGGCCCAATTTGCATATTTTAAAATATTTTGTAACAAAATTTTTTGGGTTTTACACCCTTCTCCTTCACTGCTTCTTCACCCCAGCACCCTTCTCCTTCTCTCCCTGGAGCCTCCCCTTTAAGGAATCGAAGTCGGCTATCCCAACAGAATCGCAGGTAAGTAATCATCGCCTTCTTCCTTTTTTTTTTTTTTGATCCTCTGTGAAAGAGTTCCTTCTTGCCTTATTGCATTCTTTAATTTTAATTGCACCCTTCTTGTTCCTTTTCTTCTTTTCTTTTATTTTATCCTAATGCATCCATGGTGGGATCGACCTGCATATAGCAGTGTTGACCCACCTGCTGCTACAGCAAGGGAATGACCCTGTTCCAACACATTTTTTTTTATTATTTTATTTTCTTTTCTTTTCGATTTATATGTGCTCGATTGTCTGTTCATGTGTTAAGATCTATGTCACATGGGTGCGGGTGCGGGTGCGACACGGGTGCGGCACAATTTTAAAATTTTTGGACACGAGGACTTGGCAAAAAAAATATATATATATATATATATATATATATATATATATATATATATATATATATATATATATATATATATATATATATATATATATAAAATTTTATTTTATTTTTAAAATGCCACAGGTGTCTGTGCAGTCACAGACTGTGACTGTGACTGTGCACAGGCACAGCACTGTGACTGTGCACACTGCAAAGACTGCACAGTCACAGTGCCTTTTTTATATATATTTTTTTAAATAAAAAATATAAAAAATTAGTTTTTTAGGGACATTTTTGGACTCGGTCAAAGTTGACCGAGTCCAAAATGTGGACGGACTCGGCCTGGACTCGTTGACCGAGTCCGACTCGGCATTGACCGAGTCCGAAGCCGCACCCGTGTCGGGGCGTGTCGACTCGGGTGCGGCACCTCCTTAGCCGAGTCCGTGTGACATAGGTTAAGATTTGGTGTTCTCTTGAAGCATCAACTATCCCGTTCCTTTGATTATCCGATTTGTATGCAGTAATCTCGTTTACATCATGGTACTCAGAAGTCGCCATATTAGATTTCAAAGATTATGTTCATTTCTGTATCAGTTACATTTCGTTTTAACATTATAATTTTGTATATCTTTTTCAATTTCAAGTCAACTACGACACCTCATTTGGCAATCCTTATTTTGCGAAGCTTTCCATTTGCTGCTATCTGATATTTATTTCAATCGTTTGTTTGATTTCATCTCCGTTGTAGTATCATAGATATATCCGATTGTGATTTTCCACTTTATTTCCTGTTTTCATTTGAATTTCCTATGGCTGATTTTCCCTTGATTTTCGGTTTCATTTGAACCCCTGTTCACATTTGTCTTCATCTCCCGCTGCTAATCTCAATATTCGTCCCATTTGTTGCATTATATGGTGGTTTCTTTGTTTAATTACTGATGTACTGTTCAAAAGCATTGGTTCATCATACTCCCCTTTTCATTTTTTTTTTCCCTAGCGCACGCAGCATTGTCTATACAAAGCCAAAAATCACCCTCATGGTAGCATCCAATCTGATCCCGTATCAGATTGGGTCTACCCTATAGCAATCCCTCTTCACCTGTAATTATACCCCATTTACTGTTCTGTGGTATCCCTTGTGGAGCATGCATCTCAAATTAGCATTCTCTGAATTCTAGCCGCATAAGTTCCTGATTCACTGCTTGTTGCATTACCTGATTCTCTTGGCAACGTGAAGAATCTGAAGAGGCTTTCTCTAACTGGAAATTTTGAAGCACTGCCCGACTTCATTGCATTATTGAGAAAACTTGAAGTGCTGGAAGTAAGTGATGTTGACAAATTGAGGGTCTTACCTCAGGCTGTGGGTAAACTCACGAATCTGCCTTACTCAGTAATAATAAACAGCGCTATTGCAGAACCACCCAGGCACCATTCTTTCTTAGGGATCGGTTGTCATCCATCCTTGGCCTTTCATCTGTGACATTTTCGGTACATCTGCAGTATATCTTCATTTCTCTGTTAGTAAATTTAACATATAGCTCATTTTTTTTAGTTTCCCCATAATTTATTTTCTGTGATTTTACCTAGCATACTATCCATATACTTTTGCCATTGGCATCTAGGTAATACACTCTGAGATGCCATGCATCCAGATGGTACGTCCACCATCAATTGTGGGATCTACCAAATTCATTTGGCCATTTGTTCAGTTCCTCCTGGAAAAGCATAGGATATGCTGAAGACCCACGCATTTGTTTTATCAGGAGGTGTAATACCCTCCATCAGGTATTGATCTCCTATATCCTGCAATCGAGTTGAATTAAATTCAAAAGGAAAAAGGGGCTGAATGTTGGCACCCTGTAAAATCCCAAACATCTATTGCCGATCAGGGATAGATTTTACACATAGTCCACAATGGAGCCCTTCTGGTTTCACTATCTCATTGTCAGCAATTTTACTTGCTCCCCCCTTGCATTCGCTCTCTTCTCTTTATATGGGTTTTTCTCTGAGAAATTCCATCCAATTGAATCATTCATGGTCATTTGAATAAGTAGATCCCTGTCGTTGAGTACTTCTGAGTAGACAATAATTATGGATTCAGCAGGAAATTTGTGCCCTCCAAAGTTAGCATATCAATAGCTGGAACTTTAATATGCTAACTTCTGATGGTAGACAACTGGAAGGGCTATGTTGCATTATTGCCCCTTTTCCTTTCTTTTATGGCGTATTCACATGTGTGTGTTTGACAGCTAAATGATTTTATATTCATTTCCACAATGAAATTCTGATATTTACTTAGAATCAAGTTCTTGGTGAGTGTTCAGATCCTTTTCTTTTAATTTCTCTCTATGTCCAGCATGCTTTAAGGCTTTGGTTGTGAGAAATTCAATAACTCAATCGTTTATTCCCCCATAATTTAGAATCAATCTTTAAAACAGTACTTGCTAAACATTCATTTTAATCAATGTCATCCTGTATCTGTGCGAGCTTGATGTGGGAATTATGATTTTTACATGAATATCTGGGAGGAACTTGTTCTCACTTAGACTTCATTTTATATGTCACTTTCCGGTATGAGCCATCAGAGTTTTAGGAATTGGCCTGATTATGCTCATTCTGATAATGCCAATGCCTAAAATAACATCTTATTGTGACTTGCTGTGATCCTCCCCATCACTGGCACTGCTTTAGCTTTTCATAGGGCTTACAGCAGTGCCAATGCACTGCCGTGTTGTTTCTTTTTGCGCCTACAGCAGTGCCGATGCACCTGTCATCTTCTCCGTCCCCACCACCACCATTGCACCTGTAAAAACCGTGATATTTATCTATTATTTATAAAATAAAATGTTTTGAAATATGCAAATTGGACCTCAGATCCACATTTCGAATCTAGGACCCATAAAGTGGTCGTTATGTATAAACGATATCAACCATGTTTATACTAAAATTAATAATAAAAATATAAATAATAAATATTTAAAATAAACAAATATATATACATAAACTTAATACGAGGATCCACAGTTGGATCCATCTGGATCAACCTTGTGGATCCATATAAAAGGGTAAGACGCGAACCCAACTCGGGGCCGGTTACCGGGTTCCGGGTTCGGACCCAGGTCGCGCCCTGTGTAACAAAAGCACATAAGGGTAAAAAGGCAACCCAATAAGGGTTGCCCGAAAAATCTGTAGCAGAGAAAAAAAAAGAAAGGGGTTAGGGTTCTGAGAGAGAACCCTAACGGAAATCGCATGGGGAAAAGGGAGGGGCTTGAAGCGCAGCCGCCGGCGGGAAGATCGGCTTCGATTTTGCAGGGCTATGCCCTTCAAAAAAGGGGGGGGGGGGGTCCCGAGTTCTCTCTCTCTCTCTCTCTCTCTCTCTCTCTCTCTCTCTCTCTCTCTCTCTCTCTCTCTCTCGTGCACGGCGTGAAGGGGACGCAGCCATGTTCGACAGCAGGGTCATCGGGGGCGGCGATATCAACCCCTCACAGTGAGCAATCGGGGTCAGCGGGACCAACCTCACGCGATTGCAGCAGCCACCTAACTTCGGACAGAGGTACGGGTCCCCTCTTGTGAAAATAAATGAGAAATCGAACCTTGGTTCGATGTTGTGCTCTTTTCTTTGGATGGAAACCCTGGAAAAAAAATAGTCGGTTGCTTAAGTTGATGGTGGTAGGTGACAGGCAGGGTGTTGCGTTAGCTTTGGTAGGGTCCCAGCCGACTGGTTGTGCTAGCTTTGGCAGGGTCCCAGCCGACCCAGTCGGCTGGGTATCTGTGCTTGTCGTGGCAGGGCCAAGGCAAACCCAACCAAGTCAATCAGCCGATTGGGTGTTAGCTTGGGGTCTTAGGTAAATCAAAAAAAAAAAAGGGGGGATTTATTTTCAGTAAGAGTTATCGTCGGCTCTTTCTAAGTGAGTTCGATGGATGCTAAGGGGGTTCCTAGTTCGACTGTCGTGAACGCAGCAGAACAAAATTTTAGTGTTGTAACCTGCTGAGTTTCTTTTTCTGTGATGTTCTTAATAAACCAGCATGAAGGCCATGTATTTCTTTTGAATATGCAATTACTTAACCGATGTCTGAGTATATTTAGGTGTTATCGATTTAATATACTGATTATAGCAGGTTCTGATTTTTTTTCCCTTGGTTAACTTTATATTGTTCAGGTAATTTCTTGTTCTGAGTATATCCCCATACCTACATTAGTGCACGTTCTAAATTTTTAATACTCAAACTGTCATGTGTTCCAAATTGTGGGTTAACACATGTCAATGGGGATAACATACCAACATGCTATGTAGAATTGAGTTAAACTGGACACACAACAGAAGGAGAAGGGATGTTCCAAGCACTGAACATCCTAAACAGCATGTCTGCCTACCACAATAAATTCCTGTTTTAAAATGGGATTTGCAATTGCTGATCTTCCCATAATCATGTTTGTTGCTATATTTTATATTAGAAGCTTTGGAAATGAACTTATGGCATGGAAAATCTGAGTCATCCTATCCATATGGCCGAAATGTAGGAAAAAAATATATAATAAAATAAAACTATAAATAAACCAACACATGTGTCTTGTAGCAGGTGTTGTATCTGTATACTTCTAGACTTTGACGAATGGTAGGGTTTCAGTGATGTGCATGCTGGAACAAAATTTTCAAATGCCTATGACTAAATAGGTCTGTATGATTAAATGTTCAATTATAGTGTTGACTACGTGAATAAATCGGGAGCATGTGTGAACTCTAAAATCTGGGGATTTTAGGGCATATGTATAATTGTTGAATATCTACATGTTGATGGTGAATCCACGCATTTGCTGAAATTATGCATTTACGTTAAGTCTGAATATTAAGTATGAGTATGCATCAAAGGCGTATACTGAAGAGAAATCATTTCATTGAAAAGAAAATAACTCATTGACTGTTGAGTATTTACTTAGTGTTTCTATGCATTGATATGAATTCTCATCTTCAAGAAAAGTATGCAAATGTTAAATGATTGAGATTTCATTTACCATAGACATGCATAATAAATAACTTTGTTCACATGCACACCCACCCACATGGAGTATGCCTTGACATGGATACGTATGTATGGATGTAGGAAATACACATGACAAAAAAAATGCATGTGAGGTGAGAAATTTCATGCTTATGATTGACTTTGTTTTGTATGGGTGCACGTGCATTTGGCACAATAGTTTGATGTTATATAACACATCACTTTGGTCTTATGGTGTGATGCATCGATGGCCTAATGGATCATCACCGGCCCGGAGAACCGTGGACTTGGTTGTTTTTCTTATATATTTAATTGCATCACTTAAACCACACGAGTTGGAATGGCACACTACTATACTGTTTCCTGTTGTCCTCAAGGGTTGGAGTCCCGTAAGGGAGAATGCGGGTTTTCACTTTACTTTTGCATATAATGTTGCAAACTTAAAGAATTTACTTTAATAAACATATAAGAAATAAGAACATTGTAAATTATGTTCTGGGATCTTCCGTCTGAAGAATGGAGATCCTGGAGATCCGGTCTTGGGAAGGCTGTGAGGATACAAAAACTTCGTGTGCTTAATTTTGGTCCCCTGAATCCGATATTGAGGTTTCTTCTCCTGGTCACGGTTTTAGGGAGAGTCTGCAACTTTAACTGGAGATGGTGTGTTTGTCACAGCTGTGATTGTTTATGATACCAAGGAAGTGGCACTTGTGGGCGTGAGGTGTCCCTTGTGTCTCCGACATTAGATGTGGAGGTCTAATGTTCCGAAGGTGATTCGGTCGAGGGCTAAGTTGGAACTCAATAATAAGATACAAATTGTGTGTTAAGCTACCCTAAGAACCTAACTTGACCTCGGGGATCTTACCCGTTGGGTGTATTCGCGGGCGATGGTAATTAAAAAGAGAAACTTAAATTGTATGCATTTAATAGAGCATGCATATGAAAAAGAGAACTTAAATGAAAGACAATAAGGTGTTCATACATTACACATAAATCATGTGTAACCTTGCTATGCATTAGGACATGCATAATTTACTTTTCTCTTAAAAGTTATATGTTGTTGGATGGGTGATGGTTAATCTTTCAATGCATGTGGAATACCTTGCTTACTTAAATTGAAATACCGGTTGTTGATGATAGTTCTGGTATACTTAATAAATATTGCATGAATGCTTAAATTGGATTAGGTAATTGTCATAAGTGCATTCCTCTGAAAAATGACATAAAATTGTACTTGTGTTCTTTATCCTCACTTATTTTCATTAGAGGGATCTGTACGCAGAATTCTTCGGATTTCTGACCCTCTCTTTTTATGGTTTTTCACAGGAGCAGGAAATCAGTGAAGTTACGGGTGTTTGGGAAAGTCACAGGTGTCACGCACTTGCTAGATAGATCACAGATAGACATCATGACTCTACTTTTGTTTCTTTTTCGGTTCATTTAATTGATTTGCACTCTGAATAATTCATTTATGCAAGTGTCTATTGAAAAGAAGTCATCGTGTATATGGCTGACCCGATCCACTTACATAATGGATCGGGTCCAGATCCAATTAGTGTTTTTTTTTAATGTACATTAGCATGTTGTTAAGGGGTATTTTTGTACCCTAGTTATATTCACTTAAACTTTAAATACAATGAAAGGTGCAGTCACGATTGACGCACGACCTTTCTCTGAAATCCCCCTCTCTCTCTCTCTCTCTCTCTCTCTCTCTCTCTCTCTCTCTCTCTCTCTCTCTCTCTCTCTCTCTCTCTCTCTTTCGCTCGTTCACAGGAGAACGAGGGCTCCCCCCTTTTAACATGGTATCAGAGCTTATTTAGAAGACCACGATCTGCTGAGTCTAATCGAGTCTTCTTCACCCACGATCGACGCTTCAGCCACGATCGATGAATCACGCCTGCCAACGATCGAGTTTTCTCCATCACAGGCCTGTCACATTCTGTTGTTCTCTTCATCACGATCTGCTGATCCCTACAGCCACGATCTGTTGTTCCCTTCATCACGCCTGCCAACGATCGCAGTCTGATCGAGTCTTCTTCTAAAACGATTGACGCTTCAGCCACGATCGAGCAATCACGCCTGCCAACGATCGAGTTTTCTCCATCCTTCAGCCGAGTACATCTGGAAACGCAACCTCTGAGTCTGATCGAGTTTTCTAGAAACGCAAAGTGCAGTTTCTCTTCGAGTCTTCCTTCTCCAATGGAAACGCAACCTCTGTGGTGACGTAAAATTTTGTTTTTTATTACAGAATCACCATGATTCCTTTGATTTCCTACAATCTGTTAATCTGTGATTCCTCTGTTAATCTTTGCTGATTTCATTGTCTCTGAAATTCTGCTGTTTTCATTCTGAACTTGTTTTCTAGTTCACTTGTCTGATGTTTTCATTCTGAACTTGTTTTCTAGTGCACCTGTCTGCTGTTTTCATTCTGAACTTTTGCTCTGTCCTGACTGCAAAGTATCACCTGGTACATCAGCTTCTTAGCCGAACTCTCTGCAGCGCCTAGAAATCACGTGAACTTGTTTTCTAGTTCACCTGTCAACCGAGTGTCCTCTTAGCCGAACCTTCTGTTTTGCTTTGTTTCTCTTTATATACTTAAGTGTGAGTTCAGCTTTTCCCTCCAATGGATTTTACTCATGGGCAATCATGTTTGTCCTCAAGTTTTCTCGGTCAACTAGTTTCTGAAAAACTGAATAACCTCAATTTCTTAACCTGGAAAAGACAGATTATCCCATTTATAAAGAGTCAGGATCTCTCTGGTCATCTGGATGGATCGGTTCCCGCTCCTCCAGAATTCCTTTCGCAGGAAAAAACGGATGATAAAGGAGAACAATCTGTTGTTCTTCACAAGAATCCAGAATATGTTGCTTGGATGAAAAGGGATCAATCGCTAGTGGCATACATCACTTCAACTCTCTCACAAGAGGTCCTTATTGCCCTTCCTGATGATTGTTCGGCCAAAGAACTGTGGGATACGCTAGTTCAAACATACTCTCAAATTTCTGAGGCAAGAATTATGTTTCTTAAGCGAGAGTTTCAAATGCTGAAGAAAGACTCCATGTCTATCATGGAATACCTGAATAAAATGAAAAGTATCACAGACCAACTGGCTGTTGTTGGGTGTCTTATCAGTGAAAAAGATAAAGTTCAACAAACCTTGAGTGGATTGGGGCCAGATTATCATGTTATGACGACAACCTTACTATGTTTACCAGAACTTCCAAAGTTTGAAGATCTTCGTGCGAAATTATTACAATATGAAATGACTCTGAAAGGATCTTCTGAAGATACTCATGGGCATTCAGGAACACAGGATGTGCTGGCTATGGGAATAAGTTATGGTCGAGGAAGAGGAAGTTCTTTTCGAGGAAAAGGAGGCCAAGGGAGAAATACCTATGGAGGTCGTGGCATACTTCCAACACCCAATATACAAGGACAAAGACCCACTCCCACATGTTTCCTATGCAACAAGAAAGGGCACATTAAAGCGAATTGTTGGTTTAACCCTCAAAACAGAGGGAAAGCTCCACAAGCAGAAGCTAGGAAGGATGGAGAAGTAAAAGAGTTGCTGCTGGCAGCCTTGGCAGGATTGAATATGAAGCAAAATGACAAAGGAATTTGGTATGTCGACTCCGGAGCAGCTACTCATGTCACAGGTGATGTAGGTAAACTCTTGACTCTCACTCCTTATGTTGGTAAGAATAGCATAGTCAGAGGAGATGGATCTCATCACACAATCTCACATACTGGAAATGCCACTATACACATGTCAAAGTCCTCTCTTAAACTTCCAAGTGTCGTCCATGCACCTAATATTCAAAAGAACATTGTTTCTGTCTCAAAACTTGTTGATGATGCTAATGCTTCAGTTGAATTTACTCCATCTTCTGTTTATGTCAAGGATCTTCGCACGAGGAAGACATTCGCTAAAGGAAAACGATGGGGCAATATGTACATCTTTCAAGAAGATCCTTCCTTCATTCATTCCAACTATTCATCCTTGAAGCCTCACCAACGTCAATCTTTTGACCCTGATTTTATATTTACTATTTCTGAATGTAATAAGCCAAGACTTTGGCATAGTCGTGTTGGCCATTGTGGTCGTCATTTTATTGAAAAACTTGTCTCGAATAATCTCATCCCTGAGTCCAGTCTGAGTTCAGAAGTCGTTGATATAAAGTGTTCTAGCTGTCATTTATGTAAGAGTCATGTTTTACCATTTACTTCCATTAATAAAAGAGCTTTAAGGCCATTTGAGGTCATTTGTTCAGATGTCTGGGGTCCTGCTCCACTTACTTCTCTTTCTGGCAGTAAATACTATCTTATCTTCATTGATAGTTACTCACGTTATACTTGGATATTTTTTATGAAACACAAATCAGAAGTCTTTGGATTGTTCCAGAGATTTCATTCTTTTGTTCAAAATCATTTCTCTACCAACATTCTCAATTTCCAGTGTGATGGAGGAGGTGAATTCTCCTCGAGTGACTTTGCTAGTTTCCTTCAACATAATGGGATAAAGAGAAGAGTGTCTTGCCCGCATACACCTCAACAAAATGGGATTGCTGAGAGGAAACATCGACACATTGTTGAGACTGCTATGAGCATGATGCATGGGAGCAACCTCCCTGTATCGTTATGGATTGAGGCTTTTCACTCCACAGTTCATGTGATAAATCGATTGCCCATGAGTATCTTAGAACACAAGTCACCATATTTCTCTCTTTTTGACATACAACCTGATTATCATGAATTACGTGTGTTTGGGTCTGTTTGTTATGTTCACATTGACAGCTCACTCAGGCACAAGTTCCAAGATAAAGCCTTAAAATGCAGATTTATAGGATATGCAGAAGACTACAAAGGGTACAGGTGCTATGATCCCTTGAGTAGGCGTGTCAAAATATCAAGGAATGTAATTTTCGATGAAATGAACTTTGATGATCAGGATGCTAATTCCACCTTTCATGCTGATAACTCGAGCCCCAACATTGAGGTCTACTACCCATGGTTAAATTCAGAACTCTTTTCCAATGGTAAGGTAGACTGTCCAGAAAATTGCAGTCAGAAGGAGACACATGAGGAATCAGCCAATGAAACTCAAACGGAGGAGACTGTTACACATGACTTGGAGCCAACAAGATATAAGGGTATTGTGTACACCCGGAGAGAGAAAGAGCCCTCATTCATTTCTTGCACGAGTACAGATCCATCTGGATCATCCGCTTCGCAGACGATGGATGTCAGAAGATCCTCACGGATTCGACATCCGCTTGACAGGTGGGTAAGTTATAAAAAATTTTCACTGGATTTTCAGTTGTTCTTGACATCCATAAGTAAAGAGGATGAGCCCCTCATGTTCTACCAAGCTGCGAGCTCTAGAAGATGGGTAGAAGCAATGAATGAAGAAATGGAGGCCTTACATGAATGTGGGACGTGGGAGATTGTACCTAGACCACTAAACAGAAATGTTGTTGGGTCAAAATGGGTGTACAAGATAAAGTATAAACCAGACGGGAGCATCGAAAGGTATAAGGCTAGACTTGTAGCCAAGGGATTCACACAAGAGGAAGGCCTGGACTTTGATGAAACTTTCAGCCCTGTAGTTAAAATGGGGACCATTCGCATTGTGTTGAGTCTAGCCATTAAACATGGATGGACATTGAGCCAGCTAGATGTAAAGAATGCGTTTCAGCATGGAGATTTAAAAGAAGAAGTCTACATGGAACAACCCACCGGATATGCCGAACGAGACGCCAAAAAATATGTATGCAAGTTAAAGAGAGCCCTCTATGGTTTGAAACAAGCTTCTCGTTCCTGGTTCGACAGTTTTTCTTTAGAAATACAACGGCATGGCTTCTCTCGGTCCCTTCTGGATCACTCATTATTTATTCACAATGAACAAGGAGTCACTACTCTTCTATTAATATATGTAGATGACATCATCATCACAGGGAACTGTAAAAGTTACATTGAGGAGGTAAAGAAGTTATTAAATCAGAGATTTAAGATGAAAGATTTGGGAGAGCTGCGATATTTTCTTGGGGTAGAAGTTGATAAAAGAAATGATACACTCACCCTTACTCAACACAAATACACGTTGGACATTCTCAGCAGAGCAGGCATGACAGATAGCAAGCCGTTGACAACTCCAAGTGTCATTCATCAGAAACTGAGTTCAAAGGAAGGGGATATATATGGAGATCCCACTAAGTATCGCAGCTTAGTTGGCATGTTGCAATACCTGACTTTTACTAGACCTGACATAGTATATTCGGTTAATCAGGTATCCCAATTCATGCATGAACCTCGTATGTCACATATGGAGGCAGTCAAACGTATACTTCGTTACCTGAAGGGTACGGTTGGTGATGGGCTGGTATACAAGAAAAGAGACTTAGATCCAGGCGGGGACCGTGAGGGCCATGAGATCGTCACTTATGCTGATGCTGATTGGGCGGGTGATCCAGACGAACGACGATCAGTATCCGGTTATTGCAACTTCATTGGGCCAAACTTGGTATCCTGGAGCAGTAGAAAACAAAAGGCGGTTGCTAGATCAAGCACTGAGGCTGAATATAGATCGATGGCCACTGCCACGACCGAAGCTACATGGATAAGACATCTCCTTACAGAAATGGGAGAACCGATTGCTCGATCACTGTTGTTGTGTGACAATCAAAGTGCCATCAACATGTCCTTCAATCCCATCCACCATAGTCGAGCAAAGCACATTGAAATAGATCAACATTTTATTAGAAAAAAGGTTGAAGACAAAGAGATTGAGCCCATATATGTGCCAACTGAAGAACAAGTTGCTGACATCCTCACTAAAGGGCTGACAAAGGATAGATTTTGGTTTCTGAAAAACAAGTTGTTCATGGTTCAGCACCATGCACAACTTGAGGGAGGGTGAAAAGAAGTCATCGTGTATATGGCTGACCCGATCCACTTACATAATGGATCGAGTCCAGATCCAATTAGTGTTTTTTTTTAATGTACATTAGCATGTTGTTAAGGGGTATTTTTGTACCCTAGTTATATTCACTTAAACTTTAAATACAAAGAAAGGTGCAGTCACGATTGACGCACGACCTTTCTCTGAAATCCCCCTTTTTCTCTCTCTCTCTCTCTCCTCTCTCTCTCTTTCGCTCGTTCACAGGAGAACGAGGGCTCCCCCCTTTTAACATCTATAGACATATTTATCAGTATTTCAATAAATAAATAATGGTTTGGTTTGGTATGGATGATAAGTGTAAGCTCTATTGTGGTGTGTGGTTATCCAGCTGTGAGTGGAACTGTAAAGGCCCCGGATCTCTGGGAATATTTTCATATCTCGTTTTAAAAAAAAAATCGCAATTTCAAGGGGCATGAGTTGGGGTCGTTACAGGTTTGGTATCAGAGCGACCACAAAATCTTACACTTTTGTTATCCTTTTTGCAATATGTTTTAAATTTTGGTAAGTGAGTCATGTCATGAAGTGTCAGCAAGTCGTGCCTCGTACTCCAGAGCAGTCGTCTTCACTGGTAAGGTTATTCAAATACTTTCATTTAAGCATTAACATTTAGTGTGCTTGATTATATGTATGAGTGAATTTCATGATAGAATATATTTAGAAATCGTTTGTGAGTGTAGAAGATGTACCGAACCCTAGAGAGAGAAAAGGAGAGAGAGAGAGAGAAAGAGAGACGGCTGGACAAGAAAACAGAAAACTCGATATTCTCATTAGGGCTTCTGTCTATATTAAATAGAGAGAGGCAAAAGGAAAATTACATCTAAGTCCTTATAAAAATAAAATTTCAGAAAAACTCTAATATAAGAGAACTTAACCTAAAAACCACCTATTCTCAACACTCCCCCTCAAGCTGGAGCATAGATATCAATCATGCTCAGCTTGTCACAACATTTGGAGAAATTTGGCTTAGCAAGAGGCTTTGTAAACATATCTGCAACTTGGTCTTCCGACTTTAGGTATTTTGTAGTGATATGACCAGCTTGAATCATATCTCTTACATAGTGACAATCAACCTCAATGTGCTTTGTTCTCTCATGAAAGACAGGATTGTTTGCTATATATGTTGCCGCTTTGTTATCGCACATCATGGTCATTGGAGAGGAAACCTTCACCTGGAGATCATGAAGAACAGTGCTAACCCATATCAATTCAGCAGCTGTTTGGGCCATAGCCCGATATTCTGATTTTGCACTTGACCTGAAAACCACATTTTGTTTCTTACTTCTCCATGAAATCAAGTTGTCTCCCAAAAACACACAGAATCATGTGGTAGACTTTCTATCTACTACAAATCCAGCATAGTCAGCATCAGAATAGGCTACTATCTCCAGAGTTCCACTTTTCCTAAACAATAACCCCTTTCCAGGAGAGGATTTTAGATATCTGAGAATCATTATGGCTGCATTCCAGTGTACCTCAGTTGGTTTGTCCATAAACTGGCTAACTTTGCTTACTGCTAAAGCAATATCCGGTCTGGTCACAGTTACATATAATAACTTCGATACTAGGGAGAGATAGCTTTTGCTATCAACTGGTTTTGACCCTTCTTCAAACAACTGAACTTTATGGTCCATGGGAATATTTGTTGGTTTAGCTCCCAACATGCCCGTTTCCTTTAATAAGTCAAGAACATACTTCCGTTGAGACAAAACCATCCCTTCACGGCCTCTAGCAACTTCTATACCCAGAAAATACCTGAGTGAACCAAGGTCTTTTGTAACAAAGTGTTTTTGAAGATGAGCCTTTGTGACTTCAATAGCTTTCACATCATCTCCTGTAAGAATGATGGCATACACATATACTACCATAGCAACTATGCCAGAGCTAGTTTTCTTTATAAAAAGCGTATGATCTGCTGCTGATCTATTAAAGCCAAAGCTTGACATCACTTCAAACAACTTTTGAAACCATGCACGAGGACTTTGTTTCAAGCCATAAATCGCCTTTCTCAATCTGCACGCCTTCTGACACTCCCCCTCAACCTCGAATCCTGAAGGTTGTTGCATGTAAACGGTCTCAGAGAGATCCCCATAAAGAAATGCATTTTTCACATCTAATTGACACAAGCTCCAGCTACTGAGAGAACAAGACGGATGGTACCCATCCGTGCAACAGGAGAAAAAGTTTCAAAGAAGTCAATTTCATATGTCTGAGTATACCCTTTCGCGACTAATCTGGCCTTGTACCTTTCAATAGAACCATCAGATTTGTACTTTATTGTTGGTGTAGATAGATCATGATCGATCACGCTCTCGAGATCTACTGCTTTGATACCATGTAAAAGTTCTGAAATCTACCACAGAAGCCGAGGCAGAGAGAGAGAGAGAGAGAGACGGCAGTGAAAATGAGAAAACGCGTTAATCTGATTAGGGATAATCTCTATGTTAAAAAGAGAGAGGCCAAAGTAAAAAATTACACACAAGTCCCTCATTAAACACTAAATATCAAATAACCTCTAGTTTAAGAAAACTTAAACTTAAAACCTCTTAATCTCAACAGTAGGGTTTCAGTGATGTGCATGCTGGAACAAAATTTTCAAATGCCTATGACTAAATAGGTCTGTATGATTAAATGTTCAATTGTAGTGTTGACTACGTGAATAAATTGGGAGCATGTTTGAACTCCAAAATCTGGGGATTTTAGGGCATATGTATAATTGTTGAATATCTATATGTTGATGGTGAATCCACACATTTGCTGAAATTATGCATTTACGTTAAGTCTGAATATTGAGTATGAGTATGAGTATGAATCAAAGGCGTATACTGAAGAGAAATCATTTCATTGAAAAGAAAATATCTCATTGACTGTTGAGTATTTACTTAATGTTTCTATGCATTGATATGAATTCCCATCTTCAAGAAAAGTATGCAAATGCTAAATGATTGAGGTTTCATTTACCATGGACATGCATAATAAACAACTTTGTTCATGTGCACACCCACCCACATGGAGTATGCCTTGACATGGATACGTGTGCATAGATGTAGGAAATACACATGACAAAAAAAATGCATGTGAGGTGGGAAATTGCATGCTTATGATTGACTTTGTTTTGTATGGGTGCATGTGCATTTGACACAATAGTTTGATGTTATATAACATATCACTTTGGTCTTATGGTGTGATGCATCGATGACCTAATGGATCATCACCGGCCCGGAGAGCCGTGGACTTGGTTGTTTTTCTTATATGTTTAATTGCATCATTTAAACCACACGAGTTGGTATGGCACACTACTACATTTTTTTCTGTTGTCCTCACGGGTTGGAGTCCCGTAAGGGTCCCCACAAGGGAGGATGCGGGTTTTCACTTTACTTTTGCATATAATGTTGCAAACTTAAAGAATTTACTTTAATAAACATATAAGAAATAAAAACAGTGTAAATTATGTTCTGGCATCTTCCGTCTGAAGAATGGAGATCCGGTCTTGGGAAGGCTGTGAGGATACAAAAACTTCGTGTGCTTAATTTTGGTCCCCTGAATCCGATATTGAGGTTCCTTCTCCTGGCCACGGTTTTAGAGAGAGTCTGCAACTTTAACTGAAGATGGTGTGTTTGTCACAGTTGTGATTGTTTATGGTACCAAGGAAGTGGCACTTGTGGGCGTGAGGTGTCCCTTGTGTCTCCGACATTAGATGTGGAGGTCTAATGTTCCGAAGGTGATTCGGTCGAGGGCTAAGTTGAAACTCAGTAATAAGATACAAATTGTGTGTTAAGCTACCCTAAGAACCTAACTTGACATCGGGGATCTTACCCGTTGGGTGTATTCGCGGGCGATGGTAATTAAAAAGAGAAACTTAAATTGTATACATTTAATATGGCATGCATATGAAAAAGTGAACTTAAATGAAAGACAATAAGGTGTTCATACATTACACATAAATCATGTGTAAACTTGCTATGCATTAGGACATGCATAATTTACTTTTCTCTTAAAAGTTATATGTTGTTGGATGGGTGATGGTTAATCTTTCAATGCATGTGGAATACCTTGCTTACTTAAATTGAAATATCGGTTGTTGATGATAGTTCTGGTATACTTAATAAATATTGCATGAATGCTTAAATTGGATTAGGTAATTGTCATAAGTGCATTCCTTTGAAAAATGACATAAAATTGTACTTGTGTTCTTTATCCTCACTTATTTTCATTAGATGGATCTGTACGCAGAATTCTTCGAATTTCTGACCCTCTTTTTTTATGGTTTTTCGCAGGAGCAGGAAATCAGTGAAGTCACGGGTGTCTGGGAAAGTCACAGGTGTCACGCACTTGCTAGATAGATCACAGATGGACATCATGACTCTACTTTTGTTTTCTTTTCGGTTCATTTAATTGATTTTCACGCTGAATAATTCATTTATGCAAGTGTCTCTAGACATATTTATCAGTATTTCAATAAATGAATAATGGTTTGGTTTGGTATGGATGATAAGTGTAAGCTCTATTGTGGTGTGTGGTTATCCAGCTGTGAGTGGAACTGTAAAGGCCCCGGATCTCTGGGAATATTTGCATATCTCGTTTTTAAAAAAAATCCGCAATTTCAAGGGGCATGAGTTGGGGTCGTTACAGCACCTATTATACAACATGTCACCACTTACTACATTCCCCACTTGCATAAGCACAGCACAGCCTCCCTTCACATCCTACTGCACTCTCCCCCACAGCCATCACCTATGCACATTACTTGATAACTTCACCTCACGTCTATCCCCTGTGCACAGTACATGCACAGCACCTATATCCTTGCACACTAGCACCATCATACCAGCACTTTTGTCCCCTGTGCACAGTACATATACAGCACCCATGCCTTGCACTCTTCCTTCACATTAATGCCCATGGCAACCCCCCTGCTGTAGCCTCTACACCTACTCACTATAGCTCATCCAGCACATTACTACTCCTGCACTAGCATCTTTCTTCACAGCACATCCCCACTGCCTTTGTAGCTTCTAGCTACAGCTACCCACCATCACCAGCAGCTACTTGCTGTGAGGCCACCTTCCACTCCTTTCACCAATAGCACCTTCACTGTTATATCCCTCACAAACCTCCACTACACTTTCATTTTCAGCATTTTTGCACTCACATCCTGTCACAACACCCACTTCATAGCACTTAGCTTCTACCTCATTACCTATCACCACTGCTGCACCCACTCATTATTGTTAGATTTATATCTGTATTGGATATGGATCCGATTTCAGGATCCATATCCGAACAGATCCAAACGAATGTGGCATACTTGTAATTTCTGTGTTGTTTTATTATAAATACATACAGCAAAGAGGGTATCGATATCACGTACCCTATTTTCCCATTCAGCATCCCTTTTCTTTCTCTCTCCCTCTTCTCTCTTCTCTTCTCCCTAATTTGTATTTTCAGGTTGAAGGCAGATCTCCAAGGCTTGAAGGTGCAGATTCTAACATGGTATCAGAGCATCCGTGATCGATCTTTTCCCTGTATTCACGCCTGTCACGATAGAGCAAGTCCTCTTCACGATCGAACGAGTATTCTGCAGGATCAAGCGAGCCTTCACGCCCGTCGCGATCGAGCAGCGAGTCTTCACGCCTGTTGCGATCGAGCGAGCATTCTTCAGCCTCTCAGCCACGATTGATCACGATTAAACCTCGCTCCACCGAGCCACGACTGATCACGATCAGATAGTCTTCACGCCTGTCAATCAGACCTCGCTGGTTCGCTGGTTTTTCTTCTTTGCAGCTGCCAATCAGATCTCATTTCACCGAGCAACATCACGATCAAACCTCGTTCCACCGAGCATCTGTGGACACGCAGTCAAGTATTTTTACCTGTCAATGACTGCTGAGCATTGATTATCTCACTCCAGTTGAGCATTAGCAGTCGAGCATCCTTGCCTGTCCACGTCTGCTGAGTATTGAACTTCTCATTTTTTTTTTGGCCGAGTATTATTTTTTTTTTAAGGGCAATATTATATCAGCATCATAATGTCTACCCTCTCTTCGAGTTTTCTTTCCCAACTCATTTCCCAAAAGTTAACCCATTCCAACTATTTGACGTGGAAACGTCAGATAGTCCCTTTCATTAAGAGCCATTGTCTGTATGGTCACATTGATGGCTCCACCCTAGTCCCGCCTGAATTCATCTTGGGTGAAACAAAGGAGGCTACCAGTTCAGGGACCGCTACAGATAATATCCCTAACCCAGCATATGCTGTATGGATGGCACATGACCAGGCTTTAGTGGCTTATATTACTTCTACTCTCTCTGAAGAAGTACTTGCAGGCATTGATGATGATATCTCGGCTTTACAACTATGGAATACACTTGCAAAGACATACTCTCAAGTTTCAGAAGCTAGATATCTTCAATTGAAGCGTCAATTTCAAAGTATCAATAGAGGCTCTAGATCTGTACTTGAGTATCTTTATGAAATTAAAAATGTAAGCGATCAACTTGCTGTTATAGGTCATCCTATTTCAGACAAGGATAAAGTCCAGCAGGCCCTTAGTGGTCTAGGGTCAGAGTTTGATATATTTTGCACTGCCCTAGAGGTTCTCCCTGTCTTACCCTCTTTTGAAGACTTAAAGGCAAAACTGATTCAGCATGAGGCTAGTAGAGTTCACAGGCATGATGCTTCTATTCCTACTTCGGCTAGTATTTTAGTCACCTCTACACATGGTACGTCAGGGCAGCGTGCACACATCTTGGGTCATACATCTGAACATGGAAAGGGTATTCTCCCTACTCCTCAGGGCAGCACTCATGTTAACTTGCCGAAGCGCATCCCTACATGTTTTTATTGCAACAAGAGAGGACATGTTAAATCTGAATGTTGGCACAATCCTCAGAACAAATCTAAGGGAGGTCGACGTGATCACAGGCCAAACCCCTCTGCCATTCCTAGATCGTCTTCCTCCTCCTTCACACCTGATGCTCAACAACTCCTAATGACGGCGATTTCTAATCTGAATCTCAAGCAAAACAATGATGGTGTCTGGTATGTGGACTCCGGTGCTGCCGCTCATGTGACTGATGATGCAGGTAAACTATCTAGTGTTTCTCCATACTTAGCAAGAGGTTCTGTAGTTACAGGTGACGGCACCCATCACAAAATCACTCACATTGGAAATGCACATGTGTCTTTGCCAAATACTTCTCTTCCTTTACAAAATGTTTTAGTTGTTCCTAATGTTAAGAAAAACATCATTTCAGTATCTAAACTCATTGATGACTCTTCCACATCAGTTGAATTCACTCCTTCCTCTGTTTTTGTCAAGGACCCTCTCACCAAGACGATATTCGCTGAAGGAATTCGTGAAGGCAACATGTACGTCCTCAAGGAAGCTCCTCCAGTGTCCAAGTCCAGTCCGCTTGTTTCTCCTTCAGTTGATCCGAATGAAGTCAATTTGACTCAAGTTGATATGCCGACCATTTGGCATAATCGATTAGGCCATTGTAGTCATTCTTTTATTGCCAGTCTTGTTAATAATGGATTGTTACACAAATCCAGTTTGAAATCTGTTAGTGAGTCAGGCATGTGCTCAAGTTGTCAACTCTGTAAGAGTCATGCTCTTCCTTTTAATTCCATAAATAAAAGAGCTTCTAAATTGTTTGAAACGATATACTCCGATGTTTGGGGACCAGCTCCTGTCTCATCTCCTTCTGGCAGTAGATACTATGTCATTTTCGTTGATTCCTTTTCTCGCTATACATGGATACATTTCATAAAACACAAATCTGAAGTGTTTCATCTATTTACCCAATTTCATGCCCTCATCCAAAATAAATTTTCATCCAACATAGTGCATTTTCAATGTGATGGTGGTGGTGAATATTTATCATCTGAATTTACCGAATACTTGCTGAATCATGGCATCACTAGACAGATATCCTGTCCACACACACCACAGCAAAATGGCATTGCAGAACGCAAGCACCGACACATTGTAGAGACTGCCTTAAGCATGCTTCATGACACTGATCTCTCTATGACTCTATGGACTGAGGCATTTCACACAGCTGCTTATGTTATAAATCGACTGCCTCTAGCTCTTCTCGCTGGGAAATCTCCTTTCTTTCTTTTGAATAATGAGCATCCTAAATATGATGAGCTTCGGGTTTTTGGATGCATTTGCTATGTTCATGTTGATTCCAGCATCCGGAACAAATTTCAGACACGAGCTATAATGTGTCAGTTTGTGGGTTATGCGGATCATTATCGAGGCTATAGATGCTATAATCCCCTTACAGGTCGTATACATGTTTCAAGACATGTCGTTTTTGATGAACTCAGATTGCAATTTCATACTTCATCCAAGGCCGTTCATGATTCAGCATCTAGACTATATGATCCATGGCTGTGTTCAAATATCTTAAGTGGTGGAATTCAACCGACTATTTTTCCAGTTTCTTCTGACAGTACTCACATTGAAGCAGATATGTCTGATGCCCAGATGGATAGTACTCATAATGAAGCAGACATGTCTGATGCTCAGATGGATGATCCTCCTTTAGACAGGTTCTCTGGCTTGGTTTATTCTCGTCGCACTCCTGCCCCTACCATTGACTCTGCCATTGTTCCTTCTCATTCACGAAGGTCCACTCGAGCAAGACATCCCGTGGATAGATGGATAAGCTATGACTCTTTCACTTTGGATTTTCAACTTTTTATGACCAGTTTGCATAAACAGACTGAACCAAAGTGTTATTCTCAGGCCTCTCACAATTCCCGTTGGATTGAAGCCATGAATGAAGAAATGGAAGCCTTGAATGAATGTCAAACATGGGAAGTCGTTCCTCGACCAAAGGATAAGAATATTGTTGGATCCAAATGGGTTTATAAAATCAAATATAAACCAGATGGAAGTATTGATAGGTATAAAGCTCGTCTTGTAGCCAGAGGTTTCACTCAACAACATGGGGAAGATTATGATGAGACTTTCAGCCCTGTTGTTAAGATGAGTACAATCCGGGTTATTCTCTCTCTTGCAGTTACTTTTGGATGGTCATTACATCAACTTGATGTCAAAAATGCTTTTCTTCATGGTTTTCTCAAAGAGGATGTTTACATGGAACAGCCACCAGGATATGCTACTAGTGATCCTAATTTATGGGTGTGCAAGTTGCACAAGTCATTATATGGGTTAAAACAGGCTTCTCGTTCATGGTTTGAAAGGTTCTCTCTTCACATTCAAGAAGCTGGTTTTCAGAAGAGCGCCCTTGACCATTCTCTTTTTATCTATCACAAAGGAGGGATCACTACTTGGTTATTGATATATGTGGACGACATTATTCTCACGGGTAATACTTCTTCTCATATTGTCCAGATCAAAGAAGTGTTAGAACAACATTTCAAAATGAAAGACCTTGGGGACCTCAGATACTTTTTGGGGGTTGAATTAGACAGGACTAAGGATTCCCTTACCCTCTCTCAGCACAAATATGCCCTTGATATTCTTACATCCTCTGGTATGACTGATTGTAAGCCCACTAACACACCCAGTGTTTTGCATACAAAGTTGAACGTTTCAGATGGCAGTCCTCCATATCCTGTTCCTACTTTTTATCGCAGTATTGTTGGGAAACTTCAATATTTAACATTCACTCGTCCCGACATTGTATATGCCGTCAATCAGGTTTCCCAGTTTATGAATGCTCCCACAGATGCTCATATGGAAGCTGTCAAGCGTATCTTACGTTACCTAAAGGGGACCATTGGCGATGGACTTACTTATAAACGCGTCTCTCCTACTGTGGATGGCCATATTATCTCTACATACACTGATGCTGATTGGGGAAGCGATCTTGATGAACGCCGCTCTGTTTCTGGCTATTGTGTCTTTCTTAATTCTAATCTTGTGTGTTGGAGTAGTCGCAGACAACGCGCCATTGCCAAATCCAGCACAGAAGCTGAATATAGGGCCATGGCTGCTGGCACAGCCGATGCTACTTGGCTTCGTCATCTTCTTGGGGAATTGTCTCTTCCTATTGCTCAGTCTAACATGCTTGTTGACAACCAAAGTGCCATCAAAATCTCATTCAATCCCATCCTTCACAGTCGTACCAAACACATTGAGATTGATCAACATTTCATCCGTCAGAAAATAGAAGATGAGGAAATCTCCCCTGCGTATATACATACTTCTGAACAAGTTGCTGATCTTTTCACCAAAGGACTTACTGGATCACAGTTTTGGTATTTGAAGAACAAGTTGGGCATGATGAAATATCATGCACAACTTGAGGGGGGATGTTAGATTTATATCTGTATTGGATATGGATCCGATTTCAGGATCCATATCCGAACAGATCCAAACGAATGTGGCATACTTGTAATTTCTGTGTTGTTTTATTATAAATACATACAGCAAAGAGGGTATCGATATCACGTACCCTATTTTCCCATTCAGCATCCCTTTTCTTTCTCTCTCCCTCTTCTCTCTTCTCTTCTCCCTAATTTGTATTTTCAGGTTGAAGGCAGATCTCCAAGGCTTGAAGGTGCAGATTCTAACAATTATCTCCACCTTCACCTCACTCTACATCTGCACTACCTAACCCATTGGCACCTTCATTACATTGTTGCCCTGCTGCAATTCAATACAACATCCCAGCACCCTTGCTGTAAACACACACATATAGTTTCATGCACTTTCCCCTGCATCTATTCTAGTTGCACAACACATTGTTATACCTATATTTTAACATTACACGTTTTCATCAATATTAACCTTGCCTATACACGTTCATGTGCATGTTACCATTGACCATATGCATTTTAAATCCATTTCATCATTTGCCTTCTTGATCCCATGTGATATTGTCATCTCTCTTTGTATTTGAATCAACTCACTTTTGCAGGAAATACATGGAAAATGCAACTTTTTAAATTAGGGACTTTTGTAATTTGAATTTCAATTTAAAGGTTGTAATAGCTAGATATTAATGAGAATCTTTACTTTTTAGCTTAGAATAGAATGTATAAGCACGTAGATATCACAAATTACATGTTTCATATTATTTTTTTATTTTAAAAAATTCACAATGGTGAAACACGAATGGCACGTGCACCTTTCTAATAAGAGGTAATTAATTCTAAGTAAATGATTCACATTTATGGTCATAGTCAAAATGTGAACAATACTTAAGATTTTTATCTTTTATGAAATAACATTTGACCTTCACTTAGGTCTTTTTGAAAATCATCATATTTTTCTAGAATTTTCTTCCTTTATCAGAATTTGACATATAAATTAACTTAAAATATATTCATGGTCATAATGAGGATATATTAAGGGTTAATTTCATTTCAAATTCTATAAAGGCACCAAAAATTTATTTTATTCTTTATCAGAATTAAGATATAAATTATGTTATAATACATTTGTGACCATGGTCATAAATGTATTATAATTTCAATCTTGTTTCAATTCTCTTAAAGAATAAAATATACTTTTCAATTCCAATTTTCAAATTCTTTCAAATCATTCATCATTTAGGATAGAATTGCATTTCTTTTCAAATCATTTTTCAAATTATTTTTCCAAATTCCAAGTGATTTCTGAGATAAAATTTCAAATATATTTCTCACTTCTAAAATCATTTTCAACTTTTATTTACCAATTCAAATTCATCTTTTATTCTCAATTCTATCTTATTTTAAAATTCAAACTTCAATTTCCAATTTCATTTTCAAGTTCAAAATTCAAAATCAAAATCAATTCAATGTTCCAATTTCAAAGTTCAATTCAACTTTGAAATTCCCTTCTGATTTCAAATTTCAAGTTTGAATTCAAGTTTTATTCTTCATTTTCATTTCAAACTCCAAAACCTCCAAGTCATATCTAAATTCTGAGTTTGATTCTCAAATTCAATTCACTTTGAAATTCAAAATCAAGTTTTGAAATTGACTCTAAGTCTCAAAATCGATTTTCTCTAATTCAGTCCTAATTTCAAAACTTATTTCAAAATCACTTGGAAAAATCCCAAAATTTCTGAAATACTTCCTCAAAAACATACATCTTTGCATTTTCATTGCACAAGCATGATTCAATGTGCATTTTTAGGATTTCAGAATAATTACTTAGACAAAATTTAGGCAAAGCAAAAGGCATGAATTCGATCCTTGGTTCAATTACCCCTGGTAAAGGCGCCAGGAACGGTTGAACCTCGTACCAACGAGCGAATCCCATCTCTCCATTTTTCCCACAAATTTTCAAAACGGAGGCGAGTAATTTCAAAATATTTTCAAATAAAGGTCAAATGAGACCTTGCAAAAGAGCCCCTCTCTTCTTTCTTTCTTTTCTCTTATCTCTTCTTTTCTATCTTTTATTTCCCCTTCAAAAAGAGAAAAGAGGCTAGAAAGGAAAGAGAAAGGTAAGAAAAAGAAAAAAGAGAAAAAAATTTGCAATGATCACAGAGCCGCGAGAGGCTTAGTGAAGAAGTCTGCTAATTGGTATTCTGACGTCACATATGGCAGATCAATGGTTTCATGCAAGTACTCCTCTCTGACATATTGACAATCCATCTCAATATGTTTGGTGCACTCATGGAAAGTCTGGTTGCTTGCGATGTAGATTGCACTCTTGTTGTCACAACACATTCGTGAGGCCTGTGTTGCTTCAGCTCCCATATCAGCGAGCAGTCGCCTGAGCCAAACAACTTCCATTGTGGTGGTTGTCATGGCTCTATATTCAGCTTTAGTGGAGGAAAGAAAAACCTTTTGTTGCTTCTTGCACCTCCATGATATTAGAGATTCACCTAAAAATACACAAAACCAGTGGTTAAGTGCCTATTATTAGGATCACCTCCCCAGTCAGCATCACTATAAGCAATTAAATCTAATGATGACGATGCAGACAAGAAAAGTCCTTGTGTGTACGTAAAACTGCTCACATGTGAACAGAAGTGAGAGCATGTTGAAACTGGCTAGCTATGTGTACAGCATGTGTTATGTCTGGCAGAGTGATGGAGAAATAGAAAAGTGCTCTAACAAGTTGTCTGAATAGAGTGGGATCATCAAGACGCTCTCCATCATCAATTTTCATTTTAGCATTGACCACTTCTGGAGTGTACACCTTCTTATCATCTATAATGCCAAACCTGGAAACAATATCAAAAGTAAATTTAGATTGAGATATCAAATACCCACGAGAGGAATAAGTAACTTCTATTCCTAAAAAGTATCTCAATAATCCTAAATCAGACATTTCAAAATTAGTTTTAAGAAGAGTTTTGATATTGGTAACTCCCTGTTTGTCGTCTCCAGTGATGATCATATCATCCACATAAAGAAGAAAGGATGATGATACCTACATCAGATTGCTTAATAAACAAGGCAGTGTTAGTCAAACAACAATGAAATCCAATATCAGTCATAACATGACTAAATCTGCCATACCAGGCTTTTGGTGCTTGTTTAAGGCCATAAAGAGCCTTCTCAAGACGAAGTGTTTTACTCTTAGGAATACTAATACCAGGCGGAGCTTCCATGTAGACTTTTTCAACAAAACTCCCATTTAAGAAAGCATTTTTGACATCCATTTGAAATATATATCATTTTTTGATGAAAGCCAAAGCAATTAAAGTTCTAACAGTGGTCATACGGGACACAGGGGCAAAGGTTTCTTCGTAGTCAATGTCATACTCTTGAGCATAACCTTTGGCTACGAGTCGTGCCTTATATCTTTCTAGAGTCCCATCACTTTTGGTTTTGACTTTATAAACCCATCTACAACCTATAAGTTTCTTTCCGAGAGGAAGGTCTTGAATGGACCAAGTGTTGGCCTTCTCTAATGCATCCAATTCTATTTTCATAGCTTCAACCCATTCTTCATGGTTTTTGGCTTCAGAATAGGAGGAAGGTTCAACATAGGATTGGATTAATGCAAGGGCTGCCCTATACGAGGGTGAAAAAGATTCGTAAGAAACAAATTTTTCGAGAGGTCGAGAAATTCTAGAAGTCCGACGAGGGAGAACTTCAGAAAACCTTTCTAATGCACATGGTGGGCGTTGTTGCTCTCCAACTCTTCGTCTTGAATATTGCAGACCAACATCCCTACTGGTTTAGGCTTCACTATCATTTTAAAAAATAACAACACTTTGATCATTGTCAAAGTTATATTCAAAATCCTCTTCATTGAATTTTGAAGTTAAATCGATTAAAAAGGAATATTCACTAATATCTTTGGATTTTTCACTTTCAAAAAAACTTTCTTTTTCTAGAAAATACACATTTCTTGATACATATAATTTGTCATTTTGAAGATCATAGCACCTGTAGCCTTTTTATTTTCAGCATATCCTAAAAAGGCACATGGGATTGCATGAGGGAAGAATTTATCATTTTTGTTTGTAAATACAAAACATTTGCAACCAAAAACTCTTAATCTAGAATAGTCTGGAGCTAAATCATAAAGTTTTTCAATTGGAGATATATTTTTTAATGAAGAAGATGGCATTCTATTGATGAGATAGGTGGCAGTTAGAGCGGCTTCAGCCCAAAAACCTTTTGGAACTTGACTTGCAATTAGCAAAGTCCGAGTGATTTCCATAATGTGGTGATGCTTGCGTTCCGCAAGACCATTTTGTTAAGGGGTGTGTGGGGCATGATCGTTGATGAGTAATGCCATATAGATTAAGATAGTTTTTAAATTCTCCAGACATAAATTCCCCCCCTAAATTGGTGCGAAAAATGAAAATATTACTTTGAAATTTGTTTGTAACCATTTTATGAAATATTTGAAAGTGAGCAAAAACTTCGGATTTATTTTTAAGAAAATAAATCCAAGTGTGTCTAGAAAAGTCATCAACAAAGATGACATAATACGCATAACCACCTTTAGAGATAACTGGTGTGGGTCCCCAAACGTCCAAATGTATTAACTCAAGAGGTTTTGTAGAGACAAAGGTTCTACTAGGAAAAGGTAATATTTTCATTTTACCAAGAATGCAGTCCTTACAAGCAAAATTTTCAGATTTACAAAATTTTTCCAAACTTGGAAAGTATTGGATTTTTGACATATGAGGATGGCCAAGTCTTTTGTGCCATAATTCTGTTTCTAATTTCTGAACATTTAAATAAAATACATTCTTTGGTAGTTCCAAAAAGTCCATGTAATATAGTCCTCCTTCTCTATAGTCTTCCTCAATCAGCTTCCCTTACTGGCGATCATGTATCCAGCAACCATCAGAAGAGAAGGATATATTACATCCATAATCAGAAATTTGTGAAACAGATAAAAGGTTCAAATTTAATTTTGCGATATATCTAACTTCTGGATTACAAAAAGTTTTGGATTTTTGAAAACTTTCAAAACATCTTATTCATTTTATTTCAAAAGATGTTCCATCTGCTGTAAAGACTTTTGATATACTTGAGTTATTTTTAAGACATTCAGATAAATATTTAGCATTTGGGGTCATATGAAATGAAGCACCAGAATCTAAGAGCCAAGGAAAGTTACCTGGACCGGATACAGATGCAATTGTCGCTCCAGTTGAGGCTTCAGTCGAAGAGAATACCCCTTTGAAAAGAGGTTGAAGAATCTCCATCAGTTGAGTCATGGAAATAGGTGCATCTTGATATTTTGGATCGGTTTCAACAGATGCTACCCTCTTTTCGTCTCTCCTTTTTAGCTTCGGACATTAAGGCCTATAGTGCCCTGATTCATGACAGTGGTGACAAATAACTTTTCTTTTGTTAAACTCACCACTCTGTCTCCCAAAATGAGGCGGTCTATAAGTTCGAGTATGATTCCTTGGTCTAGATACAACTAGAACTGAATCATCATCAACTTTTGGAGTACTCTTTCTAAGACAATTTTCCTCCATAGTTAGTTCTTCAATAGTATCCACAATAGTAGGGATTTTACCACGATGAAGTAGAGCCGATTTGGTGGATTCAAATTTCGGCCTTAATCCATTCACAAATTGGTAAAAGTGTTTCATATCGAGTTGTTTTTGACGAAGCTCGATATCTTCAGCGTAATGCCATTTTGGCTCTAAAATAGCCAACTCTTCCCAAAGTTCGGACAACTCTTTATAATATTCACGAATAGTTTTGGCATTTTGGGTTAATGTCCGAACTTTTTCTTGAAGATTGCACACATGGGCAATATCTTTAAGGGAATACATATTTTTGAGGTATTCTCATGCCTTATCGACATGTTCAAATTTAGCGAGGCTAGAACATTTTTTAATGTCTATGCTATTAATAAGCCATGACATTATATTTGCATGCCCCATCCTCCATTCTTTCCATTTCTTTTCATAAGAGGCCAGAGCCTTAGTCTTCTCCTCTTCCGTTAGAGGGACTTCCTTATCACCCTCTTTTTTGGTGAGAGATAGTTTAGGTTCTGAATCAGAAACATCCACTATTCCCCATAAGCCTTTTCCCCATATGTGGTGCTTCATAATTGAAGCCCACATCACATAATTAGTATCATTCAACTTCATGGGTATGATGGTGACCTTATCATGGTCATCCATCATTTACAAGGGTGTGAAGAAGATAGTAAGGAGAAGAAGAAAAAAAAGGAAAATAGAGAAAAAGGAAGAAAGGGATACAATACAATGTTGTTGCTCAAGTCCTTTTCTCCAAATGGATCCTCTTGTAGTCAATAGAAGAGTGATAAAACACTCTTTTGGCAAGTGATGAAACACTCCTTTGCAAGTAACGAAATATTTTTTGTAAGAACAAGGTAATAACACACCTTTACACAAGGGGCACGGAAATCGAGGCAGAAGTTTTTCAAGATCTGAGTTTCGTAGCTCTGATACCATGTAATGAAATGGTAGGCTGCACGAATGCACTTGAATCTACTCAAAAGGAAGTATCTAAAAGATACTTTAGACAAGACCCATAAAAGGGTATAAATGGAAAAACATAAAAATAAATAACACTTTATTTATGAGAGTAAAATGCTTAAAAAGCATTTAGAGGAATGATTTACACAAGGGGATGCACCCCTATTTATACAAGAGTATTAAGGAGAGCGCATAAGGATCTCTCCCTTTCTAGCTGTTGGAACTTCCAACAGCTAGAATTCTAGCCGTTGGACTAGTTCCAACAGCTAGAAAGTTGGTCAAGTTCCAACTGGAACTTGACCAAACTAGATGTATCTAGTTCTAATAGAACTAGATACCAAAAACAAAAAGAAAAATTACAAAAGAAATAAAAGTTTAAATACAAAAATATATAATAATAATATTATTATATATGTGTTGTTTACATTTTAACAGATTCATCATGTTCAACATAGTAGGGATTGGCCTTCGAATAGTGTTTTCTCAATGAAAAAACATGATTTTATGACCCAGGAAAGTATCACATATTGTAGGCCATCTATTTTTGAAGCCCTATAAAAACCTGCCTGTGTGTTGTAATCAAACGAACTAAAAGCCGATTCCCACTAAGAACATGTAGATCCCATCTGTAAGGCTAGTTTCATGAAAAATGATCAAAAATGAAAAAGATTAAAAAAAAAACATTTGTACCTATAAATGACTGTAGCAAATATTATTCCATATTAAAATGCCAACTTTGCAAGTATCTTTTACTCAAATAACTGAGAAGAGTATGTGCAATAATCTTTTAAAGAGTATAAAGTTAAAACTGATCAAAACTTATGCTAGAATATATTATTATGAATATATCAAGGAATGGTGATTGACAGTTTTCCTAAATATTCCCAAACACTAGCATATATTAAAAAGCTGATTGAACAAAAAAAGTATTTACCTCTGCATTATGGATCTTGTACTCATGAAGAATTTGGTAACAGAGTTTCTCATCAATATGCGTTAAAGCCACAGTGCTGTTAAAAGAAATTCCACCAGTCTTTTTCTTTTTGAAATATATCTGAAAAAGCCAAGAGAAAATTGCAGTTGAAGATGAAAGGCTTACAAGAAAAAGTAAACAGTCACACATGCATCTCTTTTTCCTTGAGTCAATGAACAACTTTCTTAGTTTGCGGAGGATAGTATTGGCTGGATTTAAGACATTAGGGCAGCTAGAACTGAGGAATATTGTATTTTACATATTTATCACTGGCTTCCTAGATGTCAGACACAATGGAGATCTGAGCTAATATTCACATTTTATTCATACAAACAGTAACTAACAACAAAGAAAATCAAGTATTCATACACAATGCATGTGTGCACATGATCGTGCATGTTTGTGTGGATAGAGGATCTGGGGGAGGAGAGGGCTGGGCGTGCATGTGCGGACTTGTGCCCAAAAACAATATTCCATAAATAAGTCATGTTTATAGATATAAAATAACCACTGGTCCTCTCCCAAGGAGGCCAATAAATTGTTCCAAGACATCATGTTTCTAATCTGAGCAATGTAATTCTTAGAGGTCTAAATCTGTGAAAGAAAATGAACTAACTTTCTCACAAGCAAAATCCACCCACACAGAAATTCAGTGAAGAATGTGACAGGGTTGAGGAGAAAAAGTAGTGAATAAGTTAACCATGTAACCCAGAGAATAATGGTATAACCAGAGTTTAAGTCCCTAGCTCACAACTTGTTCTGTCAAACAAAACCAATGGTAATTAAATAGCATTTGAAGTCAGGTCAAAATTACCTATATTGACAGTTTCATATCAGGAGACGAACAGCTAAAAGATCAGAATGTCGCTTTTCCAGTTAGTGTACCTCATGCTAAATAAATTAAACCCCTAAAAGCATTTCATATTGCCAATAATACACCGCAAACATAAGCTATATGAGGAAAATAATATGAATACAGAAATCAGAAATGATATGGTACTCAAAGGCATTAAATTCATTTACAAAAAAGTGTCGGTATATGTTATGTTAGAAAGCTGCATGGAGGCATCATGGTAAAGTGACGATTGTTCTAAATAGAAACACAACCATGATTTAGCATTAACAAAGCTAAGAGATCCTTGAGCATCTTCCTGCAAGAATGGAGGTCGTAAGTACAAACTAATGTTGCTAAATGCTTTTGAGGCAAAAAGGATGAAATTTTCCCTAGTCTGGGACCATTCTTATTGGTAATTTGGCATTCACTTTGAAAGGCCATTTGAATATTATAATATAAGGATAGCCCGAGAAAACATTGAATGTCATATTCCTAGTAGGTTATGTTAATCTAAAAGAATATAAAGCCTAGAAGACAAGGGGAACATACTTGAGGAGGCATCTTGTTTAGACGCAAACCCACAGCTTCTAGCTCCTTTGTTAAAATTTGGCGATGGCCTTCACTCTGCAGGTACATCATAATTAGAAATATATGGAGACAAAGTCAGCAGAGAAAACCTCAGGCACCAAAGTATCATTCTGCAGAAAGTTATCAAAAAGAAACCTGGAGTGAGAAAAAAAATACTAGATACAGCAGATAATATTTCTCAATTGGCATCGGAAAGGATCAAATTTCTAGATTCACACATCCTAAATGAATGAGAAATCAAACAAAAAACAATTTATTTCAGAAACTTGACCACTGAATGCTAAATTACATAAGTATTATTTAGGTCACAGAATCACAGTAAGTTTCCTCATGCAATAATTGCAACTCCTTGAAACTATACCTAAGTGGCTAGAACAGCTTAACAGGTTGATTGGACCTTCCAGAATGATCCTCTCTCAGAATCCTAAACTTAATGCTTAGGTGGCAGTGGATGGCGATGGACTCACTATCCAGATAAATGGAATAAGGTGGGTAGTTTAATTTTGGAAAAAAATGCAATTTCCCACCTTATCCAGTTTACCTGGATAAATAGGCAATCCAAACACCACTTTAATGTGATTAAACAAATTCTGAATATTAATGGCATGATCCAAGAAATGCATGAGAAACATGTCCTCCAAATGAAACATTATGCTAAGCAAGAATGGTGACATCTTGTTCGGCCAAATTAGAATCTTCTTAATCAAGTCCTAGCTGATGTAAAACTAAAACACACTAAGCATCTCCTAGCTGATGTAAAACACATCCTAAACATCCAGACCAATGTTGTAAGTATCGTACCGTACTGTATCATACGATACGGAACGATAATATCGTTACTATTTAATCTAACAATATGACACACACTCGTATCGTGAAGTGAGTGTATCGTATCTGTATCGAGTGTATCGTATGATACACCCCTGTATCGTACAATGTCGTAAGATACACTTCAGGCGCACTTCAAAAGAGCCGAAACTTTTTTTTTACTTTGGGTTTTAAAGACCTTATGGAGGCCAATTTCTCCATTTGTGTAGAGGCTATTAGAGGGAAACCCACACACCCATATGAGATTTGAGAGCGGTTTGGGGTCCGATTCTTGCACAAGAAAAAGGCATTTGTGGTTTTCTCCTGTAAGAGTGCATTTTCACCCAATTTTTACTCAAAGAAGTGAGTTAAGGTAAAAAAATCCTCATTCTTTGCTTCATTTGTGTATGATTGAAGTTGAACGATGGTAAGCTCATTTCTTTTTTGATGTTTTTAGAAGATATTATTTTACTTTTAATTTTTTTACCCTTAATCAAATTTTTATGCCCTTAGAACTTAAATTTGTCCCTAAATGTGTTATTAAGCATCATTTTATACATTTGTAGTGATTAGATTTAGTAATTTGTGCTCTATAAAGTCGATGGAGAGTGGAGGGTGGAGGGTGGAGGTCTTGGAGGATGCCTTTCAAAGGATTCTATATTGAAATATTGTACACCAGTTGACTTGGAGATGTGTTTGAAAGGAATATTGAAGTGTAACTTCTGTGGTTTTGTAATGTATGAAAGATTGTATAGATTTAAATGTCATGTTGTAGGTAGGGATGCACATGAACCGAGCTTGGCATGTATAAGCTCGGCTCGCCCAAGTAAATTGGTGTACAGGTTCGGCTTGTGTCGATCCTGAGTCGAGCTTGGCATGTGCTGAGCTTGGCTTGTGCCGAGCTCGGCTCGGTTCGTTAAACTCGTCCTGAGCACAATGAACCGAGTTGAGCCTTAACAACAGGACCAAGCCCGAGTCAGTTGACAACCAGCTTCTTCTCCCTCTTTTTCTTCTTCTTTACTGCTTATTGAACAGTAAACCTGAGAGCGAGAAAGGGGAAGAGAGAGAGCGAGAAAGGGGAAAAGGGAAGAGAGAGAGTGAGAAAGAGAAAAGAGTAATGAGAGAGAGAGAGAGGAAGATCAAGTCTGAGAGAGAGAGAGACTTACAAGCTTACAACAGGGAGGCCGGAGGCAACAGGGAGCGGTGATGGTTGGCGAGCAGCGAGGCGGCGACGACTTGTGAGGCAACAACGCACAGTGACGATCGTCGGGGCGAGGCGAGGGGGAGGGGAGATTGAGCTTTCGTCAGACGGGGTAGGCCGGAAGGAGCCCCACCCAAACTGCCATTAAAGATGATGGTGGGAGAGGGCTCCTCCACCTCTCACCCCTTCCTCCCTTTTCCATGCCCTAACGGGAAGGGGATTTTCAAGTTCTGACTTCAGAGAGAGAGAGAGATGGGTCACGAGGCTCAAGAAGGGCGAGTCGGGGCTCGGGAAGGCGTGGGGTGATATTTTATAATTAATATATATAATATATATTTTATATTATATAAAATATAAATACAAATCGAGCCTTATTTATCCTACCAACCTCAATAAGCTCGGCTCGCTTGCTCAGTCGAGCCTCAGAGATTAGTTTAAGCTCGATTCATTTACGGGATGAACTGAGCCCGAGCCGGCTCGGTTCGTTGTGCACCCCTAGTTATGGGGTATAGCAACTAAACCATGAAATTATGTACGCATCACATTCCTTCTGATATTCGTGTTGAGTTTTTTACTAGTCTTATAGAAAATGATAAAAGAAAGACACTAGTACGTGCAATATTTGTGGGAGAGAAATTGTCATAAGTGATCCATGATTCAGAAGATGAAGATGACCCATCATCATCTTAAGCCACTGAATGATGCAATAAACAAAGGAAATCATTGAGCTGAAGTTTGATACTGAAGATGACTTCTATATAGACATGTTTCTGAACTATGTTTAGTTAAATGTATTGTACTGTTAAATGTTTTGTGTTGTTAAATATATTGTGTAATGCGTGTTGTTAAATGTTTAATGGCATATCTATGTTTAGTTAATCTTATTACATAAATATATATATTGTGTTCTTGTATTCTATTATTTTTTTTTGTTTTTTCATATTTTTTAAGATTTTTAAAGAATTTTTTAGTGAAAATTGTGATTTTTTATGATACGCTACGATATGATACTATATGTATCTTACTTTAGGCCCAACTGATATGGATGTAATGAAGAGGGGCGGAAGCACCAATAAAGCAAAAACACTCTTTAAGAGTGATCACAAGAGCCAAGAACACAAACACTAAAAGTGTATACAAAAAACCCACAAAAGGAGAAAATGACTTAAAGTCATAAGTTAGATATTATTGAAGAAAGAAAGAAGAGGGTGAAAACCCAATGCCTTTACAAGTGTGAGCCTCCTCTATTTATAGAGGAGGAGAGCTAAAGGAGGGACCATAAAGGGGGATCCCTTCTAGTCGTTGGGAGCCCCAACGGTCATAAATATGATCGTTGGGGCCCCAACGACTAGATGGGTGGGGCCCCTTATGGTCCTTCAAAAGGGGAAAAAAAGAAATAAAAAAGGAAAAGAAAAAAGGGGAAAAAGAAATAAAAAAGAAAAATACAAAAAGAAAAAAGTACATGGTAATTTACCAACACCCCTATCGGGTTTTTGGTTGTACAGAAAATGAAATACATTATGTATATATACATATATGTATATATATACTTATATATATACGTATATATATAAGTATATGTATATATATATATATGTATATATATTTATATATACATAATTTAACATGCCCCCTCAAACTTTACGGGGAGAAGACCGAAAGTTTGCTAAGAAGAAACATAAATCGTGGAGTTGGGAGCACTTTGGTGAAGAAGTCAGCCAGTTGATATTCTGAAGTAACGTATGATAATGTGATAATTCCTCTGAGATATTCGTCACGAACATAATGGCAATCCATTTCGATATGCTTGGTCCTCTCGTGAAAAGTATGATTGCTTGCAATGTATATGTCACTTTTGTTATCACAGCAGAGCTTGGTGGGAGAGGAAACGAGGACGCCCATATCACCAAGGAGACTTCTGAGCCATACGATTTCCATAGTTGTCATTGCCATGGCCCGATATTCAACTTCAGTGGATGACAGTGAGACCTTTTATTGTGTAATAACCCGTATAAAAAAAAATTTGTTTGAGCCGGGTCGGATCCAGATTTGGACCCGACCCGGATCCAAAAGGGTGAGGCGGTCGGGCACAGCGTCACTGCCTCCCTCGAGCCTTCATTAGATAGAGAGGCAAGGGGGTTTCATATACGAAACCCCCCTCACCGTCTCTCTCTGCACCTCTCCCCCCCGATGCTCTCTCGTTCTCTTTGCACTCTCCTCGCCTCCTCGTCATCCCGCTGGAGGCCCCCATCCGCCGTCGGCCACCACCCTCGGCGACTCCCTCCGGCGACCTCCAGGTATATACCCCTGCCTTCTTTCTCCTTTTCTTTTCGCCTCTTCTCCCTTCTCATTCTCCCTCACCTCTCCGTTGCGCAGGGAGGGTGGCCGAGCTGCCTCCCTGCTGCCCTAGATCACAAGGGAGGGGCAAAGACCCTCCCTGCGGCTCTTTTTAGCGAGGGAGGGGCGGAGCCCCTCCCTGTGTCGTGCTTGGTAAGGGAGGGGCCGGTTCCCCTCCCGATGCCCTCTGGTTGCATGGGTGGGGTTGAGCCCCTCCCTGCATTTCCTTTAGGCAGAGGAGGGGTTGAGCCCCCTCCTTGCTCCCTATCACGGCAGAGGAGGGGCTGAGCCCCCTCCCTGCTTCGTGTTATGACAGGGAGGGGCTGAGCCCCCTCTCTGCTCTTTGTGTTGACAGGGGAGGGGGCCGAGCCCCTCCTCCCTGCGTCTCCTTACAGCAGGGGAGGGTCAACCCCTCCCTGCTCCCTTTTGACAGCAGGGGAGGGTTGACCCCTCCCTGCTCTCTTTGACAGCAGGGGAGGGTCGAACCCTCCCTGCTTCCTCTTTTAGTCAGAAGAGGGGTCAACCCCCCTCCCTGTGCCCTCGTCGTTCAGGGGAGGGGTCGAGCCCCGTCCCTGTGCCTTTTCTCTCTTTAGGCAGGGGCATCGCTCATGCCTCTGTTGTTCTTCGGCAGGCAGGGGCAAGGCCCCCTGCCTCCCTCTTTGTATGTCGTCTGGCAGGGGCTCTGCTCTTGCCTCTGTTTCCCTTATGTCAAGACGACGATAGTGCCTCTGACTTTCTATTTTGGTATTAGTTTGCTAAGATCGTTAATTTTGCAGCTCGTACGACGGATCCCGCTCGCGCTCTGATACCCGAGCCGCCAATCGCGTACATCCGCGGACGACAGCAATCTTGCAATTCTCAAAGGTAGGGGAAGATTGCACAGAAGACTTGGACAATTGAATTAAGTTCAATTAACTAAAAATGGATCATTAAATAAATATATATATATAGAAATATATATATATATTTATACGAGTACACATTTAACTAAAGGACGCGGTTTCGCGATCCTTGTCCTTTACCTTGTCGTCGTGCATCGCGCGAAGGATATGTGTTGCACTTCTGTTTACAGTCTTTACTTTGTCGTCGCGCTTTGCGTTAGGCTCTTGCTTTTGCATATGTGTTGGCATTGCCTTGCTATTGCAGAGGTGCAGGTCCTTGCTCTTTGCGTATGCTTTAAAGGCATCCTCGTGGAGGATGCAAGGGGCATTTACCCCTCTCCCTCTTGCGACAAGAGTTCAGTCGGGAGCGAGCGGCACATCAGGGTGGCTCCACATTGACATGTGTCAGGAGGCAGGAGCTGAAGAAGCAGAAGACGTCACCTCAGAGGGGAGTTGTTCCTACTTTTTCTGATGCAGGGAGGTCTGGCCATGTGGCAGTTCAGGATAACTTTGCTTCTGACAAGTGTCAGCTGGCTGAAGGAGTCTTCTCAAATGGTGCCACCTCAGAGGGAGATTTGAAATTCAAATGGGGTTGGCTCTGGAGGAATGGAGGGTGGACATGTGGCGCCTCCTCTGGGAGATCCTGCAGTGACATGTGGCGGTTGGTGAGAGAGGAAGAACCATGTGGCGCCACCTCAAAAATAAAATAAAGGTGAGTTTATGCAGGAAAATCAGCATTTGCGCCACCTAGGCCTAAAACCTGTTATCGTCGCAAAAAAATTTCCCGTCTTCCCTTCCTTGCGGAAGAGAGAGGGAAATACTTTTGCGCTTCAAACTTGACCGGATTTTGGAAATTTGTTTTGAAATACTCACCTCCGTTTTGAAAATTGCGGGAAAATCCATGGGATGGGGCTCGACCTGCCGGTACGAGGTTCGACCGTTCCTGCCGCCTTTAACAGGGGTAATTAAACCAAGGACCAAAATTGTGCTTGACTTAGTGAAATTATTGAAATTGTGTTCTATCCTAAATGCATAGAGAATTCAGGCATGTGCTATGAGATTTTGTAAAATGCAAGTTGAAAAACATGATGTATGCTTAGAAAATATTTGGAGTTGAAAAACATTTCTCAGGAAAAAAATGGAAATCAATCTCTCAAGAAACTCAGATGAAGAAGATTGGAAATCTCGGAAAAATTTATAAAGATTTGGAAAATCATGAATGGATGAAAATCATGAGAAAATGGAAAGAATTCTTGAGAAAAGGGTAAACATTTGAAGGGAAAATGTTTGTCAGGAAAAGCTTCAAGTTTTGAAAGCTTTCTTTGGAAAATGATTGAAATTCATTGGAAAACCTGTTTGGGGAAGGAAAATTGAAACTCGGGAAACTGAAATCCTGAGAATCTTACCCTTGAAACACTTGGAAATTGATTTTGATCTTTGAGAAAGATGAGAGACTTCTTTTGAAAATCTTGAGAAAATAACCCTTTTCATGGAAAACTGTGGAAAAACTTGACTTGGGAAAACCGATTTTGAAAAATTCTCAGAGTTTCTTGAGAAATCGATTTCTTGAGAATGAAATTTTCTTAAGAAAATCATGAGAAAACCAATGATTTCATGATGCAAATGATATCAGTGAATGAATGCACTTTGAAAAGATTTTCTGAGAAATTTGTTGGAAAAATGTGTATTAAACCAAAGTAAATTCTTCACATATTCTGACTGTGGCCATGAACATGTTCAGAGCTTAATTGATTTAATGCACAATACTTTGCAAAATTGGAAATATGATGTGCATTTTAAGATAGCCTAAGAGTGTAGGCTCAATGTGACTGGTAGAGAGATGATGGATCTGGGTCTCGTCCATATTCCGACTAGGGCCGTAAATATGGACTCCACCGAGTTCATTAACTCCCTAAGAGTTGGTGCACGTGTCATTCGTGTACATCCATAGTGCTTTTGGAATAAAATGCATGAATCACTTAAACAAGATATTGCATGAATTTAAACTATATGATATGCATCCTAATCGAAGCAGAAAATTAAATCTCTTATTCCAAAATTTACATTATTACATCACTAAATAAATGAAATAAAGGAAAATTGCATACTTCAGTTCCTTCTTTTGAATGTCCCTGCCAAACTTGAAATGGGGGTTAGCTCAAATATGTGGGTTTTTCCAACATTTTCAAATAATATTCTGAAATTATTGGACTTAATTGGATATAAACCCTATTTTCATGCTTTCTTGATATTTGAAATGATGTAAATACAAGAAATTCAGTATAAAATAGTTTGAAATTCGAAATTGTGGTCAAAATGACCAAAATACCCCTAATATTGAAGTTACACCTTTAAAATCAGGGTTTTTCGAAGGAAAATTTGGTAAAATTGAGATTTTGAAATTCGAATTGAAACAAATGATGATGAAATGCAGGATGAGACATGATGACATGGTGCTAAACACCTTAGGACTGTAAAATCAGAATTTGACATTTTGCAATTCATCCAAAATAATGAATTTCGCTTGATTTTCGCTTGGATCAGGGTCCCGTGGGGCCCTGTTTTGATGATATGGCTAAACCGAGCCTCAAATGAATTCCAAATGCTGTCAAATTCGGTATGAAGCATCTCTCTATCCTGATAAACAGCCTAGAATGCTAAAACTCACGAAATGACATGGTTTAGATACTAAAATTTAAAGAAAATCCTAAAAAGGGCGAATTTCGCCTACGGACCCGAACCAAATGTAACACTTAATGAGATAATGCCAAGATTACACCATAGAAACATCTGAAATTTTGCAGACTGGTAAAGGACTTGAAAATAAGCAGTTTTGTCTTTTACAGCCCTGGGATTTGAACTACGATGAGTTCGGTAACGAGAATTTGGTTCTGACGGAGGCAAAATCAATCTGATCTGATGTAAAATTGCATAAAAAATAGCATCCCACCATAGAAATTTCTAATATTTAACAGAGGAACTAACGACACACACAGAAACAACTTTCATTTTTATGATTTCGCCATTTGATCAACAAAAACAGAGATAAAAATACGACTTTTCATGTCTAAATTAACAGAGCAGACGAATATCACAAAACAAGAGACTGACAAGAAAAATCCGAAACAGATATCAAAACTGTTCTAAAAATCATAAGCTTTCAGATGCAAACAGAGGACATCCCGAACATGACATTCACTTTTTACAGATTCGTATTTGGAATAATATCCAAAGAGAACCCATCGACTTAAGTCGATCCAAAGTCTCAAAGGCCCAAATCAGGCTCTGACACGTGTCCCGAACTCTTGGATTTTTGTCAGACATCAAAAAAATTCAGAAAATTCTGAGAAAATCATATTAAATACTAGACATCATCCCGAGTTTAGGACATTTTTCGGATCGAAAATCGAATCTCATATGAAAGAGATCTCGATTTTACAAGTCGGAAGTATATTTTCAAAACGTATCCCGGGTAACAAAACCCGACCTACCATTTCGAACATTTACTGCAGTAAATAAATTCAAATCATTTCGAATTTTTGGCAGATTGCTAGGGACGCGTACTGTGATTTTTTTGGCATTTTTAAAGAAAAATAAATACATAAAATGACGAGTGGACTGACTGACAAAAACAGAGAATCACTGAAATAACACAGGACACATGAAACATCAAATAAATTCCTAAACGATGCTATTTTAATGAAATAAGACATAAATCTATCTTATTTTAATGCATGAACGTGATAAAATGCTAAAATTTGAATCAAGAAAGCATGAAAAACTTGTTTTCTATATGTCATTTTACGAGAATAGCTCGATCCATCCTTCGGATGAGCTCTTTTCTCAAAACGACAATACGAATTTAATAAAGATATTACTGTAATGAAATCAATAGGGATAGAAGTGCACCTTGTGTTTTCCCGCAGCTTTGGAACTCCCGAAATGAGTGGGTATGAATGGCTTCTCTCGTCCTTCGATCCGAGCTTCGGAAGGTTCACGAAATTCGATCCACGCGCTTAGATCGAGTAGGAATTGATGCGAGCAAGCTTGGTACTTCAATGCACCCTCTCAACTGAGCCCAAGGGGGCGTGAATTCCAAAATTCAAAACCGTGTAGTAGGGCACTTAGAGTGAAAATGCAAAATAAAAAAGGAGCTCTCCTAGGCTGGGCGTGGGGCCTTGTATTTATAGAAATTTTTTGAAAATTTTGAAATTCAAAGAGGCTTAATCTGAGCCCTCCATGTGGCGCCATCTCAGAGGGTGTTGTCTTTGAGTTTGAAATTCAAATTCTGCTTTATTCTGGAAGGAGGAGAGACTGCCATGTGGCGCCATCTCAGAGCATACACATTGACATGTGTCAGAAGGAAAGGCAGAGGATTCTGATGATGTCACCTCAGAGAGAGTTTGAAATTTAAATTTCTGCTTTTTTCTAGACGAAATGAGAGACTGACATGTGGCGCCACCTCAGGGTGGCTCCACATTGACATGTGTCAGGAGGCAGGAGCTGAAGAAGCATAAGATGCCACCTTAGAGGGGAGTTGTTCCTACTTTTTCTGATGCAGGGAGGTCTGGCCATGTGGCAGTTCAGGATGGCTCTGCTTCTGACAAGTGTCAGCTGGCTGAAGGAGTCTTCTTAAATGGCGCCACCTTAGAGGGAGATTTGAAATTCAAATGGGGTTGGCTCTAGAGGAATGGAGGGTGGACATGTGGCGCCTCCTCTGGGAGATCCTGCAGTGACATGTGGCGGTTGGGGAGAGAGGAAGAACCATGTGGCGCCACCTCAAAAATAAAATAAAGGTGAGTTTATGCAGGAAAATCAGCATTTGCGCCACCTAGGCCTTGTCTGAAAATTTTTGAATGGTTGCTTTTTCCAAAGGGCAAGAGTGACACGTATCCTCTACTTTTTCTGAAGGAAGCTAGGAGTGACATGTGTCACTTGCTTTTTCTAAGAAAAGTAAGGAGAGACATGTGTCATCCTGCTTTTTCTGAAGGAAGGAGAGAGTGACACGTGTCCTCTGCAGGAGACACACTTCAACTGGCGCCACCTCAGGGGAGACAAGCTTTACTTTTTCTGAACAGGACAACACATGACACGTGGCATCTCATGGTGACCTTGGAATGACACATGGCACAGGGTGAAGATGGTGGACACTGACACATGGCATGAAATGAAGAGGATGTCTAATGACATATGGCGCCACCTCTAGGTGGACCTCACGCTGACACATGGCAAGGAAATGGGAGGAGAGAGAAAAAGACCCAGTGGCGCCAATCCAGGGACAAGGCTCCTATATTTTTGGGTTTTTCAAAATTCAGGTTTTTCAAAAGAAAAGCCTATGTGACACCACCTCAGTGTGGGTCCCATATTGCTTCTTTATTGAAATAAAGACAAAAAAACAAAACCACTTTTTGGAATTTTCATAAAATTTTGGACTAATTGGCAAAACAGAAATTTTGAAGAGTTAACCCCTTTAAGGCGATTTTGTAAAAGGAAGATATTTGAAATTATTGACAAAAGGGCAAAATCTGAGATAAAGTGGCTGAAATTCATATTGAAAACTATCAAGATCGTTTTCCTAAGAAAATATTTTGAAATTCAGAGTCCTGGGGGTAAAATGAGAAGAATTGATAATTTTGAAGACCCAGGGCTTTGAAATCGATTTTGAAAAGAGTTGAAATTCTAATCTGGATTGAAAATTTTGAAATCGAGAGTTCTGGATCTCGAAATGACATGTTGTGCAGTAAAGTGATATGAAATGTTCATGCAATGCTATGGAATGACATGTCTTACGAAATGTAATCCTGAATCGGGCTTTGGAGATTCCCGTCTCCTATCAGGAGTAGAATTTTGAACATCTGAGCTAAATTTAGAGAAATTTTGAGAGTTGCAGATGAAATTTGGACTTTTGTAAGGTCCGAGCTCAGAAAATGATCATTTTCCCCTTCAGCGATTTCAAAGGCTGGATGATGATGCTTGGTGGAAATGTTGGAGAGGTGAATGAAAAATTGGGGTGTTTAAAACCTCACCCCCCTGATGCTCTCTCGTTCTCTTTGCACTCTCCTTCTCGCCTCCTCGTCATCCCGCTGGAGGCCCCCATCCGCCGTCGGCCACCACCCCCGGTGACTCCCTCCGGCGACCTCCAGGTATGTACCCTCGCCTTCTTTCTCCTTTTCTTTCCGCCTCTTCTCCCTCACCTCTCTGTTGCGCAGGGAGGGTGGCCGAGCTGCCTCCCTGCTGCCCTAGATCGCAGGGGAGGGGCAAAGCCCCCTCCCTGCGGCTCTTTTTAGCGAGGGAGGGGCGGAGCCCCTCCCTGTGTCGTGCTTGGTAATGGAGGGGTCGGTTCCCCTCCCGATGCCCACTGATTGCATGGGTGGGGTCGAGCCTCTCCCTGCATTTCCTTTAGGCAGGGGAGGGGCTAAGCCCCCTCCTTGCTCCCTATCACGGCAGGGGAGGGGCTGAGCAACCTCCCTGCTTCGTGTTATGACAAGGGAGGGGCTGATCCCCCTCTCTGCTCTTTGTGTTGACAGGGGAGGGGGTCGAGCCCCTCCTCCCTGCGTCTCCTTACAGCAGGGGAGGGTCAACCCCTCCCCGCTCCCTTTTGACAGCAGGGGAGGGTCGACCCCTCCTTGCTCCCTTTGACAGCAGGGGAGGGTCGACCCCTCCCTGCTCCCTTTGACAGCAGGGGAGGGTCGAACCCTCCCTGCTTCCTCTTTTGGTCAAGGGAGGGGTCAATCCCCCTCCCTGTTCCCTCGTCGTTCAGGGGAGGGGTCGAGCCCCCTCCCTCTGCCTTTTCTCTCTTTAGGCAGGGGCATCGCCCCTGCCTCTGTTGTTCTTCGGCAGGCAGGGGCAAGGCCCCCTGCCTCCCTCTTTGTATGTTGTCTGACAGGGGCGAAGCCCCCTGCCTCCCCTTCGTTGCTGACAGGAAGAGGCTCTGCCCTTGCCTCTGTTTCCCTTACGTCAGGACGGTGATAGTGCCTCTGACTTTCTATTTTGGTATTAGCTTGCTAAGATCGTTACTTTTGCAGCTCGTACAACGGATCCCGGTCGCGCTCCGCGGACGACAGCAATCTTGCAACTCTCAAAGGTAGGGGAAGATTGCACAGAAGACTTGGACAATTGAATTAAGTTCAATTAACTAAAAAGCGACCATTAAATAAATATATATATATATAGAAATATATATATATATTTATACGAGTACACATTTAACTCAAGGACACGGTTTCGCAATCCTTGTCCTTTACCTTGCCGTCGTGCATCGCTCGAAGGATATGCGTTGCACTTCTGTTTACAGTCTTTACTTGGTCGTCGCGCTTTGCGCTAGGCTCTTGCTTTTGCATATGTGTTGGCATTGCCTTGCTATTGCAGAGGTGCAGGTCCTTGCTCTTTGCGTATGCTTTAAAGGCATCCTCGTGGAGGATGCAAGGGGCATTTACCCCTCTCCCTCTTGCGACAAGAGTTCAGTCGGGAGCGAGCGGCACATCCTCATTTAAGGAGAGGGATACCTCGCAAGGATCCTGGCTCTTCGTGCGTGCAGTCCTGCAGAGTCGACTTGAGGTTTCAGGGAGCTGCGCAAAAGCATCAAAGACTGCTCCAAATCGAAGCATTTAGAAAGATGTCACTGGCTGGTTCTGCTCGCCTTTTTGGCATATCTCGGGTGATCCCAAATTGGGGGTTCGAGCGAACTTCTTAGCGGGTGTTCTGTTGAGAAACCCGTATCCCGTCTATCGAGGCCGGTATCGAGTCATGCGAGACATGTAGATACCCCGATAGCGGATGTGATTCGAGATAATCACATGCATAATGTTGGCACAAGGTATTGTTGTTTCAAAAGATAGAGTAAAGTTGATAAATTTTACATCTTTGTGAAACACTCCTGTTGAGGCTTCTATTGACGAGTTATACCCCTTTCATCCTAGAGTACTTGTAGTCGTGCACGACACGTCTAGTACTGCGATGATCGGATGAGACGGTAGTGCGACATCGAACAACGCTAAATGCAAAATGTTGTAATCACATAAATGGCCTCACATTCGCCTTCACAGGCAAGATGCTCGAGTGGTTTAAACACCACAGCATAGAATGGGTTGTTAGTTAAGCAACCCCTAACGTACTTATTCGCTTCTTTGTGTCTGTCAAGGGAGAGGACAAAGCGATACAAACTCCAATGGACAGGTTGTTAACAACCACCCTACGGGCAACGATCCGGCCTCCCCAGTCATTGGAGTTAGGGGAAAGGGGCTACATTAGTTAGCTCAACACTTCTGCAGAAGTTGGATGCGTCCGTGGCCAGCCTCCTTTGGGGAATCCTCTCTCGGCTAAAGCCGTCCCTTTGGAGCGAACTCAACTAGCTATTCGGGTTATTGAAAATACATAGAATAACAGACGCCCGAACTAGTCTCAATTGGTTCTACGTTTTGCTTGCGCGTACCCGCAGGTTCGTAATTATCGAAACATAAGGTTTGTTCACACAGGTAGTTGGGTCGAGAGATTCGCTTGCACTACTGCTTTGCTTGCACTATTGCTTCGCTTGCACTACTAATTCGTTTGCTTGCTCGATAGTTCAATATGCTACTCGTTGAGCTGTGCACGCCTGTCAAGGCGTTACTCTAGTTGGTTAAACTGCTTACGCAGTTCTTTGCGGAGTAATAAGGAGCTTCTCATACTAGTTAAATGCTTATAATAATAGCATTATGCCAGTTGCTACATAATAGCATGTGACGTGCTTTATTCCTTGGTCGAACTGTTTGGTGCTTATTGTAGCGTAGTACTTGTTGGCTTGCATCTCTTATGATTGATGTGATTGCATACAGCTCGTAATCTACGAACTGGTGGCAACTAGGATTGATGTGGCCGCTTGTCTTATAAGCTGCTTACATATTGTGATATAATTGTTGTCGTATGATTGCTTATGAATGGTTTGTGATGTAATGGTTTAAGCCTTACAATTAATTTAATTACTTGTCGATGGACTGAGTCATTTTATGGTAATTATATGTTTTACGAGCATTGTTATGAGTGCTTGTCTTATTCAGTTGTTTTGTTTGGCTGACGGGTAGAGTTAGTTACCCTTCGTCCATAGAATCAACTGAATTGCCATATCTGCTCGTTCTCATGTGTCGTTTACACATGCTTTGAGGGCCTATTTGAGGATTGCAATATTCCTTGTGGCAATTATACGATGCGTAGGATTTTATGCTTCTATGTGAAGTGATACGATGCACATTGCTGATATGCATGCTTGTGGCCCATATTGTGGCTACCGACCCCGAGGCGGTCAATGGTTTAGAGCAGTCGATTATTGATGCATGCATCACTGAGTGGGGTGTCTGTCGAGCACCTGATCTCCAAAGGATTATCTGCGAGGGCGTGTATAATCAAGACCAGGTACCCCGCTAGAGTGGTAGATTCTCTGTGAGGATGTACACTGTCCACGAACGGGTAGCCGCAAAGACGGTGAACTCCTGTGAGGAAGTGTATGGTCCAAGACCAGGTATACCATCTAGGGCGGAATTCCTTGTGAGGTTATACATGTCCTAGACCAGGTGATCCGGGCGTTGATCTTGTTGTTTGTATTAGTGGCTATCGACCCTGAGAGCGGTCATTTGTGTGGATGCATGTATCGCAATGATTTTCATTGGATATGGCATTTGTTAGGGACTGATCTCCCAAAGGTTTCGCTGTGAGGTTATACATTTTCCAGATCAGGTGACCCGGCTAGAGTGGGAGATCTCTGTGAGGATGTACACTGTCCACGAACGGGTAGCCGCAAAGACGGTGAACTCCTGTGAGGAAGTGTAGGGTCCAAGATCAGGTATACCCTCTAGGGCGGTAATTCCTTGTCCGGTCGTATATCTATCGGACCCAACAATCCGACGTGGATCTTGTGTTTTTGCTTACCATAAAAAGTTATGGTGAGCTGTGACGATCTTCTGAGATTGTTTGTGATAGCCAACTATGAATTCATAGTTTTGGCTTTCTGTTTTAGCATGATTATATGCTTGACTCAGGTGTGAGAATCAGATCGTTAGCGATTTGAGTTAGTGATCATGTTTTGGACCTTCTACGGAAGGGTGAGCTTTTCTGAGAAGGTATGATGCCTTAGTGCGTCATAACCGGTGACGGTTAGCCGCGTAAGACTTTGAGAGATGAGGATAGATTAAGGTCGTTCAGGACAAAGCGTTGGTTAGAAGTAGCGAGTGACAAACTATGTCCTGGTGGTGATTAGATGCAAAGACCTCGTTCTAGGAACGAGGACAAGCTTGTTGCGGAGTAGTTCACAGCTTACGATCAAATGGATCGTATGCTGCGTTGGTCAGTTGCACTGCTTACTTGCGTTAAACTGCTTACTGTTTGCACTACTTACGCATTTGCACTGCTTACTCGCTTGCCCTACTTACTCACTCGCACGCCTTATTCGCTTGTACTGCTTACGTGTTTGCACTATTCACCTACTTGTATTGCTTACCTGTTTAACTGCATATCTGCTTTAAACTGCGTAGCCTACTGAATTAAATGTACTTAATTCAGTTTCTTGTAGTCTCTCTTGTGCACCTACTAGTTTTTCGTGAAACTAACCCATTCTATGGGTACAGGTGATGATTAAGTACACTACGGGCGATGGCGCGATTGCAAGATGGCTTCAAGACTTCTTCCTGCTCTTAGCTCGCGTCCTGGACGCTATGGGTTTGTATCGGATTTTTCTTGTGATATCCGAATCTTGTGAGTTTTGGTTCTTTTAGCTAACGTGCCCAAAGTTGTCAGCTTGCCTTATGATTTATCAAAAGCAAAATCGTCTGCTGATTTCATAAAACAACTCTGAAGGAAAGAGATATTTGTAGTCTCTTGCCTGTTTTTCTGAAAAGGTTCGCAAGTTTGAAATTTGGGGCGTTACATGTTGCTTCTTGCATCTCCAAGAAATGAGAGATTCACCTAAAAAAAATGCAAAGATCAGTAGTTGAGATACGATCATTGAGATTTCTTCCCCAGTCAGCATCAGTAAAAGCAGTTAACTCAAGAGATGAGGAAGAGGATAAGAAGAGTCCCTTGGAGATGGTATTTTTTATGTATCACACAATTCTCATTACGGCTGCCATATGAACCGAGGTAGGTGCATGCTGAAACTGGCTTGTTGTATGAACCGCATGAGCTATATATAGACGGGTGATAGATAGATAGGTGAGGGATCCAATTAATTGACGGTAGGGGGTTGGATCCTCAAGAAGAACACCATCCTCAAGTCTCAGTTTTGCATTGATAACTTCGGGAGTCTCAACTTTCTTTTCATCAGATATTCCTGACTTGATACAAATGTCTGCAGCTAATTTCATTTGAGATAGGATGTATCCTCGCGCAGAATAAGCTACTTCAATCCCTAAAAAATATCTCAAGTATCCAAGGTCAGACATATCAAAAGTTTCTTTTAACATAGACTTTACATCATTTACCCCATTTTTGTCACTCCCAGTGATGATCATATCATCAACATATAACAGAAGAATAATAATGAAGTCACCTGTCTTCTTAACAAAAAGAGCAGTGTCAATATAACAAGAAGTAAATCCTAAATTGATTAATACATTACTAAACTTGTCATACCAAGCTTTAGGAGCTTGCTTAAGTCCATATAAGGCCTTTTTTAATTTTAAAATTTTTCCATTTAAATTCATACCTGGAGGAGGTTCCATATACACTTCTTCATTTAAATTTCCATTTAAAAAGGCATTTTTGACATCAAGTTGAAAAATTAGTCATTTTTTAATAGAGGCTATTGCAATAAGAGCTCGAACACTAGTCATTCGAGCAATTGGGGCAAACGTTTCATCATAATCTACCACATACTCTTGGGCATATCTTTTGGCCACAAACCTAGCCTTATATCTTTCTAATGAACCATCACTCTTAGTTTTTACTTTAAAAACCCATCTACATCCAATGGGTTTCTTGCCATTGGGTGGATCAATGATTTCCCAAGTTTGTGCCCTTTTAAGTGCATTAAGTTCTAGTTCCATTGCTTCATTCCAATGAGCATATTGTTTAGCATCATTGTAATGAGATGGTTCATGAAATGAGTGAAGATCTAGTAGACATGCTCGAAAATTTGGAGAAAAAGAATCATAAGATACAAATTTATTTGGTACTTTAGAGATACGATTTGATCTTCTTTGAGAAGTTTCTTCAATCGACTCACTTTGAGAGAATTTTTCAAAGGCACAAGGTGGATTTCTTTCATTCCTTCTAGAGTAGACTTGGGTTTGTCTTGATACATTTTATAAATTTTGGTCATCATTTGGATGTTCAAAATGATCTTCTATGAGAGGTTCACTAGGATCAACATGAACATCTATGACTTTTTCTTGAGGTAACAAGTCAAATAAAAAAGAATAATCAATATTTTCATTTGGTTTATGCGAAAAACCATTTTCTTCTTCTAGGAATGTGACATCTTTTGAGATATAAAGTTTGTTTTTGAGTATGTCAAAACATTGATAACCTTTTTGTTTTTCGCCATATCCTAAGAAAATACACTCAATAGCCCTAGGAGAAAGTTTATCATTTTTGTGAGTTAGAACAAAGCATTTACATCCAAAAATTCTTAGTCTTTTATAATCGGGAGACATATTGTAAAGTTTTTCAAATGGAGAAAGATTTTTCAAAGAAGATGAAGGGGTTCTTTTGATAAGGTATGTTGAGGTTAGAACCGCTTCGGCCCAAAAGGATTTTGGAATATTTTTTGAAATTAATAAAGTTCTTGTGGTTTCTATTATGTGTCTATGCTTTCTTTCCGCAAGACCATTTTGTTGCGGAGTGTTGGGACAAGAACGTTGATGGCAAATTCCATTTTCTTTTAAATAGCTTTGAAATTCATTGGACATGTATTCTCCTCCCGAATCGGACCTAAGAATTGATAGATTTCCTAAAAATTGATTTTTAACCATTGCATGGAAATCTTTAAAGAAGGTGAACACTTCGGATTTGCGACTTAAAAAGTAAATCCAAGTAAATCGAGTGAAGTCATCAATAAAGACTACATAGTACGAAAATCCTCCTTTGAATAAAATAGGGGAAGGTCCTCATACATCGGTATGAATAAGTTCAAAAGGTCGAGTAGTGAAATAATTTCTTTGAGGGAATGGAATAGCTTTAGATTTCCCAAAAATGCAATCTTTACAAGTCATATGTTTGTCTTTACAAGTATTGTCCAAAAAAGGAAAAAAAGGCATTTTTACAAAATTTGGATGACCAAGTCTCTCATGCCAAATTCCAATACTTTTGTCCTTTATAAGATTGCAAAAAGACTTTGGAGGTAGAGTCAAAAAGTCCATAAAATAAAGATCACCCCTTCTATGGCCTTGCCCAATCAGCTTCCCTGACTGGAGATCCTGCACGGTGCAATCTTTGGGAGAGAAAGGGACTTGGCATCCATGATCGGTGATTTGGGAAACGGAAAAAAGATTTAGATTAATCTTTGAAACGATTCTTACTTTAGGAACGAAAAAGTTTTGAGAAGTTTTAAAATCAAGTGTCCCAATACTTTCAATTTTTAAAGATGTCCCATCGGCCGTTGAAACATAAGAAGATATGGGTTCGGAAAAAACATTAGAAAGAGAGTTTTTATGAGATGTCATATGAAAAGAAGCACCGGAGTCTAGTATCCACATACCTGGAGGTGATGAAGAATAGGCGATGGCGGCTCCGGATGTTGAAGAAGAAGTCTTGAGAAGATGTTGGAGAACTTCGGAGATATGATTAAGAGTTTCTTTGATATCTCCCTCTTTGGAACTTTCTTCTTCCTTCTTTGGAGAATTTTCTCCAACCGCGGCCACTTTTCCCTTAAGTTTTGGACAAACCGGTCTAATGTGTCCCGGTTCATTACAATAATGACGAACCACTCCCTTTCTAAACCCATTATTTTTGTTAAAGTGAGGAGGTCTATATGCTTTTACATTTGATCCGGGCCTAGTAACGGCCAAAACTTTATCACTCTTAATGCTAAGGCCAAGTCGAGTTTCTTCTTGGCATATTTCGGCAAGGGCATCTTCAATGGGTAAGGTTTTACTTCTATGGAGAAGGGATGCCCTAACTTGTTCAAATTCCGGTCGAAAACCATGGAGAAATTGGAAAAAATGCTCCTTTTCAATTTGTTCCCTTCTCAACTCAATATCTTCAGGAGCCACCCATTTAGGCTCAAGAAGAACAAGTTCATCCCAAAGAGAGGTTAAAGAGCTAAAGTAGTCCCCGGACACTCATATCCATTTGTTTAGTGGAACGGATTTTTTCTTGACAAAAAAATTGTCTAGCAAGATCCTTTTGGGTATACATACCCTTAAGGAAGAACCATTAGCACAATTTTTGAGGTCCACATTGTTCATAAACCATGCCAAAATTTTGGCATGGTTACTTTCCCAATCCTCAACTTTGGATTGATGGTCATTGATAGCTTTGATGCGCTCATCGCCATCTAAAGCTTTTTCAACCTCATTTTCAATTTTAGTGAGAACAAGAGAGGGTTCGGGAGTAGTTCCCATAACAAAACCCCAAAGTTTCTTACCTCTTAGATGATTTTCCATAGCGGAGGCCCACATAAGATAATTGGACCCATTGAGCTTAAAAGAAAGCTCAACTTTAGAATCATGTTCCATAGGTACCGAATAGTCTTCCTTTCTTCAAAAGCTTGAGAGGCACACGTCCCAAGAAAACCAAGAGAAGCCCGATCACCAACCTTACTCTGATACCATGTAATGAAAAGGGGCGGAAGCACCAATAAAGCAAAAACACTCTTTAAGAGTGATCACAAGAGCCAAGAACACAAACACTAAAAGTGTATACAAAAAACCCACAAAAGGAGAAAATGACTTAAAGTCATAAGTTAGATATTATTGAAGAAAGAAAAAAGAGGGTGAAAACCCAATGCCTTTACAAGTGTGAGCCTCCTCTATTTATAGAGGAGGAGAGCTAAAGGAGGGACCATAAAGGGGGCTCCCTTCTAGTCGTTGGGAGCCCCAACGGTCATAAATATGATCGTTGGGGCCCCAACGACTAGATGGGTGGGTCGCCTTATGGTCCTTCAAAAGGAAAAAAAAAGAAATAAAAAAGGAAAAGAAAAAAGGAGAAAAAGAAATAAAAAAAGAAAAATACAAAAAGAAAAAAGTACATGATAATTTACCAAAACACCCCTATCGGGTTTTTGGTTGTACAGAAAATGAAATAATTATGTATATATACATATGTGTATATATATACTTATATATATACGTATGTATATATATATATAAGTATATGTATATATATACATAATTTAACAATGGATTACGATACGCTACTTACAACCTTGATCCAGACATAGAGAGCATTGCAGAAGGCCACCTAACACCAGTACCAAACACCAACATATCATAATTAAAAAAAACTGATAATTGGTGACACTTCTTCGGTACTTATAATCGCATATCGAATAAGTGGAAAGAAAAACAAGGAAAACTAATAATTTCTCACTCCATTATCAGTTAAAAAGAGTTATTGGTATACTTTAGATATAAAAACAGTGTTGGCTGTTAAGAAAATTATATCTCAAATATTTAATGAACCAGAAGAATAAAAAAATTACAACCAGCCAGAATTACATTCAATTCCTAAATCACATGAACAAGTGTTTTAGATTAGAACATTATGCTGTATTCCTTAGGACCGAGTAGATGATGAAGGAACTAATGCTTTTCAATATGCCAAGTAACCAAACATCACCAGTTTGATAATAGGATGTAGAAAAGGCTGAGACTATATGAAAAAAAAATTAAAACATCTTATTGGCATGGCAAGATCTAATTAGAAAATAGTCAAATATTGAAATAAAAAAATATTAATTTAAATCTTCAAAAACATATTGGAGCAGTGCAAATTACTTTTGAGGCATCAAGAACCATCAACACAATATCTGATGATTTGGCAACTGCTATCACCTGAATTATAAAGTGAATTATTAGATATCTACACAGATAACAAATTTAAACAAGTTATTACAACTAACTACAGATACACTTCTCTTGAAATAAAATATTGGAAAGAATTATTAGGACAAAGTAACCTACACATCAAAGACTAGAGAGGAATTTTTTCCAATGATAAACAATTAAATCATAAGGTGATAATAAATTACTTCAAATTGGACATAAACACAGCCACAGAAAACTGCTACAATAGCTTGATATCAATCTTGTCTAAACATTCATCAAATTAGAAAATTTGTATGGTATAAGCATGCCAAGTAAAAAATATTTCATGTATTCACATATGTATATACATGTTTCCCTAGAAATAAACATCTACACCATTAGCAAGAAGGGTTTCTTGTGTTTTTTTTTCGTTTGTTGGGGAGGGGGGGATAAGAGAGAGGATGCACAAATGAGAAATAAAATGCATGTTCATACACTGACATTTGGGACATGTTTATGACTTAATATTTAATAACCATCTGCTAATATGTACACATCAATTACATGAGAAGCATACCCTTCATACTAGAAAGTATTCAAAGAATAGAAACAGGAAATAACACATCCACTACTTTTTATTAAAAGGTAAAAAGGCTAGGATTATCATTCATACTGATGGCATTTTAGATAATTAAGAATACTAAGGTTTCGCCTAATTTATGGAGGTGTAGATGCAATCAAAGTGTAGGTCCCACTGTAACAATGAATGAACTTTGGGTTTTTAATAGTTGTATTCTAAAGCAAAGTTTCTGACTGAACTCGTTTTACATACTCCTTGTGAAAGGTACCTCAACCTATGGAGGGCTTCCATTGTGAGCTTAACTAATTGCACATCGAGCATAACACTAGTAGTGAATCTTGTTAAAATATATACATATATGTATATATTTGTTTATATATACATGTGAATGTATATATATATTATGTTCCTATGATTGAAATTAGTAATGCCCACCAAGGGCATTTTCATCATTTTCTCCTAATGTAATAGGAGCAGACCATTAGGGCAGCATTGTAATCTTTCTTTATTTTTCTTATTTTTCTGTTTGGTGTCCCTTTCACTAATGTGAAAGGGCATTTTTGTAAACAGCCAATAGAGTTGTTGGGGCTCCCCAACAACTATAATTATAGCTGTTGGGAGATCACCCAACAGCTCTATTGAGCTGCCTTGTGGCCTATTTAAAGAGGGTTTCAGCCCCTCTCTTGTTAATGCTTTTCTTAAGCATTTTGAATACAAATTATATTTATTTTTATTGTGCTCTATTGCTCCTTTTGTGAGAATGATGTATTAGCCCTGTGTGGCTTATTGTATTTTGTCCATTAGAGGCTTTTGTGTGTGTGCACACATTGTAGCCCTTAGTGGCATTGTTCTTGTCCACTTGTGTTTACATTACATGGTGTCAGAGCCCCTAGGTGTCCTCACCCTCGGACCTTATTATTTGTAAGTGTTTGTGAAGAGTATGATTTTCAAAACAATGTTGTAAGTATCGTACGATACATATTGTTACTTTTTAGAAATACGATAGGATACCCATATCGAGTGCATCATACGATACACCCCTTTATTGTGTTGTATCATACGATACACAGGCGTATCGTACGATAGAGGTGTGGCATACTTAAAAAAGAGCTAAAACTTACTTTTTAAGTTTTGGGTTTTAAAGGCCTCTTGAGGGCAGACTTCTCTATTTATCTAGAGGTTGTTAGAAGAGAACCCACGCACGCTAGCAATTACTTGATGATCTGAGAGAAAAAAGACAAGAAAGAGAGATGAATGAGGCAGCAATGGTGTATGTGGAGCCCTAGGAGGATGTGTATTACGAAGATGAGCTCCCTACTACTTCTGATCCTACAGCCCCTAGAATAGGATCATCAGAAGTAGGAAGTGTTAAGAAGACACATTTGGATTGGATCGGATCTTGATCCAATCCATAACACCGCCTAAGGCACGCGCCTCTAGGCGGTGGCATACTTGTAATTACATTCCTTTTTTATTATGTATTCTGTAAAATGTACATTTTGAGTATAAATAGAATGATACAAAGGGGGAGATGTATTTTTCTGCGCCCCACTTTATCTCTCCTCTCTTCTTCTCTCTCAGGTTTTCCTATTTCCCTCTCTATCTCTCTCTCTTGTTACAACCCACATATATCAAAATCTTACATGGTATCAGAGCCAGGTTCGGGCTGAAGACATATCGTGCGGGATCTCTCTCTTGATCGTAAGTTCCTCTCTCCCAAAATCCCTAAACCTCTCTCCTTCTTGTCGTGAATCCCTCTTTCTCCCAAATAACCCTATTTCTCCTCTTCTTCTTCTTTCTTACCGTGAAGATCTCCTTTTACTCCGAAAACACCATCTGTTTTTGTCTCCACTGTGCCCTAATTTCTGCCCTAAATCCCAAATTCGTCTAATTTTACCTTAAATCCCTCTATGGCTGCCCTCTCTTCCAGCTTTCTTTCTCAACTTATCTCTCAAAAACTCAATCAAACCAATTATTTGACGTGGAAACGTCAAATCATCCCCTTTATCAAGAGTCATCGGCTTTATGGCCACATTGATGGCTCTCTTCCTGCACCACCTGAGTTCAATGTGACTGATGTGAAGAATGCTGCCGGGGAAGTTGAAAGCACATTAACTGAGCCTAATCCGAATTATGATACATGGACGGCACATGATCAAGCTCTTGTTGCTTATATCACATCAACCCTTTCAGATGAAGTGCTCGCAGGGATTGATGATGATCTCACTGCAATGGAGTTGTGGCAGGCCTTAGCCACAACATATTCCCAAATTTCTGAAGCCCGATTTCTTCAACTTAAGAGGCAATTTCAAGATTGCAAGCGTGGTACTAGATCAGTTTTGGAGTTTATGACTGAACTGAAGAATATTAGTGATCAACTGGCCATTGTGGGACACCCTATTAACGATAAAGACAAAGTTCAACAAGTCCTAAGTGGGTTGGGACCTGATTTCGATGTCTTCTGTACTGCTTTAGAGGTGTTGCCTTCCCTTCCCTCATTTGAAGATCTCAAGGCAAAACTGCTTCAACATGAAGCCAGCCGATTGCAACGTCAGGACTTATTGCCGCATGGTCAACACAATGTTCTTGTTACAAACACTTATTCTCATCCAGGGAATCGTGCTAGAGGGTTCCATGTGCAACCAGGGACGGGAAGAGGAATCCTTCCTACTCCTCAGGCTACCACACAGGGCAATATCCCACGGAGGATCCCTACTTGTTTTTATTGTAACAAAAAGGGACACGTAAAGTCTGAGTGTTGGCACAATCCGCAGAACAAAGGCAAAGGGGTTCGACGCGATAACATGCAGACGAGTTCACATATGCCAGGCAACCATATTCCTCCAGATGTGCAACAAATTCTTATGACTGCTATGTCCAAGATCAATTTTAAACAGAATGAGGAAGGAACTTGGTATGTGGACTCTGGTGCAGCAACTCATGTGACTGATAATGCAGGTAAACTTTCTAGTGCTCTCCCTTATTTAGCTCAAGGCTCAGTTGTTACAGGAGATGGATCCCATCATAAGATATCCCACATTGGAAATGCACAAGTGTCTTTGTCTCACTGTTCTTTACCCTTGAAAAATGTTCTAGTTGTTCCAAATATCAAGAAAAATATTATTTCTGTCTCTAAGCTTATTGATGATTCTAATTCCTCTGTTGAATTTACTCCATCTTTTGTTTATGTCAAGGATGCTCGAACCAAGAAGACATTCGCTGAGGGTGTTCGCAAGGGCAACATGTACGTTCTTGAGGAAGCTCCAATGGTGTCTGCGTCAAGTGTCTCTGTTCCGTCTTCTCCTAGTCCTCATCCTGTTGCTTTAACAGAATATGATAGGTCATTCATTTGGCATGGCCGTTTAGGTCATTGCAGTCATTCTTTTATTCGTGATCTTGTTAAGAATGGGTTCATCCCCAAGTCCAGTCTGAGTCCTGCCAATGAGTCAGACATGTGCTCTAATTGTCATATTTGTAAGAGTCATGCCTTGCCTTTTCAGTTGATAAATAAACGAGCATCCACATTATTTGAGACAATATATTCTGATGTTTGGGGACCAGCTCCTCTTTCTTCTTCTTCTGGGAGCAAATATTATGTTGTTTTTATTGATTCTTACTCTCGATACACTTGGATTTATTTTATGAAGCATAAATCCGAAGTGTTTCACTTGTTTACTCAATTTCATACCTTAGTCCGCAACAAATACTCCTCTAATATTGTGCATTTCCAATGTGATGGTGGGGGAGAATTTATCTCAAAAGAATTTACTGAGTACTTACTAAATCATGGGATCACTAGACAGATTTCCTGTCCACATACACCTCAACAAAATGGCATAGCAGAGAGAAAACACAGACATATAGTTGAATCTGCATTAAGCATGTTACATAATACTGGCATCCCCATGACTCTTTGGACTGAAGCTTTCCATACTGCCGTATATATCATCAATCGCTTGCCATTGTCATTACTTGAAGGGAACTCTCCATATTTCCTTTTACATCATGAACACCCTGATTACAATGTGCTGCGGGTTTTTGGGTGTATTTGTTATGTTCATGTTGATGTCTCTTTACGAAACAAATTTCAGGATCGGGCCATTATGTGCAGATTTATTGGTTATTCTGACAGTTATAAAGGGTATAGATGTTACAATCCCAAAACTGGGCGTGTACACATTTCCCGTCATGTTGTTTTTGATGAACTCAGATTCAAGGACTCGACAGACACATTTGTGGAATCCAATGCTGATCCTCAGTCTTATGATCCATGGCTAAGTGCTGAAATCTTATCTCCACAGGGTGATCCACATCAATCTTCGGCTCCAATATGTCATGACACTTCCTTTGCCTCATCCCAAGTTGATTCAGAACCATCCACATGTGATCCTCGACCATCTGGTTATTTTTCAGGGATGACTTATAGTAGAAGGCTTCCCTCTATCCGTGCTTCAGACACAACCAATGTTCTTCCACGCAGATCAGAACAGGTGAGACATCCAATTGACAGGTGGGTCAGCTATGACAATTTTTCTCTAGATTTTCAGATCTTTATGACAGAGGTGAACAAAAATGAGGAGCCCAAGAGTTATGATCAAGCGTCTCAAGATAGACGTTGGATTGATGCCATGAATGAGGAGATGTCTGCCTTGCATGAATGTCAAACTTGGGCTCTTGTTCCTCGACCAGACGGGAAAAATGTAGTGAGTTCCAAATGGGTTTATAAGATTAAATATAAACCCGATGGCAGTGTTGATCGATACAAAGCCCGTCTTGTTGCCAGAGGATTCACTCAACAGTATGGTGAGGATTATGATGAAACTTTCAGTCCAGTTGTCAAGATGGGGACAATACGAGTTATTCTTTCACTGGCAGTGTCACATGGATGGCCTTTATATCAGTTGGATGTGAAGAATGCATTTCTTCATTGCTATTTGAAAGAAGAAGTATATATGGAGCAACCTCCAGGGTATGCATCAAGTGATCCTACTCAATGGGTTTGCAAACTACAGAAGTCATTATATGGGCTCAAACAAGCATCTAGATCATGGTTTGACAGGTTCTCTCTCCATATTCAGCAGGCTGGTTTCACTCGAAGCGCTCTTGATCATTCTTTATTCTTATATCGGTCAGGTGAAACTGTAACTTGGCTTCTCATATATGTGGATGATATAGTACTCACGGGAAACTCTTCCTCTCATATCGCTCATGTTAAAGAGGTCCTACAAGAGGCTTTTAAAATGAAAGATCTTGGCGAGCTACGATACTTCTTGGGGGTTGAACTTGATAGAAAGGATAATGAGATGACTCTCACTCAACATAAGTATGCTCTTGACATATTAAACAAGGCAGGGATGTCGCAGTGCAAACCCATAAATACTCCCAGTGTTCTTAACTCCAAGTTGCGTGCTCTTGATGAAAGTGATGCATATCCTAATCCTCGGTTTTATCGAAGTATTGTTGGCATGTTGCAATACCTCACTTTTACCCGTCCTGACATAGTATATGCAGTGAACCAGGTCTCTCAATTCATGCATGCTCCCACAGAAGAGCATATGGAAGCAGTTAAGCGGATTTTACGCTATCTCAAAGCTACTATTGGAGATGGCCTCGTTTACACAAGGTCCTCAAATGTCTTGGATGGACATCATCTTTATACCTATACTGATGCTGACTGGGGGGGTGATCCAGATGAGAGACGGTCTGTTTCGGGTTATTGTGTTTTTCTTGACTCCAATCTCGTCTGTTGGAGTAGCAAAAGACAACGGGCAATTTGCAAGTCAAGCACAGAAGCAGAATATAGAGCCATGGCTGCCGGCACTGCTGAAGTTGCATGGTTACGACACCTCCTTGGAGAACTCTTACTTCCCATTGCCAGCTCCTCCTTCCTTTGTGACAATCAGAGTGCTATTAAAATGGCTTTCAATCCCATCTCTCACAGTCGTACCAAGCACATAGAGATTGATCAACATTTCATTCGTCAAAAGGTTGAAGACGGGGTCATTTCTCCAACATATATTCCTACATCACAACAGGTGGCGGACTTGTTTACTAAAGGACTTACAGGCGAGCACTTCTGGACTTTGAAGAACAAGTTGTGCATGATTCATCCCCATGCCCAACTTGAGGGGGGCTGTTAAGAAGACACATTTGGATTGGATCGGATTTTGATCCAATCCATAACACCGCCTAAGGCACGCGCCTCTAGGCGGTGGCATACTTGTAATTACATTCCTTTTTTATTATGTATTCTGTAAAATGTACATTTTGAGTATAAATAGAATGATACAAAGGGGGAGATGTATTTTTCTGCGCCCCACTTTATCTCTCCTCTCTTCTTCTCTCTCAGGTTTTCCTATTTCCCTCTCTATCTCTCTCTCTTGTTACAGCCCACATATATCAAAATCTTACAGGAAGTGTAATGAAATATGTGAAAATACAAAACGAGGGCCTCCAAGGGCTTATAAGATCATAAACACAAAGTGCACATGCACATACACAAGTCCAACTAAGGGACAATACATAAGCCCAAAGGCACTACACAGGCACTAAGTGCATTCAAGACATTAAAGAACTAAAGAGAGGAACACAAAAATATAAAAAACATTTATTTTATTGAGCATGAATGCTTAAGAGAAGCATTATCTTACAAAGAGGAGAAAGGCACTATATATAGAACCAAGATGGGCATTTAAGAAAGGCATTCACTATTCCAACAATCATATTTATGACTGTTGGAACAATCTCATAGGCAGTCACTCTTCCACAGTCCCAACCTTAGTTGTCAAAAGCAGGAAAAATGGGGCCCTAATTAACCCCTTTTCACAATCTCTCTCTCTCTCTCTCCTCTCGGTTTTTGCAAGAAAATGAAGAAGAGGATGACCTGTACTCAACCAAGGTACTCTCTCTCTCTCTCTCTCTCTCTCTCTCTCTCTCTCTCTCTCTCTCTCTCTCTTGTCTTTTTTGGTTTTGATCCGTTTGGGCTTCTTTATTTGATTGAGTTTTTCGGTAGAAATCATTTTCGTTAAAGTTTGATTCTGTTGTGTTTCTTTTCATTTTTTTTTTTGGGTGGTGTCTATGTGGATGCTTGTTTGATCATGCAGATGAATGGGTTCAAAAATTGGAGTTTGTGTTCTTTTTTCTTCTGGATGCAGTGATGCGATTTTTGTTTTATGTGATTGTAGTTAGGAAGAATTTTGTTAAAGTCTTAGTGGGATTTGTAGGGAAACTATCATTATTAATGAATTTGTGCTGATCACATGCCTGTGGAGATGATCTGACGAACATATTTGGTCGATCTGGTGTCCTGTTAGGGCTGTCTCTGTGTGTGCATGTGGTTTTTCTGCTTTCTACTCAGTAGTATTGTTTCTCATGATTTGTGTTACTATTCAAGAGTAGTGGTGGGTTTTTGTAGTGATACTTACGTAGGATGTGCATATGGGGGTGTTCATATGCATTTATTTGGTTGATTCATAATTTGCTTGTGTACTTCACGATTTGTTCCAATCTTGATTTATTGGCTCTCAGATATTGATTTTCGGGCTAAGAATCACACAAACATTCATATGGAGAAACAAAGAAGGCCAATTAGATTTTTTTGTTTTCCTTTTTCCTTAGTTCATGTGAAGTTGATCATCTATGGTTTTATGTAATTGCAAACTTACATATCTGTTTGGAACTCGATATGAGTTTGTGTAATGAACATTTTGTGTGCATGTGAAATCTGTGCACAAATATCATTGGCTCAATAATGTTGTAGGCCCAAGTTTCAGACCTTATAGAGTCCTAGCTTGACCAACATGATAGTCGTTTGTGATAGCTTGCAACCCAAGTTGCCTAGCTGTGTTAATGTTCAAGATAGTTTTGCATTCACAATTAGACAAAATCATTCAAAAATTATTGTCAAATTTTGGACAAAATATTTTTATATTTCAGTAAACTTTGTCAATCAAGCTTGAATGTTCTCAGGTGCTTTGATACCAGTTGTAGGCTGAAGTTTCAGACCTTAGAGTTCAAGCTTGATCAAAAACTTAATTGATGAAATATGTGAATTTGTTGCAATATAAAAATATATTTTGTAAAAAATCTGACAGTTATATCATATCAATACAGCTACAGATACGAGGATGCAACCATTTTTATGCAGGCTGTCCATCTTTCTTAGATATTTTTTAGGGATTGAGGTTGCATATTCCGCTCATGGCTACTAACTCAATCCAAGTTTGCTTTTAAATTAAAAAATGAAGATCGATGATGGCACACCACTGGATGATCCTACTCCTTACCGCCAAATGATTGGGGCCCTCACATACTTAACCATTACCAGACCTGATATCGCACATGCAGTCCATACTGTCAGTCAATTCCAGCATTCCCCTATCACTGGGTACATGAGTACCATTATACGTATCATTAGATATTTATAAAATTCTGTTTCTAAGGGGATTGTTTTGTCTTCCTCCTTCCCACTTGAATTAATTGCTTATATTTATGAAGACTATATCTATGTAGAACGTGAGGATGAGGCGTGAGAGAGAGAGAGAGAGCTGCGGCAGCAAAGGGGGATTTCTCAATAGAAGTTGTGCCCTACTTCATGTATGTATATATATATATACTATGTCACATGGGTGCGTGTAATAACCATAATATTTTAAGCACCTATTTTAAAAATATTATGATATATGGGTAATTTGGGCCTGGGATCCAGTTTCGGATCCAAGACCCATAGAGGGGTATTTATGATAAAAAAAATGGAGTTATATTAAAATAATATTAATGTTGGTAATAAAATAGAGATATACATATATATATATATATATATTAAGCGAATTCGAGGATCCACTTGGATCCAACTTACGGATCCATATTGATGGGGGTTAAATTATATGTATAATGTTAAATTCAAAATTTAATAAATAATTAATAGTATTTATAAGAAGAAAAATAAATAAAGTTTAGTATGGAGGGTCGGACCCACAATTGGATCCACGAATCCAACTGAGGATCCGGCACTCATAGGCGATACCGGGTCCATTATTAAAATGGACCCAGCATCGCGGGTCACGGGCTCGGACCCAGACCCGAGTTCTTTTTAAAAGGGGCAACCCGATAAGGGTTGCCCGATAAACCCTAACAGGAAAAAGGAAAGGGGGGAAGGGGGGGGTTACGCAGGGCGTAACCGACCTCCCCCATCTCGGCAAAAAAGGAGGGGCCTGGGGCCGATAAAGGAGGGGAGTGGAGAGGGGGTTTCGCCCTCTTCACTCAGCCTCATCTCTCTCCCTCGTCTCTCTCTCTCGTTCGGTGCGCACGCGCTGGAGGCAGGGAGGTCGCCGGCAAGTTTTGGCCATCACAGACCTCCGGCGAGACTCCTGTCACGGCAGCAGCAAGGAGCAACCCCAGCCGACCCTTCTCTTGCAGCCACGAAAGCCTCCGATCGCCGAAAAACTCTTCAAGAGGTACGGTGCTTCTTGGATTTCGGGTTAGGGATCGAATATGGGTTCGATTCCATGCATAGGTTTTCCTGTTTTTCTTTTTGGTATTATGTGGGTTAAGCATGGGGTGCGAGTACAGTGAATAGGGATTTAAGGGTGCTGCAAATCCCCAAATCATGGGAAAGGTTTTAATGGCTGCCGTAAACCCTATTTGAGGAAAGAATGTCGTTTTTACCCTATGTGTTTACCCAAACCTCATTTTGAGTTGGGACCGGATAGTGATTTCATTCATTTTACCCCGGTGTTTTATTTTTTATGTCATTTCCTTTTTGTTCATGGTGTTAAGTGTATAATGATATGTGTATATACATTCTAATGCAGCCTGCGTCAGTCTGTGTGTTGAAATTTATGTTCTGAAACCTGTTAATCTAGGTTCAACGAGTGCAATAATCAACAAGTCACTCGTTCAGAGGGTTCCTATTTGGGAATATATGTTAAACCCCCTTAAACGAGTCCTGACTGGTGTATGTGTAACTCGTTGAAATGAGGCAGAATGGACTGTGGTGGGAAATTATCGAGCTTGGGTTGGGGTCTTGATCCTCGGTTGTACTATCCGTCTTCGTTTCTGTTTTGTTAATTTCTGCTAGGACTGACCCTTAATTTACTTTTATGAGCCAACCTTCGTCACCCTGTAGAACTCGGGCTTGAGCTCTTGATTTCCACTTATAACTACAGGTCACATTAACTTTCTGTTTCTCGGCCCCTTGCGAGGATCAGTAGCATATACTGCTACTATTATCATGTTTTGGCCTTCATGTCTGCATGTATAAATGCCTTTGCCTATGTGTGTTTATTCTCGCACATGTGGTTTTTGTTCCGTATTTCATATACCTGTTGCTGGATATGTGAAAAGTAATTCCATGCACATTTTAGAAGTTCCTGTCATATTCGTTGTATTGATTTGCTTACTTATGCGTGCATTGGCGGGTGCATTTGAAGATGACTGATGCAATTATGTTGACCAGTCTGGGTGCTTTCATGTGCTATATGTTGCGTATTTAAGAAAATGTATGTGTATATAGTGATGAGTCCGCAATCTTGCATCTTATTTACACTTGAATATGTAAGAGTTATCTATTACTAAGTACGCCTTATTACAGATTTTTGTCATTACAGGGACCCTGAGTAAAACCCCATGTTCAGCTCTTGGGTATTTCCCCAAACCGAAAAAAAAAATGATAGAAAAGATGAACTATACCCTTGGGAAGTTTAGTGGTTGATGATAGCCCTATAAAAATAATAGCAAATGGACTGTATAGGGAATTCATGAATTCAGGGAGGGCATAGCGTGCTATAAGTTATTATCTATGAAACTTTACAAGGTCCTTTATATGATTGACTTGAAAATGTATATTTCCTAGAAGTGAACCAATAACCGACCCTATAGGTCGATTGCGGTTGGCACTTGAATTGCTATGTCCGGAACTAGGGGTTCACCTTTTGTACCCTGAGTTAATAAAGTTAATGCATAAGTCAATGTAAATTTGATGCTTTTGCCCGACTGGTTTAAAGGTACCGGGGCATCGGTGTTTGTGTTGTAGAAATTGTAACATGAGAAATATTTGATTTTTTGTTAAAAATGTATTGCTTTGGTACGAGTGTATACATGATAAGAATGTGGGCATGATCCAGTTATTGATAATTCTTCTTGAAATGGTACATGTACACTCATACACTTAAAGAAACCATGGATTTGGTCAATGCCCATATGTGATGTAGATAACACACACATGTTGAAAATGCATATGAATGAATTATGACATGCATATGTTTGGGTTCATATTTGCATGAATATATATGCTTTTGACATTTCGACTTAGTGTTATAATTGAAACACTATTTTGGTTTTGTGATGTGATGCATCGATGGCCTAATTGGACCATCATCGGCCTGGAGAGCCGTGGGTTTGGTTTTCTTTCACATATGTTTTAACTGCATCACGTAAACCACATAAGATGGTTTGGCACTTTACTACACTGTTCTAATGGTTTATACGGGCTGGAGTCCCGAATGGGTCCCTGCAAGGGAGGATGCGGGGTTTTCACTTTACTTTTGCATATGTGTGGCAAACTTAAATAATGAACTTTAAATAAAAATAATGAATAAGAACAGTGTAATATACATTCTGGGATATCTCATCTGAAGTATGAGAATCTTGGATATCCGGTCTTGGGGAGACTGTGAGGATACAAAAACTCTGTGTGCGTTGTTACCCCTGAACCCGATATTGAAGTTCTTCTCCTGGCCACGGTTTTAGGGAGAGCCCACCACTTTACCCGAGAGTGGTGTGTTAGTCACAGTTGTGAGTTTATGGTACCAAGGAAGTGGCACTTGTGGGCGTGGGGTGTCCTTTGTGTCCCCGACATTAGATGTGGAGGTCTAATGTTCCGATGGATGGTGTTGTTTCCTGATATCGGTCGAGGGCTAAGTTGGAACCGACTATTAAAATACAAATTGTGTGTTAAGCTACCCTGGGAACCTACTTGACATCGGGGTTTGTACCCGTTTGGTGTATCCGCGGGCAACTGTAATTAAAAAGAGGAACTTAAAGATGTGTGCATTTAATAGGGCATGCATATGGAAAGACGAAACTTAAATTTAAAGATAACAGAAGAAATCATGCATTGCACACAATCATGCATTTTTCTGTTATGCATTAGATCATGCATGGTTGAATCATTCTTGATATTATGACATCATTGGGTGGTAGCAAATGACTTGGTGAAATCATGCTGAAAGGTTTGATTATTTAGTTATTGATCTATGACACTGCTTTATTGTGCTTGACTGGTGAGTTATGTAATTATTGGTAGTTATAGATATTTGAATGTTGCAAACTTTATATCTGTACTCACTCAAATCACTGCATGAAATATTATCCATGTTCTTTCTTTCACCTGGTTTCTTTAGAAGTAGCTGTGCTCAGAATTTCGGTTCTGACACCCTACTTTGTTGGTTTTTCACAGGAAACGATGAACAGTGAAGTTGGACATGCATCTGGGGATGGATGAGTTATACTTGGGCTTGTCAGCTTCAGTAGAGGACATAATGGCTCTTTCTTTTGTCTTTTAGTTCTTTTAATTTCTGCAATTGTTACTTTACTTTCAGTTGAAGAAAACCTTGTCTTTGAAATTTTCTTACTCATTAATAAAAGAGTTTTAGTTGAGTGATATGGATGATAATTGCAACTTCGTTTGTGGTGTGTGGTTATCCAACTGAAATTGGAACTGTAGGGACCCCAGGTCTCTGGGAAGTTTTCCGTAACTCTTAAAAAAAATATATATATTCCGCATTTTTAAAGGGTCTGGATTGGGGTCGTTACAGTGCGGGTGCGGGTGCGGGTGCAGGTGCGGGTGTGTGGATCCGGCACTTTCAAAAAACTCGGGTGCGGGGGTGCGGCAGGGGCAAAAATGTAAATATATATATATATAGAAGGGGGTCGTGGGTTCCCCCGGCGCGGGTCGGGGTTCAATTTTTTTTGCTGGTGTGTTTGTTTGAAGACTTGTTACCCACGTTCTGCTTGTTGAGTACTTAAGCTCAACGGGACAAAATTGATGAACCGAAAGGATTGGCAATCTGATCGACCCAGCCTGCTGCTGTAACGCCCCAAAAATCCAGGACTTGTAACTTTTTGAATAGTTTAGAAAGCTTTGAAATCATACAATAATCAGAGTTCAAATAGTACTTCAGCGGAAAAATGATATTTTTAAAATAACAAGTCGATAGACCTTGAGCGCATTACAGCGTAAACTTTGCTTTGTCAAATTCCGCACAACTATTGAAATCAAATGGTTTCGAAATGCATTTTCAATAATTGAGAATTTGTTCATGTGATTTTACAACTCGTAATATTGGTTAAACCAGGAAAAGTTTACTAAAACAGTTTTAGTAACTCAAGGTTTAAAAAAAAGAGAAATTTTGAAATATACTTTATACCAAATTTACCAACATGTCCTCAAGAGCGAAACGTCAGAGAAAGAGCTCTATCTTGATCTCATCACGCTATCGTGTCATCGCAGAGTGTATCACTTATACATCACTTGCCCATAAAATGGGTCAGTTTCACTAAAAACTGGTAGGTGCACATACTGCATAAGCAAGCAAAATATGATGCTACATCAACCACACACACAACTCCATAAGTATTGAAACTCGTTGCATGCTATAGCTTTCATACGTGCATAACTCAACAAATTGTGTGATCGGATTTAAATTATATTTCGATATTAACTGGCCAAGTGGGTACGCACAAGGCACGACTCTAGAAACAGCCTAGACTGATCCGGGGGTTTATTATGCTATGTATTTTATGATAACCAGGATAGCTGACTGAGTCCGCACCTAAGGTGAAGCTCAGTGACCAAGAGAGAAATCCCCAAAGCAGCATAAACAATGGATGCATCCCGAACAAGGAGAGCTACCACCTACGATAATTATGGTAGTCACTTTCCCCTAACTCCGATGACTGGGGAAGCCGAGTCTTTTGCTCGTAACTGCCATTAATGGCTTGTCCATCGAAGTTTTTGTACCTTCCCGTCCTCTCTCCTGACAGGAGTCAGCGGTTCGAATGAGTACATCAGGGGTAGTTAACTGAAGACCCATTCTACATACTCTGGTCTTTCGACCCAACTCGAGTATCTTGCCGGTGAAGGCGAAAATCATCACTTATTTAGGTGATCTCAGCATTTTGTTATTTGCACTCATCAAGGTTGCCACAACCTACTCATCCAATCATCGTAACGTAAGAATACGTACTTGTCAAAAAGTACGGACGTACTTGTCAAAAGTACGACTACGATTAAAAGAAATATGATTTCACCAAAGAAACCCCAACATATATTATCTGCAAAAGAAGTAACACAACACAATTTGGCAAGATAAGTCTTAAATTCATTTCAACAATATTTTGCATATTTTCTGATACAAGGTCGTCTCGGATCTCTCGTCCGATCAACAAAGTACTTAACATGTCGTGCATGTATAAAAGTACGCTACGCCAAAAAGGGGGGTGCGTAGGCTTCTCAAAAGGAACACCCAACACACAATTTCATAACGATCCAAAGAATACAGAGATGCTCATTTGGCAAGATTCATCCTTAAAAGCCACAATTCACACAAGGCACATCACTATCAATCTTGCATCCAAAACTTATATTAATATCGACATGATTCGCACGACACGCGACACTAAGTTTAATAAATGAAGAATGGGTCCTTCAACAGAACCTCACTCGACCACAGGCTCTTGCCCCCAATCGGGGTTATTTAAATTGAGCCGCAACTTGAATCAAGGTTATAAAACATTTCTCCCAAGTGTGTAGACTTGGGAGGGCCCAAATGTGACTTCGCAATCCTGCGAGACTTAAAACTTAACTTTGCAAAAGCTGTGCAATTTGAAGAGCACTGGGTTGGCAGAAGGAAACTCGTTTTTAAAGAACTGCAATGCACAAGCACAACTTCTAGTGTTTTGAAAACAAGTAAAATCAGGATAGGCACAAGACTACATTTATGTAAGTACATTTTTACCATAAGTGTGAGCATATGCAGGTTATAACATGACGACAAGCACCTCTCGACTTGCGATGCCGCACATCAAGCGAAAAGCACATAAGTAACACACAAGGTACCAGAAACATACCTTGTCTACTTAGATAGGCAAACACATAAGGAAATAAGTAATACATGAGACATAAAGTCGTACCTCACTCAAAGGAAACGTGGAGGCAAAAATGTATGCAATCAAACAAGGGCATAGGTATTGCAAGAAGTACGAAACCACACCTCAAATTCATAAACAACTACACAAAATAATAATCGAAGAATGAAATTGAACCTCGACCCATGAGCATGCAAACAAGAAAATACGCATTTCAGAAGCAATATAACTCTAAGCATGTCTAGCATGGGCATCCTAATTATTTCAACTTCAATAGGTTCATTTATTGCCTTTTGTGCGACTTTACCCTACCTCGGAATGTTGTGTAGCTGCGTATGCCTATGCGTGAGGATAATATGAGGGTCTGACCGCGAAGCACGAACGGGACCTATTGCGTAAATCTGCAAGAGTGTGAGAGTTATAATGACGTAGTTGACAAAAAGAAAAGAAGGGTAGTGGTAAGACCTGCCCTATCGGCGGAATCAAATGAGTGGTAGGGGTATCGGCCCCTGACTGACCAAACAACGAATGACAGGGGCCTCAGCCCCCTGTCTGACAGGACAGCGGATGGCAGGGGCCTCAGCCCCCGCCTAACAAAACAGTGAATGGCAAGGGCCGAGGCCCCTGCCGGCCAAAACAACGAACGAGAGGGGTCTCGGCCCCTGCCTGCCAAAACAACAAACGGCAGGGGTCTCGTCCCCTGCGTGCCAAAACATCAAGCGGCAGGGGTCTCGGCCCGTGCCTGCCAAAACAACAAACGGCAGGGGTCTCGACCCCTGCCTGCCAAAACATCAAACGGCAGGGGTCTCGGCCCCCGCCAGCCAAAACATCAAACGGCAGGGGTCTCGGCCCCTGCCTAACGAAATAAATAAATGGCAGGGGCCTTGGCCCCTGCCTGACAAAACAGCCAATGGCAGGGGCCTCTGCCCCTGCTTCACGAAAACAACAAATGGCAGGGACTTGGGTCCCTGCCTGACAATACTGGACGACAGGGGCCTCGGCCCCTGCAAAACAATGAATGGCAGGGGCTTCAGTCCCTGCCAGACAAAACAGAAGGCCCCTGCCTGACGAAACGAAATAATGGCAAGGGGGGTCCGGCCCCTGCCTGACGGAACAACGACGAAATAAGGGGGAAGGTGCGACAGGGGGGGTGTCGATCCCGTGCCACCCTTCAGGAGAGAAAAAAAAGAGGGTGTCGCAGGGGTGACTGGCCCCCTGCCGGCTCTCCGGCAACTTCAAGAGAGAGGGGGAGACGACAGGGGCCCCGTAGGCCACCTGTCGGGCCTCCGATAGATGCAGAGGGAGCGGGAAGAGGATCAGAAGGCGGGGGAGGAGAAGGCCGAGGAGATAGAGGGTGTACCTGGAAGGGGGCGTCGTCGTCGCTGTCGGCTCCCTTGCGAGGTCGTCAGTGGCGGCGATTGGAGAGAGGCAGCATCGTCAGGAGGAGAGGAGGAGGAGGAGAAGAGAAGGGAGGTGTGCCTCCCCTCCCCTCCCCTCCCGGGATGCTCTTAAAGAGCTCGGGGCGATCTTCGGGGAAACCCTAAAAGGGTTTCCCTTATCCTGCTGTCGAGGGGGGGTGGAGCGGCACACAGGGGAGAGGATTTTTTTCCTCCCTCTGTGTCGGGTTTTAAAACCCTGCCGATAACGGGCCCGGGACGGGTCCTGACCCGACCCGGCTCGGGTCCGATAATTATTATTTTTTTTTTAACGTGGGTTTTACATCCTACCCCTCTTAAAAGAATTTCGTCCGCGAAATATCATTAAAAGATTATCTGCAACAATCTGGTTCTTAGTTAATCGCTGTTAACGAGGATGCACCATATGTGTGAGTGGTCCCAAACACGTATGCTATCAGGACAACACATAATGAATTCGTGAGAAAGGTTCGAAGCCAACAACTCCATCGAACAAAATGTGGTTAATTTTGTTAATAATTTATGTCTTCGCAAGAGTTTATATGGAGTCACAAAAAGGGTTTGGCAGAAGACTGTAAGAATGTTTATTCGTCACCTTCTACTAGTTTCGATACGAATGAAGAGACACAACGAGACAATGCTCTAGTTTGTTTATGATCCTTGAACGGGGGTTTCTGTACTTTATCATAATGAGGTTGTCGTTCGTTACCCTTATTATTTCTAACAGACTCTATGTCCGGAATAGCCTCAACTTATCCCCATAAACCAAGGCCTTACATGGCCAGTTGTCATATCATCACTTAAGTTATCATGCTTAGAATGGCCCTAACTTTCATAGAAGACAAAAAACATATCCTTGTATCAAGATCTAGAATCAGTAAGGATCCGATTTCTAATCTAAAACCAATATGTAATCATGCTACAATAGAAAGCCAAATTTAAAGATTCATAACTGGCTATATCAAATGCTCTCAGAAGAGCATCAAAACACACCATGATTATCTACGAAATCAAAATCTACAAGTTCCACACTGGATCACCTGGTCTGGAAAATGTAGGACCTCACAAGGAATTACCGCCCTAGATGGTTTACCTGGTCTTGGACAAATATGCTTCCTCACAGGAATTCGCCGTCTTTGCGGCTACCCGATCTTGGACAGTGTACTTCCTCACAGAGATTCACCACTCTAGTCGGATTACCTGATCTTGATCATACATGCCCTCGCAGAGAATCCTTTGCGGACAAGGTCCTCAACAGGTACTGAAATCAATGATCAAAACAAACGACGACTCTCAGGGTCGATAGCCACCAATAATGGGCAAAAGTATATATATATCATCAATGAGCATCACATCACTTCATATGGTATTCAATTCATAAAATCACCCATTTCATCAATAAGGTTCCATGAATCATAGTTCACTATTGAACTTAAACATATATTGCATACTTTCAAAATTTGAGGTCACATGCATTTCAATCATATCATACAAAAGCATATTATCTTATGCATTATATCATTGTCACCAGGAGCATTGCATTATCCAAATCTAACCTCAAAGCATGAGTTCTATACAATGTGATCATGTATATTTCAAGAATTAACTAAACATCAAAATACGTAATTTCTACGCAGTTTGAGTTATGCACACAGGATTCAAGTCATATATGTATCTAAGACATTCAGATCATTGCATCATCTTCATAAGCATTCACAATTTTTACATCAAATCACATCGCATTCAACCACTTCAGCGTGAAACACACGCACGAATCTTCTAGACATTTTAGTCCAATATGATATCCATCAATCATGCTATACAGGTATGATATATTCTCACAAACAATCATAATGCAACCCCCTGCAACACAGCTATGTAGGCGTGATGTATCATCAAAACCAAGTGTTTGTAGCCGTGAGGTGTCATTCCTCTAAATAGTCTAAACTAATAATTTGTAGGCGTATAAGTCAACCACCTAAAAGTTAACCATTTGTAGGCGTAACAAGTCAACTAATCAGTTGTAGGCGTGACATGTCATTTACCTTCATAAGCATCATAATCATAAGGGTCTAGGTTGAACAAAATTCATAGGTAATTTCATTAATAAATTTTTACTTGACAAGATCCGTACTGGAAAATAAGAAGTCTTACCCAAACTTATTAAAGTGTTTATTCGCTAATTTTAACCCGTCATGATGAAAATAAACACGGTTCACTACTCTTATTGCTACTAGTGAGGCAGCTTGGGTTGTTGTTGCTAACTTTCCTTCGCGGTTTGCTTCTTCAGATCTGCTTCCTTCTTGCGACAAACTCTGGCGAAATGCCCCATCTTTCCACAATAGAAACAACATCTAGTGTCTCGAGGGCATGGTTGTCCAAGATGACCATAATTACACTTCAAGCATTTTCGACTAGACGATCGATGTAGCTTGATTCCTTTGCCTTGTTTTTGTTTCTTAGATGGGGATCCCTGCATTCTATCATTGGCAAGTCGGCATTTGCTAACTTCCTTACTTCCAACTGACTTTTTATTCTGAATATCTTTAACCTGCTTCCCTTGCTCCAAGCCTTGTGTGGCCAGTTGTCACCCATCGTACTTTCGCATATGGCGGCATTCTTTCACTGAATGGTCCACCTTACCACAGAAAGAGCAAACAATAGAATTTTTAGGGTATAATAGATTCGGGGGAACTTGATGGTTATCCATCTGATTATCGCACCGATCCTGGAAGGTGTTCTCGCAAACCACACTATGACTCAGGTTCTAGACCATAGATTGGAGATGAATAACGGCTCTGGTAAAAACATGTATTGCCTCGCTCATCTCATTATACGACATCTAAATCGAAGCAAAATATTTTAATCAAATTAAGTACAAAACAATAAAATCAATAGTACTTACTATGCGATGCAGATGTCGGATGGTCAAGAATCACTATTTTCCCTGTCACTCTGATACCAAGTTGTAACGCCCCAAAAATCCAGGACTTGTAACTTTTTGAATAGTTTAGAAAGCTTTGAAATCATACAATAATCAGAGTTCAAATAGTACATCAGCGAAAAAATGATATTTTTAAAATAACAAGTCGGCGTAAACTTTGCTTTGTCAAATTCCGCACAACTATTGAAATCAAATGGTTTCGAAATGCATTTTCAGTAATTGAGAATTTGTTCATGGGATTTTATAACTCGTTATATTTGTTAAACCAGAAGAAGTTTACTAAAACAGTTTTAGTAACTCAAGGTTTAATAAAAAGAGAAATTTTGAAATACACTTTATACCAAATTTATCAACATGTCCTCATGAGCAAAACGTCAGGGAAAGAGCTCTATCTTGATCTCATCACACCATCGTGCCATCGTAGAGTGTATCACCTATACATCACCTGCCCATAAAATGGGTCAGTTTCACTAAAAACTGGTAGGTGCACATACAGGACAATATTGAACATAATTAAGCAAAATAATTTAATGTCAAGTAGACAGGCAATTATATAGCAATTTAATTCCACCAGATTCACGGAGCAACTATCATGAGTACAATGCTAAAATTAGTACAAGCATTTTACTGGCACAAGTAGGCTAATTATTATAAGCAAAGCACTGCATAAGCAAACAAAATACGATGCTACATCAACCACACACACAATTCCACAAGTATTGAAACCCGTTGCATGCTATAGCTTTCATACGTGCATAACTCAACAAATTGTGTGATCGGATTTAAATTATATTTCGATATTAACTGGCCAAGTGGGTACGCACAAGGCACGACTCTAGAAACAGCCTAGACTGATCCGGGGGTTTATTATGCTATGTATTTTATGATAACCAGGATAGCTGACTGAGTCCGCACCTAAGGGGACGGTCAGTGACCAAGAGAGAAATCCCCAAAGCAGCATAAACAATGGATGCATCCCGAACATGGAGAGCTACCACCTAGGATAATTATGGTAGTCACTTTCTCCTAACTCCGATGACTGGGGAAGCCGAGTCTTTTGCTCGTAACTGCCATTAATGGCTTGTCCATCGAAGTTTTTGTACCTTCCCGTCCTCTCTCCTGACAGGAGTCAGCGGTTTGAATGAGTACATCAGGAGTAGTTAACTGAAGACCCATTCTACATACTCTGGTCTTTCGACCCAACTCGAGTATCTTGCCGGTGAAGGCGAAAATCATCACTTATTTAGGTGATCTCAGCATTTTGTTATTTGCACTCATCAAGGTTGCCACAACCTACTCATCCAATCATCGTAACGTAAGAATACGTACTTGTCAAAAAGTACGGACGTACTTGTCAAAAGTACGACTACGATTAAAAGAAATATGATTTCACCAAAGAAACCCCAACATATATTATCTGCAAAAGAAGTAACACAACACAATTTGGCAAGATAAGTCTTAAATTCATTTCAACAATATTTTGCATATTTTCTGATACAAGGTCGTCTCGGATCTCTCGTCCGATCAACAAAGTACTTAACATGTCGTGCATGTATAAAAGTACGCTACGCCAAAAAGGGGGGTGCGTAGGCTTCTCAAAAGGAACACCCAACACACAATTTCATAACGATCCAAAGAATACAGAGATGCTCATTTGGCAAGATTCATCCTTAAAAGCCACAATTCACACAAGGCACATCACTATCAATCTTGCATCCAAAACTTATATTAATATCGACATGATTCGCACGACACGCGACACTAAGTTTAATAAATGAAGAATGGGTCCTTCAACAGAACCTCACTCGACCACAAGCTCTTGCCCCCAATCGGGGTTATTTAAATTGAGCCGCAACTTGAATCAAGGTTATAAAACATTTCTCCCAAGTGTGTGGACTTGGGAGGGCCCAAATGTGACTTCGCAATCCTGCGAGACTTAAAACTTAACTTTGCAAAAGCTGTGCAATTTGAAGAGCACTGGGTTGGCAGAAGGAAACTCGTTTTTAAAGAACTGCAATGCACAAGCACAACTTCTAGTGTTTTGAAAACAAGTAAAATCAGGATAGGCACAAGACTACATTTATGTAAGTACATTTTTACCATAAGTGTGAGCATATGCAGGTTATAACATGACGACAAGCACCTCTCGACTTGCGATGCCGCACATCAAGCGAAAAGCACATAAGTAACACACAAGGTACCAGAAACATACCTTGTCTACTTAGATAGGCAAACACATAAGGAAATAAGTAATACATGAGACACAAAGTCGTACCTCACTCAAAGGAAACGTGGAGGCAAAAATGTATGCAATCAAACAAGGGCATAGGTATTGCAAGAAGTACGAAACCACACCTCAAATTCATAAACAACTACACAAAATAATAATCGAAGAATGAAATTGAACCTCGACCCATGAGCATGCAAACAAGAAAATACGCATTTCAGAAGCAATATAACTCTAAGCATGTCTAGCATGGGCATCCTAATTATTTCAACTTAAATAGGTTCATTTATTGCCCTTTGTGTGACTTTACCCTACCTCGAAATGTTGTGTAGTTGCGTACGCCTATGCGTGTGGATAATACGAGGGTCTGACCGCGAAGCACGAACGGGACCTATTGCGTAAATCTGCAAGAGTGTGAGAGTTATAATGACGTAGTTGACAAAAAGAACAGAAGGGTAGTGGTAAGACCTGCCCTATCGGCGGAATCAAATGAGTGGTAGGGGTATCGGCCCCTGACTGACCAAACAACGAATGACAGGGGCCTCAGCCCCTGTCTGACAGGACAGCGGATGGCAGGGGCCTCAACCCCCGCCTGACAAACAGTGAATGGCAAGGGCCGAGGCCCCTGCCAGCCAAAACAACGAACGACAGGGGTCTTGGTCCCTGCCTGCCAAAACAACAAACGGCAGGTGTCCCGGCCCCTGCCTGCCAAAACATCAAGCGGCAGGGGTCTCGGCCCCTGCCTGCCAAACCAACAAACGGCAGGGGTCTCGGCCCCTGCCTGCCAAAACATCAAACGGCAGGGGTCTCGGCCCCTGCCTAACGAAATAAATAAATGGAAGGGGCCTTGGCCCCTGCCTGACAAAACAGCCAATGGCGGGAGCCTCGGCCCCTGCCTCACGAAAACAACCAATGGCAGGGACTTGGGTCCCTGCCTGACAATACTGGACGACAGGGGCCTCGACCCTTGCAAAACAATGAATGGCAGGGGCTTCAGTCCCTGCCAGACAAAACAGAAACTGCAGGGGCCTCGGCCCCTGCCTGATGGAACAACGGCGAAATAAGGGGGAAGGTGCGATAGGAGGGGTGTCGATCCCCTGCCACCCTTCAGGAGAGAAAAAAAAGAGGAGGGTGCCGCAGGGGTGACTGGCCCCCTACCGGCTCTCCGGCAACTTCAAGAGAGAGAGGGAGACGACAGGGGCCCCGTAGGCCACCTGTCGGGCCTCCGATAGATGCAGAGGGAGCGGGAAGAGGATCAGAAGGCGGGGGAGGAGAAGGCCGAGGAGATAGAGGGCGTACCTGGAAGGGGGCACCGTCGTCGTTGTCGGCTCCCTTGCGAGGTCGTCGGTGGCGGCGATTGGAGAGAGGCAGCAGCGTCAGGAGGAGAGGAGGAGGAGAAGAAGAGAAGGAAGGTGCGCCTCCCCTCCCCTCCCGGGATGCTCTTAAAGAGCTCGGGGCGATCTTCGGGGAAACCCTAAAAGGGTTTTCCCTTATCCTGTTGTCGAGGGGGGGTGGAGTGGCACGAGTGAGGTGTGGCGCACAGGGGAGAGGATTTGTTTTCCTCCCTCTGTGTCGGGTTTTAAAACCCTGCCGATAACGGGCCCGGGTCGGGTCCTAACCCAGCCTGGCTCGGGTCCGATAATTATTATTTTTTTTTTTTAACGTGGGTTTTACAGCTGCGTTCTGCCGACTGTCATGATTCAATCATGTCTGAAACTCCCTGGTCTTCACGAAGAAAAATATAAGCGAAAGGTTTGACATGGTTTGTTGGAGAGAGAGTCTTCACGAGGCCTACGGTGCCACTGCCTAGGGTTCTTCAAATTTCATTTTATATACAGTTGCACACAGATGACAGCTAAAAGAAATTTATTGGATTTGACATGTGGAAAAGAGAAGTCTACACAAGGCTACGGCTAGAGCACCCATCTCGTCAGGAGAAAAGTGAACACTAATAGCCACCAAGGCTCTACCACCACCATTATCATTTATTATGGAGAGAGAAAATCTTTGACGAAAAAGGATTTGGTTGGTTGAAGTATAAAGACTTCAAAAGGCTCTTGAATTTTGGTTTTAATTTTTTAGGAAGATGGATCATCATTTCCAAGTTAACAGTATGTTTTCCAACACTGTGAATTAATTGTTTGGAGGCAGAAATAGCATGGGATGCCAACAAAGCTCGTCAGATGTTGTGGACACAAGTGCCCCTTTATAAAACAAGAGCAGCAGCAAGCAGCTGTCAGCAGAAATTTTTTTTTAAATTCTGCAGCCCATTTTGTAGGGCAAATTTTTTTTTTTTTAAAAAATCCAAACAAAAATGGACTGAAATGACCCTGGTTGCGGTCAATGCACCCAGGATCGGGTTGACTGCACCCGGTGCCACACCCGCGTCAAGTCGCGTCGACGCGGGTGCGGCACCCTGCTAGCCGAATCCCTGTGACATAGTATATATATATATATATATATATATATATATATATATATATATATATATATATATATATATATATAAAATAATAACTGGGTTGGACCAAATATTTGGATCCATACCCAGAAATAAAGTTACATGTTACATTAGAGAACCAAACCCACACTGGAAAACCTGATCCAGTTTATGATACAGTCTTAATACCCTCCCTCAAGTTGTGCATGGTCCTGTACCATGGACAACTTGCCTTTGAGATACCAAAACCGCGCACTCGTAAGTCCTTTGGTAAGTAGATCAGCAACTTGATCTTTTGTTGGTACATAGACTGGAATAACTTTTTTGTCCTCTACCTTCTGTCGGACAAAATGTTGATCAATCTCTATGTGTTTCGTTCGACCATGGTGGATAGGATTGAAAGCAATTTGAATGGCACTTTGATTATCGCAAAACATATTTGCAACCTTTACTTTTTCTCCTATCTTTGTTAATAAATGTCTTAACCATGTAACTTCGGCAGTGGAAGAGGCCATGGATCGGTACTCAGCTTCTGTACTTGAACGCGCAAGAGCACATTGCTTCAGGCTACTCCATGCTATTAAGTTTTCATCAACATACACACAATCCCCAGAGACTGACTTTCTATTGTCTAGATCTTCTGCCCAATCTGCATCTGCATACACTTCTAGTTGTCTATGTTCTCCTTTTACCTTTGATTGACGATAAACAAGCCCATCTCCAAGAGTACCCTTCAAGTACTGAAGAATTCTTTTAACTGCATTCATGTGTTCTGTACGTGGATCGTGCATGAACTGAGAGACTTGATTCACTGCATATACAATATCCGGCCTCGTAAAAGTAAGATATTGAAACATCCCAACTAAGCGACGATAATATTTCGGGTCCTCGTAGATCTCCTCATCTTGAGCACTGTGTTTATGGTTTAACACGCTAGGAGTATTCAATGGCTTGCAGTTCTTCATTCCTGACTTCTCCAAAAGATCCAGAGCGTACTTGTGTTAGGTCAACAAGAGGCTAGTATTTTGTCGATCCACTTCAACCCCCAAGAAATATCGCAGGACACCCAGGTCCTTTATCTTGAACTTCTGGCTCAATAGGATCTTTGTAGCCTTTATATGCTTACAAGAACTTCCTGGAATAATAATGTCATCTACATATATGAGAAGTAAGGTGTTGACCTGGTGTTCTCGAAAAATGAACAATAAATGATCAAGTTGAGAACGGACGAATCCATATCGTTGTACTTCAATGGAGAAATTGTCAAATCATGACCGAGATGCTTGTTTTAGTCCATAAATAGCTCGTCGCAACTTGCAAACATGTGTCTCAGGATTGTTTTCTGCATAACCAAGAGGTTGCTCTATGCAAACTTCCTCCTTTAGATCACCATGTAAGAATGCACTTTTAACATCAAGTTGACTTAGAGATCATCCATGCTGAACTGCCAAGGATAACACAAGTCGAATGGTTCCCATTTTTACAACTAGACTAAAGGTTGTAATGAAATATGCGGAAAAGCAAAGAGTGCACTAAGCACTTACAACATCTACTAATGAACAAACAAAGAGGGGCTAATACCCAAACCCACAAGAGACAACACAACATAAAAATATAAATGCCTCTTATTGAAAGAGAGAGAGCTCTCAAGAGTGAAAAATACAAGAGGGGAGCACCCCTATTTATACACAAGAGGAGGAGAGGGAGAGGGCCAAGAGGCCTTAAAAGAAGAGCCACCTAGGGGGCTCCCCATGTAGTCGTTGGGAGCCCCCAACGGTCACTAATGTGATCGTTGGAGGCCCCATCGACTACATGGTGGGGCCCCTTTTGAGTGAGCAAAAAACAAAAAAATAAAAAATACATTTTACAAAAAATAAAGAGAAAAATAAACAAAGAAAAATAAGTACCCCTATCGGGTACTTGTGAAATGACAGAAATACCCCTATCGGGTATTATATATATATATATATAAATATATATATATATATATGAATTACATATATTTTAACACCCTCCCTCAAGCTTTACGGGGATATAACCGAAAGCTTGTTAAGGAGAAACAAAAACCGAGGAGCCGCAAGAGCCTTAGTGAAGAAGTCCGTCAACTGGTACTCTGATGTGACGTAAGGTAGTGCTATAGTTCCTCTTAGGTATTCATCCCGAACGTAATGGCAGTCCATCTCAATATGTTTAGTACGCTCATGGAAGGTGTGATTGCTTGCAATATAGATTGCGCTTTTGTTGTCACAACACATCTTCGAAGGAGTAGAGATGACAATGCCCATATCACTGAGGAGGCTTCTTAGCCACACAAGTTCCATGGTTGTAGTGGCCATAGCACGATATTCTGCTTCCGTCGAGGACAATGATACTTTGTGTTGCTTCTTGCATCTCCACGAAATCATAGAGTCACCTAAGAAAACACAAAAACCGGTAGTTGAGACACGGTCATTGGGATTTCCTCCCCAATCTGCATCGGTATAAGCAATTAAATCAAGTGACGAGGCAGAAGAAAGAAAAACTCCCTTAGTTATGGTATTTTTGATATATCTGACAATCCTTAAGACTGCACTCATGTGCACGGTTGTAGGTGCATGTTGAAACTGACTGACAGAGTGGACGGCATGAGCAATGTCTGGCCGTGTGATGGATAGATAGGTTAGAGACCCAACAAGTTGCCGGTAGGGAGTTGGATCCTCGAGAGGTGTTCCATCTTCCAACCTTAATTTTGCATTGATGACTTCTGGGGTTTCTGTCTTCTTGTCATCGGAGATACCCGATTTGGAACAGATGTCAGCAGCAAGTTTCATCTGAGAGAGAATGTACCCTCGAGGAGAGTACGCCACTTCAATTCCTAAAAAATATCTTAAGAAACCAAGGTCAGACATATCAAAATTTTCTTTCAAAACCTTTTTAATATCATTAATGCCTTGCTCATCACTTCCTGTGATGATCATATCATCAACATAAAGTAGTAAAATAACTACAAAAGACCCTGCACTTTTCACAAACAAAGCAGTGTCAGTATAACATGAATGAAAATTTAAACTTGTCATTACATTACTAAATCTATCATGCCAAGCCTTTGGAGCTTGTTTTAAACCATATAATGCCTTGTTAAGTTTAAGAATTTTATTTTTACCAATACATACTCCTGGTGGGGGATCCATGTAAACTTCTTCATTTAATTCGCCATTTAGAAATGCATTCTTAACATCAAGTTGATAGATAGGCCATTTCTTTACAGACGCAATAGCAATAAGAGTCCTAACACTAGTCATTCTAGCAACCGGTGCGAAGGTTTCTTCATAATCTATACCATATTCCTGAGCATATCCTTTAGCTACTAATCGTGCTTTATAACGTTCTAATGAACCATCACTCTTGGTTTTAATTTTGAAGACCCATCTACATCCTATTGATTTCTTTCCAGTGGGTAACGAAGTTATTTCCCAAGTTTTTGCTTTTTCAAGGGCACTAAGCTCTAAGTTCATGGCTTCAACCCATTGGGGAATATTTTTGGCCTCATTATAGTGTGAAGGTTCATGAAATGAATGTAATGCAATTAGACATGCTCTATATCTAGGAGTTAGGGACTCATAGGAAACAAACCTATTTGGAGGATTGGAGATCCGACTGGATCTCCTTAAAGATGTTTCTTCAATGTCGGATCCTTGAGAGTATTTTTCTAAGGCACTTATTTGAGTTTGTTGACCACGCCTAACATATGTTTGGATTGGTCTATTATTCTCAACTACAGCATTATCAAGAGGGATTTCCTCTAGGTCATTCAAAGACTCATTAGAGATTTCCTCTTCTTGAGGAGTCTCATCTTCTTGAGATAGAAGATCAAATAAAAAAGTATATTCACTTTCGTCAATATCTTTAGTTTTCTCAAAACCATTTTCATTTTCCAAAAAGGTTACATCTTTGGATACATAGAGTTTGTTATTTTTCAAGTCAAAACATCTAAAACCCTTTTGATTTTCTCCGTAACCCAAGAAAACGCATTCAATAGCTTTAGGAGATAATTTGTCCCGTTTATGAGTAAGGACAAAACATTTACATCCAAAAACTCTTAATCTATTGAAGTCAGGTGTTCTTTCAAATAGTTTTTCGTATGGAGATGTATTTTGTAAGGATGAAGATATCATTCTATTTATTAAATAAGTTGAGGTTAAGGCCGCTTCGGCCCAAAAATTCTTTGGAATTTCTTTGGAAATAAGGAGTGTCCTAGTAGTTTCCATGATATGTCTATGCTTTCTTTCGGCCAAGCCGTTTTGTTGAGGAGTCCTAGGACACGATCTTTGATGACAAATCTCATTTGCTTCTAAATAGTTTTGAAATTCATTTGATAAATATTCTCCACCCGAATCGGATCTAAGAGTAGAGATATTACTTGAAAATTGATTTTTAACTATCATATGAAATTTTTTAAAAAACTCAAAGACTTCGGATTTTAAATTGAGAAAGTAGATCCATACATACCTAGTATAGTGATCGATGAAAGTGACATAATAGGAGTACCCTCCTTTAGACATGACGGGGGAAGGACCCCAAACGTCCGAATGGACTAACTCAAAAGGTCTTTTGGATACAAAAGTCCGGTTTGGAAAAGGAGTAGATTTCATTTTGCCAAAAATACAATTCTTGCAAACAAAATGTTTCTCATTACAAAATTTCTTTCCAAATGGAAAGGAGTACATTTTTGAGAAACTTGGATGTCCAAGTCTTTGATGCCAAATATCAATATTTTTATCTTGGACATGGTTACAAAAAGAGTTAATGGGGAGTTTCAAGTTGCTCATGTAATAGAGATCTCCCCTTCTATGGCCTTGCCCAATCAGCTTCCCGGACCGGAGATCCTGTATAGAGCAATCCTTAGTTGAGAAGGAGATTTTACATCCATGATCGCATATTTGAGCAACAGAGAGGAGATTTAAATTAAGTTGAGGTACAACTCTCACGTTTGGCACAAAGAATTCTTTTGAAAAGTTTAAGGTTCCAAGACTTTTAACTTGTAAAGATGTACCATCGGCAGTTGAAACATAGGAGTTTTTAAAATTATTACATAAATCGGAAAGCTCATTTTCAAGGGGGGTCATATGAAAAGAAGCTCCAGAGTCAAGGATCCAAGACGACATACCTGGAGGAGAGGAGGAAGCTACGGCGGCACCCGAAGTTGATGGAATCTTGAGTAGAGTTTGTAGTGCCTCCGATAGTTGAGCAAGAGAAAACGAGTCCGTTCCTTTGATTGCTTCCTCTTTCTTTTGAGTAGCTTCTTCAACGGAAGCAACTTTATTTTTTGGTGCTTCATTCAACTTAGGGCAATTAGGTCTTATATGACCCGGTTCTTGACAATGATGGCAAATGGCTTTTCTATAGTTGCCATTATAGTTATTTTGTCTTCCAAAATGTGGAGGTTTGTAGGTTTTCATATGGTTGCCGGGTTTGGATACGGCCAAGACATCATTTCCTCCTTTAATCATGCCAAGACGGGTTTCTTCTTGGCATATTTCGGCTATGGCATCTTCCAAGGGAAGAGGCTTTGATCTATGTAGGAGGGAGGATCTAACTTGTTCATATTCGGGCCTAAGCCCATGTAAAAATTGGAAAAAGTGTTCTTTTTCCATTTGTTCTCTCCTTAATTCCACATCTATACTAGAAACCCATTTTGGTTCTAGTAAGGATAGCTCATCCCATAGAGGGCCAAGAGTGCTAAAGTAATCCCTAACACTCATTTCTCCTTGCTTGATAGTCCGGATTTTTTCTTGAAGGAAGAATTGACGAGCAAGGTCTTTTTGTGTAAACATACCTTTCATGAAGAACCATGCTTCATTTGCCATCCTAAATTTGGCAATGTTGGCGCAAATCTTGAGCTCCACATTATTCATGAACCAAGCAAGAATCTTGGCATGCTTACTCTCCCAATCTTCTATGTTAGATTGGTGATCTTCAATGGCCTTTATGCGGGCATCTCCTTCAAGAGCCTTTTCTTGATCGCCTTCCATCTTAGTTAGTTGGAGTTGTGGTTCCGGAATGGTGCCCATAACGTATCCCCAAAGCTTTTTTCCTTTGAGGTTGTTTTCCATGGCGGCGGCCCACATCATGTAGTTGGAACCATTGAGCTTGAAGGAGAGATCAATCTTTTGTTCTCCTTCCATAACAACCACTTACAAGAGAATATCAAGGAGAGAGAAACAAAAAACAAATATAGCTACACCACTAGCTATATTAAAATGAAGAGCATACACAAGGCTCTGATACCATGTAATGAAATATGCGGAAAAGCAAAGAGTGCACTAAGCACTTACAACATCTACTAATGAACAAACAAAGAGGGGCTAATACCCAAACCCACAAGAGACAACACAACATAAAAATATAAATGCCTCTTATTGAAAGAGAGAGAGCTCTCAAGAGTGAAAAATACAAGAGGGGAGCACCCCTATTTATACACAAGAGGAGGAGAGGGAGAGGGCCAAGAGGCCTTAAAAGGAGAGCCACCTAGGGGGCTCCCCATGTAGTCGTTGGGAGCCCCCAACGGTCACTAATGTGACCGTTGGAGGCCCCATCGACTACATGGTGGGGCCCCTTTTGAGTGAGCAAAAAACAAAAAAATAAAAAATACATTTTACAAAAAATAAAGAGAAAAATAAACAAAGAAAAACAAGTACCCCTATCGGGTACTTGTGAAATGACAGAAATACCCCTATCGGGTATTATATATATATATATATATATATATATATATGAATTACATATATTTTAACAAAGGTCTCGTCATAGTATTCTCCATGTGCTTGTGTGAAGCCTTTAGCGACTAGTCTTGCCTTATATCTTTCAATGGATTCGTCAGGTTTGTACTCGATTTTATATACCCACTTAGACCCTACAACATTCTTATCCGGAGGTCTAGGAACTATTTCCCAGATCCTACATTCATGCAAGGCTCCCATTTCTTCATTTATAGCATCTGCCCATTTTGATGACAATGAGGCTTGGGAGAAATCCATGGGTTCTTCCTGTTTTTCAACCTGTGCAACAAATAATTGCATTTCTGTGGAAAATTTCTCATAGCTTACCCATCTTTCAATAGGGTATCTGATCCTTTCCGAACGTCTGACCAGCTCAGTTATGTGGGGTATATCCCTCTCCTGGCATATACTGCCCCTTTGAATCTTCTGTCATCTGGACGAGCAGTACCAGATGTCAGGGTTTCTTCTGCGATGGGAGGCACAGTAGATCCCTGAGCAACTGTCAACACGTTCCCACTAGGTTCTGCATTGGTTTCCATGGGCTCACACTCATCTATTACTGTGTGACATGGAGCAGAGTTATCCATCTCTAGTTGATCAAATAATTCATTCGCTAGCCACGGTTGATAGCTTTCTTCCTCCTTAGTAACCCTTATTCAACATTTTCATCGGTAAACGATTTATTACATATACCGCAGAGTGGAAAGCTTTTGTCCAAAGACTTAAAGGAATATGAGTGTCATGCAGCATACTTAGGGCACTTTCAACAATATGACGATGTTTTCTTTCTGCAACCCTATTTTGTTGTGGTGTGTGTGGGCAAGATATTCTACGCCTTATCCCGTTGTTTTGAAGAAATTCAGTGAATTCCTTTGATAGATACTCTCCCCTTTCGTCACACTGAAATTGTTGAATACTTATCGAGAATTGATTGACAACAAGAGCATGAAATAAATGAAAGAATTTGAATACCTCAGATTTGTATTTCATAAAATAAATCTAAGTATATCTGGAATAACTATCAATGAATGTGACATAGTAGCAACTGCCAGACAAAGAGGGTTGTGGAGCAGGTCCCCAAACATCAGAATGAATAAGTTCAAAAGGAAAAGAAGCTCTTTCATTTATTGAATTGAAGGGAAGTACATGACTCTTACACAACTGACAACTAGAACAAAGGAAACCATCAACTTTATTATACGAACTTGATCATGAAATAAGACCGCTCGACACCAGTTTCTCAAGAGAAGAATTATTACAATGACCCAAACGACAATGCCAAATATTTGGCTTATTATACGAAGGCAAGCTCAAACAATCCTTAGATGAATCCAATTTGAATGGTTGACCAATGGACGATTTTGATCCAGCTCTACGAACAGGTGAAGAAGTCTCTTTGAGGATATACATATTTCCCTTTCGCTCTCCCTCAACGGGCGTCTTCTTCGTGAGTGGATCCTTGACACAGACAGAAGGAGTAAATTCGACGCAAGAATGAATGTCATCAACCAATTTAGAAACGGAAATGATATTTTTGACAATATTAGGGGAATGAAAAACATTGGACAATTTTAGGGAACCATCGAAAAGAGGAATATTCACGTTTCCAGTATAACTTATTGGATGGAGAGCTTCATCACCAATTTTAATACTTGCATTTCCATGATAAGGGATAGGCTTCAAAATCTTACCAATATCACCTGTCACGTGGGTTGCAGCTCCAGAATCAATATACCAAGTTCCCTGATCACCCTTTTGAAATTCAATCCTAACAAAGCTGATATTAAAAGGCTCTTGACATTGTCTTCATCCCATTGATTTCCTCCAGCTTTTCCCTTGCTCGACGACCCTGTGACATTCATTTTCCCTTTGTTTTGCGGGTTGTGCCAACAATTTGCCTTGATATGTCCCTTTTTGTTGCACAAATAGCATGTTGGAACATTTTTGAAATTGTGATTTCCCGAAAAACTACCTGACGGCATGCTAGGCGTGGGCAACAATCCACGCCCGCCTTGATTATTTCTTATCTGTCCATGTCCTCCTCGAAAGTGGCCATGTCCTCTCCCTGAATTTGTCCCTGTAAATAATACTTCTTGGCTTCCTGAATTGTTGCCTACATCTTCTCCTTTAATGGAAATTTCATATTGTAGTAATTTTGCCTGAAGATCCTCAAAGTTAGGAAGTGGAGGAAGACATAAGAGAGATGTTACCAGCATATGATAATCTGATCCAAGCCCGTTTAGCGCTTGTTGAACTTTATCCTTATCAGAAATCACACAACCCACCATAGCCAATTGATCTGTGATGATCTTCACTTTGTTCATATACTCTCTAACAGTCATGCTTTCTTTCTTTAGGAGTTGAAACTCCCTCTTCAAATGCATAATTCTTGCCTCTGAGATTTGAGAATAGGTCTTCGCAAGTTGTTCCCACAACTCCATTGCTGAGCACTCATCTGGAATACCTACAAGAACCTCTTGCAAAAGAGTAGAGGTAATGTAGGCTACAACAACTTGATCTCGTTTTCTCCAAGTGGTGAATTCAAGATTTCGAATCAACCTGTTAGAAGCCTCTCTCCTATCGTCCACAATTTCCTGCACAATAAATTTCGGTGGTGCAGAGATCGTTCCATCTAGGTGTCTATAGAGATCGAGACTCTTAATGAAAGGCAGTATCTGCCTCTTCCAGGTCAAATAGTTGTTGTTGCTCAGTTTGTCTGAGATAAGTTGACCTAAAAAACTAGATGGCAGGGTAGGCGAATCCATGAAAATTGAACTGTAAACTGAATGTATTTGACTGCTGCCAAACACTTAAGGAATGACCTTTGATCTGAAATAAATTCAGACCAGATTAAATCAAGAATAAAGAATAAAGGAATTGGTATTTTAGATCTGGAAGGAATGACCAGAAATCAAGAATAAAGGAGTGAATTTGGATCGGGAAGAAATTAAAACTCATTCGCTTCAGATCTGAAGTGAACTCAGATCAAACTGTGACAGACTGATTAACGTCAGATCTGAAGTGAACTCAGATCAGACCGTGACAGACGACGAAGAAGAAGCAACTAAGAAAACAGATCTAATCTTTGGATTAGATATGATCTTGATTTCAGACTTGAATGAAACAGATGCAATAACCAAAGCACAATATATGAATCTAAAACAGTCGATGACTGTTTTCAGCTTAATACCAAATCTTATATCAGAACACACGTCTGGGCAGATTCGGACTTCAGATAGCCTTTGGGTCCGACAATCTGATCCAAATCAGACGTGATAAACAAAAGGAAGAAAAGGTAGGTAAAGAGGGCAGCAGTCACGCAGGGTCTAATTAAAGAGAGCAGCAGTCTGTTAAATTATGTATATATAAATATATATATATATACATATACTTATATATATATATATATACATACATATATATATAAGTATATATATTCATATATATATATATATACATATTTCTTTTTTGTTTTATTATTCTCCAAATACCCAATAGGGGTATTTTGGTAAATCCCCATGTAAACTCTCTCCTCTCCTTTTTCTCTCTCTTTCTACTTTTTCTTTTTTTCTTTTTTTCTTTTTTCTTTTTTCTTTTTTTCTTTTACTTTTTGTAAGACCACAAGGGGCCCCACCCTTCTTGTCGTTGGGGCCCCAACGACTAGATGGGAGCCCCCTTGTGGTCCCTTCTTCTTGGCTTCCTCCTCTATTTATAGAGGAGGCTTTCCCTTGTAATAGTATGGGGTTTTCACCCTCTTCTTTCTTTCTTGAATAATATCCAACTTATGATTTTAAGTCATTTCTCTGTTTGTGGGTTTTTTGTATACACTTTTAGTGTTTGTGTTCTTGGCTCTTGTGATCACTCTTAAAGAGTGTTTTGCTTTATTGGTGCTTCTGCCCCTCTTCATTACATGGTATCAAAGCAAAACTGAGACTTGAGGATGGTGTTCTTCTTGAGGATTCAACCCCCTACCGCCAATTAATTGGATCTCTCACCTATTTATCCATCATCCGTCCAGATATAGCTAATGCGGTTTATGCAGCAAGCCAGTTTCAGCATGCACCTACTTCGGTTCATATGGCGGCCGTAATGAGAATTGTGCGATACATCAAAAATACCATCTCCAAGGGACTCTTCTTATCATCTTCCTCATCTCTTGAATTAACTTCTTTTACTGATGCTGACTGGGGAAGAAATCCCAATGATCGTATCTCAACTACTGGTCTTTGCATTTTTTTAGGTGAATCTCTCATTTCGTGGAGATGCAAGAAGCAACAAAAGGTCTCACTAAAATCCACTAAAGCTGAATATCGGGTCATGGCAATGACAACTATGGAAATCGTATGGCTCAAAAGTCTCCTTGGTGACATGGGCGTCCTCATTTCCTCTCCCACCAAGCTCTGTTGTGATAACAAAAGTGCGACATACATTGCAAGCAATCATACTTTTCACGAGCGGACCAAGCATATCGAAATGGATTGCCATTATGTTCGAGACGAATATCTCAGAGGAACTATCACATTATCATATGTTACTTCAGAATATCAACGGGTTGACTTCTTCATCTTCAACATCCGGGCCTAGTAACGGCCAAAACTTCATCACTCTTAATACTTAGGCCAAGTCGAGTTGTGAAATAACTTCTTTGAGGGAATGGAATAGCTTTAGATTTCCCAAAAAATGCAATCTTTACAAGTCATGTGTTCAAAAAAGGAAAAAGAGACATCTTTACAAAATTTGGATGACCAAGTCTCATGCCAAATTCCAATACTTTTGTCCTTTATAAGATTGCAAAATGACTTTGGTGGTAGAGTCAAAAAGTCCATAAAATAAAGATCACCCCTTCTATGACATTGCCCAATCAGCTTCCCTAACTGGAGATCCTGCACGGTGCAATCTTTAGGTGAGAAAGAGACTTGGTATCCATGATCGGTGATTTGAGAAACGAAAAAAGATTTAGATTAATTTTTGAAACGATTCTTACTTTAGGAACGAAAAAGTTTTGAGAAGTTTTAAAATCAAGTGATACATAGAATTTAACACAGTCACGCAGGGTCTAATCTATCGATCAGATCGAACAGATCTATGATCAGATCTGAACCGATAGTTTGGAAGAAAACAAAAGGTCGATGACTAAACAGAGAGGAGAAAAGAGGATGCAGACAGAAATGGAAGAGGATGCAGACAAAAATGGGGCACGGTAATAGAAAAGAAGGCAGATAGAGGAACCTGGAAGAAGCAACACCTGGGACGTTGATCTTGCTGGATAGTCCTGGACGAAACAGCACCTGCAGTGTCGATCTTGCTGGACACGCCCTTCGGAGTCGATTCACCGTGCAGAAGCCTGCTCTGATACCATGTAAGAATGGCCCACTTGAATCTATGTAGAACGTGAGGATGAGGCGTGAGAGAGAGAGAGAGTTGCGGCAGCAAAGGGGGACTTCTCAATAGAAGTCGTGCCCTACTTCATGTATATATATATATACAAAATAATAACTGGGTTGGACCAAATATTTGGATCCATACCCAGACATAAAGTTACATGTTACATTAGAGAACCCAACCCACACTGGAAAACCTGATCCAGTTTATGATACAGTCTTAATAATATTGACTCTAATTGGGAGGAGATCCTAATGATAGACGCTCAACTACATGTTTTTATGTATTTGTAGGTGACTCATTGGTGTTTTGGAAATGCAAAAAGTAGTAGAAGGTGTCATTGTCGTCCACTAGAGCTGAGTATCGTGCCATGGTCACCACAACATCTGAAATCATGTGGTTGAGAAAATTATTGGAAGACATGGGGGTGCATATGCTCTCATTCTCAAGGTTATGTTGTGACAATAAAAGTGTCATCTATATTGCCGGCAATCACACGCTTCATGAGTGCACCAAATATATTGAAATGGACTGTCACTGTGTTCGTGAAGAGTATCTGAAGAAGACAATCATCCTGCCTTATGTAGCATTGAAATTTCAATTGACTGACTTCTTTACGAAAGCTCTTCCTTCTCTGTTTTAATTTTTACTTGATAAACTTTCAGTGGTTACGCTGTAAGTTTGAGGGGGAGTGTTAAAGTATATATATGCTATCGTATATATATACTTATTGTTTGCGTATGTATATATATATAATAAGTGAAACCCATTAGGGGTATTTTGGTCATTATACATTGTGTAATTTGTGATGCTCCTAGAGGACACTTTAGGGTTTTCCTTTTTAATGTATTTTATTCTTTTCCTCAAGGGCATTATGATCCTTATAATGTCCTCGGAATAGAGCTGTTGGGAGTGCTCCCAACAGCTATATTTCTAGTTGTTGGGAGCATTTCTCAATGGCTATTCTTTGCTTCCTTTTGTGTATAAATAAGGAGTGTAACCTCTCTTGTATGTTAAGTAAACAAGCATTCTCTTAATAATATTCTTATATTTTTTACTTGTATGTTAACCCCTTAAGTGGCTTGTGTGGTTGTGCTCTTGTATTGACCCATAAGTGGTCATGATTATGTATGTTCTTGTGTTTTGTATGCCCATAAGAGGCACCCACTTGTACTTTTTTTGTATTTTCATTATAGAGGCAACCTAATATCTTAGGTGGTTATTCACACTAGAATCATTGAGTATCCTTAGGTGTACCATTCGACTACTTAGCAAGCTTTCAAATTTTAAGTCTCATGAAATACAAATCTTAATGATAAATCTAATATAAAAAGAACATAAGAAATGACCATGATGGATGAAGAAGTTGACATTAGTACTACAAATTTTATAAGTCCTTTCTAGAAATTATAGTAGATATATTATGAAAGTTTAATCTCTTATGATCATCCACATAAGAAAAATGTACTCATATTTCTCATTTGTGTTTTTCCCTGTCATTTGCATCTTTTTCACTAAAATCAAATTTGGCTTTCCTCTTAATTTGATCAAAGATCAGTAAACAGGACAAGTACTTTACCGATGAAACATGTAAAACACGAATACATTATGCAAGTCATATAACTCAATCTGCTAATGTTGATAACTGTACTGGTTTTTGGGTCGAAAATGGTGTCATCGTTCTTAGTTCCTTGCCTGGCAGCAGGGTCTGCTAAAAACTTTATGACGTCTATTCAGGAGCCCTAGACCTATGTGATGATGCAGCATTGTTTTACAGAACTTTAGGAAATCGGCTCTCCTAGCAGACAATACATGAACCATTTGCACAATCTATGTCCTGGCCATGAAAAACCTGCAAATGCAAAATGGTATTGCTAAGCTTTCTGCGTATACTGGACTTTCTGCTATACAATTTCCAGTTTAAAACATATTACTGAAGCAACAATCCCTTGATGGTTGAGACTTCAGCCATACAAAACAAAAATGGCACGATTAGTATTATAAACACTGAATTCTGAATTAATGGAAGATTATAATGTTCCTTGAATTAACTGAGATTATAATTGCGAGCTGTCCAGTTGCAAATGGATTTATACATCAGATAATCTCATTTTCAACAATATTCTAACTTTTCATCATTATGGCAGGCATTGCAAAGAACTAACTCCAATTCCCATGCCTTTTTTGCAATAAAATATCTGGACCAGGATCCCATAAAAGTTTAAATGCATAGAACTTCAATCTATCTACCCAGTAAAATGCAACATTATTATGTTTAACCACCACAATTAATTTATAAATAATAGGAGAGGAATAGCAGATCCTCTATAGCAATAATGTGTACAATCTATGACTCAAAAATAAAATGAGAATAAACCAAAAAACTTGCAGTCAATTCCACTTAAAATAAGAAGGAACTCTTAGGACCTAATGAGATTAGCTGCAAGGGATATACAAGAACACTGCAGATATCTAGCAAAGTAACAGAATGACCTTAACAGAAATTGTAATACCTGCCTACCACGACCTTTGCCTTCAGAGGCACCCTCAATGATTCCAGGAAGATCAAGAAGCTGTATTTTAGCATCATTGTAGTGAATAATACCTGGAATGCAAGTAAGTGTCGTGAACTCATAAGATGCTGCTTCTGAGTGGGTACCTGTTAACATAGTTAGGAGAGTTGACTTTCCCACACTGTCAACAAGAAAGAAAGCATAATTAGAGAGACAGAAATTTTACTGTGTCAAAATTCAAGCTACATTTGATAAAGTTAAGAACATGTTCAAGTTCAAGGATTAGTAGAGCCAGAAATGGCATCCAACATTACCAGTAAAAAATGAAAGAAAAGTATAAAGATCAAAAAAAGATCAACTGATAAAAGTACAAAGAAATCGCTTTTGTAATGCTTAAAAAGAACTAAGAACGTGTTTGCTTGCATCCTTTGTGATTTCAAATCACATGAGATGTAATCATATGCGCTTTGAGGTCATGTGATTCCAGATCACAAGGTGGACAACGTGATTCGGAATCACATGAGAAGCAAGTAAAATCACCCCAAATGTGATCTCTAATCTCATTGCTCCATTTTCTCACATTTGCTTGCATGTGAGAAAAGGAGGAAAATGAGAATTGTTTTCTCATGAGAACAATTTCCATTCAGGCCAAGCAAACATGCTCTAAATTCACTCAAGTTAAGGAAAAAAGGAAAAGGAAAATCCACATAGAAAAGACATAAGCTCATATAATGATAAATAGATAAAAATGGAGCTCCAAACACACATTGGCCCCTCATAACACCACTGGTGTTCACAATATTCCGTGAAGCCTATGCCTTGTAGCCCCTCATAAGAAAATAGCAAGTTTATTCCCTTATGCTGAATAATTATAACCCAGATATTCCTAATATTGGTCCCTTATTCAATAATCAACATCATTCAGATAGATGCAATAACTCCAGGGCTGTATATTCCTAATATTGGTCCCTTATTCAATAATCAACATCATTCAGGGAAACAAAGAGCTTCATTAAGTTGTAAATGAGAGGATGAGTTCCTCTTAAGGTCGACTCCCTCTAGGTCCAATACAAGACAAAGAAAAGAAATTATAATAAGGTCAAAAATGCTCCTAATATACATGCTATGTATATAATAAGGTCAAAATTGCTCCTAATATAAACGCTATGTACAAATGAAACTATACATATAAAAGGGGCAGTACTCAAATGGTAATATACTATATTAGATAACTCTTAACACTCCCCTTCAAACTTGGGATGATGCAACGGAATCATTACGAATTTGAAAAGGAATGAGCAAAAATAAAAAGGAGCAAGACTCCTAGTAAGGACATCTGTGATCTGAATCTTTGAACTCACATGTTCTAGAGCAATAACTCTATCTTCATAGGCCCTCCTTGTATAGTGACAATCTATTTAAATATGCTTACTTCGCTCATGAAACTCTCGATTCTTTGCAATATGAATAGCACTCATATTGTCACAATATAAGGAAGTCTTGTCAACAATGGAGACTCTCAACTCACCTAATAACCATCGTATCCAAATAATCTTGGTTGTGACTTGAGTCATAGCTCTATATTTTGCTTCCATTGTAGATAAGGCAAGCCTTTGTTGTTTCTTGCTTTTCTATGAGATCAGAAAACTTTCAAGAAAAATACAGAAACCAATAGTAGAAAGACGATCCTGAGTAGAGCCTCCAAAATCAACATCACAAAACACTCTAAGAACTGTGGCAGATGATGATGAAAAAAACATACCATAGTGCATAACGTCTCTCACATATCTAATAATCCTGAGTACAGTAGCTAAGTGAACTGTCTTGGGAGCACTCATAAATTGACTGACTTCATGAACTACATAGGTGATATCTGGCCTAGATATAGTCAAGTATATGAGACTTCCAACTAATTGTCTGTATACTACAGGATCTTCTAACTCAACACCATCTATGGCTCTTATCTTTAAATTTGCTTCTATTGGAGAATTGACTCTTTTTTAGTCATCTGTCAGTCTTGCTTTCACCACCAAATTTGTAGGATACTTATGTTGAGACAACTATAATCCCCTTTGTGAGTATGCTATCTCCAGTCCAAGAAAATATTTCAAACGCCCTAAGTCTTTCATCTCAAACATGCTGGCCAACTTCTTCTTGGTCTCCTTAACTCTTTTCATGTCACCTCCCGTGAGTATCATATCATCTACATAAAAAACTAATATGCATTTTTCAAGCTTAGAGGAAGATACAAACAAGGAAGAACAGGGTCATGATGACTCTGCTCAAAACCAAGTGATTTCACTGTTGAACTAAACTTTTCAAATCAAGCTCGTGGTGCTTGTTTAAGTCCATATAATGCTCTGGAAAGTCTACAAACCCTACCTTCTAGGTCTGAATATCCATGTGGTAGTTTCATTGTAAAACCTGTAAATTTTGGATATTATTAATAAATAAATAATTCATCTTTATCTTCGAGTTAGAAATGTGTTTCTATCATTTAAATTTCGTTTATTAGTGTTTAAATGCTCAATTACTCATTTATGGCTAACAAGGGTAAAATTGGTATTTTTAAAACTATTTCAGATATTTAACAATCAATTATATTACTTCTGATCAAAAACATGTTTTTAAGAGTTTTGTAAAATATTGGTGTGATATCATTGAATTTTGAAATTTACTAGATGAATTTAGCAAGTTAAAAATCTTAATTTTTAACCAAGAGGCATTTTAATCATTTTAATCATTTTAATCAAAAGTATAATTTAAAATATTTAATCGATGTTTTGCAGTAACCAAATTTGTTGAGATGGAGATATTGGTATATGCAGCGTTTTCTGCTCAGCAGTTAATATTTATTGGTGGTTCACCCTATCTTTCTGGATTTTTTGGAATTTCATATTTTTAGAGCTTTTGGCATTTTCAACCGTGCACCAAGTGTTCGGTGCATCGTTACTTGAGCGGTATTTACGAATTTTGAAACCCCTCGATCTTTTGGGTTTTTATTTTTTGTTCTTCACATTCACATTATGAAAGTAAGTTTCCTTAATTGAACTTGTAGAGAGCATGTTTAGGCACTAATTGCGTAAGCATGATGTTGTACTAAATACTTCACTGAATTGCAAATACAAGTTATGCGCACACACTGCACGTAGTTGTAGATATCTAGAGGTGCTATGATTGCCTATATGTTTAACTGATTTGAGTGTAGGATATACTAAAAATATGATACTTACGCTAAGTATCAAAATAGCTATAAGCCAATGTGCATTGAATGCAATACAATGCAAAATGCAAATCAGGTAAATGATCATGGTAAGTACGTGGTGAAAATGCATCACCTAATAAATTTATTTTTATTGTATGCAACACTTTCCTGCTCATATACCCCACCTAGTTGTGGATATCTAAGATGATTGTGATTGTATTTGGAGATCATACTGAGAATGATTTAAATGTATGAAAATAGAAGTGATTTTTTTGTCGAAGTTCGAAGATCATGCTCGTCATGATTTTAGATAGCGGAATATGGAGTGTGTTTGTTGCAGGTACATGTTTAAGGATGCATTTGTGTGAATGAATGTTGCATAAATTGATGTGTTTGACATGACAATATTGAATGCTAGTGTGAAATAAAAACTGTGTAATCATGCACGAAAGCATGAGCGATAGAATCATGTTCATGATAGGATTATGATAATACCGTTATGGATGGACTCATACGTCCCTTGCTCTCATAAACGAATCATGATTTATGTGAATGCTATATATATATATATATATATATATATATATATACACTATGTGTGACACACGTTAGGCATGAAATGCTTGCTTTGCATATTGATTCATGTGGTGAAACAATGCACATATGACTTGAATCATGTGTGCGTAACTCAAACTACGTAGGAGTTACGTATGTTGAGATTTACTAGGAAACCAAAGTTCATACAAAATATATATATATATATAAATTATAATAAAAGAATAATTTCTGGTATAATATTGTGGATAGGGTGACACGCCCCTAGTGGGACCCGCCTAACAAGATGAAGGGAAAAATAAAATCCACCTTCCCCTTCTCTTTTGTTTTGAAAGATGAATATATGGTTTTATGGTTTTCAAATTTCATGGGAAACCCCACAATTTTCAAAGCACGCAAACACCCCCTTAGTAGCACTTATGAGTAGGGGATACAGATGGATAGGACACAATTATTTTCAGATTTCAACCCTTATTCATATTCAGATTGGACAAGGATTTACTTAGGTTATTTTTGTAATGTGATTGGCATTTTAGGTCTGACCTAATTCAAATTAAGATCAAAATCCAATCCATGTGTATGTTGCAGGTTCAAAACCCATTGGTATAATAAAACTGGCAGGTAGGGATGCACACGAGTCAAGCTTGGCATGTTCAAGTTCCGCTCGCCCAAGTAAAGTGGTGTATATGCTCAAGCATGAACCACTGGTGTTCAGGCTCATGCTCGGCCCAGCCCAAGACTGAACTGCTAGTGTTCAGGCTTGGCTTGTACTGAGTATTGAGCTGAGTTGAGCCGAGCCGAGCTCAGTCAGGGCTCAACAGAGAGAGAGAGAAGGGGGGGCGAAGGAGGGCGTTGAGGGATCTTACAGAAGGGAAGAGATCGAGCTTATCAATCTTATGGTTCGGCTCATTTACCAACCCTATTCCCACACTGAGAGAGAAAGAATATAATAATAAACAAACTACATTAATGTATTGTGTTGGGGTACAACACTTACATACAGCCCTAAAAAAACAATTAGGGATTTGGCTTGATGAAAAAAAAAACACGGCAGACACAAACAAATTTGTTGCTATCACCAAAGCTACCCACAAGAGCAAAAACATAAAAAGAACACTCAATTAACAATGGAAATTTATTTATTTTTTAACAGTTTTTTGAAAATAGTTTTTGAAAATGGGTGTCTTCTAAATTTTTTAAAAATTGGGGAAGTTTTTTTAGAAATTTTTTTCACCTCACTAACCCTAGATTAGGTTATAAATAGTCTCATTAGAGGAGGTGAGGGGCGTCTCTCTCTCTCTCTCTCTCTCTCTCTCTCTCTCTCTCTCTCTCTCTCTCTCTCTCCAGCTGGTTCCCTACCTCTTTTTCTTCCTTCTTCTCTTCTTATTCTTTATCCTTTCTTTCCCTTCTTTCATCGGCTCCTCCTTCTCCTCGTCATCGGAGGGTGGTGGTACGTGTGTGATCTCATAGGAGGACCGATCTCTTCTTAACCCCTCCATCAGAAGCGGCTGCGAGGTACATTTTTTCTCCCCCATTTCTTTATTTGTTTTGCATCTAGTTTAGATTGATTTCGCATTGCATACAGCGTAAGCTATGTTCTGCAGTTTTATTGCACGTAGGATAACGTAAAAGTTAATTCAATATCATATAGTTAGCTTTTATTTTGTAGGTCATGTTGTCTTCTTATATATATATATTATTTATTTATTTATTGTGCACGCTGCTGCAATATAACCTGCGTGAAAGCTGAATCAAATCTATCATCGTTGACAAATCTGATCGTTCTTTGGTATTGACACTAAACCAAGTCTGACCGTATCACGATCACGCCTGAACAGGCACAACAGTTTTCTTTTCGTCTTAAGCGATTGTTGCGGATCTGTGCATACAAGAAAGAATAATTTTTTTAGCCAGATCCATCGACAAAGCTGATCTGATCGAGCCATTGAAAAATCCAGATTAGCGTGATTTTCAGATCACGTTTTTCCTTATATTTTTTTCCCAAATCCAGTGTTAATTTGACTTGAACTAATTCCTTCAATAACGTTGATTTGCGTGATTCTTAAATCACGTAAATCAGCGCAAAGTGTTGATCACACGGATATTTTTTTTAGCAAGATCAACATTGGAATCCATCTCTGCTATATCACGTTCCAGCGTGATCACGATCTTGGCTTAACCCGATCGGCCGGCACGTCAGCAGTCGTGCGAATCACGCGGTCCAGCGTGATCAACGTTGACCACGTTATTCTCAGATCTGCATGTGTTGCTAGAGAGTGTAGTTAGATTAGATTTTATTGTTTTCATAGATAATTAGGTAATCAAGTAAATTAACGTCTTTATTAGTACTTTAATATTGCATCGTTAGTAGTTAAAACTGTTTCGCTTTTAATTATTTTAAGTCAGTAGCTTAGATCAGATTTTTTTACATTGCTTCATGCCATCAATTAGGTAAACTGATTTACATTTTCTTATAGTTAATTTGTTAAGTTTAGTATTGCACAGTTAATTAGTTAGAGTTTGTTTTGAATTTGTTTTGCAACCAGTTAGTTAGAATGTTTTAGTTTATTACATTATAGCTAGTTAGTTATTACATTATAGCTAGTTTAGATTTAGTTGAGTTGTTCTTGGTATAATTGTTGAGATGCAGTCACCGTATAAATGCATATGCATTAAGGGTAGTTTGGTAACTATTTAATAGGTCGGGTCTATCGTATATTTTATTGTAGCAAAGGGCATTATTGTAAATAATTTATTCTTGTCTAATCTCTCTATTTAAGTGAGATTAGACCTAATGAGAGTTAATGATTCTTTCTCTCTCTCTCTCTTTTCTGGTTTACTTCAAACCCTAGCCGACTTCAACATGGTATCAGAGCATGACCTAGCTTTGGGCGTCTGATCTGATTGACACATCTTCCTCCTCCAGCAGAAACTCAGATCGGGTTGCTCACAGCGTCTACAGCGACTGGTGTGCGTGTGGAAGCAGAGATCGTTGTGCCTGTAGGAGCAGGGAGACTCCTGTTTTCCAATCTGACATCAGTCGCAAACTGCAGTCTGGATCACATCCTCCTTATGGTGACCAGACTGTTTTGGATCTGATTTCAGATTGTATCGATGGTGGTAGTGTGGACGTCGAAGAGGCCTGCAACTACCGTCATGAACCAATCGAGTCACGATCTTGGTAGCTTCTAAGGTTGCAATCGTGGATTAGATCAAATCAGATCTGTATAATTCAGATATGAAATTGGGCGTTTGGTCGTGGTATGCAGCTTGTCGCAGATTTTTTTTTTGTAAGGTGGATGGTTTAGGTAAGGTCCAATTCAAGTTGGATGTGCAAGTTTCGGATCTGAACAGCGTGTTACAGTCGTTGGTCGTGTATATCAGATTTTATCAGTGATTAAAATCTGGTATAGTTGGTTTCATAGTTTGTAGTTGGTGTGCACATCCGATCAGAGTTTTCAGCTGGTTGTGTTTGCGTGTGGTTATACCTGCATTTTGAAACAGACCCATTATCTAATCCCATGGCTGAAATGCAGAAGTCAGACATGAAGACCGAAACAGTGGCTGATTATAAAGCCTTTGCAAAAACCTTTTCATATGGATCATCTTTAAAGTTGGATGAGACTAACTATGCTAGATGGTCTCGTCCGTTCATGATGTTTGTCTCAGGGCATCGTAGAAAACATATTTTGTTGGAAAATGAGCCTAAAGACAAAACTGAAAAGTATGCTACATGGGAAGAGGACAATGATATCGTCATGTCCTGGATTATGAATAGTGTGCAGCCTCACATAGTCGACGGGCTTATTTATTACACCACCGCAAAACAAATGTGAGATAATTTGCAAGATACTTACTCTCAAGAAACTAATGTAAGTCGTATTCTTCAAGTAGAACAGGAGATCTATCAATTGCAGCAAGGAGAGCAAACTCTAGCCCAGTACTATGCCTCTGTGAATGCAGCTTTTGAGAGACTAAATGCGCATAGACCATTGTGTTGTGACAAACAGAAACTACACTAGGAGCATACCATGGTTGCACGGTTCCTAAATTCTCAGTTGCCAAATTTCAGATGTTGACAGGCTCAGATGTTCCCACTCTTGTTGAGGCATATAATCAACTGAGTAGGCTTGCCATGTCCCTTCCTTCGTCCCAATCGGAATCATAAACCTCTGCTCTGTTTGTTTTCTATGGTTGAAGCTGAGGTTTTATTCCTAATACACGAGGTTGTGGACGTGGTCGACGCACAGGAGGACGAGGCAAGCTCCAATGTACCTACTGCGGGAGATTTGGGCATTTAGAAGATAGATGCTTTGCCAAGAATGGACGACCTACTGCACCTTCAGCTAAAGTTGTTCCTATGGCTCAAGTTGCCAAACCCGAGTCTTCCGTTGTTCCTCCTAGTGATTTGGTTACACTTACTCGTGCTGAGTATGATGATTTGTTGGCACATCGTCCGTCTAGCTCCCCCGTGGCTGATGTTGCATGTTTTGCAGGTGATGGATTATCTTGCCAAGGTAGTAGGTGGATTATTGATTCAGAGACATCTAGACATTTGTGTGGAAATGAATGTGATTTTTTAAATTTGAATAGTGTTGCTAACCATAAAAAGGTAGTTCTTGCTGATGGAAGTTTCTCTCTCATTGTTGGCCAGGGAAATATCTCTATCTCTCCTTCTCTTCAGTTATCAAATGTTCTCCATGCCTCTTCATTCCCTCAAAATTTGTTATTTGTTAGTCGTGTTGCAAAAGAATTGAATTGTAGAGTAATATTTGATCCTGCCTGTTACACTTTTCAGGACTTGCTGATAGGGAAGACGATTGGTGGAGGCTACGAGGAAGGTGGAGTCTATTATCTATACCAACCATTTGGCTTTGTTCATTCGGCAGTTAAGTCCTCCTCTAGTCCGTTGCTTTGGCAGCATCGACTTGGTCATCTCCCGTTGCTTAAATTGCGTAGAGTTATTCCTCATATCTCGTCGTCCACTACCCTGCTGTGTGAAGCATGTCAGCTTGGGAAGCATCATAGGAGTTCATTTTCGTCTAGTTAGAGTCCTTCGAGTCAAAATTTGTTTGATCTTCTTCATTTTGATGTTTGGGGTCCAAATAGAACTCCTAGTCGTTCTAAGTGTCATTATTATTTAGTCATTGTAGATGATGTTTCCAGATTATCTTGGGTATTCTTGTTAAAAGATAGGGTTGAAGCCCCCATTATTCTCAAATCCTTGATTATTGAAATAAAAACTCAGTTTAATTCTTGCGTCAAAGTTGTTCGCACTAACAATGCTCTTGAATTCAAATCTTCTGAATTATTACAATTTTACAAAAATCTTGGAATCCAACCTCAGACTTCTTGTCCTCATACCTTGCAAGAGAATGGAGTAGTGGAGCGCAGGCATAGACACATTCTAAATGTTGCCTGTTGCCTGTTGCCTCATGATCTAGTCTAATATGCCTGCGTCTTACTGGGGAGATGCGGGTTTAACTGCGGGATACCTAATAAACCGTATGCCTTCAACTTCTATGGGGGATCGTATTCCCATTCAAATTCTCAGTCCTGAAGCTCCTCTTTTACCTATCTCTCCAAAGGTATTTGGCTGCGTGTGCTTTGTTCATAAAATTGGTCTCAACCAAGATAAATTGTCACCCCAATCTATAAAATGTGTTTTTGTTGGGTATCCCAAGCACCAAAAAGGATATCGTTGTTATGATCCCATATCTCAGAGAGAGTATGTCAATACGGATGTTTCCTTTTTTGAGTCTATCCCATATTTTTTGTAATGAAAAAGAGGCGGAAGCACCAATAGAGCAAATGTCACTCTTTAAGAGTGACCACTAGAGCCACGAACACAAACACCAAATGTGCACACACAAAACTCTCAAATATTGAAAATGACTTAAAGTCATAAGTTGGATATTATTGAAGAAGGGAAGAAAAGGGTGAAAAACCCATGCTTACAAGAGGAGAAAACCTCCTCTATTTATAGAGGAGGGAGGCTCTAAGAAGGGACCACAAGGGGGCTCCCTTGTAGATGTTGGGAGCCCCAACGGTTAGAAATCTGACCATTGGGGCCCCAACGACTACAAGAGTGGGGCCCCTTGTGGTCTTACAAAAAGACAAAATAAAAAAAGGAAAAAGTAAAAAGGAAAAAGAAAAGAGAAAAAAGTAAAAAATAAAAAATACATTGGATGTTTTACAAGAATACCCCTATTGGGTATTTCACTAAAAGAGAAACAGTATATATATATATATATATATATATATATATATTTTAACACGCCCCCTCAAACTTTACGGGGAGAAGACCGAAAGTTTGCTAAGGAGAAACATAAATCGTGGAGTTGGGAGTGCCTTGGTGAAGAAGTCAGCTAGTTGATACTCTGAAGTAACATATGGTAATGAGATAGTCCCTCTGAGGTATTCGTCTCGAACATAATGGCAATCCATTTCGATATGCTTGGTCCGCTCATGAAAAGTGTGATTGCTGGCAATGTATATCGCACTTTTGTTATTACAGCAGAACTTGGTGGGAGTGGAAATGGGAACGCCCATGTCAGCAAGGAGACTTCTGAGCCATACGATTTTCATAGTTGTCATTGCCATGGCCCGATACTCAGCTTCAGTGGATGACAGTGAAACCTTCTGTTGCTTCTTGCATCTCTACGAAATGACGGATTCACCTAAAAAAATACAAAGACCCGTTATTGAGATACGATCATTGGGATTTCCTCCCCAGTCAGCATCAGTAAAAGCAGTTAAGTCAAGAGATGAGGAAGAGGATAAGAAGAGTCCCTTGGATATAGTATTTTTGATATATCGCACAATCCTCATTACGGCTGCCATATGAACCGAAGTAGGTGCATGCTGAAACTGGCTTGCTGCATGAACCGCATGAGCTATGTCTGGACGTGTGATGGATAGATAGGTGAGAGATCCGATTAATTGACGGTAGGGGTTGGATCCTCAAGAAGAACACCATCTCCAAGTCTCAGTTTTGCATTAATAACTTCGGGAGTCTCAACTTTCTTTTCATCAGATATTCCTGATTTGGTACAAATTTCTGCAACTAATTTCATTTGAGATAGGATGTATCCACGTGGAGAATAAGCCACTTCAATCCCTAAAAAATATCTCAAATAACCAAGGTCAGACATGTCAAAAGTTTCTTTTAACATAGACTTTACATCATTTACTCTTTTTTTGTCATTTCCAGTAATGATCATATCATCAACATACAGTAGAAGCATAATAATGGAGTCACCTGTCCTTTTAACAAAAAGAGCAGTGTCAGTATAACAAGAAGAAAATCCTAAATTGATTAATACGTTACTAAACCTATCATACCAAGCTTTAGGAGCTTGGTTAAGTCCATATAAAGCCTTTTTTAATTTCAAAATTTTTTCAATTAAGTTCATACCTGGAGGCGGTTCCATATAAACTTCTTCATTTAAATTACCATTCAAAAATGCATTTTTGACATCAAGTTGAAAGATAGGCCATTTTTTAACTGAAGCTATAGCAATAAGAGCTTGAACACTAGTCATTCAAGCAACCGGGGCAAAAGTTTCATCATAATCTACCCCATACTCTTGGGCATATCCCTTGGCAACCAACCTAGCTTTATATCTTTCCAATGAACCATCACTCTTAGTTTTAACTTTAAAAACCCATCTACATCCAATGGGTTTCTTGCCATTGGGAGGATCAATGATTTCTCAAGTTTGTGCCTTTTTAAGAGCATTAAGTTCTAGTTCCATAGCTTCATTCCAATAAGCATATTCTTAGCATCATTGTAATGAGATGGTTCATGAAAGGAGTGAAGAGCAAGAAGGCATGCTCGAAAGTTAAGAGAAAATGAATCATACAAAACAAATCTATTTGGTATTTTGGAAATCCGATTTGATCTTCTTTGAGAGGTATCTTCGATTGACTCACCTTGGGAAAAATTTTCAAGGGCACAAGGATGATTTCTTTCATTCCTTCTAGAGTAGACTTGAATTTGTCTTGAAACATTTTCTTCTAAGTTTTGATCATCACTTGGATGTTCAAAAAGATCTTCACTAAGGGATTCACTAGGATCAATATGATCATCTATGATGTTTTCTTGAGGCAACAAGTCAAATAGAAAGGAATAATCAATATTTTCATTTGGTTGGTGCGAAAAACCATTTTCCTCTTCAAGGAATGTTACATCTTTAGAGATATAAAGTCTGTTCTTAAGTATGTCAAAACATCGATAACCTTTTTGTTTTTCGCCATATCCCAAAAAGATACATTCAATAGCCCTAGGAGAAAGTTTATCATTTTTGTGAGTTAGAACAAAACATTTACATCCAAAAATTCTTAGTCTTTTATAATTGGGAGACATATTGTAAAGTTTTTCAAATGGAGAAAGATTTTTCAAAGAGGATGAAGGAGTTCTATTGATAAGATATGTAGAGGTTAGAACCGCTTCGGCCCAAAAGGATTTTGGAATATTTCTTGAAATTAATAACGTTCTTGTAGTTTCTATTATGTGTCTATGATTTCTTTCCGCAAGACCATTTTGTTGCGGAGTGTTGGGGCAAGACCGTTGGTGACAAATTCCATTTTCTTTTAAATAGCTTTGAAAATCATTGGACATATATTCACCTCCCGAATCGGACCTAAGAATAGATAGATTTCCCAAAAATTGATTTTTGACCTTTGCATGAAATTCTTTAAAGAAGGAGAAAACTTCGGATTTGTGACTTAGGAAGTAAATCCACGTAAATTGAGTGAAGTCATCTATAAAGACCACGTAATACGAAAAACCTCCTTTAGACAAAATAGGGGAAGGTCCCCACACATCTGAATGAATAAGTTCAAATGGCCGAGTGGTAAAGTAACTTCTTTGAGGAAATGAAGTAGCTTTAGATTTCCCAAAAATGCAATCTTTACAAGTCATGTAATTGTCTTTACAAGTATTATTCAAAAACGGAAAAAGAGACATTTTTACAAAATTTGGATGGCCAAGTCTCTCATGCCATATTTCAATACTTTTGTCTTTTACAAGATTGCAAGATGACTTAGATGGAAGAGTCAAAAAATCCATAAAGTAGAGGTCACCCCTTCTATGGCCTTGCCCAATCAGCTTCCCTGACTGGAGATCCTGCACGGTGCAATCTTTAGGTGAGAAAGAGACTTGGCATCCATGATCGGTGATTTGAGAAACGGAAAAAAGGTTTAAATTAATTTTAGGAACGATTCTTACTTTAGGAACGAAAATTTTTTTAAAGTCAAGTGTTCTAATACTTTCAATTTTTAATGATGTACCATCGGCCGTTGAAACACAAGAGGATATGGGTTCGGAAAAAACATTTGAAAGAGAGTTTTTATGAGATGTCATATGAAAGGAAGCACCGGAGTCTAGTATGCACATACCTGGAGGTGATGAAGAGTAGGCGATGGCGGCTCCGGATGTTGAAGGAGAAGTCTTGAGAAGATGTTGGAGAACTTCGGAGATGTGATTTAGAGTTTCTTTGATATCTCCTTCTTTGGTACTTTCTTCCTTCTTTGAAGAATTTTCCGCGGCTACCTTTCCTTTGAGTTTTGGACAAACCGGTCTAATGTGTCCCGGTTCATTACAATAATGGCATATTATTCCCTTTCTAGGCCCATTACTATTTTTGTTAAAATGGGGAGGTCTATATGCTTTAACATTCGATCCGGGCCTAGTAACGGCCAAAACTTCATCACTCTTAATGCTTAAGCCAAGTCGAGTTTCTTCTTGACATATCTCGGCAAGGGCATCTTCAATAGGTAGGGCTTTGCTTCTATGGAGAAGAGATGCCCTTACTTGTTCAAATTCCGGGCGAAGACCATGAAGAAATTGGAAAAAATGTTCCTTTTCAATTTGCTCCCTTCTTAATTCAATATCTTCCGGAGCCACCCACTTAGGCTCAAGAAGAGCAAGTTCATCCCAAAGAGGAGTTAGAGAGCTAAAATAGTCTCAGACACTCATATCCATTTGTTTAGTGGAACGGATTTTTTCTTGACAAAAAAATTGTCGAGCAAGATCCTTTTGGGTATACATACCCTTAAGGAAAAACCAAGCCTCATTGGCCCTTCTAAATTTGGCAATATTAGCACAATTTTTAAGATCTACATTATTCATAAACCATGCCAATATTTTGGCATGGTTACTTTCCCAATCCTCAATTTTGGATTGATGATCATTAATAGCTTTGATGCGCTCATCGCCATCTAAAGCTTTTTCAACTTTATTTTCGATTTTGGTGAGAACAAGAGAGGGTTCAGGAGTAGTTCCCAAAACAAAACCCCAAAGTTTCTTACCTCTAAGATGATTTTCCATAGCGGAGGCCCACATGAGATAGTTGGACCCATTTAGCTTAAAAGAAAGCTCCACTTTAGAGTCACGTTCCATCGGCACCAACAAGTCCTTCCTTTCTTCAAAAAATGAGAGGCACACGTTCCAAAGAAAAGCCCAATCACCAACCGAGCTCTGATACCATGTAATGGAAAAGAGCCGGAAGCACCAATAGAGCAAAAGTCACTCTTTAAGAGTGACCACTAGAGCCACGAACACAAACACCAAATGTGCACACACAAAACTCTCAAATATTGAAAATGACTTAAAGTCATAAGTTGGATATTATTGAAGAAGGGAAGAAAAGGGTGAAAAACCCATGCTTACAAGAGGAGAAAACCTCCTCTATTTATAGAGGAGGGAGGCTCTAAGAAGGGACCACAAGGGGGCTCCCTTGTAGACGTTGGGAGCCCCAACGACTACAAGAGTGGGGCCCCTTGTGGTCTTACAAAAAGACAAAATAAAAAAAGGAAAAAGTAAAAAGGAAAAAGAAAAGAGAAAAAAGTAAAAAATAAAAAATACATTGGCTGTTTTACAAGAATACCCTTATTGGGTATTTCACTAAAAGAGAAACAGTATATATATATATATATATATATATATATATATATATATATATATATATTTTAACAATTTTTCTAGTACTTTTCCAAGATTACATGTTGTTAGAAAGTATCCGGAAATGAATTACAAAAATGCATAATGCATTGATACGGTCCAATATTGGATAAACACAACCCCACAATGGGAAATAACAAAATGGTCCACTAAGGGACACCACAAGAAGCCTACGAAGAGGCATAAGTTGCACATACTTCATTGAATGAGGGCCTAAAAGGTCATAGAAGTACATGGGGTAGAGACCCCTATTTATACAAGAAAGAGGGTTGAAAAAGGGGAGCCATTGGGAGCTCCCCATAGAGACGTTGAGAGCCCCAACGGTCACATTTGTGACCGTTGGGGCCCCAACGACTCTATGTGGGGCCCCTTATGCGTGGATCCCTTATTCAAAATAAAAGGAAAAAATAAAAAACAAAAAAAAATTATTTACATAAAATAGTTGTTTCTAAAAACAACTATGTAAAATGACAAAAAGACCCCTATCAGATATATATATATATATATATATATATATATATACGTGAGAACATATATATTTTAACACCCCCCCGTCAAACTTTACGTGGGGATAATGAAAAGTTTGAAGATACAAAAAGGAGGGTTTCAGGTCTTCAAAGAATCTTCAATGGAAGCCATCAACTTTAGAGTACATGAAAGAACTTTGCAAATGTCAGTCTTTAACTGTCTTTAATGATCATCCTCAAGCTTCTTCCACGATGTATCATAGATACTTCTTTCGTCTCATCTTGGCGATCCTGTAGAACAAGCCAAAAGAACTACAAGTAAAAAATATCTTTGTATCTTAATTAAATAAAAGATAAATAAGATTGATCATATGATTCCATCAAAACAACTATTTAAAAGATATTTCATGCATTTTAATTGAGTATTATGCAAAAATAACTTAAACTTAAATATTCTATTGATAAAACACACTATGTTCTTGAAGAAGGATATGTGCACAAAGGCCATACTAAGAATACTTAAATAAATGTATCTAAAAGGTACAAGAGAGGACACCCACAAATGCACAATTTATATATTTAGAACTGATGCCAAAGATATTTCTCACAAAGGGTTTTATCAATATTTGGTAGTAAGAAGTGTGTGCATGGAGAACACTCACAAGTGCACAAAGACACAAAATTATGAAATTTGTATTAAGATTAAAAAGGTTTCATGTATTACAAATATCTTTAAGAACACAATGTTCACGTAAGAACTAATGGCTTCCTAAAAAGAACATAGGAACGAAAGCATATTTGACACACAAATCAATAATAGGGAGACATTTTAATACAAGATGATCTAATGATTTCTTTCACATCTTAGAGAGAAGAAATTCTAAACAAATGTCACGTGATCTTGCTAAAAATGTCCACCCAAGAATCAAGAGTGAAAGATATTTGAGTAGAAAGCCTTACACATTGAGGAAATTCTTACTCAAATATTTGCAAATACAAAAACTCATTAGGTGGCCGAAAAATCAAAAAACACTTAATACAACAACAACAACTACGCCTTCATCCCAAAACAATTGGGGTCGGCGATATGAACCAAAAAAGAAAATCATTCTGGGTCTTCCACATGAATCCTTCTCCTCCAATCATTTCTATCCAATGCCATGTCCTCGGTGAGGTTCAAAGCATTCATATCCTTTCCTATCACCTCCATCCATGTCTTCCTAGGCCTACCCCGACCTCTTTTAACTAATATATTTTCCCATTTCTCCATCCTTCTAACTGGAGCATCATTAGGCCTTCGCCGAATATGTCCAAACCACCGTAAACGATTCTCTCTCATCTTATTTTCAATGGGTGAAATGCCTACCTTCTTACGTATCTCCTCATTCTGAATCTTATCTTTTATTGTATTTCCACACATCCATCTCAGCATACGCATCCCAGCTACACTCATTTTTTGAATATGATGTCTCTTGGCAGCCCAACATTCCGTACCATATAGTAAAGCGGGCCTAATAGTCGTCCTATAAAACTTTCCCTTCAACCGCAATGGCATTCTACGATCGCACAATACTCCAGTTGCACTTTTCCATTTCATCCACCCAACCTTTATCCTATGATTTACATCTCCATCAATTTCTCCATACTTTTGAATGATAGATCCCAAATATTTGAAACAATCATCCACCGGTATTTCTTGCTCACCAAGCTTCACTACACTCCCATCACTACTTCGTTGCTTACTAAACCGACATTCCATGTATTCTGTCTTACTCTTAACTTAAAACCTCTTTCTTCCGATGTCTGTCTCCATAATTCTAAGTTAGCATTAACCCCAGCTCTAGACTCATCAATCAAAACAATATCATCAGCAAACAACATACACCACGGCACATTTTCTTGAATTGATCTCGTAAGCTCATCCATCACTATAGCAAATAGGAAAGGGCTTAAAGCAGATCCTTGATGTAACCCAACCGTTATAGGAAAATTGGTTGTCACCCCTCCACAAGTGCGGACATTGGTTACTACTCCTTCATACATATCCTTAATTATACTAATGTACTTGAGAGAAACACCTTTCTTCATCATTGTCCACCAGAGAACATCCCTAGGTACTCTATCGTATGCCTTCTCTAAATCAATAAAAACCATATGCAAATCTTTGTTCCTCTCTTTATTTCTCTCAATAAGTTGTCTAAGAAGATGTATAGCTTTCATAGTTGATCTTCCAGGCATAAAATCAAATTGATTCTCCGATATCATGACAATCTTCCTCAACCTAGACTCAATCACCCTCTCCCAAAGTTTCATAGTATGACTCATGAGTTTTATACCACGATAGTTTGTGCAATCTTGTATATCACCCTTATTCTTATATAGAGGCACCAAAGTACTTTTCCTCCACTCATTAGGCATCTTATTTATCCGCCAAATCTTGTTTAAAAGATTTGTCAACCATTCTAAACCTTTCTCTCCCAAGCATTTCCAAGCCTCGATAGGTATACCATCTGGGCCAACTGCCCTTCTTGATTTCATTTTCTTCAAAGCCTCTGCAATTTCTTTCTTTTGAATCTTGCGCATGAAGTCACGATTCATCTCATGAAAAGGAATGGACAAGTCTCCAAGATCTTGAGCATGACTTTCATTAAATAGCTTATCAAAATAATCTTTCCATCTCTCCTTAATCTCCTCATCTTTGACTAAAACCCTTTGTGTTTCATCTTTGATACATCTAACCATACCCAGATCCCTCGATTTCCTATCTCTCATCTTTGCAAGCCTATAAATATCCTTCTCGCCCTCTTTGGTATCCAACTTGTCATAAACCTCCTTATATACCTTATCCCTCACGTTCCAAACTACTTTTTTAGCTTCCTTCTTTGCTATCATATACTTTTTCAAATTCTCATTATCACGACTCTTACTTAGATTTCTATAACACTCTTTTTTAACCTTAATAGCTAATTTGACATCCTTATTCCACCACGATGTATCCTTACCTAGCAGTGCACCGCCTTTAGACTCACCCAATACCTCCTTAGCCACCTTTCTCATGTCACCCGCTATCTTATTCCTCCTCGAGACACCAATCAGCTTCCTTAACTACCTTCTCTACAAACATTCCTTGTTTAGCTCCTTTCAGTGCCCACCACTTAATTCTATGATCTATCCTATGTCTATCCCTTTTGTTGCATTGTCTAATTCTAAGATCTAAAATTAAGACTTTATGTTGTGTAGCTACACTTTCTCCCGGTATAACCTTACAATCGATGCAACAACCCCTATCTCTCTTTCTAAGTAGGAAAAAATCTATCTGACTCGTATTAACCCCACTTTTAAATGTTACTAGGTGAGACTCGCTCTTCCTAAACCAAGTGTTTGCTAAGATCATATCATAGGACAAACCAAAATCTAAAATCCTTTCTCCACTTTCGTTTCTTTCTCCTATACCATAGCCTCCATGGATACTCTCAAATTCATCCCTACTAATGCCTACATGCCCATTAAGGTTACCGCCGATGAAAAGCCTTTCTCCATAAGATATCCCTTGTACTACTCCATCTAAATCTTCCCAAAATTGACGCTTAATGGAATCATCTAAACCTACTTGAGGTGCATAAACACTAATAATAGTATTTTGGTTATCTAGGTTAATATATAGGTTAAATGCCAAAATATCAAATTGGTTTCCAAATATGCATATCAATGATATGATCCACTAGAATATCTTAAAACACAAGTTATGAATGAAATTTTGCAAATTTCAACAATAGTTCATCCAGTACAAGCAGCTACCACATTAGTCCTCCAAAACCCATAAATCAAGTGTATAAGCTACTAGATCAAGAACATAAATATAATGCCATTAAAGATCAAAGACACACACAAAGGTGTGTAAAAATACCTCTTGTCTACATGTAATAATACTTGAAATGAGTGCATCAACGACAAGAACAAAAGAATACACGCTAACATGAACCAAAAGCATCTCTTGTCTAAGTAAAAATACACTCAAAATCAAATATGTTCAGCTACTAGAACAAGAGTATCAAGCCAACCATGTGCAAAAACACATACGAGGGTGTGACAAAACATTTTTTGTCTACATAAAATGATACTTGAAATGAGTGAAAGAAGCCAACCATGGGCATACATCTTAGTGACTAGAACAAGGACACAAATGCCAACATGAACTAAAATCACACACAATGGTGTGAATCAATATGCCTTGTCTACATATAATGACACTCAAAACAAATGTGTTCAGCTACTAGACAAAGAGCATAAAAATATGCCACTAAAGTGTTATAAAGTTACTTGGAATACATTGGGTTCAATAATGAACCCATACTTATGCATGTGGAGTGCAAATATACCCATTAAAGGGAAACAACATAAGCACATAATGTGCTAACACATAAAACTCATAAAAAGGGAAAAATATGACATAAAGTCATAAGTTGCATATCATTGAAGAATAATGGAGAAGGGGTAAAAACCCCATTACAATGGAGCATAAGCTCCCTCAAGAATACAAAATACAAAGAGGAAATCCCCTATTTATAAGCATGAAAAGGGACCACCTTGGGGGCTCCCAAAGGGGACGTTGGAGAGCCCCCAACGGTCACATTTGTGACCGTTGGGGGCTCCCAACGTCACTTTTGGGAGGCCCCCAATGTGGTACGAAATCCAAAAATATAAAAAACAAAAAATAAAAATAAAACAAAAATTACAATGCATATTCCAATTGGAATATGCGTAAAATGCTAATTTACAAGAATACCCTTGAGGGTATTTTAGGAAGATAAAATATATATATTTATATATATATAAATAGAGATATGTATACATATATATATATATGTATACGTATCTTTATATATATATATAAATATATATATGTACATTTAAGGATCAACATATTTTAACACCCCCCCTCAATCTTTGCGGGGAAACGAAAAGATTGAACAAAGGGCAAGACTCCAAGAGGCTCCGGCAAGGATGCAATGGAACTTGAAAAGGCCTTCCTCCTATTGTCTTCAAATTTCCCGAACTATCCAGGGTACTTCTCTTTGTCCTATCTCCAAGATCCTGTGAAATAACAACAAAGAAACAAGTAAAACAAATCTTTGTACTTTTATTCAAATGGAACATTTCTAACTAGCACAGGTTAAAAGAGATGCAAATTATGCAAAAATGACACCAAAGTTTCAAAATCATATATCATGTTTAAAACAAAATGAGCGGAAGCAAATTATGCAAAAATAAATTGCAAGAATGCATAATGCATTTATAAGGTCCAACGTTGGACAAATATAACCTCATAATGGGGAATAACAAAATGGTCCACTAAGGGACACCACAATAAGCCTACGAAGAGACATGATATACATAAACATTATTTAATGAATGAGGGCCCAAAAAGGCCATAAAGAGCATATGCATATACTTATCATGAAATGAATTAATACTCAAAGAACTCATTAATGAACATGCTTCAAACATGTAATGAAGTGCCAAACAAGAGAAACAAAGTCTCCAAGCATACTTTAGGCAAAATAAACCCAAGAGTTCACAAGGTTTTAAAATCATTTATGAAAGACATACTTAATACACATTTTGCATATAAGGGTGGCAAAAACCATAAGCACTTAATATATAGATTAAATGCTAAGAAATCAACTTGATATACAACTACGCCTTCATCCCAAAACAATTGGGGTCAGCGATATGAACCAAAAAAGAATGCATATCAAAAATATGATTTGCTTGAAAAACACAAGTCATGAATGAAATTTTGCAAATTTCAACAATAGTTTATCCATTACAAACGTCTTCCTCATTAGTCCTCCAAAACCCATAAATCAAGTGTATAAGCTACTAGATCAAGAATATAAAACCATTAAAGGCCAAAGACACACACAAAGGTGTGTAAAAGAACCTCTTGTCTACATATAATAATACTTGAAATAAGTGCATCTACGACAAGAACAAGAGAATACATGCCAACATGGACTAAAAAGTATCTCTTGTCTACGTAAAAAATACACTTAAAACCAAGCATGTTCAGCTACTAGAACAAGAGTAATAAGCCAACCATGGGCTAAAACATAATACATCTCTTGTCTACATATGATAGCACTTGAAATGAGTGAAATAAGCCAACCATGGGCATATATCTTAAGCGACTAGAACAAGGACACAAACGCCAACATAAGCTAAAAATCACACATCATGGTGTGAATCAACGTGTCTTGTCTACATATAAAAACACTCAAGACAAGTGTGTTCAGCTACTAGACCAAGAGAGCAAAAGCCAACAAAGGGCTAAAAACACACGAAGGTGTAATAAAATTCTTGTCTACATATGATGACACTTAGATAATGGGCATAAAAGGAAAAGACTTTTGAGGCAATAAACTTGTAATGAAAATAAACCTCGAATAAAACAATACTCCTTTTAAAATGAATTCTCATAACAATAACATGCATGTAAAAAATATCTTCAACAAGATATTATAATCGATAAAATAAAATTCTTGAGAACAAATGTGTGAACATACACACACCAAGAACATTTAGAATACTTGTGCAAAATCACAAGAACATAAAATCATAAATGTGCAAATGCACTCATAAGATTCATAAACAAGAAAAGGTTGGGCAATAATCCCAAAACCCTTGATTTTTAATATACCTTAAAACATTTAAGGTTTTAAAACACCATATGTCCATCACATTTACATAGAAGCATCCATAATATCAATGGTCACAAGAGAAAAAATGAGTGACACACTCATAATTAGAGATCATACAACAAATCATTTTAGAGTCCCAAGGTGCCCATAACTCACCTCAACAACCATCTATAATATGGAAGGTGGACAAACTAAAATGATATAACACGAGGTGCCCATAACTCACCTCAACAAACATCTCTAATATAACAATAATAAGGCCAAATAAAAGATACATTAAATAACATGTGATGGACAAATATAAATGCCACAAAAAGGCAATAAACACTTATGAATCATTTTTCAAAGAAAAGAGGACCGATTAAAAAATTGAATCAAAAGGTCCAATAATCAATAATGTGCTTTATAACAACAATTTTGCATAAACACAAATTATGCTTAATCTTCAAACAAGTCATTTATACCAAAAAGGACTTATTAAGCAATAAACACAACAACATAAAGAATTCATCAAGACAATCAAGCTTTTAATCAAAGAAATCATAAGAACCGTAATGGTTCACAAAGAAGGCTTTAACACAATACTCAAGGAATGAATATTTAAAACACTTGAAAATTTATAAATTTGGGATTAAATCCCATACAACAATTTTTAAAAAAACCTTTGATTGTGATGAGATATGCGGAAACATTCAAAGTGCTAAAAGCACTTACAATGATTTAAAAAGGACTCAATATCTAAATTCATTATATTTTTCACAAAAATAAATGTGCATAAAGGCTCCATAATGCAAAAATGTCTACGAAGAGACAATACACATGTGAGCACAAAAGGCTTTATAAAAGATGTGCACGAAGGCACTCATACAATACTTGAACAAATACACACCAAGGTGTAAACAAACATGCACTAAGGCATGTATTTCATAAAAAAGAGGGAATGCATACAAGCACAAATATTTGAGAAACAAATGTGCACAAAACACAAAAATACACAAAAGTGAGCAAGTATGCACTTTATAAAAAGAGCAATGCTTGAAATTCTCAAACTTTAACAATTGCAATTGAGGACAAAGAAAACCATATTATGGCCAATTTAGGCATTTTTAAAAGATATTATTAAGAGGTTTCGAAACCTTATGAAAAATACAAACCAACAAGTTTATAAAGATGAAAAATGAAATCATTTATACCAAAAGGATGCAAAAGATGAACTATGCACTCTATGTAGTGTGAGAAATTCCTTTTAAAAAATCTTTCTTAATGGTTTATCATAAACAATTTTTCAAAAAAGAAACATTGAAAAACTTTTAGGAGTTCTTATAAGTTATCATTAACAAGAACTACTTTAGGATTCAACAAAGATTTTTAGATGTGAAAGATTTTCATATAAGGATTATATCAAATTTTTCAAAAAATGCACTAAAATTCATAATCAAAAGAGGAACTCAAATCAAATTAGGGTTCATATGAGAGTTAAGAAATTTTAAGCAAAGATCATTACTTTAGCAAGAAATCATATATATAATTTTAAAAATTAACTTATAAGTCAATCATGAGATAGTTATGTAAGAATTATAAATCTCACATAATTGAAGGTAATTTTAAAAAAAACATAAATTGCTATTATATGCGATGAGTAGTTCGATAAACACAAATTATATATTTGAACAACAAACGAGTTCACCAAATTTGAGGGAGATAATTTTAAAATATACGAGCACACGAAATGTGAAAAGACATAATTCAACTATTATAACCATTAAACGAACAAACTATATGCAAGAAACATTTTTTCAAATGCATAATACTTTAAAAAAAGGGATACATACCGAATAATTTCAAAGCAAAAAGGAAGAGCAATGAATACTTCACCATTTCTTGAGCGACACACTTTCCGTTGCACCAAAGGACAACCCCATCGTGACCTTGCTCTATACCATGTTAGAAAGTGACTTGGAATACATTGGGTTCAATAATGAACCCATACTTATGCACGTGGAGTGCAAATATACCCATTAAAGGGAAACAACATAAGCACATAATGTGCTAACACATAAAACTCATAAAAAGGGAAAAATATGACATAAAGTCATAAGTTGCATATCATTGAAGAATAATGGAGAAGGGGTAAAAACCCCATTACAATGGAGCATAAGCTCCCTCAAGAATACAAAATACAAAGGGGAAATCCCCTATTTATAAGCATGAAAAGGGACCACCTTGAGGGCTCCCAAAGGGGACGTTGGAGAGCCCCCAACGGTCACATTTGTGACCGTTGGGGGCTCCCAACGTCACTTTTGGGAGGCCCTGTGAAATTGTCTACGAAGAGACAATACGTAAACAAGCATAAAAACCTTATAAAAGAAGTGCACGAAAGCACTCTCACAACACTTGAACAAAATACACAAAAAGTGTTACGAAGAGACAATACGTAAACAAGCATAAAAACCTTATAAAAGAAGTGCACGAAAGCACTCTCACAACACTTGAACAAAATACACAAAAAGTGTATAAATAATAAACATGCAATAATGCATGTATTTCAATATATAAAAGCAAATGCTTGAGACCCTCAAGCTTGTTCTACAACAAGGGGCAACACCCCTATTTATACAAGAAAGAAGAGGGCAAGAGGGGGCTCCCCAAAGGAGTCGTTGGGGAGCTCCCAACGGTCACAATTGTGACCGTTGGGGGCTCCCCAACGACTCTATTGGGGAGACCCCCAATGCCCCTTTTTGAATGTGCAAAAAGGCAAAAAATAAAAGAAAAAAAGAAATACAAAAAATAAAAAGAAAAGGGAAAAAAAGTACAGCATATTCCAAATGGGATATGCGCAAAATGTGGAAAGACAAAAATACCCTTATCGGGTAAAAAGAGAAAAACGTATAAATATATATACTTATATATAGAGATACGTATACATATAATATATGTATACGTATCTCTATGTATATAAGTATATATATTTATACTTACAAAAATGCTTTTGTGTATACATTTTAACACCCCCCCTTAAACTTACGGTGTGATAACCGCAAGTTTGTCAAGGAGGAAATGAAATCTAGGCGAACAAAGAGCTTTTGTGAAGAAGTCCGCAAGTTGATATTCAGACGTCACGTATGGTAAATCAATGACCTTCTTCAAGTATTCTTCCCTGACATAATGGCAGTCCATCTCAATATGCTTTGTTCGCTCATGAAAGGTGTGGTTTTTGGCAATATAGATTGCACTTTTATTGTCGCAGCACAACTTAGTTGGTTCTCTGATAGGCACTCCCATATCTTCCAAGAGGCGTCAAATCCATACAATTTCCATGGTAGTGGATGCCATGGCTCTGTATTCGGCTTCAGTGGATGATAATGATACCTTCTGTTGCTTCTTACATCGCCACGAGATCAACGATTCTCCTAAGAAAATACAAAAACCAGTGGTGGAGTGACGGTTACTAGGGTCACCTCCCCAATCTGAGTCAGTATAAGCAAGCAATTTTAATTCAGAAGAAGAAGATAGGAATACTCCCTTATTCACCGTTCCCTTTAAATATCTGATGATGCGAAGCACAGCACTCATATGAACGGTTGTAGGAGCATGCTGAAATTGGCTGGCGATGTGTATAGCATGTGACAAATCGGGTCGAGTAATGCTAAGATACATTAAAGAGCCTACCAACTGCCTGTAAGGAGTAGGATCCGTTAGAGGAACACCGTCGTCAATCTTCATTTTTGCTCCCACAACTTCAGGAGTTTCGCATACTTTGTCATCAGAAATCCCTGATCTGTCAATAATCTCACAAGCAAGCTTAGACTGAGATAGAAAATAACCACGTTGCGAATAAGCAACCTCAATTCCAAGAAAATATGTCAGAAAACCCAAGTCTGACATCTCAAATTTTGAAGTCAAGACGGACTTAATACCCTTGACTCCTTGAACATCATCACCTGTAATTAACATGTCATCAACATATAGTAACAATATTACAATCCCTGCCTTAGATTTTCTAGTAAATAGAGCAGTGTCAGTATAACAGGAGGAGAAACCATTTTCCAGCATTACACTGGTAAATCTGTCATACCAAGCTTTGGGGGCCTGTTTCAAACCATAAAGGGCTTTTCGAAGATGAAGAACTTTATCTTTAGGGATCTCCATGCCTGGTGGAGCATCCATATACACTTCTTCGTTAAGATCACCATTTAAAAAAGCATTTTTTACATCCATTTGAAAAATATTCCAATTTTTAATAGATGCAATAGTGATAAGACATCTAACTGTAACCATTCGGGCTACAGGAGCAAAAGTTCCTTCATAATCAATTTCATACTCTTGCCCATATCCTTTTGCAACTAAGCGAGCTTTATACCTTTCAAGGGATCCGTCACTCTTAGTTTTAACCTTAAAAACCCATCGACAACCTATAGTTTTCTTTCCTATGGGTAGAGTTTCGAAATCCCAAGTTTCAGCCCTTTTAAGAGCATTAAGTTCATTTTGCATAGCTTCTTGCCATTCTATACATTTTTTAGCTTCTTCAAAATTTCTAGGTTCAAAATAAGAATGAATGGCACTAAGACAAGCCCTATATCGGGGTGAAAAGGAATCAAAGGAGACAAAACGAGTTGGAGGTCTCCTATTCCTCTCAGATCTACGGTGATCGAGAACAGGAACAAGTTCACTATATTGATCAATAGCACTTCTAAAGGTGTCTTGGTTTCTACGTGAGTATGTTATTGGATCACTTGAAATCCTGCCTTCTTGTTGGTTATGCTCTTCGACATTACCCTCAATGTCCTCATCATGGTTTGATGATACATCATCATCACTAGATATATCATCATTACTAGACAATAAGTCAAAAAGGAAGGAATAATCAAAATTTTCTTGTTGCGAAACATTTTTTTCAAATCCACTTTCATTTTCCAAAAAAGTTACATTTCTAGAGACATATAACTTATCTTCTCGAAGATCATAACACCGAAATCCCTTTTGAGTTTCAGAATAGCCAAGAAAAGCGCAGGGGATAGCCTTGGGAGAGAGTTTGTCATTCTTATCCGTAAGTATGAAACACTTACACCCGAAGACTCGTAACCTATTATAATCTGGTTCAAGTTTATATAAAATCTCAAAAGGGGATATTTTTCCTAATAATCTAGAAGGCAAACGATTTATCAGATAAACAGAAGCAAGAGCAGCTTCAGCCCAAAAATTTTTTGGTATGTTCTGGGAAATAAGAAGGGTTCTAGTGGTCTCAATAATATGTCTATGTTTTCTTTCGGCCAACCCATTCTGTTGGGGGGTTTTAGGACAAGATCTTTGGTGAATGATTCATTGATCTTCAAGATATATTTTAAATTGGTTGGAGAGATATTCTCCTCCAGAATCACTTCTAAAAATCTTTATGTTACTATTAAATTGATTCTTGATCATCGAATGGAAAGTTCTAAAGCATGAAAAGACTTCATGTTTGAATTTAAGAAAAAAGATCCATGAATATCTAGAGAAATCATCCACAAAAATAACATAATAAGAAAAACCTCCTTTTGAGACAACAGGTGCCGGTCCCCAAACATCGGAATGAACAATTTCAAAGGGTTTTGATGAGAACATAGTTCTTTGCTCAAAAGGTAAACTTTTCATTTTTCCGAGAATACAGTCATTACAAGAAAAGGAACTTTTACATAGGTCTTTTGCAAAATGTAAGTAAGACAACTTGGTGATATTAGGATGACCAAGTCTTTTGTGCCACATGTTTATATCTTTGTTTCGGGCAACATTACAAAAAGATTTTGGAACTCGAAGAGATTCCATGTAGTATAAATCGCCTTTTCTAAAGCCTTCCCCAATTAATTTCCCGGACAGGCGATCCTGTATTAAACATTTATCACATGAAAATTTAATATCACAACCATGATCCGAGAGTTGAGAAACAGAAAGAAGATTTAAATTAAGTTTAGGTATAAATCTAATTTTTGGAATAAAAAAATCTTGAGTTTCAAAATTACTTATTCCTTTAATTTCAAGAGAAGTTCCATCCGCAGTGGAAACAAAGGATGGAGAAGCATTTTTTGAATAATCGGAAAGTGAAAACATATTTGGGGACATATGAAAGGATGCACCTGAGTCCAAAAGCCAAGGGACTTTACCTGGAATGGAAGAAGTAGACACGGCGGCACCGGATGTAGCTCCCTTGAGAAGAGGTTGAAGGGCTTCCATTATTTGGTTCAACGAGAGTGACCCACTTGATGATGCCTCTTCCTTTTGTGGTGCGCCGGTGGTGGCCATAGCAAGGAGCTTCTTCCATTTGGGACATACCGGCTTGATATGCCCCGGTTCTTTACAAAAGTGACATATAGTCTTGCTATAGTCCCGCTTCCCTCTTTGTCCACCATCTCCTCCTTGATTTTGGAATTTAAAGTGAGGAGGACGATAGGTCTTTACATTATTTCCGGGTCTTGATACGGCATTAACCTCATTATTTTTTTCATAATTACAAGGAATCATAAGAACACTTGGTCCTTGTTTACATAAATTCATACGAGTCTTCTCACCACTTAATTTGGTGAGAACATCTTCAAGAGAGGGAGGAGTAAATGAGGATAGAAGTGATGACCTTATTTGCTCAAATTCCGGTCTCAACCCATTCAAAAAATTGAAGAAACGATCTTCTTCAAGTTGCTTGTGGCGGAGTTCAATTGCCTCTCCACTCCATTTTGGTTCAAGCATAGAGAGCTCATCCCAAATAGAGGAAAGATCGGCAAAATATTCCCTAATAGACATTTCACCTTGAGTAAGGGAGAGGGCCTTCTTTTGAAGGTAATACTTATGAGATAGGTCTCTTGATGTATACATCTTCTCGAGATAATGCCAAGCTTCCGATGCCTTTTTGAATTTGATAATGTTGGCATTAATCTTCGTTTCGACGGATGCGAAGAACCAAGAAAGAATCTTGAAATTCTTCATTTCCCATTCGTCGTGTTTCTTTGAGTATTCTTCAAGAGCTTTGATCCTTTCCTCTCCCTCAAGAATCTTGATTTCACTTCCGTCCATTATGGTTATCTTGGGTTCCGGTTCCGGAATTGTTCCTTGCACATAACCCCACAATCCTTTTCCTTTTATGTGGGCCTCCATATTCCCGGCCCAAATATGATAGTTGGACCCATTCAACTTGAAGCCAAGGGCAAAGTGAGACTCTTTCTCACCCATTAAGACGTAGAGAGAAGAAGAAAAAAGACGTACCAATACGATGTTTCAACTTCTTCTTAGCACAAGATCCTTCTAAAATATTTGAGAAGCAAGATCCACCACTTCAATCTCAAAAAATCCAAAGGCACGGTTTTCGAGGCACTCGAACAAAGGCGGATCTCACGATCTCCAATCACCAACCGTGCTTTGATACCATGTGAAATTGTCTACGAAGAGACAATACGTAAACAAGCATAAAAACCTTATAAAAGAAGTGCACTAAAGCACTCTCACAACACTTGAACAAAATACACAAAAAGTGTATAAATAATAAACATGCAATAATGCATGTATTTCAATATATAAAAGCAAATGCTTGAGACCCTCAAGCTTGTTCTAGAACAAGGGGGAACACCCTTATTTATACAAGAAAGAAGAGGGCAAGAGGGGGCTCCCCAAAGGAGTTGTTGGGGAGCTCCCAACGGTCACAATTGTGACCGTTGGGGGCTCCCCAACGACTCTATTGGGGAGACCCCCAATGCCCCTTTTTGAATGTGCAAAAAGGGAAAAAATAAAAGAAAAAAAGAATTACAAAAAATAAAAAGAAAAGGGAAAAAAAGTACAGCATATTCCAAATGGGATATGCGCAAAATGTGGAAAGACAAAAATACCCTTATCGGGTAAAAAGAGAAAAATGTATAAATATATATACTTATATATAGAGATACGTATACATATAATATATGTATACGTATCTCTATGTATATAAGTATATATATTTATACTTACAAAAATGCTTTTGTGTATACATTTTAACAGGCCCCCAATGTGGTACGAAATCCAAAAATATAAAAAACAAAAAATAAAAATAAAACAAAAATTACAATGCATATTCCAATTGGAATATGCGTAAAATGCTAATTTACAAGAATACCCTTGAGGGTATTTTAGGAAGATAAAATATATATATTTATATATATATAAATAGATATATGTATACATATATATATATATGTATACGTATCTTTATATATATATATATAAATATATATATGTACATTTAAGGATCAACATATTTTAACATAAAGGGCTACCAACACAAAAAATGTAATAATATGTCTTGTCTACATATGATGACACTTAGATAAGAGGTATAAAAAGGATATGACTTATGAGGCAATAAGACTTGTAATGACAAACATTTAACAAATAAAACATTAATTTCAATATACCTTAAAACATTTAAGGTTTCAAACTTCATACATCCATCACAGGTACACATAATTAAGAGCATCCATAAAAACCAAGGCCAAAAATAAACAAGTGACACACTCATAATTAGAGATCACATAACAAGTCATTTTAGAGTCAAACTACAAGTTGACAATCTAAAATGACATAACACGAGGTGCCCATAACTCACCTCAATAAACATCTCTAATATAACAATAATAAGGCCAAAAAGGATTGATGCATCATATAACAACTTGTGATGGATAAATATAAATGCCATAAAAAGGCAATGAATACTTAGGGAAATCATTTTCCAAATAGGTGATTTTACAAAGAGGCCAATTTGAAATAATCAAATCAAAGGTCCAATATAATCAATCACAACAATATGCTTTATAACAACGATTTTGCATAAACACGAATTATGCTTAATCATGATCAATTCTTTAAAGAAATTAAAAAGGTTTATTATACAACAAACACAACATGAAATATTAAGCAACGTCATGTGCACAAAGGCTATAAGCATACAAGCATAAATACTTGATAAACAAATGTGCATAAATGCACTTACACCACACTTACACAAATATGTAAAATACAAAAAAAAGTGAGCAAGCATGCACTTTTACGCAATACAAGATGTCGAATGACAATAATCTTGAATGAGCAAATAACAAATTTAGGACAACATAGGCATTCATAAAGATGGTAAGATTATGAAGATTGAAAATCTTATGAAAACCACTATTGTAACTTAAAAAATATGCTCACAACCCATCGCAAAAGATCCACAAAGGTTTACAATTATTAATGAATCTTTGAAGGATATTATGCAAGAGAAAGATACTCACAAACAATCTTCTCACAATAACCATGAAATCTTCATAAAGAGTATATACTCATAAGAAGATTACAAGGACCAAAAGGCTCCTCAAAGAGAGTTCAAAGACAAAAAGCACGCAAGATCCCCAAAGGAGGGTACACACGAAAAGGAGAGGAAAAACTTCATTAAAGTGGGAGAAATCCCAACAAAGAAGAATAATAGGTTTATTAAAAAACCTTACAACAAAATAAGATTGCACTATGGCATAAATCTATAAAATCAAATATTTATTGAAAAAAAATCAAAACTCATAAGTTTATCAAAAACATATGACTTAATAGGTTATAACCAACTCCTAATGCAATAAGTATGCAACAAGCATTAATGAAGACCATAAATTTTACAATGAGACAAACTCTTGAAATCAAATTTGAAGAATCTTTAAGAGTATAAAGATGCAAAGAGAATAATCATATTCCATAAGACCATTTTAAAACTTAATTCAACCGGTATTATAAGACGCCTTAATCAAATATTGTTCATATAAAAAGGACACATTAGGTAAAGGAATCAAAACTTAATAAAGAATTTTTCATAGATGATATATGTCAATCATTTTTCCAAAAAAGACACGGTATTATAATAAGCCACATATAAGACTTTTTAGTGGATAAACACATACCTTCAATACGAAACAACAAATATGATGAGAGTGTAGAAGAGTATCTGATCAATACTATATATCTCACAAACATTTTAATCTTAACACAACTTTCTTTAAAGACTTATCATTCATATAAAAGGTATTCTTACAAACAAAGTTAAATATAAATTCAAAAACTCCAATGGTCATAAATTTTTACCGACCCATTAAAGCACGTTTTGAGCAATCATATATCTAATTGAAAAAGAAAACAAGTTCACCGGTTTTTAGAAATTATCATTTAAAAATTTTCAAAGAAAAACATACGAAAAAGTATAATATACGAAAAAGGTTCAATAGAGTATCAAGTAACCCAAACTCTTATAAAAAGACATAATGACACACATGAAAAACATATCTAATTCTTCATAATGCTCGATACTCAAAGAAATAGAATGCATACCAAATAACTTTAAGAAAGAAAAGAGAGAGAAATGAAAACTTCACCATTTTTCTTTAAAATTTCTTGAATAACATGCTTCCCGATGCACCAAAGAAAAACTCTATACCAACCGAGCTTTGATACCATGTTAGAAAGTATGCGGAAATGAATTACGAGAATGCATAATGCATTCATAAGGTCCAATATTGGACAAACACAACCCCATAATGGAGAATAACAAAATGGTCCACTAAGGGACACCACAAGAAGCCTACGAAGAGGCATAAGTTGCACATACTTCATTGAATGAGGGCCTAAAAGGCCATAGAAATACATGGGGTAGAGACCCCTATTTATACAAGAAAGAGGGCTGAAAAAGGGGAGCCATTAGGAGCTCCCCATAGAGACGTTGGGAGCCCCAACGGTCACATTTGTGACCGTTGGGGCCCCAACAACTCTATGTGGGGCCCCTTATGCGTGGATCCCTTATTCAAAATAAATGGAAAAAATAAAAAACAAAAAATAATTATTTACATAAAATAGTTGTTTCTAAAAACAACTATGTAAAATGACAAAAATACCCATATCGGGTATTTCACATATATATATATATATATACTTATAAGTATATATATGTGAGAACATATATATTTTAACACATGCTAGTCAAGGTGATTCCTTTCCTCTTCTTGTTCCGCCTTTTCCATTAGAGTTTGTTTGTCTGTCTTGAGCCTCTTGTTCCAAGTCTGACTTTGTCTCGTTACAAAAATCCTCCTATGGTGGACACACATCGAGCTCCACCCAACTCTATGCCTTTGTCATTAGCTTCTCTAGAGGTGAGTGTTCCTGACCCTACTGACGAGCCTATTGTTGATAGTGATTTACCTATTGCTCTTCCGAAATGAAAAAGGCAGTGTACACTTCATCCTATTTCTCAGTTTGTTTCTAAGGCAAGACTTGGTGTTAATATGAAGAATTTTGTATTAGCATTATCTGTTGCATCAGTTCCTCTCAATCATCATCAAGCTCTTCTGGACCACAAATAGGCGAAGGCCATGCAGGATGAAATGGATGCACTGCTTTTTCGGAGAACATGGGAGTTAGTTGATCCTCCGCATGAGGTTGATATTGTTGGTTGTAAATAGGTCTATACTATTAAGTATAACTCAGATGGATCGATTGAAAGGTTTAAAGCCCGCCTGGTTGCTAAAGTCTATACTAAACCTATGGAGTGGACTTCTTTGAAACATTCTCTCATGTTGCTTCTCTTGGGACTATTCGTCTTGTTTTGTCAGTCGCAGTGCACCATGGTTGGTCTCTATGTCAGCTTGATGTGAAGAATGCCTTTTTGTATGGAGCAGTGTAATAAAAAACACGCCTTGAGGCGCAAAAGGCACGCCTCGCCTTGAGGCGCGGCCCTCTATGCCTCGAGGCGCAAGACCGAGGCCCAAAAAAAAATTTTTACAACAATACTTCCGAGACATAATCAATAAGAGTTTTGTAGGTTAATCTCATATATTTTCTAGTAATTTCAGTTATGTAATCAGTTTTTTAGTATATTTTAACTTTTGTTGGTTAATCTCATATATTTTTCAGTTATGTAATTAGTTTCTTAATATATTTTAACTTTTGTTGGTTAATCTCATATATTTTCCAGTTATGTAATCAGTTTTTTAGTTACTTTTATATGTTAATCTCATGTTTTTTAGAATAGTCTCATATACTTTAACTTTTGTAGGTTAATCTCATATATTTTCCAGTTATTTTAGTTATGTAATCAGTTTCTTAGTATATTTTAACTTTTGTTGGTTAATCTCATATATTTTCCGTAATCAGTTTTTAGTTACTTTTATATGTTAATCTCATAGTTTTTAGAATCATCTCATATATTTTAACTTTTATAGGTTAATCTCATATATTTTCTAGTTATTTCAATTATATAATCAGTTTCTTAGTATATTTTAACTTTTTTTTGTTAATCTCATATATTTTCCAGTTATGTAATAAGTTTTTTAGTTAATTTTATATGTTAATCTCATATTTTTTAGAATAATCTCATATATTTTAACTTTTGTTGGTTAATCTCATATTTTCAGTTATTTCAGTTATATAATCGGTTTATTAGTATATTTTATCTTTTGTTGGTTAATCTCATATGTTTTCCAGTTATGTAATCATTTTTTTAGTTACTTTTATATGTTAATCTCATATCTTTTAGAATAATCTCATATATTTTAACTTTTGTAGGTTAATCTCATATATTTTTCAGTTATGTAATCAGTTTTTAGTTACTTTTATATAATCAGTTTTTAGTTACTTTTATATGTTAATCTCATATTTTTTAGTACTTATTTGAGATTTTCTATTTCTTATTGATTGTTAATTAATCAATAAAGCATTTATTTATTTATTTATATTTTTAGATATTTTTTTATAATATTTTTTAAGTTTTCAAAAAAAAAATGAGGCTTACGCTTTACGCCTCGCCTCGGTTTTTGGTGGAGTGCCTCGCTACGCCTCAACGCTTTTCACAACACTGGTGTGGAGATTTGGAGGAGATAGTTTACATGCAGCAACCTCTAGGGTTTGAAGTTCGGGGGAGTGTCAAAAGGTATGCAAGTTGAACAAGGTAATTTATGGTCTCAAACAGAGCCCCCGTGCATGGTTCTCCAAGCTGGCTGAGGTCATGTCAGCATTTGGGTTTGCCCAATCTGCCTCTGACCACTCTCTTTTTATTAAAAAGACTTGCACAGGGATTGTGGTTATGATAATATATGTTGATGATATTATAGTCACAAGAAGCAGTGAAAAAGACATCTCTGAGACAAAGTCCTATTAGAATGTGAAATATGGATTGGATATGGATCCGATATCGGATCCATATCCATCCACGAGTTTTACTTCAGCTGTATTATATTGTAACTTGTGTTACTTATAAGGGGCAATTTTGTCCCTGTAAATTATAATTGTAACCCTATACTAATAAAGGCACGAGTGCAGCAACTAAAAAGAAACAGGCTGCCGACTTCTTAAGAAAGGTTCTCTCTCTCTCTCCCTCTCCCTCTCTCTCTCTCACGTGTTTTCACATGGTATCAGAGCACGCTGTATACCTGGGTGAAAAAGGATCTTCTTCCTCAGCGACGTGAACTACCAAATCTGTTCACGTGCACTAGCCAAGACTGCTGCAGCAAAAGCCGAGTTTTCAGAACTCGTGAATCTGCCTTCCTCAGCAACGTGAACCAGTTCACGTAAATCAGCAAAAGTCGAGTTTTCAGAACTCGTAAATCTGCCTTCCTCAGCAACGTAAATCAGGTTCCCATATTTTTTTTTTATTCCTTTTTGTAGGCATCCACTTCTTGATTTGTTTGTTCCCTTCACTCACAAAGAGGCTGAATTCGTTTCTTCTGGTACCTATTTCCGTCATAAGCTGCGTCACTCCATTCTTTGTTTTCAGCCACATCTCTGTCATAAGCCTACAAATGGATTCTTCAGGCAGTTCTAGTCTTTCCTCCAACTTCCTGGGGCAACTGGTTTCGGAAAAACTGAATACAAATAACTATCTAACTTGGAAAAGGCAGATTACCCCTTTTATTCGCAGTCAAGATCTTTCAGGCCACTTGGATGGCTCCACTCAAATACCTCCGGAATTTGTCACCACCGAAGAAAAAGGAGATGGAGCAATGTCAAGCACCACCCGCAATCCTGTATTTACTGCTTGGATGAAACGTGATCAGGCTCTCGTCGCATATATCACTTCCACACTGTCGCAAGAAGTTTTGGTTTCTATCCCTGATGATTGCACATCTAAAGTATTATGGGAAACTTTAGCTCAAACCTACTCTCAGATATCGGAGGCTAAGGTACTATTTCTCAAGCGTGAATTTCAGCTTTTAAAGAAGGGAGCAATGACCATTATTGAATTTTTAAATCAAGTCAAAAGCATCACAGATCAATTAGCCCTTGTTGGATATCCAATGTCCGATAAAGAAAAGGTGCAACAAACTCTGAATGCCCTGGGATCAGAGTATCATGTTCTTGTCACTTCTTTATTATGCTTGCCTTCGTTGCCCAGTTTTGAGGAATTACGTGCTAAACTCTTCCAATATAAGATGTCTTTGAAAAGCATATCTGATGCTTCAGCAGGGCAATCATCTACGCATGAGATTCTTGTCACAGGGATGTTTGTTGATCGTACACGGGGAGGGCGTGGCAGAGGCAAGGGAAATCCAATTCAGGGTGGACATGAGATACTACCTACACCAAATTCTAATGCCAATTTTTCAAAGAATGTTCCCACATGCTATCAGTGCAACAAGCGAGGTCATATCAAGGCCAACTGCTGGTTCAACCCACAAAATCGGAATAGAATGCAAAACACTAGAAATGTTGGTGCATCAGGAAATGCAGGTAAGTTCTCTACTATGACTCCCTATTTTGGAAAATCTAATATTGTAACCGGAGATGGGACTCACCACCCTATTTCGAACATAGGCACTGTCGTCATTCCTTTGTCCAAGTCATCAATTCCTTTATCTGATGTTCATGCACCAAATATAAAGAAAAATATTGTATCTGTTTCCAAGCTTGTTGATTCTACCAATTCTTCTGTGGAATTTACTCCTACTTCTGTCTTTGTCAAGGATCTTCAAACGAAGGAGATGTTCGCTAAAGGAGAGCGACGTGGAGACATGTATGTCTTTAATGAAGATCCAGCCTCCAGTGTCCTGAAGCCCCAGTCTGATCTCATCCTCAAAAGTGTCTTAAGTACATCCAAATGTAATAAGTCAGATCTCTGGCATTCTCGCCTTGGTCATTGTAGTCAAGTCTTTATTGAAAAGTTAGTGTCCAATGGTCTTCTTTCGGAGTCTATTTCATCTTTATTGAGAAATAAAATATGTCCCAGTTGTCAGGTCTGCAAAAGTCATGTACTTCCCTTTCATCAAATAAATAAAAGAGCTTCTATACCTTTTGAGATAATATGTTCAGATGTTTGGGGCCCAGCTCCTAATCCTTCCTCTTCTGGAAGTAAATATTATGTATCCTTTATTGACAGTTTCTCTCGTTTTACCTGGATATTCTTTATGAAATACAAATCAGAGGTTTTTTCCATTTTCCGTCACTTTCATGCCTATGTTAAAAATCAATTCTCTCAAAATATCCAAATTCTCCAATGTGATGGGGGTGGTGAGTATTCCTCTAAAGAATTTTTAGATTTTCTCCAAGATAATGGGATGCATCGTAGAGTTTCTTGCCCGTACACACCACAACAAAATGGAATCGCTAAACGTAAACACAGACATATTGTGGAAAGTGCAATGAGTATGATGCATGGGAGTAACTTACCCATTAGTCTTTGGTCTGAAGCCTTTCACACTGCCACTCATGTGATAAACCGCCTTCCGATGCCTATTCTTGAAAATCAATCTCCCTATTATGTTCTCTTTGGTGCTCATCCCGATTATAATGAGTTGCGAGATTTTGGATGCACATGTTATGTTCATATTGACAAATCCATGAGAACTAAATTCCAAGACAAAGCCTCTATATGCCAATTTGTAGGTTATGCAGATGAACACAAGGGTTACAGATGCTATGATCCTGCCAATAAGAAGATCAGAATTTCCAGAAATGTTGTTTTTGATGAAAATAATTTTCTGGGAAAAGAAACAGAAGTCAATCGTGAACCTACTGGCTCAGTTGCTAATTGGTATGATCCATGGCTTAGTGCTGAACTTATTTCACATGCTGCCGAGCATACTATTCTGCCTACTGAAAGCATACATGGTGAGACAGTTTCAGATGATGCATCAAGTCCCATCTTCAGAAACACTTTATGACTAAGGATATTTCTTAGGTATAGAGGTTGCAAGGAGTAAAGAAGGATTGGTTTTGTCACAGCGGAAATATGTCTTGGACCTGCTGTAGGAGACAGTGATGTTAGGTGCCAAACCTGCAAGGATTCCTATGGATCCTAAGGCTCATATGTTTGATGAAAAATCAGAGTATGTGGACAGTAACCGTTATCGCTCCTTAGTTGGCAAACTATTATATGTGACTGTGACCAGACCTGACATATATCTAGCCATGAGCAAGATAAGTCAGTTTATGGACAAACCTACAAAGGCTCACTGAGAGGCTGGAATGATGATTCTCAAATATCTAAAGTTCTCCCCTGATAAAGGACTATGGTTTAAACAAAATCCTTCTTTAGATGTTGTCACATGGGTGCGGGTGCGGCGTAATTTCAAAATTTTTGGACACGGGGTCTCTGCTATATATATGTATATATATTTTTAAAAAAAGTGCACAGGCTGTGACTGTGCATAGTTTGGATATATATATATATATATATATATATATATAATTATTATTTTTTTAGTTTTTTACCCTAAAATAGACAAAAATAGACTCGATCAAAGTTGACCGAGTCCAAAATGTGGATGGAATCGGCTCCGGTGCGTTAACCGAGTCTGACACTTGGTTGACCGTGTCCGCCCCGTGTTCGAAGCCGCACCCGTGTCAGGGCATGTCGACGCGGGTGCATCAACTCCCTAGCCGAGTCCGTATGACATAGTTTAGATGTTACTGCCCATTCAGATGCAGATTATGCAGGGTCGGTTGTTGATAGAAAGTCGACAACTAGTATGACATAGTTTAGATGTTACTGCCTATTCTCTGTGTTTGTTGGAGGGAATCTGGTTACTTGGAGAAGTAAGAAACAAACTATTGTTGCCAAGTCGAGCGTTGAGTCAGAGTATCGGGCTATGGCTCAAACTGCTGCAGAGATGATGTGGATTAAATCTGTGTTGACTGATATCCAAGTGAAAGTCTAATAACGTATGGAGATGATATGTGATAATGAAGTTGCTACTTATATTGCTAATAACTCAGTGTTTCATGAACGGACAAAGCATATTGAGGTGGATTGTCACTATGTACGTGACCTGGTCCAGACTGGGTACATTTGTACCAAGCACATAACTTTAGAGAACCAAATTGTTGATGTGATGTGGACTTGGTATGCACCGATCCATGATCCAAGACCCAAGATCCAAACGGATCTCAATACGTGCAGAAGCTTTTTCACTAAAATGAATCCGAACAGGACTCTGGGAAACAGGTTTTTGAGACCCGTGCGCACTGTTTCGACAGAAGCGGTCCAAAAAAAAGTTGTGCGTGACTCGCACACCTTTCCAACGAATCCAAAATCACTGGATTCGGATCAGAAATGTTTGTTCCACAGACTCAAAACCGGGACTAATAGTCAAATCTGTGATAGGCTCTCTGGGTTCGGTGGACAGCATGTTCGGAGAGGTTTCCGACTCCTCAGGTGAAGGAGTTTGCGAAAACTCCCAACAGATGAACTGAAAGTCAGATCCTGAACTTTCCAGATAGCTATGGCTCGCAAAATTTGAGCAATCCTACGTGCCTCTACTGAATTTTAAAATCCCTGACGAACTAGTTGTTAACTAGCCTAACCTGATAAAGGGGGTTCTAGTTGACCACGTAAATCACCTCGGATTCGGGCATGCAGATGAGGGTTTCAGAAGAAACACCAAACTTCACTATTGTGTGGATGAATGTTAGCTAACCAGACTAACTTTCAGATTTTGATTTCACACCATACATATTCAGATATTCAAAAATTAAGAAGCCATACACAGAATGCTATAACAGTGAATATTATATTCAGACCTAAGACAAGTACATAAAGATAGATTTTTTTGGATTACTTGCTGGCTGAATCGATTAAAATGTAAAACATGAAAAATTTAGATCCTTGTCTTAGCTTTCTACATAATCAAACGGATCAGATTTTCATGGAGGGAATCATGAGAAATCCCCAAAATACAGAACAGTGTTCTGGACGGGATAGGGTCTGACAGATTCTGTCCGACCGACTACTTGGCAAGGATTTTCTAGGACCCTTCCGGGCGAATCAGGCCGCGACCTCAACAGCAATGTTGTAGGCCCGTGTCTTAGCTTTTCAGAAAGCAAAAGAATACCGGAATCGGACCAGCATCTTAGCAGATACAGTCGATTATTTGGAGTTGACTCTGACAACTCCAGAACCGGGAATCCGATTTTTTGACAGAAAACGAAATGGATAAAACCCTATGCTCAAAATCAAAACATGGCTAAAGATCACCTTAAATATCATAAAAAACTGGTAAACACTCAGTACATGGCCAACAATCAATTAGTTTTCCAGTTTGCAATCGATGAGCAAAAATCTTAGCAATTAGCAACAAAAACGAGTAGAAAGGAACAAAACCAAGCACAATAATCGGATGGATCAAGAGGGAGAGTTGTTGGACAACAGCCACCGTCTCATGCCCTTGCACAACAGCCCGTTGCAACCTTCCAACCTCCAGCACCCTCAAGTTAGTGCTGCCACAATCAGCCACTAACCGAACCACACACTAACAATGTCACTCCTCCAAATTCGAGTTTTCATTTCACCTTCTTCCTTGATGTCGTCAACAGGAAACTTGTCTGGAACTTTAACGGCTTAACCGAGTCAAATCAAGCCAAATGGTAAACAAAAAACTTGTAGAGCACGATCTTAGCTTTCCAGAAAGCTAAAGATCATGCAATTTGAACCAGTATTCACCCTTTGAATAGCATCTTCCCCTCCCTCATCGTCATTTCGAATTTCTTTCTAAAAAACAAGAAGACCTCCTCCATGGTCGACCCCATGGGCTCTTAAGCTCTGTTGGAGGGTAGAATGATGATGCCACCCCCAGCTCCAATCACACCAAAAGGGGGGTGGGCTTCTCCAAGGTGCCGCCCACTTGCTCAATGCATGGGCTTCTTTTGAAAATGGGCATCGTTGCCTCACCAACAACCCTTTTTGACCTTCTATGGTCAAACTGATTTCAAATGAGGGTTATAGAGGTCTAATCAAGGTGGCTCCATCTATGGTTTGGGCTGAATTGGATCTTGGATAAGATCCAAGATCCAAATGATGCTTTTGCTCCAAAAACCCTTCACGATATTGTTTTTTTTTTAAATCGGAAAAAAAAAAAGAATACCCTGAGTACCCCATACACCCTCTAATGCCGCAAAACAATCCTACAGGGCACTAGAACTATCCGGATCCGTAGAATCCAGCACCTAAAAATATAAATAAAAATTACATAAAATAGAATACATAAAAAAAGCATAAATGATTCCAGACATACAAAATGGAATCAAACATAGAAATACAATTTCTGAGAAAACAAAATATCCTAGAAATTAGAACATGATATTCAAAATGGATCTGGATACGCGAAGATCCAATTGGACCCAGATGGTCCTGCATGATTGGATCTGCCACAGATCGCATCCCAGATCGAATCTGATAGGTTAGATATGGATCCAACTTTGCCTTCAATGCGTGGATCTTCAGGATGCTCTGCATCATCCTTTCCTGGGTCGAAAGGCTTCATCCTCGGAGCCTTGTTCTTCTCATGCGAAGCTCCATAATCCCTACAAAGATTCAAAATAAAATCAACGCAGAGTCTGTCCACAGGAAAAATAAATGTACTATGCAATGTAGACAACATCAGATATATACTTAAACCATTATGCATGCTCAGCAAATATTGTAAATTGCTATCAGATATTAACACATTAACATTTTTATCATGCAAGGCAAACATACTTGGGTTTTACTCAAATATTCACATGGATTCTCACAAATATTTATGGTTTGACTAAAAACATGCAAATTAACATTCCTTGCACAATCTAATTCAGACGAATTAGATTGAAACACAAAATTTTTCAGGACTTGATATTTAATAATTTGACCATGTATCAGGGCTCTAATGATTGCAACAAAATTCAGATCAGTCACAGATAAAAATTGTCTATGTATCATGCTAATAACAATATCAAACTTCACTCAGAGAGTTTTGCAATCATAAGACAATTCATTTTGAAAATAAGCAACACAATATAATAATAGAGCAAAATTACTATCGGAATTTATCAATGATACAGAAGTACGATTATCAACAAAATCCTGATGGTCATAAAAAAAAATTAGAGTTTTCATGTTTGTCATTTCTAATGTATTTGTCTTGGAATTTTCAAACAAGTCAACAAGAGACATTTCATTTTGAGCTTCTAAATTTTCATTTCCTAAAAGCTCCTTGTCACACATCTCTATCGAATTTTCAATACTATGATAAGGCTTTTCAATTTTGACATTTTTATCGAAGATGAATTCACTAATGAGACTTGACGGATCAATATTGACAATCATGTCAAACGCATCTCGAGGCAAAATCATATCTTCTATAGGCTTATAAAATTTCTCGTAGATTGGATCGTCAAGACTAACATAGGATTGGTCTTCTAGAGGTTTTATTTCCTAAAATGATGAGATGTGAGGCATCTCTTCATACATCATTTCTAACACTAGTTCAGTAATAAATCCATGCATAAGAACATCCTCAATTTCAAGTGAGGGTTCCTTCTCAATTTCATCAGACAACGCATCGAATGCTATATCGAGGATAGGTTCCTCTTAATTCTCCTCATCGAATATCGGGTCACCTACAATTTCATGAAAAGGCTCCTCAGGAGAATCCTTTATGGAAATGCTATGAGTGCGACTGATTTCATCACACTGGGACTCTTTTTCGTGATCCGAATCAATTTCAAAATCGCCGCCTATGACCTTTTGGATTTTCGAAGATTCTAAGTCACAAGAAACAAAATTTTCTTCATCCTCGCAACTCACATACGAGGCTTCCTCTAACCTAAATCCAACATTAATATTCTTGAATGAGGTGGGGTTGGGTCATAGACTAACGGCTGAGACGGGCTTACGAGGGCCATGCCTCCATTCTCTATGCAAAGAGTTCGCATAGTTGGACTTTAGATTTGGAGTTCTAGGCTCTCGATTAGATCTCCATGGAGGATCCAACTGACAACACGAGTATGAATATCGATGTGGGTCAGACCCACGAATGGAATCAGACCTCTAAGATTCGAGCAGATCAGGTCTGTGACGACGGTATTCCCCTAACTCCAGTTCACAAAGTCTAAATTTTATCCTTGTCATCCGAGTTTTTTTCAGTGAGCAATTGACTTTGCAAAAACCTCGTTTTCTTATCCCGTTCTGACTCAAATTCATCATCAGAGTCATAAGAAAGTGTTCTATGCATTCCTCGAGAAACGCATTGACTTCGCTCGAATGGCTTCTCTTGCTCCTTGGTAAAATCTTTTATTTTATGATGAAGATCATCAATTTGATGCTGCAAGGTTCGAGTTCCATCCCTAAGGTTGCAAATGTCCTTTTCAGGGATATGCTCGCTTCGACTCCTATATCCGGTTCGCCCAGACAATGTGCATGGATCCTAAAAAAAAAATTGACCTTCCCACTACAACGAGGATCGTGCCAGATTGAGAAATCCGGCAAACCTCGCTCTGATACCAAAATGATGTGGACTCGGTATGCACTGATTCATGATCCAAGACCCAAGATCCAAACGGATCTCAATACGCGCGGAAGCTTTTTCACTAAAATGAGTTCGAACTGGACTATGAGAAACAGGGTTTTTGGGACCCGTGTGCTCTGTTTCGACAAAAGCGGTCCAAAGGAAAATTGTGCGTGACTCGCACACCTTTCCAACAAATCTCAAATCACTGGATTCGAATCAGGAATGTCCACTCCATGAACTCAAAATCGAGACTGATAGTCAAATTTGTGACAGGCTCTCTGGGTTCGGTGGACAACATGTTCGAAGAGGTTTCTAACTCCTCAGGCGAAAGAGTTTGCGAAAACTCCCAACAGATGAACTAAAGGTCAGATCCTGACCTTTCCAGAAAGCTATGGCTCACAAAAGTTGAGCAATCCTACGTGCCTCTACTGAATTTTAAAATCCCTGACGAACTAGTTGTTAACTAGCCTAACCTGATAAAGGGGGTTCTAGTTGACCACGTAAATCACCTCGGATTCGGGCATGCAGATGAGGGTTTCAGAAGAAACACCAAACTTCACTATTGTGTGGATGAATGTTAGCTAACTAGACTAACTTTCGGATTTTGACTTCACACCATACATATTCAGATATTCAAAAATTAAGAAGCCATACACAGAATGCTATAACAGTGAATATTATATTCAGACCTAAGACAAGCACAGAAAGATAGATTTTTTTGGACTACTTGCAGGCTGAATCGATTGAAATGTAAAACATGAAAAATTTAGATCCTTGTCTTAGCTTTCTACAAAATCAAACGGATCAGATTTTCATGGAGGGAATCATGAGAAATCCCCAAAATACGGAATATTGTTCACAGTGTTCTGGACGGGACAGGGTCTGACAGATTCTGTCCGACCGACTGCTTGACGGGGATTTTCTAAGACCCTTCCGGGCGAATCAGGTCGCGACCTCAACAGCAATGTTGTAGGCCCGTGTCTTAGCTTTTCAGAAAGCCCAAGAATACCGGAATCCGACCAGCATCTTAGCAGATACAGTCGATTATTTGGAGTTGTCTCTGACAACTCCAGAACCGGGAATTCGATTTTTTGACAGAAAATGAAATGGATAAAACCCTATGCTCAAAATCAAAACATGGCCAAAGATCACCTTAAATATCATAAAAAACTGGTAAACACTCAGTACATGGCCAACAATCAATTAGTTTTCCAGTTTGCAATCGATGAGCAAAGATCTTAGCAATTAGCAACAAAAACGAGTAGAAAGGAACAAAACCAAGCACAATATTCGGATGGACCAAGAGGGAGAGTTGTTTGACAGCAGCCACCGTCTCATGCCCTTGCACAGCAGCCCGTTGCAACCTTCCAACCTCCAGCACCCCAAGTTAGTGCTGCCACAATCAGCCACTAGCCAAACCACACACTAACAATGTCACTCCTCCAAACTCGAGTTTTTCTTTCACCTCCTTCATTGATGTCGTCAACAGGAAACTTGTCTGGAACTTTAACGGCTTAACCGAGCCAAATTAAGTCAAATGGTAAACAGAAAACTTGTAGAGCACGATCTTAGCTTTCCAGAAAGCTAAGAACATGCAATTTGGACCAGTATCTAGAGAGATACGGCCAAAATATAGGGACTGTATTTACCCTTCGAATAGCATCTTCCCCTCCCTCATTGCCATTTCGAATTTCTTTCTTAAAAACAAGAGGACCTCCTCCATGGTCGACCCCCATGGGCTCTTAAGCTTTGCTGGAGGGTGGAATGATGATGCCACCCCTCAGCTCCAATCACACCAAAAGGGGGGTGGGCTTCTCCAAGGTGTCGCCCACTTGCCCAATGCATGGGCTTCTTTTGAAAATGGGCATCATTACCTCTCCAACAACCCTTTTTGACCTTCTATGGTCAAACTGATTTAAAATGAGGGTTATAGAGGTCCAATCAAGGTGGCTCCATCTATGGTTTGTTACGACAACGAAGCCGTATATGATATTTCCAGAACTAGATTTTGATGATGAACAAGTGAATCAACTGCATTTCAGCTAAGGCAATGAAGAAAGATGACAAGAATTAAAGAATTCAATGAAGAATCTTTGAAGACAAATGTGCAAATGTAAATTTCATTAAATGTCTTAGATTCTTGTAAGAGTCTTACTTAGAGTGCATATTTTAATTGCATTTTATCTAAAAAGTCTTTAGAAAAACTTTTCTAAAAGAACCCTTCATGAAAATCGTTTTAGAAAACTCTTTACTTAATTTTTCATATTTATTAGTCGACTAACAGACTCACTAGTCGACCAACTTTTTCGCGCCAAATTTTCAAAGCAAAAACGTCAACTTTCTGATTAGTCAACTAATCAACTCTTAGTCAACCGGACATAATGTTTGATTTCTGAAAATTTAGCAAGAGTCGACTGAAGGTTTTCTTAGTCGACCGGACAGAATGTTTGTTTTCAGAAAAATTTAGCAGGAGTCGACTGAAAGGTTTTTCAGTCTACTGATGATTTTCATCAGTCGACTAACTTTTCTTTAGTCGACTAAGTTTCAAACTCCAGATTTTAAAACGGTTCTGTTAAACACAGTAGTCGACTGACGATAACTGTCAGTCTGCTAATATTTGATTTTAGTCGACTAATATTGTCGTTTTCCTGTAACTTTTAAAAGGTGTGTCTTCATTTTTCAAATGAATTGACCATTCAAAAGTAACTGTTTTGACACTCTTTCATACCCTCAACGTATGAAATCTTTCAACTATAAATAAGAGTGCATTCCACACTCAAATACATCGAATTACATTGAATTACAAAGATCGAATTCTTTGCTTTTCACTCCTATTCATTCAAGTATTCGTTTTCTCACTCACTTGATATTTTCACTCCGATTTTTCACTCAAATTCTTTTGAGAGATAGTGAATTCATGAGTTGAGTATTTCAACAACCTTAGAAGCCAATTGCATTTCATCTGCATTTATAAGAAAGGTTCGTACGTTGATTGTAAATTTTCTTACTTATATTTTTCTGTAAAAGGAAATGACTCATTGGTTTAAAGAAGTTGTTTGCTTTCAGTAGATTTGTTACTGAAAGTGGGACCGGATTTGGTCTGTATATTATTGTGGTGACACAAGGTTGATAGTGGAAATCTCAAGCGGGTTTTGCTTGGGGACTGGATGTAGGTCAGGAAGACCGAACCAGGATAAAATCTTGTGTTCTTTGTATGATTGCTGTGTGAATTTCAAAATCCTTCAAAATTCCAAAGACGTTATTTAAAAGCACTATTCACCCCCTCCCCTCTAGTGCTCGTTGCCTCAATCCTACAGCACTTTCATGGTTTGGGCTGAATTAGATCTTGGATAAAATCCAAGATCCAAATGATGCTTTTGCTCCAAAAACCCTTCACGATATTGTTTTTTTTTTAATCAAAAAAGAAAAAAAGAAAACTATCCTGAGTACCCCATACACCCTCTAATACCGCAAAACAATCCTACAGAGCACTAGAACTATCCGGATCCGTAGAATCTGGCACCTAAAAATAAAAATAAAAATAAAAATTGCATAAAATAAAATACATAAAAAAAACATAAATGATTCCAGACATACAAAAAGGAATCAAACATAGAAATACAATTTCTGAGAAAACAAAATATCCTAGAAATTAAAACATAATATTCAAAACAGATCTGGAGACGCGAAGATCCAATTGGACCCAGATGGTCCTGCATGATTGGATCTGCTACAGATCGCATCCCGGATCAAATCTAATGGGTTAGATATGGATCCAACTTTGCCTTCAATGCGCGGATCTTCAGGATGCTCTGCATCATGATGTCTTCACTAAACCCCTAGCTAGTTCAAATTTTTCAAAATATTGTGACAAGTTGAGCATTATTGATATATATGCTTCAGCTTGAGGGGGAGTGTTGAGAAGCAGTCACTGTATATATGTATATGCATTAAGGGTAGTTTGGTAACTATTTAATAGGTTGGGTCTATCGTATATTTTATTGTAGCAAAGGGCATTATTATAAATAATTTATTCCTATCTAATCTCTCTATTTAAGTGAGATTAGACCTAATGAGAGTTAATGATTCTTTCTCTCTCCCTCTTCCTCTCACTCTCTCTCTTTTCTAGTTTACTTTAAACCCTAGCCGACTTCAACAATAACTAACCTTTGTTTTAGAAATTGTTCCCTGTGTTTATTTGTTTGTTTTGTGTTTTTGTGTTTTGCACGTAAGGCTTCTTGTGCAAGGAGCCCTCAAAAGATCCCCTTAGGGACGTGCCCCTTGAGAAAGGGACCCTTAAGCCTGAAAATTACAAATTTTTGAGTTAAATATTTTGGGGTGTTACAGCTTTGGTATCAGAGAAAGACAAGAATTATAATTCATGGCCCTCCCAGCGACCCTGTAATGGCTCTTTAAGTATGTTGTACTTAAGTTCATAGTAGTACTTGAACGAAGTCAATTAAATTTTTATATGTATATAAGAAAGAACACAAAACATGTATTAGTGATATCATTATTAAATTCGTGGATTAGAACTTTGTTTTGTTTCCTTTGTTTGAATAGATGGCCTGGGCAAATAGGTGTAACGACATAATGCGTAATAACCTCGATTTTTTTTCATTAATTACTTAAATTTATCTTAAAATAATATATATTTTTCTGAATTTAAACTGGGATCCACATTGCGGATTCAGGATCCACAAAAGAACCGTATATATATATATATATATATATATATATATATATATATATATATATATATATATATATAACGCATGGATCTGCAGTTGGATCCATTTGGATCCGACCTTCGGATCCACTCCGCAAAGCTATCGCGGGTCCCGGATCACGATCTTGGAACCGGACCCAGCCTGTACCTTACAAAAAAATGTAATATAAGGCAACCCGATACGGGTTGCCCGATAAAACGAAGGTGGTTAGGGTTCAGAGTGAACCCTCACCCCCGCAAGGGGAAATCGCAAAGAGGGAGGGGGTCGGTGCGCAGCCGCCGGCAGGACGGTGTGCTCCTGCCTTTTCGGGGATCACCGTCCTCAAATAGGGGTTCCGAACCCCTTCTCTTCCACCCTCTGCCTCTCATCTCCCTCTCGTTTTCTTTCTCCTCCCACTCTCTTTTCCTCCCACACTCTGTCTTCTCTCTCTCTGTTTCCCGTCTCTCTATCCCTCGCCTTCTCGTTCTCCCTCTCGATCTGTGCTCGGCAGTAGAGCCTTCGATGCCGACGAAACCTCCCAATCGCGGCAGCCTTCTCCCTCTCGTCGAAACAGGTAGGTCCTAATGTCTTCTTTCTTCGGGTGTACCGGTTGTCAAGCATGAACTGGGTTGCCGTGAGAATTCAAATCGGAAAAATTTGGGGATCTCAATCGGACAGGGTAGGTCTTGAGGTTATCTGACATACCATATTAGAGGTTGTGTTTTTGGGTTACCGTTAAACCCAAATCTAAAAAAAATGGAAATTTAGGTAGAGGAGGAGTTCTTTGCTCGATAATCTGCCAATACCAGAAATTTTTCTCTGGTAGGACCGATTAGCAAGAAAACAAGCCCTGTGAACTATGCCATACCTGTTTTACATGGATGCTATAATGTTGGAATAATTTAGAGTTCCTGACCTACGGGTGGAAGTTTTATTTTTTAAATCTGCATAATTTTAGTAGACTATATTTCGTTTTTCACATATTATCCTAGAATAAAAATTGTGTCGGCTGAAGGGACAAAAAAAAAACGGGGTCTGGTTGTTCTGTATAGACACGTAGATATTTTGGTTTAAGCATATACATGCGAAATTATAACTCCGGAAGAGGTTGAAGCTCCATCATGCTAAAGTACGCACTCATTTATTTTAGCCACAGTGTTAGCATCAAAAGATGGATCGTGGTTGACACCCTTTTCTTTTATTATGAGAGTCCGAACATCTGGTTTTGACCAGCCTGGTGAACTGACATTGAAGTTTGAACTGAAATTGTTGATTTCTTTTCCTGTTGATCGTGATTTGCATGTTCTTGACAATACATGTTATGACTAGAAGTCGAAATGCCTAATAAATTGGTTAAATTGATTTGAAATCGATGAACTAAGCACTTATAGGAATATATATATATATATATATATATATATATATATATATATATATATATATATACATATGGTGCTATAATTCTGTATCAGATTTTGGAAATGACTTAGTCTCTTATGTCTACCTTTTTTTGTATAAAGGTTCAAATCTGATAATCGATAACAAAACCAATGGGGGCTCCGCTTGTCTGGTAGAGGTCGCTAACCCTAGCATGCCTAAAACTCTGAGCTAAAGAATTTCACATCCCTGTGTTCGGCAGACACCCCGACAACCCCCGCTTGAGCCGTTCCTCGCCATCGGTATCCTTGAGCTTTTCCCTTCAAGCGTCGATTTTGAGGTACGGGTTCTTTCTTTTGAATCATGTGAAAAATCGAATACTGATTCGATTTTCATGCAATATTTAGTGCAAATCCATGGTTAAAGAGTGATTCTATGTGTTCACTCTAGATTACATGGATGTGGATCCATAGATCCTCTTTTATATGGGTGTTTTTTATTCTTTACAACAACAAAAAAAACTCGGTGTAGGAGGTTTTTATACAAAAACAGACTCATATTGGGTTATGATCGAGATTTATGCTTGTATATATATATATATATATATATATATATATATATATATATATATATATATATATATATATATATATATATATACCTTAATCTGTATTTTCTGTTCTTGAATTGGGTTCATGCTGGATATAGTTTGAATGGCTTGATCGATGCTTATAAAACTGATTTTGTTTAGGCATAGTTAAGATCAATGCGTAGGTGGTGATTAGATTTGCAAAATTGTTTTCAAGTTCATTGATTCAGCAAATTGCATATGGCTATATATAGATTCTCATATGAAAAGTGTTCATGTTATTTCCTGGTTTACATGTGTTAAAGATTTAGTTTTTCTTTCTACACATGTGAATGTATGGACATGTGCATGTATTTTGGTTCTCGAGACATGTTAAGATTTGGAATTATTTATATGCTTTGACTTGATGTGACGTGCTTAAGCATCATACTATATGAAGTTTGTTTCAAATGCATATGCATACATGCATTGATGTGTGTTTCGCATGTACATAAATGCATGAGTTGTTCACTTGTCCCAATTGAGATGATTCATGAGTGAATGCATGTATGTGGAATGATTTCATAAAGGCACATGCACATGAATGGTGAACACATGCATATGGATGTGACATATCATGCACACGGTTAAATTGACATATATAAATATGCATTTTGAAGCATGTTGACCTCATTGCATACATTGCAAGTTATGGTTTTTGTGTATGATGCATCGATGGTTTAAATGAATCATCACAGGCCTGGAGAGCCTTGAGCTTTGATTTCTCTTTCTTTAATTGTTTAAATGTATCGCAAAAATCACATTTATATTATGGTTTTAATTGCGTTGTTCTATTGTTGCCATGGGTGGTAGACCGTGAAGAGATGCACATGCTGATTTGCGAGCTTATGGTTGCATGCTGATTTACAAGCTTATATTATTAATTTTGCATGTTGATTGTAAATGTAAATGAGATGAATTAATAACAGGATAAAAAAAAGTAAAGAACAGTGTAATTTATGTTTTCTTGATGTCCCTTCTTTAGTATGGGAATCTTGGATGTTGCGGTTTGGGGAAACCGCGAGGATACAAAAACTCTGTATGCATTGTTTTTGCCCCTTAACCCGATATTGAGGTTCTTTCTCTTGGCCACGGCTTTAGAAAGAGTCTGTCACTTTGCCTGGGGTGGTGTGTTTGACACAGCTGTTGTTGTTTTGGTATACCAAGAAAGTGGCGCCAATGGATGCTGTTTTTTATGGTGTCCCCGACATTCGATGTTGTTTTCTAATATTTCGATGGATGGTGTTGTTTCCTAATATCGGTTGAGGGCTAAGTTTGGAACTCAATAATAAAATACAAATTGTGTGATAAGCTACCCTGAAAACCTAACTTGACATCGGAGATTTTACCCGTTTGGTGTATCCACGGGCAACGGTAATTAAAAAGAGGAACTTAAATTGTATGCATTTAATAGGACATGCATATGGAAAAAGAAAACTTTAATAAAAGATAATGAAATGTTCATGCATTGCACATAAATCATGCATATTCCTGTTATGCATTAGAACATGCATATGTTATCTGTTTTCTTAATTGTTACATGTTGGTGGATGCATGATGTTTAATCTCTAATGTTTCGCTTACTTAAATTGTAATCTCTGTTATTGCTTAAATGATTCTTCCTGCTTAGAAATTGTTCTCTGTTGCATGAATGCTTAAATTGAATTATGTAATTGTCAACATTGCATTCCTCTAAATTATTGCATGAGATCTTATCTGTATTCTTTAGCTCACTTGTTTCATTAAAAGTACATATGCTCAGGATTTCGGTTCTAACACCCTACTTCTATGGTTTTTCGCAGTCGCAGATGATCAGTGAAGCGACTGGTTTTTGGGAGAGTTACGAGTGTCACGTTCTTGCTGGACGGTTCACAGAGGGACAGTATGGCTCAGTTTTTCGTTATTTACTTTTATGTCATTTAAATAACTTTGATATGTCTCTTGCAAATATTGCTTAAACATTTTTTCTTTCAAATAAATGAATAATGGTTTGGTTTGGTATGGATGATAAGTTTAAGCTCTATTGTGGTGTGTGTGGTTATCTAATTGGGAGTGGAACTATAAAGGCACCGGATCTTTGAGAATATTTCTGCAATGGTTTTAAAAAAAACAACGCATTTTCAAGGGGTATGAGTTGGGGTTATTACATAATGGACACCCTGAACAACCTAGCCGAGGTTGTAGGACAGCAAGCCACCGCTATGCAATAGATGTGAGCGAATTTGCAACAGGTGGGCACATGACAAACTGATTGCAAGGGGTGGCGTGTCCTATAAAAAGTTTATGGATATGGATCCACCTGCCTTTTCGGGAAAAACAGATCTAGAAGTGGCGAAAAAATGGTTGTGAGAGATCGAATGGATCTTTCAGGTGCTCGAGGTTCCAGAGGACCGTTAAGTCAACTTTGGGACCTATAGACTGAAGGAACATGCAGAGAAGTGGTGGGAGACCACTCACGAGGTTAGATTCCAAAAAGGACTGATGACCTAGGTTTAGTTCGTAGAGGTGTTCAACGCCTCCTATTTTCCCAAGCCCATGCGAACCAAGAAGATGCAGGAGTTCTTTAACCTACAGAGGATGACTCATCGTTGGCAGAATACATCACTAAGTTTCATAGCTTGGAACGATATTGTCCCAACGTTTACACGACCGATGAAGACAGGGCGATGAAATTTGCCCGTTGATTGAAGGTGGGTTTGAGGAACCGTCTGTACACTTGAGGGCCGAAAACACTGGACGAGGATATACATGTGATAAATATATATATATATATATATATATATATATATATATATATATATATAAGTCTATTAGTTCCAAAATATCGATGAAAATTAGTAAATTAACCTTAGAGGCTGTTGTCGGTTTTGAGCAGGTTGCTACCCTGCTAAACAATGACTGGAATAAAGGACAAAAAGCTCAGATTGATCGAACTGGAGTCCAGAAACCAACCTTCAAAAAGAGGTTTGGCGGGAAGAAGTTTACCCCACCGGCGAAAAAACAAAAGCATAATGGGAGAAACAAGCGGCGGCAAGTGCAGAACCAGCGATGCCAGAAGTGTAACCACTTTCACCCCAAACAGCAGTGTCCCCGAGAGACCGATGCATGTCTCTACTATAGAAAGATGGGACACTACATCAAAGAGTGTTGCAAGAAGTAAGCTGATGAAAATAGGTGTGTGACCGAAGGATCACATCAGCAGCAGCAGCCGCAGCAGCCACAGCCGTAAGCAGCACAAAAAAAGGTGGCGGGCACAGTTTATACTACCTTTATGAAGCAGCTGAAGAAGATGGACTTTGTACAAGGTACAGTGTTCGTATCAGGCCAGGCAGCTCTACCTCTGCGACACACTTGTTCATAGCCTTGAATTTTGCTAAACATTTAAGAGTACCTACCGAGTCATTGAAACAAGAATTAGTAGTGTATAACCCGATTGGTTTTAACGAAGTCTATGTGAACTATATATCGGACGTAGATGTAAAATTAGGAGAACAAAGTTTGCTTGCTAATCTATTCCTACTCAATATGACGAAGTATGATGTCATATTGGGCATGGACTAGCTCTTTGAGCATTATGCCAGGTCCTTTGTAGAGAAGGAAAGGTTATTTTGTCATGACCCGGTATGTCTGAGATCGAATTCTGACTTTCGAGACTCGTTCTCAAACACTAAGTAATTTTTGCCCTTAAAGCTCAGACGTACCTTCAGAGAGAGTTGACATTGCATTCCTGGTCAGTGTAACAAGAATGGAAACCAAACAAATACCAATTGAGGATCTGGATGTCGTTCGCGATTATCCCAATGTATTTTCAAAGGAACTTTCAGGACTTCGTTCACACTGTGAGTTGGTGCTGGGAACGATGTCGATTTCTAGGGCACCTCATCGTATGGCACCAGCGGAACTGGAAGAACTAAAGAAGCAGCTACAAGAGTTAATGGAACGTAGATTAGTGCAACCAAGTGTATCACCTTGGGGAGTGCCGGTGTTATTCGTCGAAAAGAAGACGGGTTCGTGAGGTTATGCATAGACTTTAGAATGCTTAACCAGGCTATGGTGAAGAACAAGTATTCCTTGCCCTGCATAGAAGACTTGTTCAACCAGATATAGAAGGCTAAGGTTTTTTCAAAAATTGACCTGAGGACTGGCTACCATCAGCTCAAGATAAAAAATGAAGACATTCCGAAGATAGCATTTCGGACGAGGTATGTCGTTCAGACTCACAAACACCCCAGCTGCTTTCATGGATCTGATGAATCGGGTATTAAGGCCATACTTGGATACTTTTATGATTATTTTTATCGATGACATCTTGGTGTACTCCGAGAATGTAGAGCAACATCAAGAACATTTTTGCTCAGTTGTACGCCAAATTCTCAAAATGTGAATTTTGGCTCGACGAGGTCATGTTCTTAGGACATGAAATCTCAAAGGATGGGGTCTCAGTGGATCCAGCAAAGGTGAAATTGCTTAACTCTACTGAAAGTTTTCTTGCTATCCTATCATTTTAATAAATCTTGATAATTACATTTCAAATATTTTAATACGTTGAAGTAGTAATGAATTGGGTACAACCGAAAAAAGCGAGATCCAGAGTTTTCTCGGTCTGACAGGATATTATATGCGATTTATACAAGACTTTTCACGGATCGCTATGCCCATGACGAAACTTCTAAGAAAGGGAGTGAAGATTGAGTGATATGAAAAATGTGAAGAGAGTTTTCAGAAGCTAAATGTAAAACTCACTACGGCACCAATTTTGGCCTTGTGATCGGGGAACGGTGGTTTTGTAGTTTATACAGATGCATATGGTACTGGCTTGGGTTGTGTATTAATGCAGCATGGGAAAGTTATTGCATATGCATCACGACAGTTGAAAACTCATGAAAGGAATTATCCGACCCACGATCTTGAGTTAGCGGCAATAGTATTTGCCTTAAAAGTTAGGAGACATTACCTGTACGGAGAACAATTTGAAGTATTCACGGATCATAAAAGTTTGAAGTATTTGTTCTCACAGAAAGAGCTGAACATGCGGCAAAGAAGAAGGTTGGAATTCATAAAAGATTATGAGTTCACCATTTCTTATCACCCTGGGAAAGCAAATGTGATAGTCGATGCCCTTAGCCACAAGATTGGAGGTACATTGGCTAGTTTGGTGAGTACAGGGTGGAATCTGGTAGCAGACTTTGTGGAGTGGAAGCCACTTTCAAACGACCAAGGTGCAGTAAAATTAACAAGTCTGACGGCTCGACCAGAAATCCAAGAGAGAATAATCACTAAGTAGAAAGAAGACCCTCAGTACATAAAAATGGAGGCACTTACCCAGCACGAGAATACTTGTTTTCAGCTCAAAGAAGATAGAAGCATATTGATATGAGAGCAACTATGGGAGCCAAATAACTCTAAATTGAGAGAAGAGCTACTAGAAGAGGCTCACAAGAGTAAATACACCATTCACCAAGGCAGTACCAAGATGTTCAAGGACCTACAACGCAGGTACTGGTAGAATAACGGACTTTTGGACAAATTGTATAGTGATTAAGTAGTTTATTATCTTTTTTACTCAAATTAATGGTATAAAACTTGAATTATGTTTTTAGATGTCTTAAAATGCTTAACTTGCCAAAAAATCAAAATCGAGCACCAGAGACATTGGAGAACAATACAGTTGACGGAGATTCCCCAGTGAAAGTGAGAGGATATTATGATGAATTCTGTGATGGGTTTGCCACGAACCCGTAGACATGATGATGTTATTTGGGTTGTTGTCGATTGGCTTACTAAATCAATGCACTTTTTGCCTATTCGAAAGGGACAATCCCTTGAGACTTTGACAGATTTATACATTAAATAGATAGTGTGACTGCACGGAGTTCCTATCTCGATCATCTCTAACCGAGACCCCTGATTCACATCTCGATTTTGGGGTCAGTTGCAGAAAGCCTTGGTTACAAAATTGAAGTTTAGCATGGCTTTTCATCCTCAAACTGATGGTCAGTCAGAAAGAATGATACAAACTTTAGAGGATACGTTATGTACCTGCATGTTGGACTGGAAGGGTGGGTGGGATGTTCACGTGGTGCTAGCTGAGTTTGCTTACAACAACAGTTATCATGCAAGCATCATAATGGCTCCTTTTGAAGCATTGTACGGGCGACCCTGCAGATCACTGATACATTGGGATGAGGTTGGCGAGAGAACAGTGGAGTCACCGATGGTATTCCAACATTATACTCAGCAGGTACAGATGATACGAGACCGTTTGCGCACTGCTCAGAGTCGGCGAAAAAGTTACGTTGATCAACGACGCAGAGAACTCACCTTCGAGGTGGGGGATTCTGTCTTTATAAAGGTGTCGCCGACTAAAAGTGTGTTTAGATTCGGTAAAAAAGGTAAACTGAGTCCGGAATATGTTGGACCATTTGTGATATTGGAGCGGATTGGTGAAACGGCTCACCGAGTGGAGTTGCTTCCTCAGTTTGCAAGGATTCGTAATGTCTTTCATATATCGATGGTGAGGAAATACATACAGAACCCCTCTCATGTGATCCAGTCCGAGGACGTAGATGTACAAGAAGACTTGACAACAAAGGAGAGACTAGTGGAAATTGTGGATCGTAGAGAACAAGTGCAGTGAAACAAGACCATCTACTAGTCACGGTCTTGAAGAATGTACTTGAGAACCCGAGGTGGAATGCGAGACAAGTACCCCCATTTATTCAATTAGTATGTGTAATAAATTTCGGAGACAAAATTCTTTTAAGAGGGAAAGGACGTAAAACATGTGAAATTTCAACATTAATTTAAATAAATAAAAGTGAAATTTCTTCATATCAGATATACTATTAAATAGAATAAAATTGATCCAAATGGGTCTTGGATCCGAATAAAGTCATATGGATCTAGTATACAGATTTGGATATGGTAATTGGATCTAGATCTTGGATAGATCCGAAATCCAATTGGAAATTAGAGTTGGATTCTTAGAGATCCAAAATATTATGAGATCCAAATAGGATCCGAGATTTACTAGGAAACCAGAGTTGATACAAAAGAAATATATAGATATAAATTATAATAAAAGAATAATTTATGGTATAATATTGTGGATAGGGTGACACACCCCTAGTGGGACCCACCTAACTGAAAGAAAGGGGGTACTCGATCTCTGTATTTGCCTCTCACGAGAGAGAGAGAGAGAGGAAGAGAGAGAGAGAGAAATTGCATAGATTAGTCAATTGTGGCTACGCATCTCATTCTATTAATATGTAAAACAAACATTACTAGGGTACAGAAGTACCCCTTAATAACACATTAATTCTACATTACACGCTGATTGGATCTGGATCCGATCCAATATACAAAATGGGTCGGGTTGCGGGTCCTGCATAAATATGATGACTCCTTTTCAGCCTCTCTCAAGTTGTGCATGGTCCTGAACCATGAACAACTTGTCTTTCAGAAACCAAAATTTGTCCTTTGTCAACCCTTTGGTAAGAATGTCAGCAACCTGTTCTTCAGTCGGCACATACATGGGTTCAATCTCTTTATCTTCAACCTTTTTCCGAATAAAGTGTTGATCTATTTCAATATGTTTTGCTCGATTGTGGTCACCGTGAAAATTTTTCATGAAAATTTTTCAGAACCCACGAAACAACAGAGGATATAGCAGTGGATAAGAGGTCACCGTGAAAAATTTTCAGAACCCACGAAACATCAGAGGGTATAGCAGAGGATAAGAGTTCACCGTGAAATATTCTCAGATCGAGATCTGTGATCATGATTCAAGAAGAAAGAAACAGCAGTCGTCGTAAAGCCGAGATCGAGATCGAGATCTTTCACCGTGAAACCGAGGATATAGCAGTTCTTCACTCCGAGTTGTCACGCTGCTCTGATACCATGAAAGAAAGGGGGTACTCGATCTCTGTATTTGCCTGTCACGAGAGAGAGAGAGAGAGAGAGAAATTGCATAGAAGGTGCTTAGTCAATCGTGGCTACGCATCTCATTCTATTAATATGTAAAACAAACATTACTAGGGTACAGAAGTACCCCTTAATAACACATTAATTCTACATTACACGTTGATTGGATCTGGATCCGATCCAATATACAAAACGGGTCGGGTTGTGGGTCCTGCATAAATATGATGACTCCTTTTCACTAACAAGACGAAGGGAAAAAAATCAACCTTCCCCTTCTCTTTTGTTTTGAAAGATAAAAACAAATTTAATTAAGAAAGAACTTAAAAGCGGAAAGGATTCAAGTAACTTTGAAAAAGGAATTTTAAAATCGATGGGATGATTCACACGTTTTTAGGAGAAGTCAAGGAATATGAAAGGTGGTCAACAACAATAAAGAAAAAAAATATAGATAGAGAAAGAATTATGGTAAGTTTGAAATAGCCCACACGTTTTATATGTTGAGATTACTCGGGTTGTTGCACGGCTGAAGGCTCCACTCTTACCTATCACGATCCATGGAGGACCCAGACAATTTTTTATGGTTATAAACTTATAACAATTTAACTCTTTTTGTCTGGATCTTTACGTTTTGAGAATTGTAATATTTTGGAATGCGAACATTTTTTAATTCGGTCTTTTCATTTCTGCAATGGTTATGCTTATAGTTTGCAAACTTTAAATCTTTACGTAACTCCGTAATTATCTTAAACCTTAAATAAATTTTGTCTTCCGTATTTTCCTACATGTGAAAATCCTTAAAGTAATAACCTCAATCAAGTTGTTTTTATGGGTGATTATGTACTGGATCTGATACTGGGAGGCTAATATACACTCGTGTTTGCGCTCAGGTGGACCGTCTAGTATTTGGAATGGTTGGAATGTAGCCATAGATGAACTTGTTGACATATTACTTTTAGGAATCATGCAAAATTTTATAATGAATAAAAAGTTTCAAAATTTTCTCAAAATGTTGGGTTTAGGAAAGTTTTAAAAAGGTTGGATTTTTTAGGGACGTTTGAGAAGCCCCCCAGCACCAAGTCTAACCCAGAATTGCCCAAACCTGGCCAAATTTTGTTTATTGTTAACAGCAGAATTTCATCAGACTTGCGCAAGCCCTATCTTGCAAACTGTATGAAATCTCGGGTTGAAATTTAAACCCTAGACTCTTCCATGTGTCTTTTGTCTACCCCTAAAATTTCATGATTTTATGATAACCCAATAAAGAGGAATCAATTTTCTATTCAACCCTGACAGAGCTAAAACACATACTAGAACCAATAATCCCTGAAAACCTGACGTCACTTCTAGAACAAATATCTCCCCAACCTCGTGAAGTTTAACCTAAATTTTGGTCAGGATCTAGTTCCACGTGTATAGAACCTACATTTAGAATTTCATATTTTTTCTGTGGAACCGTTTGGAAGAACCAATTTTCTTCCTAGATCTGTCAGAACCAAACAGAATCTAACTTATCTGACCTACTACCCTAAGTGAATTGAGCCTAAGCCACTTAACTCAAGCCTACGCGTATCAATTGATATCAGAGCAAACCCTATGCCACCCAAGAAACCTCAAAATCAAATCCACGATCCCCTACCACTCACACCCAAAAATGGATCATAACTTTGAACAGTTCAATGTGGCTCCAAGAGCAAGTTTGGTGTCATTGAGAAATGCATGGTCGTGCTTAAAACAAGCATCAACCAAATCACTGAAATGATGCAGCAAATCTAAGGAGGCTTCCAGAACTTTCGACAGGAATTCGTGTTTGCCACAAGGACTGAAAGTTCCCACCATGAGGAGCAAGAAGAGGGTCAACAAGAAGAAGACCCGAACGACGAGGCACAAGAACCAATCTCTTATTTCCAAGCCATCTGGAATAAGAAATGGATTGAAGCCATGAATGATGAAATGAAGACATTACATGAATGCCAAATAATGGGAAGTGGTTAAATGGCCATCAGATAAGAATGTCACAGGCTTAAAATGGGTTTATAAGATTAAGTATAAATCGGAGATCATTAAAAGGTATAAGGCCCGACTTGTTGCTAAGGGTTTTACTCAAGAATATGGCATGGATTATGAAGAGACGTTCAGCCCTGTAGTTAGAATTGGGACAATACGTATCATATTGTCCCTAGCAGTAAATCATGGTTGGGCTCTAAATCAACTTGACATTAAGGATACATTATTACATGGAAACTTGAAAGAAGTCTAAATAGAACAGACACAGGAATACAATGAAAATTATCCAATTGAATATGTGTGCAAGCTTAAGAGGGCAATATATGGGTTAAAACAAGCCTCTTGTTCATGCTTCAAGAGTTTTTCTCTGAAAATATAAAGACATGGTTTCTACAGATCTTCAACCGATCATTTGTTGTTCATTCATAAAGGTAAAGGACATTATGTTTTATAAATAATGAAACACCACACAAGATATCTCCATTGGGAACTGTAGGAACTGAAAGAATACAGCCCCAACAATATCGTCTCTCCTCCTTCGTAACTGCCTTGGATTCACATCGGTACCTGTTCTAACACTTGCATACAAAATAACATGTTCTTGCTTCTGCAACGTGATCAACATGAACCACCTATTGGTGAGAGTCAAAGACGAGATGAGCTCTTGTCAGAGACTCTTGCTTATTTAATAACTAAGTTACACTTGAGCTTAGTCTAGGTCTCATTTAACTAAACAAGCCAAGCCCAAGCTTGAGGTTGAGCTTGTTAATGGTTTTGTGGGCTTGTCATATCAAAGCAAGAAGAGTGTAGCATAAAGAGAGAGAACACAAAATGGAAGCATGAATTAGAGGGAATAGGAAAAAATACAACATATATTAGTTGACCCTCCACTAACTTCCTATCTAAAAATAAGATGAAAAGGGCCCTCTTGGTTAGACTTTTACAGCAGCATTACAGAAAGGAAAATACTGCCTTACAAATAATAAAAAGAACAAGAGAAAAGACCCAACAATAGTGATACACCTATATCACATTTTCCAACACGTTATAGTTCATTAAAAAACAGAAAGATGTACAAAAATGACATTTACAATACACTTCTTCACAAAAGGAAGACACATTCCAGTATTTCTCTCCACTTTCATGGAGGCCCTGAGATCAAAATTTTGTCCCCTCTTTTATTAATGATACTACAGAAAGGATTATGATGAATACCATAACTTGATCCAAGCCAAGCTTGAGGCTGGTACAAGTTGTACAGGCAGAAATAGATGATGCTTAACAGTCATGGTTTCCTCTCTGAACCAATTACAGCAAGCATTGTATAGCATATCGTTTAGTAATAGCATGAAATAAATGGTGAAGACAAAGTTGAATGTGGCAATTAAAATAAGAAGCTTCTAGAGAAAAAAAAGTATTAGGTGCAGAAAAAATTATAATGCAAGGTTCAAGCTACTAACATGTAGGCCTAATCTAAGCCATAAGATAAAAAATTAAAGTTTTCCTCTATGTGACATGGGTACTTCAAAATGCCAGACATACCCATGTCAATGTTGGTACTTCAGGGTGCTGGTACTAATTGCTTCTAGATACTGCTATACATATACAAATCTCTGCATGGGTATGTGCGTGTGTGCATCTGTGTGTGTGTGTGGACACACACTGTCCTTTATAAAAAACACCTGCATCATACCAGTGATACCCATCTCGTTCCGTGCTCCCGAACCCACACCCATCTGACATAGGTGTTCCTTTTACATGATTGAACACTAATTATCTCAGCAAGTGACCTAGAAACAAAGTGAACTACTCATGATAAAGTCATTTGTAAGCTAGTCTTCAACATCCAAAACAAGTCGGGACTTTTAGGTATGTAAGCATATTGATTTAAGCCCATGGAGAAGACCCATAATTTAAATTTCGAAGTACAAGACTCCAAGGTAACATAAGCCAACACATGAGATGGTCCTCGAGAGATTTTAACTTTTAGTTATATTAAGGCAAACAATCTCATGATATTTCCATCTGTTCTCTTTCTTATCCTTCAATAGCTCAATGGATTCATTATGTTTATTTGTGCAAATTTAGAATCAAATCTTTAAGGACAGGTTGAAGAAGAAAAATACATTTTAAGGTGCAGTCAATTCACCAGATAAATGAAGTCAACAAAAAAATGACACCCCACTCATGTGAAACCATTAGCTTGCCATGAAGAACAAAGAAGACGATCACAGATTTTATTTTTTGACATACCTTGGAAATCCTATCAATGCAACACGGCCATGGCCAAATTTGGTAACCTCGAAACCCTCTCCAGCTCCGCTTGATCCCTGATTCAATATTCATGAAGTATATAGTCTCAAAAGTTTTAAATACAATATCATAACAAGAGTCAATGTGATAGTTTCAGCATCCTCTCCCTTTAACAGTGCACACAACCTTCCCTTTTAATCATGATATGACATTTAACGGAATTCGGCATACCTTTGGAGGCTCTAATAGTTGAGTCCTCAACTTAGCTAACTTTGCCTTGAGTTGCCCAAGATGATACTCTGCAAATTTGATCATCAGGTTAAGCCACTTGATAAGATGCTTCCTGAATGAAATGAAGAAATTTGGGAATATGGAGTATAAGTAATTTATAGTTGGAAATGGACATGTCTAAATTTCATGGCTAAAATAACATAGTGATGATGTTTTATTGGTTCTTCCAAAATCAAAAGCATCTTTCTAGATAAAGCTATAAATAAGATGGTTTACTTATTTATAGAACTTTTCTAGAAAATTTGTTTGCTAAGATGACGGCATTGATAATCGGTTTTCATAAGAGTGACCAAGATACAGAATTAAATAATTTTACTATGTATCTATTTTGGCATGACCGTTGAAGATATAGAACCCAATAACTTTGCAACATCTTTTATAACAGAAATCATAACCAGAATGTAGAATTGACATGGATTTCTGGTTGCATTATATATTCAGAAACCATATCAAATGATATGATTTAACTGGATTTGTGCCAGATTTTTCTCGCACTGTTCTTAATCTTGATTTTGTTGTTTCAAAAACACACCCTTACTAGCGCTGTGCAAAACAAAACATATGCCATGGCATCTTGAAGTACGTAAGGGGGTGACAGAAGTTCACATACACTATAAGCTGTGCAAGTGAGTGAGGGAGGGAGTGTGTGTGTGTGTGTGTGTGCGCGCGGGCTTACAGAATTACTAATTAAGGAGTGTAACATCTTTTGATGCTAGATTTTGAACTAAAATGCTACTACACCTGTGGTGCAGCTGAGTTATTTCCCTTCCATTTGACTTACATTGGTTTGAGGTGGAAAGGAAGCAAACTCTCTCTTCTGCAATTGGTCAAATTAGCAAATCACTATCAATTAGGGCATCTCCAAAGGGGATTTGCTATCAATAGCTGAATCTGAACCAAATGTCACAGTCACAGTAAAGGGGTTGCTTGCTTGTTATCCAAAAAGGATTTGAACTTTGGACGGTAACTTTTTACCCATTGATTCCCACCAAATTCAGAGCTTGGACAGGATAAGAATCCTTGGGCACTTCATATGTACAAGGACACCAAATTCAGGATTTCTCTTTATCTTTCTATTAATTGCCAAAAGGAGTTTCTTGTCTAAATTCCTCCCATCGGGAACCATTGAGCTTAAGTTGGCTTTGTAATCGAATCCAGGCGGAAACATTTCCAATTCACGAATTTATTAACTCTTTCAAAAAGGACAAGAAATGCCTTCGTTGAACAGCAATTAGGGACGACCCGTATCAACGACAATCCCACCACTCTCGAAATAGCATCCCCATGTCTTCCCATTACTGATTCTAACTCATTACGCATTTCCATCTGTTCTTTGTTAGTGAATGCCGCTGAGGGTTGGCTGAACCAACAAATTAATCCATTTAAGGATCCACTTTTCATATGAATCAACTAGAAATTGTCTGACTCATCATCCACGCGTCGATACTAACTGAAGTAACATCTCCAAACAGCACAAATGATGATAATAATCACTACAGGAGCCAACAAAGAATATCTGGTAAAACCATAATCCAGAATCCAGAATCTTCACACGCAAAGAGAGAGAGAGAGAGAGAGATTTCATCGAATTCAGTGACATGAAACTCAACGACTATGGATTATTGCGAGTTGTACGAAATCTGGGTAAATCCCAAATTCATTTGAAAAAAAAGTGCATAGGAAAGAGAAGATGAAGGGAGAGGAAACCTGTGGCTTTGTTCTTCTGGGTCCTCGCCATTTCAGCTTCAATCTCCTTTATCCTCTCGATGATACCCATCTCTAGCACAGAAGAAACTCGCCGGAAATCAACTTAGTTGACGGAATTCCTAGCTCTGGTGAGAATTTTGCGCCGGAAACCACTGATCTAAGAGAGGCCGCCCACTGTTGCTGGCTGCGGCAGGGGGTGATATACGCTAGAAGCCTCGCTCTCTTTCTTTTTCATGCCAAGAATGCCCACACTAATTCTGGATTTCACTACATCATCTTTGAACCCAATTTGGTTTCTGAATTCTTGAACGGAAGTAGGATTTTTTTTTAGTTATTGATTTTGATGGAATTCTGGTTTCTTGAATCCATCGTTTGTCGTATGGATTTCGTGGTGGTCCAGTGTAATGGCTCGACTCGGACCGAACCTATTAGGGTGTGCCTAGGTATTGAAATGGTATGAATTTGGATCGCATATCTGATCAAATTCAAATCCATATAATTGGATTTGATAGAGTAAGCAATACCTGAATAGTAATTGGATTCAGATCGGGTATAAAATATTACATCCAAATCCAAATTCATACCAAACTAAAACATATAGATGTCAGATGTCTCAATCCAACTGTACATCTGATTAGTTGTTTAAGTTAGATGATTGAAATATGATATGGGTTTTTTCCTTTTCTTTTTGACATTAAATACGTCAATAAATGTCAACGCCTGTGTGATTTTGTAACTTTTTCAGGTTTCTTGTTATTTTGAATCACATTTTATAACTTTCTCATGGGCATTGCAAACATGTTAAAATGCAACCCTATGTGAATACGTTGATGCTTATTTGTGAATGTGATAAAGTAGTGACATGACATGATACATTCTCACTTGATATAGATTTTCACACAAATAAAATTCACAACTTAAGAGAAAACATGAGAAAGTTAATGCTCAAGAGTGTGAATCGTATAGGGCACATTTGAAAGAGTGAAAAACTCTCTAAGAAAAAGAAAGTTTTTCATATGAGAGTTTTTTATACGATAAGTTTTTCAAACGAAAGTTTTTGGCTTGTTTGTGTAGCATGAGAAATTCAGAGTGAGAAAATGTAAAAAAAAAATGAAAGAGAGGAGGGGAGTGGTGGTAGTGAGATGGATGGTGGTGGTGATTGTGAGCTGGTGGGTGGTGGTGGTGAGATGGGTGGTGGGGAGTGTAAAAATAGATTTTCTCTTGTTGAGAAATATTTCTCCACCCTCTCCATAGAGAAATGTTTTCTGTCAAAATGTGTACATTTTAGAAAAATCTCAGCAGAAAAGTCTCTCTCATTTGGAAGGGTCAAAAAATCCCTACAGATTTTTCATTTTCTGAGGACCAATTTGCAAATTATAAACAAGGTTGGACTAGATTACAAAATGTTAATGCACTAACAAACAACTATTTGATGAAGGCCATTTTGGTGACCAGTTAACCATCGTCAATGCTTGACTATGCCTAACTAATAGCAGTTGACAGAAGGACCAGTTCTATCCTATCCTAATCCCGATCCTATCTTAAATCCTAGACATTATAAAAGCAGAAAGGGGGTAATGGGGAGAGGGTGGTGTGTGTTCTCCCCCGAAGATGGTTGTTAGCTACATGTCGTGTTCGGGGTCCCAATGAGCGCCACGTATAAGAGCTCTTGGAGTTCGTGTCCCCGTGTGTGTCGGCATCACTTAGCATCGGAATCTGGTGCGGTTGCAAACACTTAATTACCCTTTCCTGCTATGCTCGCCATGAAACGATGATTCAAGAAAATTACAAAAATATCCTTCATTCAAAAGAAGGGAAACGACGGTTCGAGAAAAGGATAAAAAAAGTCCTCCATCCAGAAAGCATGGTGTTAACTCTTTAAAGTCCAAACGTTCCATTTTCGCCCTAAGAAGTAAATTTTTGTGCCATCTGATGTAACAGGAGCTTCCTTTGACCACGCAAACTTTGTCGTCATCTCGAGTCAAGGTTCCCGCTTTGTTTTTTAGCATGTTTTACAACACATTGTCGCCTTCTCATTCTTGCCTTGTGTTACAAAACATTTATGTGTTTGCGATCGATTGGTTTGATCATTGGTGGGTGTCATAGGCAAATTTGTCGGCCATCTCTTTTTACAGTCTTCTCTTCTTTTTCATTGTCGTTAAGCATTATGGAAGAAAGCAATGACACACAAACATTCCAACTAGTGTCATTAAGGCATCATGAGTACTTTTCCATGTCATCATGCTATTGTTGAAGAACGTATGTCGTCTTGAGTGCCATTAAAGCGTTGTTTTGTTATTGCAGGTGGATCTTGTCTTTTTGATGGTTGGAAACTTATCGATATTTTTAAGACATTGGTACCTGTTGACAAGAATGCTTGTTTACAAATACAAGGAAGGGCCTCTACCCCATCTGATATCCTTCATTCACTCAGTATATACATTGTATCTCAAATCGTGGTTTTAGAAACATACTACCGGTTTGTGAGATATTGTTTTGTTTTTTAATATCGATTTATTTGCCATTATGCTGAATTTTCGTATCAATTTGTAATATATTTTGCGATATATTTATCGATTTGTAAGATATTATGTATTTTGTAGTGTCGATTTGTAAGGTATTATGTTGAATTGTCGTATCGATTTGTAATATATTATGCGATATGTATATCGATTTATAAGATATTATGTGTTTTGTAGTATATATTTGTAAGATATTTGTAGAAAGACTTTTAAAAAGTGTGTGTGCAAAAATACATTTTTACGCGCTTGCAATGGTGATTTTTGTATTCAAATCGCTGCTCATTTAGCAATTTCTATTAAACTCGCTTCACAGCATTGTAGATATAATTAAAGTGCTATCGTCAACGCACATGTATGACATGTTGTTTCTTTTATTGGCATGGTAAGTAACAACTCGATGCATAGTATAAGCAAATAACATATCGCAAGTTGCTTTGATATTGTAATTCATTAAATCGTTTCTTTAACTTGCTTAACCTTTTTGGTATCCGTTGTTATATGTATCATGAATAAATTATAGTAAACGTATGCGCTTGCTAACGCAAATTGATATCTTGCTTATAACAATGGTGAGATTATCATCTGGTTATAATGAAGATGATCTATCTTAATCATTTGAAAGATATGGAAAAGTGAACATATGTATTAATGACGCACCTGAAGAAGTGAACACGTGCACTAATGATGCACATGATAACAATTGTGCAGGCATTGGATTCACTCTTGACTTGAATGTTTCAGCAGAAGAAATGCAATTCGATAATGAGGTAGACGATCCTGACAGTACACTTGATAAAGGTGTAGGCACTGGGAATGTACATGATAGTATACCTGATTCTGTTTTCGTAGAAGGAATGCAGTTTAATACTGAAGATGCTGCATATAAATGTTACAATAATTATGCCTTAAAATTTGGCTTCAGTGTTAGAAGGTTTTCTTGGTCAAAAAATGCACAGGGTGTCGTGGTGAGAAAGACATATGTTTGTTCTAAGAAAGGTTAGAAGAAATCAATTGGAAATCCAACAAGAAACATACTAGAATCAAGATGTGGATGTCCAGCAAGAATGATGTTAAGAAGACTTTCGAATAAGAAATATGTAGTTTGTACTTTAATCAGTGATCATAATCATGATTTATCTGCTTCATTTATGACTCCTATGTTAAGGTCACATCGTAAAGTAACTGTAGCGCATGCTGCAATGGCTGAAATAGCTGATAGCGCCGACATTTCTCCAAGAAAGACATAATTTGTTTGCGCACTTAAATGGTGGTCGCGAAAATGTGTCATTCACACCTATAGATCTAAGAAACCACTTGAGAAGGAAGATGACAGATAACATGAAGAATGGAGAAATATGTTCTTTGGTTGATTACTTACAGAAGAAATCAAGCATTGACCATGGTTTCTTTAGTGCAATGCAACTGGATAAAGATAGATATGTTGTGAATATGTTTTGGGCAGATTCAAAGTCAAGAGTAGATTATGAATGCTTCAATGATGTGCTTATTTTTTATACGATAGTGAAGATTAATACTGAATAGTGGCCATTTGCGCAGTTTGTCAGAGTGAATCATCACTCACATAGTTGTATATTAGGCGACACTTTTTTGTATGACCAGACCAAAGAAAGCTTTGAGTGGTTGTTCAGAGTATTTACACATGCAATTAATGGAAAGCAACCTGAAGTTGTACTTACAGATGGTGATCACGCAATTGCGACTGCAATGTTTCATGTGTGGCTAGATGCACATCGATTGCCTATGTTTGTGGCATATCTTTTAAAATGCAGCAAAGAACATAAGACACATATTTAATCAGAAGACAGGGTTTGACAAAAAGGTTACAAGGTATGTACTTGAGAGCGTAGACGAGGTCACCATTATGTCAGATTGAGAGGAAATAATTCATATATACGACCTTGAAGTCTGTCTGTGGTTACAAAATTTATATGTAGAAAAAGAGAAGTGGGCATTGGCATATGGAAGACAATACTTTTGTATAGGTATGATAAGTACACAAAGAGTTGAATCAATGCATGCCACGCTGAAGAAAACCCTGTATTCATGTTTAACAATGTTTTGCTTCATGGAACAATATAAATTATTTGTAGACGGTTTAAGACAAAATGAGCTTGAACAAGATGTAAAATGCTTCAATACACGCCCTGTAACTTTGGGCATGAAAATATTGATGTGACCTGCAGATCTGTATACACTAACTATATTTGAATGGATTAAGAAAAAGGTTATATATGTCATGAATTGGAATATAGAAGGACTCGTGCAAACCGAGAATATGCACAAATACCATATTTTATGAGAGGGCAAAGAGCATCAGAAAATGTGAGAAGCACATGTCACGTACAATATTGACAACAAAAAAATTGAATGTATGTGCAAAATGTATGAATTCGAAGGTATTTTATATCGTCTTGCATTAAAGGCACTTAATCAAGAGAAGATACGAGAAATACCTGAGTCATATTTAATGCGAAGATGGAGAAGACAAGCAAAGATTGAACTGCTAGATATGGATAATGGTTGTCAATCTGGTGTAGATGAGAAGTGTCACATAGCCTCCCGTTACCAACAACTATATAGGTCATTTATGTATGTTGCAGATTTGGCATCGAAAAGTGAAGATGCCTATGTATGCATGAGAAAAGCGTCAAGGGAGTTACTTGAAAACGTGTAGTTAATTCACCATCAGTCTGTTGCAGCTCATGAATACCAGTCCAAGATAATGGGATCGAATATCGTAGGTAAAAATCATGCTTCTCTTGACACTCCAGAGAAGTTGCGCCAAAGCGTAAACATCATCTTCAACAAGTCAAGAGTGAACGTTGTTGATTATGATAAAAATATTCACCAAGCGAAGGGTATCAAAAGAAAACTTGCCTCTGATCGCAGTCGTCGGAGGGCAATGGGTGTACTAGAATTTGTTGGCAAGAAAAGGTCTAAGAAACAACCAACCTCTAATCAAAAGCAACAAAGCCCTTCGCATGAACAGATATGTAAGACATTATATTGCTTCTCATGTAAATTGCATTATATGAAGCTTATCAATATCTAACTTGTGTAATTTTCAACATACAATAATACCCTAGAGACGTAATTTTCAACGTTGTAACCTTCGATCTTCCTGACCAGATTTCCTGAAATGATAGCTTCAATTTTACAAGTCTTTTGGTATGTAATCAATGTTGAGAGGATATTTGTATTTTTTGTGAAACTTAATGCAGTGTCTTATATTTTCTGTTTTATGACAGGCTCAGATCAATTCGAAAGTGAGTTATGAAACACAGGAATCACGTGTGGACTATTTTTAAGTATTACCATCAAGTTAGTTGTCATGCCTCTTTGCATGACCCGATTTCCACATTGTCGGATTTGTTAAGAGTTTAACAAAATAGCAGAGCTCATTTAATGAGAAATAAGGTACAGTGAGATGCCATTACTACTGAGCTCATTTACTTGGAGAGGATGTATCCTCAGTTGCTCATAGACATTATAAACAACTACTAATATTTTTTATATACGAATGTGGTTGCAAATAATGTAATTCATGTAAATAATGTGGATTTGTAGTTACGATGACAACAATATGTCTTTATTTTTATTTCTGAATGAAATCGTTCGTATTCAAGAATCTAACTCATTTTTTATCGTTGAAGCAAAACCCGAAATCCTTAAACCATCTTTCTCAATCGCCCGTAAAAGCGATTAGGAAAAATCAATGACATAGACATTGCCCGTAATAGCAAATCGCTACACCATGTAGCCTTCATAGGTCATTGTGTAAATCGCGATGGTACGTATCATTCACATAGACAAAGCTCATTGTCTAAAAGACAGACGTCATTTTGTAAATCGCAATGGTATAACGATTTACGGATTGATGTCTATATCAGTCACTACTGAATGACAATCGCTCTGTTCATGAGCAAAAATCATGGTAAAGGTGCACTGTCATTGCTTATGTAAATTGATTTCACTGTTGATTAATATTTTTGCAAATAATATTTGTACACTTATATAAAGTCACATTCAAGAAAACAACTCATTTCTATTTTACACAACGCTAATCGCTTGAACAATTTTCATTTTTGAAGGGCGAACATAACAATGATTTGCTTTTACTATATAACAGTCCAATTTATTGGCGTATTTAGTAAATTTGAAATTTTATTTATTTAAACCTAGTGATATTTACATAATTTGTATACATAGTCTACAAAAATTGTTTATACAAAATTTGGTTGTACAGTCTATAAAATCTACTGGAAGTCGATGCACATCAAATTACTCCTGCGTGGGGGGTCCCGCCATTCGTTGCCTTTTAGATATTCTTGTCGGCTGAGTTATTTTCTCTTTTGCAATTAGAAACACCATGAATTTTTTGCATAATTTTGTGCAGTATCCAGGCATATCAACCTGCAACAAAAATGTAATGTGGCACCAATATATACATTGAGTCCCCAATAACAGAGGGTAATAAAGAGCATACAACATCAAAATAAGGTTCTCGACTATTGTATATCGCTTCAATATACTTCATTACAAATACGCTACAATCGAGGCCATTATTTTGTAAAGGAGCATCGTATACAAAGCGAAAGATCCACTCGCTAACGTCGACTTCCAAAATGCCTTTGACGAAACTGACCTGTGATTAATGCAGAAGAAAGTAAATTCTTGACCACCGTACATGATACGATACCCTTATATATGGAATCTTACGAAATGCGAAATGTCGAGCTGTAAACCACTGTGTAAGTCCAACAAATTGTAACACCATAGTTGTTTTTCATGTAAATCCATCACGTATAAGACCCAATGTTTTTCATATTGCCAGAGTGTAGGAATCAATATCTGCAAATTGATCATACAAATGGGGTTAGAACGGTTATGTCATAACCTTGCACAAGAGGTTTGTTCACTTACTTTTTCACTTGAACAAAAGCCTCGGCAATGATCATCGTTAACCCAGTATGGTAATCCATCTTAAAATCTAATGGAGTATGGCAATCGACATATGATACTCTGTTGACTGAAACAGTGATAATATCAATGTTAAAACACGAAGCAACAAGAGTAAGTCAAAAACCAAAATAAACATAAAAGAGAACCGATATATCATGAAATAAGGGCTGACGATGCTTCTAGTTTTGCTTGTTGCATTGCTTTTAATATATTTGACAAAATTGGATATAGTCTATTTGCAACAAATATGAACTTGTTAACGTACATACCCATGGCATACATAAATACATAACTGATAGTGGTTTCATACGAACAAAATTACTGATAGTGTTTCCTTCTATGAATTCATCTTGCATCGATTGATGTTGTCTTGGAGTGATTTGCTGAGTTTTTGTCCAACTTTTTTGGTGGATGTTCCACTGACATTAGCAAAATATTCAATAAACGATATTAAAATTCCATTATATAGTACACAACACAAATCACATAAATGACATAAAAAAAGATGAACTTTGAAGAAAATAGACATGATGTTTATACAATATATGCTTGAATCACCATCGTTGGTCATGTAGCTGTCGTTGTCTCCTTCCTTATCTCCTTCATTGATATCGATACCCCATTTGCGATGAAGCAAGTTATATGTTCGATTCATGAACACGAGGTTTATAAAGGAACCGTCGGTTTGTCTGTTACTCGTTCACAAAGCAGAGGATAATCACACCATCTAGTACTTGTGCGACGTGTCATTCATATATGAAGGAAATGTTGTTTCACAAACCGTCAGTATTCAAACAAATAATGCCAGTTACTAAAAAATGAGAGCCAATAAATTGCATTGCGCAATAATAAAGTTAATAAATGTCATTTCATCTTTCTTATACAAAACTAATCAAAGCGGTAGGACGAATCAGTCAAATGACGATAGCAAGTCTCGTTTGGATTTGTTTTTCATCGTCTTTTGCATCTTTTATATATGATTGTGTAAATCGTGATAGGAAAATCGTTAACTAGACAAAGCTCGTCAACACAAATCGTGACCAAACAAATCGTAGCAGCGAAATTGATTTTCAACTATGACTTAAATCCACATGAAATTGTAAATTGTGATAGGCTATATCGTTCACATAGACAAAGATCGTGACCCTAAACCCTAAATCCAATTTCCTCCACCAAAAATCCACAAACCTAAAACACAAAGCTCATCAATCACGGTATTAAATATTGCTATCATTGACAAAGACAAACAAAGATATATTGTTGTCTCGGTAGCTTCTTAAACCATAAACCCTAAACACAAAACCCTAAACCCTAAACAGTAAGCCCTAAACCCTAAACACTAAACAGTAAGCACTAAATACTAAACAACGACATGTCTTTATTTGTCTATGTGAACGATATTGATATGTAATATAGTGATTTACTCATAATGTTTTGCAACTGTTAATTGGATTTGTACTTTACCAAGACTATACATCGTGTCGATACCTATACACATGCCTAAAACCCTGCAAAATGTAAAACCCTAATATAGATCTATATATAAAACCCTACCCTACCCTACCTGACCCGTTGTCCAGGTTTAAAACCCTAATCTATTTAACCTCTCTTCCTCTTTCTTTTCTGGGGCAACACAACTTCTTCTTCTTCTTCCTTGTATTTTTCTTTCTTCTTCTATGTTCCTTCTACCTGTGCTTGATAGACAGGGGGAGTGATGCAGATGTCCATCTATTTGATCTATTCCTACTGCTAGACCCTACATTGTTCGCAAACCATACTTCACAGTTGGAAAAATATCTGCCTAATCTTCGATATACTTCATGACAACTACGTAGGGTGAGCGATCTATCATGTAGCCTCTCAGCTCCTTTAAGGAAACGGTTCCTAACCTTTGAAGCTTATTGTCAAGAGCACACCAATGCTAGAGTCACTAAGAATCGGCCTCAGTCTAAGGAAAATGGTGCAGTGGGCTGCCATTTTCCCCGAGCTTGTTTGCTTGCAGAGGATGTATCCTCAGCATAGAAGGACGCGACAATGAACGACACAGATGTTTTGGTGATCTCTTTTATAGAAATTTGAGTCTCTAAAAGATAGATATGTGTTCAACGAAATTGTCTTCTCATTGATATTATAACTAAATACTAATATTTTTTTCTATATGAATGTGGCTGTAAATCATGTGGATTTGTAGTTACGAAGTTACAACGAGAATGATATGTCTTTATTTGTATTTGCGAATGAAATTAATTTGTATTTAAGAATTTAACTCATTTTGTATCGTTGAAGTAAAACCCAAAATCCTTAAACCCTGAACCCCAATCGCTCGTAAAAGTGATTAGGAAATTGCATTGACATAGACACTGCCCGTAAAAGCAAATCACAATAGCACGTAGCCTTCATACGTCATTGTGTAAATCGCGATGGTACTTATGGTTCACTTTGACAAAGCTTATTGTCTTAAAGACAAACCTCATTGCAAATTGTGATCACCGTTTATGAATGTTTGTGCAAATCATTTAAGCCTTATATAAACGCTTGTTCGATATTAATTTACGAAGGCCGATGATTACAACTATTTGTTCAGTGACATTTGTGTGCTACACTGATTAAAATAGATTTATACACTTATAGAAAGTCATGTTAAAGAAAATAGCTCATTTCTACTTTACACAACGCTAATCACTTTTACGGTTTTCAATTACAAAGGTTGAACATAACAACGATTTGCTTTTACTATATAACAATCCAACTTATTTGTCATGTTTAGTGAAATTGAAATTTTATTTATTTCAACCTAGAGATATTTACATAATTTGTATACATAGTCTTACAAAATTTTTTATTTAAAATTTGGTTGTACAGTACATAAAATCTGTTAGAAATCGATGTACATCATATTACTCCTAGGGGGGTCATGTCATTTGTTGCCTTTTAGGTATTCTTGCTGACTGAGTTTTTTTCTCTTCCGCAATTAGATACTTCATCAATTTTTTGCATAGTTCTGTGCAGAATCCAGACATATCAACCTGCAACAAAAATGTAATGTGACACCAATTTATACATTGAGTCCCCAATAATAGAGGATAATATTGCTCAAAATTATCATACAGTGTCGAAATCAGGTTCTCATCCATTGTATATTGCTTCAATATACTTCTTTACAAATACGCCACAATCGATGCCATTATTTTATAAAGGAGCATTTTTTGCTGAGTGAAAGATCCACTCACCAATGTTGACACCAAAAAGCATCTTTGACGAATCCCACCTGTGGTTCATGCAGAAGAAAGTAAATTCTTGACCTCCATCTAGGATACAATATCCTTATAGATGAAAACTTACAAAATGCAAAATGTCACGACGTACACCACTGTGTAACTCCAATGAATTGTAGCACCATAGTTGTTTTTCTTTTAAATCCATCACGTATAAGACCCAATGCGCTTTAGTTTGCGAGGGTATAGGAATCAATATCTGCAAATCGATCATACAAATGGTGTTAGGACTGTTATACCGTAACCTTGCATAAGAGGTTTGTTTACTTACTTTTTCACTTGACCAAAAGTCTCCGCAATGATCATCGTTAACCCAGTATGGTAGTTCATCTTGAAATCCAATGGAGTATGACAATCAATGTATGATACTCTGTTGACCAAAACAGTGATAATAACAATATTAAAACATGAAGCAATAAGAGTAAATCAAAAAATAAATTAAACATAAAATAGAGTCGATATACCATGAAATAAGGGCAGACGATGCATCTAGTATTGGTTGTTGCATTGCTTTGAATATACTTGACGAAATCGGATATAGTCTGTTTACAACAAATATGAACTTGTTAACATACATACCATGACATACGTAAATATATTACTGATAGTGGTTTCATACGTACAAAATTACTGATAGTGTTTCCTTCTACATATTCGTTTTACATCCGTTTGATCTTATCTTGGAGCTTTTTGCTGAGTTTTTGGGCACCGCCTTTTATGGATGTTCCACTGACATTAACAGAATATTCAGGAAACAATATTGAAATTCCGTTATACAGTACACAACACAAATCACATAAATGCCATAAAAGAGACATATTTTGATGAAAACTGACATGATGTTTAAACAATATACGCATGAATCGCCATTGTTGGTCATGTAGCTGTCTTCTTCTTCTTCCTCGTCTCCTTCATCGATATCGATGCCCCATTTGCGATGAAGCAGGTTATATGTTCAATTTACAAACATATCATTTATAAAGGAACCGTCGGTTTGTTCGCTCCTTGTTCACGAAGCAAAGTGAAGCCACACCATCTAGAACTTATGCGATGTGTCATTCATATATAAAGAAAACGTCGTTTCACAAACTGTCAGTTTTCAAAAAAATAACAGCAGTTTTCAAAAAGCGTGAGCAAATAAATTGCATTGTTGTAAACACCCCAAATTTTCCTTGTTCACTTTCAGGCACCCCCTGCCATAGATGCCAAACCTGTAGGTGAGTGTAGGAGTCTAACCCTAGGTCTGTCCCCTTTTAGGTGTCATTTCACCCCCATTTTGTCAGTAAGATTCCTATTTTATCCCTAGGTCAAATTAGATCCTTGTTAGTCAGAATCAACCAAGCTCATTTTTAAGCTCAGAACAGTTAGAATGGCAATCATTTCTAGCTCACCTGAGCTCACGATGAACATATCATGTTCATTTCTGACCATTCCTACCAAAATGGGTTCATTTCCTGAGAAATGAGCGCATTTCTAACCTGAATCCTAGTCAATTGTTCCCGGGTCAGTCAAGTCCAGTCGACCCTATTCCCTTGAGTCTAACCTGAGCTCACTAGAAGTTCAAGTAGCGCGATTCCAGTTCAAATCCATTTCCCACAGTCTAGGAGTTCATTTTAGCCCCTTTCATCTCATTTCAGCTAAAATTGAGCTAAGTCTAGTCAATTGAGCTAGTGTTTGAGCTTCAGTTTTAGTTCATCTCAGTATTACTGATCTTTGTTCCAACTCAAACCCAGTTCTTGTTCATAACTCACTTCACTCCAGTGATCATTTCTCACCATTTCTCTAAGAAAATGATATCATTTTTTGATCGTTCAGTCTAGGAGTTTAGTTGAGCCAGTGTCTTGTCAGTTCATTTGATTTCTGAAACCCTAGAACTCAGTTCATTCCAGTTAAAACCTTAGTTTTCAGTGTCACTCTTGGCCCCACAGGGACAAAAATCATTTCTTGAATCATTTTGTTCATTTTTACCAATTTTATCACTTTTTAAACTGGTACAACTATCGATCGGGGTCCAATACCTAAAATCCTTTATCTGGGGTTTACATTTCACATGACATTCCATGTCATATCTCATCATTTCTCATCATTTTATTGCATTTCATTTCATTTTTGAGATCCAACACTATGGTTTTTTCTAAACATCTAATCCAGATTCGATTTTTAAAACCTTTCTTTCGAAAGCAATTTCAAAAACCTGGGTTTTTAAATTGACATTTGCCATTTAGCTAACCCTCAGAGCTTCATTTCAAAAGCATTTCTTCAGAAAAATAATCTGGATTCATTTCAAACTAATTTTTAATCTATTTTAAACCTCAGATGAGACCCATCTAGGTGGTGTCACTTCTGAATCAATGATTTCTTTCAAAATTTGCATAATTCTAATTATTTCAGAATTCCTGTTGAACTAGGACTCTGTCATTTTACATTTTTGAGCCCTTTCAATCTCCCATTTTTTGATTCTGAGTTAGAAGTGGGTCTATACCTTGTTTACTCTCCTTATTTGATTTTTTTCTTAGAGTTTCAGTCGAATTAGGAATCTGCCCCAGAGTCCTAATTGAATCAGGACTCTATCCTAATTTCATTTTTCTTATTTCATTTTCACTTGTTTTCAAAAATCTTTTTTAAAATCTCATCATTTGCTTCTCAGAAAACTAAAAATTCTCAGAGTTCTTGTCGAATTAGGACTTTTCCCGAGAGTCCTAGTCGGATCAGGACTCTGAACTTGACTTCAATTTCTATCTTATTTTCACCTGTTTTCTAAAACCCTCTCATTTGTTTTCTAGAAAACCCTAAATTTTAAGAGTTTTAGTTAAATTAGGACTTTGTCCCAGAGTCCTAGTTGGATCAGGACTCTAATTTTGATTTCAGTTTTCACCTTATTTTCATCTATTTTTGCGAAAAAGCTTATAAAACCTCCTTGTTTGTTCAGAATTCTGAGAATTTTAGTCAAATTAGGACTCTGCCACAGCATCTCAGTTTGATCAGGACTCTGACCATAACTTCTTTTTTCAGCTCATTTTATCAAATTCTGAGGAAACCTTTTAAAACTCCTTTATTTATCTTTCAAAATTGCCAAAATTCTAGAGTTTTAGTCGAATTAGGACTCTGTCCCCAGAGTTTTGGTCGGGTCAGAACTCTATTCTGATTTCACTACTTGTTGCTATTTTCACTTGTTTTCGAAAATCCTTTCATCTGTTTTCCAAAAGAAGAAAAATTCTAGTGTTTCAGTCGAATCAGGACTATGTCGCAGAGCCCCAATCAGTTCAGAACTCTACCATGATTTCATCTGTTACCTTTATTTTACTGGTTTTTCGAAAATAAACCAAAATTTTAGAGTTTCAGTTGAACTAGGACTTTGTCTTAGAGTTTCAGTTGGATTAGGACTCTAATCATGATTTCAAATTTCATCCTATTTCTACCTATTTTCTAAAAACTCTCTCAATTATTGTCAGAAAAACCAAAAAAATCTAGAGTTTCAGTCCGATCAGAACTTTGTCTCAGAGTCCTGATCCGGTTAGGACTCCATTTTGATTTTTGTTTCTACTTTCATTTTCATTCTCTTCACTTGTTTTTCATGAATTTGTCCATTTTGCAGAGTTTCAGTTGATTCAGGACTCTATTTCAGAGTTTCGGTTGAGTTAGGACTCTAACCCTGACTGCTTTTTCTGACTTATTTTTACTAGTTTTGAGAAAATCTTTCAAAAACTTCTTCATTTGGCTTTCAAAAACCTAAATGTTAGAGTCTTAGTTGGTTTAGGACTCTAGTCTAGAGTTTCAGTTTGTTTAGGACTCTATTTTTAACCTTCGATTGTCATCTGGTGAATTTAACTCTATTTTAAAACCCTTTTTCAGTCTTTATTTCAACTTTTTTTCAAAACCCTGATGTGGAGGCCACTCAGTTGGTGCCACATTTGGAGGAGTCTTGATCCATTCAGGACTCTGATGGACTTGAAATTTCCAATTTCAAAACCAATTTCACTCTAAACCTCTTTTGAAAACCTTTATTTTCAAGTTTTAAAATCATTTTTTGAAAAATCAAGTGGGGCCCACCCTAGGTGGCACCATATTTGAAAGAGTTAGGGTTAGCTTAGGGTTAGTCAGTATTCTAATTAGGTTAGGAGTCTAGAAGAATCAAAACTTGATTTTAAAATTTTCATTTTTACTTTAGATTTTAACTTAGGATTTTAAAGTTTTAAAAATTAGGGTTTTAGAAAAACCAAGTGGCGGCACATTTGGAGTCTCCTAAGCTATCTAGGGTTTTAGTTACAATAATTAGGGTTAGTTAGAGTCCCACATAGACTATAAGTTCACCAAAAATCGACCCCCCCCCTTTAGTTGGTTTTAGATAGAATTTTAAAAAGTCAAAGAGGGCATTAATTAGCCCTAATTAAGTGGGATTTCAAGAGGCTATAAAAAGGGGACCAAAGAGGTCGACCCTTAGGCTTTTTCTCTCTCCTTTTATTGCTCTCTCTCTCTCTTCTCTAGCTAGCCTTCCTTCCTCCATTGTTGCAGCAACCTCCAAGGTAAATTTTCTCTATCTTATTTCATTAATTTTATTAATTTTTTTATGCTTGTTTCTATAATTTCCACCATTATCACCCCTTGCACATGGATTCCAAGCTTCTTTTTCATTCAAGAATCATAAAATCGATTCAAGAAAGTGATCTAAGGTTGTGTATAGATGTTTTTCATAATTTCAAACCATTGAAATCGTTTAAATTATCATTTTTTGTGTTTAAGCCAATAAAAATATGAGATTCACCCGTTTAATGTGTCAAATCTCTCTTTTTGAAGGCTAAATCAAATTCTAACCATGTATTCTCTGATTTGTTTTTATTTTTTTATCATGTTCATGCTTATTTTGGTCATTCAAATGTCAAATCCAAATTTGTGATGTTATTTTCATGTTTTCTTTATTATTTTTTATATTTAGATTAGGTTTTTCATGTTTTATTGATAATATATGGATTTTGATCATGTGCACGCGATAACGATGTTATCTCATGCTCGATTTCCGGTCAAAAAAATATGATTTTTTTAGGGTTAAACTGTGAACGTGTCAATGATTTTTTGTAAAAAAATTGAATTATTTTGGGTTTTGTAACTTTATCAAAAAAATAGAAAACCGAATCTTAATTTTTAAACCGTGAAATCACTATGGAGATTCGAGAAAGACTTGCCGAGGCGATATTTCCCTCGTCAAAGATCTGATCGATGATCCGTAAGTTGTAGTGTTTTTGTTATTTTGTCTAGTATATCTTATAGATTTTTAAGATTTTTATATATCTGTTTGCTATTTTTCCTATGATATAAACCAGAATCGGTTTCACAGAGCCCGTTATGTCTTCTTTAAACCCTAGATCAACTTGGGCAGATCGTATCTCTCTAACCAAGGATTTGATTGATGATTCATAAAAAAGAGTGTTTTCATCTGTATATCTACTTTTATTTACTAAAATTTTATAATTTTTGAATATGATTTGCTATATTTTTTTGTACCCAAAATCGGATGTATTTTTTTCAACTTGTTACATATAAGCCATAATCAATTGTATATTGCCAGAGCAATATCTCCCTAACCGAAGATGATTTTTCTCATCTGTAAAAAGAAAAATCTTTGTTTTTTTGTCTAGTACCTATCTGTAAATTTTTATGAATTTCTATGGTGGTTTGATACCCAATTCGGGTCTAACACTTTGATAGGTATGTACCCATAGGCAAAATCACGTATTTTAGGGTTTTATTCAATTTTTACATTAAAATAATGTCAAAAATATATTTTTTCGATGGTAGTTTAATTTTAGGGTTATTAAAACTATCCATGTTAATTTTTTAGATTTTTAAATTCATTTGATATATTATTTGATTAAATCATGAAAATAGGGTGTCCATAAAGTCCCGATTTGAGTAAAACACTGGCGAAAATCACTATTTTTATGATATTTTGATTTTTTTTATAAAAAGTTTCATGTTTTCAATGTTTGATCATGTTTATAATCATGCTAGGGAGCTTCACACCTGATTTGGTGTTTATTTGAATCCATTTGAACCCTAAATCCAAAGTTTTACCAAAATCTTTTTTGAAACCCCTGATTTCAAGGCCATAGTCTTGTTTTTAGGGGTATTTTTATCATTTTTCTCCAAATTTTGAATTTTAAAGTTGTTTATTTTTATTCTTTATTTAATTTTACATCAACGTTTATTATGTTTATCTAAGGGAAACATGAAAAAGGCTTATATCCAGATAAATCCAGTAATTTCTCGATATTATTGGATAAATCCAGAAAAGTGTGATCATCGTAAAAATTTTATCTTTCTTCCTTCCTCCTTTTTGAGGAGAAAAATAAGAAGAAGAGAAACTCTTTTCAAGGTCTCACTTGACCTTTTGAAAAAGATATTTTGAAATTACTCGCCTCCGTTTTGAGAATTTTGTGGGAAAATGGAGAGACGAGATTCACTTATTAGTGCGAGGTTCAACCGTTCCTGGTGCCTTTATCAGAGATAATTGAACCAAGGATCAAATCAATGCCTCTTGCTTTGCCTAAATTTGACTAAGAGACTATTCTAGAATCCTAAATGTACAGAGAATCATGCTTGTGTTATGATATATGCTTTTGAAAACATTTCAAAAATTTGGATTTTCCAAGTGAATTTGAAATAGGTATGAAAATATCCTTTAGAAAATTTGAACTTGATTTGAAAAGATTGAAATTTGAATCCAAAAACTTGGGATTGAAGCAAATTTGAGATTGAAAAGAAAATTAGAGTTTTTGAAATTTTTAAAAGTTTAAAACTGAAATCAAAAGCTAAAATCAAGAGTTGAAATAGAATTTTGAGAATTTAAAAATTTGAAACTTGAATTGAAAATGAAGATAAAAAATGGAATTGGAAGAGAGTGAAATTGGAAAGTAAAAGACTGAATTGAATTTTGAAAATTAAGTTCATTTCTGAAATAGAATTTGAAATCAAATCAGAATTTGAAATTGAGACTTTGAATTGATTTTGAAATTTGATTTGATGTTTGAAATCAGAATTGAACTTGGAAAGTTGAATTTAAAAAGTGAATTTCTAAAATTTGATTCAAGATTGACTTGAGAATTGAAATAAAAAAAAAATTGCAATTGAATTTTGTAATAAAAATAGAGTTCGAAATTTAGAATTTTGAAAAGAAATAAAGAATTTAAACTTAACATTTGAATTTTAAAATGAAATTCAAAGTTAAAATGTGAAATTCAAAATGTGAAGTTCAGAAATAAGAATTGAAAGTTGGAGTTTGAAGTAAGATTCAAAACTGAGTGGAATTAAAAAAATGAAAGATAAATCTGTATTTATAAATGGAAGTTGAGAAATGATTTTGAATTTTAGAAATGAAAAAACAGTGTTTTTGAAAATTTATTTAAAAAATCACTTGAAAATTTGAAAATGACTTGAAATAATTTGAAAAGATGGCAAATAATGATGCAAAATGATGAATATATTTAAAGGATTTGTTTAAAATTAGAATTTTGAAAGTAAATTTTATTCTTTAATAGAATTGAAATGAGATTAAATTTTAATATATTCATCACTGTGGTCACAAATATATTTTAATTTAATCTTCATTTAAATTCCAAGAAAGAATAAAATAAATTTTGGTGCTTTTATAGAGTTAAAGCAAGATTAAATTTCCATATATTCATGACTATGGCCACAAATATATCTACATTTGATCTTTACTTTGAATTCTGATAAAAGAAGGAAAAGCATTTTTGAAAATATGATGATTTTAAAAAAAGACCTAAGGTGTAGGTCAAATTTTATTTCATAAAAGATAAAAATCCTAAGTATTGTTCGCATTTTGGCTATGACCATAAATGCGAATCATTTACTTAGGGTTATTTACCTTTTATTAGAATGGTGCACATGCCATTCGTGTTATCCCATAGTGCTTTTTGAAGAATAAAATAAAATGAAATGCCACAAGCAATTATGAGAACTATATGCTGATACATTCTATTCTAAACATAAAAGTATAAATTCTCATTAATATGAAATTAATATAATATCAAATTGAAATTGAATATTGAAATCCTAATCTAGGAAAGGAAATCAGAATCTCCCATGCTTCCCTGCAAATACAAGATAGCACAAGGCAACAAAAATACAACATATAGAAAGAAATCGAGAATGCTATATTTAAAGCTAACATACATATGATCATGCCTATGCTCTAATGAAAATGCATATGCATACGTGAAGATGCAATGCCTATGGATGAAGGAGATGCATATGCATTTGCCTAAATGCAATGCCTATGCTAATCAAGAAATGCACATGCATTTGCCTAAGTGCAATGCTTATGCTTAATGAAGAAATGCATATGCATTTGCCTAAGTGCAATGTTTATGCTAAATGAAGAAATGCATATGCACTTGCCTAAGTGCAATGCTTATGCTAATGAAGAAATGCAGATGCACCTACCTAAGTATGGTGCTTATGCTAATGAAGGAAGGCATATGCATCTACTTAAGTGTGATGCTTATGCTAATGAAAGAATGCATATGCATCTACCTAAGTGTGATGCTTACGCTAATGAAGGAATGCATACAATGAAGCTTACAACAAAACATGAGAATGTTGTGAATGCATTTGAAGCTACTAACATGCATGGGAAGAGATGAATGTATATGCTAATATGCCATGCGATGCAACATAAGAAATGAACTGCAGTGAACAATATGCAAATGCAAAGGTGCAGCTAATGCAGGAAATTGATCATATGCAATGAATGGTGATATGCAGGTGTGCAAGAATCTTCATATGTAGAGATCAAATGAATGTATATACAGAAATTCTAGAATAAAGAGCCATTTGAGGGAGCCCATATAGCTGATATAATATGCATAACAACCACCTCCCCTAGATTAATGAATCTCTTTCAAAACTTGCAATGCTGCCAAAGCCTGCGCCTGAACCTGATCAATGACTGAAGGAACCACTACTTTCCTAGGAGTCACTTATAGAGCTAAAGAAACTAAAAAAAAATGGAGCAAGTATTCCAGCGTAGGTAAAGGTATTTCCAGGACTTGGTGACACAACAAAAGAGCTGTTTCTATCAGTTTCAGAAACATCATTAGCGTACAGTTCATCTCCATGTAAAGAAGATTCCAAAGTATAAACTGTCTCCACTGACTCGTTCCCATCTAAAGTGCTCCCATTGAGAGATGCATTAATATTATCAACAGGAAACTGTGATCCTCATCATCCATGATATAGTAGTTTGTGTTTTCGATGGCACCACATTTCTTTTAGAATGATAACCATATACAAGGTCACTCTCCCATTCCCATGGAGTGCACCTGTTTCCCCTAGAACTTCTTAATTTTCATGTTTTCCAGCATTCAAAAGGTTATCTGGAGCTCATTTGGTTGTAAAACCAAATAGGATACCAGACAGACCTAAGCTGTTGTTCCTATGTGAAACTGTGAGGAGGCAGTCTGTATATTCAACTGCATCCACCTCCTTATCATATGTAACTGCCTACGAACTTAATGACTTGACATGCACCACATTCAGTTCTGTAATCTTCTACTTCAAATTTGAATCTTCATAGTGAGAGACATCTTGATAGATAAATGTGTTGCTTACAGAAGCATCACAAAATGGATAATTTGTGGACAAGCCTTGTTTGCAAAAGTTTGACTTCCAACTATTTTAACCTTACCTGAAACATATGGTTGATTCTCCAGTAACTAAACACCGAAGATATTTCTAAATTTTAACCATATCATTAATGTGGCAAGCATGCATGTATCCTTTAGAAAATATTTTCCAGATTCACAACCAGTAATCAACAACAATGAACTCTCAAACTTGACTTTGTTTCTCTTGCAGGATAGTGATATCAACTTACTAGGCCTGAAAACATTTTGCAAATGCATTACCAAGTAAAGAAGCAACATCTGCCTCCAGTGACCTAGATTTCAATCAACTCCAGATGGTAGAAAAATAACATTGTTGTATCATGCATGCAATAAGACAGCCACCCTCTCAAATGAGTTGAACACAATTTTCTGCAAAAGGATGCCAACATCGACAATCTAGAAGACATAAGGTATTCATTTGTTGCCCTGTTAATAGCAACTTGAAGCTTTGGGCATGATCTAGACAATATATTCACATTGAGATAGAAAAATTGCAGAATATTCTTTTTTTTTGAAAGGGTTGTGTGATTTAAAGCTTCAAATGAGGCATACAAAAGATCTCAATTATGGAAAAGTAAAAAAAAGGAAGCTTCTGGTTGTGTGATTTAAAGCTTCAAATGAGGCATACAAAAGATCTCAATTATGGAAAAGTAAAAAAAAGGAAGTAGGACCTTCTGCTAGGAAAAAGAGTTGGCAATACTCAGTATGATTATAATATAAAGAGGTACCACAACTGGAAATACTTAGTATGCCTATAACACAAAGAGACACCAACATCACATAATGTAGTTATACAAGCCACCAATTTCTGCAATAATCAGGTACTGCAGAGCACAGATTATGCAAATGATACAAAGCACCTGAATGCAATGTGTTACTCGGATTGAACCATAAAATCTTGTTTTATCAATCTTGAAATTTAAATATACGTATGCATATCTCACAATATTGGGAAACCACTAAGAGCGCAGATTGAGCCTATACAACAGATTTTCTCAAATCGATTTCGCATAGCCAATCGGTTTCATATGTCGAACCTTCAAAGGTTAAAAGTCACATAAACAAGTCGATTTCAGAAATTGATTGCAACAATCAACTCCAGCGATTTGAACTCACATAGTACAACCTGCTATAGTTCACATTCATACCGCAGAAGCCCAAATTCATATGTTAGCAGATCGGTGCAGGTAGGCAGTGACTAAATGTTGGAGTGTGCATAGTGAGTGTAACCATGCGATATTATGACATGAATATAACGATGTGAATGTAATCATGTTATGCAGTAATGGATAAATGACAACCCCAAATGATAAATGACTTCAACAGACCCATGAAATGCAACGATAAAAATGCAGTAAATCTGAAGTAACAGGAGGACGAGCGATATAGTAAAGTGCTATGATCGTTGAATTTTTTTTCCTTTTCCTTTTTCTCACTTTCTTTTTCCTTTATCGTCTTTTTTCTTTTTTAAAGGGGAAAACAAAAGAAAGAAGAGAGAAGAGAAAGAAAGAAAGAAAGAAAGAAAGAAAGAAAGAAAGAAAGAAAAGAAACTCTTTTGCAAGGTCTCACTTGACCTTTATTTGAAAAATATTTTAAAAATGAACTCGCCTCCATTTTTTTTTAAAAATTTGTAGGAAAAGATGGAGAGACAGGATTCGCTCATCGGTACGAGGTTCAACCATAACTGGTGCCTTTACCAGGGGTAATTGAACCAAGGATCGAATTTATGCCTTTTGCTTTGCTTAAATTTTTCTAAATGATTATTCAAAATCCTAGATGCACATTGAATCATGCTTGTGCTTATGAAAATGCAAAGATGTATGCTTTTGAGAAATGCCTCAGAAATTTTGGGACTTTTCTAAGTGGTTTTGAAATAAGTTTGAAAACATCTTTGAAGACATGGTTCAAAAAGTTGAACTTGATTTGGAAAACTGGAATTCGAATCCAAACTTGAAAGTTTGAAGTGAATTTGAGTTTTTAAAAAAAAGAGATTTTAAATTATAAGTTTGAGATCATAATTAAAGTCAAAGATGAAAATAGATTTGAATTAAAGAAGGAGAATAAAATCTGGAAAAGAGTGAAATTTGAAGAATAAAGAGAAATATGAAAATTGAAAATAAGAATTGAATTTGGAATTGATACTGTAATTGAGATTTGAACTTTTGAAATGAAATTAGAAATTGGAATTTAGAAATAGAATTTGAAATCAGAATGGAATTTCAAAGTGGAATTAAACTTTGAAATTGGAATATTAAATTGATTTTGAAATCAAATTTTGAACTAGGAAATGAATTTGGAAATTGAAATTGAATTTAGAATCCGAAATGGATTTTGGATTTTTGAAGTTGAGAATAGAATCTGAATTCAAACTTGAAATTTGAAAACAAAAGGGAATTTGAAAGTTGGAATTTGAAAATGAGAACTAGATATGAAAAATTATCTCAGAAATCACTTGGAATTTGGAAAATAACTTGAAAACAATTTGAAAAAGGAATGCAGTTCTACCCTAAATGATGATTGCTTTGAAATTTATTTAAAGATTGGGATTTTAAAAGCATATTTCATTCTTTAATAGAATTGAAATAAGATTAAATCATAATACATTCATGACTATGGCCACAAATGCATTATAATATAATCTATATTTAAATTCTAATAAAGAACAAAATAAATTTTTGTGCCTTTATAGGATTTAAAATGAAATTAACTTTTAATATATCCATGACTATGGCCACAAATATATCTTAAGTTAATTCACATGTTAAATTATGACAAAAGAAAGAATATTTCAAAAAAATATGATGATTTTCAAAAGAGACCCAAGTGAAGGTCAAATGTTATTCCATAAAAGATAAAAATCCTAAGTATTGTTCACATTTTGACTATGGCCATAAATGTGAACCATTTACTTAGAATTATTTACCTCTTATTAGAAAGGTGCACGTGCCATTCATGTTTCACCATTGTGGATTTTTTAAATAAAAGTAAAAAATGAGATGAAACAAGTAATTTATGAGAAATGCATGCTCATACATTCTATTCTAAACTAGAAAGATAAGAATTCTCTCTAATATCTAGCTATTATAATTTTTAAATTGAAATTGAAATCATGAAACTCCTTAATCTAGAAAAGGAATTTAACATTTCTACATCTTTCCTGCAAAACAGAGTTAACACAAAGGAAGATTGCAAAATATAGAGGACGATGGAAATATTAGGCAAAATCTAAATGTTATGCTTATACTAAATGGAAAATGCATATATGAATGCATTCATCTAAGTGCGTATGGAAATGCATTTATCTAAATGGAAATGCATCTTATCTAAATGCATATGAGAGTGCATTTATCTAGATGCACATGAGAATATATCTACCTTAAATGCACATAAAAACAGGAACATAATGTTCACGTGGAGATGCATTAGGGGGTAATGAAGTGAGAAGATAAAGATGCAAGTGCGAAAATGCTGTGAGGGTGTGGCTGAAAGTTAAAGCAAAGTGATGTATACCATTTTGGGGATGTTGTGAATATAGTGGGTGAAATGACAGGTAAATGCTGAGTGCAGAAGTAGGATGAGGCTGCTGTAGATGAGGTAGTAGGAATGTGCAGCACATTGGTATGTATGCAATGAAGTTATAATGGTGTGAGAGGTGGTGCTATAATAGTGCAGCAAGTGGCTGTGAAGAAGGTATAGCCTGTGAATGTAAGAGGATAAATGGGTGTTTTCTGTGAATGGATGCTGTGTATGCAGGATTGATGCACAGGTGAATGCGCAAACCAGTGGTGAAATATTGAAGGGATAATGCTTAGTGTATAACATGTAAAAGGGGAGAATGGATAATAAGGTAGTGAATGGGGTACTGGTGAGGATAGGTGTGGTGGTAATGTGCAGGCGCTACAACGAGGAATGTGATATGTTGTGCACAGGGAAATGCAGAAGAGGTGTTACAACAGGTGAGTAGGTGGGGAAGGGCAGCAGTGTGGTTAAAATTCATAGTGAAAGGATCAAACCTAGCAACACAATCTTCTACTCACGAGTTGAACTTCACACAGGCCTGTCACCAGCTTTATATCACTTGAAAACTCTTCATCAACGTCAAATATGGGCCCACCACTTGAAGGGGAACAATTTGGATAGGTTAAACAGGTCTAAACCCACTAATTGACCTCATTTTCCTACCTTAACACCCTCTGAGTAGCCACACAAATCTCAGATTTTCAGAAAATGCACCAAAATAAAATAAAGTTAGACAATGATGCCCCAAACCCTGGGTAGGGAATCTGATCTCTAATGACCAAAATTTTGAAGAAAATGAAACTGATAGGCTTTCAGTTTTAAGAACATCAAGGTTAAGATTACAAGGCAAGGGCAAACTATAAGCAACCCAATAAATCAGGATAAACATATATAGAATAAATTGTTTCCCAAATAAATCATGATAAACATACAACAACAACAACAACTACGCCTTCATCCGAAAACAATTGGGGTCAGCGATATGAACAAAAAAAGAAATTCATTTTGGGTCTTCCACATGAATCCTTTTCCTCCAATCATTTCTATCCAATGTCATGTCCTCGGTGAGGTTCAAAGCATTCATATCCTTTCCTATCATCTCCATCCAAGTCTTCCTAGGCCTACCCCGACCTCTCTTAACTAATATATTTTCCCATTTCTCCACCCTTCTAACTGGAGCATCATTAGGCCTTCTTCGAATATGTCCAAACCACTGTAAACGATTCTCTCGCATCTTATTTTCAATGGGTGCAACACCTACCTTCTTACGTATCTCCTCGTTTCGAATCTTATCTTTTATTGTATTTCCACACATCCATCTAAGCATCCGCATCTCAGCTACACTCATTTTTTGAATATGATGTCTCTTGGCAGCCCAACATTCCGTACCATATAGTAAAGCGGGTCTAATAGTCGTCCTATAAAACTTTCCCTTCAACCGCAATGGCATTCTACGATCGCACAACACTCCAGTTGCACTTTTCCATTTCATCCACCCAACCTTTATCCTATGATTTACATCTCCATCAATTTCTCCATACTTTTGAATGATGGATCCCAAATATTTGAAATAATCATTCACCAGTATTTTTTGCTCACCAAGCTTCACTACACTCTCATCACTACTTCGTTGCTTACTAAACCGATATTCCATATATTCAGTCTTACTCTTACTCAACTTAAAACCTCTAGCTTCGAATGTCGGTCTCCATAATTCTAACTTAGCATTAACCGCAGCTCTAGACTCATCAATCAAAACAATATCATCAGCAAACAACATACACCACGATACATTTTCTTGAATTGATCTCGTAAGCTCATCCATCACTATCGCAAATAGGAAAGGGCTTAAAGCAGATCCTTGATGTAACCCAATCGTTATCGGAAAATTGGTTGTCACTCCTCCACAAGTGCGGACATTGGTTACTACTCCTTCATACATATCTTTAATTATACTAATGTACTTGAGAGAAACACCTTTCTTCATCATTGTTCACCAGAGAACGTCCCTAGGTACTCTATCGTATGCCTTCTCTAAATCAATAAAAACCATATGCAAATCTTTGTTCCTCTCTCTATATCTTTCAATAAGTTGTCTAAGAAGATGTATAGCTTCCATAGTTGATCTTCCAGGCATAAAACCAAATTGATTCTCCGATATCATGACAACCTTCCTCAACCTAGACTCAATCACCCTCTCCCAAAGTTTCATAGTATGACTCATGAGTTTTATACCCGATAGTTTGTGCAATCTTGTATATCACCCTTATTCTTATATAAAGGCACCAAAGTACTCTTCCTCCACTCATTAGGCATCTTATTTGTTCGCCAAATCAAGTTAAAAAGATTTGTTAACCATTCTAAACCTTTCTCTCCCAAGCATTTCCAAGCCTCGATAGGTATACCATCTGGGCCAACTGCCCTTCTTGATTTCATTTTCTTCAAAGCCTCTGCAATTTCTTTCTTTTGAATCTTGCGCATGAAGTCACGATTTATCTCATGAAAAGGAATGGAGAAGTCTCCAAGATCTTGAGCATGACTATCATTAAATAGTTTATCAAAATAATCTTTCCATCTCTCCTTAATCTCCTCATCTTTGACTAAAACCCTTTGCGTTTCATCTTTGATACATCTAAACATACCCAAATCCTTCGATTTCCTATCTCTCATCTTTGCAAGCCTATAAATATCCTTCTCGCCTTCTTTGGTATCCAACTTGTCATAAACCTCCTTATATACCTTAGCCCTTGCGTTTCGAACAACTTTTTTAGCTTCCTTCTTTGCTAACATATACTTCTCCAAATTCTCATTATCACGACTCTTACTTAGATTTCTATAACACTCTCTTTTAACCTTAATAGCTAATTTAACATCCTCGTTCCACCATGATGTATCCTTACCTAGTGGTGCACCGCCTTTAGACTCACCCAATACCTCCTTAGCCACTTTTCTCATGACACCCGCTATCTTATTCCACATTGATTCTGAATCCTCCTCGAGACACCAATCAACTTCCTTAACTACCTGCTCTACAAACATTCCTTGTTTAGCTCCTTTCAGTGCCCACCACTTAATTCTAGGATCTATCCTATGTCTATCCCTTTTGCGGCATTGTCTAATTCTAAGATCTAAAATTAAGACTCTATGTTGTGTAGCTACACTTTCTCCCGGTATAACCTTACAATCGATGCAACAACCCCTATCTCTCTTTCTAAGTAGGAAAAAATCTATCTGACTCGCATTAACCCCACTTTTAAATGTTACTAGGTGAGACTCCCTCTTCCTAAACCAAGTGTTTGCTAAGATCATATCATAGGACAAACAAAAATCTAAAATCCTTTCTCCACTTTCATTTATTTCTCCTATACCATAGCCTCCATGGGTACTCTCAAATCCATCCCTACTAATGCCTACATGTCCATTAAGGTCACCGCCGATGAAAAGCTTTTCTCCATAAGATATCCCTTGTACTACTCCATCTAAATCTTCCCAAAATTGATGCTTAATGGAATCATCTAAACCTACTTGAGGTGCATAAACACTAATAATATTAATAATATCCCTACCTAATACTAATTTAATAAGTAAAATTCTATCACCCTTCATACGGACCTCAACTACATTATCTATAAACTGACGACTCATAACAATCCCTACTCCATTTCTATTCCTATTTATTCATGTATACCAAATCTTATATTCCCAAGGTTCTATCACTTTTGCTTTCTCACTTACCCATTTGGTCTCTTGAAGACATAAAATATCAATCTTTCTCCTACACATAACATCTACTAACTCTACCAACTTACCAGTTAAAGACCCTATGTTCCAAGTGGCTAACCTAATTTGATGGTCTTGGACTAACTTCTTTACCCCCACCCGTCCAACAAAGTGAGGGAACCCTTGCCTATTTGACACCACACCCGGGCGCCGGTGTGACGCGTCGCTTCTGGGCGACGACCTAGCAACCCTTGCCCATTTATCACTGCCTCCGGGCCTAGAGAGTACAACACGTTGCTCAGTAGGGATTGCCCCAACGAATATCTCATATTGGTTCATTTTCATAGGGTATGACAAAGTTTTTATGCTGGCTGTCACAGGCCTACCGCAACCCTCCTCCTTTATCCGGGCTTGGGACCGGTAGTGTGTAACTAAACAGTTATACACAGGCGGAGTTAAATCATGATAAACATAGATAGAATAATTTGTTTCTAATAGTCTGCACGTGAATAAGCAATTCTGCAAAACCCAAAAAATCCAGACTCAAGAAGGAAAGTAATTTGAGTTTTACTGGCATACCTACTAGTGCCACTTTCACCCTATTAATACCAAATCACAGTGTTATTCCAAGCCCAAAACAACTCATCATAGTCGGTATGCAATATCATGGCCACCCTCAATCCCTCTGATGCAGAATGGTTAAAAGTGTTTGTTATCCACCATCATTATGTAGATTATATGTGATTTAACAATAAAATCAACAAAATTTCATGGTCTTATTCACCATCTCAATGACACCATTTTGGTGGTCCTGGTGTTTCAATTAGTATAACCAACTTACCAAGGCCTGAAAAACAAATTAAAAAAAAGGACATACCTAGATTAAGCATGAATTTCATATACATTCAAGTTATAGATTTCAGCCTAACATATAATTAGAGGCCTAATATGCAAAATTGACTATGTAACCAAACCATGCCATAACACTCAACTGTAGTGGGATCTTTCATATGGGAAGAAAAGAAACAACCAAATAAACTCAGTTAAACCTCAAAATGTGAAATATTTCTCAACCGATATACTATTCATTCATGGGACTCACATAAGAATATAAATGATCATCATATTGATAACACAAAAGATAAAGACCATCACGTTATTGCAACAGGAAAATGAAACAAATGGTCTTTACCAATCCCCTATTCCCTAAATGAACCTTCTAGAGAGAATGAAAAGATCAAATCTGTAATAGTAACATCAATTTGATATTCATGAAAAGTTCTTGATGCTAACACTCTAAAAAAAAGAATGTTTCACCCATGCATATTCTTTGATATTGAATCAAGCAAAATTTCTCAACAAAAATGATGATGAAAGCCCAAACACTTCAAATCCATCAACCGATTTGTGAGGTTGTAGGGCACACAATTATAAACTTAATGTGCTGCGCATATGTGGTGAGCTACAGGGAGTGAGAAACCAGTAAAACACAAACTCGGTGAACAAGATTTTTTGATGATTTCAAAAAATTCCACTATAGAACAGAACTTCGTTGGCAACAGTAGACTTCGAATAGCCATTGATGCTGGTTAAAATGACATGATATGATCATGACGATCTACTGAATCTGATAGATATCATGAGATAGGAAAGGCCAACTAAGGTCGAATATAAGGCCTACAAGTGTGCTGAAAAATTAACATGCTGTAATGAAAAACATCACGAAATGAATGGTGTGGGTTATACGAGAGATAAAATGTATTGAATGCAAAATGCAAGATGATTTTGAGCAGAGTATACCCAATCAACTGGTATAGATGGAGTTTGGATCAACACATAGAAATTCATAACTGATGCCCCAAGATAAATCTGAGGACTGCGTGCTGCTTCTCAACAAATTTTAAATACAGACACCATGAGACTAAACACAAATATGATCTTATGTTACAACCACTAATTGCAGACTCAGTTCATCATAAACTTAAATGATGATGACTACGGGAGTATAAGAATAAACTATGATGTAAAATGAGAGACGAAAACAGAAAATCGATAACATCAACAAAAAATCAAGACCAGAAAGACAATGAAAACAAGAAAACAAAAAACCAAAGAAGATTGCAAATAGAAAATCAAAAATAAAAAAAGGGGAAATCAAAGTGAAACTAGATATGGGTTGGAACATACAGGTCGATGATAGGAGCATCGACTCAGTCCAAATGTACATAAACCAATGAAATTTAATAATGAATTGTAAGTAAAGAGGAGAGAAGATGTTGGAATGCAAGCATTTCGTCGCTGTGGCAATACGTAGATCAACACTGCTATATGCAGGTCGATCCTATGAATTATGCTCAAAATGAACAACAGAAAAACAAGGCAAAGAAGAAAATGAAATCAACAAGGAAAAATGTAAGTGAAAATTTTACCGGAACGAGGAAAAGGGAATGGTTGCTTACTAGATTGCTGGAGCTTCAGAGGGCTTCCTTCAGTTGATCGGAAAGGAGAAAAATAGTGAAAAGCGGAGAAAGAGAAGGGAAAGGGGAGAAAAGATGAAGAAGAAGGGAAGAACATCAGATGCAATGGTGGGGTGAAGAAGCGATGGAAAATGTCGATCCCCTGCAATTGGTTTATAGGAGAAAGTCGTTAGGCTATTTTTTAAAAATGATCTTTTAATTTTAGGAATTTTCAAAAAAGAGGACCTATTTACAAGTTTTCTTCAAAATGGTGTAAAGACTATATTTTTTTGAAATCTTTTTATATTTTTGAGAGAGATTCTAAAATTATGAGGGATTTTAGAAAAATGGGATCCAAACGAGGTTTTTGAAGTATTTTTGTTTTAAAACTTGAGGTTTTTACAAAAGAGGATTTTGAGAAAATATAGGGTTAAATTTTAGAATTTGGGCTTCAAAATGGGTCTGAATTCAATATTTTAAGAAAATAGTGACTTTGGATCTTGAATCAAGATTAAATCCAGATAAAATATCTGAGAAAATACTGAGAATTTGATTTTTTTGATTTTTTGAAAAAAAAAAGTTCTGAACTCAGAGTTAGATTTGGATATCAGATCTGGATCCGAAATTGGGTCAGATATGGAATTTGAATTTGGATTCTAGTGAATCCGAGAAACGAATGGAATTTTGATAAAAAATTAACCTGATTTATTCAAAGAATGAGGCCAAGGGAAAAAGGGATTTTTTGAATTTTTTGGAAAATTTGGGGTGTTCACAGATGCCCCTCTTTGCTGCTAAGCCAGTTGAAAGAGTCGAGTTTAGGGGCAAAGAAAACACACCAAATTTTAAAAATGCCCTAGTTAAAAAATTTGAACCGGGTGTGAAAGAATTATTTTGTGAAACATTATTTTCAGGTTTAACACCTTGTCCTGAATGGCTTTGGGAGGAAACAAAATCCTCGAGAAGAAAATAATTTGGACAGAAGGAAACAAGAAAATTGTGATGGGATTTTGGGATAAAGATCCCGAGAAAAATAGAGATTTTGAACGGATAAAGGTCTCATGGGTGAGAAAAAATAATCTTTTTTGGAAAGACTCAGGTTTAGCCCTTAGCCTGGATGGGACAAAGATATCTAAAAAATGACTTCCAAGTTTAACCCTTACCAAAATAGGGAGAGAATATACAGATTCCTTGATGGGACATTTTTGAAAAATACCTCGTGAGACGAGGTTCATGTACAATCCTTACCTGAATGGATATAAAAGGCATGGAGTCCTTGCTAGGAAAACCATGATAGGACTGAAAGAAATACTTCATCAGAATGAGGCTCAGGTTTTACCCTTAGCTGAATGGGAAGGAAACACCTCAAAAAAAGAGGTTCAGGTTTATCCATTAACCTGAAAGGGGAAGCTATGATGGGACTTCCGGATCTTGCACAAAGGATCCAAAAGGGGTTGCAAAAAGACAATGAAAGTGAGATAGCAGGAGGAAGAAGAATAAGGCAATTCTTTTGAAGAAGTATAAGGTGAGACTTTATCAGTGTGAACAGAGGAATAAGGCAATATGAGGCAATTCTTTCAACAATACGAAAGATGAAATAGGAAAATATGAGGCAATTCTTTCGACAATGCGAAAGATGAATGGGGTAACATGAAGCAATTTCTTTCGACAATGTGAAAGACAAATAATGTAATGAAAAGGCAATTCGTTCGACAACGCGAAAGATGAGCAGGAAGATATGAGTCAATTCTTTCGACAATGCAAAAGATGAACAAGGCAATATGAGGCAATTCTTTCGACAATGCGAAAGATGAAATAGGGAAATATGAGGCAATTCTTTCGACAATGCGAAAAATGAATGAGGCAATGTGAGGCAATTTTTTTGACAATGCAAAAGACGAATAAGGCAATAAAAAGACAATTCTTTCGACAACGTGAAAGATGAGCAAAAAAATATGAGGCAATTCTTTCGACAATGCGAAAGATGAACAAGACAATATGAGGCAATTCTTTCGACCATGCAAAGACGAATAAGGCAATGTAAAGGCAATTCTTTCGACAATTCGAGAGATGAGCAGAAAAATATGAGGCAACTCTTTCGACAATGCGAAAGATGAACAAGGCAATGTGAGACAATTCTTTCGACAATACAAAAGACGAATAAGGTAATATGAGGCAATTCGTTCGACAATACGAAAGATGAATAAGGTAATATGGAGGAGCAGAGCAATTCTTTCGACAACGTGAAAGACAAATAAGGCAATCCAAAAGAGAGAAGTGAGACGAATCTTTTGATAAATACGAAAGATGAACATGGCAATACTTTTGAAAAGGATAAAGGCAAATCTTTAGACAATGCAAAAGATGAATAAGGTAATCCCTTTTAAAAGGAGAAAGGTAAATCTTTCGGTCAAAGCAAAAGATGAATAAGGCAATCCTTTTGACAGAAGAAAGGCAAGTCTTTCGACAATGTGAAAGATGAATAAGGCAATCCTTTTTGAAAGGAGAAGGGCAAATCTTTCGGTCAAAGCGAAAGATGAATAAAGCAATCCTTTTGATAGGAGAAAGGAAAATCTTTCGGTCAAAGTGAAAGATGAATAAGGCAATCCCTTTTGAAAGGAGAAGGGCAAATCTTTCGATCAAAGCGAAAGATGAATAAGGCAATCCTTTTGACAGGAGAAAGGCAATTTTTTTGACAATGAAAAAGATGAATAAGGCAATCCTTTTTGAAAGGAGAAAGGCAAATCTTTCGATCAAAGCGAAAGATGAATAAGGCAATCCTTTTGACAGGAGAAAGACAAACATTTTGGCAATGCGAAAGATAAATAAGGCAATCCTTTTTGAAAGGAGAAAGACAAATCTTTCAGCAATGCGAAAGATGGATAAGGCAATCTTTTTAAAAAAAGAGTAAGGCAATTCTTTCAACAATGCGAAAGACAGATGAGGAAATCCTTTCAAAAAAGAAGTAGGGCAATTTTTTTGACAATGTGAAAGACGGATAAGGCAATCCTTTTGAAAAAGGAGTAGGGCAATTCTTTCAAAAATGCGAAAGATGGATAAGGGGACTCTATGAAAGAGGGAAAATCAACTCTTTTGACTATGCGAAAGAAGGAAAATGCAACACGAAGATGTATCAAAATGGACATCAAGTTCTTATTTTATATCGGGAAAGCTAGAAAATATTGCCAAAATGATAAAAATTGCAATTAATTCAAGGTAATTTGAAAGTAAGCACATTTGTTTGAAAGATATTCCCTCTTCTACCTAGAGTATTACCTCCAATTGGGCTAACTTTGTAGAATCTATAATCAAGGTTAAATTATTGCTGTTGGGTTTCTTCAAGGAAGCTATCTATTTCCTTGATATGAGAAGAAAGGAAATTTGTTCTCCATATCATAAAAACAATTGGGTGGAAAGGATATTGATAAAAGAATTACACATGAATAAAGACGATTCTTGACAATTTTGGCAGCTTGATATCTAGGATTTACCCATGATGATCTTTTTGCACTCTTTTTGAGACAGAATTTGAGCTTTTCTTGGGGTCTGGCAAGAATTTCATCACATCAACCTTCAACTTGGAGATGCTCTGATTTTCTCTAGAAGAACACATCACAAACTCCTTCAACTTGGAGATAATCTGAGTCTTCATTGGTCCCAAGAATAAGATTGATAATATTGTTTCTTTGATTGAAAATCTCTTTTGAGGATAGCATTGACCAAATATCATTTAGGGATTGGTGGGAGGTTCATTACATTAATCTTCAACTTGACGATGATTTGAACTTTCCCTGGAAGGACATGTCACATGCTCCTTCAACTTGGAGATGATCCGAGTCTTCTTTGCCCCCGGGGGTCTGACTCATCCATCAATCTTCAACTTGATGATGATTGAGAGATCCCTTTTGCAAATAGATAGTTGCAACTTGATAATTGAAGAGATATTAAATTTGAGTGGATTCCTTTTTCTTTATCACCTAGGATATTTTCGCTGCCTTATTACGACAAGAATGATCTTTAAAAATGTGCCATAACTGCGATCAATATCAATAACTTATGGTTTTTTGATATCTTTGAATTCTCCTTGCTAATCATATCGAGGATTTTTCTTCATCCTTTTGGTTGACCAACAGGAAATCTGAATTTTGAGTCTTTCTTCACAAAAGCTTTACCCTTTTGAAAAGAATACTAAAGAAATTTGAGGTAATTCTTTATGCGCTAAAAGCTTAAGATCAACAACTGTTCTTTTATGACAAATTTGGCAAAATGTTCTTGAAATCCTTGATGGTAGAAATTGCTTAACATCGAGCTGACACATCCGTGGGATTCTAGAGGAAAGTCCAACATGAGGCTGAACTTCGATGGTAAATCCAATACGAAATTGGAATTTTGAAGGTAAGCCCTGGCATAATACTGGATTTTGAAGGTAAGCTGTGATCATCGCAAAATTTTCTCTCTCTTGTGGTTTCTCTCTCTTCCTTCTCTTTTCCTTTTCTAACCTCTATTTTCCTCCTTTCTGAAGGGAGAAAAGTAAAAGAAAGAAAAGAAAGAGAGAAGAGAGAAGAAAGAAAGAAAGAGAGAAGAGGAATTATTTTGCGGGGTCTCACTTGACCTTGATTTGAAAATATTTAGCAAATAACTCGCCTCCGTTTTGAAAATATTTGTGGGAGAATGGAGAGACGGGATTCGCTCGTTGGTACGAGGTTTGACCGTTCCTGGCGCCTTTACCAGGGGTAATCGAACCAATGATCGAATCTATGCCTTTTTGTTTTGTCTGAATATTATCTAAGAATTTATTCTAACACTAAGTGCACAAAGAATCATGCTTGTGCAATGCAAGGATGTATGCTCTTTTGAAAGATGATTTAAAAAATCCCCAAGTGCTTGATAATGGAGTGAAGAAATGGTTTTGAATGGTAAAATCTAACTTAGAACTTGAGATAGATCAGAGAAGTTCTAAGTCTTTGAAGTAAATCAGAGTTGGAAGAATAAATCTTGATTTTGAGAAAGAGTGATTTGAAGCTTTGAAATGAAAGGAAATGAAGTTTCAAAGTCATAAATTGACTTTGAATTTGGATTTCAAACTTGGATTTAGGAAAAGAAATGAATATTTGAAATGGAATTTGAATTTGAATTTTAAAATTAGAATGGACTTGAGAAATCCAAATGGTATTTAAAAATAGGGATGAATTTAGGAAGTTCAGATAAGATCTGAGAACGGAATTGAATTTGAAATTTAGACTTGGGAATGGATTTTGGATCTTAAAAAAAATGGGTTTAGGATCTAAAGTCTGAGATCCAAAGTGGAAATTGGATTCTGAATCCTAAAATGGATTTGGATATGAAGTCTGAGATCCAAGATAGAGACAGACTCTGGATCCTAAGATGGATTTTAGATCTGAAGTCTAAGATCCAAAGGCAGAATTGTATTTAGAAAACTGGATCCAAGTGGATCTATTTTTGGATTTAAGTTTTGAAAGTCCAAATGGGACTTTTGAATATGGATTTGGATTTTTGAAAAACCCAGATTGAATTTAAAATTTAGAAAAGGCCAAGCTTTTGAGATTATGGATCAATCTTTAACTTTTGTTTTTGATTTTGAAGATAAACTTGGTTTTAAAACAGAAGGTGACTTCAAAGTTAAATTGAACTTTGAAGTTTGATTTAGAATTTTGGACTTTTGGGACATACAGATGAATTTCAAAGTCAATTTGGACTTCAAATTCAAAATTTTAATCAGAAGATGGATCAGAAATCTCAAAGTTTAGTTTGAACTTTGAAATTGTACTTGATTTTGGAAATGGAATTTTGAATATAGAATGAATTTGAAATCTCAAAGTTAAATTTGAACTTTGAGATTGAAAAATGAAATAGAATTTGAAAAAAATGAAAAGATGAATTGGATTTTAGAGGAATTGAAGATTGATTGAAAAAGATATTTATATCACTTTGGAGTTTTGAAAAAGAAATTTTGAAAATATGATGCAGTTCTATCCTAAATGATGAATGAGTTTAAAGAATTTAAAATTTGGGTTTTGAAAAGCTATTCCATTCTTTAAATGAATTAAAATAAGATTGAAAATATAATACGTCCTTGACTATGGTCATTGAATGTATTATATAATAATCTAATTTTAAATTCAAGTGAAGAATAAAACATATTTTGGTGCTTTTATAGAGTTTAAAATGAAATTAATTCTCAATATATCCTGACTATGGCCATTGATATATATATTGAATTAATTTTAAACTAAACTCTAATAAAAGAGAAAAAATATGATGAATTTTGAAATGGGTCCAGTGTGGATCCAGTGTTATTTTGTCAAAGATAAAAATCCTAAGTTTTTTTTACATCCTGACTATGGCCATTGATGTAAATCATCAACTTAGGATTAATTACCTCTTACGAAATGGTGCACGTGCCATTCGTGTTTCACCATTGTGAGATTTTAGAAAATGAAGGTAAAAAATATGAAAATAAACAATTAATGATATTTACAATGCTCATTCATTCTATCTAAGACAAGAAATGTAAATTCTCATTTAAGATCTAACTTTTACAACATATAAAGTTGAATTCACAACTCCAAGTAATGATATTTTCCACATATTCCCTGCAAAACCGAGTTAGCATAAAAATACATATGGAAACAACATTTCATATACAAGATGATGAATGCTCATATGTCTAAAAGAATAGTGCATGTGAGATGCATGGGACTAAGTATATACATATGCGGGTGGATCTGTGTAACCATGCGTGAAGATGTATATATGAAGACAACATATATACATATATAACTATATACATATATCCCTATGACTAAAAAGCCTATGCAAATTTTTAAATACATTCATGCATATAATATATATATATATATATATATATATATATATATATATATATATATATATATATATATATATATATATATATATATATATATATATGTATAAGGGGAACTTTGAAATGCAGGAATGAGCATTATATACATAAAGTAAAAGATGATGCTAAGGGAGGCTACAACTGATAAACATAAATATTTGCAATGTAGGACAAAGATGTTAAAGTGGCAGTGTTGTAAAAACACAACGGCTGGAAATGATGGAGCTCTAGTGAAAAGCTACAACAGCTATGATGGTGCTGCTGTAAAGACTTGGGAGCTGCCACGGGAGTTGATGACCGTAGGACTAGCAGACCAGTAAAAGGTTGAACTGGGGCTATTAGACCTGCGAATAACCCCAGTTGCAGTTTGGACCTGATTGGTATTTGCTACACAACTTGAAGCCTGGGCTGCCTGGATATGTTTTGAAGTAGAGCAGGAGAATGCACAACATAAGAGTTCTGAAGTGCCATAGGAAACTTCCCCTCTGGCAACCTCTTCAGCCCTCCACACTGCAGGCTAGTCTGCGATGGAGGGGGGGGGGGGGGGTCTGTTATGATGACGAAACATGACTATCCTGTAAAGATGGTGGCATCAGCGAGACTGGTGTCTGCCGAATAGTGGGCAACTGTAACACTGGTGCTGACAACGTTCCCAAGGTTGTCAGTGCCTGAAAGGTAGTCTGATTTGAAGCAAGTTGAGGTGGAAATGGCCATAAGTATGCATGATTGGGCAGATACACAGTGGATACTAGGCGTGGATACAAAGATGCAGCAGGTTGTATGTGTGTTTTATGGCCAGTGGGTGAAGAGGCAAGTGGATGGCGTGCAGCTGGACCAAACCGAGCTGCATCAATTATGTTTGGCACTAGTTCTCTTCTGACCTTGTTCCATTGCCACAAGCCTTGGAGCACTACAGGGTCCTGGATGACCTAGGAGATCTTGTCCAGTTCTAATATACATGCCTCCATATTTCTGGACAACCTTCAACAGAGAAGAGGATTCCGATCTAGCTCACCAACGAGTTTTCTATCCTAATCTGGGCTGAGATAAGGTTACAGAAAGCATATTGCCCCTAAAGGTCGAAGACAACCATTTTTAGAAAACAATACCTTCAAATTTTGTTTTTCATGACAACCTAAATAATAATCAACATTTTGTCTTGAGATGGCTCTGGAGAAATAGATGGTGTCATAGAAGTTATTGAATCCATAGACATACTGGAGGTTATACATCTTCTATTAAGAACTTGTAAATTAAAACCCCTGTTGATGCATTGACTATCTCACTACCAAGCCAATCAGCTGATATGTTTGAATTTGGAAGGCATAGTCCCGCCACACTACTTGGAGAGATTTACTGGTTTAGATGCTTACCTGTGAGGTGGAGGTACTTGTGTGACTGAGAATTTCATAATCGAGGGGTGATACAACTGTTAGCTCAGAACACTTATTGATTGTAATCTTCAGAAGGTAGGATTCTGAGTTGCAGATAGTGCTCTAGAACTCATCTGATGTACTAGTTGTGTGGTAGTATTCATCTAGAGTACTCAAGTGCGAAAGAGGGAAGGGTATTCGATATTATATATTCTACTACAAGCATAAACAAAAGAATTAGCAGACTTTCAACAACAGGATGGATGGCACTATGAACAGAAAGAAAATAAAATAAAAAATAAATAAAAGATGTTGTGCAGATCATGAGCATTAGATAAAGTGAATAAGCAGGTGTGCACAGGGAATTGACTCATTGGTATTGATGAAATTGGAGATGAGGCCATATTATGCTTCCTACAACAAATTATAACACTTATCCTAATTTACAGGATGGAGCGCAACTTGAGAATAAAATCAATGTAGGGTGCTGAATAGATAGTGTAAGTAGTTGTGCACTGTGGGTGCGTGAAATGAAGGAATGATATTGCAGAGCAGACAATGTTATATCTTTACAAATACAGGATTTTAAATAGCCATAATCACAAATATTATTGAAGTACGACAAGCAAAAGAGAAGCTCAGTTTACTGAACTATATGCTTACTGACTATGGCAGGGCATATGAACCTTAGGATAAAAAAACAAACAAACCTCATCGTTTATAAGCACAATTGACATGAAGTTTCAGCCTCTTAGAGGTCTCAAGAACCATCTCCTTCCTGGGCTCAGAGGAGTCCCCGAGAAGTGGCAATACCTCCTGGTTCTAAATATCCACCTCATATACTTGCTCTTTACAACTTACATAACATTTTATCCACAAAGTTCTTTCGCCTGGGGTGGGTATGTGTGATGGGTGTTTATGAACAAGGAAAGAAATGGGATACAGAGCAACACGCTTATCACAAACATCAAATAAAAAAAAAACAAATAAAAGAGATGCTCAGGAGATTGACTCCCTAATGTAAGTAGAGATGAGATATAGGTATTGAAGATGAATGAATTTAAAGATGAATGAAGCAGTTCGAAAGAAGGATTTTTGGAAGTACCAACTCGAAAGCAGGATTTGATTACCCCGAAATTCCACTAGAGGGGGGGTGAATAGTGAAATATGATAAAGATCGATAAAATAAAATAATCAGGCAATAAAGCACAACACATAAAACACAGAATTTATACTGGTTCGGTCAATACCCAGACCTACATCCAGTCCCCAAGCAAACCACTTGAGCTTTCCACTATAACATCCGAGTCACCGGATAAATAGTACAACACCCTCTTCCTCAGAGGTCTTCTTCTCTCAACAGAGAAGGACAACACCCTCTTCCACAGAGGTCTTCTTCTCTCAACAGAGAAGGACAACACCCTCTTTCTCAGAGGTCTACTTCTTTCAACAAAGAAGGAATACAGTGAATAACAGAAAGTTACAATACTTCCTATAGAACCTTCAGAATGATATGAATGCACGAATGAAGGATTCTCAGAATGTTCTGTTTGTCACTCAGAGGATACTCTTTGTCAAAGAGCTGGACTTGACTTTTTCTCTTTTCTTTCTTTTCTTTTTCTCTTTCTTTTTCAAGGCTCTTTTTTCAAATAATGAATAGAATTTTTCTCGTTGTAAGCTCACACATCTATTCAATTCCTCTTTTTTGTGAATAGTTTATTTGAGTGTGTTTATATAGCTTTAAAAAAGTAGTCGTTACATTTTGAAATCATAGCCTTTTTGAAATGTGAAATGTTATGTCATTTCAAAAACATCTTTTAGAGAAATTTGAGAATGCCTTTTTCCATAAAAGTAAAATATAGGGTACACTTAGTCGTTGTAATATTTTAGGTAATACATATTTTATGTAAAAAGTCTATTTCTTACAATAGTACATTGAACGTTGGATTTGTAGTTTTGTCTTTATTCTAATTAATGATTTGAGGTACATAAGTACTTCTTTACTTTAAATGAGTGTAAGTACAATGAGTGCTTTGAGATATTTATTTGTACATAGTCATGTCAAGTGTTTTCTTTATGTTGTGTTTTTCAAAGTCTTCAGAGAGAATGAGGACTACAAGAAAGTCGACATTCTTTGAGAAGGATATTAACAAGGATTTCTTACAGGAGGTATTTAATGCTTGTACAAAGAGAATAATGACTTCAAGTAAGTCGACATTCTATGGGTTATTAAAAAGGTAACTAGAGTCTTTATCAAAATAATTTATATTTGTTTTCTTTGTGTAGCCGATTTTCATGTTTTGTCTTTTACCCATATTTTAAAATTATTTCTTTAAAGAAGGTAACTAGAGTCTTTTCAAAACATATTATATTTGTTTTCTTTATGTAGCCGATTTCATGTTTTTGTCTTTTTCCCATATTTAAAAAACATTTCTTTAAAGAAGGTAACTAGAGTATTTTCAAAAACATATTATATTTGTTTTCTTTATGTAGCCGATTTCATGTTTTGTCTTTTTCCTACATTTCTTTTCATGTTGTCTTGTATATAGTGTAAGGTACAATTATTACATGTCAAACTATCTTTTTCATAAAGGGTTGTAAGAAGGTACAATTATTAGTTTTCAAAAAGGAGCTTTTTGAAACTATCGTATACTTTTATGATATAGTTTTTATGAATGAATATGTAATATGCAATATGCATGTTCCTAAAGGTTCTGTTACATATGACTTTAAAGAAGAAAAAAATCTTCATCTTGAGGTAGCCGATTTCTTTAGTTGATCTTTAGGAATGCATGGCTCATCAAGCTTTTTCTTCAAGGAGTATGATTGCACTAGTTGTACTTGAACAGGAAGTCTTCATCCTTTTTGGGTGAGATATCCTTGCATCAAATACTCGTTAGATTTATGGCAAAACATATTCAGTCATAATATAACATTTTTCAAGAGGACATATTATCATATCATATAAAATCAAATATGACAGTGTATCATATTATGTGACATCAAAACAGAGTTTCTCAACATTCTCCCCCTTTTTGATGATGACAAAATATGCTCCCTTTGTCAAAAAGGCATTATGCATAGAAATAATAATATGATAAAATATTGAAAAATGTTTAAAGAGAGTACTTCTCCAATAATGGAGACAAGATTTCTCCCCATTTGTCATAGACAAAAAGGAAGGGATCAGAGTAAGAGAGTTATTACAGACCAAAAGTAATTAAAAGTTATTACAGACCAAAAAAGTTTATGTGGAGCCGGAGGAAGGGTGAAACTTTTGGAGTAGTGCATCTTGGCCGAGTTGTAGTGAAGCTTGATTCTTCAGAAGGAGATCCTGGGTGTTCTGAATATTGACAATAGCTGTGAAGATGTCAAGGTCAGAAGTTGCTGCTTGATCTGCTTCTTGAGGGCCTTCGTCGTCAGAGTTTAGAGGAGAGGACTCTTCTTCATGAAGAGAGGAGTCATCAATTATATTGTTTGAGTAGTAGACGACATCGGTTGTAAGAGGAATCTGGAAGAATTCAAGAATGAGTGAGATGAAGTATCCGAAGGGAAGAGACTTAAAAGAACGGAAGTTGATCATGTTGTGGAAGATGACACTGGACCAGTTGATAGAAAAGGCAGAGAAGATGGCATAAAGAAGAAGGGAGACTTCATTTGCAATAAATCCCCTGGAGGGCGATTAGGGGAGGATATTGGAGGAAAGAATTTTGGACAACAACAGAGCATGAGGTTGGAGATTGTTCTCATGCCATGGGAAGTGAGTGGAGCGAGTGGAGAGGAGGATTTTCTGAAACATAGAATGGTCGAGAGGAACAACGTGGGGAAGTTCAATACCGTAAGAAGAAATATTCAAAATATTGCCTAACTGAGATATGTCAAAGGAGAACATTTTTCCATGTACCATGGAAGTGATAGAAGATTGATCATGGTCGATAGTAAGGTTGGTGTAGAAAACTTTGATAAGGTGAGGATAGATGGGCATTTGTTTTGGAGAAGCTAGAACATGAATAAGTTCAAAAAGAGAAGTTTGTATGTCAAATGCTGGAAGGGCTTCAAAGTGAATCAAGCTGCCTGGTAGGATGGTCAAAGATTTTATAGAGTGATAAGTGTGAACGAGATCAGGAAATCTCAACTCAGAAGCTTGGAGTAAGTCAGATGAGCCAGAGAATGCCATTGCAAGAGCACAAAGAAAACGAGCAAGAGAGAAGATCTTGGAACGAGTAAGGGTTTGTAAGAGAATAGAGAAAATTGTGGGAATGAGATATGAATCAATCTAATAAATAGAAGAAGAGAAATAATGGTGATAAGAAATGAATGATATTGGAAGTGAATGATTTTTGGATTGTAGTTTGAATAAGGAAATTCGTGAGTTGTAAGTTAAAGGGCTTGTGAATGATAAATCAAATCAATGGTGGAAGATAGTGTATTATATTGGTGTGTATTTTAAGAAGGACATAGATTTGAACAAATTTGTATAAATATATATGAACTTTACTATGGGTGAGTTTATCGACTAGTGAGACAAGTCATTAATAGAGTATGGGGTGTCATGTTTTGAACTTGAGAGAGTGAATAATTCAAAAAGTTTAAAAGAATAGTTATAGAGTGAAGAAAATAATGGCCTAATAAAACAAGCAACTTTTTCTACATGATTTTACTTTATGTGGAAGTTTTCCTAATTCGTGAAAGGAGAGTTTGGAATAGGACAACCCATGGGGTATGAGTGAGAGGCAATAATAATTTTTATTTAAGAAGTATATATATCGATAAGCGTGAAAGGAGAGTGAATAGACATAAAAAGATGATACGGATATGTAGAAAAATGATAAAGGTTATAAAGGACAACAATCACTTGATTTAGATATGACATAAAATAGAGTTAGATTAGCCAATAGATAAAGTTTTGCTTGAAGACAAGACTATTATGAATCTCGATTTAAGAGAGAAATAAAATATATGAGAGAGTCATGGTCACGGATGGAAAGTCACTTCATATGAGATAAAGAGAGAAAGAGGAAATAAAAGGGTGGTACTAGTAGTGTTAAAAAAATAATAGAGGACAGGTTGTCGAAAAAGGAGAGTGACTAGTATTATTTCATAAAAGATGTGAAGGATGAAATAGATTATACTTAAGCTATGAAATAACCGATGATATAGTAAAAAAAATTTACGTGAAATATAACCACTTAAAAGGTGATACAAAAATAAGAATCACTTTGAATTTTTATAAGAGGTTTTAAGATTTTAGAGAAGTATATTGATACAAGGTCATGAAAGAAAATATATCACATGAATATAATTAATTAAGAATAATAATCAAAATTATGAGGAATCATGTTTGGAGGTCAGCTAGCTTATCGTATGAGAGGCTGTCACAAAAAGACAAAAGATATAAAAGGTGAAATGAGTGATGTGATCCAAGTCATGATAGCTTTTTACTTAAAGTAAATGGTTCTTATGGATATACGTAAAAGGAGATAGGACAAGAAGTCATTATGAGAGTGTACTTGAAAGATGACAAGTTGAAAGACATAAAGAATGTGTCATGATGAATGTGTTTCTATGAGTATTGAGAGTATACGAAAATATGAAAACATAGTTTGACTTTGAATAGTAAAACAAACACAAAAAATTGATAAGAAAAAGCCTTTTAAAATAAGATTTTATCAAAAGCAATAATCTTAATAAGTGTGATTAATTTATAAGTCACTTAGTTTGCATATTCCTAGTTCTCTTCTAATACGCGTGAAGTCTTCATGTTTTAATGGTTTAGTGAATATGTCTGCTAACTGTTGATTAGTGGGTATAAATTCGAGTTTAATAATGTTGTTTAAGACTTGTTCTCTTAAGAACTGATGTCTTATTTGAATGTGCTTAGTTCGTGAGTGTAAAATGGGATTCTTAGATAAGTTTATAGCACTAGTATTGTCACAGAAAATAGTTGTATTTTCAAAATTTAAACCAAAATCTTTTAAGGTTTGTTTCATCCAGATAACTTGTGTACAGGCTAGGCTAGCAGCAATATATTCGGCTTCAGTAGTTGATAAGGATACACAGTTTTGTTTCTTACTGAACCATGATACAAGTGAGTGCCCTAGCATATGACATATTCCACTTGTGCTTTTTCTATCAGATTTACTTCCAGCAAAGTCAGCATCGCTGTATGAGATTAGATCAAATATAGAGGATTTTGAATAGAATAATCCAAAATCAACTGTGTCTTTTAAATATCTCATTATTCTTTTTACAGCTTTAAGATGTGATTCTTTTGGATTTGACTGAAATCTAGCACACAAGCAAACACTGAACATAATATCTGGACGGCTAGCAGTTAAATATAGAAGTGATCCTATCATACCTCGGTATACCTTTGTATCAACAGACTTACCATCTTCATCTTTGTCCAAAACAGTAGTAGTGCTCATAGGAGTAGATTTTGAAGCAGTTGAGTTCATGTTGAACCTCTTCAGAAGTTCACGAGCATACTTAGATTGATTGATGAAAACTCCATCCTTGGTTTGCTTAATATGCAACCCAAGAAAGTAGGTGAGTTCTCCCATCATACTCATTTCAAATTCTTTCTGCATGGACTTAGAAAATTCTTCACAAAGAGTGCTGTTAGAAGATCGAAAGATGATATCGTCTACATATATTTGAACAATTAGGGTATGATTATTCACTATTTTAACAAATAATGTAGAGTCTGCTTTGCCTACAGAAAAACCAGTTTTTAACAAAAAGGTTTTAAGTCTATCATACCAAGCACGAGGTGCTTGTTTTAAACCATACAAAGCACATTTGAGTTTGAAAACATGATCTGGATATTGTTCATTTTCAAATCCTGGAGGTTGTTTTACATAAACTTCTTTATTTATAAATCCATTCAGAAAAGCACTTTTAACATCCATTTGATATAGTTTGAAATCCATATAGCTTGCATATGCTAAAAACATTCTAATAGATTCAAGTCTAGCAACAGGAGCAAATGTTTCATCAAAATCAATACCTTCCTCCTGGTTGTATCCTTGAGCTACTAGTCTGGCCTTGTTTCTTATAACATTACCTGTTTCGTCTAGCTTGTTTCTGAAGATCCATCTTGTCCCAATGATAGGATGATCCTTTGGTCTTGGTACAAGATCCCAAACTTCATTCCTTTGAAATTGATTCAGTTCTTCAGTCATGGCTAGCATCCATAACTCATCAATGATGGCTTCATCAATCTTCTTTGGTTCAAGTTGAGAAATGAAAGCCATGTTTGCAATCCGTTCTAGCTGAGCTCTAGTTTCAACCCCCTTTGTCAGGTCTCCCAAAATCTGCTTTTGAGGATGATCTTTGATATCGACAAATGTTCTTTGATGATCATCTTCATTAAACTTAGCTGTGTTATCTAAAAATAAATCTGTACTTTCAACATCATCATCGTTAGTTTGCTTATGAACAGATTGATCAATAGATTCACAGAAACTAACATGCATAGATTCTTCAATAGACTTTGAATGCTTATTGAAAACCCTGTATGCTTTACTATGACTTGAATATCCTAAAAATATGCCTTCAATAGATTTAGCATCAAATTTATGTAGGCTATCTTTTGTGTTTAGGATAAAGCATTTACAACCAAAGACTTTGAAATAGTCTATTCTTGGAGTTCTGTCATAGAATAGTTCATATGGAGTTTTATTTAATAAGGGTCTAATGAGAACTCTATTTGTTATGTAGCATGCAATATTAACAGCTTCTGCCCAAAAAGATTTAGCAAGATTATTGTGTTGGAGCATAGTTCTAGCAGATTCCTGAAGGGTTCTATTCTTTCTTTCTACTACACCATTTTGAGGTGCAACTCTAGGAAAGGCAAAGTTATGAGAAATACCATGCAAGTTACAAAAATTTTCAAAAAGTTCATTTTCAAATTCTCCTCCATGGTCACTACGGATTTTAACAATAGAACAAGATTTTTCATTTTGTAATTTTTTACATAAGATTTCAAATTGACAAAACGTGTCACTTTTGTTTTTCAAAAATATTACCCAAGTAAATCTTGAGTAGTCATCTACAATAACAAAAACGTATTTATTGTGATTATGACTAGCTACTTTAGAAGGACCAAAATGATCCAGGTGGAGAAGTTCTAAAGGTCTTTTACTTGAAATGATATTTTTTGATTTGAAAGATGATTTTGACAGTTTTCCTAATTGACATGCATCACAAAAATAATCCTTTTTAAAAGATATTTTGGGTAACCCACGTACTAACTTATCTTTAGCTAATTTAGACATGTATTTAGAATTGACATGACCCATTCTCATGTGCCATAGATGTTGAGTGTCATTATTAGCTATGAGGCAATGTTCTGTGATGTTTTCTAGGTATAGTTCATATATGTTATTCTTTCTTATACCTTTTAAGATGATGTTTTTGTTGGTGTCTGTTATGAGGCATGCATCATGATTAAAGCTAACATTATAACCTGTGTCACACATTTGACTGATACTTAGTAGGTTATGTTTTAAGCCTTTAACAAGGAAAACGTCTTTGATAAGAGGTTTATCTATGCTACCAATATTACCAATACCAATTATCAAACCTTTGTTGTTTTCTCCAAAGGTGACGGTTCCTCCTTCTTTATGATGAAGAACAACAAAAAGGTCTGGATGTCCTGTCATGTGCTTTGAACATCCACTATCTAGTATCCATCTGTTCTTCTTCTTTGGAGCCTGCAAAACTTTAAGTAAATCTCTTTTTTGGTACCCAATCGGGTCCTTTTTTGTTAGACTTTGAAACCCATATCCATTTGGATTTGGGTTTGTCTACATCTTTAGAGGAGTTAAAAAAATTATCATTATAATACTCCTTATTTGGTTCAAACGAACCTTTCACAAACGTGGTCTTTTGATTTATACAAGAAGGCTTGTTGAAATGAGAGTAGCCAATACCATTCTTGTAGAAAGAGACTTTCTGAGAGGATAAGAGTTTATCCAAGTTCTCTTTACCTTTAGTAAACTTGAAAACCGTTTTCATGAGGTTCTTAGTTTTACTTTTTAGTTCTGAAATTTCTACTTGCAGATTTTTAGTTTTGGAGCTAGTAGAAGAGATTTCAGACATAAGCATTAAGTTTTTCTTTTTCAACTCAGAATTTTCACTGTTGAGTTTTTCATTTTTCTGGGAAAGCTCTAGATTTTCAGATTTTAAAGCTTTATTTTTGAAACTCAATTTTCTAGATTCTTCAAATAATTCTTGAAAAGCATCTAGAAGTTCTTCAAAGGAAAAATTAGAAATTTCACTTACAGAGCTTTCGTTTGCCATGAAGCACATGTTTGCAGTTTCGGCTTCATCATCACTTGACTCTTCACTGGTGGATGGTTCTGAGTCATCCCATTGAGCATGCAGAGCCTTTTTCTTGAAGAACCTCTTCTTTGGTTCCTCAGTCTTGGACTTTCTTTTGAGAAGGGGACAGTCACGCCTTAAGTGACCTGGTTTATTACACTGATAGCACATGGGATCTTCTTTAGGATCTTTTCTTTCCTTGTGCCTGTTTGGAAGCCGGTTCCTTCTCATGAAGCGCTGGAATTTTCTGATAAGTAGCGCAATTTCGGATTCTTTATCTGAGTCTTCATTCTCAGATAGAGCTGGGAAAGCTAGAGTTTTCTTTATTGGTTGCTTTTCTTCCCTTCTTTCTTTCATGTGGACTTCATAGGCCATAAGATTGCCTATTAAGTCGTCCAAAGTAATCTTAGATAAATCTTGAGCTTCTTCAATAGCTGTAGTCTTCTTCTCCCAATCAGTTGTGAGAGATCTCAAGATTTTCTTCACCTTTTTTGTCTGAGAATATGTTACACCCAGAGATTTCAGATCGTTGGTGATGTTGGTGAATCTGGTAAACATCTCTGTGATGGGTTCATCTTTGTTCATTTTGAACAACTCATATTTTCTAACAAGAGATGAGATTTTGGCTTCTTTTACTTTGTTGGTTCCTTCATGAATAACCTCCAAAGAATGCCAAATATCATATGCAGATTCACATATAGATATTCTATTGAATTCGTTCTGATCAATGGCACAATATAAGGCATTCATAGCCTTTGCATTTAGGTTTGCCATTTTCTTTTCTTCATCAGACCATAAGTTATAGTCTGCAGATGGAGATGTGTATGGATGCTCAACAATTTTCCATACAGCAAAATCTATAGATTTGAGAAATATAGCCATTCTGCACTTCCAGTATCCATAGTTGGAGCCATTGAAGAAAGGAGGACGAGATGCGTGTTGACCTTCAATATCACGAGCATAAGAGGTAGATGCCATTTGTGCTGAAAGACTTGTTATGTCGAAACCAGCAAACCTGCTCTGATACCAAATGAAATTCTACTAGAGGGGGGGTGAATAGTGAAATATGATAAAGATCGATAAAATAAAATAATCAGGCAATAAAGCACAACACATAAAACACAAAATTTATACTGGTCCGGTCAATACCCAGACCTACATCCAGTCCCCAAGCAAACCACTTGAGCTTTCCACTATAACATCCGAGTCACCGGATAAATAGTACAACACCCTCTTCCTCAGAGGTCTTCTTCTCTCAACAGAGAAGGACAACACCCTCTTCTACAGAGGTCTTCTTCTCTCAACAGAGAATGACAACACCCTCTTTCTCAGAGGTCTACTTCTTTCAACAAAGAAGGAATACAGTGAATAACAGAAAGTTACAATACTTCCTATAGAACCTTCAGAATGATATGAATGCACGAATGAAGGATTCTCAGAATGTTCTGTTTGTCACTCAGAGGATACTCTTTGTCAAAGAGCTGGACTTGACTTTTTCTCTTTTCTTTCTTTTCTTTTTCTCTTTCTTTTTCAAGGCTCTTTTTTCAAATAATGAATAGAATTTTTCTCGTTGTAAGCTCACACATCTATTCCATTCCTCTTTTTTGTGAATAGTTTATTTGAGTGTGTTTATATAGCTTTAAAAAAGTAGTCGTTACATTTTGAAATCGTAGCCTTTTTGAAATGTGAAATGTTATGTCATTTCAAAAACATCTTTTAGAGAAATTTGAGAATGCCTTTTTCCATAAAAGTAAAATATAGGGTACACTTAGTCGTTGTAATATTTTAGGTAATACATATTTTATGTAAAAAGTCTATTTCTTACAATAGTACATTGAACGTTGGATTTGTATTTTTGTCTTTATTCTAATTAATGATTTGAGGTACATAAGTACTTCTTTACTTTAAATGAGTGTAAGTACAATGAGTGCTTTGAGATATTTATTTGTACATAGTCATGTCAAGTGTTTTCTTTATGTTGTGTTTTTCAAAGTCTTCAGAGAGAATGAGGACTACAAGAAAGTCAACATTCTTTGAGAAGGATATTAACAAGGATTTCTTACAGGAGGTATTTAATGCTTGTACAAAGAGAATGATGACTTCAAGTAAGTCGACATTCTATGGGTTTGTAAAAAGGTAACTAGAGTCTTTATCAAAATAATTTATATTTGTTTTCTTTGTGTAGCCGATTTTCATGTTTTGTCTTTTACCCATATTTTAAAATTATTTCTTTAAAGAAGGTAACTAGAGTCTTTTCAAAACATATTATATTTGTTTTCTTTATGTAGCCGATTTCATGTTTTTGTCTTTTTCCCATATTTAAAAAACATTTCTTTAAAGAAGGTAACTAGAGTCTTTTCAAAAACATATTATATTTGTTTTTTCTATGTAGCCGATTTCATGTTTTGTCTTTTTCCTACATTTCTTTTCATGTTGTCTTGTATATAGTGTAAGGTACAATTATTACATGTCAAAATATCTTTTTCATAAAGGGTTGTAAGAATGTACAATTATTAGTTTTCAAAAAAGAGCTTTTTGAAACTATCGTATACTTTTATGATATAGTTTTTATGAATGAGTATGTAATATGCAATATGCATGTTCCTGAAGGTTCTGTTACATATGACTTTAAAGAAGAAAAAAATCTTCATCTTGAGGTAGCCGATTTCTTCAGTTGATCTTTAGGAATGCATGGCTCATCAAGCTTTTTCTTCAAGGAGTATGATTGCACTAGTTGTACTTGAACAGGAAGTCTTCATCCTTTTTGGGTGAGATATCCTTGCATCAAATACTCGTTAGATTTATGGCAAAACATATTCAGTCATAATATAACATTTTTCAAGAGGACATATTATCATATCATATAAAATCAAATATGACAATGTATCATATTATGTGACATCAAAACAGAGTTTCTCAACATACCCGACCAACTCGAAAGCAGAATTTGATTGCCCGACCAGCTCGAAAGCAGGATTTTGATTGTCCGACCAGCTCAAAAGCAGGATTTGATTGCCCGACCAGCTCGAGAGCAGGATTTTTTGCTTAAAATTGTAAAATGATTGGCATTGATAGAGTTGTGACCCGAAGGTTTAAAAATGATGGATATTTAATGGAATTGTAACCCGAAGGCTTGAAAATAAAAGACATTCGATAAAGTTGATAGACGCTTGATGAATATTTATAGACATTTGATGAAAATATGATAGACATTTGATGAAAATGGATAGACATTTGATGAAAATTTAAGATATGAAAAACAATGATTCAGGTTTATCCCTTAACCTGAAAGGGAAAAGAATATATTGTGAAGAAATAACCTGAGACTTGAATTTAGAAGGGATAGGACAAGATTCATGATTTATGATCTAGGATTTAGATGGACCGCACAGTTAGTTGTTTGTGGTCCAATTTTCAGGATTAAACCCCTTATCCTGAACGGGGAAAAGAAGGAATAAAATTTTGAGAAGATAAAAGGAAATAGAATTTGAGGAAAAAATGGAGAAAGTTTTGAGGAAATTTATTTACTTTGTAAAAAGAATTCTCACAAGCAGCATTTGTTGCTCCTATGAGCGATCTCAGGATTATCCCTTACCCTGAGAAAAAATTCCTCGAATGTCGAGGTTCAGTTTTATCCCTTAACCCGAAAGGGGAAAGAATAAAATTTAAGAAAATTAATATAAATTTAGAAAATCAATTTGACAAAGCTTGTATTTGCAAAAAAAATTCTCATAGGTAACATTATTGCCCCCACGAGGGGTCTCAGGATTTTCCCTTATCCTGAATGGGAAATGGAATAGAATTTAAAGAGATTTAATGAAAGAAAATTGATATAAATTTAGAAAATCAAGTAAAGATTGATAAAACTTGTATTTGCATAAGAATTCTCATAGGTAGCATTGTTGCCCCTACGAGAGGTCTCAGGATTATCCCTTATCCTGAATGGGAAAAAGAATTTAAGGAATTTTAATAAAGAGAAATTGATATAAATTTAGAAAATCAATGAAGGTTGACGAAACTTGTATTTACAAAAGAATCCTCATAGGTAGCGTTATTGCCCCTACGAGAGGTTTCATGATTATCCCTTATCCTGAATGGGAAATAGAATAGAATTTAAAGAGATTTAATGAAGGAAAATTGATATAAATCTAGAAAATCAACAAAGATTGACAAAACTTGTATTTACAAAAGAATCCTCATAGGTAGCGTTATTGCTCCTACGAGGGGTTTCAGGATTATCCCTTATCCTGAATGGGAAAAGAATTTAAGGAATTTAAATAAAGAAAAAATTATCTAAATTTAGAAAATCAAATGAAGGTGTACGAAACTTGTATTTACAAAAGAATCCTCATAGGTAGTGTTATTGCTCCTACGAGGGGTCTTAGGATTTTCCCTTATCCTGAATGGAAAAAAGAATAGAATTTAAAGAGATTTAATGAAGGGAAATTGATATAAATCTAGAAAATCAACAAAGATTGAAAAAACTTGTATTTACAAAAGAATCCTCATAGGTAGCATTGTGGCTCCTACGAGGGGTTTCAGGATTATCCCTTATCCTGAATGGGAAAAAGAATAGAATTTAAGGAAAATAAATGAAGAGAAATTGATATAAATTTAGAAAATCAATAAAGGTGGATGAAACTTGTATTTACAACAGAGTCCTCATAGGTAGCGTTATTGCTCCTACGAGGGGTCTCAGGATTATCCCTTATCCTGAATGAGAAACACCTCAGACAACGAGGGTCAGGTTTATCCCTTAACCCGAGGGGGAAAGACACATTGGACAACGAGGGTCAGGTTTATCCCTTAACCTGAGCGGGAAGGGAAAAAATAAAAGAATACCTCATGGGAAAAGAGGCATCTGGTTTATCTTTTAACCTGAAAGGGTAATGTGAAAGAATAGAATTTTGGGGGAAATTAAAAGAGAAATTGATAAACATTTACAAAATCGGGAAGAATTGACAAATTATCTTTACAAAAGAATCCTCATAGGTAGCATTATTGCTCCTATGAGGGGTTTCAGGATTATCCCTTATCCTGAATGGGAACACCTCGGACAACGAGGATGAAGTTTATCCCTTAACCTGAGCGGGAAAAGAATAAAAGAATACCTCATGGGAAAGAGGCATCATGTTTATCCCTTAACCTGAAAGGGTATAATTGATAAACTTTAAAAGAATTGAGGAAATATTGATAAACTTGATAAAATTAATATAAACTTGATAAAAATATGAATAAAATGAATGGAACTGATAAAGATATCCAAATCAATTAAAAAAAATCTATGAGATTTAAGCGAAAAAGGAGTTTTTCTGATCTTGCCTGCATATGGGATCTTGAAAGAAAAAAGGTTTATTTAAAAGATAGGTGGAAAATCATTTTTGGAAAGAAAATCCACTGCAAGAAGAATGATCAACGCGAGATCTGATCCTTTAAAAAGGGGAATCATCATGAGAGATCATCATGAGAGATCATCATGAGGTTTGATTTTGAAGATAAATGGTTTTCAAAACCTAATTTGGAAAAGGAAAATCAACATGTTAGTTTATTTAAAAAAGGATTTAGATTAAAATATTTGAACTTTTTTGAAGACTTTTGCAGAAATTTTTGAGATTTTATGATTTTGAAAATCCTCATAGGTAATATCATTTCTCTCATGATGATGTTTTGGGATTGTCCCTTATTTTAAAAAGAATAGGAAAAATGCAAATTTTTTCAAAATAAATGCCCCATCGTGGCGAAGGATAGAAGTATTTGATATCAACAAATACGAAGAAAATTGACATTTCATTGATAAGAAATATTGATAATAATGACTGAAATATTTACAAGTTTGTTGACAAAAGGTCACAGAAGACTGGGACTGAGTTGTCCCTATAAAGTGACTGAAAAGAAAGAAAGCAGAAAAATATTGACATGGTTCGGGAAGCTAGGCCAGGACGGGTAGCTACTCTTCTTCTTGATCTTCTACCAACAGTTTTTTATCAATGCAGTCTTGGATGATATTTTTGAAAACAAAGCAGTGCTCGATGTCATGACCTATCGCCCGATGGAGTTTGCAGAATTAATCCTTGAACCTTCCCATAGTCACAGGAGGATCTGCTACCTTGGGAAGTTTAACCATCTCTTTTGTTGTCATATACTCAAGAACTTCCTCAAGCGATTGCTCTAAAGGGGTAAACTCACAGTCATATCCCCAGCCGTCGTGCTTTGGTTTCCCTTTGGGCTTTGATTCTAATTGGATGCTCGAGGGAGGGATGTTATTCTTTCTGCTGATCCCATTCTCTTGACTGAAGCAATCATTTCTGCCCAATATGCTGGTATGGTTCTTTCTACCATTTCTTTTGTTTTTGCCATTGTTGTTGGAGGAACTGGTAGAAAAGGCGAAGTTGGTTTTCTTTTTCACGTCCTGACTGCCTCCTGCCAAGGTGAGGCCATGATAGGTTCCATTCTCTAATCCCATTTCGAGCCATTTGACTCACTCTATTAACTTGATGAAGGATTTAGACGGAGAAGTAGAGATCAGACCCTTCAGAGGTTGAGAGAAATTGTTCAAAATTATTGAGAGTGCATGCCCCTCTGATATCGGATCCTTCATCCTGTTGCAGGTATATCTCCATCTATGAATGAAATCTTTTGCCCTCTCATTGTCATTTTGCTTTAGGTTGAAAAGATGATTGAGGGTAGGTGGAGCCTCAGTATTGAAGAGAAACCTTTCAATGAACAAGTTGATGACTTTGTCAAAGTCTCTAAGTTCAATCGGGTTGATATGATCAGCATACCATCTTGCTCCAGTTCCCTCCAGACTGCGTGGAAAGCATAGGAATAAAGCCCTGTTGTTTTTTCTAAATCGGTTGCACTCAGCGAAAAATGTAGCCAGATGAGCCTTGTGGTTGCCGGTCCCATCAAACTTTATGAATTTACGAGGAAGATCTTCCCAGTTGTCATCTCCTTCTAGGCCGTCATAAAAATCTGCACCGGTGTAGATCTTTTTGCCTTTGTCCTGGGTTTGTAAGTCTTTGATTGCACAAGTCATCTCTCTCATTTGCTCATGCATCAGATCTTCTGCTGGGATCTGAAACTTGGTTTTGTTTGTTGACTCGTGCCCCTCATTGACTTTCTTGGGCCGATACAAGGGATTATGAAAATATGCCGGATGCTCTTCCTCTGAGTCCTCTTCTGCTGACTCTGAAGTGCTGTCATACTGAACTTGCTTTTTGCTGACTTTTCCCTTGGCTTTGCTTTTAGAAGATATTTTCTCAGGGTTTTCCTCAGCTTGTTCAGACATCATTTTGGCCATCACTTTCTGAAAAAACTTGTATGTAGCTGAATCAACATTGCTTTCTACTTCTTGGCCCTACTGCTTGGATGACCTGATGGAGTTCATTTTTTCTCCTTCACTATCGCTTTGCTGGGGCACTGTTTCCTTTCCAGTCCTCGTCCGAACCATGATGAAATGTAAATGTCCTTTCTGTAGGTAAAAATGGGATATTTAGGAAATTTTTGGAGGAAATTATGATAAAGGAAGAAATCAAAGTCTGATAATGAAAATATCCCATTACGAGGGATCGGGTTGTCACCAAAAATTTGTGACAACCGCATTGTTTTTCTGAAAAAAGGATAAACAAATATTTAATTTTGAAAGGGACATATCCTGACAAAAATTTATTTTATCACAAAAGAATAAAAGAATTTAAAAGAGGATATTTAAAGAAAAATTTGAAGAATTGCAGGCAGGATCAAAGGATTTGAAGAAATCAGAAGAAGAGAAGGGAAAATACACCTGGGTTCTAAAAATAAAAGAGGAAATTTTGAATAATATATACCAAGGGTTTTGAAGAATATCATACAATCACAAATATATAAACAAAAGATGTACAAACAACATTCCCTAAAGTTTGACTCTATATGCAATATTTTTGAAATGGCTGATAGGACCTTAATCCTAACTCTAAGATTTAGATCATCTCATTCCAATCAAGGTATGCCGATATACTCAAGCCGAAGCTCGAAGTACGTGGCATAAAAAATATCTCTCCGGTTCTAATTTAATGGCTTCCCAACATCCTTGAGCACCTACCGATATACCTCGGACTATGGCCTTTAGGTACGTGGTAGGAGGGTGCGAACCCAAATAAGTGGTCCAGTTGTGAGGCTCTCTCCCGAACTATGGTTCAATGAGACAGCCCAGCAACGTGAAGACCGAGACAATATAGGTAGGGAGGTTTTCAAAAATATGCTCAACATGCAGGAAATCAGATGTCTCTACTGCAAGTCCTAAAGAGATAGATTAAAATGAAAAGGAGCATACACTTGCATACATTGTTTGCATTCAATCCCTAGAATTAAGGAGAGTTGTGTTTTAGACCTAAGTCTAATGTGAACATGAAATAATCTCCTTAATATGGTCCTACCAAACCATACTTAGATCCTATATGCAATGATGTCAGCTTAGGACAGAGTCTAGGCTCCTAAGGTTTGCATGGAAATGTAGCTGACATAAGAGAATAAAGACTTAGAAAATATTAAAGTAAATCAAAGGCATATTTCGACCAAACGAAGATGAGTCCTATCACGGTCGCCAAACCTGTGATCATTGCAAAATTTTTCGTCTCTTGTGGTTTCTCTCTCTTCCTTTTCTAACCAAAATTTTTCGCAAAATGATTCCGCCATACATCCTGGAGTTTATTTAGCAGTTGTGGAGGCATTGCATCCTGATGAAAAGTCTTCATGGCAGATGCTGATCGACTTAGATGAACTGGAAGGAACACAAGTTGATTCCTCGATGCTTTCTATTGAACTGATTCTGTGCTGATTTTCAGGCCCGTTCAAGTCAAGACAGGAAGATAGGGAGATCTCTTCCACTATACTCTGTAAGTTTAATAAGAAAACTCCAGCCGAGTCTTCATTTTTGAAGCACGTGGATTGCTTCCATTGCCACTAGCATCACGATCAGCTGATCGACAACCATCCCACATAGTCTGTATTTTAATCATTTTAATTCTGATCAAGATGATCTCTCAAACGATCAGATCTACTGCTGAAGAAGAGAATCCGAAGAAGATGAAGGGAAAGGGGATCAATGAAAACAATGGTTGCTATGAATACTAAAGACAAGTACTGAAATCTGAATGTATTGCAATAATAAAAAAAATGCTATTAAATACCATTGAAGCAGGAAATCACTGAAAATGAGGGCAACAAAGTCGTTAAAAAAAGAAAAAAAGAAAAAAAGAAAAACAAGTAAATAAAATACTGGATCAAAACAAAACACTATAAATCAGATGCAAATAAGATTCTACGGGCGAAATGCATTACAGATAGGAAATAAGAAACAAAACAAGCGAACAATAAAATAAAGAAGAAGAAGAAGAAGAAGAAGAAGGGATTCAGAAATAAACTGTAAAGGAGAAATGGGGAGATGTCGGAATATGTATCCCGTTAATATTGCATATACGTAGGTCAGTTTTGCAATAAACAAAACGACACCACGATGGTTGCGTTAAGGTGAAGGAAACATAAAAAAAAAATGAAAGAGACGACACTTACCTTGGCCTTTCATTGCAAGACTAACCTGTATTGCTGGGGCTGAACGAATGCATGGTGGAGAAAATAAAGCAAAAGGGAAAATAAGAGAGAGGAGAAGAGGGGTGCGGTGGTGAAGAAGCGGATGCTCTGAGAGGAGGATGAAGAGGTTCTTTTAAAGAGAAGGAGGAGGGTTCAGGAAGAAATTGGTTGAAGATGGGTGGAGGAGAGCGAGTTTGTTAGTGATGGAGGGCCGAAGATGGGGAAATGAGCTTGAGGAGGGCGATGGAGGAGAAGGAAGAGGCTTCTGGAGGGGAAGCAGAGGGGAGAAAGCGAGAGTTAGGGTTTTCAAAACCCTAACTCGACTCTTAAACAAAAAATAAGGTTTTCCATAAAAGGGCCCCTTTAAAAAGTTTTTTCTAAAACGGGTTTCCAAAAACCATTTTTTTGCAATTTCCTTTGTTTATTTTTTATTTTTTTGTTCTTTTCTCGGTATTTTTAGATTTTTTTGTATTTATTTTTTATTTTTTTTAAATAAAGTTCTAAAAACTAAAGAATTTTAAGCTAATTTTGCATTTTTTTTGAAATATTTGTAAAGGAAGGATTTTTTTTTGAAAGTTCAAGTTTTTCTTTTGAAATTTTCTTCAGAAAATGGGTTTGGGTCCAAGTTTTAAGAAAATGTTCGAATTTTAAAACTCGAATCGAGAAATACAACGCGATGAACCCAAATGGATGCCGGATGGACTGTCCGAGCTATTTAAAAACTATTTTTGGTATTTTCTATAATTTTTTAATTTTAAAATTTGGACAACGAGACTCAGATTTGGATCTGAACAATGGATCCGGATTCGAATCAGAAATTGAGTCAGATATACAAAACGAATTTAATTTTAGAAAACTTGAGGAATAAAATGGGATTTAGATTAAAAAGTGGCTCAATTACCCAGAAAATGAAGATAAAGGGCAAAAAAGAAATATTTACAAAGTTTTAAAAATTTGGGGTGTTCACATAAGCCCAACTTAGAAGTTGGTTTTGAAAGAACATTCGAGCCTGAACTCTAATTCTATAAGGGAAACTGGAAAATTTGAGTCAAAACTCGAGTCTTCAAAGGAAAAATAGAAAGTTTGGTTTTTAAGGAGAGAAAACTCGGGTTGAAACCCAAATCTTCAAAGGAAAACTAGACCAACTAGGGTTTTGAAGGAAAGAAAATTCAAGTCGAAACTCAAATCTTCAAAGGAAAGTTGAAAGGTTCGAGTCAGGGCTCGAATCTCAAATGAAAATTGGAAAGTTTGGATTTTGAAGGAAAGAAAACTCGAGTCAAAACTCAAATCTTCAAAAGAAAGCTTGAAAGTTCGAGTTAGGGCTCAAATCTCAAAAGAACATTTGAAAAGTTTAGACTTTGGAGGCAAGAAAATTTGAGTCAAAACTCAAATCTTCAAAGGAAAGCTGAAAAGTTCGAGTCAAGACTAGAATCTCAAAGGAAGGTTTAGATTTTGAAGGAAAGAAAACTCTAGTTATAACTTAAATCTTCAACGAAAAGCTTGGGAAGGAATACTGTGACAATTAGCTTTTGGAAATCCTGACCAGCGATAATTGAATTTTGTTAATTACGACTAGTGAAAACACTGGATTTTTTTTAAATCCCGACCAGTTGTAGTAACTGAATTTTAAAACTCCGACCAGTTATAAGAACTGGATTTTGAAATCCCGACCAATGAAAACATTGGATTTTGAAAATCCTGACCAGTTATAAGAAACTGGATTTTTGAAATCCCGACCAGTTATAAGAAACTGGATTTTAAAATCCCGACCAGTTATAAGAAACTGGATTTTGAAATCCCGACCAGTTATAGAAACTGGATTTTGAAATCCCGACCAGTTGTGAGAAACTGGATTTTGAAATCCTGACCAGTTATGAGAAACTAGATTTTAAAATTCTGACCAGTGAAAACACTGAATTTTTGAAATCCCGTCCAGTTATAGGGTCAAGGGCTGGCCCCAACCACCCCCACCAACTCTCCCCTAAATCACTCCTTGATTTAGGGGGAGTTGTCTATTGACTTTTCAAAGGAGCTTAGCTCCTTTTCAAAATCCATTTTTTTAATTCATTATCTTTTTTTTTTGCATTAATGGCAGCATGGGCTACCCCCTAAGGGGTGCCCATGCCACCTTAGGAATCCGTTGGCTTTTGCCAACTACTTCTTGAAATGCCAAAAACCAACCTCAACTTGGGTTTTTTCCAAACTTTTCAAAAACCCTTTATGAAATATATTTTTTTGAAATTTCTTTTTAATATTATTCAAACTAGCATGGGCTAAAGTGGGTCCCATGCTAACCACTTTCCAAATATGCCCAAAACAAGCTTCCTTTTCAAAACTTTTTGAAAAACCTCACTTAGGTTTTGTAAAAATTGCAATTTACTTATTTAAAAACCTTAATTGCTTTCTTATTTAAAAGTTAGGTTTTTAATAATTCGAATGTCTTATTTCAAACTTTTATTTCATGAATCAAGACCGAAGTTTTAAAATCATTTATTTAGATTTTCAATTCTGATGAATTTTGAGCTTGTTATGACTTATACTTTATCGATATTTGTTTTTTGTTAAATACATAAAATAACGAGGTTTTCTCCTCGTTTAGGTTCTGAATTTGAGGTGTGACTAGTTAGATGTATTATGAATCTAATTTAAGAATATCAAAATTTAATTTATCGTGATTTGTCCTTAATCGCTTCATACATAAAAAATTATGTGATTTAGGACCACGTATAATTATATATGCATAATTATGAGAAATTCTCGCGATAGTACGAGAAATACTAACACTGAAACACATCACATATAAAATTATCTCATAAATATCGTGGGCTTTACATCCTTCTCTCCTTAAAAAGGATTTCGTCCGCGAAATCACAAACACAAAAGTCGGGATAGTTTTCCCTTATACACGCTTCAAGCTCTCATGAGCATTCTTCAATGCCATGGAGTCGCCAACACACCTTGACCAACCAAATGGTCACAGTACGCAAAACTTTGATCTCGATGATCCACGATCTTGATAGATTTCCTCGTTCACTGTCACGTCTTCTCTTTCGATGAAGCCTAATCAGCATAAGCTAGGCTTCCAGTAGACTTCTTCGGTCAAAACTTGACAATATGCCTTGGTTGTTCACACTTGAAACACTTGCCATCATAGAGAAAGCAGGCTTCGAAAGCATGATCTTTGTTGCATCGTCGACACTTTCGTTGGTCATTTAGTTGTCGAGATCGACTTCGTTGCTGGCGGTTCTGGTAGTCTTCCTGACGCTTTTGCTTCTTTGTAGGTGGCGAGGACTCCTTCTCACCCGAATTCTTCTCACTAGCATGTGCAAGAATCTTGGTCTGTGATCCGGTTTCACTCAACTGGTTCTTCTGCTTCTCGATCTGGTCTTCTTTCAACAGTGTTGCTACCTCGATGGCCTCGACAAGTGACTTTGGCCTGCTAGTGAATACATTGGTCCTTAGAGTTGGATTTAAGCCACGAGCAAACTTCATTGCTCGATCCTTTTCCAGGACGTATACATTCAGACAATATCACTCCAGATAGTGAAAGTTAGTGATATAATCAAACAGGGTTGTCGTCCTTTGTTGCAGGTCTAAAAATTCTTGCATCTTCTTGCTTCGTTCATGCTTTGGGAAATATGCAGAGTTGAAAACCTCTACAAATTCATCCCACGTAACATTCCCGCTTTGGAATTTAACCGTAGAGATCATGTCCCACCACTTCTCAGCGTGGTTCTTCAAACAATAGGTACCGAAGTTTACTTTCTGCTCCTCTGGAACATCCAGAACGCGAAAAATACGTTCTATCTCTCATATCCATGACTCAGCAACTTCAGGGTCCGTCTTACCCTTAAAAGCAGGAGGATCCAATTCCATAAAGCATTTATAGGTGACCTCACCTATGTTCTGCCTATCATTGGCTACCTGTTGAAAGTTCACACCCATATGTTGCATCACAACCACTTGTTGTTGCACAACCTCGGCAAGGTTGTTCACAGTATCCATGATATCGATGCATTTGGCTTTCCATGCCATCTATCGGGACAAAAAGCTATAGTAATTATTAAGTTTCATAACCATGTTCGCGAAGTAATACCATAGTAATCTTTCAAAGGTGTTAAGTACATAATGCATATTTCAAACAGTGCCACATCACAATTTAATTGCGCAACATCTCAAGCGACACCACATAGGGCCACTGTCGTCAGAAATCACCATTCTAGATAACCAATGTTAGAGAATCACCACTCTAACACGCTATTCGGAGAATCACCACTCAGATATCATCATAAGAGAATCGTCACTCAAATGACATCGTTGAAGAATCATCACTTCAACAACCTTCATTAGCGAATCACTACCCTATCAACATCGTTAGAGAATCACCACCCTAGCAGCATCGTTAGGGAAACACCACCCTAGCGGCATTGTTGGAGAGTTACCACCCCAGCAGCATCATTAGGGAATGACCACCCTAATGGCTTCGTCAGAGAGTCACCACCCTAACGGCATCGTTAGAGAGTCACCACTCTAACGATAATACTGAAGAATCACCACTTCAGTAGTATCACTAGGAAATCACTACCCTAATGATATCGTTAGAGAATCACCACTTTAACGGCAATACTGAAGAATCACCACTTCAGTAGCATCACTAGGGAATCACCACCCTAATGGCATCATTAGAGAGTCATCACTCTAACGGCAATACTGAAGATTCACCACTTCAGTAGTATCACTAAAGAATCACCACCCTAATGGCATCGTTAGAGAGTCACCACTCTAATGGAAATACTGAAGAATCACTACTTCAGTAGCATCACTAGGGAATCACCACCCTAATGGCATCGCCAGAGAGTCACCACTCTAACGGCATCGCTGAAGAATCACACTCCAACGGCAATACTGAAGAGTCACCACTTCAGTAGCATCACTAGGGAATCACCGTCCTAATGGCATCGCCAAAGAGTCACCACCCTGACAGCATTGTTGGCATTACCAGGAATCACCACCTGAGCCAACACATGGCACCACGAGTACCTCAGATTGTGGCTGGGGAACAAAAACTCCCACAACACTCTCTCAAGAGCAACAACACCCTGAAGTCCGGTGTTATGTTGTCCCCAACTACGACCCTCTCAGGAGTCGATTGCCATCATCGGCAACGCAAAAGCCACTGCTAAGTGCACATGTTCTCATCACCAAGAACAACTAGGGGATCAACAACATCCTCCAATGAGGAACTCAAAGATTCAATCGTCACAGACAGAGCTCTAGCCTTCTGTCTGAAAGATTGCATCCAGAAATATACCCTTCAACAAGGATAGTGTTACGAACATATCCAACGTAGTTGAAAAACATAAGGAAACACTAACTTAGAGCCTCATCAGACGACTCTTATCAAAACCACATCGTCTTCAACATGATTGGTATAACAGTTTCAATCGTTGTTACAATTCATCAACCGTCTCCACTCAAGAAATGTGGAACAAGAAGGTGAAATACGAAAGCAGTCTCTGAGTTTAAATAAAAAAAAACTTCAACTCTCATAGGAGTTGACACGAATTAGCTTGGGAATCCACATCCACAAGCATAAAGCAACCCTTTACGAGAATACTACTTCAAACATATATAAAAAGTAATTAAGCAACAGAAACACAATTATACTAAATGAGGCATACTTACAGTGCAATGGTCGATGCGTACAGAGACTTGAATCACACTTCTAAAACATTGCTCTAATACCAAGTTCTGTAACGCCCCAAAATCCTAACTTGAAAAATCCTTAAATTTTCAGGGTAAATTTTTTTTTGAAAGCATTGTGCAAAGCAGAAAAACTCACAAGGGAAAATAGTTGAAAATTCTGGGCGGGTTACAGGGTAAACAACAAAAAAAACATTTTATTTATTACAAATTGACACATCATTTCCCTTTTTAAAAGACCACTGCCAAGATCTTCAGTTCTAGAGTGTGGGTTCAGTCCTCCGTCACACATCGAGCTCCATCGCACCACTAGAAGTCCAACACCTATATCTCCATAAAATGGGGTCAGTACTTTTGCGAGTTGGTGAGATAAACCATCCATACATTATCATCTTTAAGGAAAAGCATACAATATAAAGCATGAAGCAGGATAAAGATATGTCATACTGAAAAACTACAAGTAACAAGCTATAACTATCACGATGAAATAGTTAGAAACATTTAATTACAATACATGTGCATGTGGCCGGTGAATGTACATGCTACAAGTCTAAACAACAGTGAAAGTAGCAAGTACAATGAGGTAACTTGCAAAAACAAAGAACTGAGCTAAACAATTGCTGAACAATAAGAAACTAAGGAACCACGTGTAAGACAGGTACAGTACTAACACCAACAGTGAAGTAAAGATGATACCAAGTGATAAACAACAATGTCAAGCGTTAACACACTTAGACAATAATATCCAGTATCTAAGCAAGTGAGCCACATAAATATAACTCTAGCATCATGCTCCAAGGTAAGCAGTACTATCATGATCAAATGATTAGCAGGATTATGAAATTAGCATTAGCATTCGAGGGCAATGATGAATGTTTCATCAATTATATATTCTAGGCACACAAGATATACTACAACGGAACATACGTGTAACCACACATTTTCAGCACAGGTGAGCTCAACTCACGAAATGGGTCTATAGCCCACACAAACTCGCCATGGAGTTCATAGCATCCAATCCAGTCTCAGAGACATGCATGTATTTCTGCAAGGTGCTTCAAGTCCCCTTTTTGTACTTACGGGACAAATCAAGTGTCAAGGGTAAATCGTGTGCCTAGTGCACACATACAGGAAACTAATCAGGCATTTAAGCAGTAAAGCAAACAAATAATGGAGCAATTACGATAATGGAAATCATCGCATTCATCAATCCACCGTTAGGCTTAATTGTGCATCTCTAATCACAATTTCTCCTTCCAAGGTACTTAGGTTCATCTGGCCTTGTGTTCCCCGCAGGGTAACACGAGCAGAAATGTCGAGGTCACACTCAAACATTTACGTGCTCCAGCACAACACGTATAGAGAAGAACCTTATCGACGAAGGCGATAACCATATGTTAACAATCAGGGATGCGACAAGCATTTGGCTTAATGCCAAGAGGTGAATTACCACATATATATGTGTACCCATGTCGCATACAATCCATAGGACGTTTGTGTCAATACGTGCAAGTGCTAAGTGGCATTCAACTATAACTGTAAGCAAGTGATCGTATTATGATATTTGCAATTATGATAATGCGAGCATATCAAATACGTGCCTCTTTGCACGAATTTAAACCTTGCATAGATGTCTAGAAACAAATACCATGTGGTCCCCGTAGCGTACGCAACGAGGTCTTAGCCATTCATTCATGTGCTCGGCCTCACACGACCCAAGATAGAGCACATTGTTGGTAAAGCGATCTAACACCATTTCTATTCCTAGAGTATCTGTAAACACCTCAAATTTTCCTTATCCATGCTCAGACAACCCTCCTCATGCATATGCCAACCCTGATAGGTCAGTATAGGAGTCCAACCCCGAGTCTGCTTTAGAAAATTACCATTTTACCCATTTTCATTAGGAAAATTACCATTTTACCCCTAGGTCATCCTAGACCCATGCCAATCGGAGTCAACCAAGCTCATTTGCAAGCTCAGAACAGTTAGAATATCAGTCATTTCAAGTTCATCTGATCTCACAATGAACAGACCATTTCCATTTCTGACCATTCCTGCCAAAATGGGATCATTTCTTCAGAAATGAGCTCATTTCTCACTCAAATCCAAGCCAATTGTCTCTGAGTCAGTCATTCCTAGTTTGTCATATTCCCCTGTGTCTAGCTTGAGCTCACGAGGAGTTCAGGTGCTTCAGTTTCAGTTCAAAACCATTTTCAAGTGTCTAGGAGCCCATTTTAGCCCATTTAAGCTCTTTCAGCTGGAATTGGGTTGAGTTAAGTTAGTTGAGCTAGTATTTGAGCTTCAGTTTTAGTTCATGTCAGTATTACTGATCTTTGTTCCAGCTCAAACCCAACTCGTGTCTGTAATTCACTTCACTCTAGTGACCATTTCTCACTATTTCTCTAAAAATGACAGCTTTTCTTGATAATTTAGTCTGGGAGTTCAGTTGAGTCAGTATTTTGTCAGTCCAATTGAGTTTTAAAACCCTAAAACCCAACTTAATCCAGTTCATTTCAGTTCAATCCAGCTCACACCCCAATTTTCAGTGCCACTCTGGCCCGGTAGAGCCCGAAAACCAATTCTCGAACCATTTTGCGTTTTTTATCTAATTATCACTTTTTGAACTGGTACAACTGTCAATCGGGGTCTAATATCCAAAATTCTTCATTAAGGGTTATCATTTCGCATGACATTTCATATCATTTCTCATCATTCTCATTATTTTCATCATTTCATCATTTCATCATATTTTATTTCATTTTTGAGATCCAGAACTCCAATTTTAAAAATCTCAATTCAGATTCGAGTTTTAAAGTTTTCAAAAATCAATTTCAAACCCTGGGTTTCCAAAATTGATATTTTTACCCCCAAATTATAAATTTGGAAATATTTTTCCGAGAAAACAATCTGGATTCTTTTAAAACTTGGTTTTTCAAATTCTAATCTGGATTTGCTTCGCAACGGGGTATAGAACTTCAAATTCTGAGCTCATTTCAAAAACTGCCAAAAATAGCTCATTTCATCCAGATTTTTTTTGAGAGACTATTTTACTCTTTGGCCTTTAAAATGAATTTCAAAATTGAAAGAGGGACCCACTCTAAGTGGCGTCACACTGAAACCTTTTCGGGTTTTAAAATTTAATTTTTAAAAAATCGTGTGGGCCCACTCCAAAGCGGCGCCCACTTTGAAACCCTTTTTGAAAAAGCACATGGGCCCACTCCAAGGTGGCACCACATGTAAAAAAAATATAATAAAAAAAATCCATATTTCTCTTCTTTTCCCTCTCTTTTTCTTTCCCTTTTCTTCTTTTCGTTCTTTCCCTTTTTCCTTCTTTTTCTTTCTTTCTTTCCTTCTTATTCTTCTTTCTTTCTTCCTTCTCTTTCCTCCCTCTCCTTCTCATTCACGTACAACCCTATTCCCCTATTTTCTTCCCTTCTTCCTCCTCTTCTTTCCTTTTCCTTCTTCCCCTCTTCTTTCCTTTTCCTTCTCTTCCTTCTTTCCCATTTCTTCCTTGCTCCCTTTCTATTTCCACACACACCATACGGTGGCCCTTCTCTCTCAGACTCTCTCTTCTCTAATCCCAAGCAATACACACCCCTTATAACTCCCTCTTTCCATTAAAACCTAACTTTTGGTTTTAATGGAAAAACCATATCACACAACTTCCCTTTTTTGAGTTTCTCTCTTCTCCAACCTATCTCTCTCCCAACTCATTCACGCATACCCATCTTGAGCCTCCAATTATTCCCCCTTTTCACCTTTCTCATTCTCTTCTCTTCTCTCCTCTCTACTTCCTCTCTCTCACCCAGCTAGTGTAGCCTTCATCATATTCACCACCTCCAGCTGGTGTAGCATCTTCTCCAGCAGTCTCCAAGGCGGCGCCACCTTGCTGCAACTCATACAACCACCTCCACTCCAGCCATCTTCAAACCCTGCAACATCTTCAAGGAATCTTCAACAACTCCAACCAAGACAGCAGCTCCTTCAACAGTGGTGTATCCCCTCCAATCGGCATCCCCTTTCTTGACAGCACCACCTCCAAGGTAGCTCCAACTGACGCCACCTCTTCCAAAAGGCTTCCACTTGTTACTTCCTCCAAACAGCCACCTCCAACCCTGCTCCAGCTTGTAGCATGCCCCATCTCCTTCAACTTTGAAGCAACAACCTCCTCTAATCGGTGACAACCACCATCACAATAGCATCACCTCCAGCACATTCAATAATATCTCCAACTTCTCCACATCAAGGCATCAAGCTCAACTGTAGCTCACACCATTGCTTCAGCCGATCCAAGGTAGGCCTATATCCCTCTTCTATTACACTGATTTTCTTAAAAAGAAAAAGAAAAAGAAAAAGAAAAAGAAATATTATTATTGTTCTTTTAGGATGATAGATATAAAATCCAGTTTGAAATTGGGTTGGCATTGATTTTTATATTCTCTCTTATTCATGTTAAAGCCATGTGGAAGAAGGGGTCCGTCCAATGAATGGATCATATTTCCTCCCTCCCTTCAAAGGCTGACATCAAAATGACCCATGACTCCCTGACATTTTTTTTAATGTTTTATTACTACCATCATGTAGATTTCATGAATCTCTTTCATTTAGATCTATTTCCTAATTTTATAATCATATTATTCATTTAGTTTAGTGTTATTAATATCTAATGTTTAGTTCATTGTTTTTTTTATTTTATGCGCATAGTATCATTGTTATTTCATGTGTAAATTTTCATTCAAAAATCTCAATTTTTTTTGGTTAATTAGGTTTATTTGTTATTGTTTACCTGCCAAAAATTGGAATCAATTAGGGTTTTAGAACCCCCTCTAATAAATTAGATATTAAATCAGGTTTTAAACCCTGTGAAAACCTGTAATGTCTCTTTAGCAGACAAGAATATCCGAGATCTCTCACATGGGAGATCTGAATCATTCCCAAAAAAATATTGTAGATTCATGGTGAAACCCACTATTCTTATGTATTTTTCTAGATTTTTCCAAAATGATTTGACCTCTATCAAAAATTGGATTTTCCAGACCTCTGTGAAAATCTGTTTTTCTGTTTGTTAGGGTCTAGACCAACACTAATCCGCTGCGGTGCGTCAATCGGTAGATCCAATGCCAAAATCATCAACATTAGAGTTGTTCTTAATACACTCATCTATCATTTCCCAGAATTTTAGGATTTTTAGGATTCAGATTCCTAGTTTTCCAGATTTTACAAATTCATCAGCTAAATCCCTATTAGTTAGATTTTATCAGAATTAGAGGACTAATAAACCTCTGCGTCCATCAAATCCATAGGCCCATTGCAGAAATAGTAAAAAAAGGAACTATTCCTCTTTGTGTCAGGACCATTCTCCTAAAATTTCAGAGGTTTTTGCCTCTGTTTACCATTTTTCTTTGAGTTTTTGTGAAAACTTGTCAGTCTGCCTTAGATTCTAGAGTTGTTGGATTCTGATCCGACTTGCCGGAGCTGTCAAGCTCCGACCATAGGTTAAATCCAAAATCAGTAAAAAGAAAAAATCTTTGCCTAACTGTTTTCTGTCACCCCATAAAATTTGGGGAATTTTTATGGTAGGTTAGTACCCAAAATCAGGTCATTATTAGGTCAAATATGGATTTTTAGGCAAAATCATGTATTTTCCTAGATTTTTACTAATTTATATATTAAAAAATACCAAAAATATTAATTTTCAGATTCTATTCTGTTACTAGGGTTAGTCTAGGTGTCCATGTCAAATTTGAGTCAATTTCAAGCTCATTTGCCTTTTTTGTTAGTTAATTTTTAAAATCAAAAGCGAAGCTGAGGCGAAATTCAATATTTTGTGATATTTTTGCATTTTTAGAGTTTTAATATGCATATCATCATTTAATATCATGTTATAGTTGATTTTCATATCATTTTCATTCATTTGAATTTCAAAGTTTGCACTTTTACAAAATTTATTTCAGAAAACCCTGATTTCAAGGCCCATAGTCTTGTTAGCAGGGGCATTTTGGTCATTTTACCTCAATTTCGAATTTCCAAACTTTGATTTTCACATTTTCAACCATATCATATCATATTGTGTTTGATTTATTTTCATTTGGATTTCAAAATCCTATTTTTACAAAATATCTTTATGAAAAACCCTAGTATCAAGGCCATAGTCTTGCTATCTGGGGCATTTTGGTCATTTTGACCCCAATATTGAATTTCCAAAGCTCATGTTTATATTTCCAATCCAATTTGATCATTTATGTTTATATCATAGAGGTATGAATTGGGTTTACATCTGGATGATATCCGATAATTTCCCAATATTTTTGGATAAATCCAGATAAATATACATTTCTGTGCTAACATATTTTCTAGTTTAGCAGGATTATTCAAGTGGAGGACTTAGCTCTTTTATTTATTTTTTTTCTTTAATTCAATGTAATATCAGATGTAATAAATTTGGAATAAGAGTTACATTTCTGTTTAGAATAGGACTGCATTGCATGTAGTTTAATTCTACAAATTTCAATATCTGATATATGATTCATGCATATTTTTGCAAATCCACTATGGTTGAGACAAATGGAATGTGCACAAGCTCTTAGGGAGTTGACAAACTTGGTTAAATTTGTATTTATGGTCATAGTCAGAATACGAAGGAAACCCAGATTTGTGATCTTCGTATTAGCCACATTCAACCTACACTCTTAGACTAATTTCAAAACTGCACTGCATTTCTCAAAGCAATATCTTTCAAATCCATATTCATTCATTCAATTTGCATCATTTTCTAACTCATTTCTCAATTCCATTTCAGAGAAATTGATTTTTCTAAAATTTTCTAAGTCTTTTTCAGAAAGTGATTTTCGCAAAAACTCTGTGTTTTCAAATGATATTGCAAGTATTTCTCAAGTTCAAATAATGATTTTTCAATGTTTTAACATTCTCAATTTCATTTTCAAAGTTCATAAATCGATTTTCTCAAAATCTTTGAATTACTTCTGAAATTGATTTTCTCAGAATTCTCAAATCCATTTTAGAAATCGATTTTCTCAGAAAAGCAGTCCAAATCTCAAAACGATTTTCTCAAAGTTCAAGTTTTCCTGAGAATCAACTTTCCCTTCAAAAGTTACTTTCCAATGCAAATTTCTGATTTCTAATGAAATTCAATGGCTTTCCCAGGAATCCCTTTTCCAAGCATTTTCCAAATATCAGAAGCAAACATCATATTTCTCAAACTTGCATCTTTTTAAAATTTCATAGCACATGCCTGATTCTTTGTGCATTTTAGGAAAATAGAGCATAATTTAGAAAATTGAACTTAGTCAAAGTACACATTTGATCCTTGGTTTGATTACCTCTGGTAAAGGCGCCAAGAACGGTTGAACCTCGTTCTGACAGGCGGATCCCATTCCAGGGAATTTTCTCGCAAATTTTCAAAATGGAGGCGAGTAATTTTCAAAACCATTTTCAAAACTTTGGTTGAGTTTGACTCGCAAAATCGTTTTTCTCTCTCACAGAGGGAGGGAAAATTTTTTGCGATGATAACAGGTTTGGCGATCGAGATGGGATCTGTCTTCGCCTGATCAACTGTGTGCCTTAGCTTAGTTCAATTATCAAAATTGTGTTCTATGAAATGCCAACTTTTACTTTCTGATATCATGTGAACCTAGGAGCCTAGGCTTGAACCCAATTGACATGGATTGCATATAGACTAGGTATGGTTTGGTAGGACCATATTGAGGAGGAAATTTTCATGCTCACATAGACCTAGGTCTAATATAACCCTTCTCAATCTAGGATTTGTATGTAAATAATGTTTGCTTCTTCAAAATTTTCAAAATCTATCTCTTTAGGTTTTAGAGCCTTCTGATTTTCTTGCATGTGATCATTTTTCAAAAACCACCCCACCTATGTCTACCTGGTCTTCACGTTGCTGGGCTTTCTTCCAGAACCATAGTTCGAGACAAAGTCTCATAATTGGGCCACTTATTTGGGCTAGCGCCCCCCCTGCCACGTACCAAGGGCCATAGTCCAACATATATCAGCAGGCGCTCAAGGATGTTGGGAAAACACAAGCCTAGAATCGAAGATGAATCTTTATGCCACGTACATCAAGCCTCGGCTCGAGTATATCAGCATAGCATGATTGGACACAGCTGATCTGAGTCTAGAGTCAGGATTAGGGTCCTACAACTCTTTCAAAATTGATGCATTTAGAGTCTGCTTCTTAGGGAATGTTGTATGTGCATAATTGTTTATGCAGGATGTGATTGAATGTATTGTAGTCATTTTCTCTTTATTTTCCCATATTTCCCCCAATTTTTCCAAAAAATACTGGGCGATTTTCCAAAATATCTTATTCTCTATCTTTTATGAAATATCTCCTTTTTCTCAAAAACCCTGAACGATTTTCTTAAATTATCAACTTTTTCAAAACTCCAGGTGATTCTCCATCCTTTTGTTCCTCTAGATCTTGGATTTCCGGCTTCATTTTTTATCCTGCCTGTAATTTTCCAAAAATTCCTATATTTTCCCAAGTCTCATCCCAATTTTTCCTGTTTTCCAGTCTGATGGCATCCAGTCAGCTCGATTCAGTCTTTCCTGAGAGCCACATCTCCTATGAGGTGCGGTAGAGTCTTCCCGAGCATCGAACTCTCAACACTGGATCCTTCATTCTCCGGTGGTACTATTCATGGCACAAGAATTTCTCCTGTATGTTTTCGGACCATTTGAGAGATTGTGGATTGAAACGGGCATCCGCAACGAGAAAGTTGATAGTCAACGACAATTTGATCCATGCACTGGCAGAGCGGTGAAATCCGTGCACTTGCACATTCTGGTTCCCATGGGGCGAGATGGCCCTACTGATGGACGAGTTTTCAGAGATTATGGGATTGCCCGATGTGATCATCGCAAAATTTTTCCTCTCTTTTGTTGGTTTCTCTCTCTTCCTTCTCTTTTCCTTTTCTAACCTCTATTTTCCTCCTTTTTGAAGGGAGAAAAAATAAAAGAAAGAAAAGAGAAAGAGAAAAAAAAAGAAAGAAAGAGAGAAGAGGAACTATTTTTGCGCGGTTTCACTTGACCTTAATTTGAAAAGTATTTAGAAAATTACTCGCCTCCGTTTTGAAAAAATTGCGGGAAAAATGGAGAGACGGGATTCGCTCGTCGGTACGAGGTTCGACCGTTCCTGGCGCCTTTACCAGGGGTAATCGAACCAAGGATCGAATCTATGCCTTTTGCTTTGCCTAAATATAATCTAAGAATTTATTCTAACTCTAAATGCACAAAGAATCATGCTTGTGCAATGCAAAGATGTATGCTCTTTTGAAAAGAATGTTTTGGAAATTTCCAAGTATTTTGAGATGAACTTGGTAAAGGAATGAAGAAATGATTGAATTTAACTTAGAGCTTGAGATAGATCAGAGAAGTTCTAAGCTTTTGAAGTAAATCAGGATTTGGAGGAATAAATGAGAAAGAATGACTTGAAGCTTTAAAATGAAAGGGAATGAAGTTTCAAAGTCGAAATGGACTTTGAATTTGAATTTGAATTTGAATTTTAGGAAAGGAAATGAATACTTGAGATGGAATTGAATTTGGATTTTAAGTTTGAAATGGATCTGAGATAATCAAATGGTATTTAAGAATAGAATGGATTTAGGGAGTTCAGATGAGACCTGGAAATGGACTTGGATTTTGAAATCTAGAATTGGGAATGGATTCTGGATCCTAAACAGAATGGGATCCGAGATTTGGAATCCAAGATGGACTTTAGTTCTGAATCCTGGAATGAGTTTGGATCTGAAGTCTAAGATCCAAATGTAGAATTGGGCTCTGGATCCTAAGATGGATTTGGATCTGAAGTCTGAGATCCAAGGTGAAATTGGTTCTGGATCCTAAAATAGATTTGGATCTGAAGTCTGAGATCCAATATGAGATTGGTGTTTGGATCCTAAAGAGGAATTGGATTTGAAGTCTGAGATCCAATATGAGTGTTGAATCCTGGATCCTAAAATGGATTTGGAGTTAAATTCAGAAGATGAATCGAGAATTTCTAAGTCTGATTTTGAATTTGGGAAAAGGAATTTTTAGAAATTGAATCTTGAATATACAAATGAATTTTAAAGTTAATTTGTACTTTGAATTTGAGATAGAATTTAGAATTGGAAATACAAGATGATTCTGAAGTTTCAAAGTCAATTTGAGCTTTAAAATTTCATTTAGGTTTTGAATTTTGGATATACAAAGGGATTTCAAAGTCAAATTGGACTTTAAATTTGAAGTTTAGAATTTTGGATATACAGATGGATTTCAAGGTCAAATTGGACCTTGACTTTGGAATTTAGAAAATGAATCAAGAATTTCAAAGTTAAATTGAACTTTGAATTTTGGTTTAAAGTCAAAATGTAGATTTTGAAGAAGAGATAGAATTGATAAATTTGAAATAGAAAGTTGCAGAAAAAATGATCACTTGGGTTTTTGAAAAGAATTTTTTGAAAATGTGATGCCATTCTATCCTAAATGATGAATGAATTTAAACTTTGAAATTGGATTTTGAAAATCGTATTTCATTCTTTAGATGAATTTAAAATAAGATTTGAAGATATAATACATTCTTGACTATGGTCGTTGAATGTATTATATAATAATCTATATTTAGATTCAGGTGAAGAATGAAACATATTTTGTGCTTTTATAGAGTTTAAAATGAAATTAATTCTCAATATACCCTGACTATGACCATTGATATATATTTTGAGCTAATTCTAAGTTAAACTCTAATAAAAGAAGGAAATATATGATGATTTTGAAAAGAGGGATCCAGTGTGGATCTAGTGTTATTTCATAAAAGATAAAAACACTAAGTCTTGTTTACATCCCGACTATGGCCGTTGATGTAAATCATCAACTTAGGATTAATTTACCTCTTACGAAATGATGCACGTGTCATTCGTGTTTCACCATTGTGAGAATTTAAAAATAAAAGGGAAAATGATGCGAAAAGAGCAATTTTCAAGACATATATATGTTCATGTATTCTAATCTAATATTACAATCTAACTATTGCAAAATTTTGAATTGGGTTGAGATTCAATTTCTTAAATGGAGAAGAAAGATATAGAGAACTCCAGGTTATCATAAAGAAAACAGTTTGCCAAGTACCATGTTGAATCTAGAAGACAATTGATATAATGTACCTTTATACTAACAAAAATTCGACACCTCATACTTGGTGGGAAGTCATTCATACATGATATACTAAGATTAACGGAGAATTGTATGCCAAGGTATATGCAAAAGAAAAGAAGAAAGCAATAGAGAGCAGTTACCTGAGTAAATCCCTACATTTATTACTTGTTATTGCATAGGTTTTGTGAAAATTTTCCTTTTACCCTGTTATGAAGATGAGGCATATGAATCACTGTATTGTTAGACTTACTGACCCTCTATGATGCCATCTGCAGGATGTTATTCAAAACACCAGCTGGTCCTGAGATGAGATTTCAATGAGCAAGCTTCTCCTTTTCTCTTGTGGTGGGCAAGCAATGTGATCAGCACCAGAATTCATTGGTATTAAATCAATCTTAAAAGTACGTGACCATCAACTCCATATCAAATAAGTAAAGAATGTATGCACATCACAACACATATTTCCCAAATAATAGCAGTAAAGCCTATATATCAATTAAATACCAAGGTGCTTAACACCACATTCCGAGCAAGACTTGGAGGTTACTTGTAAATAGGGAGTTCCACATTCATCGCAGAATTGTGCTGGAATAGTTGGCAGCATATGCAAATGGGCAGCAATATATATTGTGGATAATAACAGCAGAGTGCTGCTATATAGTAGAAAAAAATCTGAGATATACAGATTTCAAGGCATCATATAAATAGAATCCAGATGATTTTGAAATCAATAACACTCAGTGGGTGCTGAAATTTGCAGTAACATTCGGCAATTCCAATGATCAAATGAATCGGAATTAACTCCGCTCACTAAAATTCCCAAGTGTTCAGAAATCAAGAAAACAGATTTGTAGGTATTCCGAAATCCAGATTTGATACAAGAAACATTTTAACCATTGGCCATTCAAATATTTAGTAAGAAACCAACGTATCTCATAGTCCTGGATTTTTTTTTTATGCCAGAAAAAGACAAGTGATTGTGTGAATCATTTATGAAGTGCTGTAGCTAAATGACGTATCATAGATGGACATCTGAAGTAACAAAACATCCCAAAGAATAGATTGGTCAACCAGAATAAGAATTTAGGTATACAGTCAATGACTAGGGAGAGACGTAGCAGCAGGGGCCTGGTTGTACTTCCCAATACTCGATTACCCTTAAATGGCTGGGAATTTCCCATTATACAAATGAACAGAATGAAAGAATCTTCTGATAATTCATGCTTGTTTAGAAAGTTGTCTTTGCAGAAATATAAAGAGGATCAATATTGAGCCGACCATCTTTGGCCCTCTTTGCTCGTGTGGGGGTCAGCAAGCATGAATATCCAGCTTATCCTAAATGAAACCAAAGAGCCTTTTCAAAGAATGACAGGATATAATACCATGCTTACCTCCTGGATGCTGATAGTAACATGAGGCTTTGATGATCCAAGATGATAACTGCAGAGTGAATTTGTTGTCTGGAACTTTGATTTATTGTTTCTCCAAGCAATTAGATAGCGAAACCCATGACACGGCTTAATCTGATAGAGCTGGAACATGATGACTTCAGTACTTGCACCAAGGCATCTTACAAGAAGATATATTCTGCTGAGGAATGATTGCCACTTCCGCTGTCCTAAAAGGTGGTATTGATCCAGCAGAAGATTTCTCTGCTCGGAAGAGCAGATGGTGGTGATGTTGTGTAACGCCTGAAAGGTGGAAGACATAACATTAGAGATGAGGACATAGAAATCAGTAAAATATTGAAATTATAGATTATGCCACTCGAGATGCAGAAAGTGTCCATAATAATTTGCTTACAGTAGATCTGCCTTTGCACTAGATTTTCACAGAAAATGAAGTTCAAAGTGAGTGTTTAGCAAAACACTCCTGTAGCTATGATAATATACCCACCCTTGCTGGCTTCACGCATATTTTAAAACTGATTACCTCATACCTCGAGTTGTGACTATCTAGATGCTTTTAAATTCAGGTCATATTCCCAGGTAGTTGTTTAGATGCTAATGTCACTCTTGAATAGTAGCATAAGCATCTTTCAACTTCGTGAAGCTTCTTCCCCTTTGTCAAAAAGATTCCATTCCTGTATTTTCATTATTCAATTCGCAGTAACAGAGAATGGCCAGCACTAGGTCAATCATGAAAGTCTTTCATCTGGCACAGGACTGATCAAATGGTTAGAACAAAGTATATGATTAAGAAGCTGCAAACGCTCTTCCCAACAGACAGATATTGCAGGACAATCATAGAAAACAACATGAATTATATAGGTCAGGTACAAGGATAATTAAACAAATTGCTAACAATTGTACTAAAAATAAAAAGACTTCCTGCATCAGATTCAGTGAGGTTTATCCAAAACCAGGTTGCTAGACCCGCAAGAATTGTATTTGCTAGTATGCCAAAAATTTAGAAAATAATTTGAAAACAGTGGATAACCTGAGCAGCCGAAATGATAGGACATAAGAGTATTAATACAAAAATACAAATCTGCAATGGGGTTATATTTCCACAATCTAGAGTCATGGAGGAAAATCAAAAGTAACAGAAATAAACGCATACACAGTGACAGTTCATTGCTATAAAACGAGAAACAGTATAATCACCCAAAACAGAACCATCCTTGTAGTAACCCAGATGAGTGTAAAGCCTGCACTTATCAGCATGAAGTGTCTTTGAAATGGTTGTCCTGGCTTCAACAACGTCGTTTCATATCATAGACAGGGCTAGCATCCCCATTCAGATACCAAAACTCCAATACTTTTGCACCTGTTAACATAATTGTGGGTGTGATTCTAAGTGATAGACACTGTGATTATCGCAGCAAGTGGTACAATCAAAGTCAATAGCTCGACTCCAGCTTCCATAATCGCCCTTAGTGACTCCACAGCTTTCCCATAGACCTCCGATCATGATCAGGTGATCATGAATTCAAGGGATCACCGATATCCCCAGTAGCTTCAGTTACCTTTCTTGAGAATGGTGCGAAGCCCCATAGAGGAATTCTAACATCGAGATCCAAATGCTGAATATGATCCGGCATCTTATTGCAACAACAAACATCAGGAACAAAAGGTTATACCATTCAAGATACAAATTGCAACAACTGGCCCGAAGGAAGTTTAAAACGCGAGTCACCATGTAGCAGAAGATTAGATCCGAGCATGAAATCAGAACAAAGAGGCATGCTTATAAATGTAATGAATGGAGAGATGAGACGCGTATATCCGAATATAGGCATTATTGGACATCAGTTTGATGAAGATGATATGCTGCAACCATATGCCAGATGATGCAATGCTGAATTCACAGGAAAGGTGTGGATTCAAAATGCAATAAACAAAGAGAGATGAAAAACATGAGAACCTATGAAATGAAAACATAAATACACATCAATGCCAAAGACATTGATCAGAAATTGTTTACGAAAAACATTTAGATGCTAGGATGAAAGAAAAAAAAAAAATTTTGTGAAAAAGGGATATGCTGTAAAGGAAAAACCGATATATACTAAATGAATTATAACTTATGTGAAATACATAGAAGAACTCATAAAAAAGAATGAATCCAGTACGATGAATTAGAACAATGGAAAGGCCATCTGGTGCTTCTGAATGATGAATCAAAATGTAAAAGATAAACAAAACAAAAATGACAACAAGGGAAAGGGAAAATGGGAATTTAAATGTAGGAATCGATAGATTCCGTCAATGTTGCAAATGGGTGGATCGATCCTGCATACATTGCAGGTCGATTCCACCACTTTGCTTTATAAAAAAAGGAGGGAAATGATGGGAAACAAAAAAAAATCAAAACCGATGGATGTTGACAACAAAGGGAAAGAAATGCTTACAGGGAAAAAAGGAAGAGTAGAGGAAAGAGATCACTTACCTGTAATTCTGCTGCCAGGATGATTGGTTTCCCGGGGAGATGAAGACGAATGATGCATGAAGAAGCAGCAAGGAAAGGGTGAAGGCCGATCAGAGAAGAAGGAAGAAGAAGATGCAGGGGTGAAACGTGGTTTGTGAAGTAGAGAGAAGAGAAGGAGACCGGTGGTGTGGTGAAGACGGATCAGAAGCAAATGGAGGGGTAGAAGACGATCATAGAGAGGGCAATGAGAAGAGCATATGGGGAGGCAGAAGACGGATCCTTTGCTCCCCCTCCGTGATCTCCTCTTAAGGCTAAAGAAGAGCCTTCGAGAGGGGATTTCGGTTGAAGATGGAAGGTGAAGAAGGGATGAGGTTGTTTTGAAATCGACGATGGAGAATCGAGAGAGAGGATGCGCGGGAGATGTTTGTTGGAGATTTTCCAAATTTCCAAAAGAAGGCCCCTTTGAAAGATTTTTTGTAAAAAGAGTGGTTCAAGAGAGGTTTTTCGCAAAAACTCAATTTTTCAAGTTTTAAAATCTTTTGCTTTCCCCAATTTTTTCAAATTTTGCATCATTTTCCATTTTTTGTAGTTTTGTAGTAGAAAACTAAAATTCAAAAAAGAAAACTAAGTTTTAAACACTAATAATTAATTTTTTTTTTGTATTTTTTTGAGAATTTCAGACCATTCCGGGGAAATTTCTTCAGAAGAATGGGTTTGGACCCAGGTTTTGAGAGAATGTTCGAGTTTTGACACTCGAATTGAGAAATTCAATGTTATGGATCCAAACGGATGTCGAATGGACTATCCGAGCTATTTAAAGGCTATTTTTGGTATTTTCCATAATTTTGATTTAAAATTTGAACAAGGAGATTCAGATTTGGATCTGGACAATGGATCCAGATCCAAAATCAATTTAAACATGTGAAATGAATTTAATTTCAATAAAACTTGAGAAATGAACTGGAATTTAGATTTAAAGTGACTTATTTACTCAAAAAAATGAATTTAGGGGCAAAAGGGGAATATTTAAAAGATTTTGAAAAATTTGGGGTGTTCACACCCGAGCCAGCCGGTCAGCCTGGAGATCCATTAGAGCAGCAATTTTTTATTAATGTCACGGGTCTGGATCCCAGAGATGCTTTAGCTGGCATGATAGGATGAAAATCTTGGCCACTGATCGAAGCATATAGAAATAAATACATAGATTTGCTCGAGATCTACCGACAATATGGGGCATTCACAGAAGTCAGCTCGTTATCCAGAACAGCTCGAGAGAGAATTCAACATGCGATGGTCCTATACACTGTAGGACTTGCCTTCTTCCCAGATGGACAGAATTATGTGGATGTCAGAATAGTTCAGCTCCTGCGAAGGTGGGGAAGTTGACAGACCAACCGCCTCTCGATAGCCATGGCCGCACTCGCTTTCTTATATCGAGGGTTGACCCGCTTCACACTTGGAGAGTCAATTCTAGTCGAAGGGTGCACTTATGCCTTACAGTCCTGGTTCCTCTGACAAGTGTCGACCAGAGCAAGTTTGTTCAGATACAATGGTGAGAAGCTTCTTCCACTTGCACATTATAGATTCTTGATCAACAACCTTCAAGAAGAAGAGGTTATATGAGACTACTTTGATCATCAGGAATCACCTCTCAGATACACTTATGCATATGGCAAGCGGTTCAAGTTACTTGCCCCATTCTTCTGCACCTATTACCATTCAGAGCGCTGTGTCAGGCAGTTTTCTCAAAGACAAAAGTGCATAGAAGCTCGACTACTAGCAGGAATTATGCCAGAGTTCGATCTCGCATCAATATAGTGGTCCGGAGCATACCATTCTGTCAGATATGGTTGGGATTCTTTTGTTACTCTCACTCTTTTTATGGGTCCTCGGATGTCTAATGATTATCAGGAGTGGTGGAAAATTGTTTGTCCCCCTCATTTCTGTCAAGTTTATTATTGATAAAATCATGTTTTTCTTCAATAAAATTCCTTCAATTTTCATTCTATCATGGTTTGATGACCTCGCCTAGGTAACAAGGCATATTTTCAGTTGTTTATTCTTTTTGCAAAAGAATAGCAGCGCAATTGTCGTAACTTCAGCGATGACTCAGTCCCTAGTAATGGGATATCTTTTCAATTGTCTACCAAATCTCCAGCAAATATTTTCTTTCTATTCAAAATCATTCTCAGAACCTAAGCCTCAGTTTTGCCCCACAGAGAGCATTCATGATACTTAATGGTTCAGACGAGGCCAGGAAAGAAAACTGCACCAGCCGAGGGCATCGTATATTCAACCACTTTAGAAGAAGAGATGGACTCTCTTCGATCAGTCAAGAGTCAGGGTCAACAGGACGATGACGACATCGATCCTTAGATGTATGCCCTATTGTGATCATCACAAAATTTTTCCACTCTTGGTGTTTCTCTCTCTTCCTTCTCTTTTTCCTTTCTGACCTCTATTTCTCCTCCTTTTTGAAGGGAGTAAAATAAAAGACAGAAAAAAGAAGAGAAAAGAGAAAAGAAGAAGATGAACTCTTTTGCGGGGTCTCACTTGACCTTGATTTGAAAATATTTAGAAAATTACTCGCCTCCGTTTTTGAAATACATTGCGGGAAAATGGAGAGATGGGGCTCGCTCATCGGTACGAGCTTCGACCGTTCCTGGCGCCTTTACCAGGGTAATCGAACCAAGGATCGAGCTTATGCCTTTTTGCTTTGCCTAAATATTATCTAAGAATTTATCCTAAATATAAATGCACAAAGAATCATACTTGTGCAATGCAAAGATGTATGCTCTTTCAAAAAATGATTTTGGAAATCTCTAAGTGTTTCTGAGATGAATCTGATAATAGAGTGAAGAAATGGTTTCTAACTTTAGAACTTAAGATTTAAAGTTCTAAGTTTTTGGAATAATCAGAGCTTGGGAAATTAAATCTGAACTTTGAAAGGAATGGTTTTGAAGTTAAGATGAAAGGAGAAGAAAAGAAAATTCAAAGTCATAAATGGACTTTGAATTTAGGATTTTGAATCAGGATAGAGATGAAATGTGATTTGAATTTCAACTTTAAGGTTTGAAACCAGAGTAAGATTTGAGAAATCCAAATAGAATTGATAGATGGAATTGGTTTTTGGAATTTTGGGAATCAAAACTTGGATTTTGAAATCCGGGATGAAACAAAATTGGATTTGAGAATTGGAATTGAGAATAGAAGTTGATTGGAAATCTGGAATTCAAGATGAAATTTGAATCCAAAGTTTGGATTCTAAATAGAGTTTGAGATTCAAAATTGAAATCTGGGTTTAGAATCCTAAATGGGAATTGGATCCGAGTTTTTGGAATGGAGTTTGGATCTAAAGTCTGAGATCCGTGGTGGAAGTGAACTCTGGATCCTATACTGGATTTTGGATCTGAAGTCTGAGATCCAAGATGAGATTGGATTCTGGATCCTAAAATGAATTTTGGATCTGAAGTTTGAGATCCAAGATGCAGTTGAATTCTAGATTTTAAATGGAATTGGATCCAAGATCTGAGATGGAATTTGGATCTAACTCTGTATTGGGATTCTGAAAAATCCAAATAGGATCTGGGTTTTGAAAACCCAGATTGAATTTAAAATTTAAAAAGAGTCAAGTTTTGAGATTTAAAATCAATCTCAAACTTTGGTTTTGAATTTAAAGATGAGAAAAAGAAGATAACTTCAAAGTTAAATTGAACTTTGAAGTTCGGATTTTGATTTGGAAATTGGAATTTGAGTACAAAATGATTTTTGAAATTTCAAAGTCAAATTGGTCTTTGAAATTGAGTTTTTTGAATTTTGAAATGAGATAGAATTGAATCTGAATTTATAAATAAGATTTGATTTGAGAAATGAGAAAAAGAGAATCACTTGGAATTTTTGAAAAGGGAATTTTGAAAATATGATGCAATTCTATCCTAAATTATGAATGAATTTAAATAATTTTGAAATTGGATTTGAAAATCGTATTTCATTCTTTAAATGAATGTAAATAAGATTAATGATATAATACACTTCTGACTATGGTCATTGAATGTATTGTATAATAATCATATCTAAATTCAAATGAAGAATAAAATACATTTTGGTGCTTTTATAGAGTTTAAAATGAAATTATCTCTCAATATATCCTGACTATGGCCATTGATATATATTTTGAGCTAATTTTAAGTTAAACTCTAATAAAAGAAGAAAATATTTGAAAGTATGATGATTTTTGAAGAGGGATCCAATGCGGATTCTGTGTTATTTTATAAAAGATAAAAATCATAAGTTTTGTTCACATCCTGACTATGGCCATTGATGTAAATCGTCAACTTAGGATTAATTACCTCTTACGAAATGGTGCACGTGTCATTCGTGTTTCACCATTGTGAGATTTTGGAAAAAAAAGCATGAAAACAAGCAATTTATGACATTTACAATGCTCATTCATTCTATCTAAAAGCTGGAAATGTAATATCTCATTAAGGCCTAACTTATTACAATACATAAAATCGAATTTACAACTTCGAGTAATGACCCTTTCTACATATTCCTCTGCAAAACACCTAATTAGTATGAAAATAGAAGAGAATTGCTCATATCATGTGGATTTCAAAGATGCAAATTATGAAACATTCATACACCTACCCTGATTTCAAAGATACAAAATGAGATGCTTCTATGCTACGATCTTTATGGTTCATAATGTGAGAAGTGACATATATATACCCATATATATATATGTTTATATATATAGATATGAGTATATATATATACATATATATATATATATATACATTACATATGATATATAGGCAACATAGGTGGATGAGAATGATATTGATAAAGTGGACAAGTATATAAGTAAAGTATGCTGAATATGGATGAAACAAATTAATATACAGGTAACGTTTTCATACTACTTGCTTATGACCAAAATTCAAATGTGACAGATTAGACCTTGATGCTCGGTAGATCATAAGAGTCTACATTTCAGCTAATGTACCAAAATGATTTTGGCAGATGTGAACAAATTTTTTGTAATGCACAACGGTCCCAAGGACTAGACCCTCCAGCTGCTTCCACTAAATGAAAATTTCTGCTAATCATGTGTTGTTGAGGTAAATGGGACGGCTAACATCAGAGACTCTGATGTGAAAATAGGAAATCTATTGAAATTTCCCAACATGTGTAATATTGCATATGAACTATACCCCTAAGGAATTTTGCGGTTACTGATGTGCACCAGTAAATGTGTGCACAATGATGTGCACATGCTACAAGTGAAGTGCAGTAGGTGTGTGTACATGCTGCATAGTGTTATGAAAGGGATGATGTTGGAGTATATGAAACGAGAGTGGAGATTACAGCAGTGCCTTGGCACTGCTGTGTAACTTAAGGGAACAAAATTAAATTAACCCCTGGGGATTAACCTTCTGTCAAAGCCATGCAGATAAACAAAATAGTTGTTTCAATCATTAGAACTGTAACACATAACTCCTAGCGTATCTCATTCTTGAGGCATGATTCAGCAGCAACAATAACCAGAGACCCAACAAAATTCGAGAATCCATGTTATGTCGATGGATTTTATTGGCACATGTGCATGGTGGATCGAGTCTATCATAAGGCCAGATTTGATCTTACCATGACAATGGGGAGATATGTTGGCTATAAATTGGATGTGAATACCATGTGGAATATCAGATTGATATTAGGCTAATGATACAAATGATATGACAATGAAAAAAAAAGAAAAAAAAGAAAGATCACTGAAAATGGACAGCCTATATCGAAGCCATTATATGATACTGTGTGACAATAAAACATGGTGTTGGTGAACCAATAAAACAACCACTTATGTTGCTGTGGACCCTAGATTTTCTTGGTTTTGACAATGCCAAGAGAAACTACAAGTAAAAATCTGAATGACAGAAAGTATGGTGGACCTTCTTGCGAAGGCTAGTGAACCAAGTATCTCTTTTTTTTTTTAGCAACTCTTGATCGATTATGATAACAAAAGTATAGTTAATACAGGAATTCATATGGAACCAAATCAGACAAAATGTTTGAGAGGGGTAGGAGGATTTCAATTGCAGAAAACATGAGTACAAGGATGAAAAGATTGATGCTAAATCATGGTAGAGGACCGAGTACATGGTGAGAACAAACTGAGAAAAAGCAAAACAAAAGAAGAAAAAAAAATAAAAAAATAAAAAAATAAAACGACTCTGACCAACAAGTAAAACAGGGACATAACTTTGAAGGGTAGGAAATTCTCAAGTTCCACCTTTCAATATCTCTGCCGAGTTTTTCTGCAATACTTAAGTAAAACAAGCACCAACTGTACCTTAAACATAAAAAAATGATTATGATCCAGAACAGCGGAAAAATACAAATTCTATTATCTATCCATCAGAAGAAAGAAAAAAAGTATCGAAAGAGAGATGAGAAAAATAATCACCTTATGTATTCACTCTTAGCTACTAATCCACACTATATTCGTAATCAAAGGCTCCCTAAGATGGACCCAACATGTTAGATGAGGTACCAATCTATCTGAAAATCTGTCAAACTCGTCACTACCATCGCATTGGAAAGTGGAGGTCTGATGAAAGACCAAGACTAATATGCACTAAAGGGAACATATAACGCTAAAAAAAGAAAAAAGAAAAAAAGAAAAAGAAAAAAGAAAAAAGAAAAAAGAAAAAAGAAAAAAGAAAAAAGAAAAAAGAAAAAAGAAAAAAGAAAAAAGAAAAAAGAAAAAAGAAAAATTTGCACAACTGATGCAAATACAGATATATCTAATGAGGATACGATAATCGCTAAAGAGGACACGCTGTGTAATATTTACAGTGGCAAGTGGTGTGTGGTTGGTAAATAAAAGAAGATGCAGGGCATCTGTGAGTGAGTGAGGTGATATATAACAAAAAGCTCAAATTAACATACTGTGGGGTATTTGTGTGATGAAATATACTTGTGCAGAGGGTGCCAATATTAGATTCACCATATACCTGATGTAGGTGTTGAGTAACACCTATCTAATAATGTAGCAATGTACACGAACTAAAACAGAAGTATAATTGATATACACAAGCTAGTGTGTATAATATAGTTAACATGTGCACATTAATGTGGCTAGTGTGTACCAACCTGTTGCTAATACATGAGAGTTGCAGCAACCATAAGCTGCCACGAAAATTAAAAAAAAGAAAAAGGATGTCATGCCACAATGATCATGATAATATAAACGAATGACATACAACCACACTTGGATAATGCAGGGAATAACTAAAAGCATGCTGAGACATATAAGACTTTCAATAAGCAGAAGTATTAAGAAGAGTTCCCCAAACGATCAATGACTATGCTCATCGCACTTGCTTTAGCTAGAAAGAAATCTTACACTATCGCTTGCATCTATGAAATGATGGTGGGTGAGTTTCTCAGGCCTTCAAATATGTGACATAACATGAACTAGAGACCTAAAAGGTTTTGGATTAGAGCAACAGAAAACACAATAGACATTGGGTGAGCAAATGCTGACGCCCTACCTAGTGTAGGTGGAAACCCATCTTAACTCAACGGAGTTTGGGGACTTATGACAGATTATAACCAGATTGTGAATTAGATGAAGCATTTTTAAAACAAATCGGGAGTCTGATTCCAAATGGCATGAAGTACGGGTAAATGTTAATGAGTTTGCGTGAGCAAATTGATCCCCTCACTTCGCTTTCAGCAAGATTTTAGGGGGGGTCGAGTCCCTTCTTTGAATCAAACTAGGTATCTAGTATCACAGTAAGATATCTGCGAAACCGAGGCAAAAAGAATGGTCAACCAGGGAGGATTCAACACCAGAACCTCCAAGAGCAACCATTGCTCAATTTCAAAGAAATGCAGGTAGTGACAAGATAAGCTGAAGGCTGGACATCAAAATATCTAAACAAAACGATGATGATGCAAGAGAGAAATTAGAAAAAAAATCTATATGGTATGTCTCATAATAAAAAAAAAACTTACTGAATCATAGCATGGTGCATAAGTCTCATTGGAATTGATGAAAACAAAGAATGTATATACATGAATCAAGAGGATTTATGGGAAACGAAACTCAAAACAAAAGGGAAATAATATATGCTATAATCCATATGAAAATACATCATATCTGAATAATAAAAAAAACAACTAAATCATAAAATCGGAAGAGAATGTTGGAACATAGCTTGTTTCCCTTTGATTTCACACATTGGTGGTCTGATGTTCGCTATGAGCAACACAGTACCACGAGAAATGCTTTCGATGGAGCAATGAACAGAAAAAAAATGTAAATGCTAGAAATAAGAAAGAAAAGAGGCTTACCGTGACCGAAGGTTCAGGATCGACTAGACTCCGAGTTGTTACTGCAACCTCTATTCCCTTCAGTCAACTACGCAGAAGTGGAAGAAGACAGTGGAAAGGAAGAAGAAGAAGGGAGCCGTGGAGGGTTGGTTTGCGAGGATAGGTTAGAAGAGAACCCAATGTCGTGGGGTGGAGAATGGATGTTGATAATGGATGATAGAGGCCTCTGAAGGGAAATCGATTGCTGATGCTTTGAGGTGGGAACTCCTGCCTTAGGATGCCGTTCTTCGACTTTTGTAGAGGGGTGCTTTAGCGAGAATGGCACTAATGGATGGATTTCCTCGATGCTCTGCTCTCTTTCGGTTGCCTTGCTTATATAGAGAGGGAGGAAGAATCGAGAGAGGTAGGCGGTTTGGGATCAATGGCTGAGGGTGGAGCCATTGATTAGAGTGTGGAGGAAAGAAAAAAAGGGGGGGGGGGGGGGGGAATTGAGCATGCGAGGCTAGGCCATTGGCGATGAACGAAAGGGGGAGGAGATTCAGTTGGTGATGAAGGGTTGAGGAGGACATGGAGGATCGGGCGAGAGAGGGAGAAGGTTCTGGAGAGAGGGTTTGCGAAAAGAGAGTGGAGAGAAAAAATTGAGAGAGAATGGAGGAAGGCGCCTCCGTAGCCCTAGAAAAATCATTTTTTCGTTAAAAAGGGGTTTTTATACAAATTTTCAAAAGGCCGGTTCTTTTCAAAAGGTTTTTGCAAACAAACTAGTTTTACTTAAAAGATTTTTTTTCAAAAAGAGTTTTTCAAAAACCGATTTTTGTCACTTTTCTATTATATATATATATATATATATATATATATATATATATATATATTTCTTTTTTCTTTGTATTTTTTATTTTTTTGGTATTTTATTGTAAAATTTTAAAGATCTAGGCAAAAACGAAAGAATTTTGGTATTTTTGAGAAATATTTACAGGAAGAGGCTTTCTAAAAATTTGGGTTCGATTTCTTCGAAAAATGAGTTTGGATTCAAAGTTTGAGAAGATTTTCGAGTTTTTAACCTCGAATTGAGGAGTACAGAGCAATGAATTCAAACGGATGCCGGATGGACTATTCGAGCCATTCCCAAAACTATTTTTGGTTTTATAATTTTATTTAAAAAAAAAATTGGGCAACGGGGCTCAGATTTGGATCTTTTACCCGGATCTGGATCCGAGAATGAACTTATTTTTAATAAAATCTGAGAAATAGCTGGGATTTAAATTTAAAACTGACTTGATTGCTCGAAAAATGGGGTCAGGGGAAAAAAGAGAATATTTACAACAATTTGAAAAATTTGGGGTGTTCACAGATGCCCCTCTTTGCTACTAAGCCGGTTGAAAGCCGAGCTTAGTGGAAAAGAGACACTCCAAATTTTGAAAAAATGTTCCAGTCAGCAGATCTGAGCTGGGTGCAGAAGAATTTATTTTGAAAGCATGGCTTTTCAGGCTTAAAACCTTATCCTGAATGGTTCTGGGGGAGACAAAATTCTCGGTAACGATATGACTAAATAGCAGGAATGAAGAAATCGTGATGGGATTTTGGGCGAAGATCCCGAAATGATGAAAAGATAAGAATTTTGATCAAGTCTCATGGGTGAGACAAGATCAACCTTTTGGAATGAGTCAGGTTTAGCCCTTAGCCTGGATGGGATGAAGATATATCAAGATAACTTGGGATGGAGAAAGGAATATAAGTGGACCTCGATGGGACATTTTTAAGAGAAATGCCTCGTGAGATGAAACTCAAGTATGATTCTTTCCTGGGTGGATATACAGAGCATGGATTCCTTTGTGGGGGAAAGTCATGATAGGGCTGAGAGGATTACTTTGTTGAAAACAAGATTTACGTTTAACTGAACCTGAAAGGAAGATACCTCGTGGAACGAGGTTCAAGCTTTACCCTTATCCTGAAAGGGGCGACCATACAAAATCCTCGAATGAGGAAGTCGTGATGGGAAAATGAAGTGCATCGCCAAAGCGAGATTCAGGTTTAACCCTTGACCTGAGTGGGGGAAAACCGCACATGATCTTCGAATGAAGAAACCGTGGTGGGACTAGAAAGGTTATCCAGTCAAAATGAGACTCAGGTTTAACCCAAATCTGAAAGGAGAGATATCTCACAGAGCGAGGTTCAGGCTTAACCCTTAACCTGAAATGGGCGACCATATGGAATCCTCAGATGAAGAAACCATGATGGGACCTTCGAAATTTGGATGAACAAATCCGAAAGGGGTTTGCGAGAAGAGAAAAACAAGGGATTGCCTAAAGCTTGGAAATGGGATGATCTGGGGCGTCTCATTGCTGAGGCTAAATCAGCTTTCTAAAAACAGACGACCTCTCGCAGAAGGTTTGGGTGATTCCTCGAGGAGCGAGGTAACAGGTTTAATCCTTAGCTTGAATAGATACAAAATCCTCGAGGAGTAAGAAAACTGTGATGGGACCTCTAGACTTCGCACAACGAGTCCAAGAGTGGTTTGCAAAAGGATGAAAATGGGGGTCCCTAAAGCTTGAAAAGGAGTTGTTCTTGGGCGCCTCATTGCTGAGGCTGAAAATAACTTTTCACAATAACAGGCCTTTTGCAGAAGGTTCAGGTTTAACCCTTATCCTGAGCGGGAACTGTCTATGGCGGGACAGTGGGGAACACAGGGAAGTGTGTAGATCTGAGAGCACTCAGATCATACAGAAGGAAAGGACTTTTCAGTCCTAGGGAGGGATGACGTCAGGATACGTCAAAACGAACATCAAGTTCTTGCTTCATGTTGGGATAACTAGAAAATATTGCAATAAGATGTAAAAATTGTAGTTGATTCAAAATGATTGAATTGTGCATATATGTGTGAAAATATCACCTCTTTCTACCTAGAATATTAACTCCAATTAAGTTAACTCTGTAAAATCAAGAGTTAAATTCAAAATTTGTTGCAGTTGAGTTTCTTCAAGGAAGATATCAATTTCCTTGATATGAAAAGAGATAAAATATTCTTAGCTTCATAAAAGCACTTGAGTGAAAAGACATTGATAAAAGAATTTCACATAGATAAAGATGATTCCTGACTGTTCGGGCAGTTTGATATCCTGGGCATTTTTCCTTGATGATCTTTTCGCACTCTTTTGAGTCATGGAGTTTTCTTGGGTTTTTACATCATCTTTCATTTTAGAGATGTCCTGACTTTTCTCTCTTTTTCGGGGAAGGGTACGTCACAAACGCCTTCATCTTGGAGATGCTCCGATCCTTCTTTTTCTTTCTCAGGAATTAGGCTTGATGATATTGGCTCATTGGTCAAAAGGTCTCTGGATGATAGCAGAAATCAAATATCTTTTAGGGTTTTGTCGGGAGATTCATTGCAGTCGCCTTCATCTTGGCGGTGATCTCAACGTTCCCTGGAAGGATCCGTCACAAAATCCTTCATTTCGAAGATGATCCAAATCTTCTTTGGCCTCGAGGGTCTAACTCGCATATTCGTCTTCATCTTGACGACAATTGAGAGATCCCCTTTGCGGATATTTGATTGCAGCTTTGAATGACTGAGGATATATGGATTGGGTAGGTTCTTTTTTACTGCCCAAGAAATTTCCACTGTCTTACTGCCAAAAGAATGATCTTTAAGAATGTGCCATAACTATGATCAATATCAGTTCACTTATGGCTTTTCAACATCATTGAATTTTTCCTTTGTCGGTCATATCGAAGATTTTTCTTCATCCTCTTGGTTGACCAACAGAAAAAGCTTGAATTTAGTTCTTATTTCACAAAAGTCTTGCTCTTTTGGAAATAATACTAAAGGTATCTCGAGGTAATTCTTTGTGAAAGCTTTGAGATCAACAATGACTTTTGATAGCAAATTGGCAAGGTGTTCTAAAAATCCTTGATGAAAGAAATTGCTCGATATTGAATCGACATGTCCATGACAAAATTCTCTTCTCTTTTTCTCCAAAAAGAGATACTCAGGCTTAGCCCTTACCTGAATGGGAAGTTGGAAATTCTCCTCTCTTCCCCAAAGAGGAGGTGTTTGCAAAACAGAACTTTCGAAGAGAAATTAAGTTTTCGTCAAAACTCCCTATCTCTAGGCTTCTCTTATGGAAAGGCGACCGAAAAACAAAGTTGAGAAAGTATCACAGAGGAACGAGTCCATCGCACTCTCCCTAGAAGAGGGTCCTCTGCGAAGGGGTTGACCAAAGATGAGAAAAACAGGGGCCACAAAAAGAAAATGAACTTCCATCGAAGTTCTCCCTGGAAAAAGGGTTTTTTTGTGTAAAGTTGGTTATTGTTTTGCAAACTGTTCGCGAAAAAAATGAGTCTCTTCAAACACTCCCTAGAAGAGGGTTCTTGCCAACGAAAGATGGTTGCATGCGAAAGGAACGAGCTCCCTCGAACTCTCCCTGAAGAGGGTCCTTCGCAAGAGAAAAAGATTGATTTTTGATAAAATGATAACCAGAAGGTTAAAATTGGGAATTTAGAGCTTGAATTGTTGATGATCGGTTAGTACAAAGACTGAACCTGGAGGGCTAACTTGATCAGTCAGCCAAACACTAGCACGAGCGCTAGGTGTACCAGCACAAGCTCTGGATTTGGAAAATGTACTAGCACGAGCATTGAATTTCGAAAAATTCCCCAGTACAAGCGTTGGGTTTTGAAAATGCACACCAGTACGAGCACTGGGTTTTGATAAAACACACCAGTACGAGCACTGAGTTTCGAAGATGCACACCAGTACGAGCACTGGGTTTTGAAAAGAGCATACCAGCACGAGCACCAGTTTTTTGAAAATGCACCAGTACGAGCACTGGTTTTTCAATGGAGAATCTGAGGAAGAGACCGACATTTGAAGATACTTGAGAATTTATCGAGAATGATTGTCGGTGTTTCAGGATTATCCCTTATCCTGAAGGGGAAGTTCAGGTTTGTCCCTTAACCTGAAAGGGAGAAAGGCAAGGAGAACTTTTGGTCCAATACGAGCATTGGATCAATAGAGGAAACTTGAGTCGGAACTCAAGAAAATAAGAGTATACAAAAGTGAAAATCCGAGTCGGAACCCGGTTTTTCAAAATAAAAGAAAGAGTGAGAATCGAGCTTGAGAACTCGCATTCTCGACGCAGCAATTGGTTCCAATACGAGCATTAGATCCAAAAGGAAGTCCGAGTCGGAACCCAGAAAAATAAGAATATATAAGAGGGAAAATCCGAGTCGGAACCTGGCTTTTCAAAAATAGAATAATAAATGAGAATCGAGTTTGAGAACTCACATTCTCAATGCTGCAATTGGTTCCAACACGAGCATTGGATCCAAAGAGAAGTCTGAGTCGGAACCCGAGACTTCAGAAATAAGAATATATAAATAAAAAAAAGGAAAAATTAGAGTTAGAATCCGGTTTTTCAAAAATAAAGATAAAAAGAATGAATGAGAATCGAGTTTGAGAACTCGAATTCTCGACGTGGCGATTGGTTCCAACACGAGCATTGGATCCAAAGAGAAAGTCCAAGTTGGAACCCGGGACTTCAGAAATAAGAATATAAAAAGAGAAAATCCGAGTCGGAACCCGGTTTTTCAAAAATAAAAGAATGAATGAGAATCGAGTTTGAGAACTTGAATTCTCGACGTAGCAATTGGTTCAACACGAGCATTGGATCCAAAAGGAAATCCGAGTTGGAACCCGGAACTTCAGAAATAAGAATATAAAAAGAGAAAATCCGAGTCGGAACCCGGTTTTTCAAAAATAAAAGAATGAATGAGAATCGAGTTTGAGAACTCGAATTCTCGACGTAGCAATGGGTCCAACACGGGCGTTGGATCCAAAAGGAAATCCAAGTCGGAACCCAGAACTTCAAACGAAGGAAAAAGGGGAAAACTCGAGTCAGAACTCAGTTAAAAAAAAATAAAATAAAAAAAAAATAAAAATAAAATGAAAACAAAACCTGAGTCGGAACTCAGACGGGAAGGAAATAACTCCTATCCAAGGGTCGGATTTTAGAAGGATTGACAAAAAGCATGAATAGATTCCGATGATGAGGATGAGAAACTTATTCAAGGTCCTCGACCCAAGATGGTCTAAGATCTGAATTTTATTTAGGATGGTTTTCAGGATTATCCCTGATCCTGAAGAGAATTTGACAAAGTCTAAAAAGATTGATAGAAATGGATAAAAGATAAAAGGAATAAATTAATGCAATTGACAATAAAGATTTAGTAGAAATTGACAGAAATTTGAGAAAAATTGATGATAGAAGGATTCAGGATTATCCCCTGTCTTGAAAAAAAACAAAGGGCCTCGCGGGACGAGGTTCAGGTTTTATCCCTTAACCTGAAAGGGGAATACCTCATTGAAATGAGGCATCATGTTTATCCCTTAACCTGAAAGGGTTTTATAAAGATTTAATAAAATTTAGTAAAAATCTTGATAAAACTTGACAAAAATTGATAAAATTGACAATAAATTGATGAAAACTTGATTAAATTGAAAAATAAAATGAATGCAAATAAAGATAACAAGATTAACTAAGAAGTTGATAAGATTTTTAGAAAAAGATTCGTTTGATTCTGCCTGCATATGATGGAGGAAGATAAGTATAGACCAAAATAAAATGCCCCAGTATCAGGGAGAAGAATGTGAGAATTCAATAGAAGATTATTGCTTTATTGAAAAAGACTTTTGAAGAGTACAAAAGGCTAGGATGAACAATTCAAGTGTAAAATATCTTCAAATGTAGAGCATTGATAGGATCCGGCAGTTCTGCCCCGTCTGCGTTGATCAGACGATAGGAATTGCAAGGCAACACTTCCTTAACCACATAAGGACCTTCCCAATTGGGTGACCACTTTCCCTTCGGTCGATGCTTGAGATGAGCTGTCGATCTGAGCACAAGATCATTGACTTAGAATCTTCTCTCAATAACTGTTTTAACGTAGTGCCGAGCTATCCTCTAACGATAGGCCCGAGCATGCGCTGCTGCGTTGAGCCTTTTCTCATCTAACAGATCAAGTTGTACCAACCTCTACTGCTGATATTGATCAAGCGAAAGTTCGAGGAGCGATACGAACTTGAAGGTAGGCTTCTGAACGTGAAGAGGTAATACTACCTCGGTCCCGTAGACAAGCTCTGAAGGAGTAGCGTTGGTTGGGGTCCGAATGGTGGTTTGGTACGCCCAAAGTGTGTCATGTATCTTCTCGTGCCAATCGCGGCCCGTTTCCACAGTTCTTTCTAGAATGTGGATCAAAATTTTGTTGGTGGCCTCTGCCTGGCCATTTCCTTGAGGATAATAAGGAGTCGAGAAGTGATGATGAATCCTAAACTTCGAGCAGAAGGTCTTCATCCTCTCATTCTTGAAGTAGCTACCATTGTCTGACACAATATCATGTGGGACGCCAAAGCGACAGAGAAGATTTTTATGAATAAACGAAACCACATGCCGGCCTTCTACTATTTGCAGAGTTATAACTTTGACCCATTTGGTGAAGTATTCTGTAGCTGCAAGGAAATATCGATGGCCATTAGAAGCTGAAGGGGTAATTGGACCCACCACGTCGAAGGCCCACATTGAAAAAGGCCAATGAGAAACCACAGACTGCAAGTATGCGGCTGGCGCATGAATGGAAGGTGCGTGCATTTGGCATTTCACACACTTTCTTACAAAGTGATGACAATCCTGCTGCATGGTTTTCCAATAATACCCTGCTCGGATAATCTGCTTGACGAGTGTTTGGTAGCCGACATGACCACCGCAAATTCCTTCGTGTGCCTCTTGGACAACTTCCATGGCTTCATCCTTTTCTAAGCATCTGGCATACTCATAACTGAACCCACGGCGATAAAGAGTATTGGCAATGATGAAATATCGGGCTGACATGCGCTGAATCACACGTTGCTCCTGTTTGGCATTTTCAATGGGAATTCACTAGTTTCGATGAAATTTTTGATGTCTTGGTACCAAGGCTTCTCTTTATGAGCGGCTTGGTTCACTTGCTCAGTCAGAATGTAGGCAGGTTGATCAAGTCTGCCAATCTCGAAGGAACAACAGGATTCACTGTCTTTGAATGACAAAATAGAGCCTAAACGGGCTAGGCCATCGCCTATATGATTGTATTCGCTCTTGACATGGTTTAGCTGAAATTCTTCAAAGTTGCCTATGAGAACCAAGGCAATCTTCTGATAAGGAATCAATTTTGAATCCTTGAATTGCCATTCAGCATTAACTTGACTGACAACAAGCAATGAATCACCAAAGACATGCACTCTCTTGACGTTGAAGTCTTGTAAAATCTTGAGGCCTTGTATTAGAGCTTCATACTCGGCCATATTGTGAGTACATTGGAAGTTGAGCTTGAGGGAATAAGGGATCATCTCCTTTTCAGGAGTGATTAGCAAAATCCCAATTCCTATAACAGACATGTTTCTGGCTCCATCAAAGAAAAGGGTCCAAACCGGGGACTCCTGAATGCTGCAGATGCGATCATCGAGAAAATCATCTTCCCCTTTGATCTCTTCAGTCAATGGGAAATCAGCCAACTGATCTGCGATGAACTGACCCTTGATTGACTTCTGAGAAACATACTCCAAGTCGTACTGCATCAGGAGGACTTGCCATTTTAAAATTCGTCCAGTAAGGAAAGGCTGCTCAAGGATGTACTTGAGAGGATTGAGCCTTGATAGAATTTTGATTTCTGATGCCAACAGATAATGTCTCAGTTTCTGACACATCCATACTAAGGCTAGACATGTCTTCTCTATCTGAGAGTATCTTTTCTCATAGTCGATGAAGGTCTTGCTGATGTAGTAGATGGCGTGCTCTATCCAACTGCCTTCTGTGAACACCCCAAATTTTTCAAAATATTGTAAATATTCTCTTTTTGCCCTGGCCCCATCTTCTGAGAAAATCAAAGCAATCTCAAAGCTAAATTTCAGTTATTCTTCAATTTTTCTGGATTGAATCTCATGTTGATATATTCAAATTCGATTTCGGATCCGGATCCAGTAATTTGAGCCTCATTATCCAAATTTTTAAATTAAAATTTTAAAATACCAAAAACAAATTTTGAATGGCTCAAACAACTCATCTGACATCCATTTGGATACACTATTTTATATTTTATCGATTCGAGGTCCAAATCTCAAATATCACTTCAAATTCTGGGTCCAAATTCACTTTCTGAAGAATTTTTCAAAAAGAATAGTTTTGAAACTTTCATAAAACTCTCCTTTTTGTAAATTTTGATAAAAAACACAAACAAATATAGTTTTATCTCTCGTACTGCTTAAGTTTTAGAGTTTTTTATACCAAAAAAAGAAGAAGATTGAAAAATACAAAAAAGAGAGAGAGAGAGAGATGGGTTTACCCCCCACCCACCCCTTTTTTTTTTGGGAAAACCCATCTATTTTCTAAAGAACCACCCTTTAAAGAAATTTTCAAAAGGGAGCCACCTTTTAATAATTTTCAAAAAACAACTTTTGGACCTCCCACGAAAAAAACCCAAATGGCCTCCTCTGCGGCCAGAGAAAAACCGCAAGAGAGAGAGAGAGAGAGAGCTCCATCAGCCCTTTGATCGGCTGCTCCCTCTCCCGTTCATCTGCAACAAAATTCACCTCCAGACTCTTCCTCCATCTCCTATATAAACAAACTGCAGAGGAAGGCTAAGGGATCCCATTTTCTGCCTCTCCATTACATCGATTAACACCATCATCCATCTTCGACATTGGAAGCGCATCCATTTTTCATTGAGTTTTCACCGTCGCACTGATCTTCCCTTCCCTCCTGTCTTCAGGATTCCTGCAAAAACCCAGGTAAGAACCCCTTCACTCTTTCATTTTTCTCTCGATTCCTTTTTTTTTCTTTCTTCCTTTTCTTTCTTTTTGTTTTGCCACATTCTAAAGCACCATGGTGGCATTGATTTGCCTCTAGCAAACCAATCTACCTCTCGTGCAACAGTAATGGAGCAATCATGTTCCAACAACGTTTTTTTTTCTCTCTTTCTTCTTCTTTGGTTCATGCGGCAATTTTGGGCTCAGGCTGTCGGATTCAATAATCCGACAAGATTCATCCGAATCCCAGTCTAATTTTGCTGCTAAAATTCATTTTCATCTTGATTTTCTGTTAAAGTTCATATTTCCTATATGATCCCAACTTCAGTATTTGATTTATCACCTGTATTAGCCATGATATCTTAATGCTCATCGATATTACTGCTGTTGATATGGTATAAATTTGATACCCATCCGAATGTGTCTTAATAATCTTCATAGTTTTTGCGCTTCACTGTCATCCCCTTTTGCTCATGTAATGTTATCAATTGTCAACAGAGTATGATGCATTTGATGTTAAATTTACTGTTTGTCTTCGTAGTTACCCCCTTTGCTATTACATTCTCACACCCATATTTAAGCATTGTATCAGCATGTAGTCTGATCCAGTACTTGCGTGGATATGATTCATGATGAAATCCACATCTACCCCATTTGTGATTTCATCGTGGATTCATCTATCGAATCTGTCATAAAAGGGATCTTCATGTCAACTGCGGAAACAGACTCCGACCTAAGCTGCAATCTAAAAGCATCTCAACAGTATAGGAAATTATTCTTAGTAACTAATCTAAAAAAAAAATCGGGTCAGAACTGCTGAGAATGGTTTATCCAATTCGTTGGAGGTTTGGTTGGATCTGCTGCAAAAGAGGAATTCCACTGCCATACTGATAAGGTTTCGATACTTTTGTAATAATTCAAAGTGACATGTGCTATCAATTTGAAATTAGATATACATTTATATTCACTACAAAATTTTCTGATAAAATCTTTTGTCTATGACCTGCTGATAATTGGATCCACCATGAATTTTCTTCCATAGTAAGCTTGTTTCACTGGATTCCTTTTTGGGAAGTTTTTTTTTTTTATCCTAAATCTGCTGTTGAAAATCCTTTGCTGTTAGAATGCCTTCTGTTTACCGTAAAACCCTGGTTCATTATGAAGATCCTGCACTTCAGTATTTGACAGCATCTTTGATGCGTTTCTTAAAGAATTTATAGGAAAATTTTCCTGTGTTATAAGCTAAAGCATTGATTGCGATTGGGATAATATCTGTTTGTGAGAACTGGAGTTAGCTTACAGATGCATTTACCTCTACTTGGTCGTTCACTAATGACAGCAACCTGTGAAGAAACAATCTAGTTGCACTGAGACGACATCTAGTCGTTATTGCTGGATGATCTACTCTTAAGGTGGCTGAAGCCATGCTTCATCCAAGAATATTTGTTTCGTATTGCACCAGGTCGGTTTGAGATGATCTCAAAGTTGATTCAGTATCTACTGATAATCAGGAATGAGAATTTTGAATAGGTGCTCTAGATTCAAATGTGAAAGTTCTGATGTTTTGTTTGCTATCATGTTCTTCTCTGCTAAAGACTCTTATGAGCTTATCAAAAACCAGATTGTCCAGGGGATGCGGGAGTAAAGAATTTTCATTATGTCCCCCAATAGTCTCTATCATCTGCAACTCCTTTGTGAAGATCATTTTAAAACTCTGAACCTGTTATATCATATGCGATGTGATGAGTCAAAGTCGGATAGTCCTATGGACTCATGATCAGGACCTATGCTTTATTATAAAACTGGGGATTTGCTGAATCAAAGTCAGGTATTTTGTCAAGTTGAAATCAATCCACTGTTTTATTGTAGCACATGCAATGCCCCACCACAAGCCAAATCCTCTGTCACACACATCTATTCCCTTGTCTCAGCCTATTGTTATCGTGAACCCTTGTGATCATACATGATTGGATCAACATTGTATCAGATGGCTAAAATTGTTAACTTCTTAACTGATGGTTGCAAGCTGAATCACAAGAGTATGGGCTTTGTCCACAGATGATGGTAACACTTGTCTTGAGCTAAAATCCCATATATTTGGTCGCATGGTTTATATTAGATGATATATTGTCCATGGATCCCATCTTTCCTTGATTAAGTCATGCCATCCAGGTTACTAGATTTCTCGGTGCCAGGCCAGCGTTAGCGCTAAGCTTAAATGAAGTAAAGCATTCAGATGTGGATGGTGGTCAGATGAATGATATAGATTACCTGCCCCCAAAGAGGCAATTAACTGCTGATGCCTGACGAAATTGGCTGAGCTAGCAGGAAGATCTATCTGATAGTTGGGAGAGGAGCAAATACTTCCTCGTTGGGGTCATTTGTTATCATAATGAGGACTGAGCCATAGCCCATCATGAAAATCACAACAATTTCCCCCCCCCCCTTTTTTTTTTATTCATCTCTGATTTATCTGGGCCCAAATACGAAGTAAGAGATTACATCTTCAAAAGTTATGGCAGAATCTATTGGTTGCTGGGAACAAAAAAAAAAAAAGAAGGAAGAAGAAGAAGAAGAAGAAGAAAAAGAAGAAGAAGAAGAAGAAGAAGAAGAAGAAGAAGAAGAAGAGGAGGTGAGTGCTCTTGGTACTTGTCGACCCACCTCATCATCATGAATGAGGGGTCGATTTCTTGTAATTCTCAGTTCACATCTGTCGCTGGTTTGAGAGATTTCGTCTTCCGATTTTATGTTCATATTAAATTTTACCAAGACTTTTCTGTACACTGCATGTTAGACTTATTGGAGCCCCTCCCCCTGTATATATATATATATATATATATATATATATATATATATATATATATATATATATATATATATATATATATATATATATATATATATATATATATATATATATATATATATATATTTGGTCTTCTAACCCCATTTGATGTTTATGCTTGTTATGATGAAATTTCCCATTTGGCACGGCATGGAATCACCACTAGAGGTAAGGACATGATGAATTTTTTTTTATGGCGGAGACATTGATGAAGCAGAAATCTGCATGGTTGAGGCCTAGTGAAGTGTGTTGCATAAGATGGAGACTGGGTCACATGAACCTGAATGGAGATTCGACCTTAGAGACTTTATGGAAGATACAACCTCTCATCTTTATAGAAAAAAAAGAAAAGAAAGAAACATAAAATGATTCTGGTTTTCCCCAATCAGATGGTTTCACACATCGACCTCTCATAGTGATTTCCATTTTGCTCGATGTCTATATTAAGTTATGTTCTGTACAGGGTCTTGATCATGCATATATTTCAAGGTGAATTAACATTAAAATATGCATGATTTTATGAAAAAATGCTTTTAAAACCCAAGTTTATGCTAGTTTTCGTTAAATGAGCTATAATGATTTCAAAACAGAAAATGTATGAAAAATAGCTTTATTTGTATATTTTAATACATATTTTAATGTTTGATATTAACATAATAGTTTAGTTTTAGTTTTCAATAAAAAAAAATGAAGAAAAATAGTTTTATATTGTTAATAAAATCATTTTAGTTGTTTGTTTTTTTTTAGAAAAGAAGAAAAAATTAAATATAAATATAAATAGTTAGAGTAGTTTTATTTTTTTTTCAAATGAGTTTCTTTGTAAATAAATAAGTTTTGTTTTCAAAGTTTTTTTTTAACTTTTGAAAAGTTTCTGACAAACCGGTTTACACGGTTTGTGATTTTTTTTTTTTTGAAAAACTGAAAATAAAACAAACCGGTTCAAACCGGTTTGCTTTCTTCAAAAACTAAAAAAAGAAACTGAAAAACAAATAGTAACAAACCGGTTCAAACCGGTTTGCTTGCTGTTAAAAACCAAAAAAATGGAAAAAAGAGGGGTCTCCCCTGTACGCCTGAAACGTTTTTCCTTTTCCCCTCTTTCCCTCTCTTCTCACCTTTTCCACCACCGTCGGTGGTTTCTTACCTCATTCTTCCTCTTTCTCTGTTCAATATCTAGTCGGTGGTGGTGGTGGATCTTCAATCCGGCGACTGGCGCACGATGGAGGCCATTCTTTCCTAACCCCTCTAAGGTACGGTAAGTCTTTTGATCTTCATCTTCTTCTTCTTCTTCTTCTTTTTCTTTTTCCACATTTATCATCTTCTTCTGGTTAATGAATTCAGGTTGTCTTCTTCTGTGTAATTCAAGTTGTGTTTCTGTGTAAAGAAAAACGGAAAGAAAAAAAATGATCTTCGATTGCTGTTTTTGAATTTTTTTTCCCGATCTTCAATTCTGAAATTGATGCTTTAGTTAGATGAACATTAATTCTAAATTCCAATTTATATTCTGAAATCCATCGTTCCTTTGATTTAAATATCTGTCATCGGATTCCAATACAATTCTTCAAATATTGGATTGATCATCTGGATCGATTTTTAATCTTGTTTTGGATACAGATTTGTGATTATGTTGCTTTGATAATCTAGATCATTTGGACATCAAGAATTCTGGTACCGATCAGAGCTTTAGATTTGCAGTGGATAGCTGATCGGAATCCCTTGTGTCAGCCAGAAATTTTACAATCAGCGTGAAGATTTCTACACGGTTGTTGTTTCTGGTGGAGAATTTCTATTACGAATTGAAAATTCCATCGAGTTTTAGATTAAAAAATGATCAGTAATTCTTGTTAATTGATATTAATTTCTGAATACTTTCATTGATTGTTAATGAACACTTGATATCTGGTGAACACTGTATGTTTACTGTGTTACAGTGAAGTCCATAAGATCTGGATTGTGCTTTCACTGAATGTTGCTGGAAATCGTTGGCATTCCACTGTTCATTACTGGAAATCAGTGAAAATCACTATTCATTATTATCTAAATTCCGGCAAGAGCTATTGACAGATTGGATTAAATTGAAAGTGGAAATTATTGTTGATTATCTTTAGATTTCAAGTTAATGAATGTCTGGAATTCTAATTAGCATGATTTGAAATGTAACTAAGTTTTTAATGAAATGTTATAAAGTGTAGTTGTTAATTGATTTGTTAGTTGCTTAGTTACATAGATAAGTCAGCTGATAAGTGTGTTGTAATTAGTTTAAGTAATTGTTAGCATTAGTGTGATTCAGTAACTATTAGTCATTTAACTGCATATTAGTTAATTAGAAATTAGTTTTACTTAGTTAAGATAATGTTGTCAGCTAGTTTTTGATTTTAAATTTAGTTCTTAAAATTGCTTAGTGAATTGTTTAGTCATAGTATTTTAGCATTTACTTTGCTTAGTGTAGTCGCTATTAGTATCTCTGGTACTGCTTCTGTTCATTTGATTTGTGCAGGATAGCACATGAGTGGAGCTAAAGCGTATACGTGACACAGAAGGGTGCGAGAGTAGAAGCTTATTTTTTATTTTCCAGTTTAGAATTAGGAATTTAATTCTGGGTTTGTAAATATTGCTTTTTACGCCCTCTGCGAAGGGTATTCATTTGTTGTAATAGATAGTTGTTTTTACTTTACTCGAACATTTTACATTTTAATAATACAGAAATAAAGATTAGTTTAGATTTGTGTGTTTGAATACAAAATATTCCCGTTCCCTGAGTTCGACCCGGTCTCATCCACTAGTGAGAACCGGTTTTTATTATTTGATGTCTGGTTTTCACATGTTTTACATATAAAAAATCTTTTCAAAATTACAACGATTACAAAGAAGACATCAAATTTTTGGCGTCGTTGCCGGGGAACAGCGTAATATTAGTATTCACTTTATTGCCTAGTGTTTGTTTGCATTTAGGTTTAGAACCACGTATGTGCATATCGTAGAGATGAGCTTACTTTTCTGCACAGCCCTCCCACTAGGATTCCCTTAGAGGTGACTGTGTACGATTGGTACCGTAGACATAGATTTCTATTTCTTTTGCATAATCCCTGCTGTGTGCAACTGCATGGTGTTTGTTTAGTTTTCGTTGTTTTAGTTTACTCGCTTTGTGGTTTGTGTGGTTTGGCCGCTAGCGCGTTAGTTAGGTAGAAAACCCAAAATTAGGACAGGTGCTACACCGGTCTACTTCAAGGTGTATGCACAGGCAACGATCACTCGACCCGAGCTAATTGAGTCCCGAGTTTCTTGTTAGGAGAACTCCTCATCTTATCACCATGGCCAAAAATCGGTCGTTGTTCTGTACCCTTAAGGAGTACTTCATGCCCACCATATACACTCCCACCTCCTGCATCACGAGACCTGATGTAGGAGCCAATCAATTTGAAATAAAGGCCAGTATCATTCAAATGCTACCATCCTTTCATGGCCTTAGCAACTAAGACCCATATAGTCATATTGATGATTTTTTGGAGATCTGTTCGACAGTGCGGATCAACAACTTTAGAGATGATGCATTGAGGTTGACGTTGTTTCCGTTCTCTCTCAAAGATAAAGCTAAACATTGGCTAAAGGCTCTCGATATGGTTCAGATTACCACTTGGGAAGGAATGCAGCGCGAGTTCCTTAAAAAGTACTTCCCAATTGGTAAGACGAATCCGTTTCGTAAAGCCATAATCAGTTTCTCGCATATTGATGGAGAACAATTCTACGAGACTTGGGAGAGGATGAAAGATCTTCTCCGCAAGTGTCCCCACCACCAGGTGCCTCGCTGGCAACTGGTGCAGTATTTTTACGATGGCCTGACCGAGAAGGACAGACAAATAGTGAATTCGTCGTGTGGGGGCACTTTCATGCTCAAAAGTGAGGATGAAGCATGGTCGCTTTTTGAGACATTGAGCGAGAATTCGATGCACCATGCAACAACCTCACGGTTCGATAGGGCTGCACCTGCACAGGATGGTACTAAGAAGGCAGGTATTTTTGAAATAGGGATAAACCTTGAATTGAGCAACAAGGTAGACCAACTGTCCCAGAAATTACATCAGTTTTTGTTGGGTCCCTCTCCTGCCATGCAGGTGTGCACGTTGTGTGTGAGTCCTGCACACCATGTTTTTCAGTGCCCAGTTGCGCCACAGTACCCTGAGTTTGTCCAAGAGCAAGCTCAGATGGCTCAAAACTTCGCTAGGCTCGCACCCAATCCATTTTCTAACACTTATAACCCGGGCTGGTGAAACCATCCCAATTTTTCATGGCGCAACTCACAGATCCAACCCTCTAACCCTTCCCAGAGTCAACCCAGTCAAGGCGGTTATGCGCCTGGATTTCAGAGATCCAGTTATCCCCCAGCCCAACCTGTTTATACTCATCCCCAGTCTCATGAGCCTTCGCATAGTCAGTCCTTCGAGGACAAGATGCTACAAGCATTTTCTGATATTAAAGCAAATTTGAGCTCGCATAATCAGTCTATTGCAAAATTAGAGACTCAAATGGGGCAGCTCGCCGAGGCGCTTAGCAGACGAAGTGAGGGGACACTGCCTAGCCAGCCTATTGTCAACCCTAGGGGAAAGGAACCCATGCGTAGCTTGCATCTAACAGATACACATCAAGAGCAGGCTCAAGTAGTAACCCTTAGGAGTGGGAAGCAGTACCAAGCGAGGGAGGCTGCAGAAGAAAGAGAGAAGATAAGTGAGAAGCAGTCTGTTCCTAGTGTTTTACCTCAGGAAAGCGAGAAGGTTCCATCTGAGCCTTCACCATCCTACATTCCCAAAGCCCCCTTTTCTGAGGCGTTAGAGAGACCGAGATCACTAAGTAAGTCCGGAGTGAACATGCAAGAGATGCTTAAGATATTCAAGCACATCCAGATCAACATTCCCTTACTAGATGCTATCCAGCAAGTCCCTGCATATGCAAAGTTCCTCAAAGAGTTTTGTACGCAGAAAAGGAAGTCGAGGTCCCATGTGCAGAAAAAGATTTATTTGAATGGGCAAGTGAGCGCAATATTGCAACACCAAACCCCACCTAAGCTCAAGGACCCAGGGACTCCTATCATCTCATGTGTCATAGGAAACATCACTGTTGGGCGTGCATTACTCGACCTTGGGGCAAGTGTTAACATCTTGCCAGGTTTCTTCTATGACCAATTTGGATTGAAAGAAATGAAACCTACACCTATGACTCTTCAGCTTGCAGATAGATCGATCAAGGTCCCAAGAGGGATACTTGAAGATATTTTAGTCAAGGTGGAGGATTGTTATTTCCCTGTCGACTTCGTGATATTAGATATGGAGGGAGCTAATAACCTACAACAGACCCCTATTATTCTCGATCGCCCCTTCCTAGCTACCGCCAACGCGTGCATTAATTGCCGCACTGGTGCGATGGATGTGTCATTCGAAAATAGGAAGATAAGGCTGAACATTTTTCGTGCTGCTATGAGGCCTATTGTTGAGGAGGCTTCTTTCGAGGTTGATGTCGTTCAAGACCTCGTAGAAGCAGAATATGCTTGGTTGTTGAGTGATCCACCACCTCAGGAGGAGGATAATGAATCACTCGAAGAGGATCACCGAGGATTACTTGAAAATCAGATAGCTGAGTTGAGTTGGATCGGGCACTTCGAGCCATTTAGAGGTAGACGGGATGGGAACACAGTGCGCAGTGTCACAGATGACACTATTTTTCATAGAGAGCCCGATTGAGTCTGACTTCATGTCCATTGATCTCATGGACGATGAAGGTTTTTCTAGGGATCCGTCTGGCTGGGGACGTCAAACTTAGCGCTTTATGGGAGACAACCCATATCTTGTATATTATTAGATTTGATTAGAATTTATAGATTGTATTTTGTTTTTCCTTTTTCGTTTTGAGTTTTTCATGTTCTTTTTGTTTCATTCATGGTTTTCATGTTTTGTCATGTACACATTGCATTCATTACATTCATAGAACGTACATTTTTAATTCATGTCAGGTTATTCTACTCTTTTCCCTCATTTATTTCCTCTCATGTGCATTCACGTAGTTTCATATAAGCATGGGGGAGTGCCATTGGGACAGTGTCATTCAAGCATGGGGGAGGGTGTAGTTTGCACACCTTGATATTTCTATTTAAGTTCTTGCACATGTTTACACATCTCTCAAGAAAAGTAGGTTTTTAAAGAAAGAGTTTGAACTTATATGAATGTTATTTCAAATCTGATATTTTTAGAGGATTTTTAAGCCCCACGAAAAATTTTCTCTGACATGGATCTAAAAATTATGGTTGTTTATGCGGATTTCGAAGAAATGATGATAAATACATGTTAGAATTTATTTTGAATTGCAAATATGAATATGCACAGTTCTATTTTTGAAAAACTAAGCAAATGAACAAAACTGTAAAAAAAAAGAGCTCAAAAAGTGAAAAAAAGCATGCGTTAGGTTGTTTGGATAATTCCACAATCCTTAGTAGATGGAACTTAGATGTAAGTTGAAACTTTTAATTTCATTTCGAAAAGGAGAGTGGAAAACTTCGTTATCCTAAGTAGTTGAGAACAGATACAAGTTGAAATGTTTGACTCTCATGTTGCAAAGGTGAATGAAGGAAGTCACTTTTATGTCTTAGTTGATATCTTTTGGTATGTATTGAAAAAGTATAGAAGATATTGACATTGCACAAGGCATAAAAGCAAACCACACACAAGCTATAAGAGAAGAATAAGTGTGCAAAAAGAAAAAGCATGAAAAAAAGAAGAAGAAGATAGCTTAAAAAGAAAAAGTTCAATGCTTAGAGGCGTGATTGAGAAAATCTGTGCAGAAAACATATGAGTGGGGATAAGTAAATAATAACTTGTTTTTATTGGATTTTCTAAGAATAAAACATAAATAATTGTAATATTTAGAAAAGTGAAAGAATTTTTTTTTCTGTGGTGGTATATAAAAGACTCTAATTATGTTTTGATTTTTTTGTAACACGAAATATTTGTGAAAACAAAGTCTTTAATTACCTACTGCTTATGAGGATGTGTAATATTTTGCATACATGACAGAGATATTTGTGGGTAGCATCACTGCAAACCCTCATGAGACCTTACTCGTACACTGGGGTAACCCAGGGGTTGAAAGGGCTTTTTGCATGAGCTAAATGCAACCGTGATTCCTACGAAAGTGAGTTAGTTGATAGTTTTGATTTTGTGCATTTTTTTAGTTTGCTCGAGGACTAGCAAAACATAAGCATGGGGGTATTTGATCATGCATATATTTCAAGGTGAATTAACATTAAAATATGCATGATTTTATGAAAAATGCTTTTAAAACCCAAGTTTATGCTAGTTTTCATTAAATGAGCTAAAATGATTTCAAAACAGAAAATATATGAAAAATAGCTTTATTTGTATATTTTAATACATATTTTAATGTTTGATATTAACATAATAGTTTAGTTTTAGTTTTCAATAAAAATAAAAATAAAAAATAAAAAAATGGAGAAAAATAGTTTTATATTGTTAATAAAATCATTTTAGTTGTTTGTTTTTTTTTAGAAAAGAAGAAAAAATTAAATATAAATATAAATATAAATAGTTAGAGTAGTTTTAATTTTTTTTTCAAATGAGTTTCTTTGTAAATAAATAAGTTTTGTTTTCAAAGTTTTTTTTTAACTTTTGAAAAGTTTCTGACAAATCGGTTTACACGGTTTGTGATTTTTTTTTTTTGAAAAACTGAAAATAAAACAAACCGGTTCAAACCGGTTTGCTTTCTTTAAAAACTAAAAAAAGAAACTGAAAAACAAATAGTAACAAACCGGTTTGCTTGCTGTTAAAAACCAAAAAAATGAAAAAAAAGAGGCGTTTCCCCTGTACGCCTGAAACCTTTTTCCTTTTCCCCTCTTTCCCTCTCTTCCCTCTCTTCTCACCTTTTCCACCACCGTCGGTGGTTTCTTACCTCATTCTTCCTCTTCTTCCTCTTTCTCTATTCAATATCCAGCCGGTGGTGGTGGTGGATCTTCAATCCGACGACTGGCGCACGGTGGAGGCCATTCTTTCCTAACCCCTCTAAGGTACGGTAAGTCTTCTGATCTTCATCTTCTTTTTCTTTTTCCACATTTATCGTCTTCTTCTGGATTATGAATTCAGGTTGTCTTCTTCTGTGTAATTCAGGTTGTGTTTCTGTGTAAAGAAAAACGGAAAGAAAAAAAATTGATCTTCGATTGCTGTTTTTGAATTTTTTTTCTCGATCTTCAATTCTGAAATTGATGCTTTAGTTAGATGAACATTAATTCTAAATTCCAGTTTACATTCTGAAATCCATCGTTCCTTTGATTTAAAAATCTGTCATCGGATTCTAATACAATTCTTCAAATATTGGATCGATCATCTGGATCGATTTTTAATCTTGTTTTGGATACAGATTTGTGATTATGTTGCTTTGATAATCTAGATCATTTGGACATCAAGAATTCTGGTACCGATCAGAGCTTTAGATTTGCAGTGGATAGCTGATCGGAATCCCTTGTGTCAGCCAGAAATTTTACAATCAGCGTGAAGATTTCTACACGGTTGTTGTTTCTGGTGGAGGATTTCTATTACGAATTGAAAATTCCATCGAGTTTTAGATTAAAAAATGATTAGTAATTCTTGTTAATTGATATTAATTTCTGAATACTTTCATTGATTGTTAATGAACACTTGATATCTGGTGAACACTGTATGTTTACTGTGTTACAGTGAAGTCCATAAGATCTGGATTGTGCTTTCACTGAATGTTGCTGGAAATCGTTGGCATTCCACTGTTCATTACTGGAAATCAGTGAAAATCACTATTCATTATTATCTAAATTCCGGCAAGAGCTATTGACAGATTGGATTAAATTGAAAGTGGAAATTATTGTTGATTATCTTTAGATTTCAAGTTGATGAATGTCTGGAATTCTAATTAGCATGATTTGAAATGTAACTAAGTTTTTAATGAAATGTTATAAAGTGTAGTTGTTAATTGATTTGTTAGTTGCTTAGTTACATAGATAAGTCAGCTGATAAGTGTGTTGTAATTAGTTTAAGTAATTGTTAGCATTAGTGTGATTCAGTAACTATTAGTCATTTAATTGCATATTAGTTAATTAGAAATTAGTTTTACTTAGTTAAGATAATGTTGTCAGCTAGTTTTTGATTTTAAATTTAGTTCTTAAAATTGCTTAGTGAATTGTTTAGTCATAGTATTTTTGCATTTACTTTGCTTAGTGTAGTCGCTATTAGTATCTCTGGTACTGCTTCTGTTCATTTGATTTGTGCAGGATAGCACATGAGTGGAGCTAAAGCGTATACGTGACACAAAAGGGTGCGAGAGTAGAAGCTTATTTTTTATTTTCCAGTTTAGAATTTGGAATTTAATTCTGGGTTTGTAAATATTGCTTTTTACGCCCTCTGCGAAGGGTATTCATTTGTTGTAATAGATAGTTGTTTTTACTTTACTCGAACATTTTACATTTTATTAATACGACAATAAAGATTAGTTTTGATTTGTGTGTTTGAATACAAAATATTCCCGTTCCCTGAGTTCGATCCGGTCTCATCCACTAGTGAGAACCGGTTTTTATTATTTGATGTCTGGTTTTCACATGTTTTACATATAAAAAATCTTTTCAAAATTACAACGATTACAAAGAAGACATCAGGTCTCATCAAATAATCTATTGTTTCATCAGCATGTACTGCCCTGTTTATATCTCACTGACGTCTACACCACATCACTATTTTCTTCACTTCCGCATATTTTATTTCTAATTCCCTTTGCTAATCACCTGCTGAAGTCTTTATACATATGCTTTTTTTTTTACACAGCAGTGCCAATGCAGTGCTGTGATCTCCATTCTCGCCTACAGTAGTGTCTGACACTGCTGTAGCTTTTCATAAACTCCCAACAACGCTCATGCATTGCTATAATCCCTTTTTTTTTACCTATAGCAGCATTAATAACTGCTGTAGCTTTTAATGTATCCATAACAGAGCCAAAGCACTACTATGGCTCTTCCTTTGGATGTTGACAGCAGCACCAAAGACACTGTTATGCCTCTCCCAGCCAACACGGTTCCCAGCATACCAAGGCTTTAACCCCTAACATGCTACAACTCTGTATGCATTAGTAGCTATACTTCAACACCCTGTTCACATCAAGCATTCCTCTACTACCAACCGCCACTTGCATATGTCCACTTTCCTTGTTTAACATGTCATTCCTAAGCACGTTGATGCATCACTTCCCTTTAGGCATTCATGCATTATCTAGCACACCTCACAGCCTCAGCATCATATATATTTAGCTTTCTCATCAAAATCATATCATAACTCTAGCATGAATGTTTGCTAAATCAGTTCATATATATCCTCTTATGTCCGCATCTCACATGCATTCTTATAGATAAACATTCAATGGCATTGGTATAGTATATCATGCATATGCATATATTCAACGAAGTATAGTACGACATCTAGATGTTACATATGTATCTTCCACTGGGAGTAAGCTTAAATATGTGCATTTGCATTCCTTTTTTTTTCTCTTAAATTTTTTTATCCCTATTTTATACTAACCCTGTTTTGCAGAAAATGCATGGAAAAGCATTATTCATATAGAGTTAGAGACTCTTGTAATCTTAAATCCAATTCAAGTTATAACAGATAGGAATTAATGAGAATATTTACATTTCCAACCCTAGATTAGAATGTATGAGCATGCATATTCCTAGAAATGCTTGTTTTCAAATCATTTTTCTCTTTTATTACAAAATCCACAAATGGTGAAACACGAATGGCACGTGCACCATTTCGTAAGAGGTAATTAATCCTAAGTTGATGATTTACATCAATGGCCATAGTCAGGATGTAAACAAAACTTAGTATTTTTATCTTTTATAAAATAACACTGGATCCACACTGGACCCTTTTTCAAAATTCATCATATTTTTATTTAAATATTTTCCTCTTTTATCAGAATCTAATCTAAAATTAATTCAATATATATACCAATGGCCATAGTCAGGGTATATTGAGAGTTAATTTCATTTTAAACTCTATAAAAGCACCAAAATGTATTTCATTCTTCATTTGAATTTAGATATGATTATTATATAATACATTCAATGACCATAGCCAAGGATGTATTATATTTTCAATCTTATTTTAATTCATTTAAAGAATAAAATAGCTTTTCAAAATCCAAATTCAAAAATCTTTTTCATTCATCATTTAGGATAGAAATTGCATCATATTTTCAAAATTCTTTTTCAGAAATCCAAGTAATTTCCTTCAGGTATCTTCTTCACTTCTCAAATCAATTTTCAACTCTTGTAAATTCAAATATCATTTTCAGATTCTAACTTTAAATTCGAAGTCCAATTTAACTTTGAAATTCATTTGTCTATCCAAAATTCTAATTCTAATCCAAATCAAATTTCAAAGTTCAATTTAACTTTGAAATTTCTGATTCATCTTCTAATTCCCAATTCAAACTTTAAATTCAAAGTCCGATTCGACTTTGAAATTCATTTGTATACTCAAAATTTAATTTTTAAATCAAATTCCAAATTCATTGTCAAGATTCAAATTCAATTTAATTTCTCAAAATTCCATTTTCAAAGTTCAATCTAACTTTGAAACCTCTGATTCATCTTCTGATTTCAAATTCAAAATCCAGTTTTCTTATCTTCAAAATCCAAGATTTGAGAGTGATTCCAAATTCAAGTCTTTTTATAAGTTTCAAATTTAAATCTGGGTTTTCAAAACCCAGATCCGTCTTCAAAAGTCCCATTTGAGATTTCTAAATCCCTTTTAGGATCCAGAATCCAAATCCACTTAGGATCTCAGATTTCAGATCCAATTCCATTTTAGGATCCAGAATCCAATTCCACTTCGGATCCAGATTCCATATCCAAATTCCCTATTTGATCTCAGACTTCGGATCCAATTCCATTTAGGATTCCTAAAAATCAACTTCATTTTGGATCTTAGACTTCAGATCCAATCCCATTCAGGGTCTTAGAAATTCAACTTCACTTTTGGATCTCAGACCTCAGATCCAGATTCCATTCCTGATTTCAAACCCAAATCTATCTTGATTTCCAAATTGCAAAAACCAATTCCATTTCTCTTAAACCCAATTCTATTTGATTTTCTTAAATCTCATTCTGATTTCAAAATCTGGAAATTCAATTCCATTTCAAACATTCATCCAGATTCAAAATTCTAATTCAAAGTCCATTTCTAACTTTGAAACTTCCTTTCTTCTCCTTTTTATCTCAAAAACATCAACTCATTCTTTTCAAAGTCTAGATTTATTTTCCCAAACTCTGATTATTTCAAAGACTTAGAACTTCAAACATCTATCCTAGATCTATCTCAAGTTCTAAGTTAGAAACCATTTCTTCACTCTATTATCAAGTTCATCTAAGAACACTTGGAAATTTCCAAATCAATTTTCAAAAAGAGCATACATCCTTGCATTACACAAACATGATTCTTTGTGCAGTTTAGACTTAGGATAAATTCTTAGATAATATTTAGGCAAAGCAAAAGGCATAAATTCGATCCTTGGTTCTATTACCCCTGGTAAAGGCGCCAGGAACGGTCGAACCTCTTACCGATGAGCGAATCCCGTCTCCCCATTTTCTCGCAATATTTCAAAACGGAGGTGAGTAATTTTCTAAATATTTTCAAATCAAGGTCAAGTGAGACCCCGCAAAAGAGTTCCGCTTCTATCTTCTCTCTTCTTTTTCTGTCTTTTATTTCCTCCTTTCAAAAAGGAGGAAATAGAGGTTAGAAAGGAAAAAGAGAAGGAAGAGAGAGAAACCACAAGAGAGGAAAAATTTTGCGATGATCACAGTTTCGGCGACCGTGATGGGACCCGTCTTCGTCCGGTTGAATCTATGCCTTTGCTTTGCTTTGATATTATCTAAGTCTTTATTCTATAAATGTCAGCTTCATTTTCATGCAAATCTTAGGAGCTTAGACTCTGTCCTAAGCTGACATCATTGCATATAGGATCTAAGTATGGTTTGGTAGGACCATATTGAGGAGATTATTCCATGCTCACATTAGACTTAGGTCTGAAATACAACTCTCCTCAATTCTAGGGATTAAATGTAAACAATGTATGCAAGTGTATGCTTCTTTTCATTTAAATCTATCTCTTTAGGACTTGCATTAGAGCCTTCTGGTTTTATTGCATGTTGAACATATTTTTGAAAACATCCCTACCTATATTATCCCGGTCTTCACGTTGCTAGGCTGTCTCACTGAACCATAGTTTGGGAGAGAGCCTCACAACTGGACCACTTATTTGGGTTCATGCCCCCCTACCACGTACCTAAGGGCCATAGTCCGAGGTATATCGGTAGGTGCTCAAGGATGTTGGGAAGCCCTTAACCTAGAACCGGAGAATTATTTCTATGCCACGTACTTTGAGCTTCGGCTTGAGTATATCGACATACCTTGATTGGAATTAGATGATCTGAACCATAGAGTTAAGATTAAGATCCTACAAGCTATTTCAAATATTGCATTTAGCGCCAGCCTTTAGGGAGTGCTGTGTGCACATCCTTGTTTGTGCAGCTATGATTGTGTAATATTTTCTTGTATTCTCCTATATATATCAAACCTTCTCAAAACCCTGGGTATATTATTCAAAATTTTCTCTTATTTTAAAAAACCCCAGGTATATATCTTTCCTTTACCCATATTCTTTTCTCTTTTGTGTCAAATTTTCTTTAAGAACCCTGGAAAATTCTTTCTCTAAATCCCTTGATCTTTCAAAAATTTCTAGGATTTATGTTTATCCTCTTCCTTCTCATCAAGAGTCTATCTGTAAGTCCTACATTCTATTTAATTCTCTTCTTCTTTGCCTTAGTATCATTCCGATGGCGTCCGATTCCCTCGATGTTGTCTTTCCCAGAGATCATGTCTTCTATCAAATAAGGGATGAAAACCTGGATCATCGAGTTATCCAGTCTCATTCCTTCTTCCCTCGGTGGTATTATTCTTGGTTCGCCACCTTCTCGCGTATGTTCCCAGACCACTTGGATGACTGTGGATTGGAGATGGCATCGGCAGTGGGCAAGCGAACCATCAACGACAGTTTGATTCAGGCTATGGCAGAACGGTGGAACCCGCGTACCTGCACATTCCGGTTTCCATGGAGAGAGATGACTCTGCTGATGGACGAGTTCAGCGACATCATGGGATTGCCAGAGCCAGCTGGTCAGCCAGATTGTCCGGTCGAGCAGCAGTTCCTGATCAATGTCAAGGGGATAGATGTTCGAAAAGCATTAGCTAGAGCTATAGAGAGCAGATCTTGGCCTCTCACTGAGATCAACGGAAGTCAGTTCATTAATCTGTTCGGACTATATCGCAAATATGGAGCCTACGAGAAAATTGACACCTTGTCTCGGGCAGCGAAGGAAAGGATCCAGCATGCCATGGTCCTATGCACAGTAGGATTAGCGTTCTTTTAAGACGGCCAGAATTTCATCGATGTCAGAGTCACCCAACTCTTTCGAAGATGGGGAAGCAAGCAGACCCGTCAGCTTTCAGTGTCCATGGCAGCTCTAGCCTTTCTCTACAGAGGCTTAGCTCATTTTGCTCTAGGAGAGACCATTTTGGTAGAAAGATGCACGTATACTTTGCAGTCTTGGTTCCTGCGACATGCGCCGTCAAAAGTCAGTTCCTTCAGATTCAGCAGCAAGAAGCCGAAGTCTGTGGTTCAGTACCGAACTTTGATCGAGAAACTGCACCAGGAAGAGATTCTTTGGGATTACTTTGACATACGAGAATCAATTCCTTGCTACACTTATGCTCGTAACAAGCATTACAGATTGCTTGGCCCTTTCTTCTGTGTCGACTATCAGCCGGAGAGGTATCTCAGACAGTTTTCGCAGCGGCAGGTTCGTGTCAACACTCGCTTTTCGACGGGTCATATGCCAGAGTTTGATCTACAGTCGGATCAGTGGTCTAAGGCGTACCATGTAACCAAGCACACTTGGGACTCCTTCATTCCTTTGTCTATGTTCCCTGGTCCTAATGTATCTTCGGAATATCGAGAATGGTGGCAAACTGTCTGCCCACCTTCTCTTTGTATTTGAATTTTGTCACCAATAAAAATGCAACTTTTGTTATGATAAAAAGCTCTTCATGGCCAAATTTTATTCTTCTATTTTGTTTTATAAGGTCATGATCCCCGTGACGACCTCATCCTTAGTGATGAGACTTTTTTCTTATATTCTCCTTCGATTATCTCTCATCATGATGGATGACCTCGCCTAGGTCATAAGGCACATTTTTGTTGCCGCAAAATGGTGACACAATTATCACAAAATTTGTGATGACCCGATCCCTAGTGATGGGGATAACTTGTCTATCAATTCTTCCTTTCTTGTCTTTTTCTCAAAGGGTCGCATTTTCAAAAAAAAAATTCCGAGCTCTAACCATTCCGTTATTTCCATAAAAAATCACTTGGCATTGTCAGAATGGTTCAGACCAGAGCTAAAAAGGAGACTGCCCCTCAGCACAGTGACAGCGAAGTCGAAGCAACGAGCTCTCCCAAGTTAGTTAGAGGGCAGAATCAGAACAAAAGCGATGATATCGATCCTTCCATGTACAACCCGTTTAAGAGAATGATGACCAGAATGATGTCAAAATAGGCTGAGGCCAGTCAGAAGAAGGTCGTTCTAAAGAGCAAACCGAAAAGAAAGCCGTGAAAAAACCGGTCAGGATCGTCAGAAAGAAAGTGCAGCCTGACACCACTTCTGAGGAATCAGAATCAACTGAAGAGGAATCAGAAGAGGAAGAACAATTTGTTTATCATCAGAATCCTCCGCCGCAGTTTGTAAAGATCGCTGCAGAGTCCGAATCAATAAACAAACCTATTCCGGCTAATGATCTGATGCAAGAGCAGATGAAAGAAATGAATCAGGCCATCAAGGATATTCAGGCCAAAAGCAAAGGCAAGCAGACTTACTCTGGTGAGGACTTTTACAATGGCCTAGATGGGGATGACAATCTGGAAAATCTCCCTCGCAAGTTCCTCAAGTTTGACGAAACAGGCAACCCTAAGGCTCATTTGACCACTTTCTATGCTGAGTGCGGCCGTTTCAGGAAAGACAACTAAGCATTATTCATTTGCTTTCCTCGCAACCTAGAGGGTGTAGCAGCCAGGTGGTACGCAGACCACATTAATCCTATCAAACTACGAGAGTTCGATAAAGTTGTTAATTTGTTCATCGAACGCTTCATGTTCAATGTCGAAGCGTCACCAACCCTTAACCATCTGTACAATTTAAAACAGAATGAGAATGAGAAAGCCAGCGAATTCATCCACAGGTGGAGGAACACCTGTAACAGAATAAAGGTTCTCGTCCCAGAAGAGTACGCCCTGCAGATTATCTTGAACAACTTTGCTCAGCCTCTGAGAAACCTCATCTCTACATCGCTTGCCAAATCATTCATCAAATTGATTGAGAGAGCCGAGTGACTTGAGACCGGCTTGAAAAATGGCCTGTATGAAGAATATCTTTTTGTCAGAGGGAATCCCAATCAAAAGAAGAAGGCGCATGTCGCCTACTCTACGGATTTTTTGGATCATGGCAGCGACTCTAACAACAAGAAGAGAAAGAAAAACCGCAACAAGAACTCAGGGCACTTCAGGGCCGAAAGGACAAACTCAGCAACCCAGAAAGGAAAATTTCTTAAGCCACAACCCGTCCAATCAACACCGCAACCTGAAGCAAAGCAGCCAGAAATGCCGAAACATGAAGGCTGGAGTTATGATCGGGAATTCATGACCCTACAGCAGTCCCGCGAAGACATCTTGGAATATATGATGTCGAAGGGAATGATAAAACTCCCCAAGGTGGCAGATCCTCCGGTCACTATGGGAAAATGGACTGATAAATTCTGCAAATTTCATCGGACTGTTGGACATGACACTGAGCACTGCTTTATCCTTAAAAACATCATTCAAGATTGTATTGACAAGAACTTGTTGATTGAAGATGAGGATGAGCAACAACCAGAAATCTTATCCAAACCTTTTTCTAAACATTCAGCTTCAGTCATCACAGAGCAGGTGTTTTCTCTTCAAGGCAGTATCCAGCCATGTTCTAGTCAGGACATTCAGGATCAACATCAGGTCCTCATCCTTCGTCAAGCGCAGTCTTCCACCAAGAGGGTGGATAATACTGCATTTTCCAGCAACAAGAAACCAGCAAAAGTAGCGGCAGACATTGCTAAGCTAGTCCCCAGGATTCCGAAGCGCTTTGTCAAGGCAACTTCGAAGAAAGAAGAGGCTTCAGGGTTAGTTCAGAAGCCAATTATTGCTTTATCCAACATTTCTATCTTGGATCTGACCCATGTTTCCCCAGAGCATCAGCAAGTGCTAGAAAACCTGCTCAGAAAAATCAAGGTCAAGCCTAGCACAACACCGCAGGACATGACTCAAATCGTCAATCAGGCCATGACAAACGCACCAATCACTTTTTCTGATGAGGATTTGTCGAAGCCTCATTCATTTCACAACAACGCCTTATACTTAGTGGTGTGAACCAGGGGCATGACAATCCCTCATATGCTAGTTGACGGGGGCAACAACCTAAATATCTATCCAGAAATGACGGCTAAGGCATTGGGTCTGAAAGAAGAAGAATATACCCTCGATCCGATCACAATCTACGGTTTCGACAACCATGGGTAGACAACCAAGGGGAAGATATTTCTCGAAATCTTCATCAATTATTCAGTGCATACTGTCCTTTTCCACGTAGTGAATGTGCCGCCCACATACAATCTTTTGCTCGGGTGCACTTGGATCCACAATACCAATGCTGTTCCTTCAACCCTTCACCAGTGCATCAAATGGTCGAAGGGAGGCATGATCACTACGGTCCTAAGAGAGGATTCAGAAAAAAGACTCCTGCAGCCAATGATTCCCCGTCCTACTTTCACTGTCGACATCCCGAGCATCAGGGAAGTTGATGAAATCAATCTGAGTGAAAGCCTGGACATGCTGAAGTTAAAAGAGATCCAGCCGACAGAAAATGTGGTAGCAGTAACCCAATGGTAGGGGCCTCGCTTCTTCAAGTTAGGCGGGCGCCTTGATTGTACTTCGCTCAAAGGTCACCCTCTTTTCCCTCAATTCTCGAAAACTAAGAGAGGGTTTGATCTTTTGATGAAACACAGTTATCAGCCCTTCAGGGGCCTGAGCAGAAATGAAGACGACATTCTGGAGCCGATCGTCCTCGCTCGGCATATTGACAATACATGATTGGGATTCACCGGTCAGTCGTCTGACAGGAAGACCACCTTCATCAAAGGGGCCCAGTGAAGAAGACAATGCCAATGTTTTCTACTTTCTCTTTTCTTTTTCGATGTCATCTTGTAAAGGGCAAAGATCCGCCCCGGTTTCTTTCTTTCCTTCAACAATCCTCTCTAAATATCATAATTACTTGATCAATGAAAATTTTGTTTACTCTACTCATCTTGGTGTACACAAATTCTTTGTTTATATCCTTTGCTATGATTGTCATTCTTTATTTCTGTACAAAAGGCTATTTTTAAACCTTTTATCCTTTTCTTAAAAACCTTCTCTGCGCTTTCAGGATTGCTGAAATCATGGCTCCTAAATCGCTCAAAAAACTCGTTATCAATACCAACTTTTCTCAAAATAAATCCAAACCGGCCAGAATCTGCAAGGCAAAAGCAGGGGCAAAAGTCAACAAGATAACAGAGCAGATCGAAGAGTTAGCAGAGTTTGACTCAATGATTCAAGAATTGCCAGTATTTAGAAGCAGGATGAACCATCACCGTTGGTTCAAGATCCAACAAAGGATGTCAACATCGGTTCGGAAGATGATCCGAAAATCCTCAAAATTGGTTCCAGTCTGAGTTCAGATGAGAAGGAAAGGCTCATCCTTTTCCTCAAGCAGCATCAGGAAGTCTTTGCTTGGACTTATGAGGATATGCCAGGCTTAGATCCCAAACTGGTCGAGCATCGTCTCGTGCTGAAGCCAGATTGCAAACCAATCAAGCAGAAACTGAGGAAGATGGATCCCCGAGTAGCACCGCAAGTTAAAGAAGGACTTGAAGAGTTGCTAAAAGCATGATTCATCTGGACTATCGAATACCCAGACTGGTTGGCGAACATCGTGGCAGTTCCCAAAAAGAATGGCAAAGTCCGGATTTGTATTGATTTCAGAGATTTGAACAAGGCCACCCCAAAAGATGATTATCCACTCCCCAACATCGATCTTTTGATCGATAGCACGACAGACCATGCCTTGTTTTCCTTTATGGATGAATACTCAGGCTACAATCAAATTAAATTGGTCGCTCGTGACCAATCCAAAACTTCTTTTACTACACCTTGAGGTACAATTTGATATACGGTCATGCCATTCGGGCTCAAGAATGCTGAGGCAACCTATAAGAGAGCAATGACAGTTATTTTCCATGACCAAATGCACAAGAACATGGATGCCTATGTGGATGACATCCTGGTCAAGTCCAAAGAAGGAGATGATCATCTTGATGCTCTCGGCCAAGTCTTTGAAAGACTTATTCTCTACAAGTTGAGTCTCAATCCGCAGAAGTGTGTCTTCGGAGTAGAGTCGGGCAAACTACTTGGCTACATGATCAACAAGAAAGGCATAGAGGTAGATCCTGCCAAGGCAAAGGCGATCATTGACATGTCGCCTCCCACCAATCTTAAAGAACTGCGAAGCCTTCAGGGTCGCATTCAGTCGATTCGTCGCTTTATCTCAAATTTGGCCATGAGATACGAGCCCTTCAATCACTTGTTGAGAAAAGAAGTGAAATTTGAGTGGGGATCAGAATGTCAGCTCTTATTTAAGCGCATCAAGCAGTATCTTCTCAATTCACCTGTTCTGAAGCCACCAGAGCTCGGAAAGCCACTCCTTTTATATATTTCCGTCAACCATAATTCTTGTGGCGGATTTCTTGCACAGTATGAGGAAGGCAGCCGGATAGAGCATGCCATCTACTACATCAGCAAAACCTTCATCGATTATGAGAAAAGCTACTCTCAGATGGAGAAGACATGTCTAGCCTTAGTATGGATGTGTCAAAAGCTGAGACATTATCTTTTAGCTTCGGAAATCAAGATTTTATCAAGGCTAAATCCTCTCAAGTACATCCTTGAGCAGCCTTTCCTTACAGGACAAATTGCAAAATGGCAGGTCCTCTTGATGCAGTATGACTTGGAGTATGTTTCTTAGAAGTCAGTCAAGGGTCAGTCCATCACAGATCAGTTGGCAGACTTTCCGTTGACAGAAGAGATCAAAGCAGAAGATGATTTCCCTGATGATCGCATCTGCAATATTCAGGAGTCCCCAGTTTGGACCCTTTTCTTTGACGGAGCCAGAAACATGTCCGGTATAGGGATTGGGATCTTGTTGATCACTCCCGAAAAAGAGATGCTCCCTTATTCCCTCAAGCTCAACTTCCAATGTACTCACAACATGGCCGAGTATGAAGCTCTAATACAAGGCCTCAAGATTTTGCAAGACTTTGATGTCAAGAGAGTACACGCCTTTGGTGACTCATTGCTTGTTGTCAGTCAAGTTAACGCTGAATGGCAAGTCAAGGATTCCAAGTTGATTCCCTATCAAAAGATTGCCTTAGCTCTCATAGGAAACTTTGAAGAATTTCAGTTCAATCATATCAAGAGGGAATACAATCATATAGCAGATGGCCTAGCCTGTCTGGGTTCCATTTTGTCTTTTAAAGATAGTGAATCCTGTCGTTTCTTCGAGATCGACAGACTTGATCAACGTGCCTACATTTCAGCTAAGCAAGTAAACCAAGCCACTCAGAAAGAGAAGCCTTGGTATCAAAACATCAAAAATTTCATCGAAACTGGTGAATTTCCATCAGAAATGTCAAGAAAGGAGCAACATGCAATCCAGCGCATGTCAGCACGTTATTTCATCCTCGCTAATACTCTCTACCATCGTGGGTTCAGTTCTGAGTACGCCAGATGCTTAGATAAGGATGAAGCCATGAAACTTGTCCAAGAGGCACACGAGAGAATTTGTGGTGGCCACGTCGGCTACAAAACACTCGTCAATCAAATTATCCGAGCAGGGTATTATTGGAAGACCATGCAGCAGGATTGCCATCAATTTGTGAGGAAGTGCGTCAAATGTCAGATGCACACACCTTCCATTCATGCGTCAGCCACATACTTGCAGTCCATGGTTTCTCCATGGCCTTTTTCGATATGGGCCTTCGACGTGGTAGGCCCCATCACTCCTTCGGCTTCTAATGGCCACCGATATTTCCTCGCAGCTACAGAATACTTCACCAAATGGGTTGAAGTTTTAACTCTGCGAACAGTAGAAGGCTGACATGTGGTTTCTTTCATTCATAAGAATCTTCTTTGCCGCTTTGGCGTCCCACATGATATTGTGTCTGACAATGACACCCATTTCAAGAATGAGAGGATGAAGACCTTCTGCTCGAAATTTAAGATTCATCACCACTTCTCAGCCCCTTACTATCCTCAAGGAAATGGCCAGACAGAGGCCACCAACAAGATTTTAATCCGCATTCTCGAAAGAACGTTGGAAACGGGCCACGATTGGCACGAGAAGATGCATGATGCACTTTGGGCGTACCGAACCACCATTCGGACCCCAACCAATGCTACTCCTTCAGAGCTTGTCTACGGAACAGAGGTAGTGTTACCTCTCCACGTTCAGAAGCCCACACTCAAGTTCACATCACTCATCAAACTTCCGCTTGATCAGTATCAGCAGCAGAGGTTGGTACAACTTGATCTGTTAGATGAGAGAAGACTCAATGCGACTGAGCACGCTCAGGCCTATCGTCAAAGAATAGCTCGACACTACGCCGAATCAGTTATTGAGAGAAGATTCCGAATTAATGATTTTGTGCTCAGAACGACAGCTCATCTCACGCACCGGCCGAAGGGCAAGTGGTCACCCAATTGGGAATGCCCTTATATGGTTAAAGAAGCATTGTCTCGCAATGCCTATCGCCTGATCAATGCAGATGGAGTGGAACTGCCAGATCCTATTAATGCTTTACATTTGAAGAGATTTTACACTTGAATTGTTCATCATAACCTTTTGTACTCTTCAAAAGTCTTTCAATAAAGCAATAATCTTCTATTAAATTCTCACGTACTTCTCCCTGATACTGGGGCATTTTATTTGTTGATATGTACTTATCTTCCTTCATCATATGCAGGCAGGACCAGACGAATCTTCTTCTAAAAATCTTATCAACTTCTCGGTTAATCTCGTTATCTTTACTAAATTGCATTCATTTCATTTACTAATCCAACCAAATTTTCATCAATTTATTGTCAATTTTGTTTTATCAATTTTATTAATTTTTTTATTCCTTTATTTTTAAACCCTTTCAGGTTAAGGGACAAACCTGATGCCTCGTTTCAATGAGGTATCTCCCTTTCAGGTTAAGGGATAAAAACCTGAACCTCGTCCCGCGAGGCCCTTTTATTTTATTTCAAAGACAGGGGACAATCCTAAATCCTTCTATCATCAATTTCTCTCAAATTTCTGTCAATTTCTACTAAATCTTTATTGCCAACTGCATTAATTTATTTCTTTTATCAACCCTTTTATCCTTTATCTATTTCTATCAATCTTGTTAGACTTTGTCAAATTCTCTTCAGGACGAGGGATGATTCTGAAAACCATTCTAAATAAAATTCAGGTCTTAGGCCATCTTGGGTCATGGACCTTGAATAAGTTTCTCATCCTCATTGTCGGAATCTATTTATGCTTTTTGTCAATCCTTCTAAAACCCGACTTTTGGGAAGGAGCTATTTTCCTCCCACCTGAGTTCTGACTCAGGCTTTGTTTTCATCTTATTTTATTTTCGGAAGATCTGAGCCCCAACTTAGATTTTCTCTCTTTTATCTTTTAAAAACCGGGTTCCGACTCGGATTTTCCCTTTTCGCATATTCTTATTTCTGAAATTTCGAGTTCCGACTCAAACTTCCTTTTGAATCCAATGCTCGTATTGGAACCAATTATTATTTCGAGAATTCAAGTTCTAAAAGCTCGACTCTCATTCATTCTTTTTATTTTTGAAAGACCAGGTTCCGACTCGGATTTTTCCCCCTTGTATATTCTTATTTCTGAAGTTTCGAGTTCCGACTCGAACTTCCTTTTGAATCCAATGCTCGTATTGGAACCAATTATTATGTCAAGAATTCGAGTTCTAAAAACTCGACTCTCATTCATTCTTTTTATTTTTGAAAGACCAGGTTCCGACTCGGATTTTTCCCTCTTATATATTCTTATTTTTGAAGCTTCGACTTTCGACTCGAACTTCCTTTGGATCCAATGCTTATATTGGGACCAATAGTTGCGTCAAGAATTCGAGTTTTCAAACTCGATTCTCACTCATTCTTTTATTTTTGAAAAACCGGGTTCCGACTCGGATTTTTCCTTTTTATATATTTATTTCCGAAAAACCGGGTTCTGACTTGGACTTCCTTTTGGATCCAATGCTCGTATTGGAACCAATTGCTACGTCGAGAATTCGAGTTCTCAAACTCGATTCTCATTCATTCTTTTATTTTTGAAAAACCGGGTTCCGACTCGGATTTTCCCTTTTATATATTTATTTCCAAAAAACCAGGTTCCGACTCGGACTTCTTTTTGGATCCAAGGCTCGTATTGAAACCAATCACCACGTCAAGAATTCGTGTTCTTAAACTCGATTCTCATTCACTCTTTTATTTTGAAAAACCAGGTTCTGACTCAGATTTTTCCTTTTGTATATTCTTATTTCTGAAGTTTCGGGTTTCGACTCGGACTTCCTTTCGGATCAAATACTCGTATTGGAACCAATTGCTACGTCGAGAATTCGAGTTCTCAAGCTCGATTCTCATTCATTCTTTTATTTTTGAAAAACCGGGTTCCGACTCGGATTTTCCCTTTTATATATTTATTTCCGAAAAACCGGGTTCCGACTCGGACTTCTTTTTGGATCCAATGCTCGTATTGGAACCAATCACCACGTCAAGAATTCGAGTTCTTAAACTCGATTCTCATTCACTCTTTTATTTTGAAAAACTAGGTTCCGACTCGAATTTTCACTTTTGTATATTCTTATTTCTGAAGTTCCGGGTTTCGACTCGAACTTCCTTTCGGATCCAATACTCATATTGGAACCAATTGCTGCGTCAAGAATGCGATTTCTCAAACTCGATTCTCACTCATTCTTTTGTTTTGAAAAACCGGGTTCCGACTCAGATTTTCGCTCTTTGTATATTCTTCTTTTCTCGAGTTCCGACTCGAATTTCCCCTGTCGATCCAATGCTCGTATTGGACAAAAAATTTCTCCTTGTCTTCCCTTTTAAGTTAAGGGACAAAACCTGAACTTCCCCTTCAGGATAAGGGATAATCCTAAAACATCAACAACCATTCTCGCTTAAATTCTCAAGTACCTTCGAATGTCGGTCTCGTTTTCAACTCTCCATTCGAAAACCAGTGCTCGTACTGGTATGCATTTTCAAAAACCAATGCTCGTATTGGTTTGAAAATTCGAAAACCCAGTGCTCGTGCTGATGTGCATTTTCGATACCCATTGCTTGTACTGGGGCATTTTCGAAATCCAGTGCTCGTGCTGGTGAATTTTTCAAAACCCCATGCTCGTGCTGGTACATCTTCAAATCCAGTGCTGGTACATCTAGTGCCCGTGCTAGTGTCTGACTGACTCAGCAGTTAGCCCTCCCGGTTCAGTCTTTGTACTAACCAATCATCATCATTCAAGCTCTAAATTCTCAATTTTAACCTTCGGTTATTATTTTGTCAAAAAATCAATCTTTTTCTCTTGCGAAGGACCCTCTTCAGGGAGAGTTCGAGGGAGCTTGTTCCTTTCGCATACAACCATCTTTCATTCGCAAGAACCCTATTCCAGGGAGAGTTTGAAGGGACTCGTTTTCTTCGCGAACAGTTTGCAAAACAACAACCAACTTTACACGAAAGAACCCTTTTTCCAGGGAGAGCTTCGACAGAAGCTCGTTTCTTTTGAGGCCCCCCGTTTTTTGCATATTTGGCCAACCCCTTCACAGAGGACCCTCTTTTAGGGAGAGTGTGATGGACTCGTTCCTCTGTGATACTTTCTCAACTTTGTTCTTCGGTCGCCTTTCCATAAGAGAAGCCTAGAGATAGAGAGTTTTGACGAAAACTTAATTTCTCTTCGAAAGTTCTGTTTTGCAAACACCTCCTCTTTGGGGAAGAGAGGAGTATTTTCAACTTCCCATTCAGGTAAGGGCTAAGCCTGAGTCTCTCTTTTTGGGGAAAAAGAGAGGAGAATTTTGTCACGGACGTGTCGATCCGATATCAAGCAATTTCTTTCATCAAGGATTTATAGAATGCTTTGCGAATTTGCTATCAAAACCATTGTTGATCTCAAAAGTTTTCATCACATAAAAGAATTACCTCAAACTACCTTTAGTATTATTTCCAAAGGAGCAAGACTTTTGCGAAATAAGAACTGAATTCAAGCTTTTTTGTTGGTCAATCAAGAGGATGAAGAAAAATCTTCGATATGACCGACAAAGGAAAAGTTCAATGATGTTGAAAAGCCATAAGTGAACTGATATTGATCATAGCTATGGCACATTCTTAAAGATCATTCTTTTGGCAGTAAGGCAGTGGAAATATCCTGGGCAGTAAAAAGAACCTACCCAATCCATATCTCCTCATTCATTTAAGCTGCAAATCAAATATCTGCAAAAGGGATCTCTCAATTGTCGTCAAGATGAAAACGAATTATGTGAGCTAGACCCCCGGGGCTAAAGAAGATTTGAATCATCTCCGAGATGAAGGAGTTTGTGAAGGATCTTTCTAGGGAAAGTTCAGATCACCGTCAAGATGAAGGCGAGTGTAATGAACCTACCAACAAACCCTAAAAGATATTTGATTTCTGCTATCTAGAGATTTTTGACCTATGAACCAATATCAAGCCTAATTCCTGAGAAAGAAAAAGAAGGATCAGAGCATCTCCAAGATGAAGGAGTTTGTGACGTACCCTTACCCAAAAAAAAGAGAAAAGTCAGGACATCTCCAAAATGAAGGATGCTGTAAAAATCCCAAGAAAGCTCCATGACTTAAAAGAGTGCAAAAAGATCATCATGGGAAATGCCTAGGATATCAAACTGCCCAAAACTGCCAAGAATCATCTTTATCTATGTAAAATTCTTTCATCAACATTTTTTTTTCACTCAATTGCTTTTATGAAGCTAAGAATATTTTCCTCTCTTTTCATATCAAGGAAATTGATATCTTCCTTAAAGAAGCTCAACAGTAACAAATTTGAGTTTGATTCTTGATTCTACAGAGTTAGCCCCATTGGAGTTAATACTCTAGGTAGAAAGAGGTGATATTTTCATACATAGATGCACAATTCAGTCGTTTTAAATCAACTACAATTTTTGACATCTTATTGGCAATATTTTCTCATTATCCCAACATGAAGCAAAAACTTGATGTTCGTTTTGACGTATCCTGACGTCATCCCTCCTTAAGACTGAAAAGTCCTTTCCTTTCGTCTGATCCGAGCGCTCTCAGATTCACACGCTTCCCTGCGTTCCCCACTGTCCCGCCATAGACAGTTCCTGCTCAGTATAAGGGTTAAATCTGAACTTTTTTTGCAAAAGGTTTGTTATTGTCAAAAGCTATTTTCAGTCACAGCAATGAGACGCCCCAAATCATCCCCTTTTCAAGCTTTAGGGACCCCCATTTTCATCCTTTTGCAAACCCCTCTCGGACTTGTTATGCGAAGTCTAGAGGTCTCATCACAGCTTCCTCGCTCTTCGAGGATTCTGTATCCATTCAGGCTAAGGATTAAACTTGTTACCTCACTCCTCGAGGTATCACCCAAACCTTCTGCAAGAGGTCATCTATTTTTAAAAAAGCTAATTCAGTCCCAACAATGAGACGCCCCAGATCATCCCCTTTCCAAGCTTTAGGGAATCTTTTGTTTTTCTCTTCTCGCAAACCCTTTTCGGACTTGTCATCCAAATTTCGAAGGTCCCATCATGGTTTCTTCACCCGAGGATTCCGTATGGTCGCCCTTTCAGATTAAGGGATAAGACTGAACCTCGTTCCGTGAGGTATCTTTTCATTCAGGTTATGGTTAAACCTGAGTCTCTTTTTTATTAGATATCCTTTCTAGTCCCACCACGGTTTCTTCATTTAAGGAATTTGTGCGATTCCCCCACTCAGGTCAAGGGTTAAACCTGAATCTTGCTTTGGCAATGCATTTTGTTGTCCCATCACAGCTTCCTTCATTCGAGGATTCTGTATGGTCGTCCCCTTCAGGTTAAGGGTTAAGCCTGAACCTCGTTCCACGGGGTATCTTCCGTTCACGTTTGGTTTAAACCTGAGCCTCGTTTTGATGAGGTAATCCTCTCATTCCCATCATGGTTTTCCCTCACAAAGGAGTTCATGCTTTGTACATCCACCAAGGAAAGGATCATGCTTGAATTTCATCTCATGAGGCATTTCTCTCAAAATGTCCCATCGAGGTCCGCTTATATTCCTTTCCTCATCCAAATTATCTTGATCTATCTTCGTCCCATCCAGGTTAAGGGCTAAACCTGAGTCATTCCAAAAAGCGTATCTTGTCTCACCCATGAGACTTAATCAAAATTCTTATCTTTCATCATTTTAGGATCTTCACCCAAAGTCCCATCATGACTTCCTCATTTCTATCATTCAGTCATATCATTGTCGAAGATTTTGTCCCCCCAGGACCATTCAGGATAAGATTTTAAGCCTGAAAAGCCATGTTTTCGAAGTAATTCTTTCACACCCAGTTCAGGTTGGCTAACTGGGGCATTTTTTAAAATTTGGAGTGTTTCTTTGCCACTAAGCTCGGCTTTCAACCGGCTTAGTAGCAAAGAGGGGCATCTGTGAACACCCCAATTTTTTCAAAATATTGTAAATATTCTCTTTTTGCCCTGGCCCCATCTTCTGAGAAAATCAAAGCAATCTCAAAGCTAAATTTCAGTTATTCTTCAGATTTTCTGGATTGAATCTCATGTTGATATATTCAAATTCGATTTCGGATCCGGATCCAGTAATCTGAGCCTCATTATCCAAATTTTCAAATTAAAATTTTAAAATACCAAAAGCAAATTTTAAATGGCTCAAATAGCTCATCCAACATCCATTTAGATCCACTATTTTATATTTTCTCGATTCGAGGTCCAAATCTTGAATATCACCTCAAATTCTGGGTCCAAATTCACTTTCTGAAGAATTTTTCAAAAAGAATAGTTTTGAAACTTTCATAAAACTCCCCTTTTTGTAAATTTTTATCAAAAACACAAAAAAATATAGTTTTATCTCTCGTACTGCTTAAGTTTTAGAGTTTTTTATACCAAAAAAAAAAGAAGATTGAAAAATACAAAAAAAAAAGAGAGAGAGATGAGTTTACCCCCCCCCTCCCCTTTTTTTTTTGGAAAAACCCATCTATTTTCCTTAGAACCACCCTTTAAAGAAATTTTCAAAAGGCAGCCACCTTTTAACAATTTTCAAAAAACAACTTTTGGACCTCCCACGAAAAAAAACCCAATGGCCTCCTCTGCGGCCAGGGAAAAACCACAAGAGAGAGAGAGAGAGCTCCATCAACCCTCTGATCGGCTGCTCCTCCCTCTTCCATTCATCTGCAATAGAATTCACCTCCAGACCCTTCCTCTATCTCCTATATAAACAAACTGCAGAGGAAGGCTAAGGGATCCCGTTTCTTGCCTCTCCATTACATCGATTAACACCATCATCCATCTTCGACATTGGAAGCACATCCATTTTTCATCGAGTTTTCACCATCGCACCGATCTTCCCTTCCCTTCTGTCTTCAGGATTCCTGCAAAAACCCAGGTAAGAACCCCTTCTCTCTTTCATTTTTCTCTCGATTCCTTTTTTTCTCTTTCTTCCTTTTCTTTCTTTTTGTTTTGCCCCATTCTAAAGCACCATGGTGGCATTGATTTGCCTCTAGCAAACCAATCTACCTCTCGTGCAACAGTAATGGAGCAATCATGTTCCAACAACGTTTTTTTTCTCTCTTTCTTCTTCTTTGGTTCATGCGGCGATTTTGGGCTCAGGCTGTCGGATTCAATAATCCGACAAGATTCATCCGAATCCCAGTCTAATTTTGCTGCTAAAATTCATTTTCATCTTGATTTTCTGTTAAAGTTCATATTTCCTATATGATCCCAACTTCAGTATTTGATTTATCACCTGTATTAGCCATGATATCTTAATGCTCATCGATATTACTGCTGTTGATATGGTATAAATTTGATACCCATCCCAATGTGTCTTAATAATCTTCATAGTTTTTGCGCTTCACTGTCATCTCCTTTTGCTCATGTAATGTTATCAATTGTCAGCAGAGTATGATGCATTTGATGTTAAATTTACTATTTGTCTTCGTAGTTACCCCCTTTGCTATTACATTCTCACACCCATATTTAAGCATTGTATCAGCATGTAGTCTGATCCAGTACTTGCGTGGATATGATTCATGATGAAATCCACATCTACCCCATTTGTGATTTCATCGTGGATTCATCTATCGAATCTGTCATAAAAGGGATCTTCATGTCTACTGCGGAAACAAACTCCGACCTAAGCTGCAATCTAAAAGCATCTCAACAGTATAGGAAATTAGTCTCAGTAACTAATCTAAAAAAAAAATCGGGTCAGAACTGCTGAGAATGGTTTATCCAATTGGTTGGATCTGCTGCAAAAGAGGAATTCCACTGCCATACTGATAAGGTTTCAATACTTTTGTAATAATTCAAAGTGACATGTGCTATCAATTTGAAATTAGATATACATTTATATTCACTACAAAATTTTCTGATAAAATCTTTTGTCTATGACCTGCTGATAATTGGATCCACCACGAATTTTCTTCCATAGTAAGCTTGTTTCACTGGATTCCTTTTTGGGAAGTTATTTTTTTTTATTTTATTCTAAATCTGCTGTTGAAAATCCTTTGCTGTTAGAATGCCTTCTGTTTACCGTAAAACCCTGGTTCATTATGAAGATCCTGCACTTGAGTATTTGATAGCATCTTTGATGCGTTTCTTAAAGAATTTATAGGAAAATTTTCCTGTGTTATAAGCTAAAACATTGATTGCGATTGGGATAATATCTGTTTATGAGATCTGGAGTTAGCTTACAGATGCATTTACCTCTACTTGGTCGTTCACTAATGACAGCAACCTGTGAAGAAACAATCTAGTTGCACTGAGACGACATCTAGTCGTTATTGCTGGAAGATCTACTCTTAAGGTGGTTGAAGCCATGCTTCGTCCAAGAATATTTGTTTCGTATTGCACCAGGTCGGTTTGAGATGATCTCAAAGTTGGTTCAGTATCTACTGATACTCAGGAATGAGAATTTAGAATAGGTGCTCTAGATTCAAATGTGAAAGTTCTGATGTTTTGTTTGCTATCATGTTCTTCCCTGCTAAAGACTCTTATGAGCTTATCAAAAACCAGATTGTCCAGGGGATGCAGGAGTAAAGAGTTTTCATTATGTCCCCCAATAGTCTCTATCATCTGCAACTCCCTTGTGAAGATCATTTTAAAACTCTGAACCTGTTATATCATATGCGATGTGATGAGTCAAAGTCGGATAGTCCTATGGACTCATGATCAGGACCTATGCTTTATTATAAAACTGGGGATTTACTGAATCAAAGTCAGGTATTTTGTCAAGTTGAAATCAATCCACTATTTTATTGTAGCACATGCAATGCCCCACCACAAGCCAAATCCTCTGTCACACACATCTATTCCCTTGTCTCAGCCTATTGTTATCGTGAACCCTTGTGATCATACATGATTGGATCAACATTGTATCAGATGGCTAAAATTGTTAACTTCTTAACTGATGGTTGCAAGCTGAATCACAGGAGTATGGGCTTTGTCCACAGATGATGGTAACACTTGTCTTGAGCTAAAATCCCATATATTTGGTCGCATGGTTTATATTAGATGATATATTGTCCATGGATCCCATGTTTCCTTGATTAAGTCGTGCCATCCAGGTTACTAGATTTCTCGGTGCCAGGCGGCGTTAGCGCTAAGCTTGAATCTTGAATGAAGTAAAGCATTCAGATGTGGATGGTGGTCAGATGAATGATATAGATTACCTGCCCCCAAAGAGGCAATTAACTGCTGATGCCTGACGAAATTGGCCGAGCTAGCTGGAAGATCTATCTGATAGTTGGGAGAGGAGCAAATACTTCATCGTTGGGGTCATTTGTTATCATAATGAGGACTGAGCCACAGCCCATCATGAAAATCACAACAATTCCCCCCCCCCCCCCTTTTTTTTTGTTTGTTGTTTTTTTTTATTCATCTCTGATTTATCTGGGCCCAGGTACGAAGTAAGAGATTACATCTTCAAAAGTTGTGGCAGAATCTGTTGGTTGCTGGGAACAAAAAAAAAAAGAAGGAAGAAGAAGAAGAAGAAGAAGAAGAAGAAGAGGTGAGTGCTCTTGGTACTTGTCGACCCACCTCATCATCATGAATGAGGGGTCGATTTCCTGTAATTCTCAGTTCACATCTGTTGCTGGTTTGAGAGATTTTGTCTTCCGATTTTATGTTCATATTAAATTTTACCAAGACTTTTCTATACACTGGATGTTAGACTTATTGGAGCCCCTCCCCCTATATATATATATATATATATATATATATATATATATATATATATATATATATATATATATATATTTGGTCTTCTAACCCCATTTGATGTTTATGCTTGTTATGATGAAATTTCCCATTTGGCACGGCATGGATTCACCACTAGAGGTAAGGACATGATAAATTTTTTTTTTATGAAGGAGATATTGATGAAGCAGAAATCTGCATGGTTGAGGCCTAGTGAAGTGTGTTGCATAAGATGGAGACTGGGTCACATGAATCTGAATGGAGATTCGACCTTAGAGACTTTATGGAAGATACAACCTCTGATCTTTATAGAAAAAGAAAGAAAGAAAGAAAGAAAGAAAGAAAGAAAGAAACATAATATGATTTTCCCCAATCGGATGGTTTCACACATCGACCTCTCATAGTGATTTCCATTTTGCTCGATGTCTATATTAAGTTATGTTCTGTACAGAGTCTCATCAAATAATCTATTGTTTCATCAGCATGTACTGCCCGGTTTATATCTCACTGACGTCTACACCACATCACTATTTTCTTCACTTCCACACATTTTATTTCTAATTCCCTTTGCTAATCACCTGCTGAAGTCTTTATACATATGCTTTTTGTTTTTACACAGCAGTGCCAATGCACTGCTGTGATCTCCATTCTCGCCTACAGTAGTGTCTGACACTGCTGTAGCTTTTCATAAACTCCCAGCAATGCTCATGCATTGCTATAATCCCTTTTTTTTACCTATAGCAACGTTAATAACTGTTGTAGCTTTTAATGTATCCATAGCAAAGCCAAAGCACTACTATGGCTCTTCCTTTGGATGTTGACAGCAGCACCAAAGACACTGTTATGCCTCTCCCAGCCAACACACGGTTCCCAGCATACCAAGGCTTTAACCCCCAACATGCTATAACTCTGTATGCATTAGTAGCTATTCTTCAGCACCCTGTTCACATCAAGCATTCCTCTACTCCATCCGCCACTTGCATATGTCCACTTTCCTTGTTTAACATGTCATTCCTAAGCATGTTGATGCATCACTTCCCTTTAGGCATTCATGCATTATCTAGCACACCTCACAACCTCAGCATCATATATATTTAGCTTTCTCATCAAAGTCATATCATAACTCTAGCATGAATGTTTGCTAAATCAGTTCATATATATCCTCTTATGTCCGCATCTCACATGCATTCTTATAGATAAACATTCAATGGCATTGGTATAGCATATCATGCATATGCATATATTCAATGAAGTATAGTACAACATCTAGATGTTACATATGTATCTTCCACTGGGAGTAAGCTTAAATATGTGCATTTGCATTCCTTTTTTTTTCTCTTAAATTTTTTTATCCCTATTTTATACTAACCCTGTTTTGCAGAAAATGCATGGAAAAGCATTATTCATATAGAGTTAGAGACTCTTGTAATCTTAAATCCAATTCAAGTTATAACAGATAGGAATTAATGAGAATATTTACATTTCCAGCCCTAGATTAGAATGTATGAGCATGCATATTCCTAGAAATGCTTGTTTTCAAATCATTTTTCTCTTTTATTACAAAATCCACAAATGGTGAAACACGAATGGCACGTGCACCATTTCGTAAGAGGTAATTAATCCTAAGTTGATGATTTACATCAATGGCCATAGTCAGGATGTAAACAAAACTTAGTATTTTTATCTTTTATAAAATAACACTGGATCCACACTGGACCCTTTTTCAAAATTCATCATATTTTTATTTAAATATTTTCATCTTTTATCAGAATCTAATCTAAAATTAATTCAATATATATACCAATGGCCATAGTCAGGGTATATTGAGAGTTGATTTCATTTTAAACTCTATAAAAGCACCAAAATGTATTTCATTCTTCATTTGAATTTAGATATGATTATTATATAATACATTCAATGACCATAGTCAAGGATGTATTATATTTTCAATCTTATTTTAATTCATTTAAAGAATGGAATAGCTTTTCAAAATCCAAATTCAAAAATCTTTTTCATTCATCATTTAGGATAGAAATTTCATCATATTTTCAAAATTCTTTTTCAGAAATCCAAGTAATTTCCTTCAGGTATCTTCTTCACTTCTCAAATCAATTTTCAACTCTTGTAAATTCAAATATCATTTTCAGATTCTAAGTTTAAATTCGAAGTCCAATTTGACTTTGAAATTCATTTATATATCCAAAATTCAAATTCTAATTCAAATCAAATTTCAAAGTTCAATTTAACTTTGAAATTTCTGATTCATCTTCTAATTCCCAATTCAAACTTTAAATTCAAAGTCTGATTCGACTTTGAAATTCATTTGTATACTTAAAATTTAATTTTTAAATCAAATTCCAAATTCATTGTCAAGATTCAAATTAAAATTCAAATTCAATTTAATATCTCAAAATTCCATTTTCAAAGTTCAATCTAACTTTGAAACCTCTGATTCATCTTCTGATTTCAAATTCAAAATCAAGTTTTCTTATCTTCAAAATCCAAGATTTGAGAGTGATTCCAAATTCAAGTCTTTTTTTAAGTTTCAAATTTAAATCTGGGTTTTTAAAACCCAGATCCGTCTTCAAAAGTCCCATTTGGAATTTCTAAATCCATTTTAGGATCCAGAATCCAAATCCACTTTGGATCTCAGATTTCAGATCCAATTCCATTTTAGGATCCAGAATCCAATTCTACTTCGGATCCAGATTCCAGATCCAAATTCCCTATTTGATCTCAGACTTCGGATCCAATTCCATTTAGGATTCCTAAAATTCAACTTCATTTTGGATCTTAGACTTCAGATCCAATCCCATTCAGGGTCTTAGAAATTCAACTTCACTTTTGGATCTCAGACCTCAGATCCAGATTCCATTCCCGATTTCAAACCCAAATCTATCTTGATTTCCAAATTCCAAAAACCAATTCCATTTCTCTTAAACCCAATTCTATTTGATTTTCTTAAATCTCATTCTGTTTTCAAAATTTGGAAATTCAATTCCATTTCAAACATTCATTCGGATTCAAAATTCTAATTTCAAAGTCCATTTCTAACTTTGAAACTTCCTTTCTTCTCCTTTTTATCTCAAAAACATCAACTCATTCTTTTCAAAGTCTAGATTTATTTTTCCAAACTTTGATTATTTCAAAGACTTAGAACTTCAAACATCTATCCTAAATCTATCTCAAGTTCTAAGTTAGAAACCATTTCTTCACTCTATTATCAAGTTCATCTGAGAACACTTGGAAATTTCCAAATCAATTTTAAAAAAGAGCATACATCCTTGCATTACACAAGCATGATTCTTTGTGCATTTTAGACTTAGGATAAATTCTTAGATAATATTTAGGCAAAGCAAAAGGCATAAATTCGATCCTTGGTTAGATTACCCCTGGTAAAGGCGCCAGGAACGGTCGAACCTCGTACTGACGAGAAAATCCCGTCTTCCCATTTTCCCGCAATATTTCAAAATGGAGGTGAGTAATTTTCTAAATATTTTCAAATCAAGGTCAAGTGAGACCCCGCAAAAGAGTTCCTTTTCTCTCTTCTTTTCTTTTCTCTTCTCTCTTCTTTTTCTGTCTTTTATTTCCTCCCTTCAAAAAGAAGGAAATAGAGGTTAGAAAGGAAAAAGAGAAGGAAGAGAGAGAAACCACAAGAGAGGAAAAATTTTGCGATGATCACACCTTCCTCATACTGCGCAAGAAATCCGCCACAAGCATTCTGATTGACAAAAATATATAAGAGAAGCGGCTTTCCAAGTTCTGGTGGCTTCAGAACTGGTGGATTGAGGAGATACTGCTTGATGCGCTCAAATGAGAGATGACATTCTGGTCCCCACTCAAATTTCACCTCTTTTCTCAACAGGTGATTGAAGGGCTCGCATCTCATGGCCAGATTGGAGATGAAGCGACAGATAGACTAAATGCGACCTTGAAGGCTTCGCAGTTCTTTCAGATTGGTGGGAGGCGGCATATCAATGATTGCCTTTGCCTTGGCAAGATCCACCTCTATGCCTTTCTTGCTGATCATGTAGCCAAGTAGTTTGCCTGACTCTACTCCGAAGACACATTTCTGCGGATTGAGTCTCAACTTATACAGAATAAGTCTTTCAAAGACTTGGCCGAGAGCATCGAGATGAACTTCTCCCTCTTTTGATTTTACCAAGATGTCATCCACATAGGCATCCATGTTCTTATGCATCTGGTCATGGAAAATAACAGTCATTGCTCTCTAATAGTTTGCCTCAGCGTTCTTGAGTCCAAATGGTATAACTGTGTAGTAAAATGTGCCCCAAGGCGTGGTAAAAGAGGTTTTAGATTTGTCACGAGCGGCCAATTTGATCTGATTGTAGCCTGAGTATCCATCCATAAAGGAAAACATGGCATGACCTGCCGTGCTATCGATCAAAAGATCGATGTTGGGAAGTGGATAATCATCCTTCGGGGTGGCCTTGTTCAGGTCTCTGAAATCAATATAGATTCAGACTTTGCCATTCTTTTTTGGAACTGCCATGATGTTCGCCAACCAATCTGAATACTCAATAGTCCCAATAAATCCTGCTTTTAGCAACTCTTCAAGTCCTTCTTTAACTTGCGATGCTACTCGGGGGTCCATTTTCCTTAATTTCTGCTTGATTGGTTTGCAATCCAGCTTCAGCACGAGACAATGCTCGACCAGTTTGGGGTATAAGCCTGGCATATCCTCGTAGGTCCAAGCAAAGACTTCCTGATGCTGCTTGAGAAAATAGATGAGCCTTTTCTTCTCATCTGAACTTAAGCTGGAGCCAATTTTGAGGATTTTCGGATCATTTTCTGAACCGATGTTGACATCCTCTGTCGGATCCTGAACCAATGGCGATAATTCATCCTGATTCTGAATGCTGGCAAATTCTGGCAAATCCTGAATCGCTGAGTCGAACTCTGCTAACTCTTCGATCTGCGTTGTTACCTTGCTGATTTCTACCCCTGCCTTTGCCTTGCAGATTCTGGCCGGTTTGGATTCATTTTGAGAAACGTTAGGATTGATAACGAGCCTTTTGAGCGATTTAGGAGCCATGATTCCGGCAATCCTGAAAAGCGAAAAGAAGGTCTTTGAGAAAAGGTAAGAGATTCCAAATTAGCCTTTTGTACAGAGACAGAGAATGGCAACATAGATAAAGAATAAGCAAAGAATTTGTGTACGCCAAGATGAGAAATGGGAAATCAAAATTTCATTGATTGAAATACTCTTGATATTTACATATGACTTGAAAAAAGAAAGAAACTGGGGTGGATTTTTGCCCCTATAGAATGACATAAAAGATAAGAAAGCAGAAAACACTGCCATTGTCTTCTTCATTCTGCTCCCTTGACAAAGGTGGTCTTTCTGCTTGAAGACTGACCGATGAAACCCAAGCCTGTATTATCAACATGCCGAGCGGGGACGATTGGCTCCAGAATGCCGTCTTCATTTCTACCCAGGCCCCTCAAGGGCTGATAACCATGCTTCATCAGAAGATCGAACCCTTTCTTAGTTTTCGAGAATTGAGGAAACAGAGGGTGATCTTTGAACGAAGTGCAATTGAGGCGCCCACCTAGCTTGAAGAAACGAGGTCCCTGCCACTGAACCACCGCTGCAACATTTTCTGTTGGCTGGACTTCCTTCAGTTTCAGCATGTCCAAGCTTTCACTCAATCTGATTTCATCGACTTCCCGGATGCTCGGGATGTCGACAGTGAAAGTAGGACAGGGGATCATTGGTTGTGGGAGTCTTTCTTCTGGATCCTCTCCTAGGACTATGGTAATCATGCCTCCCTTTGACCATTTGATGCATTGGTGAAGGGTTGAAGGAACAACGTTGGCGTTGTGGATCCAAGTGCGCCCCAGAAGAAGGTTGTAGGTGGGTGGCACATTAACCACATGGAAGAGCACAATATGCACCGAGTAGTTGATGAAAATTTTGAGAAAGATCTTCCCCCTGGCTGTCTGCCCATGGTTATCAAAATCGTAGATTGTTATGGGATCTGGGGTGTATTCTTCTTCCTTCAGACCCAAAGCCTTAGCCGTCATCTCTGGACAGATATTGAGGCTGCTGCCTTCGTCAACCAATACGTGAGGGACAATCATGCCCCTGGTCCGCACCACTATGTAGAGAGCGTTGTTGTGGAATGAATGAGGCTTTGGCAAATCCTCATCAGAAAATATAATGGGTGCGATCCTCATGGCCTGGTTGACGATCTGAGCCATATCCTATGGAGTGGTGCTAGGTTTGACCTTGATCTTTCTTAGCAGATCTTCTAACACTTGCTGGTGCTCTGGGGAAGCATGGTGTAAACACCCCAAATTTTCCACATCCATTCTCAAACAATCCTCCTCAAGCAGTGCCAACCCTATTAGGTCAGTGTAGGAGTCAAACCCCGAGTCAGTTTCAGAAAATCACCATTTTACCCATTTTCACTAGGAAAATTATCATTTTACCCCTAGGTCATCCCGGACCCTAGTCAGTCGGAGTCAACAAAGCTCACTGGTTAGTTCAGAACATTTAGAATATCAGTCATTCCAAAGCTCATCTGAGCTCACAGTGAGAAGACCATTTTCATTTCTAACAATTCCTGCCAAAATGGGATCATTTCTTCAGAAATAAGCTCATTTCTCACTCAAATCCAAGCCAATTGTCTCTGAGTCAGTCATTCTGAGTAAGTCATGTTCCTCAGAGTCTAACTTGAGCTCACCAGAAGCTCAAGTGCTCCAGTTCCAGTTCAAAACCATTTCCAAGTGTCCAAGAGCCCATTTCAGCTCTTTTAGATGAAATTGAGCTGAGTTCAGTCAATTGAGCTAGTGTTTGAGCTTCAATTTTAGTTCATGTCAGTATTACTGACCTTTGTTCTAGCTCAAACCCAGCTCAAATTCATAATTCACTTCACTCCAACGACCATTCTGTACCATTTCTCTAAAAATGGCAGCTTTTCTTGAAAATTTAGCCGGAAAGGTCAGTTGAGTCAATGTCTGGTTAGTTCACTTGAGTTCTGAAACTCTAAAACCCAGCTCAATCCAGCTCATTTCAGTTTAATTCAGCTCGAACCCCAATTTTCAGTGTCACTCTAACCCAATAGAGTCCTGAAAACCATTTCTTAAGCTATTTTGCAAATTTTATCAATTTTAATGCTTTTTAAACTGATACAAGTGTCAATCGGGGTCTGACATCCAAAATTCTTTATTCAAGGTTAGCATTTTACATAGCATTTCATGTCATTTCTCATCGTTTCATTTCATATCATTTCTCAGCATTTCATAACATTTCATCACATTTCATTTCATTTTCGAAGTCCAGAACTCCAGTTTTATAAATTTCAATCCAGATCGAGTTTTAAAAGCTTTCAGAAATTAACTTCAAAACCTCAAGTTTCCAAAATTGACATTTTTACCCCTGGGAGTCTAAATTTGGAAGTATTTTCTCGAGAAAAACAATATGGATTTCTTCCAAAATCAAATTTAGCCACTTTATTTTTCATGTTTGTCTTTGTCATATTTTGAGATGCCTGTGCTTTAAACTTGTGGAGACATTTTGTGGGCAATGGGAGTATTGTTAGTTGCTGGAAGGTGAGTAAAATAACTCTTTCCAGTATGAATTAAATTCTGGAAGTCTTACAGTTTCCTTGCTTTGCTTTTCAGGCTCTTCTGTTCTGTTCCCAAACAAAGCTCCTGGCCATATCCCAGACAACATATTCTCCTCTTCTTCCATTTCAGATCAAGCATATCCTGGTTCTACACTTTGCTGTACATCATATCAGCCGCTATAGCAGCAGGTCCTATAGTCGTGAGATGGAGGTGGCAGCAAGTGCAAACGTTGAGGTAAGCATGTACATTTTTTTTCCTTGCCATTTACCAACAGTATTGTGGTCCCAAGATGATCATTTTGATATGTTATACAATTTCTGGAAATCGAGTATTTATATTGAAGTGTATGTGATTAAAAAGCCATGATTTAATAATTCGGTTTGTGTGGTAATTCAATAGATTGTGCTTATGTTAGCCGTATGTTTATGTATATAGTATGTATACGAACCCCAATTGACCTCGGGTTTGGATCCTTGTACATTGGTTTTGCAGGAGACAAGTTTTGATCACATTATTAGGAAAGGTAAATGGGGTGTTTCAGTATGTTAGAAATCATTGAGGTTGAAGACATTGTCTTAAGATATTTTCATCATAATAGCCCTGCATGTTCGCAATTCTCACCATATACCTACTGCTACCCTGCTACATATCACTGTTCACCCACAACTCATCTTCAACCCGCACTTACTGCATTCACTGTAGACTTTCACAGCAGTACATCACTGCTGCCACACGTCTTCCCCGCTATCTTAGCAGATCAATACCCATTCATTGTTATATAACATGCTTCATTATCTCATCCACTATTTAACACCCAACCACTGTATGTTAGTCAGTTGCATTACAACCATCAGTTGTGTTCACCTCATTATATCCCAGTCGATCCATCCCCTGTCATCTATCTTCATTCATTCATATTTACATTTCATATCATATGGCATTGCATAGTAGCACAAATTCCTCATGTTGCAAACCAGCCACATCATTCCACTTGCCTTAGATATGACTGTATGTCTTCATCAGCATCTTGACATCCGATTCAATCATCACTTTTCCAGCACATGCATAAACTCCCAGCAAGCTGTGTACTACCTGCATAGTCTCTCCACATTTAACTATATACATATATATGTATATATATGTATATATATATATCCATATATATACGTATATATAGGTGTACATACATACATATATATGCATGGACATAGATATACATCATCTTCATCTTTCCACACTTTAGATCTTAAATATCTTGGCATATAAGTATTTTACCATTGGCATCCATGGGATATATCCAATTCTCTTCTATTCTCATATCTAACCAAGTATTTTGCAGGGAAACATGTGTAAAAGGTCATTATTTGGAGTTGTAAATTCAATTTCATGTATTGTAATAGTTAGATCTTAATGAAAATTTACATTTCTTGTTTTAGATAGAATGAATGAGCATTGTAAATATCATAAATTGCTTATTTTCATGCTTTTATCTTTATTTTTCAAAAGCTCACAATGGCGAAACACGAATGGCACGCGCACCATTTCGTAAGAGGTAATTAATCCTAAGTTGATGATTTACATCAATGGCCATAGTCAGGATGTAAACAAAACTTAGTATTTTTATCTTTTATAAAATAACACTGGATCCCCACTGGATCCTTTTCAAAATTCATCATGTTTTCCTTAAATAATTTCCTCTCTTATCAGAGTTTAATCTAAAATTAATTCAATATATATACCAATGACCATAGTCAGGGTATATTGAGAGTTAATTTCATTTTAAACTCTATAAAAGCACCAAAATATATTCTATTCTTCACTTGAATGGGAATACGATTATTATATAATACATTCAATGACCATAGTCAAGGATGTATTATATTTTCAATCTTGTTTTAATTCATTTAAAGAATGAAATATGATTTTCAAAATCATTTTCAAACTTCTATAAATTCATTCATCATTTAGGATAGAATTGCATCATATTTTCAAAATTTCTTTTTAAAAACCCAAGTGATCTTGAACATCTTTCTTCAAGTTTCTGTTTCAAGATTCTATCTCATATCTCAATTCCAAATTCAATTTCAAAGTCCGAATTGACTTTGAAATTTCAAATTCAGGTTATATTCAAAACTTCAATTTCCAAATCAAAATTCAAACTTTAAGGTTCAATTTGACTTTGAAGTTTCTGATTCATCTTTTTTCAAAAATTCAAAATCAAGTTCATCTTCTTATCTTCAAATTCAAAACCAAAAGTTTGAGATTGACTCTGAATCTCAAAAACTTGACTCTTCCTAAATTTTAAGTTCAAATCTGGGTTTTCAAAAACCTGATCCATGTTCAAAAGTCCCACTTGGACTTTATCCAAATCCAAAGTTAGATCCTAATCCCAACTTGGATCCAGATTTCCAAGTACAAATCTCCACTTTGGATCTCAGACTTCAGATCCAAATCCATTTTAGGATCCAGAACCCAATTCTACCTTTGATCTCAGATTATAGATCCAACATCCATTTTTCAACTTCATCATCGGATTCCAGATCTAAATTCTCTTAGGATCTAGAACCCAATTCTACTTTGGATCTCAGACTTTAGAATCCCTCTTAGGATCCAAAACCCAATTCCACTTTGGATCTCAAACTTCAGATCCAATATCCATCTTAGGGTCCAGAGTCCAACTCTATCTTGGATCTCAGACTTCAGATCCAAATCCATTTTAGGATCCAGAACCCAGTTCCACTTGGGATCTCAGGCTTCAGATCCAATTCCCATTTAGGATTCAAAATCCAGAATTCAACCTTCTCTTGGATCTCAGACTTCAGATCCAAATTCTATTTTAGGATCTAAAATCCAACTCCATCTTGGATCTCAGACTTCATATCGAAATTCCATTTAGGATTCAGACTTTGAATTCAAACTCCATCTTGAATCCCAGACTTCAAATCCAATTCCATTTTCAGATCTCATATGAACTTCCTAAAATCCATTTCAATTTTTAAATACCATTTAGATTTCTCAAATCCATCCTGATTTCAAATTTTAAATTCAATTCCATTTCAAATTTTATCTCTTCTCCTAAATCTAAGTTCAAAGTCCATCTTCTGACTTTGAGATTTCCTTCATTTTCCCTTTTATCTTAGCTTCAGATCATTCTTTCTCAAAATCAAGATTTATCCTTCCAATTCTGATTATTTCAAAGACTTAGAACTTCATATATCTTATCTGATCTATCTCAAGTTCCAAGTTAGATTCTACCATTTAAAAACCATTTCTTCACTCCATTATTAATCACTTGGAGATTTTCAAATCATTTTCAAAAAGAGCATACATCCCTCCATTGCACAAGTATGATTCTTTGTGCATTTAGACTTAGGATAAATTCTTAGATAATATTTAGGCAAAGCAAAAGGCATAAATTCGATCCTTGGTTCGATTACCCTTGATAAAGACGCCAGGAATGGTCGAACCTCGTACCGATGAGCGAATCACGTCTCTCCATTTTCCCGCAATATTTCAAAACGGAGGCGAGTAATTTTCTAAATATTTTCAAATCAAGGTCAAGTGAGACCCCGCAAAAGAGTTCCTCTTCTCTCTTCTTTCTTTTCTTTTCTCTTCTCTCTTCTTTTTCTGTCTTTTATTTTTCTCCCTTCAAAAAGGAGGAAAATAGAGGTTGGAAAAGAGAAAGAGAAGGAAGAGAGAAAAACCACAAGAGAGAAATTTTTTTGCGATGATCACAATGATAGAGGCCTCTGAAGGAAAATCGATCGTTGATGCTCTGAGGTGGGAACTCCTGCCTTAGGATGTCGTTCTTCGACTTTTGCAGAGGGGTGCTTTAGCGAGAATGGCACAAATGGATGGATTTCCTCGATGCCCTGCTCTCTTCCGGTTGCCTTACTTATATAGAGAGGGAGGAAGAATCGAAAGAGGTAGGCGGTTTGAGATCAATGGCTGAGGGTGGAGCCATTGATTGGAGGGTGGAGGAAAGAAAAAAAAAAGGGGGGGGGGGAAATCAAGCATGCGAGGCTGGGCCGTTGGCGATGAACGAAAGGGGGAGGAGATTCAGTTGGTGATGAAGGGTTGAGGAGGACATGGAGGATCGGGCGAGAGAGGGAGAAGGTTCTGGAGAGAGGGTTTGTGAAAAGAGAGTGGAGAGAAAAAATTGAGAGAGAATGGAGGGAGGTGCCTCTGTAGCCCTAGAAAAATCAATTTTTGGTTTAAAAGGGGTTTTTATAAAAATTTTCAAAAGGCCGGTTCTTTTCAAAAGGTTTTTGCAAACAAACTGGTTTTAGTTAAAAGATTTTTTTTCAAAAAGAGTTTTTCAAAAACCGATTTTTGTCTCTTTTCTATTATATATATATATATATATTTTCTTTTTTCTTTGTATTTTTTATTTTTTTGGTATTTTATTGTAAAATTTTAAAGATCTAGGCAAAAATGAAAGAATTTTGGTATTTTTGAGAAATATTTACAAGAAGAGGCTTTCTAAAAATTTGGGTTCGATTTCTTCAGAAAATGAGTTTAGATTCAAAGTTTGAGAAGATTTTCGAGTTTTTAACCTCAAATTAGGGAGTACCGAGCAATGAATTCAAACGGATGCCGGGTGGACTATTCGAGCCATTCCCAAAACTATTTTTGGTTTTATAATTTTAATTAAAAAAAAATCGGGCAATGGGGCTCAGATTTGGATCTTTTACCCGGATATGGATCCGAGAATGAACTTATTTTCAATAAAATCTGAGAAATAACTGGGATTTAAATTTAAAACTGACTTGATTGCTCGAAAAATGGGGTTAGGGGCAAAAAGGGAATATTTACAACATTTTGAAAAATTTGGGGTGTTCACACCTATTCAAAAGAATGATCCATACTTCTTTTGTTGTTCTTAGGTTGAAATCCTATTGAACCAAATTCGTTCTTCGAAAATTCAGTCTATAGATAAATTCTTATTTGCCACAAATTCTTTTACAAAATTCTTGTGTTGAAATTCCTATTAAATTAAGATTCATTTTTTTCCAAAATTTCAATCTGTAGGTTGAATCCCTACTGATCCAATATTCTTTGCGACTCTTAGGTTGAGTCCCTGTTGAGCCAATGTTGTGTGATAAAACCAGTATTTTCATGTTATTTCCTCCAAAATTTCAGCTAAAGGATGCATCAAAATCTATATTGAGTGATTATTTCACAAAAGAATTCTGGAACATTATGCCAATTTGCTAAAAACAGTTGTTGACTCCAATATTCTTGCTACACAAAAAGAATTTCCTTAGATTACCTTTTGTATTTCCTTCAAAAAAGGTGAAACTCTTTGCGAAAAAGAGATAAAATTCAAATCTTTTCCTGTTGATCAACCAAAAGGATGTAAGAAATATCCTCGATATGATCAATAAAAGAAAACTTCAATGATGTTGAAAAGCCAGAAGCGAATTGATATTGATCTTGGCTATGGTGCGTATTTTAAAATGACTTTCTGACAATCAGGCAGTGGAAATATCTTGAGCTATAAAAAAAATCCACTCAACCCATCCCTTCTCATTTTCGTGTAAAAGTTGCAATCAAATATCCGCAAAAGGGATCTCTCAATTGTCGTCAAGATGAAGGTGAATTAAGTGAGTAGATCCCCGGGGCCAAAGAAGATTTGAAACATCTCCAAGATGACGGAGTTTGTGACGCATCCTTCCAGGGAAAGTTCAGATCACTGTCGAGATGAAGGCAGATGCGATGAACCTACCGACAAACCCTAAAAGATATTTGATTTTAGTTATATCTAAAGACCTTTTTGAGCTAATATCATATAGAATCCCTGAGATAAAAGAAGGATCGGAACATCTCCAAGATGAAGGAGTTTGTGACGTACCCTTCCCTGGAAAAGAGAGAAAAGTCAGGACCCATCCAAATGAAGGATGATGTGAAAAACCGAGAAAGCCCAATGACTCAAAAAGAGTGCAAAAGATCATCATGGTAAAACACCTGGATATCAAACTGCCAAAGTTGTCAGAAGTCATCTTTTCTCATGCAAAATTCTTTAATCAATATCTCTTCATTTCCTGCTTTTATGAAATTAAGAATATTTCTTTTATTCTCATACCAGGGAAATGGACAGCTTCCTTGAAGAAAATCATCAGTGCTAAAATTTGAATTTGACTCTTAGAACTGAGGAGTTAACCTCATTGGAGGAAATACTCTAGGTAAAAGACGGAATATCTCTTGCACACACATGCACATTTAGAAGCATCTGAATCTACTATGATTTTATCTTAGTGGAAAAATTTTCTAGCTATTCCAAGAATTAAATAAGCATTCAATATTCATTTTGATGCAACCTAGCGTTGTTTGTATTTCCCAAAAAGAGTTGCCTCCGAAGAAGTATCTCCTCCCGTCCCATCACGGTTTTCTCATTAATGAATTCCGTATGGATGACCCACTCAGAATAAGGGGCAAACCTGAACCATTTGCGAAAGATCATTTGATTTCAAAAGCTATTTCAGTCTCAGCAATAAGACGCCCAATTTCTTCTCCCCTTTTCAAAAGCTTTAGGGACCCTATATTTCCTCCTTTCGCGAAAAACCCCTTTCGGATTTGTTCGTCCAAATTCCGAAGGTCCCATTATGGTTTCTCCGTTTGAGAAACCCATTTGGTAGATTTCCTATCCAGATTAAGAGTTAATCCGGAACCTCGCTTCGCGAGGTATCTTCCTTTCAGGTTTGGGTTAAACCTGAATCACATTCCAATGAGATTCCTCGTTTTGACGAGATGTTTTCTTCCAGTCCCATCATGGTTCTTCCCATCAAGGAACCCATACTTCATACATTCGTTTCACAAGGCGTTTTCCAAAATGTCCCATCAAGGTCCCCGTGTATCCCTTTCCTCAATTCAAATTCATCTTGATATATCTTTGTCCCATCCAGGTTAAGGACTAAAACCTGAATCATTCCAATAATAGTATCTTGTCTCACCCGCGAGACCTGATCAAATTTTTCATTTCCCACCATTTCAAAATTTCCATCTAAAGTCCCATCACGATTTCCTCATTTTCTACTCAATCATATCATTTTCGAGGATTTCGTCTCCCGAAAACCATTCGGGATAAGGTTTCAAGCCTGAAAAATCATATTTTCAAAATAATTCTTCCACACCCAGTTCAGATTTGCTGACTGGGGCATTTTTCAAAATTTGGAGTGTTGTCTTTGCCACTAAGCTCGGCTTTCAACCGGCTTATTAGCAAAGAGGGGCATCTGTGAACACCCCAAATTTTTCAAAGTTTTGTAAAAATGACTCTTTTGCCCCTAACCCCGTTTTCTGAGAAAATCAAAGCAGTTTCAAAGCTCATTCTTCAGATTGTCTGAGCTATATTCCATATTGGTATATTTAAGGTTAATTTCGGATCCGAATCTAGGACTTTGAATCCATATTTCCTCAAAAACCGGATCTAAACCCATTTCTGAAGAAATTTTCTCAAAATAGCTCAGAAAAATTCCCTTTTGTAAATATTTTGCAAAAAACAAAAAAAAATTAGTTTTAATCTTTGTTTTCTCGCAAACCTTAGGATTTTTACTTGAAAATGCAAAAAAATAGAAAAATGACACCAAAAACCAAAAAAATGGAAGAATTTTGAGAAAAAAATGAATTAGTTTAAACTTTAAAAGTCAAATTTTCGCTAAAAAGCCTGAGAACCTGTTTTTGTAAAAACTCAAAAACCAGAGGGGTCATACGCAAAATCCTCTTTTAGGGTTTTAAAACCCTTCGTAAATGAGAAAGAGACGAAAGAGAGCCGCCTCCCTCACTCTGGTATCTCCCCTCCATTGCCGCTCGATCCATCTCCTTCTCCACCTTCCATCACCAACGGATTCACCTCATCCCGTTCATCTCCAACAACCCTCTCCCTCTTTAAAAGGAGGCATACAAGGCTCTCGAAGGGCACCCGTTCTCACCCCACCATTGCCCTTTTCTACCTCTTTCTTCATTCCCCCTTCTTCTGCTTCTTATCTTTTTCTTTTTTTCGGTTTTCATTCCCAAGTGGCTGGAGATCGGCGGCTACGGAGGAAAGACCCAGCGCCCTTCTTTTTCTTCTTCTTTTTTTTTACCTTCCAATCTTCTCAGGTTCCCCTCAAGTAGAAGCGATTACCTCTGCCATTGCAGGGAACTCTCCACGAGAGCCTCTCAATCCTCCTGCAAAAACCTTGCAAAGACAAAGATTTAATGACTTCGGACACCCAGATATTCACATTTGCTCTAATGAGTTGGGATACTCCAGTCAGGAGATGCCTTGCAGTTGGAAATTCTGATCTACGGCAACATGCAAGATCGAAGTCAGATGCCCCGCCAAGTGTGGTCTATTGCTTTGTTGCAGGACGTACTTGGTTCACCACTTGGGTGCTGAGCTCTTCAGAATATACTCTGCAATAGAGTCAAGCACCTTCCCCAGCAGGCTTTCATTGTTGCTATCTTAATAATCACCTCTGCATCTCGCCATCATCACTACTACAGCAGAGCATCTGAGGTAAGTTTTCTGCCAAATATATTTGGTTAAGTATTTTCCGAAATCTATGTTGCAAAGGCATTCTTCAAGGCACATTTTGTCAGCATTTACCTCCCTGTTGCAACACCATCTTCTAGTATCTATCACAGCACATACATATTTGTTGATTGTTTCTTATATTCATCATAGTGTGTTTTAATATTCCATCTGCATGTCTATATTCATTAGTTTAGGGATTAATTGGTACATATGTTTTACCACTAGTTTAACTTATAATGTAGGCATCAACATATCATTTGTATGTTTTAGGCAATCATTCACCCTATACCTACCCCACACCAACTACACAACAGTATTTTACTGCGTTCTGCTTTTCCCGAATAACATTATTTACCCTAGATGTTAAGATTGTTGTGCCAATTCATAAGCTTGCTTATTGGACAGTACCCCAGGTTTTTGAGGGCTCAATGTAAATTTCTCAGGACTGTCGTGAATAAGTTGTTTGAATACATGTATGAAACTCATCCTGGATTTCATGATATGGCTTGTGATACATTTTTGAAGATTGTTCAGAAATGCAAGAAGAAATTTGTAATTATTCAGGCCAGAGAAAGTGAGTCAGTTGTATCTAAGCTTTTAATTGGTCTCTCTACAAGCTATTACGGATCTTGAGCCCCATCAAATTCACCCATTTTATGGATCAGCTGGTCACATAATTCGATCCGAATCTGACCCGTAGAAAAGAGATGAATATATGTAAAGATTTGATGCAGTTTACTAATCAATGATGAGTTGAGATTATTGGCCAAGCACGCCAAAGTATTGATTTTCTTCGAAGGACCAGGCTACTATAAGAATCGTGCTTGCCATATTGCAGAAGTTCACTAGTGTTACCATTTTTCATTTCTTACATCATATATATATATATATATATGCATATTTATAATCCAACATCTCATATATCTTTCCTTATTCTTGTTTATCATACACATGCCCATTTATATAATGGATTCAATATGATATTTGTATATTTTTATTATTTTGTGTTAACTCTCTTTTGCAGGAAATATGTAAAAGATATTATTACTTGGGGTTGCAAATTTGCTTTCACATGTTGTAATAGCTAGACTTTAATGAGAAATTTACATGTTCTGTCTTAGATTAGAATGTATGAGCATGCATATATCTTAGAAATTGTTTGTTTTTCATATCATTTTCCACCTTTATTGCAAAATTTCACAATGGTGAAACACGAATGGCACGTGCACCATTTCATAAGAGGTGAATTAATCCTAAGTTGATGATTTACATCAACGACCATAGTCGGGATGTAAACAAGACTTAGGATTTTTATCTTTTACGAAATAACATTGGATCCACACTAGATCCATTTTCAAAATTCATCATATTTTCTTAAACATCTTCTTCTTTTATCAGAATTTAACTTAAAAATTAACTCAAAATATATACCAATGGCCATAGTCAGGGTATATTGAGGGTTAATTTCATTTTAAAATTCTATAAAAGCACCAAAAGGGTATTTTATCCTTCACTTGAATTTAGATATGACTATTATATAATACATTCAATGACCATAGTCAGGAATGTATTATATCATTAGTCTTGTTTAGATTCATTTGAAGAATGAAATATGATTTTTAAATCCAATTTCAAACTTATTCAAATTCATTCATCATATAGGGTAGAATTGCATCATATTTTCAAAAATTTCCTTTTCAAAATTCCAAGTGATTATCCCTCTTCATTTTTCAGATCAAATCTTATCCAAATCCAATTCTATCTCATTTCAAAGATTCAAGATTCAATTTCAAAGTCCAAATTTGACTTTGAACTTTCAAAATCATTTTATATTCAAACTCCAAATTTCCAAATTCCATTCAAAATTCAATTTCAAAGTTCAATTTAACTTTGAAGTTATCTTTCGATTCCAAAATCAAGTTCATCCCCTTATCTTCAATCAAGGTTTAGATTTGAATCTCAAGTTTAAAATTTGGGTTTTTTTTAAAACCCAGATCCATCTTTAAAGGTCCTATTTTGGACTTCTCAAAACCCAAATCCAAAATCAAATCCTAGTCTCAACTTGGATCCAGATTTCCAAGTATAAAATTCCGTTCCACTTTGGATCTCCCATCACAGATCCAAATCCCATTTAGGATCAAAAATCCTTATTCCACTTCGGATCTCCAATCACAGATCCAGATTTCATTTAGGATCCAGATCCTCATTCTACTTTGGGTCTCAGATTTAGATCCAAAATCCAATTCTTAGGATCTAGAATCCAATCCTACATTGGATCTCAGACTTCAGATCCAAATCCATTCTAGGATCCAGAGTCCAACTCTATTTTCATATCCAAAAACCATCTTGGATTCAAAACCTTGAATCCAATTCCATTCCAAAAATTCCAGATTCAAATCCCATCTTGAATCCCATATTTTAAATCAACTTCTCAAACCAATTCCACTTCATTCAGATTTCAAGATCAAGTTCCCATTTCGGATCCTAAATCCAAAAATTCAACTTTGAACCTTATCTTGGACTCAAATTTCATCTTGAAAATCCAACTTTTAAATCAATTCCATTTTTTCAAATTTTAATCAAAATTCCCAATTCTATTTTTCCTTCTGATTCAATTCCATTTTTCTTCTAATTCAAAGTCCATTTATGACTTTGAAAATTCTTTTTATCTCAAAACTTCAAAAAATCATTTTTCCAAATCCAGATTCATATTCCCAAGCTCTTGATTATTCTAAAAACTTAGAACTTCAATCTTAAGTTCTAAGATAGAAATCATTTCTTCACTTTATCAGATTCATCTCAAACACTTGGGAATTCTTCAAAAATACTTTAAAAAAGAACATGCATCTTTGCATTTGCACAAGCATGACTCTTTGTGCATTTAGACTTAGGATAAATACTTAGATAATTTCTTAGCAAAGCAAAAGGCATTAATTCGACCCTTGATTCGATTACCCCTGGTAAAGGCGCCAGGAACGGTCGAATCTCGTACCGACGAGCGGATCCCGTCTCCCAGTTTTCCCGCAAATATTTAAAAAACGGAGGCGAGTTATTTCAAATATTTTTTAAAAAAATTAAGGTCAAGTGAGACCCGCAAAAGAGTTCCTCTTCTCTTCCCTTTTTTTCTTTTCTCTTCTCTCTTTCCTTTCCGTTCTTTTATCTTTTCTCCCTTCAAAAAGGAGGAAAATAAGAGGTTGGAAAGGAAAATAGAAGGAAGAGAGAGAACATTATGAGAGGAAAATTTTTGCGATGATCACAGTTTTGGCGACCGTGATGGGACTCGTCTCCGTCTGGTCGAATTATGCCTTTTCTTTTGCTTTGATATTATCTAAGTCTTTATTCTTCATATGTCAGCTTCATTTTCATGCAAACCTTAGGAGCCTAGACTCTGTCCTAAGCTGACATCATTGCATATAGGATTTAAGTATGGTTTGGTAGGACCATATTAAGGAGATTATTCATGTTCACATTAGACTTAGGTCTTAAATGCAACTCTCCTCAATTCTAGGGATTGAATGCAAAACAATGTATGCAAGTGTGTGCTTCTCTTCATTTTAAATCTATCTCTTTAGGACTTGCATTAGAGCCATCTGATTTCTTGCATGATGAGCATATTTTTGAAAATCTCCCTTACCTATATTGTCCCGGTCTTCATGTTGCTGGGCTGTCTCACTGAACCATAGTTCGGGAGAGAGCCTCACAACTGGAACACTTATTTGGGTTCATGCCCCCCTACCACGTACCTAAGGGCCATAGTCCGAGGTATATCGGTAGGTGCTCAAGGATGTTGGGGAGCCATTACCTTAGAACCGAAGAAATATTTCTATGCCACGTACTTCGAGCTTCGGCTTGGGTATATCGGCATATCTTGATTGGAATCAGATGATTTGAACCCTAGAGTTAGGATTAAGGTCCTACAAGCTATTTCAAAATATTGCATTTAGAGTCAGCCTCTAGGGAGTGCTGTTTGCGCATTCTTGTTTATATATCTATGATTGTATGATATTTGATATTCCCTATATTTTCCAAAACCCTGGGTATATATTATTCAAAATTTCCTCCTTATTTTAAAACCCAGGTATATTTTCCTTTTTTCTCTTAATTTCTTCTAAATCCTGCCTGCAATTCTTCAAAATTTTTGAAATCTTTGTCTATATTTTATTCCTTACCCTCATTTACAATAAAACATCTTTTGTCAGGAGATGTCCTTTTCAAAATTAATCTTTTGTTCATATTTTACTTTTTCAGAAAAAAATGCGCTTGTCACAAATTTTGGGTGACAACCCGATCCCTCGTAATGGGATGTTTTCGTTGTCAAATTGTGATTTCTTCCTTTATTAAAATTTCCTTCCTAGATCTTTTCTAAAAACCCTCCATTTATTCAACAGTGAAAACGGCAACATTTCATCATGGTTCAAACAAGAGCGAGAAGAAGGGCAGCTCAGCAACACGATGACAACGAAGTGGAAGAAATAAACTCTTCCAGATTGTCTCGAAAACATAATTCAGAGGAAGATGATGTTGACCCAGCAATGTATAAGATCTTTCAAAAAATGATGGCAAAGATGATGTCTGAGCAAGTAGGGGCAAGTTCAAAGAAAACATCTTCTAAGAGCAAGACCAAGAGAAAGCCAGTAAAGAAGCATGTCAGGATCAACAAGAAGAGGGTCCAGCAGAACAGCACCTCAGAGGGTTCAGAGTCAGGAGGAGAGGATTCCGAAGAAGAGCAGTTTGTATTCATCCCGAAACATCTGCGACAGCCCAAGAAAGTGGCAGAAGAACCTGAAGCAGTCAACAAACCTAAAGATGGAGTCCCGACAGAAGATTCAGTTCAAGCATTAACTAAAATGGTCAAAGATCTGCAGACTCGAGATAAGGGGAAGAGGGTGTATACCAGACAAGACTTCTACCTTGGGTTAGATGGGGACAACAGCTTGGAAGATCTCCCCCGAAAATTTATTAAGTTCGACGGGTCCGGCAACCCAAAGGCCCATCTCGCAATGTTCTTTGCCGAATGTGCCAGGTTCAGTGAAGACAATCGGGCCCTCTTCTTATGCTTTCCTCGCAGTTTGGAGGGCGTAGCAGCTAAGTGGTATGCAGAGCACATCAACTCTGTCGAGCTGCGTGATTTCGATAAAGTTGTCAACCTGTTTGTAGAAAGATTCATGTTCAATACTGAGGCACCGCCAACCCTCAATCACTTATGCAATTTGAGGCAGGGTGACAACGAAAAGGCCATAGATTTTATCCGTAGGTGGAGAGATACCTGCAACAAGATGAGAACCCCCGTCTCAGAGGAACATGCCCTTCAACTCATCCTCAATAACTTCTCTCAACCTCTGAAAAGCCTCATTTTCCCATACCCTTCCAAGTCATTTATTGAGTTGACTGAGCGAGCTAAATGGCTCGAGATGGGAATAAATAACGGAGTCTATGATGGCACCACTCTGGCAAGGGGCAATCAAGATGCAAAGAAGAAAACCCATTTCACTCTTTCCGCTGGTCCCTCATCCGACAACAAGGATAACAAGGATGATCATGTCAGCAATTCAGAAGGATTCAGAGGTCAAAAGGGAAGGTCTTCCAACAACAATAAGCCTTCCCAACCTAATTCTCAGCAGCGGGAAAAGAATCAGAAAAAACCAAAGCGCAAGGATTGGAGTTCTGACCGCGAATTCACCCCTTTAGAGCAGACACTCGATGAAGTTCTGGAATATATGCTCACAAAGAATATGATTCGTCTGCCAAAAGCTGGTGATCCTTCAGTAGTCATGGGCAGCTTCAAGGAACAGTTCTGCAAGTATCATCGAGCAATGGGGCACGACACAAAGCACTGCTTCGTTCTGAAAAATATCGTCCAGGACTGCATCGATAAACACCTTCTGATAGAGGAGAAAACTGAAGAGCAGCCCGCCGCCCTGACTTAGCTTTTTTTTCAGATCGTTCAAAAGGCCGATGACACTAGAGTCTTTTCTGTTATCCCCCATTTTCTTTCTTGTAAGGGCAAGTCAGCCCGAGTCTTTTTACGACCTTCCGTTCAAGGATGCTTGTAAATATTTCAGTCTTTACTATCAATTTTGCTTATAAGTACAATGACAATTTCCTTCCTATCTTTGAGGTTCAATTCTTATTTTCTTTTTGCTATATTGGGGCATTAAATTTTTTTTTTTCAAAAATTCGGGACAATCCTGACATCATTCATGAGAGAAATGATATTACCTATGAGGGTCTTTCAAAAATCATGAAAATTTTAGTTTAAATATTTTATTACAACCTTTTTCAAGGATCAACCCTTGTGTTGATCATATTTTTCTACAAATTGATTTCAAATCATTGCATTTCAAAGATCAACCCTTGCGTTGATCATATTTTCTGAAAATTGATTTTTGAATTATTGCATTCCAAAAATCAACCCTTGTGTTGATCATATTTTTCCAAAAAAATTGACTTTGAATCATTACATTAAAAAATCAACCCTTGTGTTGATCTCATTTTCCAAAATTTGATTTCATTTCATTCAAAGATCAACCCTTGTGTTGATCTCATTTTTCAAAAATTGATTTCGTTACATTCAAAGATCAACCCTTTTGTTGATCTCATTTTTTTTCAAAATTTGATTTCATTACTTTCAAAGATCAACCCTTCTGTTGATCTCATTTTTTTCCAAAATTTGATTTCATTATATTCAAAACAACAACCCTTGTGTTGATCATATTTTCTAAAAGTTGACTTCAAATCATTGCATTTAAAGATCAATCCTAGGTGTTGATTATGTTTTCTAAAAATTGATTTCAAATCATTGCATTCAAAAATCAACCATCGCGTTGATTATATTTTCTAAAAAAATTGATTTCAAATCATTTTCATTCAAAGACCAACCCTCGTGTTGGTCATATTTTCTACAAATTGATTTTCAAATCATTGCTTCAAAAAAATTAACCCTCATGATGATCTCTCATGAATGATCCCCTTTCAAAGATTAGCTCTCACAGATAATCTTTCTTTCCAAAATGATTTTCTCATATTCTTCTCTCATTTTAAAGATTCCACATGCAGGCAGGATCAAATCTTTCTCAACTTTTTTCAAATTTTCATTTATCAAATCTTCTTTTCAGTCTTATCAGTTTTATTCATCTTTATCAAATTTTTATTTTATTCATTCATTTTTATTAATTCTTCTTGTCAAATTCTTATTTCAAAATCTTACCCTTTCAGGTTAAGGGATAAACCTGATGCCTCCTTTTAATGAGGTATTATTTTTTATTCTTCTCCTCTCCTTCAGGTTAAGGGATAAACCTGAAACCTCATCATACGACGTCATTATTTCTTCAAAACAAGGAATAGTCTTGAATGTCTTTCCTCCTCCTTTAAAGCTTCATTAATCTCTGCCAAATCTCTTCTTTATCAAATTTTCAAGCTTTGCTGATTCTTTTGATTCTTTATCAAACCTTTTATCAATTCTTGCCAAAATTTTATTTCAACCCCATTCAGGATAAGGGGTTAATCCTGAAAACCAGGCCACATACAGCTTAACTATGATGGTCTATTTCAATCCACAAGTTGAATCCTTTCTTTAGGTTGAATTCCTATAGAATCAAAAGCCCATAGGTCAAACCCCTGACAAACCAATATAACTCACAAGTTAAATTCCTCTTGAACTAAAGTTTCTTCTCAAAACAGTCGATCTTTAGGTTGAACACCTACTGATTCGCAGTCCTTAGGTTGAAATCCTTTAGGACCATTTCCCTCGATCTTTAGGCTGAACCCCTATTGATCAGCGAGCTTTAGGCTGAACACCTACTGCTTCGCAGTCCTTAGGTTGAAATCCTTTAGGACCATTCCTTCCCTCGATCTTTAGGCTGAACCCCTACTGATCAGCGAGCTTTAGGTTGAACACCTACTGCTTCGCAGTCCTTAGGTTGAAATCCTCTAGGACCATTCCTTCCCTCGATCTTTAGGCTGAACCCCTACTGATCAGCAAGCTTTAGGTTGAACACCTACTGCTTCGCAGTCCTTAGGTTGAAATCCTCTAGGACCATTCCTTTCCTCGATCTTTAGGCTGAATTCCTACTGATCAGCGAGCTTTAGGTTGAAGCCCTACTGATTCGCAGTCCTTAGGTTGAAATCCTTTAGGACCCTTTTTTTTTCGATCTTTAGGCTGAACCCCTACTGATCAGCGAGCTTTAGGTTGAAGTCCTATTGATTCGCAGTCCTTAGGTTGAAATCCTTTAGGACCTTTCTTCCGATCTTTAGGCTGAACCCCTACTGATCAGCGAGCTTTAGGTTGAAGTCCTACTGATTCGCAGTCCTTAGGTTGAAATCCTTTAGGACCTTTCTTCCGATCTTTAGGCTGAACCCCTACTGATCAGCGAGCTTTAGGTTGAAGTCCTACTGATTCGCAGTCCTTAGGTTGAAATCCTTTAGGACCTTTCTTCCGATCTTTAGGCTGAACCCCTACTGATCAGCGAGCTTTAGGTTGAAGTCCTACTGATTCGCAGTCCTTAGGTTGAAATCATTTAGGACCTTTCCTTTCGATCTTTAGGCTAAACTCCTACTGATTAGCGAGCTTTAGGTTGAAGTCCTACTGATTCGCAGTCCTTAGGTTGAAATCCTTTAGGACCATTTGTTTCGATCTTTAGGCTGAACCCCTACTGATCAGCGAGCTTTAGGTTGAAATCCTACTGATTTGCAGTCCTTAGGTTGAAATCCTTTAGGACCTTTTCTTTCGATCTTTAGGCTGAACCCCTATTGATCAGCGAGCTTTAGATTGAACACCTACTGCTTCGCAGTCCTTAGGTTGAAATCCTTTAGGACCATTCTTTCTTTCGATCTTTAGGCTGAACCGCTACTGATCAACGAGCTTTAGGTTGAAGTCCTACTGATTCGCAGTCCTTAGGTTGAAATCCTTTAGGACCATTCTTTCTTTCGATCTTTAGGCTGAACCCCTACTGATCAGCGAGCTTTAGGTTGAAGTCCTACTGCTTCGCAGTCCTTAGGTTGAAATCCTTTAGGACCCTTTCTTTCGATCTTTAGGCTGAACCCCTACTGATCAGCGAACTTTAAGTTGAAGTCCTACTGATTCGCAGTCCTTAGGTTGAAATCCTTTAGGACCATTTCCTTCGATCTTTAGGCTGAACTCCTACTGATCAGCGAACTTTAGGTTGAAGTCCTACTGATTCGCAGTCCTTAGGTTGAAATCCTTTAGGACCATTTCCTTCGATCTTTAGGCTGAACTCCTACTGATCCGCGATCTTTAGGTTGAACACCTACTGATTCGCAGTCCTTAGGTTGAAATCCTTTAGGACCATTCTTTCTTTCGATCTTTAGGCTGAACCCCTACTGATCAACGAGCTTTAGGTTGAAGTCCTACTGATTCGCAGTCCTTAGGTTGAAATCCTTTAGGACCCTTTCTTTCGATCTTTAGGCTGAACCCCTACTGATCAGCGAACTTTAGGTTGAAGTCCTACTGATTCGCAGTCCTTAGGTTGAAATCCTTTAGGACCATTTCCTTCGATCTTTTGGCTGAACTCCTACTGATCAACGAACTTTAGGTTGAAGTCCTACTGATTCGCAGTCCTTAGGTTGAAATCCTTTAGGACCATTTCCTTCGATCTTTAGGCTGAACTCCTACTGATCCGCGATCTTTAGGTTGAACACCTACTGCTTCGCAGTCCTTAGGTTGAAATCCTTTAGGACCATTCCTTCCCTCGATCTTTAGGCTGAACCCCTACTGATCAGCGAGCTTTAGGTTGAAGTCCTACTGATTCGCAGTCCTTAGGTTGAAATCCTTTAAGACCCTTTCTTTCGATCTTTAGGCTGAACCCCTACTGATCAGCGAACTTTAGGTTGAAGTCCTACCGATTCGCAGTTCTTAGGTTGAAATCCTTTAGGACCATTTACTTTTATCGATCTTTAGGCTGAACTCCTACTGATCAGCGATCTTTAGGTCAAACTCCTACTAATTCGCAATTCTCATTTTTAATCCCCTTCAGATCATTTATAAGTCAATCTATAGGTTGAATTCCTACTAATCTCTATTCTTCCGCAGTTCTTGGGTCGAATTCCTATTGAGCCAAATTCATCTTTTAAAAAGTAAATCTGTAGGTTGAAATCCTACTGATCCATATTTTTGGCAGGTTCTTAGGTCAAATCCCTACTGAACCAAAATTCATTTCTATCCAAAATTTCAGTCTGTAGGATGAATTCCTACCAATCCATATTCTTTTGCAGTTCTTAGGTTGCATTCCTATTAAACCAGAATTCATTTTTCCAAATTTTAATCTGAAGATTGAATTCCTACTAACCCATGTTCTTTTACGGTTCTTAGGCTGAATTCCTATCGAACCACATTTATTCTTCAAAAAGCAAATCTGTAGTTTGAATTCCTACTAATCTCTATTCTTCCGCAGTTCTTGGGTCGAATTCCTATTGAGCCAAATTCATCTTTTAAAAAGTAAATCTGTAGGTTGAAGTCCTACTGATCCATATTTTTGGCAGGTTCTTAGGTCAAATCCCTACTGAACCAAAATTCATTTCTATCCAAAATTTCAGTGTGTAGGATGAATTCCTACCAATCCATATTCTTTTGCAGTTCTTAGGTTGAATTCCTATTGAACAAAATTCATTTTTTTTTTGAAGGCTGAATCCCTACTGATCTATATTCTTTTGTTGAAATCCTATTAAACCAAAATTCATTTTTCAAAAATCCAATCTGTAGTTTGAATTCCTACTGATCCATACTTCTTTTGTTGTTCTTAGGTTGAAATCCTATTGAACCAAATTCGTTCTTCGAAAATTCAGTCTATAGATAAATTCTTATTTGCCACAAATTCTTTTACAAAATTCTTGTGTTGAAATTCCTATTAAATTAAGATTCATTTTTTTCCAAAATTTCAATCTGTAGGTTGAATCCCTACTGATCCAATATTCTTTGCGACTCTTAGGTTGAGTCCCTGTTGAGCCAATGTTGTGTGATAAAACCAGTATTTTCATGTTATTTCCTCCAAAATTTCAGCTAAAGGATGCATCAAAATCTATATTGAGTGATTATTTCACAAAAGAATTCTGGAACATTATGCCAATTTGCTAAAAACAGTTGTTGACTCCAATATTCTTGCTACACAAAAAGAATTTTCTTAGATTACCTTTTGTATTTCCTTCAAAAAAGGTGAAACTCTTTGCGAAAAAGAGATAAAATTCAAATCTTTTCCTGTTGATCAACCAAAAGGATGTAAGAAATATCCTCGATATGATCAATAAAAGAAAACTTCAATGATGTTGAAAAGCCAGAAGCGAATTGATATTGATCTTGGCTATGGTGCGTATTTTAAAATGACTTTCTGACAATCAGGCAGTGGAAATATCTTGAGCTATAAAAAAAATCCACTCAACCCATCCCTTCTCATTTTCGTGTAAAAGTTGCAATCAAATATCCGCAAAAGGGATCTCTCAATTGTCGTCAAGATGAAGGCGAATTAAGTGAGTAGATCCCCGGGGCCAAAGAAGATTTGAAACATCTCCAAGATGACGGAGTTTGTGACGCATCCTTCCAGGGAAAGTTCAGATCACTGTCGAGATGAAGGCAGATGCGATGAACCTACCGACAAACCCTAAAAGATATTTGATTTTAGTTATATCTAAAGACCTTTTTGAGCTAATATCATATAGAATCCCTGAGATAAAAGAAGGATCGGAACATCTCCAAGATGAAGGAGTTTGTGACGTACCCTTCCCTGGAAAAGAGAGAAAAGTCAGGACCCATCCAAATGAAGGATGATGTGAAAAACCGAGAAAGCCCAATGACTCAAAAAGAGTGCAAAAGATCATCATGGTAAAACACCTGGATATCAAACTGCCAAAGTTGTCAGAAGTCATCTTTTCTCATGCAAAATTCTTTAATCAATATCTCTTCATTTCCTGCTTTTATGAAATTAAGAATATTTCTTTTATTCTCATACCAGGGAAATGGACAGCTTCCTTGAAGAAAATCATCAGTGCTAAAATTTGAATTTGACACTTAGAACTGAGGAGTTAACCTCATTGGAGGAAATACTCTAGGTAAAAGACGGAATATCTCTTGCACACACATGCACATTTAGAAGCATCTGAATCTACTATGATTTTATCTTAGTGGAAAAATTTTCTAGCTATTCCAAGAATTAAATAAGCATTCAATATTCATTTTGATGCAACCTAGCGTTGTTTGTATTTCCCAAAAAGAGTTGCCTCCGAAGAAGTATCTCCTCCCGTCCCATCACGGTTTTCTCATTAATGAATTCCGTATGGATGACCCACTCAGAATAAGGGGCAAACCTGAACCATTTGCGAAAGATCATTTGATTTCAAAAGCTATTTCAGTCTCAGCAATAAGACGCCAAATTTCTTCTCCCCTTTTCAAAAGCTTTAGGGACCCTATATTTCCTCCTTTCGCGAAAAACCCCTTTCGGATTTGTTCGTCCAAATTCCGAAGGTCCCATTATGGTTTCTCCGTTTGAGAAACCCATTTGGTAGATTTCCTATCCAGATTAAGAGTTAATCCGGAACCTCGCTTCGCGAGGTATCTTCCTTGCAGGTTTGGGTTAAACCTGAATCACATTCCAATGAGATTCCTCGTTTTGACGAGATGTTTTCTTCCAGTCCCATCATGGTTCTTCCCATCAAGGAACCCATACTTCATACATTCGTTTCACAAGGCGTTTTCCAAAATGTCCCATCAAGGTCCCCGTGTATCCCTTTCCTCAATTCAAATTCATCTTGATATATCTTTGTCCCATCCAGGTTAAGGACTAAAACCTGAATCATTCCAATAATAGTATCTTGTCTCACCCGCGAGACCTGATCAAATTTTTCATTTCCCACCATTTCAAAATTTCCATCTAAAGTCCCATCACGATTTCCTCATTTTCTACTCAATCATATCATCTTCGAGGATTTCGTCTCCCGAAAACCATTCGGGATAAGGTTTCAAGCCTGAAAAATCATATTTTCAAAATAATTCTTCCACACCCAGTTCAGATTTGCTGACTGGGGCATTTTTCAAAATTTGGAGTGTTGTCTTTGCCACTAAGCTCGGCTTTCAACCGGCTTATTAGCAAAGAGGGGCATCTGTGAACACCCCAAGTTTTTCAAAGTTTTGTAAAAATGACTCTTTTGCCCCTAACCCCGTTTTCTGAGAAAATCAAAGCAGTTTCAAAGCTCATTCTTCAGATTGTCTGAGCTATATTCCATATTGGTATATTTAAGGTTAATTTCAGATCCGAATCTAGGACTTTGAATCCATATTTCCTCAAAAACCGGATCTAAACCCATTTCTGAAGAAATTTTCTCAAAATAGCTCAGAAAAATTCCCTTTTGTAAATATTTTGCAAAAAACAAAAAAAAATTAGTTTTAATCTTTGTTTTCTCGCAAATCTTAGGATTTTTACTTGAAAATGCAAAAAAATAGAAAAATGACACCAAAAATCAAAAAAATGGAAGAATTTTGAGAAAAAAATGAATTAGTTTAAACTTTAAAAGTCAAATTTTCGCTAAAAAGCCTGAGAACCTGTTTTTGTAAAAACTCAAAAACCAGAGGGGTCATACGCAAAATCCTCTTTTAGGGTTTTAAAACCCTTCGTAAATGAGAAAGAGACGAAAGAGAGCCGCCTCCCTCACTCTGGTATCTCCCCTCCATTGCCGCTCGATCCATCTCCTTCTCCACCTTCCATCACCAACGGATTCACCTCATCCCGTTCATCTCCAACAACCCTCTCCCTCTTTAAAAGGAGGCATACAAGGCTCCCGAAGGGCACTCGTTCTCACCCCACCATTGCCCTTTTCTACCTCTTTCTTCCTTCCCTCTTCTTCATTCCCCCTTCTTCTGCTTCTTATCTTTTTCTTTTTTTCGGTTTTCATTCCCAAGTGGCTGGAGATCGGCGGCTACGGAGGAAAGACCCAGCGCCCTTCTTTTGCTTCTTCTTTTTTTTTACCTTCCAATCTTCTCAGGTTCCCCTCAAGTAGAAGCGATTACCTCTGCCATTGCAGGGAACTCTCCACGAGAGCCTCTCAATCCTCCTGCAAAAACCTTGCAAAGACAAAGATTTAATGACTTCGGACACCCAGATATTCACATTTGCTCTAATGAGTTGGGATACTCCAGTCAGGAGATGCCCTGCAGTTGGAAATTCTGATCTACGGCAACATGCAAGATCGAAGTCAGATGCCCCGCCAAGTGTGGTCTATTGCTTTGTTGCAGGACGTACTTGGTTCACCACTTGGGTGCTGAGCTCTTCAGAATATACTCTGCAATAGAGTCAAGCACCTTCCCCAGCAGGCTTTCATTGTTGCTATCTTAATAATCACCTCTGCATCTCGCCATCATCACTACTACAGCAGAGCATCTGAGGTAAGTTTTCTGCCAAATATATTTGGTTAAGTATTTGCCGAAATCTATGTTGCACAGGCATTCTTCAAGGCACATTTTGTCAGCATTTACCTCCATGTTGCAACACCATCTTCTAGTATCTATCACAGCACATACATATTTGTTGATTGTTTCTTATATTCATCATAGTGTGTTTTAACATTCCATCTGCATGTCTATATTCATTAGTTTAGGGATTAATTGGTACATATGTTTTACCACTAGTTTAACTTATAATGTAGGCATCAACATATCATTTGTATGTTTTAGGCAATCATTCACCCTATACCTACCCCACACCAACTACACAACAGTATTTTACTGCGTTCTGCTTTTCCCGAATAACATTATTTACCCCAGATGTTAAGATTGCTGTGCCAATTCATAAGCTTGCTTATTGGACAGTACCCCAGGTTTTTGAGGGCTCAATGTAAATTTCTCAGGACTGTCGTGAATAAGTTGTTTGAATACATGTATGAAACTCATCCTGGATTTCATGATATGGCTTGTGATACATTTTTGAAGATTGTTCAGAAATGCAAGAAGAAATTTGTAATTATTCAGGCCAGAGAAAGTGAGTCAGTTGTATCTAAGCTTTTAATTGGTCTCTCTACAAGCTATTACGGATCTTGAGCCCCATCAAATTCACCCATTTTATGGATCAGCTGGTCACATGATTCGATCCGAATCTGACCCGTAGAAAAGAGATGAATATATGTAAAGATTTGATGCAGTTTCCTAATCAATGATGAGTTGAGATTATTGGCCAAGCACGACAAAGTATTGATTTTCTTCGAAGGACCAGGCTACTATAAGAATCGTGCTTGCCATATTGCAGAAGTTCACTAGTGTTACCATTTTTCATTTCTTACATCATATATATATATATATGCATATTTATAATCCAACATCTCATATATCTTTCCTTATTCTTGTTTATCATACACATGCCCATTTATATAATGGATTCAATATGATATTTGTATATTTTTATTATTTTGTGTTAACTCTCTTTTGCAGGAAATATGTAAAAGATATTATTACTTGGGGTTGCAAATTTGCTTTCACATGTTGTAATAGCTAGACTTTAATGAGAAATTTACATGTTCTGTCTTAGATTAGAATGTATGAGCATGCATATATCTTAGAAATTGTTTGTTTTTCATATCATTTTCCTCCTTTATTGCAAAATTTCACAATGGTGAAACACGAATGGCACGTGCACCATTTCATAAGAGGTGAATTAATCCTAAGTTGATGATTTACATCAACGACCATAGTCGGGATGTAAACAAGACTTAGGATTTTTATCTTTTACGAAATAACATTGGATCCACACTAGATCCATTTTCAAAATTCATCATATTTTCTTAAACATCTTCTTCTTTTATCAGAATTTAACTTAAAAATTAACTCAAAATATATACCAATGGCCATAGTCAGGGTATATTGAGGGTTAATTTCATTTTAAAATTCTATAAAAGCACCAAAAGGGTATTTTATCCTTCACTTGAATTTAGATATGACTATTATATAATACATTCAATGACCATAGTCAGGAATGTATTATATCATTAGTCTTGTTTAGATTCATTTGAAGAATGAAATATGATTTTTAAATCCAATTTCAAACTTATTCAAATTCATTCATCATATAGGGTAGAATTGCATCATATTTTCAAAAATTTCCTTTTCAAAATTCCAAGTGATTATCCCTCTTCATTTTTCAGATCAAATCTTATCCAAATCCAATTCTATCTCATTTCAAAGATTCAAGATTCAATTTCAAAGTCCAAATTTGACTTTGAACTTTCAAAATCATTTTATATTCAAACTCCAAATTTCCAAATTCCATTCAAAATTCAATTTCAAAGTTCAATTTAACTTTTAAGTTATCTTTCGATTTCAAAATCAAGTTCATCCCCTTATCTTCAATCAAGGTTTAAATTTGAATCTCAAGTTTAAAATTTGGGTTTTTTTTAAAACCCAGATCCATCTTTAAAGATCCTATTTTGGACTTCTCAAAACCCAAATCCAAAATCAAATCCTAGTCTCAACTTGGATCCAGATTTCCAAGTATAAAATTCTGTTCCACTTTGGATCTCCCATCACAGATCCAAATCCCATTTAGGATCAAAAATCCTTATTCCACTTCGGATCTCCAATCACAGATCCAGATTTCATTTAGGATCCAGATCCTCATTCTACTTTGGGTCTCAGATTTAGATCCAAAATCCAATTCTTAGGATCTAGAATCCAATCCTATATTGGATCTCAGACTTCAGATCCAAATCCATTCTAGGATCCAGAGTCCAACTCTATTTTCATATCCAAAAACCATCTTGGATTCAAAACCTTGAATCCAATTCCATTCCAAAAATTCCAGATTCAAATCCCATCTTGAATCCCATATTTTAAATCAACTTCTCAAACCAATTCCACTTCATTCAGATTTCAAGATCAAGTTCCCATTTCGGATCCTAAATCCAAAAATTCAACTTTGAACCTTATCTTGGACTCAAATTTCATCTTGAAAATCCAACTTTTAAATCAATTCCATTTTTTCAAATTTTAATCAAAATTCCTAATTCTATTTTTCCTTCTGATTCAATTCCATTTTTCTTCTAATTCAAAGTCCATTTATGACTTTGAAAATTCTTTTTATCTCAAAACTTCAAAAAATCATTTTTCCAAATCCAGATTCATATTCCCAAGCTCTTGATTATTCTAAAAACTTAGAACTTCAATCTTAAGTTCTAAGATAGAAATCATTTCTTCACTTTATCAGATTCATCTCAAACACTTGGGAATTCTTCAAAAATACTTTCAAAAAGAACATGCATCTTTGCATTTGCACAAGCATGACTCTTTGTGCATTTAGACTTAGGATAAATACTTAGATAATTTCTTAGCAAAGCAAAAGGCATTAATTCGACCCTTGATTCGATTACCCCTGGTAAAGGCGCCAGGAACGGTCGAATCTCGTACCGACGAGCGGATCCTGTCTCCCAGTTTTCCCGCAAATATTTCAAAAATGGAGGCGAGTTATTTCAAATATTTTTTAAAAAAAATTAAGGTCAAGTGAGACCCGCAAAAGAGTTCCTCTTCTCTTCCCTTTTTTTCTTTTCTCCTCTCTTTCCTTTCCGTTCTTTTATCTTTTCTCCCTTCAAAAAGGAGGAAAATAAGAGGTTGGAAAGGAAAAGAGAAGGAAGAGAGAGAACATTATGAGAGGAAAAATTTTGCGATGATCACACTATGGTGCAGGGAGTTCAAATCCCCACAAGAATGATCAGAAAGGCAAGTCGGTTCCTCAATACAGTAAGCCACTTCAGTTAGAGCAGGGACCAAAATCCTGAGAAAAAGTGAAGCATGAAGGGTTGAGCTATGACAGAAAATTCACTTCGCTGGACCAATCACTCGAGATCGTGCTCGAGTATATGTTGACCAATGAGATGGTCAAATTACCTAGATTAGCTGATCCTCCTGTGCCCATGGGAAAGTTCAAAGATCAATTCTGCAAATTTCATAGAGCAGTAGGGCACAACACTAAGAACTGCTTTGTTCTCAAGAATATTGTTCAGGATCTTATTGACAAAAATCTGCTGGTAGAGGGTGCCGAAGATGAAAACATGAAAATTCTAAAAAAACCATTTCCTTATCATTCTACGGTAGTCATCTCTAAACAACCCTTTTAGCCACGGGAGCATATAAAGCCATGCTCTAATAGAGATATGCAAGTTCAACATCGGGTCCTCGTGCTACAACAGGCTCAGTCCAAAACTCAGAAGATGGACCTCATATCAGCCTTTGACAAGATAAAGATATCTGCCAAGTCTGCTGGGGCATCCTCTGAGGTAGCCAGAAGAATGCCATGGTTCCCCAAAAGTTTCATCAAGCCCGCCCCAGAGAAAAGCGAGACATCTGCAAAAAAATCGATAACTGCCCTATCTTATGTCTCGATTCCGGATCTAGCCTAGGCTTTCACCAAACATCAACAGGTATTGGATGACTTACTGCGGGAAATCAAAGTGAAACCGAGTACTACTCCGGAAGATATGGCCCAGATCGTCAATCAGGCCATGACTAATGCTCCAATCACTTTTTCAGATGAGGATCTGCCGAAGCCTCACGCCTTTCACAACAATGCTCTGTACATTGTTATCCGAACTAGGGGGATGACTGTCTCCCATGTGCTGGTTGATGGAGGTAGTAGCCTCAACATATGCCCGGAAATAACAGCTAAAGCTTTGGGCATCAAAGAAGAGGAATACATTCCGGACCCAATCACTATCTACAGGTTCGATAATCACGGGCAGACCGCAAAAGGAAAGATCTTCCTGGAGATCTTTATCAATTATTCAGTCCATTCGGTCCTTTTCCACGTGGTCAATGTGCCACCTTCATACAATGTGCTGCTAGGTCGAACATGGATCCATAACGCGAATGCGGTGCCATCCACTCTCCATCAGTGCATCAAATGGTCTAAGGGTGGTATGATCACAACAATTCTAGGAGAAGATCCTGAAGAAAGACTTGCACAACCCATGATCCCCAAGCCCTCCTTTACTACAGAAATCCCTAGCATTAGGGAAATTGATGAAGTCAGCCTCGGAGCAAGTCTAGAAATATTGCAAATGACAGAATCATGAGAGCATACCGTGGCCAGGGTCCAGTGGCAGGGACCACAGTTCTTTAAGATTGGGGGTCGACTAGATTACAACACATTCAAAGATCATTCCCTCTTCCCGCAATTTATGAAGGCCAAAAAGGGATTTGATCTATTACTGAAACACGATTATCAACCCTTTAGAGGCTTGGGCAAGAAAGAAGATGGTCGTTTAGAGCTAGTAATCCCTAAGCATCATCCTCGCAGAGCAGGATTGGATTTCACGAGCAAAAGATCACAGAAGAGCACTATTTTCATCAAAGGAGCACACTGAGGGCATCTGCTGTCTTTTCATTTCTATTCTTTTGTTTTCGCACTGGGATGATATCCCGTTTCATTTCAATCATTGTCATTTGATCAATTCAGTTTTTCAATAAAGTTGCAAGTTTTCTTCATCTATCTGGATGCCATCTGTCTTCTTACTTCTCGTTATCAAATCTTCGCAAATTTATCATTATTTTACTCTTTTATTTTTCCAATTGTTTTCTCAGCAAAAGCAATTTATTTTATGATGGGCGATCTCCCTGAATATAATTTATTCTCTAATTTTCAAAATGACTTCCCGATCAATCAAGAAGCTCATTCTCAATCCAAATGACTTCTCAAAGGCGGCAGTGATTCATCAGGTTAAAGCAAGAGCAGAATGCAGTCAGGCTACAAAGCAGTCAGAAGAATCCGCAGAGTTTGATTCAGCTATTTAAGAATTACCTGAGTTTGCATCAATTTAGAAACAAGATGAGCCATCATCTTTAGTTCAAGATCCGACTAAGGACATCAATATTGAATCAGAAGATAATCCCAAAATTCTCAAGATCGGCAGCAGTTTGAGCTCGAAAGAAGAAGAAAGGCTCACCAATTTTCTCAAACTGCATGAAGAAGTGTTTACATGGACTTATAAAGACATGCCGGGTCGGGATACCAAATTGGTTGAGCATCGCCTTATTCTGAAACCGGATGTCAGGCCAGTTAAGCAGAAGTTAAGAAAGATGGATCCTTGAGTGGAACAACAAGTTAAGGAAGGACTTAAAGACTTACTCAAAACCGGGTTCATTAGAACCATTGATTATCCAGACTGGCTAGCAAATATTGTCGTTGTTCCAAAAAAGAATGACAAAGTTCGAATCTACATCGACTTCAGAGATCTCAACAAAGTGACTCCCAAAGATGATTATCCACTTCCCAATGTTGATCTTTTGATCGATAGCACGATGGGTCATGCCATGTTCTCTTTTATGGATGGATATTCTGGATACAATCAAATCAAGTTGGCCGCTCGTGATCAGTCCAAAACATCTTTCACTACTCCTTGGGGCACTTTTTGTTGTACAGTCATGCCATTTGGGCTAAAGAATGCTGAAGTAACTTATCAGCGTGCTATGGCCATCATTTTCAATGATCAGATGCACAAAATCATGTATGCAAATGTTGATGATATTCTGGTGAAATCCAAGGAAGAAGAAGATCACATCAAAGCTCTCGATCAAGTTTTCAAGCGGCTCATTCTCTATAAGTTAAAACTCAATCCTCAAAAATATGTTTTCGGAGTTGAATCCGGCAAGCTGTTAGGCTTTTTGATAAGCAAAAAGGGGATAGAAGTGGATCTCGCTAAGGAAAAGGCCATCATTGACATGCCACCCCCAACTAATCTCAAAGAATTGCGTAGCCTTCAGAGACAAATGCAATTAATTCGCCGATTTACATCCAATTTGGCCATGAGATGTGAGCCTTTCAATCATTTACTTAGAAAGAGAGTAAAGTTTGAATGGGGACCAGAGTGCCAACAATCATTCGAATATATCAAAAAGTATCTTCTCAATCCTCCTCTGTTAAAGTCGCCAGAATTAGGGAAACCTCTTTTGCTATATATCTCAGTTAATCAAGTCGCTTGCGGTGGATTCTTAGCGCAATATGAGGAAGGTAGCCTGATAGAGCATGCCATCTACTATGTGAGCAAGACCTTCATTGATTATAAAAAGAAATACTCTCAAATAGAGAAGACATGTCTAGCTTTGGTTTAGATGTGTCAGAAGTTGAGACACTATTTGTTGGCATCTGAAGTCAAGATTCTATCCAAACTCAATCCTCTTAAGTATATTTTAGAGCAACCATTTCTTAGCAGACGGATTGCCAAATGGCAAGTCCAATTGATGCAGTATGATTTGGAGTATGTCTCTCAGCAATCTACAAAAGGCCAAGCAATTGCAGATCAATTAACAGACTTTCCTTTGGCAGATGATGTTAAAGCCGAGGATGATTTCCCCGATGAGCGGATCTGCAATATTCAACAATCTCTAGTTTGGAATTTATTCCTTGATGGTTCCAAAAATATGACAGGCATAGGAATCAGGATTCTATTAATTACGTCTGAGAAGGAGATGATCCCCTTTTCTCTCAAACTGGATTTTCAGTGCACTCACAATACGATCGAGTATGAAGCCTTGATACAAGGTCTAAAAATTCTATAAGATTTCAATGTCAAAAGAGTGCATGCCTACGACAATTCTTTTCTTGTCGTCAATCAAGTCCTAGTCGAATGACAAGTGAAGGACCAAAAATTACTTTCCTATCAAAAGATCGTCTCAGCCCTTGCCAGCAATTTCGAATAATTTCAACTTTTCCATATCAAGAGAGATTTCAATCAAGTAGTTGATAGTTTAGCCAATCTGGGTTCCATCATGTCTTTCAAGAGCGGAGAATCCTGTCGCTCTTTTGAAATTGGCAAACTTGACCAACCTGTCTTGCTCCCATAGAACAAATAAACCGGGCGGAGCAAAAGAAGAAGCCCTGGTATCATGACATCAAGAATTTCATTGAAACTGGCGAATTTCCTTCAGAACTCTCAAAGAAAGAGCAGCGGGCGATTCAGCGCATGTCTACCCGATATTTTGTTCTTGCCGATGTCATTTATCATCATGGATTCAGTTTTGAGTATTCCAGATGTTTGGACGAATAAGAAGCCAAAGAAGTTGTACAGAAGGCACACGAAGGCATTTGCAGTTGTCATGTTAGATACCAAACTCTTGTCAAGCAAATCATCCGAGCAGAATATTATTGGAAGACTGCTATCGTTTTGTAAAGAAGTGCGTTCAATGCCAGATGCATGCACCTTCCATTCATGCGCCAACAATATATTTGCAATCTGTCGTCTCTCCATGGCCATTTTCTATATGGGCCTTTGATGTTGTGGGCTCCATCACTCCTACTTCAAATGACCACAAATATTTTCTTGCCACAACAAAATACTTCACCAAATGGGTGGAAGCTGTCACTCTACGCACAGTAGAAGGTCGACATGTAGTCTTATTCATCCACAAGAATATCCTTTGTCGTTTCGGCATATCACACGACACCATGTCAGACAATGGTAGTCATTTCAAGAATGAGAGAATGAGGATATTCTGCTCAAAGTTCAAAATCCATCATCATTTCTCCGCTCCCTATTATCGTTAAGGGAATGGTCAGGCAGAGGCTACCAATAAAATTCTGATTCGGATCTTGGAGCGAACATTAGAAACAAACCGTGATTGGCATGAAAAGATCCATGATGCATTGTGGGCATATAGAACCACCATTCGTACTCCAACTAATGCTACTCCGTCAGAACTTGTCTATGGAACTGAAGTAGTACTGCCTCTATATGTTCAGAAACCCGCTCTAAAATCCGCATCACTTTTGGAGTTACCTCTTGATCAATATCAGCAACATCGACTAGTACAACTTGATTTACTCGATGAAAGAAGGCTCAAAGCAGCGGAGCACACTCAATCATATCGTCAGAGGATAGCTAGACAATATGCAAAATCTGTCATTGAAAGGAAATTTTGAGTCAACGATCTAGTGCTCAGATCAACGACCTATCTCAAGCACCGCCGAGGTGGCAAGTGATCACCGAATTGGGAAGGTCCCTATGTTATCAAGGAGGTATTACCCCGCACTTCATATCGGCTCATCAATGCCGATAGAGTGGAACTGCTAGATCCCATCAGTGCTTGACATTTAAAAAAAATCTATACTTAAATCATCTGTCTTATTCTTTATAATTCCTCAAATTTTCTTCAATAATGGTCAAATTCTCCTTTCCTGGTTACACTGGGGCATTTTTGAAATTTTGTTTTATCTACAAACACCCTGTATGTAGGCAGGATCAAACAAATCTCTCATTTTGCATGCATGTGCACCCATTTGCATTCAATTGCATACATTTGCATTTGCATCAAATTCATTCCCCTTCAGGTTAAGGGATAAACTTGAGTTACCCATGCAGGATAAGGGATAATCCTGAGACTTCAGCAATCATTCCTGTCATAATTCCCAAACATCTTTGGAACGCCGGTCTCTTTCCAAAAATTCAAATCTCAATTGAAAAACAAGGTTCATTTTCAAAACCCAGTGCTCGAACTGGTATATGTTCAAAATCCAGTGCTCGAACTGATACATTTTCAAAATCTAGTGCTCAAACTGGTACATTTTCAAAATCCCATGCCTTTTTGATACATTTTCAAAACCCGGTACTCATACTGGTGTTCTTTCAAAATTGAGCACTTGTGTTAGTGTCTCACTGGTTGGTCGTGTCAGTCGACCTCTTGGGTTCAGTCTTCATGTTGATCATTCATCAAATTCAAGCTTTATACCAATTTCAGCCCTCGGGCTACCCAATTTTCAATTTCGACCTACAGGTCGCCCAATTTCTAAATTCTCAATTTTGACCTTCAGGTCGCCCAATTTTCAAATTCTCAATTTCGACCTTATGGTCGCCCAATTTCCAAATTCCCAATTTCGACCTTCAGGTCATCCAATTTTCAATTTCCAATTTCCAATTTCCAATTTCTAATTTCCATTTTCCAATTTTCAATTTTCAATTTTCAATTTCCACCTTTTGGTCACTCAATACCAATTTCAATCATTTTCTCTTGCGAAAGACCATTTTTACAGGGAGAGTTTGAGGGAGCTCGTTCTTTTTGCATGCTAGCCTTTTGTTCACTTAGCCCCTTTTCAGGGAGAGTTTGGAGGGACTCGTGTTTTTGTGAACTGTTTGCAAAACAATTTCCAATTTCACATAAGGAATCATTAGTTCAGGGAAAGCTTTGACGGAGGCTCATTTTCCTTTTGGTCGCCAAATTTTCATACTAGGCCTTTTCATCATGGATGACCCTCTTTTCAGGGAGAGTATGATAGACTCACCCCTTCATGACAAATTCACCGACCTCACCATTACCGGCCCCTTTCTATAAGAGAAGCCTTATGTTAGGAAGTTTTGACGAAAGCTTAATTTCTCTATGAAAGTTTGTTTTGCAAACACCTCCTCTTCAGGGAAGAGAGGAGTATTTTCTATTTCCCAATTCTGAATCTTCTCCTTTGGGTAAAGGAGAGGAGAATTTTTGCCATGGATGCATTAAGCCGGATCCCAATACTCGCTTTCACCAAGGATTTTAAGAACATTTTGTCAATTTGTCGTCAAATACTTGTTGATTTCAAAATCTTTATTGCACAAAATCTTTACCTCAAAATACCTTCAGCATTACTTCCAAAATAGCGAAGCTTTTGCGAAGAATGATTCAAAATCTTTCTATTAGCCAACCAAAGGGATGAAGAATAAATACTTGATATGGTCAGCAAAGAAAATTCAATGTTGACGCAGAGCCATAAGTGATTGATATTGATCGAAGCTATGACACATCTTTAAAGACCATTCTTGTAAAAATGAGGCAGTGAAAATGTCTTGAGCGATAAAAAAGAGTTCACCCAATCCATATTTCCTCATTCATCTAAGCTGCAATTAAATATCTGCAAAAGGGATCTCTCAATCATTGTCAAGATGAAGGATGGTGGATGAGTTAGACCCCCGGGGCCAAAGAAGATTTGGATCATCTCTAAGATGAAGGAGTTTGTGACGGATCCCTCCAGGGAAAGTTCAGATCACCGCCAAGTGAAACTCAAATGCGATGAACCTCCCGACAAACCCAAAAAGACATTTAATTTTTGCTGTCATCAAGAGACCACCAACCAATGAGCCAATATCGTCAGTATAATTCTAGAGACAAAGAATGATTAGAACATCTCCAAGTTGAAGGAGTTTGGGACGTACCATTCCCAAAAAAAAGAGAGAAAAGTCAGGATATCTCCAAAATGAAGGATGATGTAATCCCCAAAAACCCAAAAGAGTTCTAATTCTGTCAAAAAAAAAGAGTGAAAAAAAAAATCATCATGAGGAAAGAACCCCAAGATATCAAACTGCATAGTCTGCCAAGAATATTCTTTAATTTTGTGAAATTCTATTATCAATATTCTTTCACCAATTGTTTTCACAATATTAAGAATACTCTCTTTTCTGCTCATATCAAGAAAATTGATAGCCTCTTTGAAAGAAAGTCAATTGCAAGCAATTTGAGTTTGAATCTTGATTCTATAGAGTTAAGCCCAATCAAAGGTAATACTTCAGGTAGAATAGAAGGAATATTTTGACACCAATGTGCATCATTTTCAATTATTTTGAATCAACAACAATTTTCAACATTTTGACAATATCTTCTAGCTATCCTGACATGAAGTGAGAGCTTGTTGTCCGCTTTTGACACATCCTAGCGTCATTTGTCATCCCTTGTTAGGACTTGATAACGGGAGTTTTCAAGATTCCTTCCCTTCATTTGTATAATCTGAGTACCTGGGCTCTCAGATTCGCACACTTCCTTGTGTCCCCACTGTCCCACCATAGACAGTCCAATTTCGGCTTGAGGTTAAGCCACTAATCGTTTTCTCACAAAAGGTCATTAATTTCAAAAGTTATTTAGTCTCAGCAACGAGATGCCCAAAATCAAACCCCTTTTCAAGCTTTAGGGATCTCCATTTTCATCCTTTTGCAATACCCCTATCGGATTCATTGTGCGCAAGTCCGAAGGTCCCATCATGGATTCTTTAGTCGAAGATTTCATCATTTTCATTTCCTGATCAGGTCAAGGGATAAACCTGAGCCTCATTCCGTTGAGGTATTTTATTTCCAAATCAGGATAAGGGTCAAACCTGAGCCTCGTTTCTACACGAGGTATTTTTCGTCCCATCCATGTTAAGGGCAAAACCTGAGCTTCACCTCTTTAAAGTAAATCTTTATTTCTTCTTCATTCTTCATTTCATATCTACCATTCTCATCAGGGCTAATTTCATCATACTCAGTCAGATCCTACTAACCGGGGCATTTTTTTTATATAGCCCAAATTTGGTGTGTTTTTCTTTGCCACTAAGCTCAGCCTTAAACCAGCTTAGTAGCAAAGAATTGCATCTGTAAACACCCCAAATTTTCCTCATCCATGCTCAGACAACCCTCTTCGTGCAGATGCCAACCATGATAGGTCAGTATAGGAGTCCAACTCCGAGTCTGTTTTAGAAAATCACCATTTTACCTATTTTCATTAGGAAAATTACCATTTTATCCTAGGTCATCCTAGACCCTTGTCAGTCGGAGCCAACCAATCTCATTTGCAAGCTCAGAGTAGTTAGATTATCAGTCATTTCAAGTTCATCTGAGCTCACAATGAACAAACCATTTCCATTTCTGACCATTATTGCCAAAATGGGATCATTTCTTCTGAAATGAGCTCATTTCACACTCAAATCCAAGCCAATTGTCTCTAAGTCAATCATTCCTAGTTTGTCAAAGAGATGAAGAATAAATCCTTGATATGGTCAGCAAAGAAAATTCAATGTTGACGCAGAGCCATAAGTGATTGATATTGATCGAAGCTATGACACATGTTTAAAGACCATTCTTGTAAAAATGAGGCAGTGGAAATGTCCTGAGCGATAAAAAAAAGTTTACCCAATCCATATCTCCTCAATCATCTAAGCTGCAATTAAATATCTGCAAAAGGGATCTCTCAATCATCGTCAAGATGAAGGACAATGGATGAGTTAGACCCCCAGGGCCAAAGAAGATTTGGATCATCTCTAAGATGAAGGAGTTTGTGACGGATCCCTCCAGGGAAAGTTCAAATCACCGCCAAGTTGAAGTCAAATGCGATGAACCTCTTGACAAACTCTAAAAGACATTTAATTTTTGCTGTCATCAAGAGACCACCAACCAATAAGCCAATACCGTCAGTATAATTCTAGAGACAAAGAATGATAAGGACATCTCTAAGTTGAAGGAGTTTGTAACGTACCATTTCAAAAAAAAGAGAGAAAAGTCAGAACATCTCCAAAATGAAGGATGATGTAATCCCGAAAAACCCAAGAGAGCTCCAATTCTATCAAAAAACAAAAAGAGTGCAGAAAAAAAGATCATCATGAGGAAAGAATCCCATGATATCAAAATGCATAGTCTGCCAAGAATCTTCTTTAATTTTGTGAAATTCTATTATCAATATTCTTTCACTAATTGTTTTCACAATATCAAGAATACTGTCTTTTCTGCTCATATCAAGAAAATTGATAGCCTCTTTGAAAGAAAGTCAATTGCAAGCAATTTGAGTTTGAATCTTGATTCTACAGAGTTAAGCCCAATCAGAGGTAATACTTCAAGTAGAACAGAAGGAATATTTTCACACAAATGTGCATCATTTTCAATTATTTTGAATCAACAACAATTTTCAACATTTTGACAATATCTTCTAGCTATCTTGACGTGAAGTGAGAGCTTGTTGTCCGCTTTTGACACATCCTAGCATCATTTGTCATCCCTTGTTAGGACTTGATAATGGGAGTTTTCAAGATTCCTTCCCTTCTTTTGTATAATTTGAGTACCTGGGCTCTCAGATTCGCACACTTTCCTGTGTCCCCACTGTCCCACCATAGACAATCAAATTTCGGCTCGAGGTTAAGCCACTAATCGTTTTCTCACAAAAGGTCATCAATTTCAAAAGTTATTTTGTCTCAGCAACGAGATGCCCAAAATCAAACCCCTTTGCAAGCTTTAGGGATCCCCATTTTAATCCTTTTGCAATACCCCTATCGGATTCATTGTGCGGAAGTCCGAAGGTCCCATCATGGATTCTTCAGTCAAAGATTTCATCATTTTCATTTCTCGATCAGGTTAAGGGATAAACCTGAGCCTCATACCGATGAGGTATTTTATTTCCCAGTCAGGGTAAGGGTCAAACTTGAGCCTCGTTTCTACACGAGGGATTTTTCATCCCATCCAGGTTAAGGGCAAAACCTGAGCTTCACCTCCTTGAAGTAAATCTTTTTTTCTTCTTCATTCTCCATTTCATATCTACCATTCTCATCAGGGTTAATTTCATCATACCCAGTCAGATTATTCTAACTGGGGCATTTTTTTTATACAGCCCAAATTTGGTGTGTTTTTCTTTGCCACTAAGATCATCCCTAAACTGGCTTAGTAGCAAAGAATTGCATCTGTACACACCCCAAATTTTTCTCATCCATGCTCAGACAACCCTCTTACTGCAGATGCCAACCCTGATAGGTCAGTATAGGAGTCCAACCCCGAGTCTGTTTTAGAAAATCACCATTTTACCTATTTTCATTAAACAAATTACCATTTTATCCCTAGGTCATCCTAGACCCTTGTCAGTCGGAGCCAACCAATCTCATTTGCAAGCTCATAATAGTTAGAATATCAGTCATTTCAAGTTCATCTGAGCTCACAATGAACAAACCATTTCCATTTCTGACCATTATTGCCAAAATGGGATCATTTCTTCTGAAATGAGCTCATTTCACACTCAAATCCAAGCCAATTGTCTCTAAGTCAGTCATTCCTAGTTTGTCAAAGGGATGAATAATAAATCCTTGATATGGTCAGCAAAGAAAATTCAACGTTGACGCAGAGCCATAAGTGATTGATATTGATCGAAGCTATGACACATGTTTAAAGACCATTCTTGTAAAAATGAGGCAGTGGAAATGTCCTGAGCGATAAAAAAGAGTTCACCCAATCCATATCTCCTCAATCATCTAAGCTGCAATTAAATATCTACAAAAGGGATCTCTCAATCATCGTCAAGATAAAGGCTGGTGGATGAGTTAGACCTCCGAGGCCAAAGAAGATTTGGATCATCTCTAAGATGAAGGAGTTTGTGCCGGATCTCTCCACGGAAAGTTCAGATCACTGCCAAGTTGAAGTCAAATGCAATGAACCTCCCGACAAACCATAAAAGACATTTAATTTTTGCTGTTATCAAGAGACCACCAACCAATGAGCCAATACCGTCAGTATATTTCTAAAGACAAAGAATGATCAGAACATCTCCAAGTTGAAGGAGTTTGTGACGTACCATTCCAAAAAAAAAGAGAGAAAAGTCAGGACATCTCCAAAATGAAGGATGATATAATCCCCCAAAACCCAAGAGAGCTCCAATTCTGTCAAAAAAAAAAGAGTGCAAAAAAAAGATCATCATGAGAAAAGAATCCCAGGATATCAAACTGCATAGTTTGCTAAGAATCTTCTTTAATTTTGTGAAATTCTATTATCAATATTCTTTGACCAATTGTTTTGACAATATCAAGAATACTCTCCTTTCTGCTCATATCAAGGAAATTGATAGCCTCCTTGAAAGAATATCAATTGCAAGCAATTTGAGTTCGAATATTGATTCTACGGAGTTAAGCCCAATCAGAGGTAATACTTCAGGTAGAACAGAAGGAATATTTTCACACCAATGTGCATCATTTTCAATTATTTTGAATCAACAACAATTTTTAACATTTTGACAATATCTTCTAGCTACCCTGACATGAAGTGAGAGCTCGTTGTTCACTTTTGACACATCCTAGCATCATTTTTCATCCCTTGTTAGGACTTAATAACGGGAGTTTTCAAGATTCCTTTCCTTCTTTTGTATAATCTGAGTACGTGGGCTCTCAGATTCGCAGACTTCTCTATGTCCCCACTGTCCCACTATAGACAGTCCAATTTCGGCTCGAGGTTAAGCCACAAATTGTTTTCTCACAAAAGGTCATCAATTTCAAAAGTTATTTAGTCTCAGCAACGAGATGCCCAAATTCAAACTCTTTTTCAAACTTTAGGGATCCCCATTTTCATCCTTTTGCAATACCCCTATCGGATTCATTGCGCGGAAGTCCAAAGGTCCCATCATGGATCCTTCAGTCGAAGATTTCATCATTTTTGTTTCCCGATTAGGTTAAGGGATAAACCTGAGCCTCATTCTGATGAGGAATTTTATTTCCCAATCAGGGTAAGGGTCAAACCTGAGCCTCGTTTCTACATGAGGTGTTTTTCGTCCCATCCATGTTAAGGGCAAAACCTGAGCTTCACCTCTTTGAAGTAAATCTTTCTTTCTTCTTCATTCTCCATTTCATATCTACCATTCTCATCAGGGTTAATTTCATCATACCCAGTCAGATCCTTCTAGCAGGGGCATTTTTTTTATATAGCCTAAATTTGGTGTGTTTTTCTTTGCCACTAATCTCAGCCCTAAACCGACTTAGTAGCAAAGAATTGCATCTGTAAACACCCCAAATTTTTCTCATCCATGCTCAGACAACCCTCTTCGTGCAGATGCCAACCCTGATAGGTCAGTATAGGAGTCCAACCCAGAGTCTGTTTTAGAAAATCACCATTTTACCTATTTTCATTAGGAAAATTACCATTTTATCCCTAGGTCATCCTAGACCCTTGTCCGTCGGAGCCAACCAATCTCATTTGCAAGCTCAGAATAGTTAGAATATCAGTCATTTCAAGTTCATTTGAGCTCAGAATGAACAAGCCTTTTCCATTTCTGACCATTATTGCCAAAATGGGATCATTTCTTCTGAAATGAGCTCATTTCACACTCAAATCCAAGCCAATTGTCCCTAAGTCAGTCATTCCTATTTTGTCAAAGGGATGAAGAATAAATCCTTGATATGGTCAGCAAAGAAAATTCAATGTTGACGCAAAGCCATAAGTGATTGATATTGATCGAAGCTATCACACATGTTTAAAGACCATTCTTATAAAAATGAGGCAGTGGAAATATCCTGAGCGATAAAAAAGAGTTCACCCAATCCATATCTCCTCAATCATCTAAGCTGCAATTAAAACACTGCAAAAGGGATCTCTCAATCATCGTCAAGATAAAGGCTGGTGGATGAGTTAGACCCCCAGGGCCAAAAAAGATTTGGATCATCTCTAAGATGAAGGAGTTTGTGACGGATCCCTCCAGAGAAAGTTCAGATCACCGCCAAGTTGAAGTCAAATGCGATGAACCTCCTGTTGAGAAATTCGGTTTTGATGTCACATAATATGATACACTGTCTTATTTGATTTTGTATGATATGATAATATGTTCTCTTGAAATAATGTTATATTATGACTGAATATGTTTTGCCTTAAATCTAACGAGTATTTGATGCAAGGATATCTCACCCAATAAGGATGGAGACTTCCTGTTCAAGTACAACTATGGTGCAATCATACTCCTTGAAGAAAAAGCTTAATGAGCCATGCTTTCCTAAAGCTCAAATGAAGAAATCGGCTACCTCAAGATGAAGATTTTTTTTTCTTTTTAAAGTCATATGTAACAGAACCTTCAGGAACTTGCATTTTGCATATTACATACTCATTCATACATACTATATCATAAAAGTATACGATAGTTTCAAAAAGCTTCTTTTTTTGAAAACCAATAAGTGTACCTTCTTACAACCTTTTATGAAAAAGATATTTTGTCATATAATAATTGTACCTTCTTACAACCTTTTATGAAAAAGATATTTTGTCATATAATAATTGTACCTTCTTACAACCTTTTATAAAAAAGACATTTTGTCATTGTACCTTACAAGACAACATGAAAAAGGAATGTAGGAAAAAGACAAAAACATAAAATCGGCTACATAAGAAAAATAAATTAAAATTTTTAAGGACTCTAGTTACCTTTTTCTCATAACCATAGAATGTCGACTTACTTGAAGTCATCATTCTCTCTACAAAGCATTAAATGCCTTCTGTAACAAATCCCTTCTAAATATCCTTCCCAAAGAATGTCGACCTTCTTTTTGGTCCTCATTCTCTCTGGAGACTTTAAAATACACTACATAAAGAATACACTTGACATGACTATGTACAAATAAATATCTCAAAGCACTCATAGTACTTACACTCATTTAAAGTAAAGAAGTACTAATGTACCTCAAATCATTAATTAGAATAAAGACAAAACTACAACCCAACGTTCAAATGTACTATTGTAAGAAATAGACTTTCTTACATAAAATATGTATTACCTAAAACACTACAACGACTAGTGTACCCTCTATTTTACTCTTCTGGAAAAAGGCATTCTCGATCTTCTCTAAAAGATATTTTTGAAAAGACATAACATTTCATATTTCAAAAAGTTACAATTCCAAAATGTAACGACTACTTTTTATAAGCTATATAAACACACACACATAAACTATTCAAACAAGAGGAATGAAATAGACGTGTGAGCTTACAAAGAGAAAAATATTCTATTCGTGATTTGAAAAGAGAGCCTTGAAAAAGAAAGAGAAAAAGAAAAAGAAAGAAAAGAGAAAAAAAGTCAAGTCCAGCTCTTTGACAAAGAGTATCCTTTGAGTGACAAACAGAACATTCTTAGAATCCTTCATTCGTGCATTCATATCATTCTGAAGGTTCTATAGGAAGTATTGTAACTCTGTTTATTCACTGTATTCCTTCTTTGTTTAAAGAAGTAGACCTCTGTGAAAGAGGGTGTTGCCCTTCTCTGTTGAGAGAAGAAGACCTCTTGGGAAGAGGGTGTTGCCCTTCTCTGTTGAGAGAAGAAGACCTCTTGGGAAGAGGGTGTGCCCCTTCTCTGTTGAGAGAAGAAGACCTCTTGGGAAGAGGGTGTTGTACTATTTATCCGGTAACTCGGATGTTATAGTGGAATCTCAAGTGGTTTGCTTGGGGACTGGATGTAGGTCTGGATATTGACCGAACCAGTATAACTTCTGTGTTTTATGTGTTGTGCCTTATTGCTTAATTATTTTATTTTATCGATCATTATCATATTTCACTATTCACCCCCCCTCTAGTGGAATTTCATTTGGTATCAGAGCAGGTTTGCTGGTTTCGACGTAACAAGTCTTCCAGCACAAAAGGCATCTACCTCTTATGCTCGTGATATTGAAGGTCAACACGCATCTCGTCCTCCCTTCTTCAATGGATCCAACTATGGATATTGGAAGTGCAGAATGGCTATCTTTCTCAAATCCATAGACTTTGCTGTATGGAAAATTGTTGAGCATCCATACACATCTCCATCCGCAGACTATAACTTATGGTCTGATGAAGAAAAGAAAATGGCAAACTTAAATGCAAAGGCTATGAATGCCTTATATTATGCCATTGATCAAAATGAATTCAACAGAATATCTATATGTGAATCTGCATATGACATTTGACATTCTTTGGAGGTTATTCATGAAGGAACCAACAAAGTTAAAGAAGCCAAAATATCATCTCTTGTTAGAAAATATGAGTTGTTCAAAATGAACAAAGATGAACCCATCACAGAGATGTTTACCAGATTCACCAACATCACCAACGATCTGAAATCTCTGGGTGTAACATATTCCCAGACTGAAAAGGTGAAGAAAATCTTGAGATCTCTCACAACTGATTGGGAGAAAAAGACCACTGCTATTGAAGAAGCTCAAGATTTATCTAAGCTTACATTGGACGACTTAATAGGCAATCTTATGGCCTATGAAGTCCACATGAAAGAAAGAAGGGAAGAAGAGCAACCAGTAAAGAAAACTCTAGCTTTCCCAGCCCTATCTGAGAATGAAGACTCAGATAAAGAATCAGAAATTGCGCTACTTACCAAAAAATTCCAGCGCTTCATGAGAAGGAACCGGCTTCCAAACAGGCACAAGGAAAGAAAAGATCTTAAAAAAGATCCCATGTGCTTTCAGTGTAATAAGCCAGGGCACTTAAAACGTGACTGTCCCCTTCTCAAAAGAAAGTCCAAGACTGAGGAACCAAAGAAGAGGTTTTTCAAGAAAAAGGCTCTGCATGCTCAATGGGATGATTCAGAACCATCCACTAGTGAAGAGTCAAGTGATGATGAAGCCGAAACTGCAAATATGTGCTTCATGGCAAACAAAAGTTCGGTAAGTGAAATCTCTGATTTTTCCTTTGAAGAACTTCTAGATGCTTTTCAAGAACTATTTGAAGAATCTAGAAAATTGAGTTTCAAAAATAAAGCTTTAAAATCTGAAAATTTAGAGCTTTCTTAAGAGAATGAAAAACTCAGCAGTGAAAATTCTGAGTTGAAAAAGAAAAATCTTTTGCTTATATCTGAAATTTCTTCTACTAGCTCCAAAACTAAAGATATGCAAGTAGAAATTTCAGAGCTAAAAAGTAAAACTGAGAACCTCATGAAAACGGTTTTCAAGTTTACTAAAGGTAAAGAGAACTTGGATAAACTCTTATCCTCTCAGAAGGTCTTCTTTTACAAGAATGGGATTGGCTATTCTCATTTCAAAAAACCTTCTTGTATAAATCAAAAGACCACATTTGTGAAAAGTTCATCTGAACCAAATAAGGAGTATTATATTGATAATCTTTTTAACTCCTCTAAAGAGATAGACAAACCCAAATCCAAATGGATATGGGTTCCAAAGTCTAACAAAAAAGGACCCGATTGGGTACCAAAAAGAAGATTTACTTAATGTTTTGCAGGCTCCAAAGAAGAAGAACAGATGGATACTAGATAGTGGATGTTCAAAGCACATGACAGGACATCCAGACCTTTTTGCTGTTCTTCATCATAAAGAAGGAGGAACCGTCACCTTTGGAGATAACAACAAAGGTTTGATAATTGGTATTGGAAATATTGGTAACATAGACAAACCTCTTATCAAAGACGTTCTCCTTGTTAAAGGCTTAAAACATAACCTACTAAGTATCAGTCAAATGTGTGACACAGGTTATAATGTTAGCTTTAATCATGATGCATGCCTCATAGCTGACACAAATGAAAACATCATCTTAAAAGGTATAAGAAAGAATAATATATACGAACTATACCTAGAAAACATCACAGAACATTGTCTTATAGCTAATAATGACACTCAACATCTATGGCACATGAGAATGGGCCATGTCAATTCAAAATACATGTCCAAACTAGCTAAATATAAATTAGTACGTGGGTTACCCAACATATCTTTTAAAAAGGATTATTTTTGTGATGCATGTCAATTAGGAAAATTGTCAAAATCTCCTTTCAAATCAAAAAATGTCATCTCAAGTAAAAGACCTTTAGAGCTTCTCCACCTGGACCTTTTTGGTCCTTCTAGGGTAGCTAGCTTAATCATAATAGATATGTTTTTGTCATTGTAGATGATTACTCAAGATTTACTTGGGTAATATTTTTGAAAAACAAAAGTGACACGTTTTGTCAGTTTGAAATCTTATGTAAAAAATTACAAAACGAAAAATCATGTTCTATTGTTAAAATCTGTAGTGACCATGGAGGAGAATTTGAAAATGAACTCTTTGAAAATTTTTGTAACTTGCATGGTATTTCTCATAACTTTGCCTTCCCTAGAGCTGCACCTCAAAATGGTGTAGTAGAAAGAAAGAATAGAACCCTTCAGGAATCTGCCAGGACTATGCTCCAACACAATAATCTTGTAAAATCTTTTTGGGCAGAAGCTGTTAATACTGCATGCTACATAACAAATAGAGTTCTCATTAGACCCTTATTAAATAAAACTCCCTATGAACTATTCTATGACAGAACTCCAAGAATAGACTACTTCAAAGTCTTTGGATGTAAATGCTTTATCCTAAACACAAAAGATAGCCTGGATAAGTTTGATGCTAAATCTGTTGAAGGCATATTCTTAGGATATTCAAGTCATAGTAAAGCATACAGAGTTTTCAATAAGTGTCAAAATACTATTGAAGAATCTATGCATGTTAGTTTTTGTGAATCTATTGATCAATCTGTTCATATACAAACTAATGATGATGTTGAAAGTACATATTTATTTTTAGATAACACAGCTAAGTCTAATGAAGATGATCACCAAAGAACCTTTGTCGATATCAAAGATCATCCTCAAAAGCAGATTTTGGGAGAACTAACAAAGGGGGTTCAAACTAGAGCTCAGCTAGAACAGATTGCAAACATGGCATTCATTTCTCAACTTGAACCAAAGAAGATTGATGAAGCCATCATTGATGAGTTCTGGATGCTAGCCATGACTGAAGAACTGAATCAATTCCAAAGAAATGACGTTTGGGATCTTGTGCCGAGACCAAAGGATCATCCAATCATTGGGACAAGATGGATCTTCAGAAACAAGCTAGACGAAACAGGTAATGTTATAAGAAACAAGGCCAGACTAGTAGCTCAAGGATACAACCAGGAGGAAGGTATTGACTTTGATGAAACATTTGCTCCTGTTGCTAGACTTGAATCTATTAGAATGCTCTTAGCATATGCAAGCTATATGGATTTCAAATTATTTCAAATGGATGTTAAAAGTGCTTTCTTAAATGGTTTTATAAATGAAGAAGTCTATGTAAAACAACCTCCAGGATTTGAAAATGAACAATACCCAGATCATGTTTTTAAACTCAAACGTGCTTTGTATGGTTTAAAACAAGCACCTCGTGCTTGGTACGAAAGACTTAAAACCTTTTTATTAAAAACTGGTTTTTCTGTTGGCAAAGCAGATTCTACACTATTTGTCAAAGTAGTGGATAATCATACCCTAATTGTTCAAACCTATGTCGACGACATCATCTTTGGATCTTCTAACAGCACTCTCTGTGAAGATTTTTCTAAGTCCATGCAGAAGGAATTCGAAATGAGTATGATGGGAGAACTCACCTACTTTCTTGGACTGCATATTAAGCAAACCAAGGATGGAGTTTTCATCAACCAATCTAAGTATGCTCATGAACTTCTGAAGAGGTTCAACATGAACTCAACTGCTTCAAAATCCACTCCTATGAGCACTACTACTGTGTTGGACAAAGATGAAGATGGTAAGACTGTTGATACAAAGGTATACCGAGGTATGATAGGATCACTTCTTTATTTAACTGCTAGCCGTCCAGATATAATGTTTAGTGTTTGCTTGTGTGCTAGATTCCAGTCAAACCCAAAAGAATCACATCTTAAAGCTGTAAAAAGAATAATGAGATATTTAAAAGACACAGTTGATTTTGGATTATTCTATTCAAAATCCTCTACATTTGATCTAATCTCATACAGTGATGCTGACTTTGCTGGAAGTAAATCTGACAGAAAAAGCACAAGTGGAACATGTCACATGCTAGGGCACTCACTGGTATCATGGTTCAGTAAGAAACAGAATTGTGTATCATTATCAACTATTGAAGCCGAATACATTGCTGCTAGCCTAGCTTGTACTCAAGTTATCTGGATGAAACAAACATTAAAAGATTTTGGTTTAAATTTTGAAAATACAACTATTTTTTGTGATAATACAAGTGCTATAAACCTATCTAAGAATCCTATTTTACACTCACGAACTAAGCACATTCAAATAAGACACCACTTCTTAAGAGAACAAGTCTTAAACAACATAATTAAACTAGAATTCATACCCACTAATCAACAGTTAGCAGACATATTCACTAAACCATTAAAACATGAAGACTTCACACGAATTAGAAGAGAACTAGGAATATGTAAACTAAGTGACTTATAAATTAATCACACTTAATATAATACTTCTTATAAGTTTTGTTAAAATCTTATTTTAAAAGTCTTTTTCTTCTTATCGATTTTTGTTAGTCAAACTAGGTTTCCATATTCACGTATACTCTAAACTCTTATAAGACACATTCTTTATGTCTTTCAACTTGTCATCTTTCAAGTACACATCCATAATGACTCCTTGTCCTATCTCCTTTCACTCATATCCATAAGAACTAATTATATTAAAAGCTATCATGACATTGTTCACATCACTCATCTCATATCTCCTTTATTATTTGTTGTCCTTTTGTGAAAACTTCTCTTACGATAAGTTGATTCACCTTCAACATGATAACATATTATTTTATGAGAAATCTTACTTTTCAAATTTTAGTCAAAATCAAATGATGTTTTTTGGTTCTTTTTACCTTCTTCTAAAGATCTAGTTGCTATGTTTTTACGTATAAATTTTACTATATCATTTGTTATATCATATAGTATGTACACTCTATTTTTATCATGTCTTTCTTTTCTCCTATCGAGACACTTCACTAAGACATTAATGCCTTTCATGAAAAATTCAAATGATTATCCTCTCGTACCACCTTTTAAGTTATTATATTTCACATAAATTTTTACTACATCATCTATTATATCATAGCCTAAGAACAATCTATTATCATCTCTTCATGGTTTACATCTTTTACGAAAAAGTACTGTAAAATTCTCTTTTCAAAAACTTGTACTCCACTCATTAGTACGTTTTGTATCACCATTTTATCTCTCTCTACATTATACGAAGTTCCTTTTCATCCGTGACCATGACTCTCTCATATATTTTATATCTCTCTCCAATCGAGATTCATTAAAACCTTGTCCTTCACTCCACTTTATGTCATACAATTTCTATCCAACTTCAAGTGATTGGTGTCCTTTATGACCACTCTCATTTCTTTTACATATCCGTATCACCCTCCTTTATATCTATTCACACTCCTTTCACGTATATCAAAATATACACTTCTTAAATAAGAAATTATTGCATTTCCTCATACTCTCATGTTTGTCCTATTCCAAACTCCCTCTTCACGATTTTGGAATGCTTTCACATAAAGTAAATTCTTAAAAAAATTGTTTGTTCGTATTAGGCCATTATTCACTCTCTATTCTTCATGATCTTCACGAAAATCTTTAAAAACTCTTGAATCATTCTTTCTCTTACGTTTAATATGACACTCCATACTCAATTCATGACTCTTCTCACTATCCAACAAGATTGCCCATAGTAAATTTGTTACATATATAGAAAAATTATTTCGAAACTATGTCCTTCTTAATATCTATGCTAATATAATACACTTTCTTCCAAAATTGATTTGATTTGTCATTCACAAGTCTCTTATTTTACAACTCACGCATTTCCTCATTTCATATCAACAATTATTTTCTTCCTTCTATTTAATCAATTGGTTCATCTCTTACCATTCCATTCGATCTTTTCTATCCTTATACAAATTTTCTCTCGGTTCTAGCTCCTTTCTCTCCTAGTGCTTTATTTTCAAGACACTCGAAAATGGCTTCCTCTTCTACCAATGTGATCACCTCCGCCGATCTAAGGTATCCTGATTTGTTTCACACCTACACCTCACTCTGCTCTCGCTCCATTCATGAAGGAAAATTGATCAACTTTGACGACTTCATGTTCTTCGACTTAGACACCTATCTCCCCGAACTCAAACCTCTCATAGGATCTTCATCCCCAGCCGCCTATTATCCTGAACTAGTTCGACTGTTTTATACCAACTTCTCTTCTGATCATGAACAAACCTCAATCACCAGCAAAGTCCGAGGACAGCTGATGATTTTCAATGCTTCCGACCTAGGTAGAATTCTAAATCTACCTTCCACCGGTACCGACCTTAATGCCATAGTACCAATCGACCGATCGGTACTTCGAAAAATACTTCTCTACACCAACTGCTACCAACTTCCGTGGCACATGAGGAATCTCCAACCTCAAGCTCAGCTACTTGCCCAGATTCTTTTCCACAACCTCTATCCCAAGCATCCCCGCCAGGGATTAGTTCCTCGAAAAATCTCTCTTCTTATCTACACCATCCTTTCTTCTCTTCCGATAAATTGGTCATCCATTATTTTCAACCTCTTTATTCGTTATCAGAAATTTGAGCCTCTTCTTTTTGGGTGTTTTATAACTCCCATTTTCAACTACTTCCAAGTACCACTTCACAACGAAGTCATCCTCCGACCCTCTCACGTCTTCGATGCTACTACCTTCAATCTAAGGTCCCTGCACATGCCCGACTCTGATGAAGCAGATCCAATATCCTCCTTCAATTACTTTTCTGCTATGATGGATATCGAGCAAACTCAAGATCGAATCCTTCGTAATCAAGCCCTGTTGCAGCAGACTTGCAAGCGGAATCGTGCCACCCGGACGCCTTCACCTTCTCCACCTTCGAGATAGACGCATTTTTATATTTAGTCTGTAATAACTTTTAAATTATTTTTTGGTCTGTAATAACTTTTTTACTCTGATCCCTCCTTTTTGTCCATGACAAAGGGGGAGAAAACCTGTCTCCATTATTGGAGAAACATTCTCTCTTTAAACATTATTTCACATTTTTATCATATTATTATTTCTATGCATAATGTCTTTTTGACAGGGGGAGCATATTTTGTCATCATAAAAAAGGGGGAGAATGTTGAGAAATTTGGTTTTGATGTCACATAATATGATACACTGTCTTATTTGATTTTGTATGATATGATAATATGTTCTCTTGAAATAATGTTATATTATAACTGAATATGTTTTGCCTTAAATCTAACGAGTATTTGATGCAAGGATATCTCACCCAATAAGGATGGAGACTTCCTGTTCAAGTACAACTATGGTGCAATCATACTCCTTGAAGAAAAAGCTTGATGAGCCATGCTTTCCTAAAGCTCAAATGAAGAAATCGGCTACCTCAAGATGAAGATTTTTTTTTCTTTTTAAAGTCATATGTAACAGAACCATCAGGAACTTGCATTTTGCATATTACATACTCATTCATACATATTATATCATAAAAGTATACGATAGTTTCAAAAAGCTTCTTTTTTTGAAAACCAATAAGTGTACCTTCTTACAACCTTTTATGAAAAAGATATTTTGTCATATAATAATTGTACCTTCTTACAACCTTTTATGAAAAAGATATTTTGTCATATAATAATTGTACCTTCTTACAACCTTTTATGAAAAAGACATTTTGTCATATAATAATTGTACCTTCTTACAACCTTTTATGAAAAAGACATTTTGTCATTGTACCTTACAAGACAACATGAAAAAGGAATGTAGGAAAAAGACAAAAACATAAAATCGGCTACATAAGAAAAATAAATTAAAATTTTTAAGGACTCTAGTTACCTTTTTCTCATAACCATAGAATGTCGACTTACTTGAAGTCATCATTCTCTCTACAAAGCATTAAATGCCTTCTGTAACAAATCCCTTCTAAATATCCTTCCCAAAGAATGTCGACCTTCTTTTTGGTCCTCATTCTCTCTGGAGACTTTAAAATACACTACATAAAGAATACACTTGACATGACTATGTACAAATAAATATCTCAAAGCACTCATAGTACTTACACTCATTTAAAGTAAAGAAGTATTAATGTACCTCTAATCATTAATTAGAATAAAGACAAAACTACAACCCAACGTTCAAATGTACTATTGTAAGAAATAGACTTTCTTACATAAAATATGTATTACCTAAAACACTACAACGACTAGTGTACCCTCTATTTTACTCTTCTGGAAAAAGGCATTCTCGATCTTCTCTAAAAGATATTTTTGAAAAGACATAACATTTCATATTTCAAAAAGTTACAATTCCAAAATGTAACGACTACTTTTTATAAGCTATATAAACACACACACATAAACTATTCAAACAAGAGGAATGAAATAGACGTGTGAGCTTACAAAGAGAAAAATATTCTATTCGTGATTTGAAAAGAGAGCCTTGAAAAAGAAAGAGAAAAAGAAAAAGAAAGAAAAGAGAAAAAAAGTCAAGTCCAGCTCTTTGACAAAGAGTATCCTCTGAGTGACAAACAGAACATTCTTAGAATCCTTCATTCGTGCATTCATATCATTCTGAAGGTTCTATAGGAAGTATTGTAACTCTGTTTATTCACTGTATTCCTTCTTTGTTTAAAGAAGTAGACCTCTGTGAAAGAGGGTGTTGCCCTTCTCTGTTGAGAGAAGAAGACCTCTTGGGAAGAGGGTGTTGCCCTTCTCTGTTGAGAGAAGAAGACCTCTTGGGAAGAGGGTGTGCCCCTTCTCTGTTGAGAGAAGAAGACCTCTTGGGAAGAGGGTGTTGTACTATTTATCCGGTAACTCGGATGTTATAGTAGAATCTCAAGTGGTTTGCTTGGGGACTGGATGTAGGTCTGGATATTGACCGAACCAGTATAACTTCTGTGTTTTATGTGTTGTGCCTTATTGCTTAATTATTTTATTTTATCGATCATTATCATATTTCACTATTCACCCCCCCTCTAGTGGAATTTCACCTCCTGACAAACCCTAAAAGACATTTAATTTTTGCTGTCATCAAGAGACCAGCAACCAATGAGCCAATATCGTCAGTATAATTCTAGAGACAAAGAATGATCAGAACATCTCCAAGTTGAAGGAGTTTGTGACGTACCATTCCAAAAAAAAAGAGAGAAATGTCAGGACATCTCCAAAATGAAGGATGATGTAATCCCCAAAAACCCAAGAGAGCTTCTATTCTTTCAAAAAAAAAAGAGTGCAAAAAAAAAGATCATCATGAGGAAAGAATCCCAAGATATCAAACTGCATAGTCTGCCAAGAATCTTATTTAATTTTGTGAAATTCTATTATCAATATTCTTTGACCAATTTTTTTGACAATATCAAGAATACTCTCTTTTCTGCTCATATCAAGGAAATTGATAGCCTCCTTGAAAGAAAGTCAATTGCAAGCAATTTGAGTTCGAATCTTGATTCTACGAAGTTAAGCCCAATCAGAGGTAATACTTCAGGTAGAACAGAAGGAATATTTTGACACCAATGTGCATCATTTTCAATTATTTTGAATCAACAACAATTTTTAACATTTTGACAATATCTTCTAGCTATCCTGACGTGAAGTGAGAGCTTGTTGTCCGCTTTTGACACATCCTAGCATCATTTGTCATCCCTTGTTAGGACTTGATAACGGGAGTTTTCAAGATTCCTTTCCTTCTTTTGTATAATCTGAGTACCTGGACTCTCAGATTCACACACTTCCTTGTGTCCCCACTGTCCCACCATAGACAGTCCAATTTCGGCTTGAGGTTAAGCCACTAATCGTTTTCTCACAAAAGGTCATTAATTTCAAAACTTATTTAGTCTCAGCAACGAGATGCCCAAAATCAAACCCCTTTTCAAGCTTTAGGGATCCCCATTTTCATCCTTTTGCAATACCCCTATCGGATTCATTGTGCGAAAGTCCGAAGGTCCCATCATGGATTCTTTAGTCAAAGATTTCATCATTTTCGTTTCCTGATCAGGGTAAGGGATAAAGCTGAGCCTCATTCCGTTGAGGTATTTTATTTCCTAATCAGGGTAAGGGTGTGAACACCCCAAAATTTTCAAAATCTTTTAAATATTCCCTTTTTGCCCCTGATTTCATTTTCTAAGCAATTGAGTCACTTTTAAATCTAAATTCCAGTTCATTTCTCAAATTTTACTAAAATTAAATCCATTTTATATATCTGACTCAATTTCGGATCCGGATCCAAATAAAAGATCCAAATCTGAGCTTCGTTGTCCAATTTTTAAATCAAATTCTCAAAATTACCAAAATAACTTTTTAAAAGGCTCAGACACTTCGTTCGATATCCGTTTGGATCCATCATGTTGTATTCCTCAATTCGAGGTTAAAATTTAAATATTTTCTCAAAACTTGGATCCAAAACCCATTTTTCTGAAGAAATTTCTCCAAAATAGCCTTGAATTTTCAGAAAAAACCCTTCTCTTGAAAATATCTTGAAATTTTGTAAAATTAGTTTAAATTTCTTAGTTTTTAGGATTTTGTTTTCAAAAATACCAAAAAAATGAAAAAAAGGAAGAAAAGAACAAATATATATATATATATATATATATATATATATATATATATATATATATATATATAGTTTAGAAAAACCTCCTTTTTAAAAGTATCCTTTTTCTAAAAAACTCCTTTTTGAAAAGTCAAGTTTTTGTGAAAACACCCTTTTTACAAAATTTGTTAGGGAGCCCCCTCTTTGTAAAAACCTAAAAATAAAAGGGCCCTCCTCTGTAAAATCTTTTTTTAGGGTTTCTTTGAAAACCCTTCGTAAGATCGGATGGGGCAGCGCCTTCTCCCTCTCTCGCCTCTCCCCCATGTGCGACCTTCCTTCCTGAACCCCTCATCACCAACAACATCTCCTTCTCCCTTCGTTCATCGCCAACCGAATCACCCTTCTGGAGTCTTCCTCTCCCTACATAAACAATTGCAGCTCCTCCCTCTTCCCCATTTCGTTTCACCTCCGCACCCCTCATTTCTTCATCCTTCCCCTCTACGTTCTTTTCATCTTCTCTTCTGGTAACGCCCCAATGATCGAAAGGAAATCAATACCGTAACAATAGAAGGTAGCCTAGTAGCCTGCATCTGATAAAAGACCCCAAATCGGAGAATACGATGGGCTATCTTGGGCTTGGAATAACACTGTGATTCATAGGGCGGAACTGGCACTAGTAGGGATTCTTTGGATAAGCACCTACCATCTACTAAACACCTCTCCTCCAAGATTGGTGATCAAGTGAATGAAGCGAGAAGAGTTGAAAATGATTTGCCGGTCATTAGTCTGGCTAGTGATGGTGGAAGTTTCACAGAAATTCAGCCACCAGCTCATGCTGCATTTCCTCTAGAAGGCCTTGACATTATACAACATCAGCATCATCTTCCTTCCCAAACAGAGCAGTCCTCTGCTGGATCGATAGCTCCTTTGGAGGTTGAGTCTCCTTCTGAGTAACAAGATAGAAATGCTAACATCAAGACCCTCCCCAGGATCCTACCACTGGTGTCGCTGGATCTGATGGCAAAGAGCCAGTTCTGGTAAGATCTGCAGTAATCTTCTAGAAGTCATTTGATCTTTACTGTTTCAGCAAACTCTAAGAATTGTTTCTAATTAATTATTAAGCTCAAAACCCATATTTGTTCATTTTCTATAATTTTCTTAAGTCTAGGCTACAAAAAATTTTAGTTATACCAGAAAATTAAACTACAAAAATTCGTCTAGAGTAATGCTTGGTAAAACTTTGTAATCTTCAGCAAACTTTGAGAAATCTGAGTCTGATTTCCCCAATGGCAGGAATCCTTAAGACTTGGTACTCATAAGTCAATTTTGCATCTATGACTGACAATCCTAGTTAATTTGTTCAAATAGTGTCAAAAGATCATGATAATCTTCTGTTGTCATCACTCTCATACTACTTGCATATTATTTCCAGTGATGTCCGTAAGGGGATAAGTTTCTGTAACAAGGTGGGAACTCCAGTTTTGGGTATGGTTGAGAACATGAGTGGCATCCAGCAGTTGCTTTCAGATTTTAAGTTTGTGAAAATTGTAGAAGATGGTAGTGAGGAGGACATCACACAGTCAACTCTTAGCTACATCAAGGAAAAAGCACCAGAGTTACTTTCTCTCTTTGCGTGCACTGAAGTTTTTTTGATAGCAGCAGTAGTGGTGCTGCTGAAATGTGCATAAAAGGGCATGTACCTTTTCTGGGAAAGATCCCATTGGATCCATTACTTTGTAAGGCTGCTGAAAGTGGTCGGTCCTGTTTTGCTGACCAAAAATATGGTCCTGCTGCTCCTGCGCTCCACAAGATCATAGAGAAATTAATTCCTTGGCTTCGATCCTAGGGGTCTGAGTAATTTCTCTCTCAGTTGATTGTTGATATTTTAGTTCTAATATGTATATTTCTTTTGAAAGATCTATTGTCACGTTTTCCCATCTGTGTTATTACATCATACAAATTCTATTATTTCTATTTTTTTTCCTATTTCACTTGGATTTGTAATGTTTCTATATAATTTTGTATTTAACACTTACAACCCCAGCACATAGGAGCAACCATCATGTTTTCCTCACTGCTTCTCCGCAAGCACCTACTTTATCATTTTAGCATTATGTTATACCAATTGAGCATACGTATAGTCTCACCATTTCCCATTGTTATTAGTGAATTGCATACCCTTGTTTGCTGCCATGAAACAGTCTCCCACCTCACTTGTCATCTAATCATCTATCACTCCATCATTTCTGCAGAATGTGTTCAAAGTGTATTTTAATTATACCTGTTATTTCAGCATCCTTCAATCTCATTTGCCATAAACACCTAGAACACTTCTACCACAAATCATTTCATCCATTCAGCAGTGGCACCACTCTAACTGCCCTGTCTCCCTGCACATGTCACAACATTTGCATATTTTTACTATTATCACACCACAACATCTATACACATGTTTCCACTAGTTGCTGCACCTCCTTCTACTTACCAGCCACACACTTGCCCCATTTCCTGCAAATACAACTGTACCAGCACTCTCTCTCTCTCCCTCTCTCTCTCTCTCTCTATATATATATATATATGTGCATTGCCTACATAGATATATATCAGCTCTTAATACAACATCCGTCTATTATATATTCAATATCCTGTGTTAACTCTGTTTTGCAGGAAGATAGAAGAAGCTTGAATTTCTCTCTTGGACTAGAAATTTCTGATATTTGCAATTCAAAGTTGTAATAAATTAGGTATAAATGAGAAATTTACATTTACAGCTTTTAGGTAGAATGAATGAGCATTGTAAATGTTATAAATGGCTTGTTTTTCACGCTTTTTTTTGCCTTTATTTTCCAAAACCTCACAATGGTGAAACACGAATGACACGTACACCATTTTATAAAAGGTAATTAATCCTAAGTTGATGATTTACATCAATGTCCATAGTCAGGATGTAAACAAAACTTAGGATTTTTATCTTTTACAAAATAACACTGGATCATTTTCCAAAATTCATCATGTTTTCTTTAAATATTTCTCTCTTTTATCAGAGTTTAGTCTAAAATTGACTCAATACATATATCAATGGCCATAGTCAGGATATATTGAGAGCTAATTTCATTCTAAACTCTATAAAAGCACCAAAATATGTTTTATTCTTCACCTGAATTTAAATATAGATTATTTTATAATGCATTCAATGACCATAGTCAAGGATGTATTATATTTTCAATCTTATTTTAATTCATTTAAAGAATGAGATATGCTTTTCAAAATTCAATTTCAAATTCTTTAAATTCATTCATCATTTAGGATAGAATTGCATCAATATTTTCAAAATTTCTTTTCAAAAAGTGATTTTGAGTATCTTTCTTCATTTCTCAAATCAATTCTATTCTATAGATTCAAATTCAATTTTATCTCATTTTCAAGATTAAAAATTCGATTTCAAAGTCAAATTTGACTTTGAAATTTCAAATTCATTTCAAAACTTCAAAAATTCCAATATAAATCAAACTTCAAAGTTCAAATCAACTTTGAAATTCCAAATTCATTTTCAAAATTCAAAATCAAATCAATATCTCAAATCCAATTTCAAAGTTTAATTTAACTTTGAAATTCTTGATTCATTTTTCTAAATTCCAAATTCAAGCTTCAATTCAAAGTCCAATTTGACTTTGAATTTCATTTGTATACTCAAAATTCAATTCTCTAAACAAATTCCAAATTCATTGTCAAGATTCAAAATTCAAATTCAAATTCAATTTAATATCTCAAAATTCCAAGTTCAAAGTTCAATTTAACTTTGAGACCTCTAATTCATCTTCTGATTTCAAATTCAAAATCAAGTTGATTTTCTTATTTTCGAAATCCAAATTTTGAGATCGATTCTGAATCTCAAAATTCAAGTCCTTTTCTAAGTTTTAAATTCAATCTGGGTTTTCAAAAAACCCAGATCCATCTTCAAAGTCCCATTTGGACTTTCAAAGTCCAAACCCAAAGTTAGAACCCAATTCCACTTTGGATCTCAGATTTCAAGTCCAATTCCATTTTAGGATCCAGAATTCAACTTCCACTTTGGATCTCAGACTTCAGATCCAATTCTATTTTAGGATCCAGAATTCAACTCCGCTTTGCATCTCAGACTTCAGATCCAATTCCATTTTAGGATCCAGAACACAATTCTACTTTGGATCTCAGACTTCAGATCCAACTCCATTTTTAGGATCTAGAATCCAATTCCATCTTGGATCTCAGACTTCAGATCCAAATTCCATTCCAAATTTTGGATCTAATTCCATCATTGGATCTCGGATCTCCAATCCAATTCCACTTTTAAATCCCATCTGGACTTCTTAAATCTATTTCTATTTTTAAATTTCATTTGGATTGCTCAAGCCCAAATTCCATTCTGATTTCCAACCTTAAATCCAGAATTCAATTCCACTTCAAATGTTCATTTCCTCTCCCAAATCCAAGTTTAAAATTCAAATTAAAAGTCCATTTCTGACTTTAAAGCTTCATTTCCTTTTCACTCATCTTCCAATCATTCTTTTCAAATTCAATGACTTATTTTCCCAACTTTGTTTATTTTCAAAGACTTAGAACTTCAAATGTCTCTCCTGATCTATCTCAAGTTCTAAGTTAGATTGAATCATTTCTTCACTCTATTATCAAATTCATCTCAGAAACACTTGGAGATTTCAAAAATCATTTTTCAAAAAGAGCATACATCCTTGCATTGCACAAACATGATTCTTTGTGCATTTCTCTAGATTTAGGATAAACTCTTAGATATTATTTAGGCAAAGCAAAAAGGCATAAATTTGATCATTGGTTCGATTACCCCTAGTAAAGGCGCCAGGAACGGTCGAACCTCGTACCGACGAGCGAATCTCGTCTCTCCAATTTTCCCGCAATGTTTTCAAAACGGAGGTGAGTTATTTTCTCAAATATTTCCAAATCAAGGTCAAGTGAGACCCCGCAAAAGAGTTCCCCTCTTTCTTCTCTTCTCTTCTCTCTTCTTTTTCTTTCCTTTTATTTTTCTCTCTTAAAAAAGGAGAAAAATAGAGGTTAGAAAGGAAAAAAAGAAGGAAGAGAGAGAAACCTCAAGAGAGGAAAAATTTTGCGATGATCACAAAGGGTCAAACCTGAGCCTCGTTTCTACACGAGGTATTTTTTGTCCCATCCAGGTTAAGGGCAAAACTTGAGCTTCATTTCTTTGAAGTAAATCTTTCTTTCTTCTTCATTCTTCATTTCATATCTACCATTCTCATCAGGTCTAATTTCATCATGCCCAGTCAAATCCTTCTAACTGGGGCATTTTTTTTATATAGCCCAAATTTGGTGTGTTTTTCTTTGCCACTAAGCTCAGCCCTAAACCGGCTTAGTAACAAAGAATTGCATCTGTAAAAACCCCAAATTTTCCTCATCCATGCTCAGACAACCCTCTTCGTGCATATGCCAACCCTGATAGGTCAGTATAGGAGTCCAACCCCGAGTCTATTTTAGAAAATCACCATTTTACCTATTTGCATTAGGAAAATTACCATTTTATCCCTAGGTCATCCTAGACCCTTGTCAGTCGGAGCCAATCAATCTCATTTGCAAGCTCAGAATAGTTAGAATATCAGTCATTTCAAGTTCATCTGAGCTCACAATGAAGAAACCATTTCCATTTTTTACCATTCTTGCCAAAATAGGATCATTTCTTTTGAAATAAGCTCATTTCACACTCAAATCCAAGCCAATTGTCTCTAAGTTAGTCATTCCTAGTCTGTCATATTCCCTTGAGTCTAGCTTGAGCTCACCAGGAGTTCAAGTGCTTCAGTTTCAGTTCAAAATTATTTTCAAGTGTCCAAGAGTCCATTTTAGCCCATTTCAACTCTTTCAGTTGAAATTGAGCTAATAAAGTCAGTTGAGCTAGTGTTTGAGTTTCAGTTTTAGTTCATGTCTGTATTACTAATCTTTGTTTCAGCTCAAACCCAACTTGTGTCTGTAATTCACTTCACTCCAGTAACCATTTCTCTCCATTTCTTTAAAAATGACAGCTTTTCTTGATAATTCAGTTTGGGAGTTCAGTTGAGTCAGTATCTTGTCAGTCCATTTGAGTTCTGAAACCCTAAAACCCAACTCAATCCAGTTCATTTAAGTTCAATCCAGCTCACACCGCAATTTTCAGTGCCACACTGGCCCGGTAGAGCCCGAAAACCATTTCTCGAACTATTTTGCATTTTTATGAAAATTATCACTTTTTGAACTGGTACAACTGTCAATCGGGGTCTATTATCCAAAATTTTTTCATTCAGGGTTAGCATTTTGCATAGTATTTCATATCATTTCTCATCATTTTTCATCATTTCATAACATTTCATCACATTTTATTTCATTTTCGAGATCCAGAACTCCAGTTTTGAAAATCTCAATTCGGATTCGAGTTTTAAAGTTTTCAAAAATCAAATTTAAACCCTAGGTTTCTAAAATTGACATTTTTACCCCCAAAATTCTAAATTTGGAAATATTTTCTCAAGAAAACAATCTGGATTCTTTTCAAACTTGGTTTTTTAAATTCTAAACTGGATTTCCTTCGCAACGGGTATAGAACTTCAAATTCTGAGCTCATTTCAAAAAAATCCAAAAATAGCTCATTTCATCCAAAAATTTTTGAGAGACCATTTTACCCTTTGGCCTTCAAAATGAATTTCAAAATTGAAAGTGGGATCCACTCTAAGTGAAGTCACACTAAAATCTTTTCGCGTTTTAAAATTTCCTATTTAAAAAATTATGTGGACATGCCTACTGCAATTCTGTTATCATCACAAAATTTTACTTTTGCAAGTCAAACTGACCTTTGAAAAAGATTTTGAAAATAACTCGCCTCCATTTTTAAAATGCGGGATAATTCCGAGGAATGAGACTCGCCTGTCGGTACGAGGTTCAACCGTTCTTGGCGCCTTTACCAGGGGTAATTGAACCAAGGATCAAAAGTGTGCTTAGCTTTGCTCAACTTGTCTAAATCGTGTTCTATTTCCTAAATGCACAAAGAATCAGACATGTGTTATGAATTTTCTGAAAATGCAGATTGAAAACATAATGTTTGCTTTGAATATTTGAAATACTTAAAGAATTCTTGGAGAATATGTGTAAACACCCCAAATTTTTACCCTCATCCAGTGTTTAAATATTTCATGTGTCATTGCATACATTCGGCATACCATTTCATTGCATTGCATAGTATTGCATGTCATTGCATCTCATTTTCGAGATCCAGCACTCCTGTTTTCAAAATATTTAATCCAGATTTGGGTTTTAAAACTTTTCTTTCAAAATCAATTTTAAAACCTGGGTTTTTAATCAACATTATGTCATTTGCCAACCCCCAGGACCTTGTATTTTGAAGTGTTTTCTCAGAAAAACAATCTGGATTTGTTTTAAACTCACTTTTCAACTAATTTCAATTCTTAGATGAGACCCATTTAGATGATGTCGCTTTTGGATTCCTTTATTTATCAAAAATCTCAAAAAATCTTACAGTCCTAATTGGATCAGGACTCTTTTTTTTAAGAGTCCTAGTCGGATCAAAACTCTACTTTTTACTACCTTTGCTACATGTTTTGGAGAAAACCTTTCAAAATCTATCGTTTTGGCCAAAATCCCAGAGTCCTAGTTGGATTAGGACTCTTTTTCAAAAATCTCAGTCGGATTAGGACTCTTCTTCAGAGCTCCAGTCGGACTAGGACTCTGTCTTTTGTCACTATTTTTACCTGTTTTTAACCAAATTATTCAAAATAAGTCAAAAACTCAGAGTTTTAGTCAAAACAGGACTCTGTTCAGAGAGTCCTAGTTAGATCAAGACTCTGATCCTGATTTCAATTTTGAGAGAATCGTTCAAAAATCTTTCCATCTACCAAAACTATTATACTTTTATCAAAGAATTTTAAAATTCTGAGGTTTTATCCCAGAGTCCTGATCAAATCAAGACTCTACCCCAGAGTCCTGATCGAATCAGGACTCTATCCAAAGTTCATTTTCTCACTTCATTTTCACTGGTTTTCAAAAGCTTTGCTTAAAATTCATCATTTTCTTACCAGAAAAACCAAAATTCTTAGAGTTCTGATTGAATCAGGACTCTTTCACAGAGTCCTAATTAGATCAAGACTCTGAACCAAAATTTTAATTTTATACTGTTTTCACTTGTTTTTCAAAATCCGCTCATTTGTTTTCTCAGAAAATCCAAAAATTGAAGAGTCCTAGTTCAATTAGGACTCTATCCTCAAAGTCTTAGTTGAATCAGAACTCTGTTTTATTTCAATATTTGTTATTGCTTTCACTGTTTTCACAAGTTTTTTCAACTGTTTTTCAGAAAATACCAAAAAAATCTAGAGTTTCAGTCCGATCAGGACTCTATCCTAGAGTCCTAATCCAGTCAGGATTCTGTTCTAGAGTCTGTTTTTACTTCTATTTTCATTTATTTTCATTTGTTTTTAAAAAATTAGGTCCTTTTGTAGAGTCCTATTAATTTAGGACTCTATTTCAGAGTTCTGATTGAGTTAGGAGTCTAACCCTGACTGTATTTTCTGACTTGTTTCACCATTTTTGATGAAATCTTTTCAAAAACTCCTTCATTTGGCTTTTAAAAACCAAAATCACGGAGTCCTAAAAATCCAGGACTCTAACACGGAGTTCCAGTTCGCTTGAGACTCCACTTTCAAAACTTTGAATTTCAACTATTGATTTTAACCCCTTTTCAAAGCCATTTTCAGTATTTATTTCAAATTTTCAAAACTCTGATGTGGGGTCCACTCAGTTGGCACCATATCCAGAGGAGTTCTGACCCAGTTGGAACTCTACGTCATTTCAAAACTTTTGATTTCAAGTTTACTTTTGAAAATCTTTTGAAAATTCTCTCAATTTCAAGCTTTAAAATCGTTTTTGAAAATTCAAGTGGGGCCCACTCAAGGTGGCGCCACATTTGTAAAAGTCAGGGTTAGACTAGGATTAGTCAATGTCCTACCTAGGTTAGATGTCTAGGTGAGTCAAAATTTAATTTTAAAAACCCCCATCTTCACTCTAGTTACTAACTTTGATTTTAAAGTTTTAAAAAGTTTGGTTTTTGAAAAACCCAAATGGCGCCACATTTGGGGGTTTTAGGTCAATTAGAGGTCTAATTAGGAGTCTTAGGTTAGTTAAGGGCTTAATTAGGAAGGTCAAGAGTCAAATTTAATTACGAAAAATTGCTCCCACTAATTGTATAAGATATGTTTTTAACAGGGACAAAATTGGAATTAATTAGCCTTTTTTTAACCTAATTTTTTTCTATTTAAAGAGGCTAGAGGGGAGGTCGTCCCCTAAGGCTTTATCAGTAGTTTCTTGGACCTTCTTTCTCCTCCCAACTGCTCCCTCCATTTCTGCACCATCCAAGGTAGGATTTCTTAGTATTTTTTGATAGTTTTTATTATTTTTTTATGATTTTTCAATAGATTTCACCATGGGAGTCTCCCTTTTCATGGTTTAAACCATGGAATCACCATCAAGAACCTCAAGTTCAATCCAAGAAGATGATCTAAACCTATTTCATGTTGTTTTCCAGGATTCTAATCTGTTAGAATCGATGAAAGGTATGTTTTCTACGTTCTTAACCAAAGAAACGTGAGATTTACTCGTTAAGTGGGTTAAATCCATGATTTCAAAGGTGAAAGCAATTCCAGCCATGGATTCCCTGTGTTTTATTTATTTATTTACTTATTCATGTTATTACACGTTTCCCAGCATAGAGATTAATTTTATTTTACTGTTTAAGTATTTTTTTTATTTTTTTCATTGATTAATGCATGATTTATTGGGTTTTATTAAATTTCTGTGTGTTTTAAGCTTAGATCAGTAAAGAGCATGTTATTTCGTATTGAAGTACTCACTGTAAATTTCTGATTTTTTATATGTAACACATGGATATGTCAGTGAACTAATTTAAAAAAATCAGATGATTTGGGATTCGAGAACCCTGCTAAAAAAATAAAAAATTAAACCGTGATTTTCAATCATTTAGAATCATTGTTGAAATTCATAGGTAACTTGTGGTTGTGGTATTTTTCTCATCCGATATCCGATTTAAGATCCGTAAAATGCAGTAGATTTATGTTAATATGAACTATTTACTGTGAAATTTTGATAATTTTTAACATCCGTTTAGTATTTTTCCTTTGTCAGAGAATCAGATTTAAAATTTTAAACTCGTTAGGGTTTACCAAAACCGTAATCTGACTTGTGATGATCATAGATCTCAAACCATAGATCCGATTCATGATATGTAAAAAGGAAATTTCATTATTTTTCTGTCTATTATTCACTGCTAAAATTTCAAGAATTTTTGATGAGGTTTGATATTTGTTTATGTATTTTTAATCGGAAGTACCTATTTTAACCAATGTTAGATTCATTAAATTTTAGTCCAGATCGCCGGAAAAGTTTCTCCCTCATCAGAGATGCTTTTTTCGAACTTTAAAAAAGGAAATATCTGTTTTTCTGTCTAGTTTACCTCTGTAAAATTTCAGAAATTTTCATGGTGATTTGATCCTTGATTAGGGTCTAACATTGGAACTGGTCTGTGACCATGGGTAAAAATAGCTTATTTTAGGGTTTTAATGCAATTTTTGAGTTGAAATAATTATAAAAATATGCTTTTATAATTTCAATCTGATTTTAGGGTGATAATAAGTGCATGTGTCAATTTTTATTAAATTTGGAATTCATTTGATGCTTGAATGGATCAAATTGCAAAACAGGGTACCTGCAGGATCCTAAAACACTGCCAAAATCATGATATTTGTGATATTTCTTGATTTTTGTGTATAAGTTCATGTTTTTAGGGTTTATTTATGTTTAGAATCATATTAGGATGTTTCATGTTTGATTTTATGTTTATTTCAATCATAAATCTCAAGTTTTTACCAAAATCTATTTTAGAAAACCCTGATTTCAAGGCCATAGTCTTGCTATCAGGGGTAATTTGGTCATTTGACCTCAATTTCGAAATCTTAAACCCTAATTTTCATATTTTTAATCATGTCATATCATACTTAGTTCAATTCATCCTTATTTGGATTTTAAAAGTTGTATTTTAAAAAATATCTTTTTAAAAACCCTGGTTTCAAGGCCATAGTCTTACTATCAGGGGTATTTTGGTCATTTTGACCCCAATTTCAAATTTTCAAATCTTATTCCCATTATTTATTTAATTTTATTTCATATTTCATTGAGTTTATATCATGGAATCATGGATAAAGGCTTATATCTAGCAAAATCTAGCAATTTCCAGATAATGCTGGATAAATCTAGAAAAGCCAACATATCTTCACTAATTCATTTTTCTAGTTTTGCAGAGAAATTGAAGATTTTAATTTTCTATATTTAAATTCAATTAGTGATGTAAATTGTAATTAATTTTGGAATAAGAATTTTGATTCCTGCATAGAATAGGATGCATTGCATATAGTTTTAAATTTTGATATATAACTGCTATGAATGCATTATTCATGCACATATTACAAATTCACCATGGTCTACACGAATGGCACGTGAACTAGCTCCTATAGAGTTGACAAACTTGGTGGAATTTGTATTTATGGCCATAGTCAGAATACGAATAAGAGCCAAATTTGTGATCTTCGTATTAGCCACATTCAGCCTACACTCTTAGGCTAACTTCAAAATGCACTGCATTTCTCAAAAATACAAAAAGGATTTTATCAATTCCTCAAAATAAAGACTTTCAAATCTATATTCATTCACTTTATTCATTTACAAATTCCAATTTCAATTCAGAGAAATCGATTTTCTCAAAATTTTCTAAGTCTTACTCAGAAATCGATTTTCTCAAAACTCTGAGTTTTCCAATGATATTTCAAGCATTTCCCAAGTTCAAAATCCTGATTTTTCAAGGTATATTTCAAAGTTTGAATTCAGACAAATCAAGTTTTTTTCCAAAGTTATTTCATATTTCTCAGAATCAATTTTCATAAAACCCTTACATTTCTTCAAAAATCGATTTTCATTTTCCTCAGAAATATTCTTTCACCATGATCCATGATTTTCCAAGTGACATATTTTCCAAGTATTTCAAATATTCAAAGCAAACATCATGTTTTCAAATCTGCATTTTTCAGAAAATTCATAGCACATGCCTGATTTTTTGTGCATTTAGGAAATATAACTCGATTTAGACAAGTTGAGCAAAGCTAAGCACACAATTGATCCTTGGTTCGATTACCTCTGGTAAAGGCGCCAGGAACGGTTGAACGTCGTACTGACAGGCGAGTCCCATTCTTCAGAATTATCCTGCATTTTAAAACGGAGGCGAGTTATTTTCAAAATCTTTTTCAAAGGTCAGTTTGACTTGCAAAAGTAAAATTTTGTGATGATAACAGGTTTGGCGACCGTGATGGGACCTGTCTTCGCCTAATCAATTGTGTGCTTAACTTAGTTCAAATTGTCAAAATCGTGTTCCATGAAATGTCAGCTTTTATTTTATGATATCATGTGAACCTAGGAGCCTAGACTTGAACTCAGTTGACATGGATTGCATGTAGACTAGGCATGGTTTGGTAGGACCATATTGAGGAGAATTACTCATGCTCACATAGACTTAGGTCTAATACAACACTCCTCAATCTAGGAATTGTACGAAAACAATGTTTGCTTCTTCAAATATTCCAAAATTCTATCTCTTAAGGACTTAGAGCCATCTGTTTGCTTGCATGTGATCATGTTTTCAAAAACCACCTGTTATCGTCGCGAAATTTTTCCCGTCTTCCCCTTCCTTGCGGAAGAGAGAGAGGGAAATGCTTTCACGATTCAAACTTGACCGGATTTTAGAAATTGTTTTGAAATACTCGCCTCCGTTTTTTAAAATTGCGGGAAAATCCATGGGATGGGGCTCGACCTGTCGGTACGAGGTTCGACCGTTCCTGCCGCCTTTAACAGGGGTAATCGAACCAAGGACCAAAATTGTGCTTGACTTAGTTAAATCATCAAAATTGTGTTTTATCCTAAATGCACAGAGAATTCAGGCATGTGCTATGAGATTTTGGAAAATGGAAGTAGGAAAAACATGATGTATGCTTGGAAAATATTTTGAAGCTGGAAATAGTTCTAAGGCAAATGATGGAAATCAATTTCTCAAGAAAACTCATGTAAAAGAGGTTTTGAAATCACGAGAAAGTTCATAAAGATGTGGGAAAATCATGAATGGATGAAAATCCTAAGAAAATGGAAAGAATTCTTGAGAAAAAGGTGAACATTTGAAAGGGGAAACACTTCTCAAGAAAACTTGGACTTTGAGAATTTTCTTAGGAGAATGATGGAAATCCTAAGAAAACGGAAAGAATTCTTGAGAAAAAGGTAAACATTTGAAGGAAAAATGCTTGTCAGGAAAGCTTCAAGTTTTGAAAGCTTTCTTTGGAAAATGATTGAAATTTATTGGAAAATTCTTTGGAGAAGAAAAACTGAACTTGGGAAATTGAAATCCTGGGAATCTTGGCCTTGAAACACTTGGAAATCGATTTTGATCTTTGAGGAAGATTGGGAAACTCTTTTTGAAAATCTCAAGAAAATAACATTTCCAAGGAAAAACGAAGGAAACTTGGATTTTGGAAATCCAACTTAGAAGTTTCTTGAGAGACTAGTTTCCATGGAAAACTGTGAACACTTGACTTGGGAAAACCGATTTTTGGAAAATCTTCAGAGTTTCTTGAGAAATCGATTTCTTGAGAATGAAATTTTCTTAAGAAAATCATGAGAAAACCAATGATTTCATGATGCAAATGATATGAGTGAATGAATGCACTTTGAAATATTTTCTAAGAAATTTGTTGGAAAAATGTGTATTAAGTCAAAATAAATCTTTCACATATTCTGACTGTGGCCATGAATATGTTCAGAGTTTAATTGATTTAATGCACAATACTTTGAAAATATTAGAAATATGATGTGTATTTTAAGATAGCCTAAGAGTGTAGGCTCAATGTGACTAGTAGAAAGATGATGGATCTGGGTCTCGTCTATATTCCGACTAGGGCCGTAAATATGGACTCCACCGAATTCATCAACTCCCTAAGAGTTGGTGCACGTGCCATTCGTGTACATCCATAGTGCTTTTGAAATAAAATGCATGAATCATATAAACATGATATTGCATAAATTCAAACTATATGATATGCATCCTAGTCTAAGCAGAAAATTAAATCTCTTATTCCAAAATTTATATTATTACATCACTAAATAAATGAAATAAAAGAAATTGCAGACTCTAGCTCCTTCTTTTGAATGTCTCTGCCAAACTTGAAATAAGGTTAGCTCAAATATGTGGGTTTTTCCAAGATTTTCCAATAATATTGTGAAATTTTTGGACTTAATTGGATATAAACCTTATTTTTATGCTTCCTTGATATTTGAAATGATGTAAATGCAGGAAACTTAGTAGAAAATAGTTTAAAATTCGAATTGGTGGTCAAAATGACCAAAATACCCCTAATATTAAAGTTATACCTTTAAAATCAGGGTTTTTGAAGGAAATTTTGGTAAAAATTGAGATTTTGAAATTTGAATTGAAACAAATGATGGTGAAATGCAGTAAGAGGCATGATGACATGCTGCTTAACACATTAAAACTGTAAAATCAGAATTTGACATTTTGCAATTTCTGATATTTAACAGAGCTTCTCACGACACCTACAGGGACAACTTTCATGTTCATGACTTCGGCATTTGATCAACAGAAACACAGATAAAAATATAACTCTTTGTTCCTAAATCGACAGAACAGACAAATGTGACCAAACAGGTGACTGATAAGAAAAATCCGAAGCAGATATCAAAACTGTTCTAAAAATTACAGGCTTTCAGATGCAAATAGAGGACATCCTGAACATGACATTCACTTTTTACTGATTCGGATTTGGAGCAACACCCAAAGAGAACCGATAGCCCTAAGTCGATCCAAAGTCTTAGAGGCCCAAATCAGGCTCTGACACGTGTCCCGAACTCTCGGATTTTTGTCAGACATTAAAAAAAATCATAAAAATCTGAGAAAATCAGGTTAAAATGAGACATCCCCCCGAGTTCAGAACATCTTTTGGATTGAAAATCGGATCTCCCATGAAGGAGATCTCGATTTTACAAGTCAGAAAAGACATTTTAAAATACATCCCGGGTAATAAAACCCGACTCACCTTTTTGAATGTTTACCGCAGTAAACAAATTCAAATCTCTCCGAATTTTTGGCACATTTCTAGGGACACCTAAGGGCGCATTCCATGATTTTTTTAGAATTTTTAATGAAAAATAAATGCATGAAATGATGTGTGGACTGACTGACAAAAACAAAGAGCTACTGAAATTGAGCAGAATTGAAATAAATGCTTAATTAAACCTAATTAACCTAAGAAACATGCTAAATTAACGAAATAAAATATAAATTAAATTTAACAAAATGCATGAATTCTAGAAATCATCAAGGAAGCATAATTATGTATTTTTATATATGTCGTTTTATGAGAATAGCTCAATCCATCCTTCGAATGAGCTCTTTCTTCAAACGACAACACGAATCAAACCAAAGGCATTATCATGGTGAAATCAATAGGAATGGAGGCTTACCTTGTGTTCTCCAGCGGTTTTGGAACTCCCGAAAAGAGCGGCTACCTTGATAAGGGGTTCCAGAGGGGCGTGAATCCAAAGGACACCAAGAAAGAAAAAGATGGAAATATGAAGTTCAATTCTCAAACAGGGCTCTCCCTGAGCTGGGCATGGGCTAGGGTATTTGTAGAAATTTTAAAGATTTTAAAGATTTTCAAAATTCAAACACAGTGAATCTGGACGTTCCATGTAGCGCCATCTCAGGGCATGCCATTTTAATTTTTTGAGAAAATAAAAATGAGAATTTTGTGAGTGAGACACCTCAGCAGGGGAATTTGGAATTTTTCAAAAAACTTGCTTGATTTTCTCTGCAAGAGTCTCCCAAATGGCGCCACCTCAGAGGATGTCCTCTTGGAGTTTGAAATTCAAAGCTTGGTTTTCCTAGAAGAAGGAGAGAATGCCATGTGGCGCCACCTCAGGGTGGCTCCACACTGCCATGTGTCAGAAGGTAGGAGCAGAGAAAGCAGAAGATGCCACCTTAGAGGGGTTTGAATTCTACTTTTTCTGATGAAATGAGAGATTGACATGTGGCGCCACCTCAGGGTGGCTCCTACAGTGACATGTGGCAAGAGGGAGGAAAATGAGGGAGAGGGACACGTGGCACCATCTCCAAAAATGAATTTAGGGAGGAGACTTCAGGATTTGCGCCACCTCAGCCTGGAGTTTGAATATTTGAATTGTTGCTTTTTCTGAAGAAAGCCAAGAGTGACACGTGTCCTCTACTTTTTCTGAAGGAAGCTAGACATGACATATGTCATCTACTTTTCTGAGAAATGGTAGGGGGAAGACATGTGTCATCCTGCTTTTTCTGAAAGAAGCAGAGATTGACACGTGGCATTTGCTTTTTTTTTGAGGAAATGAGAGATTGACATGTGTCCTCTGCAAGAGACACACTTCAAATGGCGCCACCTCAGAGGAGACAAGCCTTACTTTTTCTGGACAGGAAAACACATGACACTTGGCATCTCAGGGTGATCTATGGAATGACACATGGCGCAGGGTGAAGATGGTGGACACTGACACATGGCATGGAATGAAGAGGGTGTCTAATGACATGTGGCGGCTTCTTAAGGTAGCCCCACACTGACACTTGGCAAATAAATGGGAGGAGAGAGAAAAGACAAGTGGCGCCAATCCAGGGGACAAGGCTCCTATATTTTTGGGTTTTTCAAAATTCAGGTTTTTCAAAAGAAAAGTCTATGTGACACCACCTCAGTGTGGGTCCCACATTGCTTCTTTATTGAAATAAGGACAAGACAGTAAAACCTCTTTTTGGAATTTTCATAAAATCTGGACTAATTGGCAAAATAGAAATTTTGAAAAGAGTTGGCCCCTGTAGGGCAATTTTGTAAAAGGAAGATATTTGAAATTGTCAAAAGGGAAAAATCTGAGCTGAAGTGGCTGAAATCCATATTGAAAACTATCCAGATCATTTTCCTGAGAAAATATTTTGAAATTCAGAGTCCTGGGGGTAAAATGGGAAGAATTGATAATTTTGAAGACTCAGGGTTTAAAATCGATTTTGAAAAGAGTTGAAATTCTAATCTGGATTGAAAATTTTGAAATCAAGAGTTCTGGATCTCGAAATGACATGTTGTGCAGTGCAGTGACATGAGATGCTCATGCAATGATATGCAATGCCATGTCTTATGCAATATAATCTTGAACCAAGACTTGGAGATTCCTGTTTTCTGTCAGGAATAAAATTTTGAACATCTGAGCTAAAAATAGAGAAATTTTGAGAGTTGCAGATGAAATTTAGACTTTTGCAAGGTTCGGGCTCAGAAAATGACCATTTTGCCCTCCGGCGATTTCAGAGGTTGAATGATGATGTTTGGTGAAGATGTCGGGGAGGTGAGTGAAAATTTGGGGTGTTTACAGATGCCCCTCTTTGCTACTAAGCCGGCTCATGGCCAAGCTTAGTGGCAAAGAAAAACACACCAAATTTGGGCTATATATAAAAAAAATGCCCCAGTTAGAAAGATCTAACTGAGTATGAAGAAATTAGCCCGGTGATCATGGTAGATATGAAATGGAGAATGGAGAGAAAAGACTCACTCTATGAGAGTGAATTTCAGGTTTTATGCCCTTAACCTGGATGGGACAGAAATACCTCGCTTGGAACGAAGCTCAGGTTTGACCCTTAACCTGATCGGGCGGAAAATGGAATACCTCATTGAATGAGGCTCAGGTTTGTACCCTTATCCTGATCGGGCGGAAAATGGAATACCTCATTGAATGTGGCTCAGGTTTGTACCCTTATCCTGATCGGGCGAAAATAGAATACCTCTTTGAATGAGAATAAGGTTTGTACCCTTATCCTGATCGGGCGGAAAATGGAATACCTCATCAAAGAAGGCTCAGGTTTGTACCCTTATCCTGATCAAGCGGAAAATGGAATACCTCTTTGAATGAGGCTCAGGTTTGTACCCTTACCCTGATCGGGTGGAAAATGGAATATTTGGAAGGTGAATAAGACAACTTTTCTTGAAGAGAAACGAGGCGATTCTTTCGACAACGCGAAAGATGACAAAGGTAATCCAAAGGAATAAGGCGATTCTTTCGACAACGCGAAAGATGACGAAGGCAAACTCTTTCAGAGAAGAGTAAGGCTACTCTTTTGACAACACAAAAGATGAAAAAGGCAAATTTTCCAACGAAGAATAAGGTAATTCTTTCGGCAATGTGAAAGACAGACAAGACAAACTCTTTCAGAGAAGAGTAAGGCAACTCTTTTGACAACGCAAAAGATGAATAAGGCAATTTTTCCAACGAAGAATAAGGCAATTCTTTCGGCAATGCGAAAGACAGACAAGGCATACTCTTTCAGAGAAGAGTAAGGCAACTCTTTTGACAACGCAAAAGATGAATAAGGCAATTTTTCCAACGAAGAATAAGGCAACTCTTTCGGCAATGCGAAAGATAGACAAGGCAAACTCTTTCAGAGAAGAGTAAGGCAACTCTTTTGACAACGCAAAAGATGAATAAGGCAATTTTTTCAACGAAGAATAAGGCAATTCTTTCGGCAATGCGAAAGACAGACAAGGCAAACTCTTTCAGAGAAGAGTAAGGCTACTCTATTGACAACACAAAAGATGAATAAGGCAAATTTTCCAACAAAGAATAAGGTAATTCTTTCAGCAATATGAAAGACAGACAAGGCAAACTCTTTCAGAGAAGAGTAAGGCAACTTTTTGACAACGCAAAATATGAATAAGGCAATTTTTCCAACGAAGAATAAGGCAATTCTTTCGGCAATGCGAAAGACAGACAAGGCAAACTCTTTCAGAGAAGAGTAAGGGAACCCTTTTGACAACGCAAAAGATGAATAAGGCAATTTTTCCAACAACGAATAAGGCAATTCTTTCGGCAATGCGAAAGATAGACAAGGCAAACTCTTTCAGAGAAGAGTAAGGCAACTCTTTTGACAACGCAAAAGATGAATAAGGCAATTTTTCCAACGAAGAATAAGGCAATTCTTTCGGCAATGCGAAAGACAGACAAGGCAAACTCTTTCAGAGAAGAGTAAGGCAACTCTTTTGACAATGCAAAAGATGAATAAAGCAATTTTTCCATTGAAGAATAAGGCAATTCTTTTGGCAATGCGAAATATAGACAAGGCAAACTCTTTCAGAGAAGAGTAAGGCAACTCTTTTGACAACGCAAAAGATGAATAAGGAAATTTTTCCAACGAAAAATAAGGCAATTCTTTCGGCAATGCGAAAGACAGACAAGGCAAACTCTTTCAGAGAAGAGTAAGGCTACTCTTTTGACAACACAAAAGATGAATAAGGCAAATTTTCCAACGAAGAATAAGGTAATTCTTTCAGCAATATGAAAGACAGACAAGGCAAACTCTTTCAGAGAAGAGTAAGGCAACTCTTTTGACAACGCAAAAGATGAATAAGGCAATTTTTCCAACAAAGAATAAGGCAATTCTTTCGGCAATGCGAAAGACAGACAAGGCAAACTCTTTCAGAGAAGAGTAAGGCAACTCTTTTGACAACGCAAAAGATGAATAAGGCAATTTTTCCAACGAAGAATAAGGCAATTCTTTCGGCAATGCGAAAGACAGACAAGGCAAACTCTTTCAGAGAAGAGTAAGGCAACTCTTTTTACAACGCAAAAGATGAATAAGGCAATTTTTCCAATGAAGAATAAGGCAATTCTTTCGGCAATGCGAAAGACAGACAAGGCAAACTCTTTCAGAGAAGAGTAAGGCAACTCTTTTGACAACGCAAAAGATGAATAAGGCAATTTTTCCAACAAAGAATAAGGCAATTCTTTCGGCAATGCGAAAGACAGACAAGGCAAACTCTTTCAGAGAAGAGTAAGACAACTCTTTTGACAACGCAAAAGATGAATAAGGCAATTTTTCCAATGAAGAATAAGGCAACTCTTTAGACAACGCGAAAGATGAACGCCGGCGATCCAAAGAAACAAGGCGATTTTTTTATAACGCAAAAGTTGATAAAGGTAATCCAAAGGAACAAGGCGATTCTTTCGACAACACGAAAGATGATAAAGGTAATCCAAAGGAACAAGGTGTTTCTTTCGACAACGCGAAAGATGATAAAGGTAATCCAAAGGAACGAGCCGATTCTTTCGACAACACGAAAGATGATAAGGCAATCCAAAGAAGTAAGGCGATTCTTTCGACAACGCGAAAGATGACAGAGGCAATCCAAAGGAATAAGGCGATTCTTTCGACAATGCAAAAGATGATAAAGGCGATCCAAAGGAATAAGGCGAGTCTTTCGACAACACGAAAGATGACAAAGGCGATCCAAAGGAGAAAGGCGATTCTTTCGACACCGCGAAAGACGACAAAGGTAATCCAAAGGAATATGGCGACTCTTTCGACAACACAAAAGATGATAAAAGGCAATCCAAAGGAATAAGGCGATTCTTTCGACAACGCGAAAGATGACAAAAGGCAATCCAAAGGAGTAAGGCGATTCTTTTGACAACGCGAAAGATGACAAAATGCAATCCAAAGGAATAAGGCGATTCTTTCGACAATGCGAAAGATGATAAAGGTAATCCAAAGGAACAAGGCAATTCTTTCGACAACACGAAAGATGACAAAATGCAATCCAAAGGAATAAGGCGATTCTTTCGACAATGTGAAAGATGACAAAATGCAATCCAAAGGAATAAGGCGATTCTTTCGACAATGCGAAAGATGATAAAGGTAATCCAAAGGAACAAGACAATTCTTTCGACAACACGAAAGATTACAAAAGGCAATCCAAAGGAGCAAGGCGATTCTTTCGACAACGCGAAAGATGATAAGGCGATCCAAAGGAATAAGGTGATTCTTTCGACAACGCGAAAGATGACAAAGGCTATCCTTTCGGAGAGAAGGCTAATCTTTCAACAACGTGAACGATGATAAAGGCTATCCTTTCGGAGATAAGGCTAATCTTTCAACAATGTGAAAGATGACAAAGGAAAATCTCTCGAAGGGGTCAAGATGCATCAATATGGACATCAAGCTCTCACTTAACGTCAGGATAGCTAGAAAATATTGTCAAAATGTTGAAAATTTTGTTGATTCAAAGTAATTGAAAATGATGCTCATTGTTGTGAAAATATTCCTCCTTTTCTACCTGAAGCATTACCTCCAAACGAGATCAAGATTTAGCATCCAAATTGCTTGCGATTGACCTTCTTCAAGGAGGTTATCAATTTCCTTGATATGAACAAGAAAGAGAATTTGATATTATGAAAGCAACTGATGAGAGAATATTGATAATAGAATTTTACAAATTTAAAAAAGATTCTTGATAGATTTGGCAGTTTGATATCCTGGAAGCTTCTCTCATGATAATCTTTCTGCACTCTTTTGGGCTTCGGGAGAGTTTATTACATCATCCTTTATTTTGGAGATGTCCTGACTTTTCTCTCCTTTCTTTTTCCTCTCTTGCTCTCTTTTGGGAAGGGTACGTTACAAACTCCTTCAACTTGGAGATGTTTTGATCCTTCTTGGACGATATTGACTCATGGGTTAGAGATCTTTGGATGATAGCTAAAATTAAATATCTTTTAGGGATTGTCGGGAGGTTCATCGTATCTGCCTTCATCTCGACAGTGCTTTGGACTTTCCCTGGAAGGATCCGTCACAAACTCCGGCATCTTGGAGATGTTTCAAATCTTCTTTGGCCTCGGGGGTTTATTCGCTTAATTCGCCTTCATCTTGACGACAAGTGAAAAATCCCTTTTGCGGATATTTAACTGCAGCTTAGGTGATTTGGAGGAGGCATGGCTTGGATAAATGCTCTCTTTTCTAGCACTCAGGATATTTTCACTGCCTCTTCTTTACGAGAATAGTCTTTAAAGATATGCCATTGACTGCGATCAATATCGATCATCTACGGCTTTTCAATAACATTGAATTTTCTTTTCTGGCCATATCGAGGACTTATCCTTCATACTTTTGGTCGGCCAATAGAAAGAATTTGAATTCTGAATCTCTTTTCTCAAAAGCTTTGCCCTTTTGAAAGTAATACTGAAGGTAAACTGAGGTAAAAATTTTGTGCAATAAAATTCTGAAATCAATAGGTAATTGATTGACAAATTGACAAAGTGTTCTTGAAATCCTTAGTAAAAGAGATTGCTTGACATCCGAGTTGACACATCCATGACGATGGTACTCAATTTTGAAGGTAAGTCCTGGCATAAGGCTGGATTTTGAAGGTAAGCCTAACTCAAAAGTTGGTTTTGAAAGACCATCCGAATCAGGACTCAGGTTTTACAGGGAAAGCTGGAAGATTCGAGTCAAAACTCGAGCCTTCGAAGGAAAGCTAGGAAGTTTGGTTTCTAAGGAGATAAAGTTCGGGTCAAAACCCAAATCTTAAAAGGAAAAACTAGGCCAATTCAGATTTTTGAGTCAAAACTCAAATGTTCAGAGGAAAGTTGGAAAATTTGAGTCGGGGCTTGAATCTCAAAGGAAAACTAGGAAGTACGGATTTTGAAGGAAAGAAGACTTGAGTTAAAATTCAAATCTTCGAAGGAAAGCAGGAAAGTTCGAGTCAGGGCTCGAATCTCAAAAAGGAACTAGAAAGTTTAGATTTTGAAGGAAAGAAACTTGAGTTAAAACTCAAATCTTCGAAGGAAAGCAGGAAAGTTCGAGTCAGGGCTCGAATCTCAAAGGAAAATCTTTAATTAGAAGATTGAATTTTTGAAAATTGATAGTGCAAGAGCTGGGATTGAAAGTTTTGAGAATGGCCAGTTCGCGGACTGGATTATTTGACTTGCAATGAAAAAGACCATCATATTTAGATGTATGTGGTCTGATTTTCAGGATTAACCCCTTATCCTGAACGAGGATATGAATAGAAATTGGAAAATCATGGAAAATGATTCAGGTTTATCCCTTAACCTGAAGGGGAAGAAAATGGATGCAGAATTAATGCAAAATGAAATGCAAATGCACATGAAATGTAAATGAATGCAAAATTAATGCAAATGGGTGCATATATATGCAAAATGAGAGATTGGTTTATCTTGCCTGCATACAGAATGTTTGAAAAAAAAATTTCAAAAGATGCCCCAGTGTAACTGGGAAGAGGGAATAAAATTTAAAGAAGGCTCTCTGCAGGACTCTGCAGGGCAAAGACAGGATCAAATTTTGAGGAAAATTTTTGGATTTTTGGAGGAAAATATTGAGGAAAATATGGTAGACCATTGGAAGAGTATCCCATTACTAGGGATTGAGTCGTCATAAGGATTATGACAATTGTGTTGTCATCCTTTTGCAAGGGAAATAAACAACAGAGAATGTGCCTTGTTACCTAGGCGAGGTCATCAACCATGAGAAAAATACCATTTTTTTGAAGGAAAGAGATATCTCTTGGGAAAATAATCCGCAAACGGATTTAGAATAAGGAGAAGGCAAGTGGTTAAACAATTTCCACCACAATAATCAAGGTATGCATGAGGAAAATAAGATGAAGGATTTTGCAAATAGACAAAAGAATTGAAAATCCAATGAGAGAAAACATATGATTTTGAAAAATTGCAGGCAGGATGAAAATGCAGCTGGAAATTCGAGATCCAGTAGAACGGGAGAATGGAAAAATCACCTAGAGTTTTGAAAGAAATTGGATACTTGAAAATCATCCAGGGTTTGAGAAAATAATGGAAAGGATGAGAATATGGGTATTTTAAAATATTTTGGGAAAATATGAAGGAAATAAAGGTAGCATACAAGCAATCACACCCTGCACAAACATTTATGCACATTCAGCACTCCCTAAAAGGCTGACTCTAGATGCATCATTTTGAAAACAGCTGTAGGACCCTAATCCTAACTCTAGGTTCAGATCATCTTTGTTCAATCCAGTTATGCCGATATACCCGAATCAAAATTCGAGGTACGTGGTATATAATTTCAACTCCGGTTCTAAGGTAAGGTTTTCCAACATCCTTGAGCGCCTACCGATATACTTCGGATTGTGGCCCGCGGTACGTGGTAGGGGGGTGTTAACCCAAATAATTGGCCCAATTGTGAGGCTCTGTCCCGAACTAGGGTTTTGGAAGAGAGCCCAGCAACGTGAAGACCGGGTAATGATAGGTAATGGAAATTTTGAAAAATGATCACATGCAATAGTCTATATGGAGGTAATGGAAATCCTAGAGAGATAGATTTTGAAAACTTTGAAGAAGCATACATTGTTTGCATTCAGATCCTAAATTGAGGAGCGTCGTGTTTAGACCTAAGTCTATGTGAGCATGAAAATATCTCCTCAATCTGGTCCTACCAAACTATGCCTAGTCTATATGGAGTCAATGTCAGCTAGGTCAGAATCTAGGCTCCTAGGTTCGCATGATATCAAAAGTAAAGGAGCTGACATTTTGTGAACATAATTTCGATAATTGAACTAAGTCAAGAACAATTTAGACCAGACAAGGACAGGTCCCATCACGGTCGCCAAACCTGTTATCGTCGCGAAATTTTTCCCGTCTTCCCCTTCCTTGCGGAAGAGAGAGAGGGAAACGCTTTCGCGATTCAAACTTGACCGGATTTTGGAAATTGTTTTGAAATACTCGCCTCCATTTTTTAAAATTGTGGGAAAATCCATGGGATGGGGTTCGACCTGTCGGTACGAGATTCGACCGTTCCTGCCGCCTTTAACAGGGGTAATCGAACCAAGGACCAAAATTGTGCTTGACTTAGTTAAATCATCAAAATCGTGTTCTATCCTAAATGCACAGAGAATTCAGGCATGTGCTATGAGATTTTGGAAAATGGAAATAGGAAAAACATGATGTATGCTTGGAAAATATTTTGAAGCTGGAAATAGTTCTAAGGCAAATGATGGAAATCAATTTCTCAAGAAAACTCATGTGAAAGAGGTTTTGAAATCATGAGAAAGTTCATAAAGATGTGGGAAAATCATGAATGGATGAAAATCCTGAGAAAATAAAAAGAATTCTTGAGAAAAAGGTGAACATTTGAAAGGGGAAACACTTCTCAGGAAAACTTGGACTTTGAGAATTTTCTTAAGAGAATGATGGAAATCCTGAGAAAATGGAAAGAATTCTTGAGAAAAAGTTTAACGTTTGAAGGAAAAATGCTTGTCAGGAAAAGCTTCAAGTTTTGAAAGCTTTCTTTGGAAAATGATTGAAATTTATTAAAAAATTCTTTGGAGAAGAAAAACTGAACTTGGGAAATTGAAATCCTGGGAATCTTGGCCTTGAAACACTTGGAAATCGATTTTGATCTTTGAGGAAGATTGAGAAACTCTTTTTGAAAATCTCAAGAAAATAACATTTCCAAGGAAAAACGAAGGAAACTTGGATTTTGGAAATCCAACTTAGAAGTTTCTTGAGAGACTAGTTTCCATCCTGATTATTTCTGCTTCCACTAAATGAAAATTTCTGCTAATCATGTGTTGTTGAGGTAAATGGGACGGCTAACATCAGAGACTCTGATGTGAAAACAGGAAATCTATTGAAATTTCCCAACATGTGTAATATTGCATATGAACTATACCCCTATGGAATTTTGCGGTTACTGATGTGCACCAGTAAATGTGTGCACAGTGATGTGCACATGCTACAAGTGAAGTGCAGTAGGTGTGTGTACATGCTGCAGAGTGTTGTGAAAGGGATGATGTTGGAGTATATGAAACGAGAGTGGAGATTACAGCAGTGCCTTGGCACTGCTGTGTAACTTAAGGGAACAAAATTAAATTAACCCCTGGGGATTAACCTTCTGTCAAAGCCATGCAGATAAACAAAATAGTTGTTTCAATCATTAGAACTGTAACACATAACTCCTAGCGTATCTCATTCTTGAGGCATGATTCAGCAGCAACACTAACCAGAGACCCAACAAAATTCGAGAATCCATGTTATGTCGATGGATTTTATTGGCACATGTGCATGGTGGATCGAGTCTATCATAAGGTCAGATTTGATCTTACCATGACAATGGGGAGATATGTTGGCTATAAATTGGATGTGAATACCATGTGGAATATCAGATTGATATTAGGCTAATGACACAAATGATATGACAATGAAAAAAAAAGAAAAAAAAGAAAGATCACCGAAAATGGACAGCCTATATCGAAGCCATTATATGATACTGTGTGACAATAAAACATGGTGTTGGTGAACCAATAAAACAACCACTTATGTTGCTGTGGACCCTAGATTTTCTTGGTTTTGACAATGCCAAGAGAAACTACAAGTAAAACTCTGAATGACAAAAAGTATGGTGGACCTCCTTGCGAAGGCTAGTGAACCAAGTATCTCTTTTTTTTTTTTAGCAACTCTTGATCGATTATGATAACAAAAGTATAGTTAATACAGGAATTCATATGGAACCAAATCAGACAAAATGTTTGAGAGGAGTAGGAGGATTTCAATTGCAGAAAACATGAGTACAAGGATGAAAAGATTAATGCTAAATCATGGTAGAGGACCGAGTACATGGTGAGAACAAACTGAGAAAAAGCAAAACAAAAGAAGAAAAAAAAATAAAAAAATAAAACGACTCTGACCAACAAGTAAAACAGGGACATAACTTTGAAGGGTAGGAAATTCTCAAGTTCCACCTTTCAATATCTCTGCTGAGTTTTTCTGCAATACTTAAGTAAAACAAGCACCAACTGTACCTTAAACATAAAAAAATGATTATGATCTAGAACAGGGGAAAAATACAAATTCTATTATCTATCCATCGGAAGAAAGAAAAAAAGTATCGAAAGAGAGATGAGAAAAATAATCACCTTATGTATTCACTCTTAGCTACTAATCCACACTATATTCGTAATCAAAGGCTCCCTAAGAAGGACCCAACATGTTAGATGAGGTACCAATCTATCTGAAAATCTGTCAAACTCGTCACCACCATCCAATCTGGCATTGGAAAGTGGAGGCCTGATGAAAGACCAAGACTAATATGCACTAAAGGGAACATATAACGCTAAAAAAAGAAAAAAGAAAAAAGAAAAAAGAAAAAAGAAAAAAGAAAAAAGAAAAAAGAAAAAAGAAAAAAGAAAAAAGAAAAAAGAAAAAAGAAAAAAGAAAAAAGAAAAAAGAAAAAAGAAAAAAGAAAAAAGAAAAAAGAAAAAAGAAAAAAGAAAAATTTGCACAACTGATGCAAATACATATATATCTAATGAGGATACGATAATCGCTAAAGAGGACACGCTGTGTAATATTTACAGTGGCAAGTGGTGTGTGGTTGGTAAATAAAAGAAGATGCAGGGCATCTGTGAGTGAGTGAGGTGATATATAACAAAAAGCTCAAATTAACATACTGTGGGGTATTTGTGTGATGAAATATACATGTGCAGAGGGTGCCAATATTAGATTCACCATATACCTGATGTAGGGTTTGAGTAACACCTATCTAATGATGCAGCAATGTACACGAACTAAAACAGAAGTATAATTGATATACACAAGCTAGTGTGTATAATATAGTTAACATGTGCACATTAATGTGGCTAGTGTGTACCAACCTGTTGCTAATACATGAGAGTTGCAGCAACCATAAGTTGCCACGAAAATTCAAAAAAAAAAAGAGGATGTCATGCCACAATGATCATGATAATATAAACGAATGACATACAACCACACTTGGATAATGCAGGGAATAACTAAAAGCATGCTGAGACATATAAGACTTTCAATAAGCAGAAGTATTAAGAAGAGTTCCCCAAACGATCAATGACTATGCTCATCGCACTTGCTTTAGCTGGAAAGAAATCTTACACTATCGCTTGCATCTATGAAATGATGGTGGGTGATAGTTTCTCAGGCCTTCAAATATGTGACATAACATGAACTAGAGACCTAAAAGGTTTTGGATTAGAGCAACAGAAAACACAGTAGACATTGGGTGAGCAAATGCTGACGCCCTACCTAGTGTAGGTGGAATCCCATCTTAACTCAACGGAGTTTGGGGACTTATGACAGATTATAACCAGATTGTGAATTAGATGAAGCATTTTTAAAACAAATCGGGAGTCTGATTCCAAATGGCATGAAGTACGGGTAAATGTTAATGAGTTTGCGTGAGCAAATTGATCCCCTCACTTCGCTTTCAGCAAGATTTTAGGGGGGTCGAGTCCCTTATTTGAATCAAACCAGGTATCCAGTATCACAGTAAGATATCTGCGAAACCGAGGCAAAAAGAATGGTCAACCAGGGAGGATTCAACACCAGAACCTCCAAGAGCAACCATTGCTCAATTTCAAAGAAATGCAGGTAGTGACAAGATAAGCTGAAGGCTGGACATCAAAATATCTAAACAAAACGATGATGATGCAAGAGAGAAATTAGAAAAAAAAATCTATATGGTATGTCTCATAATAAAAAAAAAAACTTACTGAATCATAGCATGGTGCATAAGTCTCATTGGAATTGATGAAAACAAAGAATGTATATGCATGAATCAAGAGGATTTATGGGAAACGAAACTCAAAACAAAAGGGAAATAATATATGCTATAATCCATATGAAAATGCATAATATCTGAATAATAAAAAAAACAACTAAATCATAAAATCGGAAGAGAATGTTGGAACATAGCTTGTTTCCCTTTGATTTCACACATTGGTGGTCTGATGTTCGCTATGAGCAACACAGTACCACGAGAAATGCTTTCGATGGAGCAATGAACAGAAAAAAAATGTAAATGCTAGAAATCGGAAAGAAAAGGGGCTTACCGTGACCGAAGGTTCAGGATCGACTAGACTCCGAGTTGTTACTGCAACCTCTATTCCCTTCAGTCAACTACGCAGAAGTGGAAGAAGACAGTGGAAAGGAAGAAGAAGAAGGGAGCCGTGGAGGGTTGGTTTGCGAGGATAGGTTAGAAGAGAACCCAATGTCGTGGGGTGGAGAATGGATGTTGATAATGGATGATAGAGGCCTCTGAAGGGAAATCGATTGCTGATGCTTTGAGGTGGGAACTCCTGCCTTAGGATGCCGTTCTTCGACTTTTGTAGAGGGGTGCTTTAGGGAGAATGACACTAATGGATGGATTTCCTCGATGCCCTGCTCTCTTCCGGTTGCCTTGCTTATATAGAGAGGGAGGAAGAATCGAGAGAGGTAGGCGGTTTGGGATCAATGGCTGAGGGTGAAGCCATTGATTAGAGTGTGGAGGAAAGAAAAAAAAAAGGGGGGGGGGGAATCGAGCATGCGAGGCTGGGCCGTTGGCGATGAACGAAAGGGGGAGGAGATTCAGTTGGTGATGAAGGGTTGAGGAGGACATGGAGGATCGGGCGAGAGAGGGAGAAGGTTCTGGAGAGAGGGTTTGCGAAAAGAGAGTGGAGAGAAAAAATTGAGAGAGAATGGAGGAAGGCGCCTCCGTAGCCCTAGAAAAATCATTTTTTCGTTAAAAAGGGGTTTTTATAAAAATTTTCAAAAGGCCGGTTCTTTTCAAAAGGTTTTTGCAAAACAAACTAGTTTTACTTAAAAGATTTTTTTTCAAAAAGAGTTTTTCAAAAACCGATTTTTGTCTCTTTTCTATTATATATATATATATATATTTTTTTTTCTTTTTTCTTTGTATTTTTATTTTTTTGGTATTTTATTGTAAAATTTTAAAGATCTAGGCAAAAACGAAAGAATTTTGGTATTTTTGAGAAATATTTACAAGAAGAGGCTTTCTAAAAATTTGGGTTCGATTTCTTCGAAAAATGAGTTTGGATTCAAAGTTTGAGAAGATTTTCGAGTTTTTAACCTCGAATTGAGGAGTATAGAGCAATGAATTCAAACGGATGCCGGATGGACTATTCGAGCCATTCCCAAAACTATTTTTGGTTTTATAATTTCAATTTTAAAAAAAAATTGGGCAACGGGGCTCAGATTTGGATCTTTTACCCGGATCTAGATCCGAGAATGAACTTATTTTTAATAAAATCTGAGAAATAGCTGGGATTTAAATTTAAAACTGACTTGATTGCTCGAAAAATGGGGTCAGGGGCAAAAAGAGAATATTTACAACATTTTGAAAAATTTGGGGTGTTCACACATGCCCCTCTTTGCTACTAAGCCGGTTGAAAGCCGAGCTTAGTGGCAAAGAGACACTCCAAATTTTGAAAAAATGTTCCAGTCAGCAGATCTGAGCTGGGTGCAGAAGAATTTATTTTGAAAGCATGGCTTTTCAGGCTTAAAACCTTATCCTGAATGGTTCTAGGGGAGACGAAATTCTCGGTAACGATATGACTAAATAGCATGAATGAAGAAATCGTGATGGGATTTTGGGCGAAGATCCTGAAATGATGAAAAGATCAGAATTTTGATCAAGTCTCATGGGTGAGACAAGATCAACCTTTTGGAATGAGTCAGGTTTAGCCCTTAGCCTGGATGGGACGAAGATATATCAAGATAACTTGGGATGGAGAAAGGAATATAAGTGGACCTCGATGGGACATTTTAAGAGAAATGCCTCGTGAGATGAAACTCAAGTATGATTCTTTCCTGGGTGGATATACAGAGCATGGATTCCTTTGTGGGGGAAAGTCATGATAGGGCTGAGAGGATTACTTTGTTGAAAACGAGATTTACGTTTAACTGAACCTCAAAGGAAGATACCTCGTGGAACAAGGTTCAGGCTTTACCCTTATCCTGAAAGGGGCGACCATACAAAATCCTCGAATGAGGAAGTCGTGATGGAAAAATGAAGTGCATCGCCAAAGCGAGATTCAGGTTTAACCCTTGACCTGAGTGGGGGAAAACCGCACATGATCTTCGAATGAAGAAACCGTGGTGGGACTAGAAAGGTTATCCAGCGAAAATGAGACTCAGGTTTAACCCAAACCTGAAAGGAGAGATATCTCACAAAGCGAGGTTCAGGCTTAACCCTTAACCTGAAATGGGTGACCATATGGAATCCTCAGATGAAGAAACCATGATGGGACCTTCGAAATTTGGACGAACAAATCCGAAAGGGGTTTGCGAGAAGAGAAAAACAAGGGATTCCCTAAAGCTTGGAAAGGGGATGATCTGTGGCGTCTCATTGCTGAGGCTAAATCAGCTTTCTAAAAACAGACGACCTCTCGCAGAAGGTTTGGGTGATTCCTCGAGGAGCGAGGTAACATGTTTAATCCTTAGCTTGAATAGATACAAAATCCTCGAGGAGCAAGGAAACTGTGATGGGACCTCTAGACTTCGCACAACGAGTCCAAGAGTAGTTTGCAAAAGGATGAAAATGGGGGTCCCAAAAGCTTGAAAAGGAGTTGTTCTTGGGCGCCTCATTGCTGAGACTGTAAATAACTTTTCACAATAACAGGCCTTTTGCAGAAGGTTCAGGTTTAACCCTTATCCTGAGCGGGAACTGTCTATGGCGGGACAGTGGGGAACACAGGGAAGTGTGCAGATCTGAGAGCGCTCAGATCATACAGAAGGAAAGGACTTTTCAGTCCTAGGGAGGGATGACGTCAGGATACGTCAAAACGAACATCAAGTTCTTGCTTCATGTTGGGATAACTAGAAAATATTGCCAATAAGATGCAAAAATTGTAGTTGAATCAAAATGATTGAATTGTGTATATATGTGTGAAAATATCACCTCTTTCTACCTAGAATATTAACTCCAATTAAGTTAACTTTGTAAAATCAAGAGTTAAATTCAAAATTTGTTGCAGTTGAGTTTCTTCAAGGAAGATATCAATTTCCTTGATATGAAAAGAGATAAAATATTCTTAGCTTCATAAAAGCACTTGAGTGAAAAGACATTGATAAAAGAATTTCACATAGATAAAGATGATTCCTGACTGTTCGGGCAGTTTGATATCCTGGGCATTTTTCCCTGATGATCTTTTTGCACTCTTTTGAGTCATGGAGTTTTCTTGGGTTTTTACATCATCCTTCATTTTGGAGATGTCCTGACTTTTCTCTCTTTTTTGGGGAAGGGTACGTCACAAACTCCTTCATCTTGGAGATGCTCCGATCCTTCTTTTTCTTTCTCAGGAATTAGGCTTGATGATATTGGCTCATTGGTCAAAAGGTCTTTGGATGATAGCAGAAATCAAATATCTTTTAGGGTTTTGTCGGGAGATTCATTGCAGTCGCCTTCATCTTGGCGGTGATCTGAACGTTCCCTAGAAGGATCCGTCACAAAATCCTTCATTTCGAAGATGATCCAAATCTTCTTTGGCCTCGAGGGTCTAACTCGCATATTCGTCTTCATCTTGACGACAATTGAGAGATCCCCTTTGCGGATATTTGATTGCAGCTTTGAATGACTGAGGATATATGGATTGGGTAGGTTCTTTTTTACTGCCCAAGATATTTCCACTGTCTTACTGCCAAAAGAATGATCTTTAAGAATGTGCCATAATTATGATCAATATCAGTTCACTTATGGCTTTTCAACATCATTGAATTTTTCCTTTGTCGGTCATATCGAAGATTTTTCTTCATCCTCTTGGTTGACCAACAGAAAAAGCTTGAATTCAGTTCTTATTTCACAAAATTCTTGCTCTTTTGGAAATAATACTAAAGGTATCTCGAGGTAATTCTTTATGAAAGCTTTGAGATCAACAATGACTTTTGATAGCAAATTGGCAAGGTGTTCTAAAAATCCTTGATGAAAGAAATCGCTCGATATCGAATCGACATGTCCATGACAAAATTCTCTTCTCTTTTTCTCCAAAAAGAGATACTCAGGCTTAGCCCTTACCTGAATGGGAAGTTGTAAATTCTCCTCTCTTCCCCAAAGAGGAGGTGTTTGCAAAACAGAACTTTCGAAGAGAAATTAAGTTTTCGTCAAAACTCTCTATCTCTAGGCTTCTCTTATGGAAAGGCGACCGAAAAACAAAGTTGAGAAAGTATCACAGAGGAACAAGTCCATCGCACTCTCCCTAGAAGAGGGTCCTCTGCGAAGGGGTTGGCCAAAGATGAGAAAAATAGGGGTCACAAAAAGAAAATGAACTTTCATCGAAGTTCTCCATGGAAAAAGGGTTCTTTTGTGTAAAGTTGGTTATTGTTTTGCAAACTGTTCGCGAAAAAAATGAGTCCCTTCAAACACTCCCTAGAAGAGGGTTCTTGCCAACGAAAGATGGTTGCATGCGAAAGGAACGAGCTCCCTCGAACTCTCCCTGAAGAGGGTCCTTCGCAAGAGAAAAAGATTGATTTTTGATAAAATGATAACCAGAAGGTTAAAATTGGGAATTTAGAGCTTGAATTGTTGATGATCAGTTAGTACAAAGACTGAACCTGGAGGGCTAACTTGATCAGTCAGCCAAACACTAGCACGAGCGCTGTGATCATCGCAAATATTTTTCTCTGTCCTTTGGTTTCTCTCTCTCTTCCTTCTCTTTTCCTTTTCTAACCTCTATTTTCCTCCTTTTTGAAGGGAGAAGAATAAAAGAGAGAAAAAGAAAAGAGAAAAGAGAAAAGAAGAGAAAGAAAGAGAGAAGAGGAACTCTTTTGCGCGGTCTCACTTGACCTTGATTTGAAAATATTTAGAAAAATTACTCGCCTCCGTTTTTGAAATATATTGCGAGAAAAATTGGAGAGACGGGATTCGCTCGTCGGTACGAGGTTCGACCGTTCCTAGCGCCTTTACTAGGGGTAATCGAACCAAGGATCGAATCTATGCCTTTTGCTTTGCCTAAATATAATCTAAGAATTTATTCTAACTCTAAATGCACAGAGAATCATGCTTGTGCAATGCAAAAATGTATGCTCCTTTTGAAAGATGTTTTGAAAATTTCCAAGTGTTCTGAGATGGATTTGATAAGGGAGTGAAGAAATGATTTGAATCTAACTTAGAACTTTTGAGATGGATCAGAGAAGTTCTAAGTCTTTGAAGTAAATTAGAGTTGGAAGAATAAATGAGAAAGAATGATTTGAAACTTTTGAAAATGAAATTTTAAAGTCAAAAAGGGACTTTGAATTTGAACTTTGGATTTAGGAAGGGAAATGAATACTTGAGATGGAATTGAATTTAGTTTTTTGAAGTTTGGAATGGATCTGAGATAATCAAATGGTATTTAAGAATAGAAATGGATTTAGGGAGTTTTGGATGAGATCTGAAAATGGAATTGGATTTGAAATTGAGAATGGAATTGGATCTAAAGATGGATTTAAAATATGAGATCCGATATAAAATTGGGTTCTGGATCCTAAGATGGATTTGGATCTGAAGTCTGAGATCCAATGTAGAGTTGGATTCTGGATCCTAACATGGATTTGGATCTGAAGTCTGAGACCCAAAGTGAAATTGGGTTCTGGATCCTAAAATGGATTGAGATTTGAACTCTAATTTTGGTGGACTTTTTGAAAGTCCAAATGGGGGCTTTGAAGATGGATCTGGGTTTTTGAAAAACCCAGATTAAATTTAGAAAGAGAATTGAATCTTGAGATTCAGAACCAATCTCAAGAGGATTTTGAGGATAAAACTTGATTTTGAAATGAGAAGATGAATTTAAATTGAACTTTGATTTGAATTTAGAATTTGGATATACAAATGAATTTCAAAGCCAAATTGGACTTTGAATTTGAAGTTTTAGAATTTGGAATAGGCGAATCAAGAATCTCAAAGTTAAAATTAAACTTTGAGTTTGATTAGAGTTTTGAATATAAAATGAATTTGGAATTTCAAAGTCAAATTGAACTTTGAAATCTGATTTGAATTTGAAAATAACTTTGAAATCTCAAAGTTGAATTGAACTTTGAGATTGAAAATGAAATTGAATTTGAAAGGGAAAATTGAAGATAGATGGAGGAAGATATTTACATTACTTGGAATTTTTGAAAAGGGGATTTTGAAAGTATGATGTAGTTCTATCCTAAATGATGAATGAATTTAAAGAATTTGAATTTAGATTTTGAAAAGCTATCTTATTCTTGAACTGAATTAGAATAAGATTGAAGATATAATACATCCCTGACTATGGTCATTGAATGTATTATATAATAATCTATATTTAAATTCAGGTGAAGAATAAGACACATTTGGTGCTTTTATAGAATTTAAAATGAAATTAACTCTCAATATACCCTGACTATGGCCATTGGTATATATTTTGAGTCAATTTTAAGTTAAATTCTAATAAAAGGAGAAAAATATTTAAGGAAAATATGATGAATTTCGAAAACGGATTCAGTGTGGATCCAGTGTTATTTCCTAAAAGATAAAAATCCTAAGTCTTGTTTACATCCCGACTATGGCCGTTGATGTAAATCATCAACTTAGGATTAATTTACCTCTTTACGGAATGGTGCAAGTGCCATTCGTGTTTCACCATTGTGAGAATTTTGAAATGAAGGAAAATGATGCAACAAATGATATTTATATGCTCATTCATTCTAATCTAGAACAGGAAATGAAAATTTTCATTAAAATCTAATTTATTACAACACTTAGAATTTAAAAATACAAATCCCAATTAATGTCCTTTTCCACATATTCCCTGCAAAACACTTGGTTAGCATGAAAATAGAGGAAAAATTGCACATATCATATGGATGTTAATGGTAAAAATGTCAAGATGTTTAAGGTCTAGGATATAAGAAAAAGGATACATCCCTATGTACATATATACATGCACATATATATATATATATATGTATATAAGTGGAATGGTGAATGTGAAGGGACTATGTAGGTGAATGGTAGCACGCAGTTGTTGCACATGCTGGAAACGTGATGGCAGGGTGAGGGTCATTTGAGAGACTGTGCGCTGGCAAAGTGCAGCAGAACTGCCATTACGTAGCAGATATGTAACAAACATAAGGTGTTGGGGAAGGCAAAGTGTAGTGAGCAGGATGGTAACCCTGGTGTGGGTGTTGGGAATAAGAAGTGTACAGATGGGGTATGCTTACTACAAATGGATGCTATATAGGGTGAATATTGTATGTACATAACATGCTGATGTAGTAGGTGAAAATACTAAGTATAGCTGGGACAGTGAAGGGTGATATGAATGAGAGAGAGAGACAGATTATATATATATATATATATATATCACAAATGAAAGGAAAACAAGTTCACGATATGAACTATACCGACATATTCAGTATTGTTAGCATAACTGTTGCTAGACCAATGAACTAGGGGCCTCTGACATCCCAAGATTCATATTTTATAACCACAACTGTTGTGGATATATACATTTGAGGCCTCACTTTTATGCCTTAATCAAATTCAAGAGTCAGCATATATCTTAAAAAGCAAATTGAATAAGTATGATCTAAACAAAAGGTATATATCACCAATGTCATTTTTTTTTTAACTGAAAATCACAATCAGCAATGTGCTTAAAATATTGGAGCATGCAACAAGCAAAAGCTTTAATCCGTGGAATCCCATCCAAGCACAAGTTAACAATCATGTGACAAAGCTTCAACAACTACAATTTCATGATCTAAACTAGTTTTACCAACAGTGAAGAAAAAAATGAGGAGGTTATACAGAAGATATAACTCACAGCCGCTGCAGAGGTGATAGTTGCTGATGATGCAACAGTGAAGAAGAAGAAAAAAAAAATAGATGTTGCGGCTGTTGATGAGTTGGAAGGCTGTATGAGGAAAAACTCCATCCAAAACAGCAACTGGGTATGAAGAGCACGCTGCCACGGTTAAGAGATTTGTTGGGCTCCATTGCCCAATGATAATCAAGCAGACGCCTCTGTTGCGAGTCCACCTAGAAATTTGGCAATATTACCATTGAGCTCTGCCCAAGTCCTGGGGAATGAAGTGGGTTTTACTAACATGCAGAACCGCAACCTAAAAGAAAAAGATGCTCATGATGAAGACAATATTAGGAGATGTTCGTGAGCCCTGGTGTATCATCAGCGTAGAACTGCAGCATGGTGTTGCCAGCAGCTCCAGAATTTCCATTACTTTCAGCCGGCTACCTCCTTTCTCAGATTGAGCTTCGAACATCTAGAAGCCTCCTTACCTTGTCCAATAGTATCAACTAGTGCTTGATAATTTCTTCGTATATCATCCAAAGAGTCAGATCATAGATTAGATGAACTCGAAATTGCAACTGCAAGACAACTCGTGAATGGAATAGTCCAGAAGCAATTCGATGGAATGGAATTCTGCATTGTGAGCATTCAAAGCTCCAGATCCAGGGTTGATGGAGAGGGGCTTTTGAGATGATCCATCAAAGGTCCAAGGGAGACCTACAGAAGCTCTCGATATGGCCACTTATGAGGGGTTCGGTTTCCAGTGAAACAGAACAAGGCACTTGCGAATGACCCATAAAATGCTTTCTCGTTAGATTGTTGTATTGGCTTATTTTCATGATAGTCACAGATCTGCTGGTTTAGGATTCCTGGAATTCAGAATAAGGGGTGATGTCCCCTGTATTCTGTGGGTATACTGGAACTTTGAAGACTGATCAGAAGCTTGAGATCGAAGGATAAAGAAAACAAGGAACGAGGGGCCAACAAAACTATAAGCAACAAACCCAAACAAGAGAGAAAATTAAAAGAGAAAGTGAGCCATCTGAAATGCAGAAAAGGAATTATAAACTAAGTAAAGCAGACCGAAATATCAAGGGATTAAAAAACAACTAAGAAGAAGAAAGAAAGAAATAAAACAAGCAAAATAATAACAGAAAAAAAATTGTTGGAATGATTCATTCCTTTTGATATCACACGCCTAGGTCGATGCTGCAACTATGCAGTTCGATCTTCTAGATGGTGCCTCGAGGTATTTTGGTAAAGGTCAAAGTAACGAAAATAAAATGAAGAAGAATCGTGGTTGAGGGATTTTCAAAGAAATCACAGAAGAAAGGCAAATGGCCACTTACCTTGGTTTTGCAGAGTTTTTTTTTTTTCGAAGGAAGGAGGAGAGGAACGACGCTCGGCTGTGAATCTTCTTTTTAGAACAAAATAAGGCAGAAGAGGATTAGAGTTGTGTGGAAGGGTGAAAAATGGGTCGTGAAGGAGAGAAGAATGGTAGGGTGAAAACGGATCCTGAAGGAAGAACCCTGTGTGCCTTTTTAAAGGAGGGGAAGGGGATTCGGTAAGGATGGGGTCGTTAGAGATAAACGGAGGCGAAAGAGGGTGCGCACATGGAGGTTCGAGAGTGAGAGAGGGAGAAGGAGGGATCCGGTTGCAGATTGAGGGTTGAGGGAGGTCCGTTAGTGATGGGTGGCTTGGGTGAAGCCTCTGGAAGGTTCGGTGGAAGGAGGGCGCACATGGGATCGGCCATGGAGTTCTTCTGGATGGGAAGAGAAGGAGAAGGCGAGAGTTAGGGTTTTCAAAACCCTAACTCGACTCTTACACGAAAATAAAGTTTTTTTTTCTTCTAAAAGGAGCCTCTTTAAAAAGTCTTTTTCAAAAACGGGTTTCTCTAATAAACCATTTCTATTTTTTGGTAATTTTGTTTCATTATTTTTTATTTTTTTGCTCTTTTCTTGAATTTTTATTTTTTTTGTATTTTTGGAATGAAAATATGAGAAAACAAAGACTAAACCCTAATTTTTTTGTATTTTTCTAAAAAGAATATTTTCAAAAGTATTTTCTTGAGAATTTCAGTCCATTTTGAGAGAATTTCTTCAGAAGACTGAGTTTGGATCCGAGTTTTGAGAAAATGTTTGATTTTTGACACTCGAATCGAGAAATACAACATGATGGATCCAAATGGATGTCGAATGGATTATCCGAGCTATTTAAAAAAACTATTTTGGTATTTTCTAAAAATTTAATTTAAAAATGGGACAATGAGACTCAGATTTGGATCTGGACAATGGATCCAGACCCGAAATCAATTTAAACATATAAAATGAATTTATTTTCAATAAAGCTTGAGAAATATATTGGAATTTAGATTTAAAAGAGACTCAATTGCTCAAAAAATGATATCAGGGGCAAAAAAAGGGAATATTTAAAAGATTTTGAAAAAATTGGGGTGTTCACAGATGCCCCTCTTTGCTACTAAGCCGGTTGAAAGCCGAGCTTAGTGGCAAAGATAACACTCCAAATTTTGAAAATGTCCCAGTCAGCAGATCTGAACTGGGTGTGGAAGAATTTATTTGAAAGACATGGTTTTTCAGATTTAAAACTTTATCCTTGAATGGCTTTGGGAGGACGAAATCCTCGAAAATGATATGATTGAATGATAGAGATGAGGAAATCGTGGTGGGACTTTGGGTGAAGATCCCAAAGTGATGAAGGGTAAGAATTTCGATCAAGTCTCATGGGTGAGACAAAATCAGATTTTTGAATGACTCAGGTTTAGCCCTTAACCTGGATGGGACGAAGATATATCAGGATAAGCTGAATGGGGAAAGGAATATGCGAGGACCTTGATGGGACATTTTTGAGAAAACGCCTCATGAGATGAAGCTCAAGTAGGACCGGATGAATATACAAAGCATGGATTCCTCGATGGGAAGAACCATGATGGGACTGGAGGAAAACACCTCGTCGAAACGAGGAAGACTCGTTGGAACGAGATTCAGGTTTAACCACAACCTGAAGGGGACGACCATATGGTATCTCGAGTGAAGAGATCATGATGGGACCTTCGGAGTTTGGATGAACAAATCCGAAAAGGGTTTGCGAAAGGAGAAAAGAAATGGGGTTCCCTAAAGCTTTGAAAAGGGGATGAACTTGGACGTCTCATTGCTGAGACTAAAAATAGCTTTTTGAATTTAATGACCTCTCGCAGGAAGTACAGGTTTTGACCCTTAACCTGAGTGGGAACAACCATACGTATTTCTTGAAAACCGTGATGGGACAGGAGAGATGAGACAACTTTATGGGAAATGTAAGAGATGAAAATAAGGATATGTGAGACAAATTGATGAATAAGGTGACAGGAGATGAATCTTTCGATGGAATGAAAGATGAATAAGGCGAACCCTTTATCAAGGAGACGAATCTCTTGACAAGGCAAAAGATGAAAGAGGGCAAATCCTTTGGACAGGAGAAGGTAAAAGCGAAATATGAAGATGACGACAAAGATGGCAATAGTAAGAAAAAGGCGAAATGTGAAATATGAAGAAGGCAATCCTTTTAACAAGGAGAAGGAAATAATGTGAAATATGAAGAAGGCAATCCTTTTAATAAGGAGACGGCAAGATGTAAAATATGAAAAAGGCTATCCTTTTAACAAGGAGAAGGCAAGATGTAAAATATGAAGAAGGCTATCCTTTTAACAAGGAGAAGGCAAGATGTAAAATATGAAGAAGGCAATCCTTTTAACAAGGAGAAGGCAAGTCTCTCGACAAAGCGAAAGACGAGGAAGTTGATCATTTAATCAAGGAGAAGGCGAGTCTCTCGACAGAGCGAAAGACGGGGAAGGCAATCCTTTTATCAAGGAGAAGGCAAGTCTCTCGACAAAGCGAAAGACAGGGAAGGCAATCCTTTTATCAAGGAGAAGGCAAGTCTCTCGACAAAGCGAAAGACGGGGAAGGCGATCCTTTTATTAACGAGAATGCGAGTCTCTCGACAAAGCGAAAGACGGAGAAGGCAAACCTTTCATCAAGGAGAAGGCGAGTCTCTCGACAGAGCGAAAGACGAGGAAGGTAATCCTTTTATCAAGGAGAAGGCGAGTCTCTCGACAGAGCGAAAGACAAGGAAGGCAATCCTTTCATCAAGGAGAAGGCGAGTCTCTCGACAAAGCGAAAGACGAAGAGGCAACTCTTATGAAAGAGGGGAAGGCAATTCTCTTGACTACACGAAAGAAGGAAAAGGCAACACCAAGATATATCAATAACAGATGTCAAGTTCTTATTTCTCATCAGGAGAGCTGGAAAAAAAATTGCCAAAGTGATAAAATTGTAGTTGTTTCAAGGTAATTGAAGGTAAGTACTTTCGAAAGATGTTCCCTTTTCCACCTAGAGTATTACCCCCAACTAGGTTAACTCTATAGAATCTAGGATCAAAGTCAAATTTAGTTGTTGGTCTTCTTCAAGGATGCTATCAATTTCCTTGATATGAAAGGAGAGAAAATATTCTTAGCTTCATAAAAGTAATTAAATGAGAAGATATTGATAGAAGAATTTCACATAGATGAAGAAGATTCTTTGCAGTTTGGGCAGTTTGATATCCTGGGCATTTTCCCATGATGATCTTTTTGCACTCTTTTGAGTCATGGGGCTTTCTTGGGCTTTTACATCATCCTTCATTTTGGAGATGTCCTGACTTTTCTCTCTTTTCCAGGGAAGGGTACGTCACAAACTTCTTCATCTTGGAGATGTTCTGATCCTTCATTTATCTCAGGGATTATATATGATGGTATTGGCTCAAAGGTACTTAGATGATAGCTGGAATCAAATATCTTTTAGGGTTTGTCGGTAGGTCCATCACATCCGCCTTCATCTCGACGGTGATCCGAACTTTCCCTGGAAGGATCCGTCACAAACTCCGTCATCTTGGAGATGTTTCAAATCTTCTTTAGCCTCGGGGGTCTACTCGCTTAATTCGCCTTCATCTTGACGACAATTGAGAGATCCCCTTTGTGGATATTTGATTTGTAGCTTAGCTGACTTGAGGAGACATAAATTGGGTAGGTTCTTTTCTGACTGCCCAGGATATTTCCACTGTCTTAATGCCAAAGAATAATCTTTAAGAATGTGCCATAGCTATGATCAATATCAGCTCATTTATGGCTCTTCAGCATCATTGAATATTTCCTTTACCAGTCATGTCAAAGATTTTTTCTTCATCCTCTTGGTTGACCAACAGAAAATTTGGAGTTTGAGCCTTTCTTCACAGAAGCTTCACCCTTTTGGAAAGAATACTTAAGGAGATTTGAGGAAATTCTTTATGTAATAAAAGTTTGAGATCAACAACTATTTTATGGCAATTTGGCAAGATATTCCTGAAATCCTTTGATGACGAAAACCTTTGCTTAACATCAAATTTTGACACATCAGTGGGATTCTGGGGAAGAATCCAACATGAGATTGAATTCTGAAGGTAAATGTGAATTTAAAGTTCTGAAGGTAAGCTTGATATAAAACTGGATTTTGAAGGTAATCCTTTGAAAAAGAGTATGAGGACTCGGATTCTACAAGGAAAACAGGGAAATTCGAGTAAAACTCGAATTTTCAAAGGAAAACTGGGAGGTTTGAGTCGGGGCTCGAATCTCAAAGGAAAACGTTTGAAAGTTCATTTATTGAAGGCAAGAAAACTCGAGATAAAACTCAAATTTTCGAAGGACAGCAGGAAGGATCGAGTCAGGGCTCAAATCTCAAAGGAAAACTTGAAAGTTCATTTATTGAAGGCAAGAAAACTTAAGACAAAACTCAAATTTTTGAAGGGAAGCAGGAAGGTTCGAGTCAGGGATCGAATCAAAATTTTGAAGGTTTATTTACTGAAGGCAAGAAAATTTAAAACTCAAATTTTTGAAGGAAAGTTGGAAAGTTCGGGCCAGGGCCCGAATTTCAAGGGAAAACTGGAAAGGTTCAGATTTGTGAAGGAACAGAAGACTTGAGTAAAAACTCAAACCTTCGAAGGAGAACTGAAAAATTCGAGTCAAGGCTCGAATCTCAAAGGAAAGAGTTAAAAGTTCGAGTCGAAAACTCGAATCTTCAAAGGAGAGTTGATGAGAATGGATAGAAGAAGACTGGCAGAATTTAAGGAAAATTGAGGAAAGATTGTAACATGAAGGCTTGAATTTGAGACTTGAATGACCCCAAGATCGACATTGGATTTAGAGCTCTGATTTTTGATGAAGGGTTAGTGCAAAAGACTGATCCTGATAGGCTAACTGATCGGTCAGCCAGGCACTAGCATGAGTGCTAGGCTTACCTGTATGAGTACTGAATTCTTCAAAAATGCCCCAGTGTAAGTACTGGGTTTTCTGATGGAGATTTGAAGAAAAAGGGGACACCGACATTTTTTAAGATACTTGAGATTTGAGCAAGAATGATTGTCGGCGTTTTCAGGATTTTTACTTATCCTGAAGGGGAAATGGAATAGACATTTGATGAGAATTTAGAAAGGAATGATTCAGGTTTACTCCTTAACCTGAAAGGGGAGAAAAATAAAATTTATAAAAATGGAGAAGAAGAAAGGAAAGAGATTTTGAAAATTTATTTTGGAAAGGAATTCTCACAGGTAGCATTGTTGCTCCTATGAAAGGTTTCAGGATTATCCTTTTATCCTGATTTTAAGAAAAGTAAAATGAAGGAAAATTGATATAAATCTAGAGAATCAATAAAGATTGGCAAAACTTGTATTTACGAAAGAATCCTCATAGGTAGCATTGTGGCTCCTATGAGGGGTTTCAGGATTGTCCCTTATCCTGAATGGGAACACCTCGGACAACGAGGGTCAGGTTTATCCCTTAACCTGAGCGGGAAAAATAAGAATAAAGGAAATACCTCATGGGAAGAGGCATCAGGTTTATCCCTTAACCTGAAAGGGTACAAGAATTTGATAAAATTTTAATGGAATTCGAGAAAATATTTGATAAACTTGATAAAACTTGATAAAATTGATATAAACTTGACAAAAATGTGAATAAAATGAATGAAACTGATAAAAAATATAAAATTTAACTGAAATTTTATAAGATTTAAGAGGAAAAGGAGTTTTTCTGATCCTGCCTGCATATGGGATCTTGAAAGGAAAATGTTCATTTAAAGGTAAGTGAAAAATCATTTTGGGAAGAAAATCTACCATAAGAAGAATGATCAGTGCGAGAATTGATCCTTCAAATCAAACACGAGAGATCATCATGAGGGTCAAATTTTGAAGGCAATGGTTTGAAAATATATTTTTTGAAGAAGAAGATCAACAATAGATCTGATTTCTAAAAATAACAGTTCGAAATTGATAATAAGATCAATACAAGGGTTGATCTTTGAAGGTAATGCTTAAAAAAAAACCAATCTTGGAAGGTAAGACCAGCACAGGGTCGATTTTTGAATATAATGATTTAAAAAACCCATTTTTAGGAGATAAGACCAATGCAAGGATTGATCTTTGAATGTAATGATTTATAACCCACTTTGAAAGATAAGATCAACGAGAGGGTTGATCTTTGAATATGACGGTTTGAAAAACCAAACTTGGAAGACAAGACCAACACAGGGGTTGATCTTTGACTATAATGATTTAAAATCAATTTTTGGGAGATGAGACCGATGCCAGGATTGATCTCTGAATATAACGTTTTGGAAAACCACTTTTTGGAAAATATGATCAACACAAGATTTAAGATCTATTTTCGCAGATAAGACCAACACAAGGGTTGATCCTTCAATGCAATGGTTCAAAAGCCTATTTTTTGGAAAACATGATCAACACGAGGGTTGATTTTTTGAACGAAGCTTGGACCGAAGAATATTTGAACTCTTTGGTCATAACGAAGACTTTTTGAAATTTCATGATTTTTGAAAAGGCCCTCATAGGTAATATCATTTCTCTCATGAGTGATGTCAGGATTGGTCCCGCATTCTGAAAAGAACAGGAATTTTAAATGTGATTTTAATAGAAGCCGATGAAGAGATTTTTGAAATATAGTTTTTCAAAAGCAAATGCCCCTATATGGCAGAAGAAGAAAGTATTTGGGATATTTAGAGATATAAAGGAAAATTGACATTTCATTGACGAGAAAAACTGATAACAAAGAACTGAAATATTTACAAACACTTTGATCAAAAGGTCACAAAAGAACTGGGCTGACTGGCCCCCCACAAGATGACTGGTAAAAGGGAAGAAAAGTAGGAGAGTTCTGGCATCTTCAGTCTTCTGAGTAGCCGGGGAGGGATTTGGTCATGACGGCTAGGTCATCTTCCTCTTCGTCTTCAACAAAGAGACTCTTGTCGACGCAATCCTGAACAATATTTTTGAAGACGAAGCAGTGATCGGTGTCATGCCCCACTGCTCGATGGAACTTGCAGAACTGATTTGTGAACCTTCCCATGACCGTGGGAGGATCCACAACTTTTGGAAGTTTAACCAATCCTTTGGCCAACATGAATTCAAGGGCTTCTTCGAGCGTTTGCTTTAGAGGAGTGAACTCATGATCATTACTCCAACCTTCGCGCTTTATCTTTTCCTTTTGCGGAAGGTTAGACTGAGACGACTTGTTACTCTGCTTGGAAGACTTCTCCCTTTGAGCTGCGCCGTGGTTCTGGCCATTCTTGCTGTCATTTTTGTTTCTTCTGCTACTGTCATGATCATTGCCAAAGGTATCAGCTGCATGAGTGAACTGCGCTTTCTTTTTCTGATCTTGGATATTTTTGGCAAGAGGCATGCCCTCGTAAAGCCCACTTTCTATTCCTGCCTCGAGCCATTCGGCTCGTTCAATTAACTTGATAAAGGATTTTGCTGGAGAAGTGGCAATGAGGCTTCTCAGGGGCTGAGAAAAATTGCTGAGGATTATTTGCAATGCATGCTCCTCTGGAATGGGAACTTTCATCTTGTTGCAGGTACTTCTCCACCTGTGGATGAACTCTCCTGCTCTTTCTGTCTCATTCTGCTTTAGGTTGTAAAGGTGATTGAGCGTAGGGGAAACCTCAGTGTTGAATAGAAAACGCTCAATGAACATATTTACTACCTTATCGAACTCTCGTAGTTCGATAGGATTCATATGATCAGCATACCATCTGGCTGCTACACCCTCCAGACTGCGAGGAAAACAGATGAACAAAGCCCTATTATTTTTCCTGAAACGGCTGCACTCTGCATAAAATGTGGCTAAATGGGCTTTAGGGTTGCCAGTCCCGTCAAATTTGAGAAACTTGCGGGGAAGATTCTCCAGGTTATCATCCCCATCTAAACCATCGTAAAAATCCTCGCCGGTGTAAGTCTGCTTGCCCTTACCCTTGGCTTGAATATCCTTAATAGCTCGATTCATTTCCTTCATCTGCTTGCTCATCAGGTCCTCTGCTGGAGCCCCAGACTTGGGCTTGTTGACAGATTCAGGCTCTTCTGTAGCTATTTTTACGGACCGCTTCGGAGGATTCTGCTTGTAGACAATCTGCTCTTCCTCTTCTGACTCTTCCTCGACTGACTCTGATTCCTCAGAAGTAGTGTCTGGCTGTACCTTCTTTTTGATGATTCTGACTTGCTTCTTTACAGGCTTCTTCCTCAGCTTGCTTTTAGGAACTGCCTCTTTCAGCTTAGCCTCGGCTTGCTCTGACATCATCCTTGCCATCATCCTTTGGAACATATCATACATAGCGGGGTCGATGTCATCCTTCTTGCTCTGACTCTGTCCCCTGACTGATTTAGGAGAGCTTATCTCTTCCGCCTCACTGTCGCTGAGTTGAGGAACTGTTTCTTTTCTCCCTCTTGTAGTGACCATTTTTGAAATATCAGAACTCTCTGTGGAGGAAAAGTGGAGGTTTTTAGACCAAAGATACTTTTTGGAGATATTTTGACAAAGAGGAAGGATTTAGGTTAAAAATTTAATTGTATCCCCTTACTAGGGATTGAGTCGCCACCAAATTTGTGACAATTGCGTTGTTTACTCTACGAGGGAGAGTAACCAACTAAAAATATGAAAAGAAAATATTATTTTTGAAAAGGATATCTCTTGATGGAAAGAGATTTTTATGAAAATATAAACAAGAAATATAAAAATAGAAGAAAAATAAAAGGAAAAATGGAATTTTGAGAATAAATGGTAAGGATTTAAAATTTTGAAAAACTTGCAGGCAGGATCAGAAGAATTTGGAAGAATTTTTAGAGGAAGAAGAAGAAGAAGAAGAGAAAGAATAATACACCTGGGTTTTAAAAACAAAGAGGAAAATATATACCCAGGGTTTTGGAAAATATAAGGAAGATATATATATAAAATATCATACAATCACAGATATACAAGCAAGGATGCACAAATAGCACTCCCTAAAGTTGACTCTATATGCAATATTTGAAATGGCTGATAGGACCTTAATCCTAACTCTAAGATTTATATCATCTGATTCCAATCAAGGTATGCCGATATACTCAAGCCGAAGCTCGAAGTACGTGGCATATAAGATATCTCTTCGGTTCTAAGGTAATGGCTTCCCAACATCCTTGAGCACCTACCGATATACCTCGGACTATGGACCTTAGGTACGTGGTAGGGGGGCGTGAGCCCAAATAAGTGGTCCAGTTGTGAGGCTCTCTCCCAAACTATGGTTCAGTGAGACAGCCCAGCAACGTGAAGACCGGGACAATATAGGTAGGGATGTTTTCAAAATATGATCAACATGCAATAAAATCAGAAGGCTTTAATGCAAGTCCTAAAGAGATAGATTTAAATAAGAAGAAGCATACACTTGCATACATTGTTTTGCATTCAATCCCTAAAAATTGAGGAGAGTTGTATTTAAGGCCTAAATCTAATGTGAACATGGATATAATCTCCTCAATATGGTCCTACCAAACCATACTTAGATCCTATATGCAATGATGTCAGCTTTAGGACAGTCTAGGCTACTAAGGTTTGCATGAAAATGTAGCTGACATATGTTAGAATAAAGACTTAGATTATATAAAAGCAAAGCAAAGGCATAGATCCAACCAGACGAAGACGGGTCCCATCACGGTCGCCAAAACTGTGATCATCGCAAAATTTTTCCTCTGTCCTTTGGTTTCTCTCTCTCTTCCTTCTCTTTTCCTTTTCTAACCTCTATTTTCCTCCTTTTTGAAGGGAGAAGAATAAAAGAGAGAAAAAGAAAAGAGAAAAGAGAAAAGAAGAGAAAGAAAGAGAGAAGAGGAACTCTTTTGCGCGGTCTCACTTGACCTTGATTTGAAAATATTTAGAAAAATTACTCGCCTCCGTTTTTGAAATATATTGCGGGAAAAATTGGAGAGACGGGATTCGCTCGTCGGTACGAGGTTCGACCGTTCCTAGCGCCTTTACTAGGGGTAATCGAACCAAGGATCGAATCTATGCCTTTTGCTTTGCCTAAATATAATCTAAGAATTTATTCTAACTCTAAATGCACAGAGAATCATGCTTGTGCAATGCAAAAATGTATGCTCCTTTTGAAAGATGTTTTGAAAATTTCCAAGTGTTCTGAGATGGATTTGATAAGGGAGTGAAGAAATGATTTGAATCTAACTTAGAACTTTTGAGATGGATCAGAGAAGTTCTAAGTCTTTGAAGTAAATTAGAGTTGGAAGAATAAATGAGAAAGAATGATTTGAAACTTTTGAAAATGAAATTTTAAAGTCAGAAAGGGACTTTGAATTTGAACTTTGGATTTAGGAAGGGAAATGAATACTTGAGATGGAATTGAATTTAGTTTTTTGAAGTTTGGAATGGATCTGAGATAATCAAATGGTATTTAAGAATAGAAATGGATTTAGGGAGTTTTGGATGAGATCTGAAAATGGAATTGGATTTGAAATTGAGAATGGAATTGGATCTAAAGATGGATTTAAAATCTGAGATCTGAGATCCGATATAAAATTGGGTTCTGGATCCTAAGATGGATTTGGATCTGAAGTCTGAGATCCAATGTAGAGTTGGATTCTGGATCCTAACATGGATTTGGATCTGAAGTCTGAGACCCAAAGTGAAATTGGGTTCTGGATCCTAAAATGGATTGAGATTTGAACTCTAATTTTGGTGGACTTTTTGAAAGTTCAAATGGGAGCTTTGAAGATGGATCTGGGTTTTTGAAAAACCCAGATTAAATTTAGAAAGAGAATTGAATCTTGAGATTTAGAACCAATCTCAAGAGGATTTTGAGGATAAAACTTGATTTTGAAATGAGAAGATGAATTTAAATTGAACTTTGAACTTTGATTTGAATTTAGAATTTGGATACACAAATGAATTTCAAAGCCAAATTGGACTTTGAATTTGAAGTTTTAGAATTTGGAATAGGCGAATCAAGAATCTCAAAGTTAAAATTAAACTTTGAGTTTGCTTAGAGTTTTGAATATAAAATGAATTTGGAATTTTAAAGTCAAATTGAACTTTGAAATCTGATTTGAATTTGAAAATAACTTTGAAATCTCAAAGTTGAATTGAACTTTGAGATTGAAAATGAAATTGAATTTGAAAGGGAAAATTGAAGATAGATGGAGGAAGATATTTACATTACTTGGAATTTTTGGAAAGGGGATTTTGAAAGTATGATGTAGTTCTATCCTAAATGATAAATGAATTTAAAGAATTTGAATTTAGATTTTGAAAAGCTATCTTATTCTTGAACTGAATTAGAATAAGATTGAAGATATAATATATCCCTGACTATGGTCATTGAATGTATTATATAATAATCTATATTTAAATTCAGGTGAAGAATAAGACACATTTGGTGCTTTTATAGAATTTAAAATGAAATTAACTCTCAATATACCCTGACTATGGCCATTGGTATATATTTTGAGTCAATTTTAAGTTAAATTCTAATAAAAGGAGAAAAATATTTAAGGAAAATATGATGAATTTCGAAAACGGATTCAGTGTGGATCCAGTGTTATTTCCTAAAAGATAAAAATCCTAAGTATTGTTTACATCCCGACTATGGCCGTTGATGTAAATCATCAACTTAGGATTAATTTACCTCTTTACGGAATGGTGCAAGTGCCATTCGTGTTTCACCATTGTGAGAATTTTGAAATAAAGAAAAATGATGCAACAAATGATATTTATATGCTCATTCATTCTAATCTAGAACAGGAAATGAAAATTTTCATTAAAATCTAATTTATTGCAACACTTAGAATTTAAAAATACAAATCCCAATTAATGTCCTTTTCCACATATTCCCTACAAAACACTTGGTAAGCATGAAAATAGAGGAAAATTTGCACATATCATATGGATGTTAATGGTAAAAATGTCAAGATGTTTAAGGTCTAGGATATAAGAAAAAGGATACATCCCTATGTACATATATACATGCATATATATATATATATGTATATAAGTGGAATGGTGAATGTGAAGGGACTATGTAGGTGAATGGTAGCACGCAGCTGCTGCACATGCTGGAAACATGATGGCAGGGTGAGGGTCATTTGAGAGACTGTGCGCTGGCAAAGTGCAGCAGAACTGCCATTACGTAGCAGATATGTAACAAACATAAGGTGTTGGGGAAGGCAAAGTGTAGTGAGCAGGATGGTAACCCTGGTGTGGGTGTTGGGAATAAGAAGTGTACAGATGGGGTATGCTTACTACAAATGGATGCTATATAGGGTGAATATTGTATGTATATAACATGCTGATGTAGTAGGTGAAAATACTAAGTATAGCTGGGACAGTGAAGGGTGATATGAATGAGAGAGAGAGACAGATTCTATATATATATATATGTATATATATCACAAATGAAAGGAAAACAAGTTCACGATATGAACTATACCGACATATTCAGTATTGTTAGCATAACTGTTGCTAGACCAATGAACTAGGGGCCTCTAACATCCCAAGATTCATATTTTATAACCACAATTGTTGTGGATATATACATTTGAGGCCTCACTTTTATGCCTTAATCAAATTCAAGAGTCAGCATATATCTTAAAAAGAAAATTGAATAAGTATGATCTAAACAAAATGTATATATCACCAATGTCATTTTTTTTTTTTAACTGAAAATCACAATCAGCAATGTGCTTAAAATATTGGAGCATGCAACAAGCAAAAGCTTTAATCCGTGGAATCCCATCCAAGCACAAGTTAACAATCATGTGACAAAGCTTCAGCAACTACAATTTCATGATCTAAACTAGTTTTACCAACAGTGAAGAAAAAAATGAGGAGGTTATACAGAAGATATAACTCACAGTCGCTGCAGAGGTGATAGTTGCTGATGATGCAACAGTGAAGAAGAAGAAAAAAAAATAGATGTTGCGGCTGTTGATGAGTTGGAAGGCTGTATGAGGAAAAACTCCATCCAAAACAGCAACTGGGTATGAAGAGCTCGCTGCCACGGTTAAGAGATTTGTTGGGCTCCAATGCCCAATGATAATCAAGCGGACGCCTCTGTTGCGAGTCCACCTGGAAATTTGGCAATATTACCATTGAGCTCTGCCCAAGTCCTGGGGAATGAAGTTGGTTTTACTAACATGCAGAACTGCAACCTAAAAGAAAAAGATGCTCATGATGAAGACGATATTAGGAGATGTTCGTGAGCCCTGGTGTATCATCAGCGTAGAACTGCAGCATGGTGTTGCCAGCAGCTCCAGAATTTCCATTACTTTCAGCCGGCTACCTCCTTTCTCAGATTGAGCTTTGAGCATCTAGAAGCCTCCTTACCTTGTCCAATAGTATCAACTAGTGCTTGATAATTTCTTCGTATATCATCCAAAGAGTCAGATCATAGATTAGATGAACTCGAAATTGCAACTGCAAGACAACTCGTGAATGGAATAGTCCAGAAGCAATTCGATGGAATGGAATTCTGCACTGTGAGCATTCAAAGCTCCAGATCCAGGGTTGATGGAGAGGGGCTTTTGAGATGATCCATCAAAGGTCCAAGGGAGACCTACAGAAGCTCTCGATATGGCCACTTATGAGGGGTTCGGTTTCCAGTGAAACAGAACAAGGCACTTGCGAATGACCCATAAAATGCTTTCTCGACAGATTGTTGTATTGGCTTATTTTCATGATAGTCACAGATCTGCTGGTTTAGGATTCCTGGAATTCAGAATAAGGGGTGATGTCCCCTGTATTCTGTGGGTATACTGGAACTTTGAAGACTGATCAGAAGCTTGAGATCGAAGGATAAAGAAAACAAGGAACGAGGGGCCAACAAAACTATAAGCAACAAACCCAAACAAGAGAGAAAATTAAAAGAGAAAGTGAGCCATCTGAAATGCAGAAAAGGAATTATAAACTAAGTAAAGCAGACCGAAATATCAAGGGATTAAAAAACAACTAAGAAGAAGAAAGAAAGAAATAAAACAAGCAAAATAATAACAGAAAAAAAATTGTTGGAATGATTCATTCCTTTTGATATCACACGCCTAGGTCGATGCTGCAACTATGCAGTTCGATCTTCTAGATGGTGCCTCGAGGTATTTTGGTAAAGGTCAAAGTAACGAAAATAAAATGAAGAAGAATCGTGGTTGAGGGATTTTCAAAGAAATCACAGAAGAAAGGCAAATGGCCACTTACCTTGGTTTTGCAGAGTTTTTTTTTTTTTGAAGGAAGGAGGAGAGGAACGACGCTCGGCTGTGAATCTTCTTTTTAGAACAAAATAAGGCAGAAGAGGATTAGAGTTGTGTGGAAGGGTGAAAAATGGGTCGTGAAGGAGAGAAGAATGGTAGGGTGAAGAAGCGGTCTATGCATGAAGGAGAACGGGGTCATGGTGGGGTGAAAACGGATCCTGAAGGAAGAACCCTGTGTGCCTTTTTAAAGGAGGGGAAGAGGATTCGGTAAGGATGGGGTCGTTAGAGATAAACGGAGGCGAAAGAGGGTGTGCACATGGAGGTTCGAGAGTGAGAGAGGGAGAAGGAGGGATCCGGTTGCAGATTGAGGGTTGAGGGAGGTCCGTTAGTGATCGGTGGCTTGGGTGAAGCCTCTGGAAGGTTCGGTGGAAGGAGGGCGCACATGGGATCGGCCATGGAGTTCTTCTGGATGGGAAGAGAAGGAGAAGGCGAGAGTTAGGGTTTTCAAAACCCTAACTCGACTCTTACACGAAAATAAAGTTTTTTTTTCTTCTAAAAGGAGCCTCTTTAAAAAGACTTTTTCAAAAACGGGTTTCTCTTAAAAACCATTTCTATTTTTTGGTAATTTTGTTTCATTATTTTTTATTTTTTGCTCTTTTCTTGAATTTTTATTTTTTTTGTATTTTTGGAATGAAAATCTGAGAAAACAAAGACTAAACCCTATTTTTTTTGTATTTTTCTAAAAAGAATATTTTCAAAAGTATTTTCTTGAGAATTTCAGTCCATTTTGAGAGAATTTCTTCAGAAGACTGAGTTTGGATCCGAGTTTTGAGAAAATGTTTGATTTTTGACACTCGAATCGAGAAATACAACATGATGAATCCAAATGGATGTCGGATGGATTATCCGAGCTATTTAAAAAAACTATTTTGGTATTTTCTAAAAATTTAATTTAAAAATGGGACAATGAGACTCATATTTGGATCTGGACAATGAATCCAGACCCGAAATCAATTTAAACATATAAAATAAATTTAATTTCAATAAAGCTTGAGAAATATATTGGAATTTAGATTTAAAAGAGACTCAATTGCTCAAAAAATGATATCAGAGGCAAAAAAAGGGAATATTTAAAAGATTTTGAAAAATTTGGGGTGTTCACAAGCGCTAGGTGTACCAGCACGAGCTCTGGATTTGGAAAATGTACCAGCACGAGCACTGAATTTCGAAAAATTCCCCAGTACGAGCGTTGGGTTTTGAAAATGCACACCAGTACGAGCACTGGGTTTTGATAAAACACACCAGTACGAGCACTGAGTTTCGAAGATGCACACCAGTACGAGCAATGGGTTTTGAAAAGAGCATACCAGCACGAGCACCAGATTTTTGAAAATGCACCAGTACGAGCACTGGTTTTTCAATGGAGAATCTGAGGAAGAGACCGACATTTGAAGATACTTGAGAATTTAGCGAGAATGATTGTCGGTGTTTCAGGATTATCCCTTATCCTGAAGGGGACGTTCAGGTTTGTCCCTTAACCTGAAAGGGAGAAAGGCAAGGAGAACTTTTGGTCCAATACGAGCATTGGATCAATAGAGGAAACTCGAGTCGGAACTCGAGAAAATAAGAATATACAAAAGTGAAAATCCGAGTCGGAACCCGGTTTTTCAAAATAAAAGAAAGAGTGAGAATCGAGCTTGAGAACTCGCATTCTCGACGCAGCAATTGGTTCCAATACGAGCATTAGATCCAAAAGGAAGTCCGAGTCGGAACCCAGAAAAATAAGAATATATAAGAGGGAAAATCCGAGTCGGAACCCGGCTTTTCAAAAATAGAAGAATAAATGAGAATCGAGTTTGAGAACTCACATTCTCAATGCTGCGGTTGGTTCCAACACGAGCATTGGATCCAAAGAGAAGTCTGAGTCGGAACCCGAGACTTCAGAAATAAGAATATATAAATAAAAAAAAGGAAAAATTCAAGTTAGAATCCGGTTTTTCAAAAATAAAGATAAAAAGAATGAATGAGAATCGAGTTTGAGAACTCGAATTCTCGACGTGGCGATTGGTTCCAACACGAGCATTGGATCCAAAGAGAAAGTCCAAGTTGGAACCCGGGACTTCAGAAATAAGAATATAAAAAGAGAAAATCCGAGTCGGAACCCGGTTTTTCAAAAATAAAAGAATGAATGAGAATCGAGTTTGAGAACTCAAATTCTCGACGTAGCAATTGGTTCAACACGGGCATTGGATCCAAAAGGAAATCCGAGTCGGAACCCGGAACTTCAGAAATAAGAATATACAAAAGGAAAAATCCAAGTCGGAACCCGTTTTTTCAAAAATAAAAGAATGAATGAGAATCGAGTTTGAGAACTCGAATTCTCGACGTAGCAATGGGTCCAACACGGGCATTGGATCCAAAAGGAAATCCAAGTCGGAACCCGGAACTTCAAACGAAGGAAAAAGGGGAAAACTCAAGTCGGAACTCAGTTTAAAAAAAATAAAATAAAAATAAAATAAAATGAAAATGAAAACAAAACCTGAGTCGGAACACAGACGGGAAGGAAATAACTCCTATCCAAGGGTCGGATTTTAGAAGGATTGACAAAAAGCATGAATAGATTCCGATGATGAGGATGAGAAACTTATTCAAGGTCCTCGACCCAAGATGGTCTAAGATCTGAATTTTATTTAGGATGGTTTTCAGGATTATCCCTGATCCTGAAGAGAATTTGACAAAGTCTAAAAAGATTGATAGAAATGGATAAAAGATAAAAGGAATAAATCAATGCAATTGACAATAAAGATTTAGTAGAAATTGACAGAAATTTGTGAAAAATTGATGATAGAACGATTCAGGATTATCCCCTGTCTTGAAAAAAAACAAAGGGCCTCGCGGGACGAGGTTCAGGTTTTATCCCTTAACCTGAAAGGGTTTTATAAAGATTTAATAAAATTTAGTAAAAATCTTGATAAAACTTGACAAAGATTGTTAAAATTGACAATAAATTGATGAAAACTTGATTAAATTGAAAAATAAAATGAATGCAAATAAAGATAACAAGATTAATTGAGAAGTTGATAAGATTTTTAGAAAAAGATTCGTTTGATCCTGCCTGCATATGATGGAGGAAGATAAGTACAGACCAAAATAAAATGCCCCAGTATCAGGGAGAAGAATGTGAGAAATCAATAGAAGATTATTGCTTTATTGAAAAAGACTTTTGAAGAGTACAAAAGGCTAGGATGAACAATTCAAGTGTAAAATCTCTTCAAATGTAGAGCATTGATAGGATCCGGCAGTTCCGCCCCGTCTGCGTTGATCAGACGATAGGAATTGCAAGGCAACGCTTCCTTAACCACATAAGGACCTTCCCAATTGGGTGACCACTTTCCCTTCGGTCGATGCTTGAGATGAGCTGTCGATCTGAGCACAAGATCATTGACTCAGAATCTTCTCTCAATAATTGTTTTAACGTAGTGCCGAGCTATCCTCTAACGATAGGCCCGAGCATGCGCTGCTGCGTTGAGCCTTTTCTCATCTAACAGATCAAGTTGTACCAACCTCTACTGCTGATATTGATCAAGCAGAAGTTCGAGGAGCGATACGAACTTGAAGGTAGGCTTCTGAACGTGAAGAGGTAATACTACCTCAGTCCCGTAGACAAGCTCTGAAGGAGTAGCGTTGGTTGGGGTCCGAATGGGGGTTTGGTACGCCCAAAGTGTGTCATGTATCTTCTCGTGCCAATCGCGGCCCGTTTCCACAGTTCTTTCTAGAATGTGGATCAAAATTTTGTTGGTGGCCTCTGCCTGGCCATTTCCTTGAGGATAATAAGGAGTCGAGAAGTGATGATGAATCCTAAACTTCGAGCAGAAGGTCTTCATCCTCTCATTCTTGAAGTAGCTGTCATTGTCTGACACAATATCATGTGGGACGCCAAAGCGACAAAGAAGATTTTTATGAATAAACGAAACCACATGCCGGCCTTCTACTATTCGCAGAGTTACAACTTTGACCCATTTGGTGAAGTATTCTGTAGCTGCGAGGAAATATCGGTGGCCATTAGAAGCTGAAGGGGTAATTGGACCCACCACGTCGAAGGCCCACATTGAAAAAGGCCAATGAGAAACCACAGACTGCAAGTATGCGGCTGGCGCATGAATGGAAGGTGCGTGCATTTGGCATTTCACACACTTTCTTACAAACTGATGACAATCCTGCTGCATGGTTTTCCAATAATACCCTGCTTGGATAATCTGCTTGACGAGTGTTTGGTAGCCGACGTGACCACCGCAAATTCCTTCGTGTGCCTCTTGGACAACTTCCATGGCTTCATCCTTATCTAAGCATCTGACATACTCATAACTAAACCCACGACGATAAAGAGTATTGGCAATGATGAAATATCGGGCTGACATGCGCTGAATCGCACGTTGCTCCTGTTTTGGCATTTTAGATGGGAATTCACTAGTTTCGATGAAATTTTTGATGTCTTGGTACCAAGGCCTCTCTTTATGAGCGGCTTGGTTCACTTGCTCAGTCAGAATGTAGGCAGGTTGATCAAGTCTGCCAATCTCGAAGGAACAACAGGATTCGTTGTCTTTGAATGACAAAATAGAGCCTAAACGGGCTAGGCCATCGTCTATATGATTGTATTCGCTCTTGACATGGTTTAGCTGAAATTCTTCAAAGTTGCCTATGAGAACCAAGGCAATCTTCTGATAAGGAATCAATTTTGAATCCTTGACTTGTCATTCAGCATTAACTTGACTGACAACAAGCAATGAATCACCAAAGACATGCACTCTCTTGACGTTGAAGTCTTGCAAAATCTTAAGGCCTTGTATTAGAGCTTCATACTCGGCCATATTGTGAGTACATTGGAAGTTGAGCTTGAGGGAATAAGGGATCATCTCCTTTTCAGGAGTGATTAGCAAAATCCCAATTCCTATAACAGACATGTTTCTGGCTCCATCAAAGAAAAGGGTCCAAACCGGGGACTCCTGAATGCTGCAGATGCGATCATCGAGAAAATCATCTTCCGCTTTGATCTCTTCAGTCAACGAGAAATCAGCCAACTGATCTGCGATGGACTGACCCTTGATTGACTTCTAAGAAACATACTCCAAGTCGTACTGCATCAGGAGGACTTGCCATTTTAAAATTCGTCCAGTAAGGAAAGGCTGCTCAAGGATGTACTTGAGAGGATTGAGCCTTGATAGAATTTTGATTTCTGATGCCAACAGATAATGTCTCAGTTTCTGACACATCCATACTAAGGCTAGACATGTCTTCTCTATCTGAGAGTATCTTTTCTCATAGTCGATGAAGGTCTTGCTGATGTAGTAGATGGCGTGCTCTATCCAACTGCCTTCTGTGAACACCCCAAATTTTTCAAAATGTTGTAAATATTCTCTTTTTGCCCTGACCCCATCTTCTGAGAAAATCAAAGCAATCTCAAAGCTAAATTTCAGTTATTCTTCAAATTTTCTGGATTGAATCTCATGTTGATATATTCAAATTCGATTTCGGATCCGGATCCAGTAATTTGAGCCTCATTATCCAAATTTTTAAATTAAAATTTTAAAATACCAAAAACAAATTTTGAATAGCTCAAACAACTCATCCGACATCCATTTGGATCCACTATTTTATATTTTCTCGATTCGAGGTCCAAATCTCAAATATCACTTCAAATTCTGGGTCCAAATTCACTTTCTGAAGAATTTTTCAAAAAGAATAGTTTTGAAACTTTCATAAAACTCCCCTTTTTGTAAATTTTGATAAAAAACACAAAAAAATATAGTTTTATCTCTCGTACTGCTTAAGTTTTAGAGTTTTTTATACCAAAAAAAAAAGAAGATTGAAAAATACAAAAAAGAGAGAGAGAGAGAGATGGGTTTACCCCCCACCCCCCCACCCCACCCCTTTTTTTTTGGGAAACCCCATCTATTTTCTTTAGAACCACCCTTTAAAGAAATTTTCAAAAGGGAGCCACCTTTTAACAATTTTCAAAAAACAACTTTTGGACCTCCCACGAAAAAAACCCAAATGGCCTCCTCTGCGGCCAGAGAAAAACCGCAAGAGAGAGAGAGAGAGCTCCATCAGCCCTTTGATCGGCTGCTCCCTCTCCCGTTCATCTGCAACAAAATTCACCTCCAGACTCTTCCTCTATCTCCTATACAAACAAACTGCAGAGGAAGGCTAAGGGATCCCATTTTCTGCCTCTCCATTACATCGATTAACACCATCATCCATCTTCGACATTGGAAGCGCATCCATTTTTCATTGAGTTTTCACCGTCGCACTGATCTTCCCTTCCCTCCTGTCTTCAGGATTCCTGCAAAAACCCAGGTAAGAACCCCTTCACTCTTTCATTTTTCTCTAGATTCCTTTTCTTTTTCTTTCTTCCTTTTCTTTCTTTTTGTTTTGCCCCATTCTAAAGCACCATGGTGGCATTGATTTGCCTCTAGCAAACCAATCTACCTCTCGTGCAACAGTAATGGAGCAATCATGTTCCAACAACATTTTTTTTCTCTCTTTCTTCTTCTTTGGTTCATGCGGCGATTTTGGGCTCAGGCTGTCAGATTCAATAATCCGACAAGATTCAACCGAATCCCAGTCTAATTTTGCTGCTAAAATTCGTTTTCATCTTGATTTTCTGTTAAAGTTCAGATTTCCTATATGATCCCAACTTTGGTATTTGATTTATCACCTATATTAGCCATGATATCTTAATGCTCATCGATATTACTGCTGTTGATATGGTATAAATTTGATACCCATCCCAATGTGTCTTAATAATCTTCATAGTTTTTGCGCTTCACTATCATCCCCTTTTGCTCATGTAATGTTATCATTTGTCAGCAGAGCATGATGCATTTGATGTTAAATTTACTGTTTGTCTTCGTAGTTACCCCCTTTGCTATTACATTCTCACACCGATATTTAAGCATTGTATCAGCATGTAGTCTGATCCAGTACTTGCGTGGATATGATTCATGATGAAATCCACATCTACCCCATTTGTGATTTCATCGTGGATTCATCTATCGAATCTGTCATAAAAGGGATCTTCATGTCTACTGCGGAAACAGACTCCGACCTAAGCTACAATCTAAAAGAATCTCAACAGTATAGGAAATTATTCTTAGTAACTAATCTAAAAAAAAAATCGGGTCAGAACTGCTGAGAATGGTTTATCCAATTCGTTGGAGGTTTGGTTGGATCTGCTGCAAAAGAGGAATTCCACTGCCATACTGATAAGGTTTCGATACTTTTGTAATAATTCAAAGTGACATGTGCTATCAATTTGAAATTAGATATACATTTATATTCACTACAAAATTTTCTGATAAAATCTTTTGTCTATGACCTGCTGATAATTGGATCCACCACGAATTTTCTTCCATAGTAAGCTTGTTTCACTGGATTCCTTTTTGGGAAGTTTTTTTTTTATCCTAAATCTGCTGTTGAAAATCCTTTGCTGTTAGAATGCCTTCTGTTTACCGTAAAACCCTGGTTCATTATGAAGATCTTGCACTTGAGTATTTGATAGCATCTTTGATGCGTTTCTTAAAGAATTTATAGGAAAATTTTCCTGTGTTATAAGCTAAAGCATTGATTGCGATTGGGATAATATCTGTTTGTGAGATCTGGAGTTAGCTTACAGATGCATTTACCTCTACTTGGTCGTTCACTAATGACAGCAACCTGTGAAGAAACAATCTAGTTGCACTGAGACGTCATCTAGTCGTTATTGCTGGATGATCTACTCTTAAGGTGGCTGAAGCCATGCTTCATCCAAGAATATTTGTTTCATATTGCACCAGGTCGGTTTGAGATGATCTCAAAGTTGATTCAGTATCTACTGATAATCAGGAATGAGAATTTTGAATAGGTGCTCTAGATTCAAATGTGAAAGTTCTGATGTTTTGTTTGCTATCATGTTCTTCTCTGCTAAAGACTCTTATGAGCTTATCAAAAACCAGATTGTCCAGGGGATGCGGGAGTAAATAATTTTCATTATGTCCCCCAATAGTCTCTATCATCTGCAACTCCTTTGCGAAGATCATTTTAAAACTCTGAACCTGTTATATCATATGCAATGTGATGAGTCAAAGTCGGATAGTCCTATGGACTCATGATCAGGACCTATGCTTTATTATAAAACTGGGGATTTGCTGAATCAAAGTCAGGTATTCTGTCAAGTTGAAATCAATCCACTCTTTTATTGTAGCACATGCAATGCCCCACCACAAGCCAAATCCTCTGTCACACACATCTATTCCCTTGTCTCAGCCTATTGTTATCGTGAACCCTTGTGATCATACATGATTGGATCAACATTGTATCAGATGGCTAAAATTGTTAACTTCTTAACTGATGGTTGCAAGCTGAATCACAAGAGTATGGGCTTTGTCCACAGATGATGGTAACACTTGTCTTGAGCTAAAATCCCATATATTTGGTCGCATGGTTTATATTAGATGATATATTGTCCATGGATCCCATCTTTCCTTGATTAAGTCGTGCCATCCAGGTTACTAGATTTCTCGGTGCCAGGCCGGCGTTAGCGCTAAGCTTGAATGAAGTAAAGCATTCAGATGTGGATGGTGGTCAGATGAATGATATAGATTACTTGCCCCCAAAGAGGCAATTAACTACTGATGCCTGACGAAATTGGCTGAGCTAGCTGAAAGATCTATCTGATAGTTGGGAGAGGAGCAAATACTTCCTCGTTGGGGTCATTTGTTATCATAATGAGGACTGAGACATAGCCCATCATGAAAATCACAACAATTTCCCCCCACCTTTTTTTTTTTTTTATTCATCTCTGATTTATCTGGGCCCAAATACGAAGTAAGAGATTACATCTTCAAAAGTTGTGGCAGAATCTATTGGTTGCTGGGAACAAAAAAAAAAAAGAAGGAAGAAGAAGAAGAAGAAGAAGAAGAAGAAGAAGAAGAAGAAGAAGAGGTGAGTGCTCTTGGTACTTGTCGACCCACCTCATCATCATGAATGAGGGGTCGATTTCTTGTAATTCTCAGTTCACATCTGTCGCTGGTTTGAGAGATTTCGTCTTCCGATTTTATGTTCATATTAAATTTTACCAAGACTTTTCTGTACACTGCATGTTAGACTTATTGGAGCCCCTCCCCCTGTATATATATATATATATATATATATATATATATATATATATATATATATATATATATATATATATATATATATATATATTTGGTCTTCTAACCCCATTTGATGTTTATGCTTGTTATGATGAAATTTCCCATTTGGCACGGCATGGATTCACCACTAGAGGTAAGGACATGATAAAATTTTTTTTATGGCGGAGACATTGATGAAGCAGAAATCTGCATGGTTGAGGCCTAGTGAAGTGTGTTGCATAAGATGGAGACTGGGTCACATGAACCTGAATGGAGATTCGACCTTAGAGAGTTTATGGAAGATACAACCTCTCATCTTTATAGAAAAAAGAAAGAAAGAAAGAAACATAATATGATTCTGGTTTTCCCCAAGCGGATGGTTTCACACATCGACCTCTCATAGTGATTTCCATTTTGCTCGATGTCTATATTAAGTTATGTTCTGTACAGGGTCTTGATCATGCATATATTTCAAGGTGAATTAACATTAAAATATGCATGATTTTATGAAAAAATGCTTTTAAAACCCAAGTTTATGCTAGTTTTCGTTAAATGAGCTATAATGATTTCAAAACAGAAAATGTATGAAAATAGCTTTATTTGTATATTTTAATACATATTTTAATGTTTGATATTAACATAATAGTTTAGTTTTAGTTTTCAATAAAAAAAACTGAAGAAAAATAGTTTTATATTGTTAATAAAATCATTTTAGTTGTTTGTTTTTTTTAGAAAAGAAGAAAAAATTAAATATAAATATAAATAGTTAGAGTAGTTTTAATTTTTTTTCAAATGAGTTTCTTTGTAAATAAATAAGTTTTGTTTTCAAAGTTTTTTTTTAACTTTTGAAAAGTTTCTGACAAACCGGTTTACACGGTTTGTGATTTTTTTTTTTTTGAAAAACTGAAAATAAAACAAACCGGTTCAAACCGGTTTGCTTTCATTAAAAACTAAAAAAAGAAACTGAAAAACAAATAGTAACAAACCGGTTCAAACCGGTTTGCTTGCTGTTAAAAACCCAAAAAATGAAAAAAAGAGGCGTCTCCCCTGTACGCCTGAAACCTTTTTCCTTTTCCCCTCTTTCCCTCTCTTCTCACCTTTTCCACCACCGTCGGTGGTTTCTTACCTCATTCTTCCTCTTTCTCTGTTTAATATCTAGTCAGTGGTGGTGGTGGATCTTCAATCCGGCGACTGGCGCACGATAGAGGCCATTCTTTCCTAACCCCTCTAAGGTACGGTAAGTCTTTTGATCTTCATCTTCTTCTTCTTCTTCTTCTTTTTCTTTTTCCACATTTATCGTCTTCTTCTGGTTAATGAATTCAGGTTGTCTTCTTCTGTGTAATTCAGGTTGTGTTTCTGTGTAAAGAAAAACGGAAAGAAAAAAAATGATCTTCGATTGCTGTTTTTGAATTTTTTTTTCCCGATCTTCAATTCTGAAATTGATGCTTTAGTTAGATGAACATTAATTCTAAATTCCAGTTTACATTCTGAAATCCATCGTTCCTTTGATTTAAATATCTGTCATCGGATTCCAATACAATTCTTCAAATATTGGATTGATCATCTGGATCGATTTTTAATCTTGTTTTGGATATAGATTTGTGATTATGTTGCTTTGATAATCTAGATCATTTGGACATCAAGAATTCTGGTACCGATCAGAGCTTTAGATTTGTAGTGGATAGCTGATCGGAATCCCTTGTGTCAGCCAGAAATTTTACAATCAGTGTGAAGATTTCTACACGGTTATTGTTTCTGGTGGAGAATTTCTATTACGAATTGAAAATTCCATCGAGTTTTAGATTAAAAAATGATCAGTAATTCTTGTTAATTGATATTAATTTCTGAATACTTTCATTGATTGTTAATGAACACTTGATATCTGGTGAACACTGTATGTTTACTGTGTTACAGTGAAGTCCATAAGATCTGGATTGTGCTTTCACTGAATGTTGCTGGAAATCATTGGCATTCCACTGTTCATTACTGGAAATCAGTGAAAATCACTATTCATTATTATCTAAATTCTGGCAAGAGCTATTGACAGATTGGATTAAATTGAAAGTGGAAATTATTGTTGATTATCTTTAGATTTCAAGTTGATGAATGTCTGGAATTCTAATTAGCATGATTTGAAATGTAACTAAGTTTTTAATGAAATGTTATAAAGTGTAGTTGTTGTTAGGGTAGTTGTTAATTGATTTGTTAGTTGCTTAGTTACATAGATAAGTCAGCTGATAAGTGTGTTGTAATTAGTTTAAGTAATTGTTAGCATTAGTGTGATTCAGTAACTATTAGTCATTTAATTGCATATTAGTTAATTAGAAATTAGTTTACTTAGTTAAGATAATGTTGTCAGCTAGTTTTTTATTTTAAATTTAGTTCTTAAAATTGCTTAGTGAATTGTTTAGTCATAGTATTTTAGCATTTACTTTGCTTAGTGTAGTCACTATTAGTATCTCTGGTACTGCTTCTGTTCATTTGATTTGTGCAGGATAGCACATGAGTGGAGCTAAAGCGTATACGTGACACAGAAGGGTGCGAGAGTAGAAGCTTATTTTTTATTTTCCAGTTTAGAATTAGAAATTTAATTCTGGGTTTGTAAATATTGCTTTTTACGCCCTCTGCGAAGGGTATTCATTTGTTGTAATAGATAGTTGTTTTTACTTTACTCGAACATTTTACATTTTAATAATACAGAAATAAAGATTAGTTTAGATTTGTGTGTTTGAATACAAAATATTCCCATTCCCTGAGTTCGACCCGGTCTCATCCACTAGTGAGAACCGGTTTTTATTATTTGATGTCTGGTTTTCACATGTTTTACATATAAAAAATCTTTTCAAAATTACAACGATTACAAAGAAGACATCAAATTTTTGGCGTCGTTGCCGGGGAACGACGTAATATTAGTATTCACTTTATTGCCTAGTGTTTGTTTGCATTTAGGTTTAGAACCACGTATGTGCATATCGTAGAGATGAGCTTACTTTTCTGCACAACCCTCCCACTAGGATTCCCTTAGAGGTGACTGTGTACGATTGGTACCGTATACATAGATTTCTATTTCTTTTGCATAATCCCTGTTGTGTGCAACTGCATGGTGTTTGTTTAGTTTTCGTTGTTTTAGTTTACTCGCTTTGTGGTTTGTGTGGTTTGGCCGCTAGCGCGTTAGTTAGGTAGAAAACCCAAAATTAGGACAGGTGCTACACCGGTCTACTTCAAGGTGTATGCACAGGCAACGATCACTCAACCCGAGCGAATTGAGTCCCGAGTTTATTGTTAGGAGAACTCCTCATCTTATCACCATGGCCGAAAATCGGTCGTTGTTCTGTACCTTTAAGGAGTACTTCATGCCCACCATATACACTCCCACCTTCTGCATCACGAGACCTGATGTAGGAGCCAATCAATTTGAAATAAAGGCCAGTATCATTCAAATGCTACCATCCTTTCATGGCCTTAGCAACGAAGACCCATATAGTCATATTGATGATTTTTTTGAGATCTGTTCGACAGTGCGGATCAACAACATTAGAGATGACGCATTGAGGTTGACGTTGTTTCCGTTCTCTCTCAAAGATAAAGCTAAACATTGGCTAAAGGCTCTCGATACGGTTCAAATTACCACTTGGGAAGGAATGCAGCGCGAGTTCCTTAAAAAGTACTTCCTAATTGGTAAGACGAATCGGTTTCGTAAAGCCATAATCAGTTTCTTGCATATTGATGGAGAACAATTCTACGAGACTTGGGAGAGGATGAAAGATCTTCTACGCAAGTGTCCCCACCACCAGGTGCCTCGCTGGCAACTGGTGCAGTATTTTTACGATGGCCTGACCGAGAAGGACAGGCAAATAGTGAATTCATCGTGTGGGGGCACTTTCATGCTCAAAAGTGAGGATGAAGCATGGTCGCTTTTTGAGACATTGAGTGAGAATTCGATGCACCATGCAACAGCCTCACGGTTCGATAGGGCTGCACCTGCACAGGATGGTACTAACAAGGCAGATATTTTTAAAATAGGGATAAACCTTGAATTGAGCAACAAGGTAGACCAACTGTCCCAGAAATTAGATCAGTTTTTGTTGGGTCCCTCTCCTGCCATGCAGGTGTGCACGTTGTGTGCGAGTCCTGCACACTATGTTTTTCAGTGCCCAGTTGCGCCACAGTACCCTGAGTTTGTCCAAGAGCAAGCTCAGATGGCTCAAAACTTCGCTAGGCCCGCACCCAATCCATTTTTTAACACTTATAACCCGGGCTGGCGAAACCATCCCAATTTTTCATGGCGCAACTCACAGATCCAACCCTCTAACCCTTCCCAGAGTCAACCCAGTCAAGGCGGTTATGCGCCTGGATTTCAGAGATCCAGTTATCCCCCAGCCTAAACTGTTTATACTCATCCCCAGTCTCATGAGCCTTCGCATAGTCAGTCCTTCGAGGATAAGATGCTACAAGCATTTTCTGATATTAAAGCAAATTTGAGCTCGCATAATCAGTCTATTGCAAAATTAGAGACTCAAATGGGGCAGCTCGCCGAGGTGCTTAGCAGGCGAAGTGAGGGGACACTGCCTAGCCAGCCTATTGTCAACCCTAGGGGAAAGGAACCCATGCGTAGCTTGCATCTAACAGATACACATCAAGAGCAGGCTCAAGTAGTAACCCTTAGGAGTGGGAAGCAGTACCAAGCGAGGGAGGCTGCAGAAGAAAGAGAGAAGATAAGTGAGAAGCAGTCTGTCCCTAGTGTTTTACCTCAGGAAAGCGAGAAGGTTCCATCTGAGCCTTCACCATCCTACATTCCCAAAGCCCCCTTTCTTGAGGCGTTAGAGAGACCGAGAGCACTAAGTAAGTCCGGAGTGAACATGCAAGAGATGCTTGAGATATTCAAGCACATCCAGATCAACATTCCCTTACTAGATGCTATCCAGCAAGTCCCTGCATATGCAAAGTTCCTCAAAGAGCTTTGTACGCAGAAAAGGAAGTCGAGGTCCCATGTGGAGAAAAAGATTTATTTGAATGGGCAAGTGAGCGCAATATTGCAACACCAAACCCCACCTAAGCTCAAGGACCCAGGGACTCTTATCATCTCATGTGTCATAGGAAACATCACTGTTGGGCGTGCATTGCTCGACCTTGGGGCAAGTGTTAACATCTTGCCAGGTTTCTTCTATGACCAATTTGGATTGAAAGAAATGAAACCTACACCTATGACTCTTCAGCTTGCAGATAGATCGATCAAGGTCCCAAGAGGGATACTTGAAGATATTTTAGTCAAGGTGGAGGATTGTTATTTCCCTGTCGACTTCGTGATATTAGATATGGAGGGAGCTAATAACCTACAACAGACCCCTATTATTCTCGATCGCCCCTTCCTAGCTACCGCCAACGCGTGCATTAAATGCCGCACTGGTGCGATGGATGTGTCATTCGGAAATAGGAAGATAAGGCTGAACATTTTTCGTGCTGCTATGAGGCCTGTTGTTGAGGAGGCTTCTTTCGAGGTTGATGTCGTTCAAGACCTCGTATGGCATGCGAGGCTGGGCCGTTGGCAATGAACGAAAGGGGGAGGAGATTCAGTTGGTGATGAAGGGTTGAGGAGGACATGGAGGATCGGGCGAGAGAGGGAGAAGGTTCTGGAGAGAGGGTTTGCGAAAAGAGAGTGGAGAGAAAAAATTGAGAGAGAATGGAGGAAGGCGCCTCCGTAGCCCTAGAAAAATCATTTTTTGTTAAAAAGGGGTTTTTATAAAATTTATCAAAAGGCCGGTTCTTTTCAAAAGGTTTTTGCAAACAAACTAGTTTTACTTAAAAGATTTTTTTTCAAAAAGAGTTTTTCAAAAACCGATTTTTGTCTCTTTTCTATTATATATATATATATATATTTTTCTTTTTTCTTTGTATTTTTTATTTTTTTGGTATTTTATTGTAAAATTTTAAAGATCTAGGCAAAAACGAAAGAATTTTGGTATTTTTGAGAAATATTTACAAGAAGCGGCTTTCTAAAAATTTGGGTTCGATTTCTTCGAAAAATGAGTTTGGATTCAAAGTTTGAGAAGATTTTCGAGTTTTTAACCTCAAATTGAGGAGTACAGAGTAATGAATTCAAACGGATGCCGGATGGACTATTCGAGCCATTCGCAAAACTATTTTTGGTTTTATAATTTCAATTTAAAAAAAAAATTGGGCAACGGGGCTCAGATTTGGATCTTTTACCCGGATCTGGATCCGAGAATGAACTTATTTTTAATAAAATCTGAGAAATAGCTGAGATTTAAATTTAAAACTGACTTGATTGCTCGAAAAATGGGGTCAAGGGCAAAAAGGGAATATTTACAACATTTTGAAAAATTTGGGGTGTTCACAGATGCCCCTCTTTGCTACTAAGCCGGTTGAAAGCCGAGCTTAGTGGCAAAGAGACACTCCAAATTTTGAAAAAATGTTCCAGTAAGCAGATCTGAGTTGGGTGCAGAAGAATTTATTTTGAAAGCATGGCTTTTCAGGCTTAAAACCTTATCCTGAATGGTTCTGGGGGAGACGAAATTCTCGGTAACGATATGACTAAATAGCAGGAATGAAGAAATCGTGATGGGATTTTGGGCGAAGATCCCGAAATGATGAAAAGATAAGAATTTTGATCAAGTCTCATGGGTGAGACAAGATCAACCTTTTGGAATGAGTCAGGTTTAGCCCTTAGCCTGGATGGGACGAAGATATATCAAGATAACTTGGGATGGAGAAAGGAATATAAGTGGACCTCGATGGGACATTTTAAGAGAAATGCCTCGTGAGATGAAACTCAAGTATGATTCTTTCCTGGGTGGATATACAGAGCATGGATTCCTTTGTGGGGGAAAGTCATGATAGGGCTGAGAGGATTACTTTGTTGAAAACGAGATTTACGTTTAACTGAACCTGAAAGGAAGATACCTCGTGGAACGAGGTTCAGGCTTTACCCTTATCCTGAAAGGGGCGAGGTTCAGGTTTAACCCTTATCCTGAGCGGGAACTGTCTATGGTGGAACAGTGGGGAACACAGGGAAGTGTGCAGATCTGAGAGCGCTCAGATCATACAGAAGGAAAGGACTTTTCAGTCCTAGGGAGGGATGACGTCAGGATACGTCAAAACGAACATCAAGTTCTTGCTTCATGTTGGGATAACTAGAAAATATTGCCAATAAGATGCAAAAATTGTAGTTGATTCAAAATGATTGAATTGTGCATATATGTGTGAAAATATCACCTCTTTCTACCTAGAATATTAACTCCAATTAAGTTAACTCTGTAAAATCAAGAGTTAAATTCAAAATTTGTTGCAGTTGAGTTTCTTCAAGGAAGATATCAATTTCCTTGATATGAAAAGAGATAAAATATTCTTAGCTTCATAAAAGCACTTGAGTGAAAAGACATTGATAAAAGAATTTCACATAGATAAAGATGATTCCTGACTGTTCGGGCAGTTTGATATCCTGGGCATTTTTCCCTGATGATCTTTTCGCACTCTTTTGAGTCATGGAGTTTTCTTGGGTTTTTACATCATCTTTCATTTTGGAGATGTCCTGACTTTTCTCTCTTTTTCGGGGAAGGGTACGTCACAAACTCCTTCATCTTGGAGATGCTCCGATCCTTCTTTTTCTTTCTCAGGAATTAGGCTTGATGATATTGGCTCATTGGTCAAAAGGTCTCTGGATGATAGCAGAAATCAAATATCTTTTAGGGTTTTGTCGGGAGATTCATTGCAGTCGCCTTCATCTTGGCGGTGATGTGAACGTTCCCTGAAAGGATCCGTCACAAAATCCTTCATTTCAAAGATGATCCAAATCTTCTTTGGCCTCGAGGGTCTAACTCGCATATTCGTCTTCATCTTGACGACAATTGAGAGATCCCCTTTGCGGATATTTGATTGCAGCTTTGAATGACTGAGGATATATGGATTGGGTAGGTTCTTTTTTACTGCCCAAGATATTTCCATTGTCTTACTGCCAAAAGAATGATCTTTAAGAATGTGCCATAACTATGATCAATATCAGTTCACTTATGGCTTTTCAACATCATTGAATTTTTCCTTTGTCGGTCATATCGAAGATTTTTCTTCATCCTCTTGGTTGACCAACAGAAAAAGCTTGAATTCAGTTCTTATTTCACAAAAGTCTTGCTCTTTTGGAAATAATACTAAAGGTATCTCGAGGTAATTCTTTGTGAAAGCTTTGAGATCAACAATGACTTTTGATAGCAAATTGGCAAGGTGTTATAAAAATCCTTGATGAAAGAAATCGCTCGATATCGAATCGACATGTCCATGACAAAATTCTCTTCTCTTTTTCTCCAAAAAGAGATACTTAGGCTTAGCCCTTACCTGAATGGGAAGTTGGAAATTCTCCTCTCTTCCCCAAAGAGGAGGTGTTTGCAAAACAGAACTTTCGAAGAGAAATTAAGTTTTCGTCAAAACTCCCTATCTCTAGGCTTCTCTTATGGAAAGGCGACCGAAAAACAAAGTTGAGAAAGTATCACAGAGGAACGAGTCCATCGCACTCTCCCTAGAAGAGGGTCCTCTGCGAAGGGGTTGGCCAAAGATGAGAAAAACAGGGGCCACAAAAAGAAAATGAACTTCCATCGAAGTTCTCCCTGGAAAAAGGGTTCTTTTGTGTAAAGTTAGTTATTCTTTTGCAAACTGTTCGCGAAAAAAATGAGTCCCTTCAAACACTCCCTAGAAGAGGGTTCTTGCCAACGAAAGATGGTTGCATGCGAAAGGAACGAGCTCCCTCGAACTCTCCCTGAAGAGGGTCCTTCGCAAGAGAAAAAGATTGATTTTTGATAAAATGATAACCAGAAGGTTAAAATTGGGAATTTAGAGCTTGAATTGTTGATGATCGGTTAGTACAAAGACTGAACTGTTGAGAAACTCGGTTTTGATGTCACATAATATGATACACTGTCTTATTTGATTTTGTATGATATGATAATATGTTCTCTTGAAATAATGTTATCTTATGACTGAATATGTTTTGCCTTAAATCTAACGAGTATTTGATGCAAGGATATCTCACCCAATAAGGATGAAGACTTCCTGTTCAAGTACAACTATGGTGCAATCATACTCCTTGAAGAAAAAGCTTGATGAGCCATGCTTTCCTAAAGCTCAAATGAAGAAATCGGCTACCTCAAGATGAAGATTTTTTCTCTTTAAAGTCATATGTAACAGAACCTTCAGGAACTTGCATTTTGCATATTACATACTCATTCATACATACTATATCATAAAAGTATACGATAGTTTCAAAAAGCTTCTTTTTTTTGAAAACCAATAAGTGTACCTTCTTACAACCTTTTATGAAAAAGATATTTTGTCATATAATAATTGTACCTTCTTACAACCTTTTATGAAAAAGACTTTTTGTCATATAATCATTGTACCTTACACTATATACAAGACAACATGAAAAAAAAAAAAAGGAATGTAGGAAAAAGACAAAAACATAACATCGACTACATGGAGAAAACAAATAAAATATGTTTTTGAAAAGACTTTAGTTATCTTCTTTAATGAAATATTTTTTTAATATAAGAAGAAGACAAAAACATAAAATCGACTACATGGAGAAAACAAATAAAATATATTTTTGAAAAGACTTTAGTTATCTTCTTTAATGAAATATTTTTTTAATATAAGAAGAAGACAAAAACATAAAATCGACTACATAAGAAAAACAAATAAAATATGTTTTTGAAAAGACCTTAGTTATCTTCTCTAATGAAATGTTTCTTAAATACAAAAAGAAGACAAAAACATAAATCGGCTACACATAAGAAAAACAAATAAAATATGGTTTTAAAAGAACTATAGTTACTTTTTCTCATAACCATAGAATGTCGACTTACTTGAAGTCATCATTCTCTCTACAAAGCATTAAATGCCTTCTGTAACAAATCCTTTCTAAATATCCTTCCCAAAGAATGTCGACCTTCTTTTTGGTCCTCATTCTCTCTGAAGACTTTGAAATACACTACATAAAGAATACACTTGACATGACTATGTATAAATAAATATCTCAAAGCACTCATAGTACTTAGACTCATTTAAAGTAAAGAAGTACTAATGTACCTCAAATCATTAATTAGAATAAAGACAAAACTACAACCCAACGTTCAAATGTACTATTGTAAGAAATAGACTTTTTACATAAAATATGTATTACCTAAAACACTACAAACGACTAGTGTACCCTCTATCTTACTCTTCTGGAAAAAGGCATTCTCGATCTTCTCTAAAAGATATTTTTGAAAAGACATAACATTTCATATTTCAAAAAGTTACAATTCCAAAATGTAACGACTACTTTTTATAAGCTATATAAACACACACACATAAACTATTCAAACAAGAGGAATGAAATAGACGTGTGAGCTTACAAAGAGAAAAATATTCTATTCGTGATTTGAAAAGAGAGCCTTGAAAAAGAAAGAGAAAAAGAAAAAGAAAGAAAAGAGAAAAAGTCAAGTCCAGCTCTTTGACAAAGAGTATCCTCTGAGTGACAAACAGAACATTCTTAGAATCCTTCATTCGTGCATTCATATCATTCTGAAGGTTCTATAGGAAGTATTGTAACTCTGTTTATTCACTGTACTCCTTCTTTGTTTAAAGAAGTAGACCTCTGTGAAAGAGGGTGTTGCCCTTCTCTATTGAGAGAAGAAGACCTCTTGGGAAGAGGGTGTTGCCCTTCTCTGTTGAGAGAAGAAGACCTTTTGGGAAGAGGGTGTTGTACTATTTATCCGGTAACTCGGATGTTATAGTGGAATCTCAAGTGGTTTGCTTGGGGACTGGATGTAGGTCTGGATATTGACCGAACCAGTATAACTTCTGTGTTTTATGTGTTGTGCCTTATTGCTTAATTATTTTATTTTATCGATCATTATCATATTTCACTATTCACCCCCCCTCTAGTGGAATTTCATTTGGTATCAGAGCAGGTTTGCTGGTTTCGACGTAACAAGTCTTCCAGCACAAATGGCATCTACCTCTTATGCTCGTGATATTGAAGGTCAACACGCATCTCGTCCCCCCTTCTTCAATGGCTCCAACTATGGATATTGGAAGTGCAGAATGACTATCTTTCTCAAATCCATAGACTTTGCTGTATGGAAAATTGTTGAGCATCCATACACATCTCCATCCGCAGACTATAACTTATGGTCTGATGAAGAAAAGAAAATGGCAAACTTAAATGCAAAGGCTATGAATGCCTTATATTGTGCCATTGATCAAAATGAATTCAACAGAATATCTATATGTGAATCTGCATATGACATTTGGCATTCTTTGGAGGTGATTCATGAAGGAACCAACAAAGTTAAAGAAGCCAAAATATCATCTCTTGTTAGAAAATATGAGTTGTTCAAAATGAACAAAGATGAACCCATCACAGAGATGTTTACCAGATTCACCAACATCACCAACGATCTGAAATCTCTGGGTGTAACATATTCCCAGACTGAAAAGGTGAAGAAAATCTTGAGATCTCTCACAACTGATTGGGTGAGAAAGACCACTGCTATTGAAGAAGCTCAAGATTTATCTAAGCTTACATTGGACGACTTAATAGGAAATCTTATGGCCTATGAAGTCCACATGAAAGAAAGAAGGGAAGAAGAGCAACCAGTAAAGAAAACTCTAGCTTTCTCAGCCCTATCTGAGAATGAAGACTCAGATAAAGAATCAGAAATTGCGCTACTTACCAGAAAATTCCAGCGCTTCATGAGAAGGAACCGGCTTCCAAACAGGCACAAGGAAAGAAAAGATCTTAAAGAAGATCCCATGTGCTTTCAGTGTAATAAGCCAGGGCAGTTAAAACGTGACTGTCCCCTTCTCAAAAGAAAGTCCAAGACTGAGGAACCAAAGAAGAGGTTCTTCAAGAAAAAGGCTCTGCATGCTCAATGGGATGATTCAGAACCATCCACTAGTGAAGAGTCAAGTGATGATGAAGCCGAAACTGCAAATATGTGCTTCATGGCAAACGAAAGTTCGGTAAGTGAAATCTCTGATTTTTCCTTTGAAGAACTTCTAGATGCTTTTCAAGAACTATTTGAAGAATCTAGAAAATTGAGTTTAAAAAATAAAGCTTTAAAATCTGAAAATTTAGAGCTTTCTCAAGAGAATGAAAAACTCAGCAGTGAAAATTCTGAGTTGAAAAAGAAAAATCTTTTGCTTATATCTGAAATTTCTTCTACTAGCTCCAAAACTAAAGATATGCAAGTAGAAATTTCAGAGCTAAAAAGTAAAACTGAGAACCTTATGAAAACGGTTTTCAAGTTTACTAAAGGTAAAGAGAACTTGGATAAACTCTTATCCTCTCAGAAGGTCTCCTTTTACAAGAATGGGATTGGCTATTCTCATTTCAAAAAACCTTCTTGTATAAATCAAAAGACCACATTTGTGAAAAGTTCATCTGAACCAAATAAGGAGTATTATATTAATAATCTTTTTAACTCCTCTAAAGAGATAGACAAACCCAAATCCAAATGGATATGGGTTCCAAAGTCTAACAAAAAAGGACCCGATTGGGTACCAAAAAGAAGATTTACTTAATGTTTTGCAGGCTCCAAAGAAGAACAGATGGATACTAGATAGTGGATGTTCAAAGCACATGACAGGACATCCAGACCTTTTTGCTGTTCTTCATCATAAAGAAGGAGGAACCGTCACCTTTGGAGATAACAACAAAGGTTTGATAATTGGTATTGGAAATATTGGTAACATAGACAAACCTCTTATCAAAGACGTTCTCCTTGTTAAAGGATTAAAACATAACCTACTAAGTATCAGTCAAATGTGTGACACAGGTTATAATGTTAGCTTTAATCATGATGCATGCCTCATAGCTGACACAAATGAAAACATCATCTTAAAAGGTATAAGAAAGAATAATATATACGAACTATACCTAGAAAACATCACAGAACATTGTCTTATAGCTAAAAATGACACTCAACATCTATGGCACATGAGAATGGGCCATGTCAATTCAAAATACATGTCCAAACTAGCTAAAAATAAATTAGTACGTGGGTTACCCAACATATCTGTTAAAAAGGATTATTTTTGTGATGCATGTCAATTAGGAAAATTGTCAAAATCTCCTTTCAAATCAAAAAATGTCATCTCAAGTAAAAGACCTTTAGAGCTTCTCCACCTGGACCTTTTTGGTCCTTCTAGGGTAGCTAGCCTTAATCATAATAGATATGTTTTTGTCATTGTAGATGATTACTCAAGATTTACTTGGGTAATATTTTTGAAAAACAAAAGTGACACGTTTTGTCAGTTTGAAATCTTATGTAAAAAATTACAAAACGAAAAATCATGTTCTATTGTTAAAATCCGTAGTGACCATGGAGGAGAATTTGAAAATGAACTCTTTGAAAATTTTTGTAACTTGCATGGTATTTCTCATAACTTTGCCTTCCCTAGAGCTGCACCTCAAAATGGTGTAGTAGAAAGAAAGAATAGAACCCTTCAGGAATCTGCCAGGACTATGCTCCAACACAATAATCTTGTAAAATCTTTTTGGGCAGAAGCTGTTAATACTGCATGCTACATAACAAATAGAGTTCTCATTAGACCCTTATTAAATAAAACTCCCTATGAACTATTCTATGACAGAACTCCAAGAATAGACTACTTCAAAGTCTTTGGATGTAAATGCTTTATCCTAAACACAAAAGATAGCCTAGATAAGTTTGATGCTAAATCTGTTGAAGGCATATTCTTAGGATATTCAAGTCATAGTAAAGCATACAGAGTTTTCAATAAGTGTCATAATACTATTGAAGAATCTATGCATGTTAGTTTTTGTGAATCTATTGATCAATCTGTTCATATACAAACTAATGATGATGTTGAAAGTACAGATTTATTTTTAGATAACACAGCTAAGTCTAATGAAGATGATCACCAAAGAACCTTTGTCGATATCAAAGATCATCCTCAAAAGCAAATTTTGGGAGAACTAACAAAGGGGGTTCAAACTAGAGCTCAGCTAGAACGGATTGCAAACATGGCATTCATTTCTCAACTTGAACCAAAGAAGATTGATGAAGCCATCATTGATGAGTTCTGGATGCTAGCCATGACTGAAGAACTGAATCAATTCCAAAGAAATGACGTTTGGGATCTTGTGCCAAGACCAAAGGATCATCCAATCATTGGGACAAGATGGATCTTCAGAAACAAGCTAGACGAAACAGGTAATGTTATAAGAAACAAGGCCAGACTAGTAGCTCAAGGATACAACCAGGAGGAAGGTATTGACTTTGATGAAACATTTGCTCCTGTTGCTAGACTTGAATCTATTAGAATGCTCTTAGCATATGCAAGCTATATGGATTTCAAATTATTTCAAATGGATGTTAAAAGTGCTTTCTTAAATGGTTTTATAAATGAAGAAGTCTATGTAAAACAACCTCCAGGATTTGAAAATGAACAGTACCCAGATCATGTTTTTAAACTCAAACGTGCTTTGTATGGTTTAAAACAAGCACCTCGTGCTTGGTACGAAAGACTTAAAACCTTTTTATTAAAAACTGGTTTTTCTGTTGGCAAAGCAGATTCTACACTATTTGTCAAAGTAGTGGATAATCATACCCTAATTGTTCAAACCTATGTCGACGACATCATCTTTGGATCTTCTAACAGCACTCTCTGTGAAGATTTTTCTAAGTCCATGCAGAAGGAATTCGAAATGAGTATGATGGGAGAACTCACCTACTTTCTTGGACTGCATATTAAGCAAACCAAGGATGGAGTTTTCATCAACCAATCTAAGTATGCTCATGAACTTCTGAAGAGGTTCAACATGAACTCAACTGCTTCAAAATCCACTCCTATGAGCACTACTACTGTGTTGGACAAAGATGAAGATGGTAAGACTGTTGATACAAAGGTATACCGAGGTATGATAGGATCACTTCTTTATTTAACTGCTAGCCGTCCAGATATAATGTTTAGTGTTTGCTTGTGTGCTAGATTCCAGTCAAACCCAAAAGAATCACATCTTAAAGCTGTAAAAAGAATAATGAGATATTTAAAAGACAGTTGATTTTGGATTATTCTATTCAAAATCCTCTACATTTGATCTAATCTCATACAGTGATGCTGACTTTGCTGGAAGTAAATCTGACAGAAAAAGCACAAGTGGAACATGTCACATGCTAGGGCACTCACTGGTATCATGGTTCAGTAAGAAACAGAATTGTGTATCATTATCAACTACTGAAGCCGAATACATTGCTGCTAGCCTAGCTTGTACTCAAGTTATCTGGATGAAACAAACATTAAAAGATTTTGGTTTAAATTTTGAAAATACAGCTATTTTTTGTGATAATACAAGTGCTATAAACCTATCTAAGAATCCTATTTTACACTCACGAACTAAGCACATTCAAATAAGACACCACTTCTTAAGAGAACAAGTCTTAAACAACATAATTAAACTAGAATTCATACCCACTAATCAACAGTTAGCAGACATATTCACTAAACCATTAAGACATGAAGACTTCACACGAATTAGAAGAGAACTAGGAATATGTAAACTAAGTGACTTATAAATTAATCACACTTAATATAATACTTCTTATAAGTTTTGTTAAAATCTTATTTTAAAAGTCTTTTTCTTCTTATCGATTTTTGTTAGTCAAACTAGGTTTCCATATTCACGTATACTCTAAACTCTTATAAGACACATTCTTTATGTCTTTCATCTTGTCATCTTTCAAGTACACATCCATAATGACTCCTTGTCCTATCTCCTTTCACTCATATCCATAAGAACTAATTATATTAAAAGCTATCATGACATTGTTCACATCACTCATCTCATATCTCCTTTATTATTTATTGTCCTTTTGTGAAAACTTCTCTTACGATAAGTTGATTCACCTTCAACATGATAACATATTATTTTATGAGAAATCTTACTTTTCAAATTTTAGTCAAAATCGAATGATGTTTTTTTTTGGTTCTTTTTACCTTCTTCTTCTTCTTCTAAAGATCTAGTTGCTATGTTTTTACGTATAAATTTTACTATATCATTTGTTATATCATATAGTATGTACACTCTATTTTTATCATATCTTCCTTTCCTCCTATCGACACTTCACTAAGACATTAATGCCCTTCATGAAAAATTCAAATGATTATCCTCTCGTACCACCTTTTAAGTTATTATATTTCACATAAATTTTTACTATATCATCTATTATATCATAACCTAAGAACAATCTATTATCATCTCTTCATGGTTTACATCTTTTACGAAAAAGTACTGTAAAATTCTCTTTTCAAAAACTTGTACCCCACTCATTAGTACGTTTTGTATCACCATTTTATCTCTCTCTCTACATTATACGAAGTTCCTTTTCATCCGTGATCATGACTCTCTCATATATTTTATATCTCTCTCCAATCGAGATTCATTAAAACCTTGTCCTTCACTCCACTTTATGTCATACAATTTCTATCCAACTTCAAGTGATTGGTGTCCTTTATGACCACTCTCATTTCTTTTACATATCCGTATCACCCTCCTTTATATCTATTCACACTCCTTTCACGTATATCAAAATATACACTTCTTAAATAAGAAATTATTGCATTTCCTCATACTCTCATGTTTGTCCTATTCCAAACTCCCTCTTCACGATTTTGGAATGCTTTCACATAAAGTAAATTCTTGAAAAAGTTGTTTGTTCTTATTAGGCCATTATTCACTCTCTATTCTTCATGATCTTCACGAAAAACTTTAAAAACTCTTGAATCATTCTTTCTCTTACGTTTAATATGACACTCCATACTCAATTCATGACTCTTCTCACTATCCAACAAGATTGCCCATAGTAAATTTGTTACATATATAGAAAAATTATTTCGAAACTATGTCCTTCTTAATATCTATGCTAATATAATACACTTTCTTCCAAAATTGATTTGATTTGTCATTCACAAGTCTCTTATTTTACAACTCACGCATTTCCTCATTTCATATCAACAATTATTTTCTTCCTTCTATTTAATCAATTGGTTCATCTCTTACCATTCCATTCGATCTTTTCTATCCTTATACAAATTTTCTCTCGGTGCTAGCTCCTTTCTCTCCTAGTGCTTTATTTTCAAGACACTCGAAAATGGCTTCCTCTTCTACCAATGTGATCACCTCCGCCGATCTAAGGTATCCTGATTTGTTTCACACCTACACCTCACTCTGCTCTCGCCCCATTCATGAAGGAAAATTGATCAACTTTGACGACTTCATGTTCTTCGACTTAGACACCTATCTCCCCGAACTCAAACCTCTCATAGGATCTTCATCCCCAGCCGCCTATTATCCTGAACTAGTTCGACTGTTTTATACCAACTTCTCTTCTGATCATGAACAAACCTCAATCACCAGCAAAGTCCGAGGACAGCTGATGATTTTCAATGCTTCCGACCTAGGTAGAATTCTAAATCTACCTTCCACCGGTACCGACCTTAACGCCATAGTACCAATCGACCAATCGGTACTTCGAAAAATACTTCTTTGCACCAACTGCTACCAACTTTCGTGGCACATGAGGAATCTCCAACCTCAAGCTCAGCTACTTGCCCAGATTCTTCTCCACAACCTCTATCCCAAGCATCCCCGCCAGGGATTAGTTCCTCGAAAAATCTCTCTTCTTATCTACTCAATCCTTTCTTCTCTTTCGATAAATTGGTCATCCATTATTTTCGACCTTTTTATTCGTTATCAGAAATTTGAGCCTCTTCTTTTTGGGTGTTTTATAACTCCCATTTTCAACTACTTCCAAGTACCACTTCACAACGAAGTCATCCTCCGACCCTCTCACGTCCTCGATGCTACCACCTTCAATCTAAGGTCCCTGCACATGCCCGGCTCTGATGAAGCAGATCCAATATCCTCCTTCAATTACTTTTCTGCTATGATGGATATCGAGCAAACTCAAGATCGAATCCTTCGTAATCAAGCCCTGTTGCAGCAGACTCGCAAGCGGAATTGTGCCACCCGGACGCCTTCACCTTCTCCACCTTCGAGATAGACGTATTTTTTTTTTTTTGATCTGTAATAACTTTTTTACTCTGATCCCTCCTTTTTGTCCATGACAAAGGGGGAGAAAACCTGTCTCCATTATTGGAGAAACATTATTGGAGAAACATTCTCTCTTTAAACATTATCTCACATTTTTATCATATTATTATTTCTATGCATAATGTCTTTTTGACAGGGGGAGCATATTTTGTCATCATCAAAAAGGGGGAGAATGTTGAGAAACTCGGTTTTGATGTCACATAATATGATACACTGTCTTATTTGATTTTGTATGATATGATAATATGTTCTCTTGAAATAATGTTATCTTATGACTGAATATGTTTTGCCTTAAATCTAACGAGTATTTGATGCAAGGATATCTCACCCAATAAGGATGAAGACTTCCTGTTCAAGTACAACTATGGTGCAATCATACTCCTTGAAGAAAAAGCTTGATGAGCCATGCTTTCCTAAAGCTCAAATGAAGAAATCGGCTACCTCAAGATGAAGATTTTTTCTCTTTAAAGTCATATGTAACAGAACCTTCAGGAACTTGCATTTTGCATATTACATACTCATTCATACATACTATATCATAAAAGTATACGATAGTTTCAAAAAGCTTCTTTTTTTTTAAAACCAATAAGTGTACCTTCTTACAACCTTTTATGAAAAAGATATTTTGTCATATAATAATTGTACCTTCTTACAACCTTTTATGAAAAAGACTTTTTGTCATATAATCATTGTACCTTACACTATATACAAGACAACATGAAAAAAAAAAAAAGGAATGTAGGAAAAAGACAAAAACATAACATCGACTACATGGAGAAAACAAATAAAATATGTTTTTGAAAAGACTTTAGTTATCTTCTTTAATGAAATATTTTTTTAATATAAGAAGAAGACAAAAACATAAAATCGACTACATGGAGAAAACAAATAAAATATGTTTTTGAAAAGACTTTAGTTATCTTCTTTAATGAAATATTTTTTTAATATAAGAAGAAGACAAAAACATAAAATCGACTACATAAGAAAAACAAATAAAATATGTTTTTGAAAAGACCTTAGTTATCTTCTCTAATGAAATGTTTCTTAAATACAAAAAGAAGACAAAAACATAAATCGGCTACACATAAGAAAAACAAATAAAATATGGTTTTAAAAGAACTATAGTTACTTTTTCTCATAACCATAGAATGTCGACTTACTTGAAGTCATCATTCTCTCTACAAAGCATTAAATGCCTTCTGTAACAAATCCTTTCTAAATATCCTTCCCAAAGAATGTCGACCTTCTTTTTGGTCCTCATTCTCTCTGAAGACTTTGAAATACACTACATAAAGAATACACTTGACATGACTATGTACAAATAAATATCTCAAAGCACTCATAGTACTTACACTCATTTAAAGTAAAGAAGTACTAATGTACCTCAAATCATTAATTAGAATAAAGACAAAACTACAACCCAACGTTCAAATGTACTATTGTAAGAAATAGACTTTTTACATAAAATATGTATTACCTAAAACACTACAAACGACTAGTGTACCCTCTATCTTACTCTTCTGGAAAAAGGCATTCTCGATCTTCTCTAAAAGATATTTTTGAAAAGACATAACATTTCATATTTCAAAAAGTTACAATTCCAAAATGTAACGACTACTTTTTATAAGCTATATAAACACACACACATAAACTATTCAAACAAGAGGAATGAAATAGACGTGTGAGCTTACAAAGAGAAAAATATTCTATTCGTGATTTGAAAAGAGAGCCTTGAAAAAGAAAGAGAAAAAGAAAAAGAAAGAAAAGAGAAAAAGTCAAGTCCAGCTCTTTGACAAAGAGTATCCTCTGAGTGACAAACAGAACATTCTTAGAATCCTTCATTCGTGCATTCATATCATTCTGAAGGTTCTATAGGAAGTATTGTAACTCTGTTTATTCACTGTACTCCTTCTTTGTTTAAAGAAGTAGACCTCTGTGAAAGAGGGTGTTGCCCTTCTCTATTGAGAGAAGAAGACCTCTTGGAAAGAGGGTGTTGCCCTTCTCTGTTGAGAGAAGAAGACCTCTTGGGAAGAGGGTGTTGTACTATTTATCCGGTAACTCGGATGTTATAGTGGAATCTCAAGTGGTTTGCTTGGGGACTGGATGTAGGTCTGGATATTGACCGAACCAGTATAACTTCTGTGTTTTATGTGTTGTGCCTTATTGCTTAATTATTTTATTTTATCGATCATTATCATATTTCACTATTCACCCCCCCTCTAGTGGAATTTCATGAACCTGGAGGGCTAACTTGATCAGTCAGCCAAACACTAGCACGAGCGCTAGGTGTACCAGCACGAGCTCTGGATTTGGAAAATGTACCAGCACGAGCACTGAATTTCGAAAAATTCCCCAGTACGAGCGTTGGGTTTTGAAAATGCACACCAGTACGAGCACTGGGTTTTGATAAAACACACCAGTACGAGCACTGAGTTTCGAAGATGCACACCAGTACGAGGACTGGGTTTTGAAAAGAGCATACCAGCACGAGCACCAGATTTTTGAAAAATGCACCAATACGAGCACTGGTTTTTCAATGGAGAATCTGAGGAAGAGACCGACATTTGAAGATACTTGAGAATTTAGCGAGAATGATTGTCGGTGTTTCAGGATTATCCCTTATCCTGAAGGGGAAGTTCAGGTTTGTCCCTTAACCTGAAAGGGAGAAAGGCAAGGAGAACTTTTGGTCCAATACGAGCATTGGATCAATAGAGGAAACTCGAGTCGGAACTCGAGAAAATAAGAATATACAAAAGTGAAAATCCGAGTCGGAACCCGTTTTTTCAAAATAAAAGAAAGAGTGAGAATCGAGCTTGAGAACTCGCATTCTCGACGCAGCAATTGGTTCCAATACGAGCATTAGATCCAAAAGGAAGTCCGAGTCGGAACCCAGAAAAATAAGAATATATAAGAGGGAAAATCCGAGTCGGAACCCGGCTTTTCAAAAATAGAAGAATAAATGAGAATCGAGTTTGAGAACTCACATTCTCAATGCTGCGGTTGGTTCCAACAGGAGCATTGGATCCAAAGAGAAGTCTGAGTCGGAACCCGAGACTTCAGAAATAAGAATATATAAATAAAAAAAAGGAAAAATTCGAGTTAGAATCCGGTTTTTCAAAAATAAAGATAAAAAGAATGAATAAGAATCGAGTTTGAGAACTCGAATTCTCGACGTGGCGATTGGTTCCAACACAAGCATTAAATCCAAAGAGAAAGTCCAAGTTGGAACCTGGGACTTCAGAAATAAGAATATAAAAAGAGAAAATCCGAGTCGGAACCCAGTTTTTCAAAAATAAAAGAATGAATGAGAATCGAGTTTGAGAACTCGAATTCTCGACGTAGCAATTGGTTCAACATGGGCATTGGATCCAAAAGGAAATCCGAGTCGGAACCCGGAACTTCAGAAATAAGAATATACAAAAGGAAAAATCCGAGTCGGAACCCGGTTTTTCAAAAATAAAAGAATGAATGAGAATCGAGTTTGAGAACTCGAATTCTCGACATAGCAATGGGTCCAACACGGGCATTGGATCCAAAAGGAAATCCTAGTCAGAACCCGAAACTTCAAACGAAGGAAAAAAGGGAAAACTCGAGTCGGAACTCAGTTTAAAAAAAATAAAATAAAAATAAAATAAAAATAAAATAAAAACAAAACCTGAGTCGGAACTCAGACGGGAAGGAAATAACTCCTATCCAAGGGTCGGATTTTAGAAGGATTGACAAAAAGCATGAATAGATTCCGATGATGAGGATGAGAAACTTATTCAAGGTCCTCGACCCAAGATGGTCTAAGATCTGAATTTTATTTAGGATGGTTTTCAGGATTATCCCTGATCCTGAAGAGAATTTGACAAAGTCTAAAAAGATTGATAGAAATGGATAAAAGATAAAAGGAATAAATCAATGCAATTGACAATAAAGATTTAGTAGAAATTGACAGAAATTTGAGAAAAATTGATGATAGAAGGATTCAGGATTATCCCCTGTCTTGAAAAAAAACAAAGGGCCTCGCGGGACGAGGTTCATGTTTTATCCCTTAACCTGAAAGGGGAATACCTCATTGAAATGAGGCATCAGGTTTATCCCTTAACCTGAAAGGGTTTTATAAAGATTTAATAAAATTTAGTAAAAATCTTGATAAAACTTGACAAAAATTGATAAAATTGACAATAAATTGATGAAAACTTGATTAAATTGAAAAATAAAATGAATGCAAATAAAGATAACAAGATTAACTGAGAAGTTGATAAGATTTTTAGAAAAAGATTCGTTTGATCCTGCCTGCATATGATGGAGGAAGATAAGTATAGACCAAAATAAAATGCCCCAGTATCAGGGAGAAGAATGTGAGAATTCAATACAAGATTATTGCTTTATTGAAAAAGACTTTTGAAGAGTACAAAAGGCTAGGATGAACAATTCAAGTGTAAAATCTCTTCAAATGTAGAGCATTAATAGGATCCGGCAGTTTCGCCCCGTCTGCGTTGATCAGACGATAGGAATTGCGAGGCAACGCTTCCTTAACCACATAAGGACCTTCCCAATTGAGTGACCACTTTCCCTTCGGTCGATGCTTGAGATGAGCTGTCGATCTGAGCACAAGATCATTGACTCAAAATCTTCTCTCAATAATTGTTTTAACGTAGTGCTGAGCTATCCTCTAACGATAGGCCCGAGCATGCGCTGCTGCGTTGAGCCTTTTCTCATCTAACAGATCAAGCTGTACCAACCACTACTGCTGATATTGATCAAGCGAAAGTTCGAGGAGCGATACGAACTTGAAGGTAGGCTTCTGAACGTGAAGAGGTAATACTACCTCGGTCCCGTAGACAAGCTCTGAAGGAGTAGCGTTGGTTGGGGTCCCAATGGGGGTTTGGTACGCCCAAAGTGTGTCATGTATCTTCTCGTGCCAATCGCGGCCCGTTTCCACAGTTCTTTCTAGAATGTGGATCAAAATTTTGTTGGTGGCCTCTACCTGGCCATTTCCTTGAGGATAATAAGGAGTCGAGAAGTGATGATGAATCCTAAACTTCGAGCAGAAGGTCTTCATCCTCTCATTCTTGAAGTAGCTGCCATTGTTTGACACAATATCATGTGGGACGCCAAAGCGACAGAGAAGATTTTTATGAATAAATGAAACCACATGCCGGCCTTCTATTATTCGCAGAGTTACAACTTTGACCCATTTGGTGAAGTATTCTGTAGCTGCGAGGAAATATCGGTGGCCATTAGAAGCTGAAGGGGTAATTGGACCCACCACGTCGAAGGCCCACATTAAAAAAGGCCAATGAGAAACCACAGACTGCAAGTATGCGGCTGGCGCATGAATGGAAGGTGCGTGCATTTGGCATTTCACACACTTTCTTACAAACTGATGACAATCCTGTTGCATGGTTTTCCAATAATACCCTGCTCGGATAATCTGCTTGACGAGTGTTTGGTAGCCGACGTGACCACCGCAAATTCCTTCGTGTGCCTCTTGGACAACTTCCATGGCTTCATCCTTATCTAAGCATCTGTCATACTCATAATTGAACCCACAGCGATAAAGAGTATTGGCAATGATGAAATATCGGGCTGACATGCGCTGAATCGCACGTTGCTCCTGTTTTGGCATTTTCGATGGGAATTCACTAGTTTCGATGAAATTTTTGATGTCTTGGTACCAAGGCTTCTCTTTATGAGCGGCTTGGTTCACTTGCTCAGTCAGAATGTAGGCAGGTTGATCAAGTCTGCCAATCTCGAAGGAACAACAGGATTCACTGTCTTTGAATGACAAAATAGAGCCTAAACGGGCTAGGCCATCGTCTATATGATTGTATTCGCTCTTGACATGGTTTAGCTGAAATTCTTCAAAGTTGCCTATGAGAACCAAGGCAATCTTCTGATAAGGAATCAATTTTGAATCCTTGACTTGCCATTCAGCATTAACTTGACTGACAACAAGCAATGAATCACCAAAGACATGCACTCTCTTGACGTTGAAGTCTTGTAAAATCTTGAGGCCTTGTATTAGAGCTTCATACTCGGCCATATTGTGAGTACATTGGAAGTTGAGCTTGAGGGAATAAGGGATCATCTCCTTTTCAGGAGTGATTAGCAAAATCCCAATTCCTATAACAGACATGTTTCTGGCTCCATCAAAGAAAGGGTCCAAATCGGGGACTCCTGAATGCTGCAGATGCGATTATCGAGAAAATCATCTTCCGCTTTGATCTCTTCAGTCAACGGGAAATCAGCCAACTGATCTGCGATGGACTGACCCTTGATTGACTTCTGAGAAACATACTCCAAGTCGTACTGCATCAGGAGGACTTGCCATTTTAGAATTCGTCCAGTAAGGAAAGGCTGCTCAAGGATGTACTTGAGAGGATTGAGCCTTGATAGAATTTTGATTTCTGATGCCAACAGATAATGTCTCAGTTTCTGACACATCCATACTAGGGCTAGACATGTCTTCTCTATCTGAGAGTATCTTTTCTCATAGTCGATGAAGGTCTTGCTGATGTAGTAGATGGCGTGCTCTATCCAACTGCCTTCTGTGAACACCCCAAATTTTTCAAAATGTTGTAAATATTCTCTTTTTGCCCTGACCCCATCTTCTGAGAAAATCAAAGCAATCTCAAAGCTAAATTTCAGTTATTCTTCAAATTTTCTGGATTGAATCTCATGTTGATATATTCAAATTCGATTTCGGATCCGGATCCAGTAATTTGAGCCTCATTATCCAAATTTTTAAATTAAAATTTTAAAATACCAAAAACAAATTTTGAATGGCTCAAACAACTCATCCGACATCCATTTGGATCCACTATTTTATATTTTCTCGATTCGAGGTCCAAATCTCAAATATCACTTCAAATTCTGGGTCCAAATTCACTTTCTGAAGAATTTTTCAAAAAGAATAGTTTTGAAACTTTCATGAAACTCCCCTTTTTGTAAATTTTGATAAAAAACACAAAAAAATATAGTTTTATCTCTCGTACTGCTTAATTTTTAGAGTTTTTTATACCAAAAAAAAAAAAGAAGATTGAAAAATAGAAAAAAAAGAGAGAGAGAGAGATATGGGTTTACCCCCCACCCCCACCCCCCCCTTTTTTTTTGGGAAAACCCATCTATTTTCTTTAGAACCACCCTTTAAAGAAATTTTCAAAAGGGAGCCACCTTTTAACAATTTTCAAAAAACAACTTTTGGACCTCCCACGAAAAAAACCCAAATGGCCTCCTCTGCGGCCAGAGAAAAACCGCAAGAGAGAGAGAGAGAGAGAGAGAGCTCCATCAGCCCTTCGATCGGCTGCTCTCTCTCCCGTTCATCTGCAACAAAATTCACCTCCAGACTCTTCCTCCATCTCCTATATAAACAAACTGCAGAGGAAGGCTAAGGGATCCCATTTTCTGCCTCTCTATTACATCGATTAACACCATCATCCATCTTCGACATTGGAAGCGCATCCATTTTTCATTGAGTTTTCACCGTCGCACTGATCTTCCCTTCCCTCCTGTCTTCAGGATTCTTGCAAAAACCCAGGTAAGAACCCCTTCACTCTTTCATTTTTCTCTCGATTCCTTTTTTTTTCTTTCTTCCTTTTCTTTCTTTTTGTTTTGCCCCATTCTAAAGCACCATGGTGGCATTGATTTGCCTCTAGCAAACCAATCTACCTCTCGTGCAACAGTAATGGAGCAATCATGTTCCAACAACGTTTTTTTTTCTCTCTTTCTTCTTCTTTGGTTCATGCGGCGATTTTGGGCTTAGGCTGTCAGATTCAATAATCCGACAAGATTCAACCGAATCCCAGTCTAATTTTGCTGCTAAAATTCGTTTTCATCTTGATTTTCTGTTAAAGTTCAGATTTCCTATATGATCCCAACTTTGGTATTTGATTTATCACCTATATTAGCCATGATATCTTAATGCTCATCGATATTACTGCTGTTGATATGGTATAAATTTGATACCCATCCCAATGTGTCTTAATAATCTTCATAGTTTTTGCGCTTCACTATCATCCCCTTTTGCTCATGTAATGTTATCATTTGTCAGCAGAGCATGATGCATTTGATGTTAAATTTACTGTTTGTCTTCGTAGTTACCCCCTTTGCTATTAAATTCTCACACCCATATTTAAGCATTGTATCAGCATGTAGTATGATCCAGTACTTGCGTGGATATGATTCATGATGAAATCCACATCTACCCCATTTGTGATTTCATCGTGGATTCATCTATTGAATCTGTCATAAAAGGGATCTTCATGTCGACTGCGGAAACAGACTCCGACCTAAGCTGCAATCTAAAAGCATCTCAACAGTATAGGAAATTATTCTTAGTAACTAATCTAAAAAAAAAATCGGGTCAGAACTGCTGAGAATGGTTTATCCAATTCGTTGGAGGTTTGGTTGGATCTGCTGCAAAAGAGGAATTCCACTGCCATACTGATAAGGTTTCGATACTTTTGTAATAATTCAAAGTGACATGTGCTATCAATTTGAAATTAGATATACATTTATATTCACTACAAAATTTTCTGATAAAATCTTTTGTCTATGACCTGCTGATAATTGGATCCACCACGGATTTTCTTCCATAGTAAGCTTGTTTCACTGGATTCCTTTTTGGGAAGTTTTTTTTTTTATCCTAAATCTGCTGTTGAAAATCCTTTGCTGTTAGAATGCCTTCCGTTTACCGTAAAACCCTGGTTCATTATGAAGATCCTGCACTTGAGTATTTGATAGCATCTTTGATGCGTTTCTTAAAGAATTTATAGGAAAATTTTCCTGTGTTATAAGCTAAAGCATTGATTGCGATTGGGATAATATCTGTTTGTGAGATCTGGAGTTAGCTTACAGATGCATTTACATCTACTTGGTCGTTCACTAATGACAACAACCTGTGAAGAAACAATCTAGTTGCACTGAGACGGCATCTAGTCGTTATTGCTGGATGATCTACTCTTAAGGTGGCTGAAGCCATGCTTCATCCAAGAATATTTGTTTCGTATTGCACCAGGTCGGTTTGAGATGATCTCAAAGTTGATTCAGTATCTACTGATAATCAGGAATGAGAATTTTGAATAGGTGCTCTAGATTCAAATGTGAAAGTTCTGATGTTTTGTTTGCTATCATGTTCTTCTCTGCTAAAGACTCTTATGAGCTTATCAAAAACCAGATTGTCCAGGGGATGCGGGAGTAAAGAATTTTCATTATGTCCCCCAATAGTCTCTATCATCTGCAACTCCTTTGTGAAGATCATTTTAAAACTCTGAACCTGTTATATCATATGTGATGTGATGAGTCAAAGTCGGATAGTCCTATGGACTCATGATCAGGACCTATGCTTTATTATAAAACTGGGGATTTGCTGAATCAAAGTCAGGTATTCTGTCAAGCTGAAATCAATCCACTGTTTTATTGTAGCACATGCAATGCCCCACCACAAGCCAAATCCTCTGTCACACACATCTATTCCCTTGTCTCAGCCTATTGTTATCGTGAACCCTTGTGATCATACATGATTGGATCAACATTGTATCAGATGGCTAAAATTGTTAACTTCTTAACTGATGGTTGCAAGCTGAATCACAAGAGTATGGGCTTTGTCCACAGATGATGGTAACACTTGTCTTGAGCTAAAATCCCATATATTTGGTCGCATGGTTTATATTAGATGATATATTGTCCATGGATCCCATCTTTCCTTGATTAAGTTGTGCCATCCAGGTTACTAGATTTCTCGGTGCCAGGCCGGCGTTAGCGCTAAGCTTGAATGAAGTAAAGCATTCAGATGTGGATGGTGGTCAGATGAATGATATAGATTACCTGCCCCCAAAGAGGCAATTAACTGCTGATGCCTGACGAAATTGGCTGAGCTAGCTGAAAGATCTATCTGATAGTTGGGAGAGGAGCAAATACTTCCTCGTTGGGGTCATTTGTTATCATAATGAGGACTGAGACATAGCCCATCATGAAAATCACAACAATTTCCCCCACTTTTTTTTTTTTTATTCATCTCTGATTTATCTGGGCCCAAATACGAAGTAAGAGATTACATCTTCAAAAGTTGTGGCAGAATCTATTGGTTGCTGGGAACAAAAAAAAAAAGAAGGAAGAAGAAGAAGAAGAAGAAGAAGAAGAAGAAGAGGTGAGTGCTCTTGGTACTTGTCGACCCACCTCATCATCATGAATGAGGGGTCGATTTCTTGTAATTCTCAGTTCACATCTGTCACTGGTTTGAGAGATTTTGTCTTCCGATTTTATGTTCATATTAAATTTTACCAAGACTTTTCTGTACACTGCATGTTAGACTTATTGGAGCCCCTGCCCCTGTGTATATATATATATATATATATATATATATTTGGTCTTCTAACCCCATTTGATGTTTATGCTTGTTATGATGAAATTTCCCATTTGGCACGGCATGGATTCACCACTGGAGGTAAGGACATGATAATTTTTTTTTTATGGCGGAGACATTGATGAAGCAGAAATCTGCATGGTTGAGGCCTAGTGAAGTGTGTTGCATAAGATGGAGACTGGGTCACATGAACCTGAATGGAGATTCGACCTTAGAGACTTTATGGAAGATACAACCTCTCATCTTTATAGAAAAAAAGAAAGAAAGAAAGAAACAAACATAATATGATTCTGGTTTTCCCCAATCGGATGGTTTCACACATCGACCTCTCATAGTGATTTCCATTTTGCTCGATGTCTATATTAAGTTATGTTCTGTACAGGGTCTTGATCATGCATATATTTCAAGGTGAATTAACATTAAAATATGCATGATTTTATGAAAAAATGCTTTTTAAAACCAAGTTTATGCTAGTTTTCGTTAAATGAGCTATAATGATTTCAAAACAGAAAATGTATGAAAAATAGCTTTATTTGTATATTTTAATACATATTTTAATGTTTGATATTAACATAATAGTTTAGTTTTAGTTTTCAATAAAAAAAAATGAAGAAAAATAGTTTTATATTGTTAATAAAATCATTTTAGTTGTTTGTTTTTTTTAGAAAAGAAGAAAAAATTAAATATAAATATAAATAGTTAGAGTAGTTTTAGTTTTTTTTCAAATGAGTTTCTTTGTAAATAAATAAGTTTTGTTTTCAAAGTTTTTTTTTAACTTTTGAAAAGTTTCTGACAAACCGGTTTACACGGTTTGTGATTTTTTTTTTTTTTGAAAAACTGAAAATAAAACAAACCGGTTCAAACCGGTTTGCTTTCTTTAAAAACTAAAAAAAGAAACTGAAAAACAAATAGTAACAAACCGGTTCAAACCGGTTTGATTGCTGTTAAAAACCAAAAAAATGAAAAAAAGAGGCGTCTCCCCTGTACGCCTGAAACCTTTTTCCTTTTCCCCTCTTTCCCTCTCTTCCCTCTCTTCTCACCTTTTCCACCACCGTCGGTGGTTTCTTACCTCATTCTTCCTCTTTCTCTGTTCAATATCTAGTCGGTGGTGGTGGTGGATCTTCAATCCGGCGACTGGCGCACGATGGAGGTCATTCTTTCCTAACCCCTCTAAGGTACGGTAAGTCTTTTGATCTTCATCTTCTTCTTCTTCTTTTTCTTTTTCCACATTTATCGTCTTCTTCTGGTTAATGAATTCAGGTTGTCTTCTTCTTTGTAATTCAGGTTGTGTTTCTGTGTAAAGAAAAACGGAAAGAAAAAAAAATGATCTTCGATTGCGGTTTTTGAATTTTTTTTTCCCGATCTTCAATTCTGAAATTGATGCTTTAGTTAGATGAACATTAATTCTAAATTCCAGTTTACATTCTGAAATCCATCGTTCCTTTGATTTAAATATCTGTCATCGGATTCCAATACAATTCTTCAAATATTGGATTGATCATCTGGATCGATTTTTAATCTTGTTTTGGATACAGATTTGTGATTATGTTGCTTTGATAATCTAGATCATTTGGACATCAAGAATTCTGGTACCGATCAGAGCTTTAGATTTGCAGTGGATAGCTGATCGGAATCCCTTGTGTCAGCCAGAAATTTTACAATCAGCGTGAAGATTTCTACACGGTTGTTGTTTCTGGTGGAGAATTTCTATTATGAATTGAAAATTCCATCGAGTTTTAGATTAAAAAATGATCAGTAATTCTTGTTAGTTGATATTAATTTCTGAATACTTTCATTGATTGTTAATGAACACTTGATATCTGGTGAGCACTATATGTTTACTGTGTTACAGTGAAGTCCATAAGATCTGGATTGTGCTTTCACTGAATGTTGCTGGAAATCATTGGCATTCCACTGTTCATTACTGGAAATCAGTGAAAATCACTATTCATTATTATCTAAATTCCGGCAAGAGCTATTGACAGATTGGATTAAATTGAAAGTGGAAATTATTGTTGATTATCTTTAGATTTCAAGTTGATGAATGTCTGGAATTCTAATTAGCATGATTTGAAATGTAACTAAGTTTTTAATGAAATGTTATAAAGTGTAGTTGTTGTTAGGGTAGTTGTTAATTGATTTGTTAGTTGCTTAGTTACATAGATAAGTCAGCTGATAAGTGTGTTGTAATTAGTTTAAGTAATTGTTAGCATTAATGTGATTCAGTAACTATTAGTCATTTAATTGCATATTAGTTAATTAGAAATTAGTTTTACTTAGTTAAGATAATGTTGTCAGCTAGTTTTTTATTTTAAATTTAGTTCTTAAAATTGCTTAGTGAATTGTTTAGTCATAGTATTTTAGCATTTACTTTGCTTAGTGTAGTCGCTATTAGTATCTCTGGTACTACTTCTGTTCATTTGATTTGTGCAGGATAGCACATGAGTGGAGCTAAAGCGTATACGTGACACAGAAGGGTGCGAGAGTAGAAGCTTATTTTTTATTTTCCAGTTTAGAATTAGGAATTTAATTCTGGGTTTGTAAATATTGCTTTTTACGCCCTCTGCGAAGGGTATTCATTTGTTGTAATAGATAGTTGTTTTTACTTTACTCGAACATTTTACATTTTAATAATACAGAAATAAAGATTAGTTTAAATTTGTGTGTTTGAATACAAAATATTCCCGTTCCCTGAGTTCGACCCGGTCTCATCCACTAGTGAGAACCGGTTTTTATTATTTGATGTCTGGTTTTCACATGTTTTACATATAAAAAATCTTTTCAAAATTACAACGATTACAAAGAAGACATCAAATTTTTGGCGTCGTTGCCGGGGAACGGCGTAATATTAGTATTCACTTTATTGCCTAGTGTTTGTTTGCATTTAGGTTTAGAACCACGTATGTGCATATCGTAGAGATGAGCTTACTTTTTTGCACAGCCCTCCCACTAGGATTCCCTTAGAGGTGACTGTGTACGATTGGTACCGTATACATAGATTTCTATTTCTTTTGCATAATCCCTGCTGTGTGCAACTGCGTGGTGTTTGTTTAGTTTTTGTTGTTTTAGTTTACTCGCTTTGTGGTTTGTGTGGTTTGGCCGCTAGCGCGTTAGTTAGGTAGAAAACCCAAAATTAGGACAGGTGCTACACCGGTCTACTTCAAGGTGTATGCACAGGCAACGACCACTCGACCCGAGCTAATTGAGTCCCGAGTTTCTTGTTAGGAGAACTCCTCATCTTATCACCATGGCCGAAAATCGGTCGTTGTTTTGTACCCTTAAGGAGTACTTCATGCCCACCATATACACTCCCACCTCCTGCATCACGAGACCTGATGTAGGAGCCAATCAATTTGAAATAAAGGCCAGTATCATTCAAATGCTACCATCCTTTCATGGCCTTAGCAACGAAGACCCATATAGTCATATTGATGATTTTTTGGAGATCTGTTCGACAGTGCAGATCAACAACTTTAGAGATGACGCATTGAGGTTGACGTTGTTTCCTTTCTCTCTCAAAGATAAAGCTAAACATTGGCTAAAGGCTCTCGATACGGTTCAGATTACCACTTGGGAAGGAATGCAGCGCGAGTTCCTTAAAAAGTACTTCCCAATTGGTAAGACGAATCCGTTTCGTAAAGCCATAATCAGTTTCTCGCATATTGATGAAGAACAATTCTACGAGACTTGGGAGAAGATGAAAGATCTTCTCCGCAAGTGTCCCCACCACCAGGTGCCTCGCTGGCAACTGGTGCAGTATTTTTACAATGGCCTGACCGAGAAGGACAGACAAATAGTGAATTCATCGTGTGGGGGCACTTTCATGCTCAAAAGTGAGGATGAAGCATGGTCGCTTTTTGAGACATTGAGCGAGAATTCGATGCACCATGCAACAGCCTCACGGTTCGATAGGGCTGCACCTGCACAGGATGGTACTAAGAAGGCAGGTATTTTTGAAATAGGGATAAACTTTGAATTGAGCAACAAGGTAGACCAACTGTCCCAGAAATTAGATCAGTTTTTGTTGGGTCCCTCTCCTACCATGCAGGTGTGCACGTTGTGTGCGAGTCCTGCACACCATGTTTTTCAGTGCCCAGTTGCGCCACAGTACCCTGAGTTTGTCCAAGAGCAAGCTCAGATGGCTCAAAACTTTGCTAGGCCCGCACCCAATCCATTTTCTAACACTTATAACCCGGACTGGCGAAACCATCCCAATTTTTCATGGCGCAACTCACAGATCCAACCCTCTAACCCTTCCCAGAGTCAACCCAGTCAAGGCGGTTATGCGCCTGGATTTCAGAGGTCCAGTTATCCCCCAGCCCAACCTGTTTATACTCATCCTCAGTCTCATGAGCCTTCGCATAGTCAGTCCTTCGAGGACAAGATGCTACAAGCATTTTCTGATATTAAAGCAAATTTGAGCTCGCATAATCAGTCTATTGCAAAATTAGAGACTCAAATGGGGCAGCTCGCCGAGGCGCTTAGCAGACGAAGTGAGGGGACACTGCCTAGCCAGCCTATTGTCAACCCTAGGGGAAAGGAACCCATGCGTAGCTTGCATCTAACAGATACACATCAAGAGCAGGCTCAAGTAGTAACCCTTAGGAGTGGGAAGCAGTACCAAGCGAGGGAGGCTGCAGAAGAAAGAGAGAAGATAAGTGAGAAGCAGTCTGTCCCTAGTGTTTTACCTCAGGAAAGCGAGAAGGTTCCATCTGAGCCTTCACCATCCTACATTCCCAAAGCCCCCTTTCCTGAGGCGTTAGAGAGACCGAGAGCACTAAGTAAGTCCGGAGTGAACATGCAAGAGATGCTTGAGATATTTAAGCACATCCAGATCAACATTCCCTTACTAGATGCTATCCAGCAAGTCCCTGCATATGCAAAGTTCCTCAAAGAGCTTTGTACGCAGAAAAGGAAGTCGAGGTCCCATGTGCAGAAAAAGATTTATTTGAATGGGCAAGTGAGCGCAATATTGCAACACCAAACCCCACCTAAGCTCAAGGACCCAGGGACTCCTATCATCTCATGTGTCATAGGAAACATCACTATTGGGCGTGCATTGCTCGACCTTGGGGCAAGTGTTAACATCTTGCCAGGTTTCTTCTATGACCAATTTGGATTGAAAGAAATGAAACCTACACCTATGACTCTTCAGCTTGCAGATAGATCGATCAAGGTCCCAAGAGGGATACTTGAAGATATTTTAGTCAAGGTGGAGGATTGTTATTTCCCTGTTGACTTCGTGATATTAGATATGGAGGGAGCTAATAACCTACAACAGACCCCTATTATTCTCGATCGCCCCTTCCTAGCTACCGCCAACGCGTGCATTAATTGCCGCACTGGTGCGATGGATGTGTCATTCGAAAATAGGAAGATAAGGCTGAACATTTTTCGTGCTGCTATGAGGCCTGTTGTTGAGGAGGCTTCTTTCGAGGTTGATGTCGTTCAAGACCTCGTAGAAGAAGAATATGCTTGGTTGTTGAGTGATCCACCACCTCAGGAGGAGGATAATGAATCACTCGAAGAGGATCACCGAGGATTACTTGAAAATCAGATAGCTGAGTTGAGTTGGATCGGGCACTTCGAGCCATTTAGAGGTAGACGGGATGGGAACACAGTGCGCAGTGTCACAGATGACACTATTTTTCATAGAGAGCCCGATTGAGCCTGACTTCATGTCCATTGATCTCATGGACGATGAAGGTTTTTCTAGGGATCCGTCTGGCTGGGGACGTCAAACTTAGCGCTTTATGGGAGGCAACCCATATCTTGTATATTATTAGATTTTATTAGAATTTATAGATTGTATTTTGTTTTTCCTTTTTCGTTTTGAGTTTTTCATGTTCTTTTTGTTTCATTCATGGTTTTCATGTTTTGTCATGTACACATTGCATTCATTACATTCATAGAACGTACATTTTTAATTCATGTCAGGTTATTCTACTCTTTTCCCTCATTTATTTCCTCTCATGTGCATTCACGTAGTTTCATATAAGCATGGGGGAGTGCCATTGGGACAGTGTCATTCAAGCATGGGGGAGGGTGTAGTTTGCACACCTTGATATTTCTATTTAAGTTCTTGCACATGTTTACACATCTCTCATGAAAAGTAGGTTTTTAAAGAAAGAGTTTGAACTTATATGAATGTTATTTCAAATCTGTTATTTTTAGAGGATTTTTAAGCCCCACGAAAAATTTTCTCTGACATGGATCTAAAAATTATGGTTGTTTATGCGGATTTCGAAGAAATGATGATAAATACATGTTAGAATTTATTTTGAATTGCAAATATGAATATGCATAGTTCTATTTTTGAAAAACTAAGCAAATGAACAAAAGCGTAAAAAAAAAGAGCTCAAAAAGTGAAAAAAGCATGCGTTAGGTTGTTTGGATAATTCCACAATCCTTAGTAGATGGAACTTAGATGTAAGTTGAAACTTTTAATTTCATTTCGAAAAGGAGAGTGGAAAACTTCGTTATCCTAAGTAGCTGAGAACAAATACAAGTTGAAATGTTTGACTCTCATGTTGCAAAGGTGAATAAAGGAAGTCACTTTTATGTCTTAGTTGATATCTTTGGTATGTATTGAAAAAGTATAGAAGATATTGACATTGCACAAGGCATAAAAGCAAACCACACACAAGCTATAAGAGAAGAATAAGTGTGCAAAAAGAAAAAGCGTAAAAAAAAGAAGAAGAAGATAGCTTAAAAAGAAAAAGTTCAATGCTTAGAGGCGTGATTGAGAAAATCTGTGCAGAAAACATATGAGTGAGGATAAGTAAATAATAACTTGTTTTTATTGGATTTTCTAAGAATAAAACATAAATAATTGTAATATTTAGAAAAGTGAAAGAATTTGTTTTTCTGTGGTGGTATATAAAAGACTAATTATGTTTTGATTTTTTTGTAACACGAAATATTTGTGAAAACAAAGTCTTTAATTACCTACTGCTTATGAGGATGTGTAATATTTTGCATACATGACAGAGATGTTTGTGGGTAGCATCACTGCAAACCCTCACGAGACCTTACTCGTCCACTGGGGTAACCCAGGGGTTGAAAGGGCTTGTTGCATGAGCTAAATGCAACCGTGATTCCTACGAAAGTGAGTTAGTTGATAGTTTTGATTTTGTGCATTTTTTTTAGTTTGCTCGAGGACTAGCAAAACATAAGCATGGAGGTATTTGATCATGCATATATTTCAAGGTGAATTAACATTAAAATATGCATGATTTTTTGAAAAAATGCTTTTAAAACCCAAGTTTATGCTAGTTTTCGTTAAATGAGCTAAAATGATTTCAAAACAGAAAATATATGAAAAATAACTTTATTTGTATATTTTAATACATATTTTAATGTTTGATATTAACATAATAGTTTAGTTTTAGTTTTCAATAAAAATAAAAATAAAAAATAAAAAAATGGAGAAAAATAGTTTTATATTGTTAATAAAATCATTTTAGTTGTTTGTTTTTTTTTAGAAAAGAAGAAAAAATTAAATATAAATATAAATAGTTAGAGTAGTTTTAATTTTTTTTTCAAATGAGTTTCTTTGTAAATAAATAAGTTTTGTTTTCAAAGTTTTTTTTTAACTTTTGAAAAGTTTCTGACAAATCGGTTTACACGGTTTGTGATTTTTTTTTTTTTTGAAAAACTGAAAATAAAACAAACCGGTTCAAACCGGTTTGCTTTCTTTAAAAACTAAAAAAAGAAACTGAAAAACAAATAGTAACAAACCGGTTCAAACCGGTTTGCTTGCTGTTAAAAACCAAAAAAATGAAAAAAAAGAGGCGTCTCCCCTGTACGCCTGAAACCTTTTTCCTTTTCCCCTCTTTCCCTCTCTTCCCTCTCTTCTCACCTTTTCCACCACCGCCGGTGGTTTCTTACCTCATTCTTCCTCTTCTTCCTCTTTCTCTATTCAATATCCAGCTGGTGGTGGTGGTGGATCTTCAATCCGACGACTGGCGCACGGTGGAGGCCATTCTTTCCTAACCCCTCTAAGGTACGGTAAATCTTCTGATCTTCATCTTCTTCTTCTTCTTCTTCTTCTTCTTCTTCTTCTTTTTCTTTTTCCACATTTATCGTCTTCTTCTGGATTATGAATTCAGGTTGTCTTCTTTTGTGTAATTCAGGTTGTGTTTCTGTGTAAAGAAAAACGGAAAGAAAAAAAATTGATCTTCGATTGCTGTTTTTGAATTTTTTTTCTCGATCTTCAATTCTGAAATTGATGCTTTAGTTAGATGAACATTAATTCTAAATTCCAGTTTACATTCTGAAATCCATCGTTCCTTTGATTTAAAAATCTGTCATCGGATTCTAATACAATTCTTCAAATATTGGATCGATCATCTGGATCAATTTTTAATCTTGTTTTGGATACAGATTTGTGATTATGTTGCTTTGATAATCTAGATCATTTGGACATCAAGAATTCTGGTACCGATCAGAGCTTTAGATTTGCAGTGGATAGCTGATTGGAATCCCTTGTGTTAGCCAGAAATTTTACAATCAGCGTGAAGATTTCTACACGGTTGTTGTTTCTGGTGGAGGATTTCTATTACGAATTGAAAATTCCATCGAGTTTTAGATTAAAAAATGATCAGTAATTCTTGTTAATTGATATTAATTTCTGAATACTTTCATTGATTGTTAATGAACACTTGATATTTGGTGAACACTGTATGTTTACTATGTTATAGTGAAGTCCATAAGATCTGGATTGTGCTTTCACTGAATGTTGCTGGAAATCGTTGGCATTCCACTGTTCATTACTGGAAATCAATGAAAATCACTATTCATTATTATCTAAATTCCGGCAAGAGCTATTGACAGATTGGATTAAATTAAAAGTGGAAATTATTGTTGATTATCTTTAGATTTCAAGTTGATGAATGTCTGGAATTCTAATTAGCATGATTTGAAATGTAACTAAGTTTTTAATGAAATGTTATAAAGTGTAGTTATTGTTAGGGTAGTTGTTAATTGATTTGTTAGTTGCTTAGTTACATAGATAAGTCAGCTGATAAGTGTGTTGTAATTAGTTTAAGTAATTGTTAGCATTAGTGTGATTCAGTAACTATTAGTCATTTAATAGCATATTAGTTAATTAGAAATTAGTTTTACTTAGTTAAGATAATGTTGTCAGCTAGTTTTTGATTTTAAATTTAGTTGTTAAAATTGCTTAGTGAATTGTTTAGTCATAGTATTTTAGCATTTACTTTGCTTAGTATAGTCGCTATTAGTATCTCTGGTATTGCTTCTGTTCATTTGATTTGTGCAGGATAGCACATGAGTGGAGCTAAAGCGTATACGTGACATAGAAGGGTGCGAGAGTAGAAGCTTATTTTTTATTTTCCAGTTTAGAATTAGGAATTTAATTCTGGGTTTGTAAATATTGCTTTTTACGCCCTCTGCGAAGGGTATTCATTTGTTGTAATAGATAGTTGTTTTTACTTTACTCGAACATTTTACATTTTATTAATACGACAATAAAGATTAGTTTTGATTTGTGTGTTTGAATACAAAATATTCTCGTTCCCTGAGTTCGATCCAGTCTCATCCACTAGTGAGAACCGGTTTTTATTATTTGATGTCTGGTTTTCACATGTTTTACATATAAAAAATCTTTTCAAAATTACAACGATTACAAAGAAGACATTAGGTCTCATAAAATAATCTATTGTTTCATCAGCATGTACTGCCCTGTTTATATCTCACTGACGTCTACACCACATCACTATTTTCTTCACTTCCGCATATTTTATTTCTAATTCCCTTTGCTAATCACCTGCTGAAGTCTTTATACATATGCTTTTTTTTTTTACATAGCAGTGCCAATGCACTGCTGTGATCTCCATTCTCGCCTACAGTAGTGTCTGACACTGCTGTAGCTTTTCATAAACTCCCAACAACGCTCATGCATTGCTATAATCCCTTTTTTTTACCTATAGCAGCGTTAATAACTGCTGTAGCTTTTAATGTATCCATAGCAGAGCCAAAGCACTACTATGGCTCTTCCTTTGGATGTTGACAGTAGCACCAAAGACACTGTTATGCCTCTCCCAGCCAACACACGGTTCCCAGCATACCAAGGCTTTAACCCCTAACATGCTACAACTCTGTATGCATTAGTAGCTATACTTCAGCACCCTGTTCACATCAAGCATTCCTCTACTACCAGCCGCCACTTGCATATGTCCACTTTCCTTGTTTAACATGTCATTCCTAAGCACGTTGATGCATCACTTCCCTTTAGGCATTCATGCATTATCTAGCACACCTCACAGCCTCAGCATCATATATATTTAGCTTTCTCATTAAAATCATATCATAACTCTAGCATGAATGTTTGCTAAATCAGTTCATATATATCCTCTTATGTCCGCATCTCACATGCATTCTTATAGATAAACATTCAATGGCATTGGTATAGCATATCATGCATATGCATATATTCAACGAAGTATAGTACGGCATCTAGATGTTACATATGTATCTTCCACTGGGAGTAAGCTTAAATATGTGCATTTGCATTCCTTTTTTTTCTCTTAATTTTTTTTATCCCTATTTTATACTAACCCTGTTTTGCAGAAAATGCATGGAAAAGCATTATTCATATAGAGTTAGAGACTCTTGTAATCTTAAATCCAATTCAAGTTATAACAGATAGGAATTAATGAGAATATTTACATTTCCAGCCCTAGATTAGAATGTATGAGCATGCATATTCCTAGAAATGCTTGTTTTCAAATCATTTTTCTCTTTTATTACAAAATCCACAGATGGTGAAACACGAATGGCGCGTGCACCATTTCGTAAAAGGTAATTAATCCTAAGTTGATGATTTACATCAATGGCCATAGTCACGATGTAAACAAAACTTAGTATTTTTATCTTTTATAAAATAACACTGGATCCACACTGGACCCTTTTTCAAAATTCATCATATTTTTATTTAAATATTTTCCTCTTTTATCAGAATCTAATCTAAAATTAATTCAATTTATATACCAATGGCCATAGTCAGGGTATATTGAGAGTTAATTTCATTTTAAACTCTATAAAAGCACCAAAATGTATTTCATTCTTCATTTGAATTTAGATATGATTATTATATAATACATTCAATGACCATAGCCAAAGATGTATTATATTTTCAATCTTATTTTAATTCATTTAAAAAATAAAATAGCTTTTCAAAATCCAAATTCAAAAATCTTTTTCATTCATCATTTAGGATAGAAATTGCATCATATTTTCAAAATTCTTTTTCAGAAATCCAAGTAATTTCCTTCAGGTATCTTCTTCACTTCTCAAATCAATTTTCAACTCTTGTAAATTCAAATATCATTTTCAGATTCTAACTTTAAATTCGAAGTCCAATTTAACTTTGAAATTCATTTGTCTATCCAAAATTCTAATTCTAATCCAAATCAAATTTCAAAGTTCAATTTAACTTTGAAATTTCTGATTCATCTTCTAATTCCCAATTCAAACTTTAAATTCAAAGTCCGATTCGACTTTGAAATTCATTTGTATACTCAAAATTTAATTTTTAAATCAAATTCCAAATTCATTGTCAAGATTCAAATTCAAATTCAATTTAATATCTCAAAATTCCATTTTCAAAGTTCAATCTAACTTTGAAACCTCTGATTCATCTTCTGATTTCAAATTCAAAATCCAGTTTTCTTATCTTCAAAATCCAAGATTTGAGAGTGATTCCAAATTCAAGTCTTTTTATAAGTTTCAAATTTAAATCTGGGTTTTCAAAACCCAGATCTGTCTTCAAAAGTCCCATTTGGGCTTTCTAAATCCCTTTTAGGATCCAGAATCCAAATCCACTTTGGATCTCAGATTTCAGATCCAATTCCATTTTAGGATCCAGAATCCAATTCCACTTCGGATCCAGATTCCATATCCAAATTCCCTATTTGATCTCAGACTTCAGATCCAATTCCATTTAGGATTCCTAAAAATCAACTTCATTTTGGATCTTAGACTTCAGATCCAATCCCATTCAGGGTCTTAGAAATTCAACTTCACTTTTGGATCTCAGACCTCAGATCCATATTCCATTCCTGATTTCAAACCCAAATCTATCTTGATTTCCAAATTGCAAAAACCAATTCCATTTCTCTTAAACCCAATTCTATTTGATTTTCTTAAATCTCATTCTGATTTCAAAATCTGGAAATTCAATTCCATTTCAAACATTCATCCGGATTCAAAATTCTAATTCAAAGTCCATTTCTAACTTTGAAACTTCCTTTCTTCTCTTTTTTATCTCGAAAACATCAACTCATTCTTTTCAAAGTCTAGATTTATTTTTCCAAACTCTGATTATTTCAAAGACTTAGAACTTCAAACATCTATCCTAGAAATTTTCCCCAAACCTGGGTCCAAACCCATTCTTCTGAAGAAATTTCCCCAAAATGATCGGAAATTCTCAGAAAAATACTTTTGTAAATATTTCTCAGAAAAATACAAAAACAATTAGGGTTTAATCATTGTTTTTTTTTTCGTAAAATTTTAGGATTTTTACAAAAATTGGAAAATGCAAAATAGAAAAAAAAACAAAAAATTAGTTTTTGAAGGAAACCTCTTTTGGAAAACCATTCTTTTGCAAAATAATCTTTTTGAAAAACACCCTTTTTGAAAAATCGGGTTTCTGAGAAAACTTCTTTTTGCAAAAATTTATTAGGGAGCCCCCTCTTCGCAAAAATTCGAAAACAAAGGGGTTCCCCTTTGAATTCTTTTCTTTAGGGTTTCGGTAAAAAAAAAAAAAAAAAATCGCAAGAGGGGGACCTTCTCCTTCTCGCGAGTTGGCTCCTTCAGCCGCTCTCGTCCAAACCCCCCATGTGCACCCGGCTGCCGGATCTTCCCTCCATTTTCCACCATGCGATTGATCCACCCTTCATCTCTAACGGAAGAGGCTTCTGGAGCTTCTTCTCCTGCTTTAAAAAGAGAGCCATCCCTTACACTCAAGGGGGGGAGAGTATCGATCGAGTTTCCATCAGGCACCCATTTCCATCCACTTAATCTCAGGAACATCGGCCTTCACCATTCATTCGCCTTTCTCACAAAGTTTCCCCTCTTTCCCTGCATTTGATATCCTGAAAGAAAGCACCGTTCTTCACCTTCCTACTTCAGAATCCCTACAGCTACAGGGAGGTCGACCAAAGAGAGTAAAGGAGGACTTCCCCTTTCTCCTACATAGCCACAGGTAAGTAGCTACCCCTCTTTCTCTTTCAATTTCTCTAGATTTTCTTGTAATTTCTTTCATTTTCTTTTCGTTTGGCCCCCATTAAAGCACTAGGGATAATGTTGAGTTGCCTGTGCAACATCAACTACACCTATGCAAAAATAAAAGGAAGTATACCGAATCCGACATTCTCTTTTGTTTTGTAATTCATTTTGCTTTTATTCTATTCGTACCATCAGATTTAGTAAAGTTATATGACTCTTTTCGAATCTCAATCTGATTTTCCTAGGTTTTGATTTCTTGTTCGTATTATAATCTTTAGATTATAATGTTTTCTCTTTGTTCTTCCTGTAATTCGTTTCGATTTTTCTCAGTTTAGATGAATTTAAGTAGGCATTATGTTGTTTAGATGTAATCCTCCCTCGTGGTTTGTCATTGGCTCTTCATACCTACCATACGCACCCTGCATAATAGAATTCTGCATCGTGATGGCATCTCCCTCTCTGCAATGACCCAAAAGCCTCCTCTGAATCCATGGCTCGATTGAATCACATCGTCTATGCATGGAGTCAAAGGCCGATCGGCCGTGAGTGGGTAGCAGAGATCAATATATATTTTCGTCAGCATGTGTTTATTTGCTTGATACCCATATGGTGTCACTAATTGCCTAGCACCTTCCGTTATACCCCTGCAACGCCATCCCTTGTGACCCATTACAGTAGGATTAGGCCTGTCACCATTTGCACTTTACTATAAGTACGTCCAGCGTCACCACACCTCTTGGGGATGTGCTTCCTCGGTCATGGATATGCATGTCAATGGTTGCAGTAAAAATTTGAGGAAACAAAGTGGATTCGCAACCCTTGTCATAATGTTGTGCAAAAATTGATGTCCATTATAGGAATTACAACCGCTCTGCTCCAGGCTACTGCATGTTATACAATATCGATATACCTATGACCATCAATCTGTATGTTGCAACATCACATCAATTTCTCTCTTTCCATTTTCCTTCACGTTTTGCTATTTTATATTTCTGTCCATGACTTATGTTGCTCCTTCTCCATTTTCATTGCTTATATTTTCTGAGTTAATATTTGATCTATGTATTGTTTTATTTTGTGAATAATTGATTGGCGTTGTTAAGTTTCCTTTTCTGTATACATTGAGATTCAGCTACCTATTGATTCCTTATCAGATTCTGGTAATAGGGTTTGCATTGTCATCAAGTTTCATTCGTTTTTCCTTGTTTTATTAGGATTTTAGGCCATAATGCTTTATAGCAGTTGAGCATCGCATTATACCATCCTTTATATTTGCGTATGATGGCGTGGGTTATCCATTGTACTCCAATTCCTTGTTTGTATCTTTAATTTTCTGCTTTGAACTATATTTAATCGACTTCTCAACCATGTTCTGTTCACCCATCTCGCTTCTTATTTCCTGCAAAATCGATACCCTGTCATATTCTTAAACATCTCGGCAGCCTCTCATCTGTGTGTATACCTGCCACATCATGTTTTTTTTTATACTCTGTTAATTAGTGCCATTGATCATCAGACCTGAGTTCCACCCACCCTGTTCACCCATCATTTTTTTTTGGATTAAGACCTTTGTGTTTAGTTCACTCTGCATTTATTACTATAATTTGAGTTTTATCCTTTCTAGTCAATCCATTTTTTTTCTTTATGACATTATGTTTATTTTGCAGGTCATTAACATTCTGAAAAATTGTTTCATCATTGTATGAGTACATGGCTTTCCCATATTATCACGTCATACTGACTGCAAAAAAAAAAATCCCTTCAAGCTATATGGCATGATGTTCTATGGACTGTCTGAGTAACCTTCTGCTAACTAGGCCCCAATCCAGATTTTATATATATGTATATATATCTATATATATGTATATATATATATACATATATATCTATATATATGTATATATATCATTTGTTGAGATTGCTTTATCATTTAGCTAGTAAGGAATACCTGTGTTATGCCTCCTGCTGATCACTTTTACTCATATCTAATGTGTGGTTCAATATCAGTTTCAGAGATAGCCGTCAAAGCAATTGGAAATTCAGGTACAGTTGACAAGATTATCCATAAATGTTAGCCTAAGATACGAGCCAAATTGATCTTACTTGTATAAGTATCTGAATAGGTGCGTATCACTCCAGTTTTCAAAGATAACTGGTATATACAAAAAGTCTGTGTAAAGTAAGGTTTTGCATCAATCATGATATGACATGTCACTACAAAGCACAATTTAGCAAAAGGGCATCATAACTGTACATTACGACACACATTCTCTTCATTTCACTGATTAGTGCATCTTCATCTTCAAACAACTTGTTGTAGTTTCATATAATGTATCACCTACCATTTACACCTATGTGCACGCTCCACCCTCATCCACCTACAGCTAATCAACCTTATCACTCTTACCACCACCTGCTATATTCAGCATACCTCACCAGTCCCTACAGCAGTACCTAAAACACTATTGTGATTCCATCTTGGTACCTGTAGAAGTGCTAATTACCTTCGGTACTTATACCCCATTACAGCAGTCACCTGTCAATACCACTGTTCCTTCATCATCAAATGCATCAATTGCATCAAATGCCAGCATCTCTCATAACAGTCATCATCTATTCACGTTTCTTCCTCCATCTAATTCCCCTGAATCACCTGCATTAGCTGCAATCTCCAGCTATCATCTTTATCCGCTGCCCTTATCACAGACCATCCCCTTCACCTTTTATCCCCAGCACCACAGTCACTCCAGCCCTTGCATTTTTATCATCTCCGTACATCTTACAGCATGTCTGCTACGTGTAGCACCTGCCACAGCTCCTCCCTTACCTGCTGCAACTCACAACAACGTTGCTATCCTCACAACTTTCAACCCATCTTACCCCATTGCACTTTCATTTCATCTTCTCACTACGAATGCACTGCCATCTTCCATTTCTTGTTGCTTAAGTCCCCTGTTAGCTCTAGTAACCTTTTATGCACCCTGCATCTACAGCATAATTATCACCCTACTTGCCCCTGTGACTTACCATACTGCTGCTACAGTGCCACTTGCAGCACACCTAAGCACACCATGTTCCTTTACAGCAAACCCATACATCTTATCCCAACCATCAGCTGCTGCCTTTATCCTAATGCACCTATGGCTATCCCTGTACACTATACACAGTATGGAGCATTGCTGCCATTATCCATGTGTTAGCTTCATAGTGCTATCACCATCCCATCTGCAATACCCATTTCCAGCTATCTTTTCTTGCATCCACTATGGCAGCGCATCTTAGCACCAACACTTGCTGAACAAACTATCCTATTATGACATCCTATTTGTTGTCACCTTCACAGCGCCCTGCTGTACCCACACATCTGTTATAGCTCCTCACTTCCAACCTCATCACCTGCAGTTATTGCCTTTTCCTGGCTACAACAGTGCTTAGGCACCGCTACAGCCCCACTTTGGATGACTGCAGAAGCATCAAAACTCCCATATCATCTTTCCACTTAAGACAGCACCTATATGCTATGCACCCACGCTACTTGCTTAAATCCCATTTGCTCATTACATTTGCAGCAGCAGTTTCAAACATTCCACTTCACCCAACCTGTCAGTGGTTCCCTGGTTCACCTGCACAATTTCTTCTTTCTCCACAATTAGCCTTCCCTATGTCCCCTCTGCACACCACCTAAAAATTTCAGTTTTACTGTTTGCCTCTACACCATCTACACAGCCAATCATCAACCCCCCTACATTGAGTGCATGCCATATGTGATATATACATATATATATATATATATATATAAAAATATATATATATATATATATATATACATATATAAGTATATATACGTATATCTAGGCATGCATGTACATATATAGGTATATAATATCATTCTCCATCTTTTCACTGTTTATATCTTGACATATGAACTTTTGCCCTTAATGTCTATACGATATACATAGTCTTCCTCTATGTTCATACTAATCAAGTGTTTTGCAGGGAATACGAGGAAAAGATCATTACTTGAAATTCAATTTTATGTAATAGTTAGATCTTAATGAAAATTTACATTTCTTGTCTTAGATAGAATGAATGAGCATTGTAAATACCATGAATTACTTGTTCTTCATGCATTTTTTCTTTTGTTTCTCAAATTCTCACAAATGGCAACACGAATGGCACGTGCACCATTTCATAATAGGTAATTGATCCTAAGTCGATGATTTACATCAATGGCCATAGTCAAGATGTAAACAAGACTTAGGATTTTTATCTTTTACAAAATAACATTGGACCCACACTGGATCCGTTTCAAAATTCATCATATTTTCCTTAAATATTTTCTTCTTTTATCAGAATTTAACTTAAAATTAATTCAAATATATATACCAATGGCCATAGTCAGGGTATATTGAGAGTTAATTTCATTTTAAATTCTATAAAAGCACCAAATGTATTTCATTCTTCACCTGAATTTAAATATAGATTATTATATAATACATCCAATGACCATAGTCAAGGATGCATTATATCTTCAATCTTATTTTAATTCATTTAAAGAATGAAATAGCTTCTCAAAATCCAATTTCAAAAACATAAATTCATTCATCATTTAGGATTGAACTGCATCATGTCTTCAAAAATTTCTTTTTCAAAACTCCGAGTAATGTAAATATCTTCTTCAATCTATCTTCAATTCTTATAAAAAAAAAAAAAACCAATTCATCCTCTTCATTTTCAAATTCAATTTCGTTTTCAATCTCAAAAGTTCAAATTTAAACTTTGAGATTTCAAAGTCCTTTTTATTCAAATTCAAATCAGATTTCAAAGTTCAAATTAACTCTGAAATTCCAAATCCATTTTATATTCAAGACTCCAATCAAAATCAAAGTTCAATTTAACTTTGAGATTCTTGATTCATCTTCTGAATTTAACTCCAATTCCATCTTAGGATCCAGAACTCAAAATCTACTTTGGATCTCAGACTTCAGATCCAATTCCTCTTTAGGATCCAGAATCCAATTCCACTTTTGGATCTCAGACCACAGATCCAAATCCATGTTGGGATCCAGAATCCAACTCTATATTGGATCTCAGACCACAGATCCAAATCCATGTTAGGATCCAGAATCCAACTCTATATTGGATCTCAAACTTCAGATCCAAATCCATCTTAGGATCCAGAACCCAATTCTACATTTGGATCTCAGACTTCAGATCCAAATCCATCTTAGGATCCAGAACCCAATTTTATATCGGATCTCAGATTTCAGATTTTAAATCCATCTTTAGATCCAATTCCATTCCCAATTCTAGATTTCAAATCCAATTCCATTTTCAGATCTCATCCAAAACTCCATAAATCCATTTCTATTCTTAAGTACCATTTGATTATCTCAGATCCATTCCAAACTTAAAAATCCAAATTCAATTCCATCTCAAGTATTCATTTCCTTTCCTAAATCCAAGTTCAAAATTCAAAGTCCATTTCTGACTTTGAAACTTAATTTCCTTTCCTTTCAAAGCTTTAAATCATTCTTTCTCAAAATCAAGACTTATTCTTCCAACTCTGATTACTTCAAGTACTTAGAACTTCTCTGATCTATCTCAAGTTCTAAGTTAAATCACTTCTTCACTCCCATACCAAGTTCATCTCAGAATACTTGGAAATTTCTAAACCGATTTTCGAAAGAGCATTCATCCTTGCATTGCACAAGCATGATTCTTTGTGCATCTAGATCTTTAGAATAAATTCTTAGACTATATTTAGGCAAAGCAAAAGGCATAGATTCGATCCTTGGTTCTATTACCCCTGGTAAAGGCGCCAGGAACGGTCGAACCTCGTACCGACGAGCGAATCCCGTCTCTCCATCTTTTTCCCGCAAATTTTCAAAACGGAGGAGAGTTATTGGCTAAATATTTTCAAATTTAGGTCAAGTGAGACCGCGCAAAATAGTTCTTCTTTTCTCTTTCTTTCTTTCTTTTCTCTTCTCTCTTTCTTTTTTCTCTTTTATTTTTCTCCCTTCAAAAAGGAGGAAAATAGAGGTTGGAAAAGGAAAAGAGAAGGAAGAGAGAGAAACCGACGAAAGAGGAAAAATTTTGCGATGATCACAGTTTTGGCGACCAAGATGGGACCCGTCTTCGTCCGATTGAATCTATGCCTTTGCTTTGCTTTAATATTTTCTAAGTCTTTATTCTTTTATGTCAGCTACATTTTCCATGCAAACCTTAGGAGCCTAGACTCTGTCCTAAGCTGACATTATTTTCATATAGGATCTAAGTATGGTTTGGTAGGACTATATTGAGGAGATTATATCCATGTTCACATTAGATTTAGGCCTTAAATACAACTCTCCTCAATTTTAGGGATTGAATGCAGACAATGTATGCAAGTGTATGCTTCTTTTCATTTAAATCTATCTCTTTAGGACTTGCATTAGAGCCTTCTGATTTTATTGCATGATTGATCATATTTTGAAAACATCCCTACCTATATTGTCCCGGTCTTCACGTTGCTGGGCTGTCTCACTGAACCATAGTTCGGGAGAGAGCCTCACAACTGGACTACTTATTTGGATTCGCGCCCCCCTACCACGTACCTAAGGGCCATAGTCCGAGGTATATCGGTAGGTGCTCAAGGATGTTGGGAAGCCTTTACCTTAGAACCGAAGAGATATCTTTATATGCCACGTACTTTGAGCTTCGGCTTGAGTATATCGGCGTACCTTGATTGGAATAAGATGATATAAATCTTAGAGTTAGGATTAAGGTCCTACAAGCCATTTCAAATATTGCATATAGAGTCAGCTTTAGGGAGTGCTGTTTGTGTATCCTTGCTTATATATCTATGATTGTGTGATATTTTATATCTCCCTTATATTTTCCAAAACCCTGGGTATATGTTTCAAAATGTCTTCTTTATTTTTAAAACCCAGGTGTATTTTTCTTTATCCTTTTTCTTCTCTTCTTCTAAAAAATTCTTCAAAAAATTCTTCAAAAAATTCTTCTGATCCTGCCTGCAAGTTCTTCAAAATTTAAATCTTTACCATTTATCCTCAAATTTCATTTATTTCTCTTATTTTCTTCTGATTTTATATTCTTGTTTATATTTTCATAAAAATCTCTTTCCGTCAAGAGATATCCTTTTCAAAATGGTATTTTCTTTCATATTTTAGTTGGTTACTCTCCCTCGTAGGGTAAACAACTCAATTGTCACAAATTTTGTGGTGACTCAATCCCTAGTAATGGGATACAATTTCGAGATTTCAACCTAAATCCTTCCTTTCGTCAAAACTTCTCCAAAAGAGTTTCTTTGGTCTAAAAACCTCCTCTTTCCTCCACAGAGAGCACTGATATCCAAAAATGGTTACGAGAAGAGCTGGAAAAGAAACAGTTCCTCAACTCAGCGACAGTGAGGCGGAAGAGATGAACTCTCCTAAATCCGTCAGGGGACAGGGTCAGAACAAGAAAGATGACATCGACCCCGCTATGTATGACATGTTCCAAAAGATGATGGCAAGGATGATGTCGGAGCAAGCCGAGGCCAAGCTGAAAGAGGCAGTTCCTAAAAGCAAGCTGAAGAAGAAGCCTGTGAAAAAGCAAGTCAGAATCATCAGGAAGAAGGTACAACCAGACACCACTTCTGAGGAATCGGAGTCAGTCGAGGAAGAATCAGAAGAAGAGGAGCAGATTGTCTACAAACAGGATCCTCCGAGACAGTCCATATAGATAGTTGCGGAAGAACCCGAATCTGTCAACAAGCCCAAGTCCGGGGCTCTAGCAGAGGACCTGATGAGCAAGCAGATGGAGGAGATGAATCAAGCTATTAAGGATATTCAAGCCAAGGGTAAGGGCAAGCAGACCTATACAGGCGAAGATTTTTACGATGGTCTAGATGGGGATGATAACCTGGAGAATCTTCCTCGCAAGTTTCTCAAATTTGATGGGAATGGCAATCCTAAAGCCCATTTAGCCACCTTCTATGCAGAGTGCAGCCGTTTCAGAAAAGACAACAGGGCTCTGTTCATTTGCTTTCCCCGCAGTTTGGAGGGTATAGCAGCCAGGTGGTATGCCGACCACATCAATCCTATCGAACTACGAGAGTTCGATAAAGTGATCAATTTGTTCATCGAGCGCTTCCTATTCAATACTGAGGTTTCACCTACATTAAATCATCTTTACAACCTAAAGCAGCATGAGACTGAAAGAGCAGGAGAGTTCATCCACAGGTGGAGAAGCACCTGCAATAAAATGAAGGTACCCATTCCTGAGGAGCATGCACTGCAAATAATCCTCAGCAATTTCTCTCAGCCCCTGAGAAGCCTCATTGTTACTTCTCCGGCAAAATCCTTTATCAAGTTGATTGAACGAGCCGAATGGCTCGAGGCAGGAATAGAAAGTGGGCTTTATGAGGGCATGCCTCTGACCAAAAATATCCAAGATCAGAAAAAGAAAGCGCAGTTCACTCATGCAGCTGATACTTCTGGCAAAGATCTTGATAGCAACAGAAGAAACAGAAATGACAACAAGAATGGTCAAAACCACGGCGCAGCTCAAAGGGAAAAGTCTTCCAAGCAGAATAACAAGTCGTCTCAGTCTAACTTTCCGCAAAAGGAGAAGATAAAGCGCGAAGGTTGGAGTAATGATCGTGAGTTCACTCCTCTGAAGCAAACGCTCGAAGAAGCCCTTGAATTCATGCTGGCCAAAGGATTGGTTAAACTCCCAAAAGTTGCGGATCCTCCTACAGTCATGGGAAGGTTCACAAATCAGTTCTGCAAGTTCCATCGAGCTGTCGGACATGACACCGATCACTGCTTCGTCTTCAAAAATATTGTTCAGGATTGCGTCGACAAGAGTCTTTTCGTTGAAGATGAAGAGGAAGATGACCTAGCCGTCATGACCAAGTCTCTCCCCGGCTACTCAGAAGATTGAAGATGTCAGAATTCTCCTACTTTTTTCCTTTTTGCCAAGTCGCCTTGTAGGGGCCCAGTCAGTCCGGTCCTTTTGTGACCTTTTGGTCAAAATACTTGTAAATATTTCAGTCCTTTGTTATCAGTTTTGCTCGTCAATGAAATGTCAATTTTCCTTTATATCTCTAATATCACAATACTTTTTTCCTCTGCCACAGGGGCATTCACTTTTTGAAAATCTATATTTCAAAAATCTCTTCGTCGACTTCTATTAAAACAACATTTAAATTCTTGTTCTTTTCAGAATGCGAGACAATCCTGACATCATTCATGAGAGAAATGATATTACCTATGAGGGCTTTTTCAAAAATCATGAAATTTTAAAAATCTTCGTTAGGACCAAGGAGTTCAAATATTCCTTGGTCTAACCTTTGACAAAAAATCAACCCTCATGTTGATCATGTCTTCAAAAATAAGTTTTTCAAACCATTATATTGAAAGATCAACCCTTGTGTTGGTCTTATCTTCCAAAATGAATTTTAAAATTTGTATATTCAATGATCAACCTTTGTGTTGGTCTTATCTTTCAAAATGAATTTCAAATCTTTATAGATCAACCCTTATCTTTCAAAGTGGATTTCAAAACCTTTATATCCAAAGATCAATCCTTGTATTGATCTTATCTTCCAAAATGGATTTCAAATCTTTTTATTCAAAAGATCAACCCTTGCGTTGGTCTTATCCTCCAAAATTGATATCAAAACTTTACAAAGATCAACCCTGGCGTTGTTCTTATCTTTTAAAATGGGTCATAAATCATCATATTCAAAGATCAATCCCTGCATTGATCTTATCTTCCGAGAATGGGCTTTAAATCATTATATTCAATGATCAACCCCTGTGATTGATCTTATCTTCCAAGGTTGATTTTTAAACATTGTCTTCAAAGATCAACCCTTGTATTAATCTTATTATCAATTTCGAACTATCATCTTTAGAAATCAGATTTGTTGATCTTCTTCTTCAAAAATTAGATTTCAAACCATTTCCTTTAAAAATTGACCCTCATGATGATCTCTCGCGTTTGATTTGAAGGATCAGTTCTCGCACTGATCATTCTTCTTATGGTAGATTTTCTTCCCAAAATGATTTTTCACTTACCTTTAAATGAACATTTTCCTTTCAAGATCCCATATGCAGGCAGGATCAGAAAACTCCTTTTCCTCTTAAATCTTATAAAATTTCAGTTAAATTTTATATTTTATCAGTTTCATTCATTTTATTCATATTTTTTTGTCAAGTTTATATCAATTTTATCAAGTTTTATCAAGTTTATCAAATATTTCCTCGAATTCCATTAAAATTTTATCAATTCTTCTACCCTTTCAGGTTAAGGGATAAACCTGATGCCTCTTTCCCATGAGGTATTTCCTTTATTCTCTTTCCGCTCAGGTTAAGGGATAAACCTGACCCTCGTTGTCCGAGGTGTTCCCATTCAGGATAAGGGATAATCCTGAAATCCCTCGTAGGAGCAATAACGCTACCTATGAGGATTCTTTTGTAAATACAAGTTTTATCAATCTTTGTTGATTTTCTAGATTTATATCAATTTCCCTTCATTAAAACTCTTTAAATTTTATTCTTTTTCTCACTCAGGATAAGGGATAATCCTGAGACCCCTCATAGGAGCAACAATGCTACCTGTGATAAATTCTTTTCCAAAATAAATTTTTAAAATTTCTTTCCTTTCTTCTTCTCCATTTTTTTATAAATTTTATTCTTCTCCCCTTTCAGGTTAAGGGGTAAACCTGAATCATTCCTTTCTAAATTCTCATCAAAATGTCTATTTCATTTCCCCTTCAGGATAAGGGAAAATCCTGAAAACGCCGACAATCATTCTTGCTCAAATCTCAAGTATCTTAAAGAATGTCGGTGTCCCCTTTTCTTCACATCTCCATGAAAAAAACCCAGTACTCATACTGGGGCATTTTTTTGAAAAATCCAGTACTCATACAGGTAAGCCTAGCACTCGTGCTAGTGTTTGGTTGACCGATCAACAAGCCTTCATGTTACAATCTTCTCAATTCTCTTTAAAATTCTGCCAATCTTCTTCTATCCCTTCTCATCAAATTCTCCTTAGAGATTCGAGTTTCGACTCGAAATTTCAACTCTTTCCCTTAAGATTCGAGCCTTGACTCGAATTTTCCAAAATTCCTTTGAAAATTTGGGTCTTAACTCGAGTCTTCTTTTCTTCAAAAATCTAAACTTTCAAATTTTCCTTTGAGATTCGAGCCTTGACGCGAACTTTCCTGCTTTCTTTCAAAAAATTTGAGTTTTGTCTCAAGTTTTCTTGCCTTCAATAAATGAACTTTCAAGTTTTCCTTTAAGATTTGAGCCCTGACTCGAACCTTCCCTGCTGTCCTTCGAAAATTTGAGTTTTATCTCGAGTTTTCTTGCCTTCAATAAATGAATTTTTAAGTTTTCCCTTGAGATTCGAGCCCCGACTCGAACCTCCCAGTTTTCCTTTGAAAATTCGAGTTTTAAACTCGATTTTCCCTGTTTTCCTTGCAGAATCCGAGTCCTAATTCGGATACCTTTTCAAAGACTTACCTTCAAAACCCAGTTTTATACCAAACTTGCCTTCAGAACTTTAAATTCACATTTACCTTCAGAATCTGACCTCATGTTGGATTCTTCTCCAGAATTCCACTGATATGTCAAAATTCGATGTTAATCAAAGGTTTCGTCATCAAGGATTTCAGGAGTATCTTGCCAAATTGCCATAAAATAGTTGTTGATCTCAAACTTTTATTGCATAAAGAATTTCCTCAAATCTTCTTAGTATTCCTTCCAAAAGGATGAAGCTTCTATGAAGGAAGGCTCAAACTCCAAATTTTCTGTTGGTCAACCAAGAGGATGAAGAAAAATCTTCGACATGACCGGTAAAGGAAATATTCAATGATGCTGAAAAGCCATAAATGAGCCGATGTTGATCATAGCTATGGCACATTCTTAAAGATTATTCTTTGGCAGTAAGACAGTGGAAATATCCTGGGCAGTCAGAAAAGAACCTACCCAACTCATGTCTCCTCCAAGTCAGCTAAGCTGCAAATCAAATATCCGCAAAAGGGATCTCTCAATTGTCGTCAAGATGAAGGCAGACTAAGCGAGTAGACCCCTGGGGCCAAAGAAGATTTGAAACATCTCCAAGATGACGGAGTTTGTGACGGATCCTTCTAGGGAAAGTTCGAATCACCGTCGAGATGAAGGCGGATGTGATGGACCTACCAACAAACCCTAAAAGATATTTGATTCCAGCTATCATCTAAATACCTTTGAGTCAATACCATCATATATAATCCCTGAGATAAATGAAGGATCGGAACATCTCCAAGATGAAGGAGTTTGTGACGTACCCTTCCTCGAAAAAGAGAAAAAAGTCAAGACATCTCCAAAATGAAGGATGATGTAACATCCCCATGACTCAAAAGAGTGCAAAAAGATCATCATGGAAAAATGCACAGGATATCAAACTGCCCAAACTGCAAAGAATCTTCTTTACCTATGTGAAATTCTTCTATCAAAATCTTTTCATTTAATTGCTTTTATGAAGTTAAGAATATCTTCTTTCCTTTCATATCAAGGAAATTGATAGCATCCTTGAAGAAAAACCAACAACAAAAATTTGGCTTTGATTCTGAATTCTATAGAGTTAACCTAGTTGGGGGTAATACTCTAGGTGGAAGAAAGAACATCTTTTGAAAGTGCTTACCTTAAAAATTACCTTGAAACAACGACAATTTTGTCACTTTGGCAATATTTTTCCAGCTTTCCTGATGAGAAATAAGAACTTGACATCTGTTATTGATATATCTGGGTGTTGCCTTTTTCTTTCTTTCGTGTAGTCGAAAGAGTTGCCTTCCCCTCTTTCATAAGAGTTGCCTTCTCCGTCTTTCGCTTTGTCGAGAGACTCGCCTTCTCCTTTTCTAAAAAGGATTGCCTTCTCCGTCTTTCGCTTTGTCGAGAGACTCGCCTTCTCCTTGAAAAAAGGATTGCCTTCTCCGTCTTTCGCTCTGTCGAGAGACTCGCCTTCTCCTTGATAAAAGGATTGCCTTCTCCGTCTTTCGCTCTGTTGAGAGACTTGCCTTCTCCTTTCTAAAAAGGATTGCCTTCTCCGTCTTTCGCTTTGATCGAAAGACTCGCCTTCTCCTTGATAAAAGGATTGCCTTCTCCGTCTTTCGCTTTGATCGAAAGACTCGCCTTCTCCTTGATAAAAGGATTGCCTTCTTCGTCTTTCGCTTTGTCGAGAGACTTGCCTTCTCCTTGATAAAAGGATTGCCTTCTTCGTCTTTCGTTCTGTTGAGAGACTTGCCTTCTCCTTGATAAAAGGATTGTCTTCCCCGTCTTTTGCTTTGTCGAGAGACTCGCCTTCTCCTTGATAAAAGGATTGTCTTCCCTGTCTTTTTGCGTTGTCAAAAGATTTGCTTTTCTCCTTGATTAAATGATTGCCTTCCTCGTCTTTCGCTTTGTCGAGAGACTTGCCTCCTCCTTGTTAAAAGGATTGCCTTCTTCATATCTTACATCTTTGCCTTCTCCTTGTTAAAAGGATTGCCTTCTTCATATCTTACATTTCGCCTTCTCCTTACCAAGAGGATTGCCTTCTTCATATTTCACATCTTACATTCTCCTTTTTAAAAGCATTGCCTTCATCATATTTCACATTTCGCCTTCTTCTTACTATTGCCATCTTCATATCTTCATATCTTCATATTTTACCTTCTCCTTGCTAAAAGGATTGTCATCTTCATTGCCATCTTCATATTTTCGCTCTCACCTTCTCCTGTCCAAAGGATTCGTCTTGTTCCATCTTTCGCCTTGTCAAGAGATTTGTCTCCTTGATAAGAGGTTTGCCTTATTCATCTTTTACCCCATCAAAAGATTTGCCTCCTGTTACCTTCATTTTGTCTCACATCTCCTTACCTTCCATCTCTCACATTCCCAGAAGAGTTACCCCATTCAGTTGAAGTATCTCTCCTGTCCCATCACGGTTTCGAGAAATCCGTATTATTGTTCCCACTCAGGTTAAGGGTCAAAACCTGTACTTCCGGCGAAAAGTCATTAAATTCAAAAGTTGGTTTCAGTCTCAGCAACGAGACTCCCAAAGTTCATCCCTTTCTCAAGCTTTAGGGAACCCCATTTCCTTCCTCCTTTCGCAAACCCCTTTCGGATTTGTTCGTCCAAACTCCGAAGGTCCCCATCATGGTTCTTCCCATCGAGGAATCCATGCTTTGTATATCCATCCAGGATAGGATCCTACTTGAGCTTCATCTCACGAGGCATTTTCCAAAATATCCCATTAGGGCCCTCGCATATTCCTTTCCCCATTCAGGTTATTTTGATATATCTTCGTCCCATCCAGGTTAAGGGCTGAACCTGAGTCATTTCAAAAGATTGATCTTGTCTCGCCCACGAGACTTGATCAAAATTCTTACCTTTCATCATTTCGGGATCTTCACCCAGAATCCCATCACGACTTCCTCATTTCTGTTGTGCAGTCATATCATCCTCGAGGATTTCGTCCCCCTTTAGCCATTCAAGGATAAAGTTTTAAATCTGAAAAACATGTCTTTTAAATCAAATTCTTCCACACCCAGTTCAGATCTGCTGACTGGGGCATTTTTCAAAATTTGGAGTGTTTTCTTTGCCACTAAGCTCGGCTTTCAACCGGCTTAGTAGTAAAGAGGGCCATCTGTGAACACCCCAAAATTTTCAAAATCTTTTAAATATTCCCTTTTTTTTCCTTTGCCCCCATTTTCTAGGTAATTGAGTCAGTTTTAAATCTAAATTCCATTTTATTTCTCAAGTGTTGTTGAAATTAAATTCATCTTACATATCTGACTCAATTTCGGATCCGGATCTATTGTCAAGATCCAAACTAAGCTTCATCGAATTCTCAAAATTACCAAAAATAGTTTTTAAATAGCTCGGATAGTCCATCCGACATCCGTTTGGATCTATTGCGTTGTATTTCTCCATTCGAGGTTCAAAACTCGAACATTTTCTCAAAACCTGGGTCCAAACCCATTCTTCTAAAGAAATTTCCCCAAAATGATCGGAAATTCTCAGAAAAATACTTTTGTAAATATTTCTCAGAAAAATACAAAAACAATTAGGGTTTAATCTTTGTTTTTTTTTCGTAAAATTTTAGGATTTTTACAAAAATTGGAAAATGCAAAATAGAAAAAAAAACAAAAAAATAGTTTTTGAAGGAAACCTCTTTTGGAAAACCATTCTTTTGCAAAATAATCTTTTTGAAAAGCACCCTTTTTGAAAAATCAGGTTTCTGAGAAAACTTCTTTTTGCAAAAATTTATTAGGGAGCCCCCTCTTCGCAAAAATTCGAAAACAAAGGGGTTCCCCTTTGAATTCTTTTCTTTAGGGTTTCGGTATAAAAAAAAAAAAAAAAATCGCAAGAGGGGGACCTTCTCCTTCTCGCGAGTTGGCTCCTTCAGCCGCTCTCGTCCAAACCCCCCATGTGCACCCGGCTGCCGGATCTTCCCTCCATTTTCCACCATGCGATTGATCCACCCTTCATCTCTAACGGAAGAGGCTTCTGGAGCTTCTTCTCGTGCTTTAAAAAGAGAGCCATCCCTTACACTCAAGGGGGGGAGAGTATCGATCGAGTTTCCATCAGGCACCCATTTCCATCCACTTAATCTCAGGAACATCGGCCTTCACCATTCATTCGCCTTTCTCACAAAGTTTCCCCTCTTTCCCTGCATTTGATATCCTGAAAGAAAGCACCGTTCTTCTTCTTCCTACTTCAGAATCCCTACAGCTACAGGGAGCTCGACCAAAGAGAGTAAAGGAGGACTTCCCCTTTCTCCTACATAGCCACAGGTAAGTAGCTACCCCTCTTTCTCTTTCAATTTCTCTAGATTTTCTTGTAATTTCTTTCATTTTCTTTTCGTTTGGCCCCCATTAAAGCACTAGGGATAACGTTGAGTTGCCTGTGCAACATCAACTACACCTATGCAAAAATAAAAGGAAGTATACCGAATCCGACATTCTCTTTTGTTTTGTAATTCATTTTGCTTTTATTCTATTCGTACCATCAGATTTAGTAAAGTTATATGACTCTTTTCGAATATCAATCTGATTTTCCTAGGTTTTGATTTCTTGTTCGTATTATAATCTTTAGATTATAATGTTTTCTCTTTGTTCTTCCTGTAATTCGTTTCGATTTTTCTCAGTTTAGATGAATTTAAGTAGGCATTATGTTGTTTAGATGTAATCCTCCCTCGTGGTTTGTCATTGGCTCTTCATACCTACCATACGCACCCTGCATAATAGAATTCTGCATCGTGATGGCATCTCCCTCTCTGCAATGACCCAAAAGCCTCCTCTGAATCCATGGCTCGATTGAATCACATCGTCTATGCATGGAGCCAAAGGCCTATCGGCCGTGAGTGGGTAGCAGAGATCAATATATATTTTCGTCAGCATGTGTTTATTTGCTCGATACCCATATGGTGTCACTAATTGCCTAGCACCTTCCGTTATACCCCTGCAACACCATCCCTTGTGACCCATTACAGTAGGATTAGGCCTGTCACCATTTGCACTTTACTATAAGTACGTCCAGCGTCACCACACCTCTTGGGGATGTGCTTCCTCGGTCATGGATATGCATGTCAATGGTTGCAGTAAAAATTTGAGGAAACAAAGTGGATTCGCAACCCTTGTCATAATGTTGTGCAAAAATTGATGTCCATTATAGGAATTACAACCGCTCTGCTCCAGGCTACTGCATGTTATACAATATCGATATACCTATGACATCATCAATCTGTATGTTGCAACATCACATCAATTTCTCTCTTTCCATTTTCCTTCACATTTTGCTATTTTATATTTCTGTCCATGACTTATGTTGCTCCTTCTCCATTTTCATTGCTTGTATTTTCTGAGTTAATATTTGATCTATGTATTGTTTTATTTTGTGAATAATTGATTGGCGTTGTTAAGTTTCCTTTTCTATATACATTGAGATTCAGCTACCTGTTGATTCCTTATCAGATTCTGGTAATAGGGTTTGCATTGTCATCAAGTTTCATTCGTTTTTCCTTGTTTTATTAGGATTTTAGGCCATAATGCCTTATAGCAGTTCAGCATCGCATTATACCATCCTTTATATTTGCGTATGATGGCGTGGGTTATCCATTGTACTCCAATTCCTTGTTTGTATCTTTAATTTTCTGCTTTGAACTATATTTAATCGACTTCTCAACCATGTTCTGTTCACCCATCTCGCTTCTTATTTCCTGCAGAATCGATACCCTATCATCTTCTTAAACATCTCGGCAGCCTCTCATTTGTGTGTATACCTGCCACATCATGTTTTTTTTTATACTCTGTTAATTAGTGCCATTGATCATCAGACCTGAGTTCCACCCACCCTGTTCATTGTAATTCCATAAAAATCGGCATGCTAGTCCAGCTTGATCCCATCATTTTTTTTTGGATTAAGTCCTCTGTGTTTAGTTCACTCTGCATTTATTACTGTAATTTGAGTTTTATCCTTTCTAGGCAATCCATTTTTTTTCTTTATGACATTATGTTTATTTTGCAGGTCATTAACATTCTGAAAAATTGTTTCATCATTGTATGAGTACATGGCTTTCCCATATTATCACGTCATACTGACTGCAAAAAAAAAAAAAATCCCTTCAAGCTATATGACATGATGTTCTATGGACTGTCTAAGTAACCTTCTGCTAACTAGGCCCCAATCCAGATTTTATATATATGTATATATATCTATATATATGTATATATATATACATATATATCTATATATATGTATATATATCATTTGTTGAGATTGCTTTATCATTTAGCTAGTAAGGAATACATGTGTTATGCCTCCTGCTGATCACTTTTACTCATATCTAATGTGTGGTTCAATATCAGTTTCAGAGATAGCCGTCAAAGCAATTGGAAATTCACGTACAGTTGACAAGATTATCCATAAATGTTAGCCTAAGATACGAGCCAAATTGATCTTACTTGTATAAGTATCTGAATAGGTGGGTATCACTCCAGTTTTCAAAGATAACTGGTATATACAAAAAGTCTGTGTAAAGTAAGGTTTTGCATCAATCATGATATGACATGTCACCACAAAGCACAGTTTAGCAACAGGGCATCACAATTGTACATTACGACACACATTGTCTTCATTTCACTGATTAGTGCATCTTCATCTTCAAACAACTTGTTGTAGTTTCATATAATGTATCACCTACCATTTACACCTATGTGCACACTCCACCCTCATCCACCTACAGCTAATCAACCTTATCACTCTTACCACCACCTGCTATATTCAGCACACCTCACCAGTCCCTACAGCAGTACCTAAAACACTATTGTGATTCCATCTTGGTACCTGCAGAAGTGCTAATTACCTTCGGTACTTATACCCCATTACAGCAGTCACCTGTCAATACCACTGTTCCTTCATCATCAAATGCATCAAATGCCTGCATCTCTCACAACAGTCATCATCTATTCACGTTTCTTCCTCCATCTAACTCCCCAGAATCACCTGCATTAGCTGCAATCTCCAGCTATCATCTTTATCCGCTGCCCTTATCACAGACCATCCCCTTCACCTTTTATCCCCAGCACCACAGTCACTCCAGCCCTTGCATTTTTATCATCTTCTGTACATCTTACAGCATGTCTGCTACGTGTAGCAACTGCCACAGCTCCTCCCTTACCTGCTGCAACTCACAACAACGTTGCTATCCTCACAACTTTCAACCCATCTTACCCCATTGCACTTTCATTTCATCTTCTCACTACGAATGCACTGCCATCTTCCATTTCTTGCTGCTTAAGTCCCCTGTTAGCTCCAGCAACCTTTTATGCACCCTGCATCTACAGCATAATTATCACCCTACTTGCCCCTGTGACTTACCATACTGCTGCTACAGTGCCACTTGCAGCACACCTAAGCACACCATGTTCCTTTACAGCAAACCCATACATCTTATCCCAACCATCAGCTGCTGCCTTTATCCTAATGCACCTATGGCTATCCCTGTACACTATACACAGTATGGAGCATTGCTGCCATTATCCATGTGTTAGCTTCATAGTGCTATCACCATCCCATCTGCAATACCCATTTCCAGCTATCTTTTCTTGCATCCACTATGGCAGCGCATCTCAGCACCAACACTTGCTGAACAAACTATCCTATTATGACATCCTATTTGCTGTCACCTTCACAGCGCCCTGCTGTACCCACACATCTGTTATAGCTCCTCACTTCCAACCTCATCACCTGCAGTTATTGCCTTTTCCTGGCTACAGCAGTGCTTAGGCACCGCTACAGCCCCACTTTGGATGACTGCAGAAGCATCAAAACTCCCATATCATCTTTCCACTTATGACAGCACCTATATGCTATGCACCCACGCTACTTGCTTAAATCCCATTTGCTCATTACATTTGCAGCAGCAGTTTCAAACATTCCACTTCACCCAACCTGTCAGTGGTTCCCTGGTTCACCTGCACAATTTCTTCTTTCTCCACAATTAGCCTTCCCTATGTCCCCTCTGCACACCACCTAAAAATTTCAGTTTTACTGTTTGCCTCTACACCATCTACACAGCCAATCATCAACCCCTCTACATTGAGTGCATGCCATATGTGATATATATATATATATATATATATATATATATATATATATATATACATACATATATGAATATGTACATATATAAGTATATATACGTATATCTAGGCATGCATGTACATATATAGGTATATAATATCATTCTCCATCTTTTCACTGTTTATATCTTGACATATGAACTTTTTCCCTTGATGTCTATACGATATACATAGTCTTCCTCTATGTTCATACTAATCAAGTGTTTTGCAGGGAATACGAGGAAAAGATCATTACTTGAAATTCAATTTTATGTAATAGTTAGATCTTAATGAAAATTTACATTTCTTGTCTTAGATAGAATGAATGAGCATTGTAAATATCATGAATTACTTGTTCTTCATGCATTTTTTCTTTTGTTTCTCAAATTCTCACAAATGGCAACACGAATGGCACGTGCACCATTTCATAATAGGTAATTGATCCTAAGTCGATGATTTACATCAATGGCCATAGTCAAGATGTAAACAAGACTTAGGATTTTTATCTTTTACGAAATAACATTGGACCCACACTGGATCCGTTTCAAAATTCATCATATTTTCCTTAAATATTTTCTTCTTTTATTAGAATTTAACTTAAAATTAATTCAAATATATATACCAATGGCCATAGTCAGAGTATATTGAGAGTTAATTTCATTTTAAATTCTATAAAAGCACCAAATGTATTTCATTCTTCACCTGAATTTAAATATAGATTATTATATAATACATCCAATGACCATAGTCAAGGATGTATTATATCTTCAATCTTATTTTAATTCATTTAAAGAATAAAATAGATTCTCAAAATCCAATTTCAAAAACTTAAATTCATTCATCATTTAGGATAGAACTGCATCATGTCTTCAAAAATTTCTTTTTCAAAACTCTGAGTAATGTAAATATCTTCTTCAATCTATCTTCAATTCTTATAAAAAAAAAAAACAATTCATCCTCTTCATTTTCAAATTCAATTTCGTTTTCAATCTCAAAAGTTCAAATTTAAACTTTGAGATTTTAAAGTCCTTTTTATTCAAATTCAAATCAGATTTCAAAGTTCAAATTAACTCTGAAATTCCAAATCCATTTTATATTCAAGACTCCAATCAAAATCAAAGTTCAATTTAACTTTGAGATTCTTGATTCATCTTCTGAATTTAACTCCAATTCCATCTTAGGATCCAGAACTCAAAATCTACTTTTGATCTCAGACTTCAGATCCAATTCCTCTTTAGGATCCAGAATCCAATTCCACTTTTGGATCTCAGACCACAGATCCAAATCCATGTTGGGATCCAGAATCCAACTCTATATTGGATCTCAGACCACAGATCCAAATCCATGTTAGGATCCAGAATCCAACTCTATATTGGATATCATACTTCAGAACCAAATCCATCTTAAGATCCAGAACCCAATTCTATATTTGGATCTCAGACTTCAGATCCAAATCCATCTTAGGATCCAGAACCCAATTTTATATCGGATCTCAGATTTCAGATTTTAAATCCATCTTTAGATCCAATTTCATTCCCAATTCTAGATTTCAAATCCAATTCCATTTTCAGATCTCATCCAAAACTCCATAAATCCATTTCTATTCTTAAGTACCATTTGATTATCTCAGATCCATTCCAAACTTAAAAATCCAAATTCAATTCCATCTCAAGTATTCATTTCCTTTCCTAAATCCAAGTTCAAAATTCAAAGTCCATTTCTGACTTTGAAACTTAATTTCCTTTCCTTTCAAAGCTTTAAATCATTCTTTCTCAAAATCAAGACTTATTCTTCCAACTCTAATTACTTCAAGTACTTAGAACTTCTCTGATCTATCTCAAGTTCTAAGTTAAATCACTTCTTCACTCCCATACCAAGTTTATCTCGGAATACTTGGAAATTTCTAAACCAATTTTCGAAAGAGCATTCATCCTTGCATTGCACAAGCATGATTCTTTGTGCATCTAGATCTTTAGATTAAATTCTTAGACTATATTTAGGCAAAGCAAAAGGCATAGATTCAATCCTTGGTTCGATTACCCCTGGTAAAGGCGCCAGGAACGATCGAACCTCGTACCGACGAGCGAATCCCGTCTATCCATCTTTTTTCCGCAAATTTTCAAAACGGAGGCGAGTTATTGGCTAAATATTTTCAAATTTAGGTCAAGTGAGACGGCGCAAAATAGTTCTTCTTTTCTCTTTCTTTCTTTCTTTTCTCTTCTCTCTTTCTTTTCTCTCTTTTATTTTTCTCCCTTCAAAAAGGAGGAAAATAGAGGTTGGAAAAAGAAAAGATAAGGAAGAGAGAGAAACCAACGAAAGAGGAAAATTTTTGCGATGATCACACCTAGAACCGGAGAATTATTTCTATGCCACGTACTTTGAGCTTCGGCTTGAGTATATCGACATACCTTGATTGGAATTAGATGATCTGAACCATAGAGTTAAGATTAAGATCCTACAAGCTATTTCAAATATTGCATTTAGCGCCAGCCTTTAGGGAGTGCTGTGTGCACATCCTTGTTTGTGCAACTATGATTGTGTAATATTTCCTTGTATTCTCCTATATATATCAAACCTTCTCAAAACCCTGGGTATATTATTCAAAATTTTCTCTTATTTTAAAAAACCCCAGGTATATATCTTTCCTTTACCCATATTCTTTTCTCTTTTGTGTCAAATTTTCTTTAAGAACCCTGAAAAATTCTTTCTCTAAATCCCTTGATCTTTCAAAAATTTCCAAGATTTATGTTTATCCTCTTCCTTCTCATCAAGAGTCTATCTGTAAGTCCTACATTCTATTTAATTCTCTTCTTCTTTGCCTTAGTATCATTCCGATGGCGTCCGATTCCCTCGATGTTGTCTTTCCCAGAGATCATGTCTTCTATCAAATAAGGGATGAAAACCTGGATCATCGAGTTATCCAGTCTCATTTCTTCTTCCCTCGGTGGTATTATTCTTGGTTCGCCACCTTCTCGCGTATGTTCCCAGACCACTTGGATGACTGTGGATTGGAGATGGCATCGGCAGTGGGCAAGCGAACCATCAACGATAGTTTGATTCAGGCTATGGCAGAACGGTGGAACCCGCGTACCTGCACATTCTGGTTTCCATGGAGAGAGATGACTCTGCTGATGGATGAGTTCAGCGACATCATGGGATTGCTAGAGCCAGCTGGTCAGCCAGATTGTCCGGTCGAGCAGCAGTTCCTGATCAATGTCAAGGGGATAGATGTTCGAAAAGCATTAGCCAGAGCTACAGAGAGCAGATCTTGGCCTCTCACTGAGATCAACGGAAGTCAGTTCATTGATCTGTTCGGACTCTATCGCAAATATGGAGCCTACGAGAAAATTGACACCTTGTCTCGGGCAGCGAAGGAAAGGATCCAGCATGCCATGGTCCTATGCACAGTAGGATTAGCGTTCTTTCAAGACGGCCAGAATTTCATCGATGTCAGAGTCACCCAACTCTTTCGAAGATGGGGAAGCAAGCAGACTCGTCAGCTTTCAGTGTCCATGGCAGCTCTAGCCTTTCTCTACAGAGGCTTAGCTCATTTTGCTCTCGGAGAGACCATTTTGGTAGAAGGATGCACATATACTTTGCAGTCTTGGTTCCTGCGACATGCGCCGTCAAAAGCCAGTTCCTTCAGATTCAGCAGCAAGAAGCCGAAGTCTGTGGTTCAGTACCGAACTTTGATCGAGAAACTACACCAGGAAGAGATTCTTTGGGATTACTTTGACATACGAGAATCAATTCCTTGCTACACTTATGCTCGTAACAAGCATTACAGATTGCTTGGCCCTTTCTTCTGTGTCGACTATCAGCCGAAGAGGTGTCTCAGACAGTTTTCGCAGCGGCAGGTTCGTGTCAACACTCACTTTTCGACGGGTCATATGCCAGAGTTCGATCTGCAGTCGGATCAGTGGTCTAGGGCGTACCATGTAACCAAGCACACTTGGGACTCCTTCATTCCTTTGTCTATGTTCCCTGGTCCTAATGTATCTTCGAAATATCGAGAATGGTGGCAAACTGTCTGCCCACCTTCTCTTTGTATTTGAATTTTGTCACCAATAAAAATGCAACTTTTGTTATGATAAAAAGCTCTTCGTGGCCAAATTTTATTCTTCTATTTTGTTTTATAAGGTCATGATCCCCGTGACGACCTCATCCTTAGTGATGAGACTTTTTTCTTATATTCTCCTTCGATTATCTCTCATCATGATGGATGACCTCGCCTAGGTCATAAGGCACATTTTTGTTGCCGCAAAATGGTGACACAATTATCACAAAATTTGTGATGACCCGATCCCTAGTGATGGGGATAACTTGTCTAAATTGTCTATCAATTCTTCCTTTCTTGTCTTTTTCTCAAAGGGTCGCATTTTCAAAAAAAAATTTCCGAGCTCTAACCATTCCGTTATTTCCATAGAAAATCACTTGGCATTGTCAGAATGGTTCAGACCAGAGCTAAAAAGGAGACTGCCCCTTAGCACAGTGACAGCGAAGTCGAAGCAACGAGCTCTCCCAAGTCAGTCAGAGGCCAGAATCAGAACAAAAGCGATGATATTGATCCTTCCATGTACAACCTGTTTAAGAGAATGATGACCAGAATGATGTCGAAATAGGCTAAGGCCAGTCAGAAGAAGGTCTTTCTAAAGAGCAAACCGAAAAGAAAGCCGTGAAAAAACCGGTCAGGATCGTCAGAAAGAAAGTGCAGCCTGACACCACTTCCGAGGAATCAGAATCAGCTGAAGAGGAATCAGAAGAGGAAGAACAGTTTGTTTATCATCAGAATCCTCCGCCGCAGTTTGTAAAGACCGCTGTAGAGTCCGAATCAATAAACAAACCTATTCCGGCTAATGATCTGATGCAAGAGCAGATGAAAGAAATGAATCAGGCCATCAAAGATATTCAGGCCAAAAGCAAAGGCAAGCAGACTTACTCTGGTGAGGACTTTTACAATGGCCTAGATGGGGATGACAATCTGGAAAATCTCCCTCGCAAGTCCCTCAAGTTTGACGAAACAGGCAACCCTAAGGCTCATTTGACCACTTTCTATGCTGAGTGCGGCCGTTTCAGGAAAGACAACCAAGCATTATTCATTTGCTTTCCTCGCAGCCTAGAGGGTGTAGCAGCCAGGTGGTACGTAGACCACATTAATCCTATCAAACTACAAGAGTTTGATAAAGTTGTTAATTTGTTCATCGAACGCTTCATGTTCAATGTCGAAGCGTCACCAACCCTTAACCATCTGTACAATTTAAAACAGAATGAGAATGAGAAAGCCAGCGAATTCATCCACAGGTGGAGGAACATCTGTAACAGAATAAAGGTTCTCATCCCAGAAGAGTACGCCCTGCAGATTATCTTGAACAACTTTGCTCAGCCTCTGAGGAACCTCATCTCTACATCGCCTGCCAAATCATTCATCAAATTGATTAAGAGAGCCGAGTGACTTGAGACCGGCTTGGAAAATGGCCTGTATGAAGAATATCCTTTTGTCAGAGGGAATCCCAATCAAAAGAAGAAGGCGCATGTCGCCTACTCTACGGATTTTTTGGATCATGGCAGCGACTCTAACAACAAGAAGAGAAAGAAAAACTGCAAAAAGAACTCAGGGCACTTCAGGGCCGAAAGGACAAACTCAGCAACCCAGAAAGGAAAATTTCTTAAGCCACAACCCGTCCAATCAACACCGCAGCCTGAAGCAAAGCAGCCAGAAATGCTGAAACATGAAGGCTGGAGTTATGATCGGGAATTCACGGCCCTACAGCAGTCCCGCGAAGACATCTTGGAATATATGATGTCGAAGGGAATGATAAAACTCCCCAAGGTGGCAGATCCTCCGGTCACTATGGGAAAATGGACTGATAAATTCTGCAAATTTCATCGGACTGTTGGACATGACACCGAGCACTGCTTTGTCCTTAAAAACATCATTCAAGATTGTATTGACAAGAACTTGTTGATTGAAGATGAGGATGAGCAACAACCAGAAATCTTGTCCAAACCTTTTTCTAAACATTCAGCTTCAGTCATCACAGAGCAGGTGTTTTCTCTTCAAGGCAGTATCCAGCCATGTTCTAGTCAGGACATTCAGGATCAACATCAGGTCCTCATCCTTCGTCAAGCGTAGTCTTCCACCAAGAGGGTGGATAATACTGCATTTTCCAGCAACAAGAAACCAACAAAAGTAGCGGCAGACATTGCCAAGCTAGTCCCCAGGATTCCGAAGCGCTTCGTCAAGGCAACTTTGAAGAAAGAAGAGGCTTCAGGGTTAGTTCAGAAGCCAATTATTGCTTTATCCAACATTTCTATCCTGGATCTGACCCATGCTTCCCCAGAGCATCAGCAAGTGCTAGAAAACCTGCTCAGAAAAATCAAGGTCAAGCCTAGCACAACACCGCAGGACATGACTCAAATCGTCAATCAGGCCATGACAAACGCACCAATCACTTTTTCTGATGAGGATTTGTCGAAGCCTCATTCATTTCACAACAACGCCTTATACATAGTGGTGCGAACCAGGTGCATGACAGTCCCTCATATGCTAGTTGACGGGGGCAGCAACCTAAATATCTATCCAGAAATGACGGCTAAGGCATTGGGTCTGAAAGAAGAAGAATATACCCCCGATCCGATCACAATCTACGGTTTCGACAACCATGGGTAGACAGCCAAGGGGAAGATATTTCTCGAAATCTTCATCAATTATTCAGTGCATACTGTCCTTTTCCACGTAGTGAATGTGCCGCCCACATACAATCTTTTGCTCGGGCGCACTTGGATCCACAATACCAATGTTGTTCCTTCAACCCTTCACCAGTGCATCAAATGGTCGAAGGGAGGCATGATCACTACGGTCCTAGGAGAGGATTCAGAAAAAAGACTCCCGCAGCCAATGATTCCCCGTCCTACTTTCACTGTCGACATCCCGAGCATCAGGGAAGTTGATGAAATCAATCTGAGTGAAAGCCTGGACATGCTGAAGTTAAAAGAGATCCAGCCGACAGAAAATGTGGCAGCAGTAACCCAATGGTAGGGGCCTCGCTTCTTCAAGTTAGGCGGGCGCCTTGATTGTACTTTGCTCAAAGGTCACCCTCTTTTCCCTCAATTCACGAAAACTAAGAGAGGGTTTGATCTTCTGATGAAACACAGTTATCAGCCCTTCAGGGGCCTGAGCAGAAATGAAGACGACATTTTGGAGCCGATCGTCCTCGCTCGGCATATTGACAATACAGGATTGGGATTCACCGGTCAGTCGTCTGGCAGGAAGACCACCTTCGTCAAAGGGGCCCAGTGAAGAAGACAATGCCAGTGTTTTCTACTTTCTCTTTTCTTTTTCGATGTCATCTTGTAAAGGGCAAAGATCCGCCCCAGTTTCTTTCTTTCCTTCAACAATCCTCTCTAAATATCATAATTACTTGATCAATGAAAATTTTGTTTACTCTACTCATCTTGGTGTACACAAATTCTTTGTTTATATCCTTTGCTATGATTGTCATTCTTTATTTCTGTACAAAAGGCTATTTTTAAACCTTTTATCCTTTTCTCAAAAACCTTCTCTGCGCTTTCAGGATTGCTGAAATCATGGCTCCTAAATCGCTCAAAAAACTCGTTATCAATACCAACTTTTCTCAAAATAAATCCAAACCGGCCAGAATCTGCAAGGCAAAAGCAGGGGCAGAAGTCAACAAGATAACAGGGCAGATCGAAGAGTTAGCAGAGTTCGACTCAACGATTCAAGAATTGCCAGTATTCAGAAGCAGGACGAACCATCACCGTTGGTTCAAGATCCAACAGAGGATGTCAACATCGGTTCGGAAGATGATCCGAAAATCCTCAAAATTGGTTCCAGTCTGAGTTCAGATGAGAAGGAAAGGCTCATCCTTTTCCTCAAGCAGCATCAGGAAGTCTTTGCTTGGACTTATGAGGATATGCCAGGCTTAGATACCAAACTGGTCGAGCATCGTCTCGTGCTGAAGCCAGATTGCAAACCAATCAAGCAGAAACTGAAAAAGATGGATCCCCGAGTAGCACCGCAAGTTAAAGAAGGACTTGAAGAGTTGCTAAAAGCATGATTCATCTGGACTATCGAATACCCAGACTGGTTGGCGAACATCGTGGCAGTTCCCAAAAAGAATGGCAAAGTCCGGATTTGTATTGATTTCAGAGATCTGAACAAGGCCACCCCAAAAGATGATTATCCACTCCCCAACATCGATCTTTTGATCGATAGCACGACAGGCCATGCCTTGTTTTCCTTTATGGATGAATACTCAGGCTACAATCAAATTAAATTGGTCGCTCGTGACCAATCCAAAACTTCTTTTACTACACCTTGAGGTACAATTTGATATACGGTCATGCCATTCGGGCTCAAGAATGCTGGGGCAACCTATCAGAGAGCAATTACAGTTATTTTCCATGACCAGATGCACAAGAACATGGATGCCTATGTGGATGACATCCTGGTCAAGTCCAAAGAAGGAGATGAACATCTTGATGCTCTCGGCCAAGTCTTTGAAAGACTTATCCTCTACAAGTTGAGACTCAATCCGCAGAAGTGTGTCTTCGGAGTAGAGTCGGGCAAACTACTCGGCTACATGATCAACAAGAAAGGCATAGAGGTAGATCCTGCCAAGGCAAAGGCGATCATTGACATGTCGCCTCCCACCAATCTTAAAGAACTGCGAAGCCTTCAGGGTCGCATTCAGTCGATTTGTCGCTTCATCTCAAATTTGGCCATGAGATACGAGCCCTTCAATCACTTGTTGAGAAAAGAAGTGAAATTTGAGTGGGGACCAGAATGTCATCTCTTATTTGAGTGCATCAAGCAGTATCTTCTCAATTCACCTGTTCTGAAGCCACCAGAGCTCGGAACGCCACTCCTTTTATATATTTCCGTCAACCATAATGCTTGTGGCGGATTTCTTGCACAGTATGAGGAAGGCAGCCGGATAGAGCATGCCATCTACTACATCAGCAAAACCTTCATCGATTATGAGAAAAGATACTCTCAGATGGAGAAGACATGTCTAGCCTTAGTATGGATGTGTCAAAAGCTGAGACATTATCTTTTAGCTTCGGAAATCAAGATTTTATCAAGGCTAAATCCTCTCAAGTACATCCTTGAGCAGCCTTTCCTTATGGGACAAATTGCAAAATGGCAGGTCCTCTTGATGCAGTATGACTTGGAGTATGTTTCTTAGAAGTCAGTCAAGGGTCAGTCCATCACAGATCAGTTGGCAGACGTTCCGTTGACAGAAGAGATCAAAGCAGAAGATGATTTCCCTGATGATCGCATCTGCAATATTCAGGAGTCCCCAGTTTGGACCCTTTTCTTTGACGGAGCCAGAAACATGTTCGGTATAGGGATTGGGATCTTGTTGATCACTCCCGAAAAAGAGATGCTCCCTTATTCCCTCAAGCAAAACTTCCAATGTACTCACAACATGGCCGAGTATGAAGCTCTAATACAAGGCCTCAAGATTTTGCAAGACTTTGATGTCAAGAGAGTACACGCCTTTGGTGACTCATTGCTTGTTGTCAGTCAAGTTAACGCTGAATGGCAAGTCAAGGATTCCAAGTTGATTCCCTATCAGAAGATTGCCTTAGCTCTCATAGGAAACTTTGAAGAATTTCAGTTCAATCATATCAAGAGGGAATACAATCATATAGCAGATGGCCTAGCCTGTCTGGGTTCCATTTTGTCTTTTAAAGATAGTGAATCCTATCGTTTCTTCGAGATCGACAGACTTGATCAACGTGCCTACATTTCAGCTGAGCAAGTAAACCAAGCCACTCAGAAAGAGAAGCCTTGGTATCAAAACATCAAAAATTTCATCGAAACTGGTGAATTTCCATCAGAAATGTCAAGAAAGGAGCAACATGCAATCCAGCGCATGTCAGCACGTTATTTCATCCTCGCTAATACTCTCTACCATCGTGGGTTCAGTTCTGAGTACGCCAGATGCTTAGATAAGGATGAAGCCATGAAAGTTGTCCAAGAGGCACACGAGGGAATTTGTGGTGGTCACGTCGGCTACAAAACACTCGTCAATCAAATTATCCGAGCAGGGTATTATTGGAAGACCATGCAGCAGGATTGCCATCAATTTGTGAGGAAGTGCGTCAAATGTCAGATGCACACACCTTCCATTCATGCGTCAGCCACATACTTGCAGTCCATGGTTTCTCCATGGCCTTTTTCGATATGGGCCTTCGACGTGGTAGGCCCCATCACTCCTTCGGTTTCTAATGGCCACCGATATTTCCTCGCAGCTACAGAATACTTCACCAAATGGGTCGAAGTTTTAACTCTGCGAACAGTAGAAGGCATGTGGTTTCTTTCATTCATAAGACTCTTCTTTGCCGCTTTGGCGTCCCACATGATATTGTGTCTGACAATGACACCCATTTCAAGAATGAGAGGATGAAGACCTTCTGCTCGAAATTTAAGATTCATCACCACTTCTTAGCCCCTTACTATCCTCAAGGAAATGGCCAGGCAGAGGCCACCAACAAGATTTTAATCTGCATTCTCGAAAGAACGGTGGAAACGGGACGCGATTGGCACGAGAAGATGCATGATGCACTTTGGGCGTACCGAACCACCATTCGGACCCCAACCAATGCTACTCCTTAAGAGCTTGTCTACGGGACCGAGGTAGTGTTACCTCTCCACGTTCAGAAGCCCACACTCAAGTTCACATCACTCATCGAACTTCCGCTTGATCAGTATCAGCAGCAGAGGTTGGTACAACTTGATCTGTTAGATGAGAGAAGACTCAATGCGGCTGAGCACGCTCAGGCCTATCGTCAAAGAATAGCTCGACACTACGCCGAATCAGTTATTGAGAGAAGATTCTGAATTAATGATTTTGTGCTCAGAACGACAGCTCATCTCACGCACCGGCCGAAGGGCAAGTGGTCACCCAATTGGGAATGCCCTTATATGGTTAAAGAAGCATTGTCTCGCAATGCCTATCGCCTGATCAATGCAAATGGAGTGGAACTGCCAGATCCTATTAATGCTTTACATTTGAAGAGATTTTACACTTGAATTGTTCATCATAACCTTTTGTACTCTTCAAAAGTCTTTCAATAAAGCAATAATCTTCTATTAAATTCTCACGTACTTCTCCCTGATACTGGGGCATTTTATTTGTTGATCTGTACTTATCTTCCTTCATCATATGCAGGCAGGACCAGACGAATCTTCTTCTAAAAATCTTATCAACTTCTCGGTTAATCTCGTTATCTTTACTAAATAGCATTCATTTCATTTACTAATCCAACCAAATTTTCATCAATTTATTGTCAATTTTGTTTTATCAAGTTTTATCAATTTTATTAATTTTTTTATTCCTTTATTTTGAAACCCTTTCAGGTTAAGGGACAAACCTGATGCCTCGTTTCAATGAGGTATCTCCCTTTCAGGTTAAGGGATAAAAACCTGAACCTCGGCCCGCGAGGCCCTTTTATTTTATTTCAAAGACAGGGGACAATCCTAAATCCTTCTATCATCAATTTCTCTCAAATTTCTGTCAATTTCTACTAAATCTTTATTGCCAACTGCATTAATTTATTTCTTTTATCAACCCTTTTATCCTTTATCTATTTCTATCAATCTTGTTAGACTTTGTCAAATTCTCTTTAGGACGAGGGATGATTCTGAAAACCATTCTAAATAAAATTCAAGTCTTAGGCCATCTTGGGTCATGGACCTTGAATAAGTTTTTCATCCTCATTGTCGGAATCTATTTATGCTTTTTGTCAATCCTTCTAAAACCCGACTTTTGGGAAGGAGCTATTTTCCTCCCACCTGAGTTCCGACTCAGGCTTTGTTTTCATCTTATTTTATTTTCGGAAGATCTGAGCCCCGAGTTAGATTTTCTCCTTTTTATCTTTTAAAAACCGGGTTCCGACTCGGATTTTCCCTTTTCGCATATTCTTATTTCTGAAATTTCGAGTTCCAACTCGAACTTCCTTTTGAATCCAATGCTCGTATTGGAACCAATTATTATGTCGAGAATTCAAGTTCTAAAAGCTCGACTCTCATTCATTCTTTTTATTTTTGAAAGACCAGGTTCCGACTCGGATTTTTCCCCCTTGTATATTCTTATTTCTGAAGTTTCGGGTTCCGACTCGAACTTCCTTTTGAATCCAATGCTCGTATTGGAACCAATTATTATGTCAAGAATTCGAGTTCTAAAAACTCGACTCTCATTCATTCTTTTTATTTTTGAAAGACCAGGTTCCGACTCGGATTTTTCCCTCTTATATATTCTTATTTCTAAAGCTTCGAGTTTCGACTCGAACTTCTTTTGGATCCAATGCTTATATTGGGACCAATAGTTGCGTCAAGAATTCGAGTTTTCAAACTCGATTCTCACTCATTCTTTTATTTTTGAAAAACCGGGTTCCGACTCAGATTTTTCCTTTTTATATATTTATTTCCGAAAAACCGGGTTCTGACTTGGACTTCCTTTTGGATCCAATGCTCGTATTGGAACCAATTGCTACGTCGAGAATTTGAGTTCTCAAACTCGATTCTCATTCATTCTTTTATTTTTGAAAAATCGGGTTCCGACTCGGATTTTCCCTTTTATATATTTATTTCCAAAAAACCAGGTTCCGACTCGGACTTCTTTTTGGATCCAATGCTCGTATTGGAACCAATCACCACGTCAAGAATTCGTGTTCTTAAACTCGATTCTCATTCACTCTTTTATTTTGAAAAACCAGGTTCTGACTCAGATTTTTCCTTTTGTATATTCTTATTTCTGAAGTTTCGGATTTCGACTCGGACTTCCTTTCGGATTAAATACTCGTATTGGAACCGATTGCTACGTCGAGAATTCGAGTTCTCAAGCTCGATTCTCATTCATTCTTTTATTTTTGAAAAACCGGGTTCCGACTCGGATTTTCCCTTTTATATATTTATTTCCGAAAAACCGGGTTCCGACTCGGACTTCTTTTTGGATCCAATGCTCGTATTGGAACCAATCACCACGTCAAGAATTCGAGTTCTTAAACTCGATTCTCATTCACTCTTTTATTTTGAAAATCTGGGTTCCGACTCGAATTTTCCCTTTTGTATATTCTTATTTCTGAAGTTCGGGGTTTCGACTCGGACTTCCTTTCGGATCCAATACTCACATTGGAACCAATTGCTGTGTCAAGAATGCGATTTCTCAAACTCGATTCTCATTTATTCTTTTGTTTTGAAAAACCGGGTTCCGACTCGGATTTTCGCTCTTTGTATATTCTTCTTTTCTCGAGTTCCGACTCGAATTTCCCCTGTCGATCCAATGCTCGTATTGGACCAAAAATTTCTCCTTGCCTTCCCTTTTAGGTTAAGAGACAAAACCTGAACTTCTCCTTCAGGATAAGGGATAATCCTAAAACATCGAAAACCATTCTCGCTTAAATTCTCAAGTACCTTTGAATGTCGGTCTCATTTTCAACTCTCCATTCGAAAACTAGTGCTCGTACTGGTATGCATTTTCGAAAACCAATGCTCGTACTGGTTTGAAAATTCAAAAACCCAGTGCTCGTGCTGATGTGCATTTTCGAAACCCATTGCTCGTACTGGGGCATTTTGGAAATCCAGTGCTGGTGAATTTTTCAAAACCCCATGCTCGTGCTGGTACATCTAGTGCCCGTGCTAGTGTCTGACTGACTCAGCAGTTAGCCCTCCCGGTTCAGTCTTTGTACTAACCAATCATCATCATTCAAGCTCTAAATTCTCAATTTTAACCTTCGGGTTATTATTTTGTCAAAAAATCAATCTTTTTCTCTTGCGAAGGACCCTCTTCAGGGAGAGTTCGAGGGAGCTTGTTCCTTTCGCATACAACCATCTTTCATTCGCAAGAACCCTATTCCAGGGAGAGTTTGAAGGGACTCGTTTTCTTCGCGAACAGTTTGCAAAACAACAACCAACTTTACACGAAAGAACCCTTTTTCCAGGGAGAGCTTCGACAGAAGCTCGTTTCTTTTGAGGCCCCCCGTTTTTCGCATATTTGGCCAACCCCTTCACAGAGGACCCTCTTTTAGGGAGAGTGTGATGGACTCGTTCCTCTGTGATACTTTCTCAACTTTGTTCTTCGGCCGCCTTTCCATAAGAGAAGCCTAGAGATAGAGAGTTTTGACGAAAACTTAATTTCTCTTCGAAAGTTCTGTTTTGCAAACACCTCCTCTTTGGGGAAGAGAGGAGTATTTTCAACTTCCCATTCAGGTAAGGGCTAAGCCTGAGTCTCTCTTTTTGGGGAAAAAGAGAGGAGAATTTTGTCACGGACGTGTCGATCCGATATCAAGCAATTTCTTTCATCAAGGATTTATAGAATGCTTTGCGAATTTGCTATCAAAACCATTGTTGATCTCAAAAGTTTTCATCACATAAAAGAATTACCTCAAACTACCTTTAGTATTATTTCCAAAGGAGCAAGACTTTTGCGAAATAAGAACTGAATTCAAGCTTTTTGTTGGTCAACCAAGAGGATGAAGAAAAATCTTCGATATGACCGACAAAGGAAAAGTTCAATGATGTTGAAAATCCATAAGTGAACTGATATTGATCATAGCTATGGCACATTCTTAAAGATCATTCTTTTGGCAGTAAGGCAGTGGAAATATCCTGGGCAGTAAAAAGAACCTACCCAATCCATATCTCCTCATTCATTTAAGCTGCAAATCAAATATCCGCAAATAGGATCTCTCAATTGTCGTCAAGATGAAGACGAATTATGTGAGCTAGACCCCCGGGGCTAAAGAAGATTTGAATCATCTCCGAGATGAAGGAGTTTGTGAAGGATCTTTCCAGGGAAAGTTCAGATCACCGTCAAGATGAAGGCGAGTGTAATGAACCTACCGACAAACCCTAAAAGATATTTGATTTCTGCTATCTAGAGATTTTTGACCTATGAACCAATATCAAGCCTAATTCCTGAGAAAGAAAAAGAAGGATCAGAGCATCTCCAAGATGAAGGAGTTTGTGACGTACACTTACACAAAAAAGAGAGAAAAGTCAGGACATCTCCAAAATGAAGGATGATGTAAAAATCCCAAGAAAGCTCCATGACTTAAAAGAGTGCAAAAAGATCATCATGGGAAATGCCTAGGATATCAAACTGCCCAAAACTGCCAAGAATCATCTTTATCTATGTAAAATTCTTTCATCAACATTTTTTTTCCACTCAATTGCTTTTATGAAGCTAAGAATATTTTCCTCTCTTTTCATATCAAGGAAATTGATATCTTCCTTAAAGAAGCTCAACAGTAACAAATTTGAGTTTGATTCTTGATTCTACAGAGTTAGCCCCATTGGAGTTAATACTCTAGGTAGAAAGAGGTGATATTTTCATACATACATGCACAATTCAGTCGTTTTAAATCAACTACAATTTTTGACATCTTATTGGCAATATTTTCTCATTATCCCAACATGAAGCAAAAACTTGATGTTCGTTTTGACGTATCCTGACGTCATCCCTCCTTAAGACTGAAAAGTCCTTTCCTTTCGTCTGATCCGAGCGCTCTCAGATTCGCACGCTTCCCTACGTTCCCCACTGTCCCGCCATAGACAGTTCCTGCTCAGGATAAGGGTTAAATCTGAACTTTTTTTGCAATAGGTTTGTTATTGTCAAAAGCTATTTTCAGTCTCAGCAATGAGACGCCCCAAATCATCCCCTTTTCAAGCTTTAGGGACCCCCATTTTCATCCTTTTGCAAACCCCTCTCGGACTTGTTATGCGAAGTCTAGAGGTCCCATCACAGCTTCCTCGCTTTTCGAGGATTCTGTATCCATTCAGGCTAAGGATTAAACCTGTTACCTCACTCCTCGAGGTATCACCCAAACCTTCTGCAAGAGGTCATCTATTTTTAAGAAAGCTAATTCAGTCCCAACAATGAGACGCCCCCGATCATCCCCTTTCCAAGCTTTAGGGAATCTTTTGTTTTTCTCTTCTCGCAAACCCTTTTCGGACTTGTCATCCAAATTTCGAAGGTCCCATCATGGTTTCTTCACCCGAGGATTCCGTATGGTCGCCCTTTCAGATTAAGGGATAAGCCTGAACCTCGTTCCATGAGGTATCTTTTCATTCAGGTTATGGTTAAACCTGAGTCTCTTTTTTATTAGATATCCTTTCTAGTCCCACCACGGTTTCTTCATTTAAGGAATTTGTGCGATTCCCCCACTCAGGTCAAGGGTTAAACCTGAATCTTGCTTTGGCGATGCATTTTGTTGTCCCATCACGGCTTCCTTCATTCGAGGATTCTGTATGGTCATCCCCTTCAGGTTAAGGGTTAAGCCTGAACCTCGTTCCACGGGGTATCTTTCGTTCACGTTTGGTTTAAACCTGAGCCTCGTTTTGATGAAGTAATCCTCTCATTCCCATCATGGTTTTCCCTCACAAAGGAGTTCATGCTCTGTACATCCACCCAGGAAAGGATCATGCTTGAATTTCATCTCACGAGGCATTTCTCTTAAAATGTCCCATCGAGGTCCGCTTATATTCCTTTCCTCATCCAAATTATCTTGATCTATCTTCGTCCCATCCAGGTTAAGGGCTAAACCTGAGTCATTCCGAAAAGCGTATCTTGTCTCACCCATGAGACTTAATCAAAATTCTTATCTTTCATCATTTCAGGATCTTCACCCAAAGTCCCATCATGACTTCCTCATTTCTATCATTCAGTCATATCATTGTCGAAGATTTTGTCCCCCCAGGACCATTCAGGATAAGGTTTTAAGCCTGAAAAGCCATGTTTTCGAAGTAATTCTTTCACACCCAGTTCAGGTTGGCTAACTGGGGCATTTTTTAAAATTTGGAGTGTTTCTTTGCCACTAAGCTCGGCTTTCAACCGGCTTAGTAGCAAAAAGGGGCATCTGTGAACACCCCAATTTTTTCAAAATATTATAAATATTCTCTTTTTGCCCTGGCCCCATCTTCTGAGAAAATCAAAGCAATCTCAAAGCTAAATTTCAGTTATTCTTCAGATTTTCTGGATTGAATCTCATGTTGATATATTCAAATTCGATTTCGGATCCGGATCCAGTAATCTGAGCCTCATTATCCAAATTTTCAAATTAAAATTTTAAAATACCAAAAGCAAATTTAAATGGCTCAAATAGCTCATCCGACATCCATTTAGATCCACTATTTTATATTTTCTCGATTCGAGGTCCAAATCTAGAATATCACCTCAAATTCTGGGTCCAAATTCACTTTCTGAAGAATTTTTCAAAAAGAATAGTTTTGAAACTTTCATAAAACTCCCCTTTTTGTAAATTTTTATCAAAAACACAAAAAAATATAGTTTTATCTCTCGTACTGCTTAAGTTTTAGAGTTTTTTATACCAAAAAAAAAAAGAAGATTGAAAAATACAAAAAAAAGAGAGAGAGAGATGAGTTTACCCCCCCGCCCTTTTTTTTTGGAAAAACCCATCTATTTTCCTTAGAACCACCCTTTAAAGAAATTTTCAAAAGGCAGCCACCTTTTAACAATTTTCAAAAAACATCTTTTGGACCTCCCACGAAAAGAAACCCAATGGCCTCCTCTGCGGCCAGGGAAAAACCACAAGAGAGAGAGAGAGAGAGAGCTCCATCAGCCCTCTGATCGGCTGCTCCTCCCTCTTCCATTCATCTGCAATAGAATTCACCTCCAGACCCTTCCTCCATCTCCTATATAAACAAACTGCAGAGGAAGGCTAAGGGATCCCGTTTTCTGCCTCTCCATTACATCGATTAACACCATCATCCATCTTCGACATTGGAAGCACATCCATTTTTCATCGAGTTTTCACCATCGCACCGATCTTTCCTTCCCTCCTGTCTTCAGGATTCCTGCAAAAACCCAGGTAAGAACCCCTTCTCTCTTTCATTTTTCTCTCAATTCCTTTTTTTCTCTTTCTTCCTTTTCTTTCTTTTTGTTTTGCCCCATTCTAAAGCACCATGGTGGCATTGATTTGCCTCTAGCAAACCAATCTACCTCTCGTGCAACAGTAATGGAGCAATCATGTTCCAACAACGTTTTTTTCTCTCTTTCTTCTTCTTTGGTTCATGCGGCGATTTTGGGCTCAGGCTGTCGGATTCAATAATCCGACAAGATTCATCCGAATCCCAGTCTAATTTTGCTGCTAAAATTCATTTTCATCTTGATTTTCTGTTAAAGTTCATATTTCCTATATGATCCCAACTTCCGTATTTGATTTATCACCTGTATTAGCCATGATATCTTAATGCTCATCGATATTACTGCTGTTGATATGGTATAAATTTGATACCCATCCCAATGTGTCTTAATAATCTTCATAGTTTTTGCGCTTCACTGTCATCCCCTTTTGCTCATGTAATGTTATCAATTGTCAGCAGAGTATGATGCATTTGATGTTAAATTTACTGTTTGTCTTCGTAGTTACCCCCTTTGCTATTACATTCTCACACCCATATTTAAGCATTGTATCAGCATGTAGTCTGATCCAGTACTTGCGTGGATATGATTCATGATGAAATCCACATCTACCCCATTTGTGATTTTATCGTGGATTCATCTATCGAATCTGTCATAAAAGGGATCTTCATGTCGACTGCGGAAACAAACTCCGACCTAAGCTGCAATCTAAAAGCATCTCAACAGTATAGGAAATTAGTCTAAGTAACTAATCTAAAAAAAAAATCGGGTCAGAACTGCTGAGAATGGTTTATCCAATTCGTTGGAGGTCTGGTTGGATCTGCTGCAAAAGAGGAATTCCACTGCCATACTGATAAGGTTTCGATACTTTTGTAATAATTCAAAGTGACATGTGCTATCAATTTGAAATTAGATATACATTTATATTCACTACAAAATTTTCTGATAAAATCTTTTGTCTATGACTTGCTGATAATTGGATCCACCACGAATTTTCTTCCATAGTAAGCTTGTTTCACTGGATTCCTTTTTGGGAAGTTATTTTTTTTTATTTTATCCTAAATCTGTTGTTGAAAATCCTTTGCTGTTAGAATGCCTTCTGTTTACCATAAAACCCTGGTTCATTATGAAGATCCTGCACTTGAGTATTTGATAGCATCTTTGATGCGTTTCTTAAAGAATTTATAGGAAAATTTTCCTGTGTTATAAGCTAAAGCATTGATTGCGATTGGGATAATATCTGTTTGTGAGATCTGGAGTTAGCTTACAGATGCATTTACCTCTACCTGGTCGTTCACTAATGACAGCAACCTGTGAAGAAACAATCTAGTTGCACTGAGACGACATCTAGTCGTTATTGCTGGATGATCTACTCTTAAGGTGGTTGAAGCCATGCTTCGTCCAAGAATATTTGTTTCGTATTGCACCAGGTCGGTTTGAGATGATCTCAAAGTTGGTTCAGTATCTACTGATAATCAGGAATGAGAATTTAGAATAGGTGCTCTAGATTCAAATGTGAAAGTTCTGATGTTTTGTTTGCTATCATGTTCTTCCCTGCTAAAGACTCTTATGAGCTTATCAAAAACCAGATTGTCCAGGGGATGCAGGAGTAAAGAATTTTCATTATGTCCCCCAATAGTCTCTATCATCTGCAACTCCCTTGTGAAGATCATTTTAAAACTCTGAACCTGTTATATCATATGCGATGTGATGAGTCAAAGTCGGATAGTCCTATGGACTCATGATCAGGACCTATGCTTTATTATAAAACTGGGGATTTGCTGAATCAAAGTCAGGTATTCTGTCAAGTTGAAATCAATCCACTGTTTTATTGTAGCACATGCAATGCCCCACCACAAGCCAAATCCTCTGTCACACACATCTATTCCCTTGTCTCAGCCTATTGTTATCGTGAACCCTTGTGATCATACATGATTGGATCAACATTGTATCAGATGGCTAAAATTGTTAACTTCTTAACTCTTGGTTGCAAGCTGAATCACAGGAGTATGGGCTTTGTCCACAGATGATGGTAACACTTGTCTTGAGCTAAAATCCCATATATTTGGTCGCATGGTTTATATTAGATGATATATTGTCCATGGATCCCATGTTTCCTTGATTAAGTCGTGCCATCCAGGTTACTAGATTTCTCGGTGCCAGGCCGGCGTTAGCGCTAAGCTTGAATGAAGTAAAGCATTCAGATGTGGATGGTGGTCAAATGAATGATATAGATTACCTGCCCCCAAAGAGGCAATTAACTGCTGATGCCTGACGAAATTGGCCGAGCTAGCTGGAAGATCTATCTGATAGTTGGGAGAGGAGCAAATACTTCCTCGTTGGGGTCATTTGTTATCATAATGAGGACTGAGCCACAACCCATCATGAAAATCACAACAATTCCCCCCCCCCCCTTTTTTTTTTGTTTGTTGTTTTTTTTTATTCATCTCTGATTTATCTGGGCCCAGGTACGAAGTAAGAGATTACATCTTCAAAAGTTGTGGCAGAATTTGTTGGTTGCTGGGAACAAAAAAAAAAAAAGAATGAATAAGAAGAAGAAGAAGAAGAAGAAGAAGAAGAAGAAGAGGTGAGTGCTCTTGGTACTTGTCGACCCACCTCATCATCATGAATGAGGGGTCGATTTCCTGTAATTCTCAGTTCACATCTGTTGCTGGTTTGAGAGATTTTGTCTTCCGATTTTATGTTCATATTAAATTTTACCAAGACTTTTCTATACACTGCATGTTAGACTTATTGGAGCCCCTCCCCCTATATATATATATATATATATATATTTGGTCTTCTAACCCCATTTGATGTTTATGCTTGTTATGATGAAATTTCCCATTTGGCACGGCATGGATTCACCACTAGAGGTAAGGACATGATAAATTTTTTTTTTATGAAGGAGATATTGATGAAGCAGAAATCTGCATGGTTGAGGCCTAGTGAAGTGTGTTGCATAAGATGGAGACTGGGTCACATGAACCTGAATGGAAATTCGACCTTAGAGACTTTATGGAAGATACAACCTCTGATCTTTATAGAAAAAGAAAGAAAGAAAGAAAGAAACATAATATGATTCTGATTTTCCCCAATCGGATGGTTTCACACATCGACCTCTCATAGTGATTTCCATTTTGCTCGATGTCTATATTAAGTTTTTTTCTGTACAGAGTCTCATCAAATAATCTATTGTTTCATCAGCATGTACTGCCCGGTTTATATCTCACTGACGTCTACACCACATCACTATTTTCTTCACTTCCACACATTTTATTTCTAATTCCCTTTGCTAATCACCTGCTGAAGTCTTTATACATATGCTTTTTTTTTTTACACAGCAGTGCCAATGCACTGCTGTGATCTCCATTCTCGCCTACAGTAGTGTCTGACACTGCTGTAGCTTTTCATAAACTCCCAGCAACGCTCATGCATTGCTATAATCCCTTTTTTTTACCTATAGCAACGTTAATAACTGTTGTAGCTTTTAATGTATCCATAGCAAAGCCAAAGCACTACTATGGCTCTTCCTTTGGATGTTGACAGCAACACCAAAGACACTGTTATGCCTCTCCCAGCCAACACACGGTTCCCAGCATACCAAGGCTTTAACCCCCAACATGCTATAACTCTGTATGCATTAGTAGGTATACTTCAGCACCCTGTTCACATCAAGCATTCCTCTACTCCATCCGCCACTTGCATATGTCCATTTTCCTTGTTTAACATGTCATTCCTAAGCATGTTGATGCATCACTTCCCTTTAGGCATTCATGCATTATCTAGCACACCTCACAACCTCAGCATCATATATATTTAGCTTTCTCATCAAAGTCATATCATAACTCTAGCATGAATGTTTGCTAAATCAGTTCATATATATCCTCTTATGTCCGCATCTCACATGCATTCTTATAGATAAACATTCAATGGCATTGGTATAGCATATCATGCATATGCATATATTCAATGAAGTATAGTACGACATCTAGATGTTACATATGTATCTTCCACTGGGAGTAAGCTTAAATATGTGCATTTGCATTCTTTTTTTTTTTTCTTCTCTTTCTTTTTTTTTATCCCTATTTTATACTAACCTTGTTTTGCAGAAAATGCATGGAAAAGCATTATTCATATAGAGTTAGAGACTCTTGTAATCTTAAATCCAATTCAAGTTGTAATAGATAGGAATTAATGAGAATATTTAAATTTCCAGCCCTAGATTAGAATGTATGAACATGCATATTCCTAGAAATGCTTGTTTTTAAATCAGTTTTCTCTTTTATTACAAAATCCACATTTGGTGAAACACAAATGGCACGTGCACCATTTCGTAAGAGGTAATTAATCCTAAGTTGATGATTTACATCAATTGCCATAGTCAGGATGTAAACAAAACTTAGTATTTTTATCTTTTATAAAATAACACTGGATCCACACTGGACCCTTTTTCAAAATTCATCATATTTTTATTTAAATATTTTCCTCTTTTATCAGAATCTAATCTAAAATTAATTCAATATATATACCAATGGCCATAGTCAGGGTATATTGAGAGTTAATTTCATTTTAAACTCTATAAAAGCACCAAAATGTATTTCATTCTTCATTTGAATTTAGATATGATTATTATATAATACATTCAATGACCATAGTCAAGGATGTATTATATTTTCAATCTTATTTTCATTCATTTAAAGAATGGAATAGCTTTTCAAAATCCAAATTCAAAAATCTTTTTCATTCATCATTTAGGATAGAAATTTCATCATATTTTCAAAATTCTTTTTCAGAAATCCAAGTAATTTCCTTCAGGTATCTTCTTCACTTCTCAAATCAATTTTCAACTCTTGTAAATTCAAATATCATTTTCAGATTCTAACTTTAAATTCGAAGTCCAATTTGACTTTGAAATTCATTTATATATCCAAAATTCAAATTCTAATTCAAATCAAATTTCAAAGTTCAATTTAACTTTGAAATTTCTGATTCATCTTCTAATTCCCAATTCAAACTTTAAATTCAAAGTCTGATTCGACTTTGAAATTCATTTGTATACTCAAAATTCAATTTTTAAATCAAATTCCAAATTCATTGTCAAGATTCAAATTAAAATTCAAATTCAATTTCATATTTCAAAATTCCATTTTCAAAGTTCAATCTAACTTTGAAACCTCTGATTCATCTTCTGATTTCAAATTCAAAATCAAGTTTTCTTATCTTCAAAATCCAAGATTTGAGAGTGATTCCAAATTCAAGTCTTTTTTTAAGTTTCAAATTTAAATTTGGGTTTTTAAAACCCAGATCCGTCTTCAAAAGTCCCATTTGGGCTTTCTAAATCCATTTTAGGATCCAAAATCCAAATCCACTTTGGATCTCAGATTTCAGATCCAATTCCATTTTAGGATCCAGAATCCAATTCCACTTCGGATCCAGATTCCATATCCAAATTCCCTATTTGATCTCAGACTTCGGATCCAATTCCATTTAGGATTCCTAAAAATCAACTTCATTTTGGATCTTAGACTTCAGATCCAATCCCATTCAGGGTCTTAGAAATTCAACTTCACTTTTGGATCTCAGACCTCAGATCCAGGTTCCATTCCTGATTTCAAACCCAAATCTATCTTGATTTCTAAATTCCAAAAACCAATTCCATTTCTCTTAAACCCAATTCTATTTGATTTTCTTAAATCTCATTCTGATTTCAAAATCTGGAAATTCAATTCCATTTCAAGCATTCATTCGGATTCAAAATTCTAATTTCAAAGTCCATTTCTAACTTTGAAACTTCCTTTCTTCTCCTTTTTATCTCAAAAACATCAACTCATTCTTTTCAAAGTCTAGATTTATTTTTCCAAACTTTGATTATTTCAAAGACTTAGAACTTCAAACATCTATCCTAAATCTATCTCAAGTTCTAAGTTAGAAACCATTTATTCACTCTATTATCAAGTTCATCTGAGAACACTTGGAAATTTCCAAATCAATTTTAAAAAAGAGCATACATCCTTGCATTACACAAGCATGATTCTTTGTGCATTTTAGACTTAGGATAAATTCTTAGATAATATTTAGGCAAAACAAAAGGCATAAATTCGATCCTTGGTTAGATTACCCCTGGTAAAGGCGCCAGGAACGGTCGAACCTCGTACTGACGAGCAAATCCCGTCTTCCCATTTTCCCGCAATATTTCAAAATGGAGGCGAGTAATTTTCTAAATATTTTCAAATTAAGGTCAAGTGAGACCCCGCAAAAGAGTTCCTTTTCTCTCTTCTTTTTTTTTCTCTTCTCTCTTCTTTTTCTGTCTTTTATTTCCTCCCTTCAAAAAGGAGGAAATAGAGGTTAGAAAGGAAAAAGAGAAGGAAGAGAGAGAAACCACAAGAGAGGAAAAATTTTGCGATGATCACACCTTCCTCATACTGCGCAAGAAATCCGCCACAAGCATTCTGATTGACAGAAATATATAAGAGAAGCGGCTTTCCAAGTTCTGGTGGCTTCAGAACTGGTGGATTGAGGAGATACTGCTTGATGCGCTCAAATGATAGATGACATTCTGGTCCCCACTCAAATTTCACCTCTTTTCTCAACAGGTGATTGAAGGGCTCGCATCTCATGGCCAGATTGGAGATGAAGCGACAGATAGACTAAATGCGACCTTGAAGGCTTCGCAGTTCTTTCAGATTGGTGGGAGGCGGCATATCAATGATTGCCTTTGCCTTGGCAAGATCCACCTCTATGCCTTTCTTGCTGATCATGTAGCCAAGTAGTTTGCCTGACTCTACTCTAAAGACACATTTCTGCGGATTGAGTCTCAACTTATACAGAATAAGTCTTTCAAAGACTTGGCCGAGAGCATCGAGATAAACTTCTCCCTCTTTTGATTTTACCAAGATGTCATCCACATAGGCATCCATGTTCTTATGCATCTGGTCATGGAAAATAACAGTCATTGCTCTCTAATAGTTTGCCTCAGCGTTCTTGAGTCCAAATGGTATAACTGTGTAGTAAAATGTGCCCCAAGGCATGGTAAAAGAGGTTTTAGATTTGTCACGAGCGGCCAATTTGATCTTATTGTAGCCTGAGTATCCATCCATAAAGGAAAACATGGCATGACCTGCCGTGCTATCGATCAAAAGATCGATGTTGGGAAGTGGATAATCATCCTTCGGGGTGGCCTTGTTCAGGTCTCTGAAATCAATACAGATTTGGACTTTGCCATTCTTTTTTGGAACTGCCATGATGTTCGCCAACCAATCTGAATACTCAATAGTCCTGATAAATCCTGCTTTTAGCAACTCTTCAAGTCCTTCTTTAACTTGCGGTGCTACTCGGGGGTCCATTTTCCTTAATTTCTGCTTGATTGGTTTGCAATCCAGCTTCAGCACGAGACAATGCTCGACCAGTTTGGGGTCTAAGCCTGGCATATCCTCGTAGGTCCAAGCAAAGACTTCCTCATGCTGCTTGAGAAAATAGATGTGCCTTTTCTTCTCATTTGAACTTAAGCTGGAGCCAATTTTGAGGATTTTCGGATCATTTTCTGAACCGATGTTGACATCCTCTGTCGGATCCTGAACCAATGGCGATAATTCATCCTGATTCTGAATGCTGGCAAATTCTGGCAAATCCTGAATCGCTGAGTCGAACTCTGCTAACTCTTCGATCTGCGTTGTTACCTTGCTGATTTCTACCTCTGCCTTTGCCTTGCAGATTCTGGTCGGTTTGGATTCATTTTGAGAAACGTTAGGATTGATAACGAGCCTTTTGAGCGATTTAGGAGCCATGATTCCGGCAATCCTGAAAAGCGAAAAGAAGGTCTTTGAGAAAAGGTAAGAGATTCCAAATTAGCCTTTTGTACAGAGATAGAGAATGACAACATAGATAAAGAATAAGCAAAGAATTTGTGTACGCCAAGATGAGAAATGGGAAATCAAAATTTCATTGATTGAAATACTCTTGATATTTACATATGACTTGAAAAAAGGAAGAAACTGGGGTGGATTTTTGCCCCTATAGGATGACATAAAAGATAAGAAAGCAGAAAACACTGCCATTGTCTTCTTCATTCTGCTCCCTTGACAAAGGTGATCTTTCTGCCTGAAGACTTACCGGTGAAACCCAAGCCTGTATTATCAACATGCCGAGCGGGGACGATTGGCTCCAGAATGCCGTCTTCATTTCTACCCAGGCCCCTCAAGGGATGATAACCATGCTTCATCAGAAGATCGAACCCTTTCTTAGTTTTCGAGAATTGAGGAAACAGAGGGTGATCTTTGAACGAAGTGCAATTGAGGCGCCCACCTAGCTTAAAGAAACGAGGTCCCTGCCATTGAACCACCGCTGCAACATTTTCTGTTGGCTGGACTTCCTTCAGTTTCAGCATGTCCAAGCTTTCACTCAATCTGATTTCATCGACTTCCCGGATGCTCGGGATGTCGACAGTGAAAGTAGGACGGGGGATCATTGGTTGTGGGAGTCTTTCTTCTGGATCCTCTCCTAGGACTATGGTAATCATGCCTCCCTTCAACCATTTGATGCATTGGTGAAGGATTGAAGGAACAACGTTGGCGTTGTGGATCCAAGTGCGCCCCAGAAGAAGGTTGTAGGTGGGTGGCACATTAACCACATAGAAGAGCACAATATGCACCGAGTAGTTGATGAAAATTTTGAGAAAGATCTTCCCCCTGGCTGTCTGCCCATGGTTATCAAAATCATAGATTGTTATGGGATCTGGGGTGTATTCTTCTTCCTTCAGACCCAAAGCCTTAGCCGTCATCTCCGGACAGATATTGAGGCTGCTGCCTTCGTCAACCAATACGTGAGGGACAATCATGCCCCTGGTTCGCACCACTATGTAGAGAGCGTTGTTGTGGAATGAATGAGGCTTTGGCAAATCCTCATCAAAAAATATAATGGGTGCGATCCTCATGGCCTGGTTGACGATCTGAGCAATATCCTATGGAGTGGTGCTAGGTTTGACCTTGATCTTTCTTAGCAGATCTTCTAACACTTGCTGGTGCTCTGGGGAAGCATGGTGTAAACACCCCAAATTTTCCACATCCATTCTCAAACAATCCTCCTCAAGCAGTGCCAACCCTATTAGGTCAGTGTAGGAGTCAAACCCCGAGTCAGTTTCAGAAAATCACCATTTTACCCATTTTCACTAGGAAAATTATCATTTTACCCCTAGGTCATCCCGGACCCTAGTCAGTCGGAGTCAACAAAGCTCACTGGTTAGTTCAGAACATTTAGAATATCAGTCATTCCAAAGCTCATCTGAGCTCACAGTGAGAAGACCATTTTCATTTCTAACAATTCCTGCCAAAATGGGATCATTTCTTCAATAATAAGCTCATTTCTCACTCAAATCCAAGCCAATTGTCTCTGAGTCAGTCATTCTGAGTAAGTCATGTTCCTCAGAGTCTAACTTGAGCTCACCAGAAGCTCAAGTGCTCCAGTTCCAGTTCAAAACCATTTCCAAGTGTCCAAGAGCCCATTTCAGCTCTTTCAGATGAAATTGAGCTGAGTTCAGTCAATTGAGCTAGTGTTTGAGCTTCAATTTTAGTTCATGTCAGTATTACTGACCTTTGTTCTAGCTCAAATTCGTAATTCACTTCACTCCAACGACCATTCTATACCATTTCTCTAAAAATGGCAGCTTTTCTTGAAAATTTAGCCGGAAAGGTTAGTTGAGTCAATGTCTGGTTAGTTCACTTGAGTTCTGAAACTCTAAAACCCAGCTCAATCCAGCTCATTTCAGTTTAATTCGGCTCGAACTCCAATTTTCAGTGTCACTCTAACCCAGTAGAGTCCTGAAAACCATTTCTTAAGCTATTTTGCAAATTTTATCAATTTTAATGCTTTTTAAACTGATACAAGTGTCAATCGGGGTCTGACATCCAAAATTCTTTATTCAAGGTTAGCATTTTGCATAGCATTTCATGTCATTTCTCATCGTTTCATTTCATATCATTTCTCAGCATTTCATAACATTTCATCACATTTCATTTCATTTTTGAAGTCCAGAACTCCAGTTTTATAAATTTCAATCCAGATCGAGTTTTAAAAGCTTTCAGAAATTAACTTCAAAACCTCGGGTTTCCAAAATTGACATTTTTACCCCTGGGAGTCTAAATTTGGAAGTATTTTGTCAAGAAAAACAATATGGATTTCTTCCAAAATCAAAATTTTGAATTCTACACTCGATTTGCTTCGCAACGGGGTATTGAACTTCAAAATTCGAGCTCGTTTCAAAAACTGCCAAAAATAGCTCGTTTCATCTGAAAATAACTTTGGAAGTGTTTTCTTGAGAAAAACAATCTGGATTTCTTTCCAAATCAAAATTTTAAATTCTACACTGGATTTGCTTCGCAACGGGGTATTGAACTTCAAAATCCAAGCTCGTTTCAAAAACTGCCAAAAATAGCTCGTTTCGTGTGGAAATTTTCTGAAAAGACTATTTTACCCCTCTAATCGTCAAAATGAAATTCAAAAGTGGAATTTGGACCCGCTCTGAGATGGCCCACTCATTTACATTTCTGTTTTATTAAAAAAAAAAAAAATCTTTTATTCCTTTCAATTTTCTTTTATTTGTTCATTTTTTTTATTTATTTATTTTGTATTTTAGAGAGGTGGGACCCACAAGGTGTTCGCCCAAGCCTCCAGCCCCACTTTTCATTTTTTTTCTCATTTTTCTTTCCCTTTTCCTTTTTCCCTCCTTTTCTTCCTTTTCTTTCTTTTTCTTCCTTTTCTTCTTCCTTCTTTCTTCCCTTCCTTCCTTCTTTTTCCCAGCCATAGCCATTCACGTATGGCTCTTTAGATAATAATAGAAACTTAGGTTTTGATGAAATCAAAACCTAAGTTCCATACAAAAAGAAAAGCTACGGCTGACCCAACTCATTCAACGCCCCTCTCTCTCTCTCTCTCTCTTTTGGCTGCAGCTATCCTTGGCTGCAACTCCCAGCCATTGAAGCCACTTTGAAGCACCATCCTCACCACCTGCACCAGCCTTCTAGCAGCCCACCTTGCTGCACCTTCAGCTGCACCAAGGCAGCCACCACCTTCAACCACCACAGCTACACCCCTTGGCAGCACAACACCACCACCTCCATTGAAAGCAATCTTGCTGCAACCAACTGCAACCATCTTCAGCAACCACCGATTCATCTCCTCCAGCAAAAAGCAAAAGCACAGCAGCTGCCTTATTGCAGCCACCAAGGAGCACCTCTATCTTCTCCTCATCAAGGCAACCATCTCCAGCTTCTTTCAGCCGCCCCTTTGCCCTTTCTATTGTTGCAGCCAACCGATCAGTTGCAAACAGCAATCCAGGGTATCTCCTCCTTACTCCAAAAAAGATCTTCAGCCCTTTCCATTGCAGCCAGTCAATCCACTAAAAGAGGGATTCAAGGTAAAGATTCTCTTTTTCTATTGTTTATGTTAATCTTATAACATGTCATGAAAGACTATGATGCAGTTACATATTATTTTTATCAAAACCCAATGTGAAACCAGTTCAAAACTCGATTCACGTTGGTGAAAGACTATGTTTGCAAAACTTAAAAAAAAAAAGGTCTTTTACAATGATGCTATCGGTTGAGGTGTTTCATCCTTTCCATGGATGAAGTCACATATTTCAATGGCTAACATGAATAAAGATTGTGTCTCCCCGATTATACCCTATTTTATTTTTAGCTTTAGGTAGATTTCATGTTTCAAACGTTGCTTTTAATTTTATTGCATTATTTTATATCATTTAGTTTAATTTCATCAAAACATCATTGGCAACTCATTAATTTTAATTTTAGGCGTGTAGAATTGCTGTTATTTCATGCATAAATCTATGTCAATAAATATCAATATTTTTATGTTGAATATGCCTATTTGTCTGTGATCTCCTTCCAAAAAATCAGATGGATTTGGGTTTCAGAGCCCCTCTTTAAAAATCAAATACTAGACTGGGTTTTAAACCCTGTGAAAATTTTGGAAACAATTTTAGCAGACTTATGAACTCAATATCACCCCTGTGGGAGATCCGTATTTTCCTCCAAAAATCACAATAGATTCATGATTGAATATACTAATGATCTGGAAATTTTGAGATTTTTCCAAGCTGTTTGGCCTCTGTAAAAAATCGGATTTCTCAGACCTTTGGGAAAATATCGATTTTCTTTTGTCAGGGTATAGACAGACCGTAATGCACTGAGTCCACCCAATCCGTAGCCCGTCTTCAAAAACTTTCAACACGAAAGTTATTTCTAACATGTTTTCCTGTCATTTACCAAAGTTTAAGGATTTTTGAAACTGTTTCAGTATTTTTCCCAAAATTTTATTTTCTGTCTGACAGATTTCAATATCCCAAAATTACAGAGGATTAGGTCTCTGATAACAGTGTGGCCTTTTCCAAAACGTAACCCAAATCCCAATTGTGTCAAATGATAAAACTTTACCCTGTTTGTCAGGGATATTTTCCCACAATTTCAGACTTTTTCTCATCTGTTTACTATTTTTCCCACATTTTCTATCGAAACCTGTTTGTTTCCCATAAATCCTAGAGTCGCCGGATTCCGATCCGACTTGCCGGAGTGGCACAGCTCCGACCATAGGTTAAAACCAGAAAGTGTAAAAGTAAAACATCCTTGTCTTACTGTTCTATGTCACCCCATAAAATTTGGGAAATTTTTATGAAAGTTTGATATCCTAAATCCTCTTTAGAATCAACATTTTAGGCAAAATCACAAAATTTAAGGTTTTTACTTGAATTTTCATATTTAAAAATACAAAAAAAAATATATTTTCGAGCTCCATTCTGTTTTTATAGACAATTTAGGTGTCCATGCCAAATTTGGCTTAATTCCAAGTTCATTTGCTCCATGTGTTAGTTTATCTTTAAGTTCAGAAGCGAAAATCAGGTTAAATTTGATATTTTATGATATTTTTGTCATTTTAAGGTTTTTATCATGTACATGAGCATATATAATTATATTAGGGTTAATTTAAATGTCAGTTTCATTTCATATTTTTCATTTTTGCAAAATTTATTTCTGAAAACCCTGGTTTCAAGGCCATAGTCTTATTATTGGGGGTATTTTGGTCATTTTGACCTAAATTTCGAAATTTTAATTTCTAATTCTCCAAAATTTCATGCATATCATCATATTTTATCATATTATGTTTGATTTATTTCATTTGATTTTCAAAATTCCAAAATTTACAAAAATTCTTTCAGAAAACCCTAATTTCAAGGTCATCAGGAGTATTTTGGTTATTTTGACCCTAATTTGGAATTTTCAAGTTTATTTTCGAAATTTATTCATTATTTATCATGTTTATATCAAAGGGTGTATGATTTTGGGTTTATATCTGAATAATATCCGATAATTTCCCATATTTTCGGATAAAATCCGAAAAACCTACATTTTTATGCTAACCTTGTTTTCTAGTTTTGTAGGGACATTCAAGAAGGAGATTTAGCTTTTATTTATTTTATTTCAATTCAATGTAAAAATCAATATAATATTTGGAATAAGAGTTACTTTTCTGCTTAGAATAGGGCTGCATTGCATATAGTTTAATTTCTGCAAAATTCCAATATCTGATGTATGATCCATATGCATTTATTTCAAATCCACTATGGTTTACACGAATGGCACATGCACAAGCTTTTATGAAGTTTATAAACTCGATGGGATTCGTATTTATGGCCATAGTCAGAATACGAAGAAAACCAAGATTTATGATCTTTATATCAGCCACATTCAGCCTACACTCTTAGGCTAACTTCAAAATGCACTGCATTTCTCAAAGTTTTAAAAGGATTTCCCAATTTCTCAATGAAATTCCCTTTTCAAATTCATATTCATTCATTCATATAATTCAAATTGCATTATTTTCAAATTCATTTTCCAATTTCAATTTCAGAAAAAATCAATTTTCTCAAGGATTTACCAAGTCTTTCTCAGGATTGGATTTTCCCAGAATTCTAAATTTTCAAATGAGATTTCAAAGTATTTCCCAAGTTCAAATCAAGATTTTTCTATGTTTTAACATTCTCAAATTTCAAAATCCCAAGTTTTCAAAAATCCATTTTCTCAGAATTCCCATTTTTCTGAGAATTCATTTTCCCTTTAAGAAATCCCTTTTCCAATGAACTTTTTAGATTTTCTCAGAATTTTCAAATCCATTTCCTCAGAAAAGAAATTCCAAATTTCAAAATCAATTTTCTAAAATTCAAATTTTCTTGAGAAATCACTTTCCAATGCAAATTTCTGATTTTCAATGAAATTCAATGATTTTCTCAAGAATTCAATTTTCAAGTACTTTTCCAATCAATTTTCAAGCATATTTCAATTTTCCAAAGCAAACATCATATTTTCTCAAACTTGCATTATTTTCAAAATTTCATAGCACAAGCCTGATTCTTTGTGCATTTTAGGAAAAATAGAGCATAATTTAGATATTTAAGTCAAGTTAGAGCACATAATTGATCCTTGGTTCAATTACCCCTGGTAAAGGCGCCAGGAACGGTTGAACCTCGTACCGACAGGCGGATCCCATTCCACAGAATTTTCCCACAATTTTTCAAAATGGAGGCGAGTTAATTTTCAAAAACCATTTTCAAAACTTTGGTCGAGTTTGACTCGCGAAATTCGTTTCTCTCTCACAAGGGAGGGAAAAAATTTTGCGATGATAACACATGGGTCATATCCAGGATAGAGATATTTGATAAAGCAGTGATTGGCTTCTGTACTGATCCTGAAGTTTCACCTTTCTTCGAAGTTGCCTTGACGAAGCGCTTCGGAATCCTGGGGACTAGCTTGGCCATGTCTGCCGTTACTTTTGGTGGTTCCTTGGTTGGTTTCTTATTGCTGGAAAATGTAGTAATATCCACCCTCTTGGCGGAAGACTGCGCTTGACGAAGGACGAGGACCTGATGTTGATCCTGAATGTCCTGACTGGAACATGGCTGGATACTGCTTTGCGGAGAAAATGGTTGTTCAGTGATAACTGAAGCTGAATGCTTAGGAAATGGTTTGGACAAGATTTTCGGCTGTTGCTCATCCTCATCCTCGATCAACAAGTTCTTGTCAATATAGTCCTCAATGATGTTTTTAAGGACAAAACAGTGCTCGGTGTCATGTGCAACAATCCGGTGGAACTTGCAGAACTTATCAGTCCATTTTCCCATAGCAACAGGAGGATCCGCCACTTTGGGGAGTTTGATCATTCCCTTTGACATCATATATTCCAAGATGTCTTCGCGGGACTGTTCTAAAGCTGTAAACTCCTGATCATATCTCCAACCTTCATGTTTCGGCTTCTCTGGCTGCTTTGATTCTGGCTGCGACACTGACTAGACGGGCTGTGGCTTAACAAATTTTCCCTTCTAGGCCGCAGAGTTTGTTCTTTCAGCCCTGGAGTGTCTGGCATTCTTGTTGCGATTTTTCTTGCTTTTCTTGCTGCCAGAACTACTGCTGTTGTCGGAAAAATTCATGGAGTAAGCAACATGTGCTTTCTTCTTTTGATCGAGATTCCCTCTGACAAAAGGGTACCCTTCATATAGGCCATTGTCCAAGCCGGTCTCGAGCCATTCGGCTCTCTCAATCAGTTTGATGAATGACTTCGCAGGAGAGGTATAAATGAGGTTCCTTAGGGGTTGAGCAAAGTTGTTCAAAATGATCTGTAGGGCGTGCTCCTCTGGGATGGGAACCTTCATTCTGTTACAGGTGCTCCTCCACCTGTGAATGAATTCGCGAGCTCTCTCATTCTCGCTCTGCTTTAGATTGTACAAATGGTTAAGAGTTGGTGAGGTTTCAATGTTGAACATGAAGCGTTCAATGAAGAGATTCACGACTTTATCGAACTCTCTTAGTTCGATAGGGTTGATATGGTCAGCATACCACCTATTTGCTATACCCTCTAGACTGTGGGGAAAATAGATAAACAAAGCCCTGTTGTCTTTTCTGAAACAACCGCACTCTGCATAGAACGTGGCCAAATGAGCCTTGGGATTGCCTGTTCCGTCAAATTTGAAGAACTTCCGAGGGAGATTCTCCAGATTGTCATCCCCATCTAGCCATTATAAAAATCTTCACCAGAATAAGTCTGTTTGCCTTTGCTTTTGACCTGGATATCCTTAATGTCTCGAGTCATTTCTTTCATTTGGTCGTGCATTGGATCATTAGCCGGAATAGGCTTATTCACGGATTCAGGCTCTGCGGTGATCTTCACGAACTGCTGTGGAGGATTCTGATGGTAGACAAACTGTTCTTCTTCCTCTGATTCTTCTTCAACTGATTCTGATTCCTCAGAAGTGGTGTCAGGCTGGGCCTTCTTTCTGACAATCCTGATTGGCTTTTTCACAACTTTTTTCTTTGGTTTGCTTTTTGGAACAACCTTCTTCTGACTGACCTCAGCTTGTTATGCCATCATCCTGGCCATCTTCTCTGAAACAGACTATACATGGTAGGATCTATATCATCGCTTTTGCTCTGACTCTGCCCTCTGACTGACTTGGGAGAGTTCATTGCTTCGACTTCGCTGTCGCTGTGCTGAGGGGCAGTCTCCTTTTCTGCTCTGGTCTGAACCATTCTGACAATGCCAATGATTTCTGCAGAATAAAGGAATGGTTAGAGTGTGAAAGAATTTTCGAAAACACGACATTTTGAGAAAAAGACAAGGAAGGAGGAAGTGATAGACAATTTAAACAAGTTATCCCATCACCAGGGATTGGGTCATCACAAATTTTGTGATAATTGTGTCACCATTTTGTGATAACGAAAAAATATGCCTTGTTACCTAGGCGAGGTCGTCCATCATGATAAGAGATAATTTTGAGGAAGAATATAAGGAAATAGTCTCATCACTAGGGATGAGGTCGTCACGGGCATCATGACTACATAAAACAACATAAAAGAATAAAGTTTTGGCCACAAAGAGATTTTTTAACAGAACACAAAGTTGCATTTTTATTGATGACAAAATTCAAATACAAAGAGAAGGTGGGCAGACAGTTTGCCACCATTCTCGATATTCTGAAAATACATTAAGACCAGGAAACACAGACAAAGGAATGAAGGAGTCCCAAGTGTATTTGGTGACATGGTATGTCCCAGACCACTGATTCGATTGCAGATCGAATTCTAGCATGTGGCCTGTCGGAAAATGAATGTTGGCGCGAACTTGCCGCTGTGAGAACTGTCTGAGACACCTCTCTGGCTGATAGTCGATACAAAAGAAAGGACCAAGCAGCCTGTAACGCTTGCTACGAGCATAAGTGTAGCGAGGAACTAACTCTTGCCTGTTGAAGTAATCCCAAAGGATCTCTTCCTGGTGCAGACTCTCGATCAAAGTTCAGAACTGAACAACAGACTTCAGCTTCTCGCTGCTGAATCTGAAGGAACTGGCCTTCGATGGAACATGTCGCAGGAACCACGACTGCAAGGCATACGTGCATCCTTCTACCAAAATGGTCTCTTCGAGGGCAAAACGAGCTAAGCCTCTGTAGAGAAAGGCTAGAGCTGCCATGGACACTGAAAGCTGACGGGTTTGCTTGCTTCTCCATCTTCGAAAGAGTTAGGCGACTCTGACATCGATGAAATTCTGACCGTCTTGAAAGAACGCTAATCCTACTGTGCATAGGACCATGGCGTGCTGAATTCTTCCTTTCGCTGCTCGGGACAAAGTGTCAACTTCCTCGTAGGCTCCATACTTGCGATAGAGTCCAAACAGGTCGATGAACTGACTTCTGTTGATCTCAGTGAGAGGCCAAGATCTGCTCCCTGTAGCTCTGGCTAATGCTTCTCGAATATCTATCCCCTTGACATTGATCAGGAACTGCTGCTTGACCGGATCATCTGGCTGACCAGCTGGTTCTGGCAATCCCATGATGTCACTGAATTCATCCATTAGCAGAGTCATTTCTCCCCATGGGAACCAAAAGGTGCAGGTACGTGGATTCCACCATTCTGCTATAGCCTGAATCAAACTGCCGTTGATGGTTCGCTTGCCCACTGTCGATGCCATCTCCAATCCACAATCATCCAAGTGGTCTGGGAACATACGTGATAAGGTGGCGAACCAAGAATAATATCACTGCGGGAAGAAGGAATGAGACTGAATAACCCGATGATTTGGGGTTCCATCCCTCATTTGATAGAAAACATGATCTCTGGGAAAGACATCATCAAGGGAATTGGACGCCATTGGAACGATACTGAGGCAAAGGAGAAGAGAATTTAGATAGAATGCAGGACTTACGGATACTCTTGATGAAAGTAGAGGATAAACATAAATCCTGAAATTTTGTAAAAAGATCAAGGGAAAAAGGGATTTCCACGGTTTTTAAAGAAAATTTGACACAAAAAAGAAAAGAATGTAGGTAAGGAAAAATACACACCTGGGGTTTTTGAAAATAAAGGGAAATTTTGAATAATACACCCAGGGTTTTGAAAAGATTTTGATGTATATAGGAGAATACAGGGAAATATTGCACAATCACAGCTGCACAAACAAGGATGCGCACACAGCACTCCTTAAAGGCTGACTCTAAATACAATTTTTGAAATGGCTCGTAGGACCTTAATCCTAACTCTAATCTTCAGATCATCTGATTCCAATCAAGATACGCCGATATACTCAAGCCGAAGCTCGAAGTATGTGGCATATAAAGTATTTCTCCGGTTCTAAGGTAATGACTTCCCAACATCCTTGAGCGCCTACCGATATACCTCGAACTATGGCCCTTAGGTACGTGGTAGGGGGGCGCGAACCCAAATAAGTGGTCCAGTTGTGAGGCTCTCTCCCGAACTATGGTTCAGTGAGACAACCCAACAACATGAAGACCGGGACAATATAGGTAGGGATGTTTTCAAAAACATGTTTAGCATGCCGATAAAACCAGAAAGCTCTAATGCAAGTCCTAAAGAGATAGATTTAAATGAAAAGAAGCATACACTTGCATACATTGTTTGCATTCAATCCCTAAAATTGAGGAGGGTTGTATTTCAGACCTAAGTCTAATGTGAACATGGAATAATCTCCTTAATATGTTCCTACCAAACCATACTTAAATCCTATATGCAATGATGTCAGCTTTTAGAACAGAGTCTAGGCTCCTAAGGTTCGCATGGAAATGAAGCTGGCATTTGTTGGAATAAAGACTTAGATAATATAAAAGCAAAGCAAAAGGCAAAAATTCTACCAGACGAGGATGATGTCCCATCTCGGTTGCCAAATCTGTGATCATCACAAAATTTTTCCTCTCTTGGTGTTTCTCTCTCTTCCTTCTCTTTTTTCTTTCTGACCTCTATTTCTCCTCCTTTTTGAAGGGAGTAAAATAAAAGACAGAAAAAAGAAGAGAAAAGAGAAAAGAAGAAGAGGAACTCTTTTGCGGGGTCTCACTTGACCTTGATTTGAAAATATTTAGAAAATTACTCGCCTCCGTTTTTGAAATACATTGCGGGAAAAATGGAGAGACGGGGCTCGCTCGTCGGTACGAGGTTCGACCGTTCCTGGCACCTTTACCAGGGGTAATCGAACCAAGGATCAAATTTATGCCTTTTTGCTTTGCCTAAATATTATCTAAGAATTTATCCTAAATCTAAATGCACAAAGAATCATACTTGTGCAATGCAAGGATGTATGCTCTTTCAAAAAATGATTTTGGAAATCTCCAAGTGTTTCTTAGATGAATCTGATAATAGAGTGAAGAAATGGTTTCTAACTTTAGAACTTAAGATTTAAAGTTCTAAGTTTTTGGAATAATCAGAGCTTGGGAAAATAAATCTGAACTTCGAAAGGAATGGTTTTGAAGTTGAGATGAAAGGAGAAGAAAAGAAAATTCAAAGTCATAAATGGACTTTGAATTTAGAATTTTGAATCAGGATAGAGATGAAATGTGATTTGAATTTCAGCTTTAAGGTTTGAAACCAGAGTAAGATTTGAGAAATCCAAATAGAATTGATAGATGGAATTGGTTTTTGGAATTTTGAGAATCAAAACTTGGATTTTGAAATCCGGGATGAAACGGAATTAGATTTGAAAATTGGAATTGAGAATAGAAGTTGATTGGAAATCTGGAATTCAAGATGGAATTTGAATCCAAAGTCTGGATTCTAAATAGTGTTTGAGATTCAAAATTGAATTCTGGGTTTAGAATCCTAAATGGGAATTGGATCCGAGTTTTTGGAATGGAGTTCGAATCTGAAGTCTGAGATTTGTGGTGGAAGTGAATTCTAGATCCTATACTAGATTTTGGATCTGAAGTCTGAGATCCAAGATGAGATTGGATTCTAGATCCTAAAATGAATTTTGGATCTGAAGTCTGAGATCCAAGATGAGATTGGATTCTGGATCCTAAAATGAATTTTGGATCTGAAGTCTGAGATCCAAGATGAAGTTGAATTCTAGATTTTAAATGGAATTGGATCCAAGATCTGAGATGGAATTTGGATCTAACTCTGTATTGGGATTCTGAAAAGTCCAAATAGGATCTGGGTTTTGAAAACCTAGATTGAATTTAAAGTTTAAAAAGAGTCAAGTTTTGAGATTCAAAATCAATCTCAAACTTTGGTTTTGAATTTGAAGATGAGAAAAAGAAGATAGCTTCAAAGTTAAATTGAACTTTGAAGTTCGGATTTTGATTTGGAAATTGGAATTTGAATACAAAATGATTTTTGAAATTTCAAAGTCAAATTAAACTTTGAAATTGAGTTTTTGACTTTTGAAATAAGATAGAATTGAATCTGAATTTATAAATAAGATTTGATTTGAGAAATGAGAAAAAGAGAATCACTTGGAATTTTGGAAAGGGAATTTTGAAAATATGATGCAATTCTATCCTAAATGATGAATGAATTTAAATAATTTTGAAATTGGATTTGAAAATCGTATTTCATTCTTTAAATGAATGTAAATAAGATTAATGATATAATACACTCCTGACTATGGTCATTGAATGTATTGTATAATAATCATATCTAAATTCAAATGAAGAATAAAATACATTTTGGTGCTTTTATAGAGTTTAAACTGAAATTAGCTCTCAATATAACATGACTATGGCTATTGATATATATTTTGAGCTAATTTTAAGTTAAACTCTAATAAAAGAAGAAAATATTTGAAAGTATGATGATTTTTGAAGAGGGATCCAGTGCGAATCCTGTGTTATTTTATAAAAGATAAAAATCCTAAGTTTTGTTCACACCCTGACTATGACAATTGATGTAAATCGTCAACTTAGGATTAATTACCTCTTACAAAATGGTGCACGTGTCATTCGTCTTTTACCATTTTGAGATTTTGGAAAAAAAACATGAAAACAAGCAATTTATGGCATTTACAATGCTCATTCATTCTATCTAAAAGCTGAAAATGTAATTTCTCATTAAGGCCTAACTTATTATAATACATAAAATCAAATTTACAACTTCGAGTAATGACCCTTTCTACATATTCCCCTGCAAAACACCTAATTAGTATGAAAATAGAAGAGAATTACTCATATCATGTGGATTTCAAAGATGCAAATTATGAAACATTCATACACCTAGCCTGATTTCAAAGATGCAAAATGAGATGCTTCTATGCTACAATTTTTATGGTACATAATGTGAGAAGTGACATATATATACCCATATATATATGTATATATGTATATATATATATAGATATGAGTATATATATATATATACATATATATACATTACATATGATATATAGGCAACATAGGTGGATGAGAATGGTGTTGATGAAGTGGACAAGTATACAAGTAAAGTATGCTGAATATGGATGAAACAAATTAATATACAGGTAATGTTTTCATACTACTTGCTTATGACCAAAATTCAAATGTGACAGATCAGACCTTGATGCTCGGTAGATCATAAGAATCTATATTTCAGCTAATGTTCTGAAATGATTCTGGCAGATGTGAACGAATTTTTAGTAATGCACAACGGTCCCAAGGACTAGACCCTCCAGCTGCTTCCACTAAATGAAAATTTCGGCTAATCATGTGTTGTTGAGGTAAATGGGATGGATGACATCAGAGACTCTGATGTGAAAACAAGAAATCTATTGAAATTTCCCAACATGTGTAATATTGCATATGAACTATACCCCTATGGAATTCTGTTGTTACTGATGTGCAACAGTGAATGTGTACACAGTGATGTGCACATCTGTGAACACCCCAAAATTTTCAAAATATTATAAATATTTCCTTTTTGCCCCTGACCTCGTTTTCTGGGTAATTGAGTCACTTTTAAATCTAAATTTCATTTTATTTCTCAAAGTTTTTTCTAAAATTAAATCCATTTTATACATCCCACTCAATTTTGGATCCGGATCCAGATAAAAGATCCAAATCTGAGCATTGTCATCCAATTTTAAATTAAATTCTCAAAATTACCAAAATAACTTTTAAAAAGCTCAGACACTTCGTCCGGTATCCGTTTGGATCCATCGAGTTGTATTTCTCGATTCGAGGTTTAAAACTCGAGTATTTCCTCAAAACTTGGGTCCAAACCCATTTTCTGAAGAAATTTCCTCAAAAATAGCCTTGAAAACCTTCTCTTGTAAATATTTCTCAAAAATACCAAAAAAAATTGTTTAAATCCTTGTTTTTCCGTACATTTTAGGATTTTGTATTTCCCAAAATACAAAAAAATAAAAATACTCAGAAAAAAATCAAAAAAATTCAAAAATAAAGGAAATCGTAAAATGGTTTTTAGAAACCTGTTTTTGAAAAAAACTTTTTAAAGAGGCCCTTCTATGGAAAAATGGGATTTTCATTTAAAAGTTGAGTTAGGGTTTTGAAAACCCTAACTCTCGCCTTCTCCCCTTTCTTCTCCTCTCAGCCGCCGCCCTCCTTCCCTCTCCATGGCCAAACCCTCCTCAGCAAGCCACCCATTCACAACCTCCACCTTCCATCGCCCTCCATCTTCAACCGATTCCTTCCCGAATCCTCTTTCTTCTTCCTTAAAAGGGGACTCAAGAAACCCTAAACGGGACCGCTTCTCACCCCCGCACCCTTCTTCATGCACGACCACGCTTCACCCTACCATTGCTCTTTTCTGTGTACATCTTCCTCATCCTTTGTCTCTAATCCTCCTCTTCTTTCCCCTGTCGGCTGAAGCAAGAGGCTACCTATGACTTCGAGATCTCAGCAGGAGCAAGCATCGCACCCCTCTTTCACGAAGCAGTGAAAACCCCTCTCCTGCTTTGATTGACGATTCGAATGAAGCTGTAAGAAGGAAAAAGAAGGGAAACTCCATTTTGCAGAGGTTTCAAGCAAACCAAAGAAGTATCCAGAATGTCGGTACTCCTTTCTTTAGAACTCCAGCGATCTGAGAGCCCTGCAGCAGAGTCAAGCAAATCAAACTTTATCTCCCGATCGCCTGGAGGAGCCTGAACTACGATTCACCTCTCCACTGTAGACACTCCATCTTCAATCCATCGTAAATACTTCCCTTCATATTATCACTGCTCACAGGAGGCATTCATCACAAGTGAGTCCCAACAGCAAGGCCACGGTAAGTTTTTTTTTCTCTTCTTTTTCCTCCCTTCTCTCTTCGTTATTTCTGATTTTTCTTTTTTTTTATGCATATTATCTTTCCTGTTTAATCACCTCTTTAGAAGCATTATTGTGGTGTCGGTTTGCATATAGCAAATACTGATCCACACACATTGTGCAAAATCAAATGGGATTCTCGGACTCCTACATCTCCTTCTTCTTTATTTATTTATTTTTTTTGGAAGCTTCAGCTTACTGTTTATCATTGTAAATCCCTCTTGATCTATTGCTAATTCCATGCATCATGGTTATTTTCCGTATCTCAGCACCGACTTTATTTAATTCTCCTTTTATACATCACGTCGCGCCTGGTTGCAGCATGGATATATGTCTCCATTTATCGAAATCTCTAGGTAAGCAGGTGTTTATGCTCTGCCATAGCATAAACACATGCTTTTACTTCAACATCCGCTTCCTGTAATGCCTGTATCAATGTGTCACATGCCTTATTTTCAAATCCTCTATGTCATTCATGAAGTTATGGATTTATCATCATCCATGTCAGTCTGCCTAATTTCCCCTAACATCATCGTTATCACTGTGAATTCATTCGTACTTACCATACTCATTCACCTCATATTCACTACCTTCACAACAACATATACTGCCATCAATGCCTGTATGTTTCTTCTACACATCATTTGATTCATCTTTTCCTTACATTTACTGAGTGATCGTCCTTGCTCAATTTCTTGTTTAGTGGGGCAGCTCCGAATACATCTTGTGTATATCAAGTGCAGCAGGGATATTACACTTTTGCAGTCGGCACCTGGTGCCCCTTTTTGTAATCCAGTTCCTGGATCTCTCTGTGGCATTTTGATTTACTTTAAAAAAAAAAAACCTTTTCACTAGTGTTCGATTACAAGGCCATCTTGAAAATTGCTTTACCTTTTCTGTTTATAGCTTTCAATCGGTGATTTCATACTCTACATGATCCGATTGTCATTTAATTGCAAAAGTTGACAGTCTGATTTTTTGTTACCTGGCGATCTATGTTTTGAAATTTCTCTTGTGCTGATTTCTGCAACTTATACCTTGAATGGAATGGTCATATCAAGAGGCCCCTAAAGGACTCTAATGATAGATTTCTGCTGAAGACTTTGTATGTGATTTGTTAATGCCATCATAAAAGCTCTTCCATAATAATTGCTCTGCCAAATCTCTGTTGGGAGAAATTATGGGAAGATTTTCCTGCGTCATGAGTTGAATATTGCTTGCAATTAAGATGATACTTGTTGGTAAGATAGGAAATTACTTTGTATATATATGCACTAACCTCTATTTGGTCAATTCTCTGATGATAGTGATCCATGGAGAAATGGTCTAATCATATTAAGATGATACCAAGCTACTGCTCCTGAACTGGTAACCTCCATTAAATATGCTTACAGTAACCACATGTACAGATCTAATTGCTAATGAGTAATGCTAGTAACCTAAGTAGACTTATGAGTGTGGGCTATCCTTTATATCACTGCAATACAAACAACATTCAAAATTGTTCTGCTCCAGCAATGGTTTTGGACCAGTTTCAATGACAGTCCCCTTTTGACGAAGAGACATATCTAGATCGGCTCTCATCCAGGAACTTCCATTAGTCGCTGCTCTGCCCATTCTTGTCGTGGACTACCCTGTTCAAAAGATTGCTAGTTATATTTCTGATGATGGTGGTGCCAAGACCGACACTTGGAAATATTTACAGGAATATCTGGATTTGCTGAAAGGTTCTAACATGGACTTGTAATTTTCCGTGTAGTCCTAACCCCCAGTACCAACTAGATTGGCGTGAGGCTGTTGTACGAACAGAGACACCAGAAGAATCACGGTAAGCATCCACTCCTTATTACTTTTCTGATAATTCTCGAATGTGAATAGGCAAAAAAAAAATAATAATAATTAGTGATTTGATGGACTGTCGCTCCAAGATAATGCCATGATGTTGCTTTTTCCCAAAAAAAAAAAAAAAAATTTGTTTGTGGCCAATTGTTCAACAATGTATATCATGCATGTATTGATATGTTCTTAACAATAATGTCCTAGAAAAACTGTTGGAGTGCAAAGATCAAGCCTGATCTTAAAATTTTTATTATTCTAGTTGAATAAGTCTGTGCATAATGGATATTATGGAACTTCTTCTGTTTTGACATGTACACACTAACGATATTCCAGAAACACCTTTAAAAAAAAAAAAAAAAGAAGGGGCAATAGTCTGCATCAATTTTCAATGGCAGAGTCACTTCAGATCACAAGCTTGAAAAGTGTGGTTCATCCTCAACTACTGACCTGAAATTAGGTCAGAGGAGTCTGTGACTTAGATGATTTTATGGCCTGCTATGAGTTCAGTCCATCATTTGCTGTCAGCGAATGTTTCATTATTAAACCCCTGCAACTCCCGATGAGCATTCAAAATTGAGAGTATCAATGGAATGGGGGATCGAAGTGCCACATCAATACATGCCTTAGTTTTACAGCTGCTGTAATTTATATTCTCAGCAATCCAAGTGTTGCCCATTTTAGCAACACCACGGTCACCCTTTGTGGCTAGCACCCTCCCCCTGCATTCTGTTATAGCATTTGTAACATATTACATCTTCATTTAAGTAGTTGCAACCATGCACTCATGTTTTTTTTTTTTTTTAACTTCCTCATGACAGATAGAATTTACATGGTGGTCTTGATATGATGATAGTATAGAGTGCCAAATGATAGTAGTGTGAATTGATAGATAAGCAACACAAGGTTAGCAGTATGTGAGTGCATACCATTTTGTCATAGTGTGTGAGGCAATGCATCATAGTTGTTTATTTCACATTTAAAATCCGTGTTCAAAGTCTTATAACTAGGCTCAACTGTGGGTCACATCTGTGTCTTTGCTCATTATTAACCAATAATGGTTCTCAATGCCCTATTACTCTCCTTGATTGCTGGCTTTTACAACAAGTATTCATTGTCAATAAGTAGTGATTTGTATGTATATCTTACAGGGGGTTAGATATAGATGTATGTATTCGGATATTGACATAATGTTTCTCATCTGCTTTATGTTAACTTGGAATCTTACTTTCTTCAGGAATTTGAAACATTATAATAGTCACATATCAATGAAAATATTTACATTCCTTGCACTAGAGTAGAATGAATGAGCATTGTAAATATCATAAAATTTGCTTGTTCTCATGCATTTTTTTCCCTTTATTTCTCAAAATCTCACAATGTGAAACACGAATGGCACGTGCACCACTTCGTAAGAGGTACATCAATCCTAAGTTGATGATCCACATCAATGGCCATAGTCAGGGTGTGGACAAAACTTAAGATTTTTATCTTTTACGAAGTAACACTGAATCCACATTGGATCTATTTTCAAAATTCATCATATTTCCTTAAATATCTTCTCCTTTTATTAGAATTTAACTTAAAATTGACTCAAAATATACACCGATGGCCATAGTCAGGGTATATTGAGAGTTAATTCCATTTTGAATTCTATAAAAGCACCAAATGTATTTTATTCTTCTCTTGAATTTAAATATAGATTATTATATAATACATTCAATGACCATAGTCAAGGAAGTATTATATCTTCAATCTTGTTTTAATTCATTTAAAGAATGGAATAGCTTTTCAAAATCCAATTTCAAATTATTCAAACTCATTCATCATTTAGGATAGAATTACATCATGCTTTCAAAAATTCATTTTCCAAAAAAAAAACTCCAAGTAAATGTAAATATCTTCCTCAATCTATCTTCAATCCTTATAAAATTCGATTCATCCTTTCATTTTTCAAAATTCTATGTTCAATCTCAAAGTCCAATTTAACTTTGAGATTTCAAATTCATTTTATATTCATATTCAAATCAGATTTCAAAAATCAAATTTGACTCTGAAATTCCAAATTCATTCAAAACTCCAATCCAATCTCCAAGTTCAATTTAGCTTTGCGATTCTTGATTCATCTTCTAAACTTCAAATTCAAGGTCTAATTTGACTTTGAAATTCATTTGTATATTCAAAGATTCAATTTCTAAAAATCATTTTCCAAGTTCAAATTAAATTTGGAAGTTCTTGATTCATCTTCTGAATTTAACTCCAAATCCATTTTAGGGTCCAGGATTCAACACCCATATTGGATCTCAGACTTCAGATCCAACTCCTCTTTAGGATCCAAAGTCCAATTTCACATCTCAAATTTCAGATCCATAATTCATTTAGGATCCAAAATCCATCTTAGGGTCCAGAACCCAATTCCACTTTTGGATCTCAGACTTCAGATCCGAAATCCATCTTAGGATCCAGAGTCCAACTTCACTTTGGATCTCAGACTTCAGATCCAATCCCATCTTAGGATCCAAAACTCAATCCCACATCGGATCTCAGGTTTCCGATCCAATTTTAGGATCCAGAACCCAATTCTATATTAGATCTCTGATCTCAAATCCATTTTAAGATCCAATACCATTTCCAAATCTAAATTTCAAATTCAAATCCATTTTCAGATCTCATCTGAATTCCCTAAATCCATCTCTATTCTTAAATACCATTTGATTATCTCAGATCCATTCCAAACTTAAAGATCCAAATTCAATTTCATCTCGGGTATTCATTTCCTTTCCTAAAAATTCAAATTCAAATTCAAGGTCGATTTTGACTTTGAAACTTCATTCCCTTTCATTTTAAAGCCTCAAGTCATTCTTTCTCATTTATTTCTCCCAACTCTGATTTATTTCAAAAACTTAGAACTTCTTTGATCTATCTCAAGTTCTAAAGTTAGATTCAAATCATTTTCTTCACTCCTTTACCAAGTTCATCTCAGAATACTTGGAAATTTCTAAATCAATTTTCAAAAGAGCATACATCCTTGCATTGCACAAGTATGATTCTTTGTGCATTTAGAGTTAGGATAAATTCTTAGATTATATTTAAACAAAGCAAAAGGCATAGATTCGATCCTTGGTTCGATTACCCCTGGTAAAGGCGCCAGGAACGGTCGAATCTCGTACCGACGAGCGAATCCCGTCTCTTCCTTTTCCCGCAAATATTTTCAAAAACGGAGGCGAGTAATCTTTTAAATCTTTTCAAATCAAGGTCAAGTGAGACTGCGCAAAATAGTTCCTCTTCTCTCTCTTTTTCCTTCTTTCTTTTCTCTTCTCTCTCTTTTTTTTTTCTTTTATCCTTCTCCCTTCAAAAAGGAGGAGAATAGAGGTTAGAAAAGGGAAAGAGAAGGAAGAGAAAGAAACCAACAAGAGAATAGGAAAAATTTTGCGATGATCACAACATGCTACAAGTGAAGTGCAGTAGGTGTGTGTACATGCTGCAGAGTGCTGTGAAAGGGATGATGTTGGAGTATATGAAACGAGAGTGGAGATTACAGCAGTGCCTTGGCACTGCTGTGTAACTTAAGGGAACAAAATTAAATTAACCTATGGGGATTAACCTTCTGTCAAAGCCAGGCAGAGGAACGAATTAGCTGTTTTAATCATTAGAACTGTAACACATAACTCCTAGCGTATCTCATTCTTGAGGCATGATTCAGCAGCAACACTAACTAGAGACCCAAAAAAATTCAAGAATCCATGTTATGTCGATGGATTTTATTGGCACATGTGCATGGTGGATCGAGTCTATCATAAGGTCAGATTTGATCTTGCCATGACAATGGGGAGATATGATGGCTATAAACTGGATGTGAATACCATGTGGAATATCAGATTGATATTAGGCTAATGACACAAATGATATGACAGTGAAAAAAAAAAAAGAAAGATCACCGAAAATGGACAGCCTATATCGAAGCCATTATCTGATACTGTGTGACAATAAAACATGGTGTTGGTGAACCAATAAAACGACCACTTATGTTGTTATGGACCCTATATTTTCTTGGTTTTGACAATGCCAAGAGAAACTACAGGTAAAAATCTGAATGACAGAAAGTATGGTGGGCCTTCTTGCGAAGGTTAGTGAACCAAGTATCTCTTTTTTTTTTTAGCAACTCTTGATCGATTATGATAACAAAAGTATAGTTAATATAAGAATTCATATGGAACCAAATCAGACAAAATGTTGGAGAGGGGTAGGAGGATTTCAATTGCAGAAAACATGAGTACAAGGATGAAAAGATTGATGCTAAATCATGGTAGAGGACTGAGCACATGGTGAGAACAAACTGAAAAAAAGCAAAACAAAAGAAGAAAAAAAAAAATAAAACGACTCTGACCAACAAGTAAAACAGGGACATAACTTTGAAGGGTAGGAAATTCTCAAGTTCCACCTTTCAATATCTCTGTCGAGTTTTTTTGCAATACTTAAGTAAAACAAGCACCAACTGTACCTTAAACATAAAAAAAAAATGATTATGATCCAGAACAGGGGAAAAATACAAATTTTATTATCTACCCATCGGAAGAAAGAAAAAAAGTATCGAAAGAGAGATGAGAAAAATAATCACCTTATGTATTCACTCTTAGCTACTAATCCACACTATATTCGTAATCAAAGGCTCCGTAAGATGGATCCAACAAGTTAGATGAGGTATCAATCTATCTGGAAATCTGTCAAACTCGTCACCACCATCCAATTTGGCGTTGGAGAGTGAAGGCCTAATGAAAGACCAAGACTAATATGCGCTGAAGGGAACATATAATGCTAAAAAAAGAAAAAAAAAGAAAAAAGAAAAATTTGCACAACTGATGCAAATACAGATATATCTAATGAGGATATGATAATCGCTAAAGAGGACACGCTGTGCAATATTTACAGTGGCAAGTGGTGTGTGGCTGGTAAATAAAAGGAGATGCAGGGCATCTGTGAGTGAGTGAGGTGATATATAACAAAAAGCTCAAATTAAATTACTGTGGGGTATTTGTGTGATGAAATATACATGTGGAGAGGGTGTCAATATTAGATTCACCATATACCTGATGTAGGTGTTGAGTAACACCTATCTAATGATGCAGCAATGTACACGAACTAAAACAGTAGTGTAATTGATATACAAAAGCTAGTGTGTACAATATAGTTAACATGTGCACATTAATGTGGCTAGTGTGTACCAACCTGTTGCTAATACATGAGAGTTGCAGCAGCCATAAGCTGCCACGAAAATTCAAAAAAAAAAAAAAGGATGTCAAGCCACAATGATCATGATAATACAAACGAATGACATACAACCAAGCTTGGATAATGCGGGGAATAACTGAAAGCATGCCGAGACATATAAGACTTTCAATAAGCAGAAGTATTGAGAAGAGTTCCCCAAATGATCAATGGCTATGCTCATCGCACTTGCTTTAGCTGGAAAGAAATCTTACACTATCGCTTGCATCTATGAAATGATGGTGGGTGATAGTTTCTCAGGCCTTCATATATGTGACATAGCATGAACTAGAGACCTAAAAGGTTTTGGATTAGAACAACAGAAAACACAGTAGACATTGGGTGAGCAAATGCTGAATGTTTATGCCCTACCTATTGTAGGTGGAATCCCATCTTAACTCAACGAAGTTTGGGAACTTATGATAGGTTATAACCAGACTATGAATTAGATGAAGCATTTTTAAAACAAATCGGGAGTCTGATTCCAAATGGCATGAAGTACGGGTAAATGTTAATGAGTTTGCGTGAGCAAATTGATCCCCTCACTTCGCTTTCAGCAAGATTTTAGGTTGGGTCGAGTCCCTTCTTTGAATCAAACCAGGTATCCAGTATCACAGTAAGATATCTGCGAAATCGAGGCAAAAAAAATGGTCAACCAGGGAGGATTCAACACCAGAACCTCCAAGAGCAACCATTACTCAATTTCAAAGAAATGCAGGTAGTGACAAGATAAGATGGAGGCTGGACATCAAAATATCTAAACAAAACGATGATGATGCAAGAGAGAAATTAGAAAAAAAAATCTATATGGTATGTCTGATAATAAAAAAAACTTACTGAATCATAGCATGGTGCGTAAGTCTCATTGGAATTGATGAAAACAAAGAATGTATATGCATGAATCAAGAGGATTTATGGGAAACGAAACTCAAAACAAAAGGGAAATAATATATGCTATAATCCATATGAAAATACATCAGATTTGAATAATAAAGAAAACAACTAAATCATAAAATCGAAAGAGAATGTTGGAACATAGCTTGTTTCCCTTTGATTTTGCATATTGGTGGTCCGATGTTTGCTATGAGCAACACAGTACCACGAGAAATGCTTTCGATGGAGCAATGAACAGAAAAAAAAATGTAAATGCTAGAAATCGGAAAGAAAAGGGGCTTACTGTGACCGAAGGTTCAGGATCGACTACACTCTGAGTTGTTACTGCAACCTCTATTCCCTTCAGTCGACTACGCAGAAGTGGAAGAAGACAGTGGAAAGGAAGAAGAAGAAGGGAGCCGTGGAGGGTTGGTTTGCGAGGATAGGTTAGAAGAGAACCCAATGTCGTGGGGTGGAGAATGGATGTTGATAATGGATGATTGTGAACACCCCAAAATTTTCAAAATCTTTTAAATACCCCCCTTTTGCCTCTGATTTCATTTTTTGAGCAATTGAGTCACTTTTAAATCTAAATTCCAGTGAATTTCTCAAGTTTTTCTGAAATTAAGTTCATTTTGAATATCTGACTCAATTTCGGATCCGGATCCAGATAAAAGATCCAAATCTGAGCTTCGTTGTCCAATTTTTGAATCAAAATTCTCAAAATTACCAAAATAACCTTTTAACAGGCTCAGACAGTCATCCAGTGTCCGTTTGGATCCATCACGTTATATTCCTCAATTCGAGGTTTAAAGCTCGAATATTTTCTCAAAACCTGAGTCCAAACCCATCCTTCTGAAGAAATTTCCTTAAAATGGCCCAAAATTCTCGGAAAAACACTTTTGCAAATATTTCTTAGAAAAATATAAAAAAATTAGTATTTAATCTTTGTTTTCCCCTAAAACTTTAGGATTTTATTTCAAAAAAATACAAAAAATGGAAAATACAAATAGAAAAGAAACAAAAATTAGTTTTTGAAAAACCTCTTTTAAAAACCATTCTTTTGCAAAAACCTTTCGAAAACACCTTTTAAGAAACGAGTTTTATGAAAAACACTCTTTGTTTTTGCAAAGTTTGTTAGGGAGCCCCTCTTTGTAAAATCCTAAAAATAAAAAGGGGACCCTTTTTGTAAATTTGTTTCTTAGGGTTTCTTTGGAAACCCTTCGTAAGAAAAGAGGGCGGTGCCTCTTTTCACAAACCCTACCTCCAGAAGAACCTTCTTTCGCTCCACCTTCTTCCTCAATCGCCCTCCAAACCCTCCATCGCCCACCGATGGATCTCCCTCTCCTTCCATCGTTGATTTACAGGGGCCTCTTCCTCAACCCTCAATCTGCAACCGAATCCCCCTTTCTCCTTTTTAAGAGAAGCACGAAGGGGAAGGATTCGGGGATCACTTCTTCACCCCAGCACCCCTCTTTCACGCTTCTTCCTCTTCTTCTCCTTTTTATTTCCTGAGTTTTGGTTCATTCGACCGAAGAAAGTCGACTACAAAGCACCTGCGCTTACAGTTCTTTCCTCGGGTTCTCCCCAAACAACAGAGAAAAGGCGACTACCTCTTCGATCACAGGTAAGTAGTCATCCTCTTCTTCTTCTAAATCCCCCGTAAAGACTTCATTGTTTGCCCTATCGCACTCCTCCATTTATTTTTGTGTATCCTTTTTACTTCCCTTTTGTCTTAATGCATCCATGGTGGAATTGATCTGCGTATAGCAGGATCGATCCACCCATTGCTACAATAATGGAACGAGTGGTTCCAACATCTTTTTTTTTTCGATTTTACAAATTTATTTCTGCTTCTGCAAGTGCGAATACCTGTTTACGTTTAAATCTAACATTCCTCTTTACGGTTTATCATATCATTTTTTTTCTCTTACTTTTGTCTCTCTTTCTCTATATTCATTACAATTGCTGGATTAGATGGCCGATCTACGAACTTTCTAGTTTTAGATCGGCAATAAATCAGTATTCCAGCATTTCCCCCTCTTTTCTTTGTAATTCTCTTTTGGACTTCTCTCTTATTTTTTTTATTTTTGCTTATATTAGATCTCATTTGCTTACCTGTTACATTTTTTTTCTTTCCCACCTGCTTTTTTTTTTTTATATATATTCAATGTGTTTCACAGTATCTAACATGATTCTCTCATTGCTTCGCTTATGTTACTGTCTATGTCGTTGTAAACATCCCAAATTTTCACTCACCTTCTTGATATCGCCCTCAATCACCACATTTCCATTCTCCGGAATCAATGAAGGGCAAAATGGTCATTTTCTGAGTTAGACCTTGCAGAAAGTTCTAAATTTCACTCTTGAGCCTCAAAATTTCTATATTTAGGTTCAGAGACATCTTCAAATTGCAAAATTTCAAAATCCTCTTTCTGGACAAAAAGTTAGAATTTCCGAGTCTAAGCTCAGAGTGACATTTCATTGAAACATGTCTTTGCATCGCATTGCATGAACACTTTGCATCATTTCACTGCATAGCATGTCACTTTGAGATCCAAAACTCCTGATTTTTAAAACTCTGGGTATTCAAAATTACCAAATTTTCCCATTTTACCCCCAGGACTTTGAATTACAAAAAAATTCTGAAGAAAAACAATCTGGATATTTGGATATTGATTTTAAAGATTTTATCTCAAAACTTTTTGCAAAAAGGATTTTAAATCTCTTTACAAATTTTGTTTTTACATTTATCCATATTTTTGACCTGAAAACTAATTTTCCAAATTCTTGAAAAACAAATAATATTTTATCTTGTATTTTCAAATAAATGGAGCGGGACCCGCCTTTGAACTAGCATCATACTCAGATTCCCAGGTAAGTTTCTTACTTTCAAGCGGGACCCACCCGGAGATGGCACCAATTTTGTAAATTCCTCTTCTTTTTATTTTCTTATTTTTATTTTTATTTTTTTTATTTTTTTATTATTTATTTATTTTTTTTTATTTCTAAAATAGTGGGCCCACACACTTGCGGCACTCCACTTGAAAATAAAAGATTTGGTAAAACAAAATAAAACTTTATTTTAAAAAAATTGGCTGAGGTGGCATCTCCCATTTAATTTTATTCTTTTTATTTACTATTCATTTTTTTTTAAAAGAAACAGCCCCAAAACGGCGCCACAACCAAACTTTCCAAAAAAAAAAAAATATTCATTTTTTACCTAAAACTTAGGTAAATGAACCCAAAATGGTTTTAAAAAACCTAAGATTTCGTCCACCTTCAAAACGGCGAGTTTTCAAAATTCGGTTACAAAATTTTTAAAAACTTTCAAAAAAAAAAAAATATATACAGGAAGCGCCCTTTTGAAAACGGCTACCTTCAATGCTACGGTTTTAAAAAAAATTTCAAGAGGAGTATAACGGATTTTCAAAATGGAAAGGAGGCTGCGATCTTTGAAAAAGAAGGAAAATCTTTAAAAAGGGGACCTGGGCCGATTGAGAGGGGGAAAAAAAAATTTCATTTTTTTTCTTTTTGGGGTTTTGTTGGGTTTTGTTAGGTTTTTGCAGGAGATTTCTTCCCAGCAGCAAAAGACGCAGGGATTCAACCTCTGCACCTTCTTCAACTTCCTACTTATCTTCAGCCACTACAGCCCAGCCGCAGGGGTCATCCATCTCCAAACTGCAGGAAACTCCATCCAGCCGATTACCCATTTTCCTTCAGCCCATCTTCAAGCCAGTCGCACATCCTTCAGCATAGCGTGTGGATCCCCTCACCAGCCATTCATTTCCCCATTTGCCTTCAGCCAACCCAACGTTTGCATCTATTTCCTCCATCCCCACGTTGTCACCCACTTCAGCCCCAACAACGAAGGAGTATCTTTCTCCCACAGCTGCTGCCCATTCCCCACTCTGCTTCAGCCCAACCAACGCCTTCAGTCCAGCCACGACAGCAGCCCAACCAACGTCTTCAGTCCAGCCACAGCAGGAAAGCCCAGCCAGCAGAAGACGTGGTCTTCATCTTCTTCAGCACCCCAGCTGCAGGAAATCGCCCCTTCTTTGCTGGTGTAGAAGATCCATAACCCGGTAAAACTGGTATATGTCTGTTCTGTGTGATGTAACCAAATGGTTAATACTAATCTATGACTGACAGTCCATTTGAACAATGTTCCTTGGCATTTATAAGTCCTGCAGCAAGCATAGATTCCAACATAGCATATTATTAATTGGTCATTATACTCACAGTGGGTTTTACTTTTTTTTTTTTTTAGGACATCAGCATTTGCCCTGATGTATTGCTCACCTATGTATAATTCATTCTGTCATACGTTGTAGGCTCTGCATTTTGAGTTTAGTTACTAACCCATTCATAGCATATAGAAATCAGATTTTTATATTAATTACCATAAGATATTTAGCCATGTTATCATCAATAATCTGTACTATTGCTATATACCTATCATGATTCATCCTTTTACTATTTGTACATACTCTATATTGTTATTGTAATATATTGTTAAGGTCCCTTATACATGGCCTCTGTATATTCTTATATCTGTAATTTGCTTTAATACTCCATACCATCTCTTATATCTTAGCAATACTGGTATCTTCACATTACTGTTAGCACCATTGTTCAAGCCTCTCCATTAGGTAGTGCATCTGTTATCAGATGATGATAGCTGGACATCTACTGAAATTCCTGTTAGAGTTGGCAGCAACCACAGGCCTTCATATGTTCAACAATCTGCTGCCTCAACTGCAACCTATATCCTGCCAAGTATATCAAACAGCCTTAACATGGCTGAAGCATTAGTTCAATTTCCTGCGCATGCTTGTACCACTACACAGTTGTAAATTGAAATTCATAGATCACATTATCGTTTTATCTTGACCTTTTGCTACAGCTATTCCTATTAACATATGTATTAGTTGAATTATATTATCATTATGACTATGCATTCATAGTATAAAATTTCTGTAGGTTAGAACACCTCAATTTTATATAGGCATTGGTCCACTAATCTATCCACTGCGTGCATCCCATCTTCATATTTTCTTATATATTCCAACCCTATTGAACTATTCCACAGCATCTTCGCATCTCCATTATGCTTTCATGATATCCTTGAAACATCCCATATTGCTTCCACAGTGCATTTCCAGTATATTATGTATGTTATATATTTATCATCTCTTTTCTGCAGGTACCCAGTCTTGATAATCAGCCACCTTCATGAACGGATATATTCATATTCGTTCATGATCTTTATGCCATCTTTTACAGGCTTCGTTATTGATATATAGGGAAGCTCCATACCTATTTTTATGGAAAATTATCTTGTAATTTGGGAAATACGGTTGTGTAAAATCACCTACAGAAACTGTATATACTTGTATTTTCTGATTTTACCCATTATATGGAATTTCCATTAATATGTATATTTTCTCATTATATGTATATATATATCTATATATATGTATATCTATGTATATCAAACTATATATGTATACGTATATATGTATATATATATATGTATATATATATATACTTTTATACATATATATATATATCCCTTCATGTGCACTTATTTCCATATATGAGCATCCATGTATCTATTTTCTCATGTAAATATATCTTCATTATCATATGTAATTTAGCACCAATTTCAGCACTTTGATATGTATATATATCTCTTCGTTGTATATATTATATATATATATACACATTTTCTTGGTTATCTGGTACTAACTCTCATTTTGCAGGAAAATTTGGAGGGTGCTGATTCTTTCTACACTACGTATTTCATTTATTTTGATTTATGTCAGAGATGTAATAATCAAACTTGGAATAATATTTACTTTTACCGCTTAGATTAGGCCGCATCTCATATAGTTTGATTTCAGTAATATCCTGATTATATGATGCATATATCTCAATTTTCTAAATTCACCATGGATGAACACGAATGGCACGTGCACCAACTCTTAGAGAGTTGATGAACTCGGTGGAGTCCATATTTACGGCCCTAGTCGGAATATGGACGAGACCCAGATCCATCATCTCTCTACCAGTCACATTGAGCCTACACTATTAGGCTATCTTGAAAATGCACCTCATATTTCCAATGTTTTCAAAATATTGTGAATTAACTCAAATAAACCCTGAATATATTCATGGCCACAGTCAGAATATATGAAGGATTTACTTTGGCTTAATCTACATTTTTCCAATAAAATTTTCAGAAATCTTTTCAAAAGTGCATTCATTCATTCACATCATCTGCATCATTTGTTTTTCTCATGATTTTCTCAAAAGATTTTCACTACATGGAATCGATTTTCTCAAGAAACTATGATGATATTCGAAGTTGGATTTCCCAAATCAAATGATTTCCTGTGATCTTCCTTAAAAAGTTATTTTCTTAAGATCCATTTTCAAAAGGAATTTTCATATTTCTCAAGAATCAGAAATCAATTTTCCAACATTTCAAAAGACAAGATTCTCAGGAATTCAATTTCCTAAGTTTTGAATTTCCTTCTTCAATGGATCTTTCCTATAAATTTTCCCTCATTTTCCTAAGAAAATTCTCAAAGTCTGAGTTTTCCCGATAAGTATTTTCCGTTTCAAAAAGTTCATCTTTTCTCAAGAATTCCTTCCATTTTCCCGAAATTATCATTTCTTCATAGTTTCCCAAGTTTTATAACTTTTCTCAAAATTTTCCTGAGATTCTTATTTCTTCATAGTTTTCCAAGTCTTTATAAATTTTCTCAAAATTTTCTTGAGATTCTCATTTTCTAGGTCTTTATAAATTTTCTCAAGATTTTCCCGATATTCTCATCTAAACTTTCTCAAACTTTTCCTGAGATTCTCATTTCTTCATGGTTTTCCAAGTCTTTCTAAACTTTCTCAAAATTTTCCTGAGATTCCCATTTCTTCATGATTTTTCAAATCTGATAAACTTTCTCAAGATTTTCTCGAGATTCTCATTTTTTTTTATGATTTTCCAAGTCCTTATAAACTTCCTCAAGATTTTCTCGAGATTCTCTCTTCTTCAAGATTTTCCAACTCTTTATAAACTTTCTCGAGATTTCAAACCTTCTTCGTCTGAGTTTTCTGAGAGATTGATTTCCATCTTTTCCTAAGAACTACTTTTTCAACTTTAAATATTTTCTAAGCATACATCATAGTTTTCCAACTTATATTTTACCAAATCTCATAGCACATGCCTAAATTCTCTGTGCGTTTAGGATAGAACATAATTTCAATGATTTTACTAAGTCAAGCATAATTTTGGTCCTTGGTTCGATTACCCCTGTTAAAGGCGGCAGGAACGGTCGAACCTCGTACCGACAGGTCGAGCCCCATCCCATGGATTTTCCCGCAATTTTCAAAACAGAGGCGAGTATTTCAAAACAATTTCCAAAATCCGGTCAAGTTTGAATCGCGAAAGCATTTCCCACTCTCTTTCGCAAGGAAGGGAAGACGGGGAAAATTTTTGCGACGAAAACAGGTTTGGCGACCGTGATGGGACTTGTCCTTGTCTGACCTAAATTATGCTTGACTTAGTTTAATTATCAAAATTATGTTCACAAAAGGTCAGCTCTTTTACTTTTAATATAATGCGAACCTAGGAGCCTAGATTCTGACCTAGCTGACATTGACTGCATATAGCTTAGGCATGGTTTGGTAGGACCAGATTGAGGAGAAATTTTCATGCTCACATAGACTTAGGTCTAAATACAACCCTCCTCAATTTAGGAGCTGAATGCAAACAATGTATGCTTCTTCAAAGATTTCAAAATCTATCTCTCTAGGACTTAGAGCCCTCTATTTCTTGCATGTGATCATGTTTTCAAATCTCCATTACCTATCATTACCCGGTCTTCACGTTGCTGGGCTCTCTTCCAAAACCATAGTTCGGGACAGAGCCTCACAACTGGGCCAACTATTTGGGTTAACACCCCCCTACCACGTACCGCGGACCACATTCCGAAGTATATCGGTAGGCGCTCAAGGATGTTGGAAAACCTTACCTTAGAACCGAAGTTTAAATTATATGCCACGTACCTCGGATTTCGGTTCGGGTATATCGGCATAACTGGATTGGACAAAGATGATCTGAACCTAGAGTTAGGATTAGGGTCCTACAACTGTTTTCAAAATAATGCATCTAGAGTCAACCTTATAGGGAGTGCTGTATGTGCATAAATGTTTGTGCAGGATGTGATTGTTCGTATATTACCTCTATTTTCTTACATTTTTCCAAAATATTTTCAAATATCCATATTCTCATCTTTTCCTTTTATTTTCTTAAACCCTGGATGATTTTTCCAAATATCCAATTTCTTTCAAAACTCCAGGTGATTTTTCCTTCTTCCGTTCTACTGGATCTCGAATTTCCAGCTGCATTTTTATCCTGCCTGCAATTTTCCAAAATCATATGTTTTCTCTCATTGGATTTTCAATTCTTTTGTCTATTTGCAAAAATTCTTCATCTTATTTTCCTCGTGCATACCTTGACTATTGCGGTGAAAATTGTTTACCCACTTGCCTTCTCCTTGTTCTAAATCCATTTGCGGATTGTTTTTCCAAGAAATATCTCTTTCCTTCAAAATGGTGTTTTTTTTCTCGTGGTTGACGACCTCGCCTAGGTAACAAGGCACATTTTTCGTTGTTATTTCTCTTACAAAGAATGACAACACAATTGTCGTGATTTCAGCGATGACTCCATCCCTAGTAATGGGATATTCTTCCAATTGTCTACCATATCGTCAATAATCATTTTTTTTTTCCAATCCAAAATTTCCTTAGAGTCTAATCAAGACTTCATCCTGCAGAGAGAGCATCCTCAATATTTGATAGTTCGAACAAGGTCAGGAAGAAGAACCACATCATCACAGCACTCCTCAGCCTCAGAAGGCGAAATGGATCATCCCATGAATCAAGATCAACAACAAGAGGAGGATGGCATAGACCCACAGATGTATGCTATGTTCCAGAAAATGATGACCAAAATGATGAGTGAACAGGCTGGGACCAGTGTAGAGAAGAACCCATTCAGAGAGAAGTTCCATGGGCACAAGGATAAGAAGAACTCCAAGAAGCAAATTCAGCCAGAAGAAATTTCAGATGAATCAGAATCAGAGGAAGACACCGATAAAGAATATGAGGTGCCTCCGGCATTTCAGAAACAGGGTCAAGAACAAAGGAGGAGTCACAAATCAAAAAATCAAGTTTCAGAAGAGCCCCTGCAGTCACAGTTCAAAGAAATGGCCAAAGTTGTTAAAGACCTGCAAGCTCGCGACAAGGGCAAGAAAGTCTTCACCAGCGAGGACTTCTATGATGGCTTAGAAGGAGACGAAGATCTGGAAAATCTGCCTCGCAAGTTCATCAAGTTCGATGGTTCTGGTGATCCCAAAGCCCACCTCGCCATGTTCTTCGCCGAATGCTCCAAATTCAAGAGAGACAATAGGGCCCTATTTCTCTGTTTCCCTCGTAGCTTAGAAGGCACTGTCGCCAAGTGGTACTCCGAGCATATCAATCCAATTGAGCTGCGAGAATTCGATAAGGTGGTCAACCTATTCATTGAGCGATTTCTGTTCAATACTGAAGCACTCCCAACATTGAGCCATCTCTGCAATCTAAGGCAGAATGAAAATGAAAAGGCAAGGGACTTCATTCGCAGATGGAGAGAGACCTGCAACAAAATGAGGGATCCTATATCAGAAAGACATGCTTTATCCTTAATCCTCAACAATTTTTCGCAACCTCTGAGAGGATTAATCTCTACCTCACCCTCCAAGTCTTTCGTTGAACTCATTGAACGAGCTGAATGGCTCGAAATGGGAGTAGAGAATGGAGTCTATGAAGGCCTTACCATTGCAAGAAACAGTCAAGATGCCAAAAAGAAGGCTCACTTCACTTTTGCGGCCAAATCTTTCAACAATAGCAAAGGCAACAAGAATGATCATGGCAACAGTTTGGAGAGAATCAAAAGGCATAAAGGGAAGGACATCAACAGTGATAAACCTCTCCAATCCAGCCCTCAACATCAAAAGAAAGATCAGGAAAAATCAAAGCGCAAAGACTGGAGAACTGATCGAGAATTCACCCCTCTGGATCAGACACTCGAGAGTATACTCGAGTATATGCTTGAGAAAGACCTTGTTCGGTTGCCTAAAGCCAGTTATCCTCCAGCAATTATGGGCAGATTCAAAGAACAGTTTTGCAAATTTCATCGAGCAGTAGGGCATGATACAGAAAACTGCTTCGTCCTTAAGAACATTGTTCAAGACTGCATTGACAAGAAGCTCCTTGTTGAAGATGGAAAAGAGGACTAGTCATCCTGACTAAGCTTTTTCCACAATCATTCCAGAAGATGACAATGCCAACAATTTCCCATTTTTTATCTTGCTTTTTCAAAAAGAATAATATAATCCCATTCTCCTTCCTTGATTTTAAAGCATCAATAAAGTCATCAAATTTTTCAATAGCTTGGCGCCATCTTATTTGCTTCTTCCTCCTTTTTAAAATGTCTCTCTTGTGAGGAATGATCTTGAGGACGTATATTAATCAAGAAGCTTGTCAATTATCTTTTTTTTTATTCAAAATTTTTCCTCCTCAGTCACACTGGGGCATTTTTTTTTTGAAAATTTATCTTTACCTCAAAACATCCTGTATGCAGGCAGGATAAACCAATCTCTCATTTTGCATATATATGCACTCATTTGCATTAATTCTGCATTCATTTACATCAATTTGCATTTAATCATATTCATTTACATTAAATTTACATCAACATTTCCCCTTCAGGTTAAGGGATAAACCTGAATCATTTTCCATAATTCTTCAATTTCGACCTCCGGGTCATCCAATTTCCAATTTTCAAATTACCAAAATTCTCAATTTCGACCGCCAAGTCATCCAATTTCCATCCCCGTTCAGGATAAGGGGATAATCCTGAAACCGTTCATAGAAGCAATCCAACTCTCTATATTGGTCCTTGTTCTTAATCGAACTGATATTGTTCCCAGTGAACTGATAGTCGTTCTTCATCGAACTGATAGTGTTCCAAGTGAACTGATAGTTGTTCTTCATTGAACTGATAGTGTTCCATCCAAACTGATAGTGTTCCCAAGTGAACTGATAGTCGTTCTTCATCGAACTGATAGTGTTCCCAAGCGAACTGATAGTCGTTCTTCATTGAACTGATAGTGTTCCAAGCGAACTGATAGTCGTTCTTCATCGAACTGATAGTATTCCAGCGAACTAATAGTCGTTCTTCATCGAACTGATAGTGTTCCAAGCGAACTGATATTCGTTCTTCATTGAACTGATAGTGTTCCAAGCGAACTGATAGTGTTCCAAGCGAACTAATAGTCGTTCTTCATTGAACTGATAGTGTTCCAAGTGAACTGATAGTCGTTCTTCATCGAACTGATAGTGTTCCCAAGCGAACTGATAGTTGTTCTTCATTGAACTGATAGTGTTCCAAATGAACCGATGGTCGTTCTTCATTGAACTGATATTATTTCCAGCGATGGTTGTTCTTAATTGAACTGATATAGTTCTCAACGAACCGATGGTCGTTCTTAATTGAACTGATATTGTTCCCAGTAAACTGATAGATGCCTCCTTTGGCGAAAGGAGAGGATAATTTTCGTCACGGATGTGTTAAACCGGATTTCAAATACTCATTTTCACCAAGGATTTCAAGAAAATTTTGTCAATTTGTCAAATCAATTATTTGTTGATTTCAGAATCTTTACGGCACAAATCTTTATTTCAGTTTGCCTTTAGCATTACTTCCAAAAGAGTGAAGCTTTTGCGAGAAGAGATTCAAAACTCAAATTCTTTCTATTGGCCAACCAAAAGGATGAAGGATAAGTCCTCGATATGGCCAGAAAAGAAGATTCAATGCTATCGAAAAGCCGTAGATGATCGATATTGATCGCAGTCAATGGCGCATCTTTAAAGGCTATTCTTGTAAGGGCGAGGCAGTGGAAATATCCTGAGCGCTAGAAAAGAGAGCATTTACCCAAGCCTTGTCTCCTCCAAATCACCTAAGCTGCAATTAAATATCCACAAAAGGGATCTCTCACCTGTCGTCAAGATGAAGGCGAATTAGGCGAATAGACCCCCGGGGCCAAAGAAGATTCGAAACATCTCCAAGATGACGGAGTTTGTGACAGATCCTTCCAGGGAAAGTCCAAAGCACTGTCAAGATGAAGGCAGATGCGATTGACCTCTCGACAATCCCTAAAAGATATTTAATTTCAGCTATCGCCCAAAGATCTACAAACCCATCATCCAAGAAGGATCGAAACATCTCCAAGTTGAAGGAGTTTGTGACGTACCCTTCCCAAAAGAGAGAAAGAGAGGAAAAAGAAAGAGAGAAAAGTCAGAACATCTCCAAAATAAAGGAGAATGTAGCAAAAACCCAGAGAGCCAAAAGAGCGCAGAAAGATTATCATGAGAGAAGCCCTCAGGATATCAAACTGCTAGATCTATCAAGAATCCTCTTTAATCTTGTGAAATTCTATTATCAATACTCTTTCATCAATTGCTTTCATAAATATCAAATTCTCTTTCCTGCTCATATCAAGGAAATTGATAACTTCTTTGAAGAAGGTCAATTGCAAGCAATTTGGATTTCAAGTCTCGATTCTACGAAGTGAACCTTGTTTGGAGGTAATGCTTTAGGTAGAAAAGAAGGAATGTCTTTGCAACAATGTGCAACATTTTCAAAAATTTTGAATCAACAGCAGAATTTCCAACATTTTGACAATATTTTCTAACTATCCTGACATGAAGTGAGAGCTTGATGTTCGTTTTCGATGCATCCTGACACCAATTTTAAATCCCTCCTAAGGACTTGATTCCTTCCCTTCTTTGAGAGCATGAACTCTCAGATTGCACACTTCCCTGTGTACCCACTGTCCCACCATGGACAGTCCCATTTCGGTTCGAGGTCGAACCACCAATCATTTCCCGTAAAAGGCAATTTCAAAAAGCTGATTTTAGTCTCAGCAATGAGACGCCCAAAATCAATCCCTTTTCAAGCTTTAGGGACCCCATTTTCCTTCCTTTTGCAAACCCTGTAGGATTTATTGTGCAAAATCCGAAGGTTCCATCATACCAATTCATTTTCCGCTCGATCAGGATAAGGGTATAAACCTGAGCCTCATTCAAAGAGGTATTCCCTCTTCCGCCCGATCAGGATAAGGGTACAAACCTGAGTCTCATTCAAAGAGGCATTTCATTTTTCACCCGGTCAGGTTAAGGGTACAAACCTGAATCTCATTTTGATGAGATATTTTCATTCCCCAATTAGGTCAAAGGGTTAAAACCTGAGCTTCGTTCCATACGGAGCATTTTCTGTCCCATCCAGGTTAAGGGCAAAAACCTGAACTTCGCTCTCACTGAGCGAATTTATTTTCTCTTTATTCTCCATTTCATATCTACCATCTTTTTCGGGCTAACTTCTTCATACCCAGTCAAATCCTTCTAACTGGGGCATTTTTTTCTTTTATATATAGCCCAAATTTGGTGTGTTTTCTTTGCCACTAAGCTCGACCATAAGCCGGCTTAGTAGCAAAGAGGGGCATCTGTAAACACCCGAAATTTTCACTCACCTTCTTGATATCGCCCTCAATCACCACATTTCCATTCTCCGGAATCAATGAAGGGAAAAATGGTCATTTTCTGAGTTAGACCTTGCAGAAAGTTCTAAATTTCACTCTTGAGCCTCAAAATTTCTATATTTAGGTTCAGAGACATCTTCAAATTGCAAAATTTCAAAATCCTCTTTCTGGACAAAAAGTTAGAATTTCCGAGTCTAAGCTCAGAGTGACATTTCATTGAAACATGTCTTTGCATCGCATTGCATGAACACTTTGCATCATTTCACTGCATAGCATGTCACTTTGAGATCCAGAACTCCTGATTTTCAAAATTGTCCATCCAGATTTGATTTTTAAACTTTTTCAAATTGATTTTTAAAACCCTGGGTATTCAAAATTACCAAATTTTCCCATTTTACCCCCAGGACTTTGAATTACAAAAAAATTCTGAAGAAAAACAATCTGGATATTTGGATATTGATTTTAAAAATTTTATCTCAAAACTTTTTGCAAAAAGGATTTTAAATCTCTTTACAAATTTTGTTTTTACATTTATCCATATTTTTGACCTGAAAACTAATTTTCCAAATTCTTGAAAAACAAATAATATTTTATCTTGTATTTTCAAATAAATGGAGCGGGACCCGCCTTTGAACTAGCATCATACTCAGATTCCCAGGTAAGTTTCTTACTTTCAAGCGGGACCCACCCGGAGATGGCACCAATTTTGTAAATTCCTCTTCTTTTTATTTTCTTATTTTTATTTTTATTTTTATTTTTATTTTTTTTATGTTCTAAAATAGTGGTCCCACACACTTGCAACACTCCACTTGAAAATAAAAGATTTGGTAAAACAAAATAAAACTTTATTTTAAAAAAATTGGCTGAGGTGGCATCTCCCATTTAATTTTATTCTTTTTATTTACTATTCAATTTTTTTTTTTTAAAGAAACAACCCCAAAACGGCGCCACAACCAAACTTTCCAAAAAAAAAAAAATTCATTTTTTACCTAAAACTTAGGTAAATGAACCCAAAATGGTTTTAAAAAACCTAAGATTTCGTCCACCTTCAAAACGGCGAGTTTTCAAAATTCGGTTACAAAATTTTCAAAAACTTAAAAAAAAAAAATATACAGGAAGCGCCCTTTTGAAAACGGCTACCTTCAATGCTACGGTTTTAAAAAAAAATTCAAGAGGAGTATAACGGATTTTCAAAATGGAAAGGAGGCTGCGATCTTTGAAAAAGAAGGAAAATCTTTAAAAAGGGGACCTGGGCCGATTGAGAGGGGAAAAAAAAATTTGCGTTTTTTTTCTTTTTGGGGTTTTGTTGGGTTTTTGCAGGAGCTTTCTTCCCAGAAGCAAAAGACGCAAGGATTCAACCTCTGCACCTTCTTCAACTTCCTACTTATCTTCAGCCACTACAGCCCAGCCGCAGGGGTCATCCACCTCCAAGCTGCAGGAAACTCCATCCAGCCGATTACCCATTTTCCTTCAGCCCATCTTCAAGCCAGCCGCACATCCTTCAGCATAGCGTGTGGATCCCCTCACCAGCCATTCATTTCCCCATTTGCCTTCAGCCAACCCAACGTTTGCATCTATTTCCTCCATCCCCACGTTGTCACCCACTTCAGCCCCAACAACGAAGGAGTTTCTTTCTCCCACAGCTGCTGCCCATTCCCCACTCTGCTTCAGCCCAACCAACGCCTTCAGTCCAGCCACGACAGCAGCCCAACCAACGTCTTCAGTCCAGCCACAGCAGGAAAGCCCAGCCAGCAGAAGACGTGGTCTTCATCTTCTTCAGCACGCCAGCTGCAGGAAATCGCCCCTTCTTTGCTGGTGTAGAAGATCCATAACCCGGTAAAACTGGTATATGTATGTTCTGTGTGATGTAACCAAATGGTTAATACTAATCTATGACTGACAGTCCATTTGAACAATGTTCCTTGGCATTTATAAGTCCTGCAGCAAGCATAGATTCCAACATAGCATATTATTAATTGGTCATTATACTCACAGTGGGTTTTACTTTTTTTTTTTTTTAGGACATCAGCATTTGCCCTGATGTATTGCTCACCTATGTATAATTCATTCTGTCATACGTTGTAGGCTCTGCATTTTGAGTTTAGTTACTAACCCATTCATAGCATATAGAAATCAGATTTTTATATTAATTACCATAAGATATTTAGCCATGTTATCATCAATAATCTGTACTATTGCTATATACCTATCATGATTCATCCTTTTACTATTTGTACATACTCTATATTGTTATTGTAATATATTGTTAAGGTCCCTTATACATGCCCTCTGTATATTCTTATATCTGTAATTTGCTTTAATACTCCATACCATCTCTTATATCTTAGCAATACTGGTATCTTCACATTACTGTTAGCACCATTGTTCAAGCCTCTCCATTAGGTAGTGCATCTGTTATCAGATGATGATAGCTGGACATCTACTGAAATTCTTGTTAGAGTTGGCAGCAACCACAGGCCTTCATATGTTCAGCAATCTGCTGCCTCAACTGCAACCTATATGCTGCCAAGTATATCAAACAGCCTTAACATGGCTGAAGCATTAGTTCAATTTCCTGCGCATGCTTGTACCACTACACAGTTGTAAATTGAAATTCATAGATCACATTATCGTTTTATCTTGACCTTTTGGTACAGCTATTCCTATTAACATATGTATTAGTTGAATTATATTATCATTATGATGCATTCATAGTATAAAATTTCTGTAGGTTAGAACACCTCAATTTTATATAGGCATTGGTCCACTAATCTATCCACTGCGTGCATCCCATCTTCATATTTTCTTATATATTCCAACCCTATTGAACTATTCCACAGCATCTTCGCATCTCCATTATGCTTTCATGATATCCTTGAAACATCCCATATTGCTTCCACAGTGCATTTCCAGTATATTATGTATGTTATATATTTATCATCTCTTTTCTGCAGGTACCCAGTCTTGATAATCAGCCACCTTCATGAACGGATATATCCATATTCGTTCATGATCTATATGCCATCTTTTACAGGCTTCGTTATTGATATATAGGGAAGCTCCATACCTATTTTTATGGAAAATTATCTTGTAATTTGGGAAATACGGCTGTGTAAAATCACCTACAGAAACTGTATATACTTGTATTTTCTGATTTTACCCATTATATGGAATTTCCATTAATATGTATATTTTCTCATTATATGTATATATATATCTATATATATGTATATCTATGTATATCTACCTATATATGTATACGTATATATGTATATATATATATGTATATATATATATGTATATATATATACTTTTATACATATATATATATCCCTTCATGTGCACTTATTTCCATATATGAGCATCCATGTATCTATTTTCTCATGTAAATATATCTTCATTATCATATGTAATTTAGCACCAATTTCAGCACTTTGATATGTATATATATCTCTTCGTTGTATATATTATATATATATATATATATATACCCATTTTCTTGGTTATCTGGTACTAACTCTCATTTTGCAGGAAAATTTGGAGGGTGCTGATTCTTTCTACACTACGTATTTCATTTATTTTGATTTATGTCAGAGATGTAATAATCAAACTTGGAATAATATTTACTTTTACCGCTTAGATTAGGCCGCATCTCATATAGTTTGATTTCAGTAATATCCTGATTATATGATGCATATATCTCAATTTTCTAAATTCACCATGGATGAACACGAATGGCACGTGCACCAACTCTTAGAGAGTTGATGAACTCGGTGGAGTCCATATTTACGGCCCTAGTCGGAATATGGATGAGACCCAGATCCATCATCTCTCTACCAGTCACATTGAGCCTACACTATTAGGCTATCTTGAAAATGCACCTCATATTTCCAATGTTTTCAAAATATTGTGAATTAACTCAAATAAACCCTGAATATATTCATGGCCACAGTCAGAATATATGAAGGATTTACTTTGGCTTAATCTACATTTTTCCAATAAAATTTTCAGAAATCTTTTCAAAAGTGCATTCATTCATTCACATCATCTGCATCATTTGTTTTTCTCATGATTTTCTCAAAAGATTTTCACTACATAGAATCGATTTTCTCAAGAAACTATGATGATATTCGAAGTTGGATTTCCCAAATCAAATGATTTCTTGTGATCTTCCTTAAAAAGTTATTTTCTTAAGATCCATTTTCAAAAGGAATTTTCATATTTCTCAAGAATCAGAAATCAATTTTCCAACATTTCAAAAGACAAGATTCTCAGGAATTCAATTTCCTAAGTTTTGAATTTCCTTCTTCAATGGATCTTTCCTATAAATTTTCCCTCATTTTCCTAAGAAAATTCTCAAAGTCTGAGTTTTCCCGATAAGTATTTTTCGTTTCAAAAAGTTCATCTTTTCTCAAGAATTCCTTCCATTTTCCCGAAATTATCATTTCTTCATAGTTTCCCAAGTTTTATAACTTTTCTCAAAATTTTCCTGAGATTCTTATTTCTTCATAGTTTTCCAAGTCTTTATAAATTTTCTCAAAATTTTCCTGAGATTCTCATTTTCTAGGTCTTTATAAATTTTCTCGAGATTTTCCCGATATTCTCATCTAAACTTTCTCAAACTTTTCCTGAGATTCTCATTTCTTCATGGTTTTCCAAGTCTTTCTAAACTTTCTCAAAATTTTCCTGAGATTCCCATTTCTTCATGATTTTTCAAATCTGATAAACTTTCTCAAGATTTTCTCGAGATTCTCATTTTTTTTATGATTTTCCAAGTCCTTATAAACTTCCTCAAGATTTTCTCGAGATTCTCTCTTCTTCAAGATTTTCCAACTCTTTATAAACTTTCTCGAGATTTCAAACCTTCTTCGTCTGAGTTTTCTGAGAGATTGATTTCCATCTTTTCCTAAGAACTACTTTTTCAACTTTAAATATTTTCTAAGCATACATCATAGTTTTCCAACTTATATTTTACCAAATCTCATAGCACATGCCTAAATTCTCTGTGCGTTTAGGATAGAACATAATTTCAATGATTTTACTAAGTCAAGCATAATTTTGGTCCTTGGTTCGATTACCCCTGTTAAAGGCGGCAGGAACGGTCGAACCTCGTACCGACAGGTCGAGCCCCATCCCATGAATTTCCCCGCAATTTTCAAAACGGAGGCGAGTATTTCAAAACAATTTCCAAAATCCGGTCAAGTTTGAATCGCGAAAGCATTTCCCACTCTCTTCCGCAAGGAAGGGAAGACGGGGAAAATTTTCGCGACGAAAACAGTCGTTGCGTTCCCCCTTCATTTCCTGGTTTAGCCCTTTGTTCCTTTACCTGATTTACTAGTTTTGTTCTGCTAGATATGGTTAGAATCAACCTGTAGGGGCTGATAATTGAAAATGTTGTAATTCATCCCCAGTAACTCGCCATTACCAGGTCTGTGTTACCTTCTGTAATATTTTTGCAATTCTTAAAGTTGTATACCAGTTGGTGATCTGGTTTTGGTTCACAAAGATCAATTTGAAGTCACCTGGAAACCAAATTTTTTTTATGTCAATTATCAGAAGTTTTCTCAATTCATGTGTCTGTGTAGTGAGTAAATCTAAATGGCTCAAGGTTAATCGGGCATCAGACCTTGATGAACCTCACATGGGGTGGTGACTCGGTGGGAATTCCACCTGTTTATTTTAGGAAATCCGTTCCTTGACCTCCTGCATTTACCTGTACTTCCATCCACACATTAGCATGACGTGAGCTGCTAAGGATTGTGTCTGGCAGCCGAAAAGATTTCAATGCTGAAATGGCCATAAGCCCCTGGTGTCATCCATGGGCGTCTCATCCACCACCTATATCGCCACCATCATCTGCATCGTCAATGGAGGCCAACTATGCTAGTGAAGATCATTAACCGTGGTGATTACTTGGAAAGTAAGATGCGAGTTGCTGCTGCAACAGAGAAAGATCCGTTCACAGCTCCCATACATGCTTCTCATTCCATTTCCATAAGCAAATCTTGCAAAAGGTGACATTGTTTCAGATTTACTCTCATCTTTTTTTGGGGGGTTTTCCTCCAGGTACAGTGTTCTGCTGTCTCTCATTGATACATAGATTTTTTTTTCTTCTATGTGTTTATGAAAAGATTTTAATAGGGACTGTTATTGTCAGAGGTTTTCTGTTTTAGGTAAAATGCATGTTTGCCATTTACTGATATTTTGAGCAGATTCTATGTTCTAGGCTGCTCTCAATGGGCCAGGACAGTGTGCATTCTCATCCTTGGTAGCCAAGCTTGTGGTGAGGGGAGCAAATCGCTCTACAGCATGTGTTAAATTGAAGCATTGTCCTTTCAAATTTCAGATTGCAGGTCTACCAACCAATCTTAATTTTCTTTAACAGCTTACTAATCATTGGGCTTTTGAAAGTGGCCTGGTAGCAATATGTTTCTTTGATCGCTTCAGAAGCAATTTATTCCCTGACTCAGATGATGTAATGGGAAAAGTTGTATATACTGCTGCTAGAATGATTGCAACTGAGGTTGCTGCTTGCGTCTAAACGAAACGAACCGGTGGCCAAGGATGCCATGAAGGGTGTCAATGGGACAGTGTTCGCATATGGCGTTACAAGTAGTGGAAAGACATGAGCCCTCAGTGGATGAGATTCATGACCAACCTGTCTCTGAACACCCAATTTACCATTACAGTTTGTAAGCAACAAGTTATATTCATTCGGTTTTATGTTCTATGTCTTATATTTATCATATGGTTTTTTCCATTTTCTTTTCTTTTTATTTTATTACTTCAGTCTTTTCCTTTCACTATCGATTTTTCATCTTATCGACCATAAATACCATCAATGATTATAATAAATTATTGCATTGATACTGCAATCTTGTGCTTTAACCATCATTGTTAAGATCACTGCGTTAATACCCATGGCATTGACCAGTCGTTAGGCTTCATATCCTCGCTATACTTCAGCTTTTCCATCTGCGGTACATTCAAGTGCATTGGCAGCCTGCTGATGCATTCCATTTCATCCACGGTCCCTGATTGTTCTGTTATACATTCATTTTAGTATCCTGGTTTAGTAAACTTTTTATTACACTATGTTATTTGGTGCATTTGATTCATTGGAATCACCATTTTCGCACCATTGCATTCACCTTTATATTATGTAAATGTATTTTTTTTCTCTGTGCTTTTAGATCAGCAGGACCCTGAAGGCAGGTAAAGATTAATTCTGACCTCCACGCCCTGGTTAATTTCCTATTCACCTCAGTAATAAGGTTATGAGAGTTCTGAGTCTCTCGAAATGTCTTGCTCATCCTTTAGCAGCCAATTGATACAGTTTTTTGAGTAAATTCTTGGCTACCTGCTATATATTGCCATAGTTATTACCAAACAGGAAGGACTTCAAAATGGCTTCAGGGCTGTCATCAACAATGGGCCAAGTGAATGTCAATCTGCCTATCATCTTCGTGTTCATCTCTTGGGTAGAAGGCAGATGAATTGGCCTCCAGGCCAACACAGGTTTATCAGGAAGAATTCAGCAGGAGTGCATATGTCCTTATTAGGAAAACTAATGCAGGCTTGTCATTGACACTCAGTCAAGTTAGCCACTTTATTTTTCATGTTTGTCTTTGTCATATTTTGAGATGCCTGTGCTTTAAACTTGTGGAGACATTTTGTGGGCAATGGGAGTATTGTTAGTTGCTGGAAGGTGAGTAAAATAACTCTTTCCAGTATGAATTAAATTCTGGAAGTCTTACAGTTTCCTTGCTTTGCTTTTCAGGCTCTTCTGTTCTGTTCCCAAACAAAGCTCCTGGCCATATCCCAGACAACATATTCTCCTCTTCTTCCATTTCAGATCAAGCATATCCTGGTTCTACACTTTGTTGTACATCATATCAGCCGCTATAGCAGCAGGTCTTATAGTCGTGAGATGGAGGTGGCAGCAAGTGCAAACGTTGAGGTAAGCATGTACATTTTTTTTCCTTGCCATTTACCAACAGTATTGTGGTCCCAAGATGATCATTTTGATATGTTATACAATTTCTGGAAATCGAGTATTTATATTGAAGTGTATGTGATTAAAAAGCCATGATTTAATAATTCGGTTTGTGTGGTAATTCAATAGATTGTGCTTATGTTAGCCGTATGTTTATGTATATAGTATGTATATGAACCCCAATTGACCTCGGGTTTGGATCCTTGTACATTGGTTTTGCAGGAGACAAGTTTTGATCACATTATTAGGAAAGGTAAATGGGGTGTTTCAGTATGTTAGAAATCATTGAGGTTGAAGACATTGTCTTAAGATATTTTCATCATAATAGCCCTGCATGTTCGCAATTCTCACCATATACCTACTGCTACCCTGCTACATATCACTGTTCACCCACATCTCATCTTCAACCCGCACTTACTGCATTCACTGTAGACTTTCACAGCAGTACATCACTGCTGCCACACGTCTTCCCCACTATCTTAGCAGATCAATACCCATTCATTGTTATATAACATGCTTCATTATCTCATCCACTATTTAACACCCAACCACTGTATGTTAGTCAGTTGCATTACAGCCATCAGTTGTGTTCACCTCATTATATCCCAGTCGATCCATCCCCTGTCATCTATCTTCATTCATTCATATTTACATTTCATATCATATGGCATTGCATAGTAGCACAAATTCCTCATGTTGCAAACCAGCCACATCATTCCACTTGCCTTAGATATGATTGTATGTCTTCATCAGCATCTTGACATCCGATTCAATCATCACTTTTCCAGCACATGCATAAACTCCCAGCAAGCTGTGTACTACCTGCATAGTCTCTCCACATTTAACTATATACATATATATATATATATGTATATATATATATATGTATATATATATATATCCATATATATACGTATATATAGGTGTACATACATACATATATATGCATGGACATAGATATACATCATCTTCATCTTTCCACACTTTAGATCTTAAATATCTTGGCATATAAGTATTTTACCATTGGCATCCAGGGGATATATACAATTCTCTTCTATTCTCATATCTAACCAAGTATTTTGCAGGGAAACATGTGTAAAAGGTCATTATTTGGAGTTGTAAATTCAATTTCATGTATTGTAATAGTTAGATCTTAATGAAAATTTATATTTCTTGTTTTAAATAGAATGAATGAGCATTGTAAATATCATAAATTGCTTATTTTCACGCTTTTATCTTTATTTTTCAAAATCTCACAATGGCGAAACACGAATGGCACGCGCACCATTTCGTAAGAGGTAATTAATCCTAAGTTGATGATTTACATCAATGGCCATAGTCATAATGTAAATAAAACTTAATATTTTTATCTTTTATAAAATAACACTGGATCCCCACTGGATCCTTTTCAAAATTCATCATGTTTTCCTTAAATAATTTCCTCTCTTATCAGAGTTTAATCTAAAATTAATTCAATATATATACCAATGGCCATAGTCAGGGTATATTGAGAGTTAATTTCATTTTAAACTCTATAAAAGCACCAAAATATATTCTATTCTTCACTTGAATGGGAATACGATTATTATATAATACATTCAATGACCATAGTCAAGGATGTATTATATTTTCAATCTTGTTTTAATTCATTTAAAGAATGAAATATGATTTTCAAAATCATTTTCAAACTTCTATAAATTCATTCATCATTTAGGATAGAATTGCATCATATTTTCAAAATTTCTTTTTAAAAACCCAAGTGATCTTGAGCATCTTTCTTCAAGTTTTTGTTTCAAGATTCTATCTCATATCTCAATTCCAAATTTAATTTCAAAGTCCGATTTGACTTTGAAATTTCAAATTCAGGTTATATTCAAAACTTCAATTTCCAAATCAAAATTCAAACTTTAAGGTTCAATTTGACTTTGAAGTTTCTGATTCATCTTTTTTCAAAAATTCAAAATCAAGTTCATCTTCTTATCTTCAAATTCAAAACCAAAAGTTTGAGATTGACTCTGAATCTCAAAAACTTGACTCTTCCTAAATTTTAAGTTCAAATCTGGGTTTTCAAAAACCTGATCCATGTTCAAAAGTCCCACTTGGACTTTATCCAAATCCAAAGTTAGATCCTAATCCCAACTTGGATCCAGATTTCCAAGTACAAATCTCCACTTTGGATCTCAGACTTCAGATCCAAATCCATTTTAGGATTCAGAACCCAATTCTACCTTTGATCTCAGATTATAGATTCAACATCCATTTTTCAACTTCATCATCGGATTCCAGATCTAAATTCTCTTAGGATCTAGAACCCAATTCTACTTTGGATCTCAGACTTCAGATCCAAAATCCCTCTTAGGATCCAGAACCCAATTCCACTTTGGATCTCAAACTTCAGATCCAATATCCATCTTAGGGTCCAGAGTCCAACTCTATCTTGGATCTCAGACTTCAGATCCAAATCCATTTTAGGATCCAGAACCCAGTTCGACTTGGGATCTCAGGCTTCAGATCCAATTCCCATTTAGGATTCAAAATCCAGAATTCAACCTTCTCTTGGATCTTAGACTTCAGATCCAAATTCTATTTTAGGATCTAAAATCCAACTCCATCTTGGATCTCAGACTTCAGATCCAAATTCCATTTAGGATTCAGACTTTGAATTCAAACTCCATCTTGAATCCCAGACTTCAAATCCAATTCCATTTTCAGATCTCATATGAACTTCCTAAAATCCATTTCAATTTTTAAATACCATTTAGATTTCTCAAATCCATCCTGATTTCAAATTTTAAATTCAATTCCATTTCAAATTTTATCTCTTCTCCTAAATCTAAGTTCAAAGTCCATCTTCTGACTTTGAGATTTCCTTTATTTTCCCTTTTATCTTAGCTTCAGATCATTCTTTCTCAAAATCAAGATTTATCCTTCCAACTCTGATTATTTCAAAGACTTAGAACTTCATATATCTTATCTGATCTATCTCAAGTTCCAAGTTAGATTCTACCATTTAAAAACCATTTCTTCACTCCATTATTAATCACTTGGAGATTTTCAAATCATTTTCAAAAAGAGCATACATCCCTCCATTGCACAAGCATGATTCTTTGTGCATTTAGACTTAGGATAAATTCTTAGATAATATTTAGGCAAAGCAAAAGGCATAAATTCGATCCTTGGTTCGATTACCCTTGATAAAGGCGCCAAGAATGGTCGAACCTCATACCGATGAGCGAATCGCGTCTCTCCATTTTTCCGCAATATTTCAAAACGGAGGCGAGTAATTTTCTAAATATTTTCAAATCAAGGTCAAGTGAGACCCCGCAAAAGAGTTCCTCTTCTCTCTTCTTTCTTTTCTTTTCTTTTCTCTTCTCTCTTCTTTTTCTGTCTTTTATTTTTCTCCCTTCAAAAAGGAGGAAAATAGAGGTTGGAAAAGAGAAAGAGAAGGAAGAGAGAAAAACCACAAGAGAGAAAATTTTTTGCGATGATCACAATGATAGAGGCCTCTGAACGGGAAATCGATCGTTGATGCTCTGAGGTGGGAACTCCTGCCTTAGGATGTCGTTCTTCAACTTTTGCAGAGGGGTGCTTTAGCGAGAATGGCACAAATGGATGGATTTTTTTGATGCCCTGCTCTCTTCCGGTTGCCTTGCTTATATAGAGAGGGCGGAAGAATCGAAAGAGGTAGGCAGTTTGAGATCAATGGCTGAGGGTGGAGCCATTGATCGGAGGGTGGAGGAAAGAAAAAAAAGGGGGGGGGGGGGAAATCAAGCATGCGAGGCTGGGCCGTTGGCGATGAACGAAAGGGGGAGGAGATTCAGTTGGTGATGAAGGGTTGAGGAGGACATGGAGGATCAGGCGAGAGAGGGAGAAGGTTCTGGAGAGAGGGTTTGTGAAAAGAGAGTGGAGAGAAAAAATCGAGAGAGAATGGAGGGAGGCGCCTCTGTAGCCCTAGAAAAATCAATTTTTGGTTTAAAAGGGGTTTTTATAAAAAAATTCAAAAGGCCGGTTCTTTTCAAAAGGTTTTTGCAAACAAACTGGTTTTAGTTAAAAGACTTTTTTTCAAAAAGAGTTTTTCAAAAACCGATTTTTGTCTCTTTTCTATTATATATATATATTTTTCTTTTTTCTTTGTATTTTTCATTTTTTTGGTATTTTATTGTAAAATTTTAAAGATCTAGGCAAAAATGAAAGAATTTTGGTATTTTTGAGAAATATTTACAAGAAGAGGCTTTCTAAAAATTTGGGTTCGATTTCTTCAGAAAATGAGTTTAGATTCAAAGTTTGAAAAGATTTTCGAGTTTTTAACCTCAAATTAGGGAGTACCGAGCAATGAATTCAAACGGATGCCGGATGGACTATTCGAGCCATTCTCAAAACTATTTTTGGTTTTATAATTTTAATTAAAAAAAAAAATCGGGCAATGGGGCTCAGATTTGGATCTTTTACCCGGATCTGGATCCGAGAATGAACTTATTTTCAATAAAATCTGAGAAATAACTGGGATTTAAATTTAAAACTGACTTGATTGCTCGAAAAATGGGGTTAGGGGCAAAAAGGGAATATTTACAACATTTTGAAAAATTTGGGGTGTTCACACCTATTCAAAAGAATGATGAAGAAAATGATGAATGAGCAAACAGGGGCCAGTCCAGAGGAAACCAAGGAAAAGGCTAAGGGCCGCACAATCAGAAAGCAAGTGAAGATACCCAAGAAGCGTATCCAGCATGAGGATTCGTCTAATGAATCAGAGTCCATGGATGATATTGATGAAGAGTATGAGACTCAATGGATAGTCCGCAAGTCAACTCAAGGACAGGGGTCAACCCACAAATTCAAGGAACAATCTGTGAATGATTATGATCAACCACAACTCAAGGGAGTGGTTAAGATGGTGAAAGATCTACAGGCCCGCGACAAGGGCAAGAAAGTCTTCACAAGTGAAGACTTCTATGACGGTTTGGATGGGGATGATAATCTTGACAATCTCTCTAGGAAGTTCATTAAATTCGATGGTTCTGGTGACCCCAAGGCATATCTCACCATGTTCTTCGTTGAATGTGCCAAATTCAGGCGAGATAATCATGCACTTTTCCTTTGTTTTCCTTGCAGTCTGGAGGGAACCACAACTAAATGGTATTCGGAGCATGTTAATCCCATCAAACTGAAAGAGTTTGACAAAGTGGTGAATCTTTTCATCGAGAGATTTCTGTTTAATGCTAAGGCACTTCTGACTCTCAGTCATCTCTGCGATCTTAAACAGAAAGAAAATGAGAAGGCCAGAGATTTCATTCACCGTTGGAGGTCAGCCTGTAATAAGATGAGAGATCCCATATTAGAGGGCTTTGTCATTGATCCTAAGCAATTTTTCACAACCTCTGAGAGGTCTCATTTCCACTGCACCCTCGAGAACATTCATCGAGTTGACAGAGTGAGCTGAATGGATCGAGTTAAGCATGAAGAACGGAGTCTATGAAGGCTTCACTTTTACTAAAAATAACAACCAGAATGAGCAGAAGAATAAGGCTCATTTCACCCACTCTGTCAGAAATGACAAATGGAATCACCGCAAGGAGCAGAACAGAGACTTCTGCTATGGTGCAGGGGGTTCAAATCCCCACAAGAATGATCAGAAAGGCAAGTCGGTTCCTCAATACAGTAAGCCACTTCAGTTAGAGCAGGGACCAAAATCCTGAGAAAAAGTGAAGCATGAAGGGTTGAGCTATGACAGAAAATTCACTTCGCTGGACCAATCACTCGAGATCGTGCTCGAGTATATGTTGACCAATGAGATGGTCAAATTACCTAGATTAGCTGATCCTCCTGTGCCCATGGGAAAGTTCAAAGATCAATTCTGCAAATTTCACAGAGCAGTAGGGCACAACACTAAGAACTGCTTTGTTCTCAAGAATATTGTTCAGGATCTTATTGACAAAAATCTGCTGGTAGAGAGTGCCGAAGATGAAAACATGAAAATTCTAAAAAAACCATTTCCTTATCATTCTACGGTAGTCATCTCTAAACAACCCTTTTAGCCACGGGAGCATATAAAGCCATCCTCTAATAGAGATATGCAAGTTCAACATCGGGTCCTCGTGCTACAACAGGCTCAGTCCAAAACTCAGAAGATGGACCTCATATCAGCCTTTGACAAGATAAAGATATCTGCCAAGTCTGCTGGGGCATCCTCTGGGGTAGCCAGAAGAATGCCATGGTTCCCCAAAAGTTTCATCAAGCCCGCCCCAGAGAAAAGCGAGACATCTGCAAAAAAATCGATAACTTCCCTATCCAATGTCTCGATTCCGGATCTAGCCTAGGCTTTCACCAAACATCAACAGGTATTGGATGACTTACTGTGGGAAATCAAAGTGAAACCGAGTACTACTCCGAGAGATATGGCCCAGATCGTCAATCAGGCCATGACTAATGCTCCAATCACTTTTTCAGATGAGGATCTGCCGAAGCCTCACGCCTTTCACAACAATGCTCTGTACATTGTTATCCGAACTAGGGGGATGACTGTCTCCCATGTGCTGGTTGATGGAGGTAGTAGCCTCAACATATGCCCGAAAATAACAGCTAAAGCTTTGGGCATCAAAGAAGAGGAATACATTCCGGACCCAATCACTATCTACAGGTTCGATAATCACGGGCAGACCGCAAAAGGAAAGATCTTCCTGGAGATCTTTATCAATTATTCAGTCCATTCGGTCCTTTTCCACGTGGTCAATGTGCCACCTTCATACAATGTGCTGCTAGGTCGAACATGGATCCATAACGCGAATGCGGTGCCATCCACTCTCCATCAGTGCATCAAATGGTCTAAGGGTGGTATGATCACAACAATTCCAGGAGAAGATCCTGAAGAAAGACTTGCACAACCCATGATCCCCAAGCCCTCCTTTACTACAGAAATCCCTAGCATTAGGGAAATTGATGAAGACAGCCTCGGAGCAAGTCTAGAAATATTGCAAATGATAGAATCATGAGAGCATACCGTGGCCAGGGTCCAGTGGCAGGGACCACAGTTCTTTAAGATTGGGGGTTGACTAGATTACAACACATTCAAAGATCATTCCCTCTTCCCGCAATTTATGAAGGCCAAAAAGGGATTTGATCTATTACTGAAACACGATTATCAACCCTTTAGAGGCTTGGGCAAGAAAGAAGATGGTCGTTTAGAGCTAGTAATCCCTGAGCATCATCCTCGCAGAGCAGGATTGGATTTCACGAGCAAAAGATCACAGAAGAGCACTATTTTCATCAAAGGAGCGCACTGAGGGCATCTGCTGTCTTTTCATTTCTATTCTTTTGTTTTCGCACTGGGATGATATCCCATTTCATTTCAATCATTGTCATTTGATCAATTCAGTTTTTCAATAAAGTTGCAAGTTTTCTTCATCTATCTGGATGCCATCTGTCTTCTTACTTCTCGTTATCAAATCTTCGCAAATTTATCATTATTTTACTCTTTTATTTTTCCAATTGTTTTCTCAGCAAAAGCAATTTATTTTATGATGGGCGATCTCCCTGAATATAATTTATTCTCTAATTTTCAAAATGACTTCCCGATCAATCAAGAAGCTCATTCTCAATCCAAATGACTTCTCAAAGGCGGCAGTGATTCATCAGGTTAAAGCAAGAGCAGAATGCAGTCAGGCTACAAAGCAGTCAGAAGAATCCGCAGAGTTTGATTCAGCTATTTAAGAATTACCTGAGTTTGCATCAATTTAGAAACAATATGAGCCATCATCCTTAGTTCAAGATCCGACTAAGGACATCAATATTGGATCGAAAGATAATCCCAAAATTCTCAAGATCGGCAGCAGTTTGAGCTCGGAAGAAGAAGAAAGGCTCACCAATTTTCTCAAACTGCATGAAGAAGTGTTTACATGGACTTATAAAGACATGCCGGGTCGGGATACCAAATTGGTTGAGCATCGCCTTATTCTGAAACCGGATGTTAGGCCAGTTAAGCAGAAGTTAAGAAAGATGGATCCTCGAGTGGAACAACAAGTTAAGGAAGGACTTAAAGACTTACTCAAAATCGGGTTCATTAGAACCATTGATTATCCAGACTGGCTAGCAAATATTGTCGTTGTTCCAAAAAAGAATGACAAAGTTCGAATCTACATCGACTTCAGAGATCTCAACAAAGTGACTCCCAAAGATGATTATCCACTTCCCAATATTGATCTTTTGATCGATAGCACGATGGGTCATGCCATGTTCTCTTTTATGGATGGATATTCTGGATACAATCAAATCAAGTTGGCCGCTCGTGATCAGTCCAAAACATCTTTCACTACTCCTTGGGGCACTTTTTGTTGTACAGTCATGCCATTTGGGCTAAAGAATGCTGAAGTAACTTATCAGCGTGCTATGGCCATCATTTTCAATGATCAGATACACAAAATCATGTATGCATATGTTGATGATATTTTGGTGAAATCCAAGGAAGAAGAAGATCACATCAAAGCTCTCGATCAAGTTTTCAAGCGGCTCATTCTCTATAAGTTAAAACTCAATCCTCAAAAATATGTTTTTGGAGTTGAATCCAGCAAGCTGTTAGGCTTTTTGATAAGCAAAAAGGGGATAGAAGTGGATCTCGCTAAGGAAAAGGCCATCATTGACATGCCACCCCCGACTAATCTCAAAGAATTGCGTAGCCTTCAGAGACAAATGCAATTAATTCGCCGATTTACATCCAATTTGGCCATGAGATGTGAGCCTTTCAATCATTTACTTAGAAAGAGAGTAAAGTTTGAATGGGGACCAGAGTGCCAACAATCATTCGAACATATCAAAAAGTATCTTCTCAATCCTCCTCTGTTAAAGTCGCCAGAATTAGGGAAACCTCTTTTGCTATATATCTCAGTTAATCAAGTCGCTTGCGGTGGATTCTTAGCGCAATATGAGGAAGGTAGCCTGATAGAGCATGCCATCTACTATGTGAGCAAGACCTTCATTGATTATAAAAAGAAATACTCTCAAATAGAGAAGACACGTCTAGCTTTGGTTTAGATGTGTCAGAAGTTGAGACACTATTTGTTGGCATATGAAGTCAAGATTCTATCCAAACTCAATCCTCTTAAGTATATTTTAGAGCAACCATTTCTTAGCGGACGGATTGCCAAATGGCAAGTCCAATTGATGCAGTATGATTTGGAGTATGTCTCTCAGCAATCTACAAAAGGCCAAGCAATTGCAGATCAATTAACAGACTTTCCTTTGGCAGATGATGTTAAAGCCGAGGATGATTTTCCCGATGAGCGGATCTACAATATTCAACAATCTCTAGTTTGGAATTTATTCTTTGATGGTTCCAAAAATATGACAGGCATAGGAATCAGGATTCTATTAATTACGTCTGAGAAGGAGATGATCCCCTTTTCTCTCAAACTGGATTTTCAGTGCACTCACAATACGATCGAGTATGAAGCCTTGATACAAGGTCTAAAAATTCTACAAGATTTCAATGTCAAAAGAGTGCATGCCTACGACGATTCTTTTCTTGTCGTCAATCAAGTCTTAGTCGAATGACAAGTGAAGGACCAGAAATTACTTTCCTATCAAAAGATCGTCTTAGCCCTTGCCAGCAATTTCGAAGAATTTCAACTTTTCCATATCAAGAGAGATTTCAATCAAGTAGCTGATAGTTTAGCCAATCTGGGTTCCATCATGTCTTTCAAGAGCGGAGAATCCTGTCGCTCTTTTGAAATTGGCAAACTTGACCAACCTGTCTTGCTCCCATAGAACAAATAAACCGGGCGGAGCAAAAGAAGAAGCCCTGGTATCATGACATCAAGAATTTCATTAAAACTGGCGAATTTCCTTCAGAACTCTCAAAGAAAGAGAAGTGGGCGATTCAGCACATGTCTACCCGATATTTTGTTCTTGCCGATGTCATTTATCATCATGGATTCAGTTCTGAGTATTCTAGATGTTTGGACGAAGAAGAAGCCAAAGAAGTTGTACGAAAGGCACACGAAGGCATTTGCAGTTGTCATGTTAGATACCAAACTCTTGTCAAGCAAATCATCCGAGCAGAATATTATTGGAAGACTGCTATCGTTTTGTAAAGAAGTGCGTTCAATGCCAGATGCATGCACCTTTCATTCATGCGCCAACAATATATTTGCAATCTGTCGTCTCTCCATGGCCATTTTCTATGTGGGCCTTTGATGTTGTGGGCTCCATCACTCCTACTTCAAATGACCACAAATATTTTCTTGCCACAACAAAATACTTCACCAAATGGGTGAAAGCTGTCACTCTACGCATAGTAGAAGGTCGACATGTAGTCTTATTCATCCACAAGAATATCCTTTGTCGTTTCGGCATATCACACGACACCATGTCAGACAATGGTAGTCATTTCAAGAATGAGAGAATGAGGATATTCTGCTCAAAGTTCAGAATCCATCATCATTTCTTCGCTCCCTATTATCGTCAAGGGAATGGTCAGGCAGAGGCTACCAATAAAATTCTGATTCGGATCTTGGAGCGAACATTAGAAATAAGTCGTGATTGGCATGAAAAGATCCATGATGCATTGTGGGCATATAGAACCACCATTCGTACTCCAACTAATTCTACTCCGTCAGAACTTGTCTATGGAACTGAAGTAGTACTGCCTCTATATGTTCAGAAACCCGCTCTAAAATCCGCATCACTTTTGGAGTTACCTCTTGATCAATATCAGCAACATCGACTAGTACAACTTGATTTACTCGATGAAAGAAGGCTCAAAGCAGCGGAGCACACTCAATCATATCGTCAGAGGATAGCTAGACAATATGCAAAATTTGTCATTAAAAGGAAATTTTGAGTCAACGATCTAGTGCTCAGATCAACGACCTATCTCAAGCACCGCCGAGGTGGCAAGTGATCACCAAATTGGGAAGGTCCCTATGTTATCAAGGAGGTATTACCCCGCACTTCATATCGGCTCATCAATGCCGATAGAGTGGAACTGCTAGATCCCATCAGTGCTTGACATTTAAAAAAAATCTACACTTAAATCATCTGTCTTATTCTTTATAATTCCTCAAATTTTCTTCAATAATGGTCAAATTCTCCTTTCCTGGTTACACTGGGGCATTTTTGAAATTTTGTTTTATCTACAAACACCCTGTATGTAGGCAGGATCAAACAAATCTCTCATTTTGCATGCATGTGCACCCATTTGCATTCAATTGCATACATTTGCATTTGCATCAATTTGCATCAAATTCATTCCCCTTCATGATAAGGGATAAACTTGAGTTACCCATGCAGGATAAGGGATAATCCTGAGACTTCAGCAATCATTCCTGTCATAATTCTCAAACATCTTTGGAACGCCGGTCTCTTTCCAAAAATTCAAATCTCAATTGAAAAACAAGGTTCATTTTCAAAACCCAGTGCTCGAACTAGTATATGTTCAAAATCCAGTGCTCGAACTGATACATTTTCAAAATCTAGTGCTCAAACTGGTACATTTTCAAAATCCCATGCCTTTTTGATACATTTTCAAAACCCGGTATTCATACTGGTGCTCTTTCAAAATTGAGCACTTGTGTTAGTGTCTCACTGGTTGGTCGTGTCAGTCGACCTCTTGGGTTCAGTCTTCGTGTTGATCATTCATCAAATTCAAGCTTTATACCAATTTCAGCCCTCGGGCTACCCAATTTTCAATTTCGACCTACAGGTCGCCCAATTTCTAAATTCTCAATTTTGACCTTCAGGTCGCCCAATTTTCAAATTCTCAATTTCGACCTTCTGGTCGCCCAATTTCCAAATTCCCAATTTCGACCTTCAGGTCATCCAATTTTCAATTTCCAATTTCCAATTTCTAATTTCCATTTTCCAATTTTCAATTTCCAATTTCCATATTTTGGTCACTCAATACCAATTTCAATCATTTTCTCTTGCGAAAGACCATTTTTACAGGGAGAGTTTGAGGGAGCTCGTTCTTTTTGCATGCTAGCCTTTTGTTCACTTAGCCCCTTTTCAGGGAGAGTTTGGAGGGACTCGTGTTTTTGTGAACTGTTTGCAAAACAATTTCCAATTTCACACAAGGAATCATTAGTTCAGGGAAAGCTTTGACGGAGGCTCATTTTCCTTGTGGTCGCCATATTTTCATACTAGGCCTTTTCATCATGGATGACCCTCTTTTCAGGGAGAGTATGATAGACTCACCCCTTCATGAAAAATTCACCGACCTCACCATTATCGGACCCTTTCTATAAGAGAAGCCTTATGTTAGGAAGTTTTGACGAAAGCTTAATTTCTCTATGAAAGTTTGTTTTGCAAACACCTCCTCTTCAGGGAAGAGAGGAGTATTTTCTATTTCCCAATTCTGAATCTTTTCCTTTGGGGAAAGGAGAGGAGAATTTTTGCCATGGATGCGTTAAGCCGGATCCCAATACTCGCTTTCACCAAGGATTTTAAAAACATTTTGTCAATTTGTCGTCAAATACTTGTTGATTTCAAAATCTTTATTGCACAAAATCTTTATCTCAAAATACCTTCAGCATTACTTCCAAAATAGCGAAGCTTTTGCGAAGAATGATTCAAAATCTTTCTATTAGCCAACCAAAGGGATGAAGACTAAATACTTGATATCGTCAGCAAAGAAAATTCAATGTTGACGCAGAGCCATAAGTGATTGATATTGATCGAAGCTATCACACATCTTTAAAGACCATTCTTGTAAAAATGAGGTAGTGAAAATGTCCTGAGCGATAAAAAAGAGTTCACCCAATCCATATCTCCTCATTCATCTAAGCTGCAATTAAATATCTGCAAAAGAGATCTCTCAATCATTGTCAAGATGAAGGATGGTGGATGAGTTAGACCCCCGGGGCCAAAGAAGATTTGGATCATCTCTAAGATGAGGGAGTTTGTGACGGATCCCTCCAGGGAAAGTTCAGATCACCGCCAAGTTGAAGTCAAATGCGATGAACCTCCCGACAAACCCTAAAAAACATTTAATTTTTGCTGTCATCAATTGACCAGCAGCCAATGAGCCAATACTGTCAGTATAATTCTAGAGACAAAGAATGATCAGAACATCTCCAAGTTGAAGGAGTTTGTGACGTACCATTCCAAAAAAAAAGAGAGAAATGTCAAGACATCTCCAAAATGAAGGATGATGTAATCCCCAAAAACCCAAGAGAGCTTCTATTCTTTCAAAAAAAAAAGAGTGCAAAAAAAAAGATCATCATGAGGAAAGAATCCCAGGATATCAAATTGCATAGTCTACCAAGAATCTTATTTAATTTTGTGAAATTCTATTATCAATATTCTTTGACCAATTGTTTTGACAATATCAAGAATACTCTCTTTTCTCCTCATATCAAGGAAATTGATAGCCTCCTTGAAAGAAAGTCAATTGCAAGCAATTTGAGTTCGAATCTTGATTCTACGGAGTTAAGCCCAATCAGAGGTAATACTTCAGGTAGAACAGAAGGAATATTTTCACACCAATGTGCATCATTTTCAATTATTTTGAATCAACAACAATTTTTAACATTTTGACAATATCTTCTAGCTATTCTGACGTGAAGTGAGAGCTTGTTGTCCGCTTTTGACACATCCTAGCATCATTTGTCATCCCTTTTTAGGACTTGATAACGGGAGTTTTCAAGATTCCTTCCCTTCATTTGTATAATCTGAGTACCTGGGCTCTCAGATTCGCACACTTCCTTGTATCCCCACTGTCCCACTATAGACAGTCCAATTTCGGCTCGAGGTTAAGCCACAAATTGTTTTCTCACAAAAGGTCATCAATTTCAAAAGTTATTTAGTCTCAGCAACGAGATGCCCAAAATCAACTCCTTTTCAAACTTTAGGGATCCCCATTTTCATCCTTTTGCAATACCCCTATCGGATTCATTGTTGGGAAGTCCAAAGGTCCCATCATGGATCCTTCAGTCGAAGATTTCATCATTTTTGTTTCCCGATTAGGTTAAGGGATAAACCTGAGCCTCATTCTGATGAGGTATTTTATTTCCCAATCAGGGTAAGGGTCAAACCAGAGCCTCGTTTCTACACGAGGTATTTTTCGTCCCATCCAGGTTAAGGGAAAAACCTGAGCTTCATCTCTTTGAAGTAAATCTTTCTTTCTTCTTCATTCTCCATTTCATATCTACCATTCTCATCAGGGTTAATTTCATCATACCCAGTCAGATCCTTCTAACTGGGGCATTTTTTTTATATAACCCAAATTTGGTGTGTTTTTCTTTGCCACTAATCTCAGCCCTAAACCGGCTTAGTAGCAAAGAATTGCATCTGTAAACACCCCAAATTTTTCTCATCCATGCTCAGACAACCCTCTTCGTGCAGATGCCAACCCTGATAGGTCAGTATAGGAGTCCAACCCCGAGTCTGTTTTAGAAAATCACCATTTTACCTATTTTCATTAGAAAAATTACCATTTTATCCCTAGGTCATCCTAGACCCTTGTCCGTCGGAGCCAACCAATCTCATTTGCAAGCTCAGAATAGTTAGAATATCAGTCATTTCAAGTTCATCTGAGCTAAAAATGAACAAACCATTTCCATTTCTGACCATTATTGCCAAAATGGGATCATTTCTTTTGAAATGAGCTCATTTCACACTCAAATCCAAGCCAATTGTCCCTAAGTCAGTCATTCTAGTTTGTCAAAGGGATGAAGAATAAATCCTTGATATGGTCAGCAAAGAAAATTCAATGTTGACGCAAAGCCATAAGTGATTGATATTGATCGAAGCTATGACACATCTTTAAAGACCATTCTTATAAAAATGAGGCAGTGGAAATATCCTTAGCGATAAAAAAGAGTTTACCCAATCCATATCTCCTCAATCATCTAAGCTGCAATTAAATATCTGCAAAAGGGATCTCTCAATCATCGTCAAGATAAAGGCTGGTGGATGAGTTAGACCCTCGTGGCCAAAAAAGATTTGGATCATCTCTAAGATGAGGGAGTTTGTGACGGATCCCTCCAGGGAAAGTTCAGATCACCGCCAAGTTGAAGTCAAATGCGATGAACCTCCCGATAAACCCTAAAAGACATTTAATTTTTGCTGTCATCAAGAGACCAGCAACCAATGAGCCAATATTGTCAGTATAATTCTAGAGACAAAGAATGATCAGAACATCTCCAAGTTGAAGGAGTTTGTGACATACCATTCCAAAAAAAAAAAGAGAAATGTCAGGACATCTCCAAAATGAAGGATGATGTAATCCCCAAAAACCCAAGAGAGCTTCTATTCTTTCAAAAAAAAAAGAGTGCAAAAAAAAAGATCATCATGAGGAAAGAATCCCAGGATATCAAACTGCATAGTCTGCCAAGAATATTCTTTAATTTTGTGAAATTCTATTATCAATATTCTTTCACCAATTGTTTTCACAATATTAAGAATACTCTCTTTTCTGCTCATATCAAGAAAATTGATAGCCTCTTCGAAAGAAAGTCAATAGAAAGCAATTTGAGTTTGAATCTTGATTCTATAGAGTTAAGCCCAATCAAAGGTAATACTTCAGGTAGAACAGAAGGAATATTTTGACACCAATGTGCATAATTTTCAATTATTTTGAATCAACAACAATTTTCAACATTTTGACAATATCTTCTAGCTATCCTGACATGAAGTGAGAGCTTGTTGTCTGCTTTTAACACATCCTAGCGTCATTTGTCATCCCTTGTTAGGACTTGATAACGGGAGTTTTCAAGATTCCTTCCCTTCATTTATATAATTTGAGTACCTGGGCTCTCAGATTCGCACACTTCCTTGTGTCCCCACTGTCCCACCATAGACAGTCCAATTTCGGCTTGAGGTTAAGCCACTAATCGTTTTCTCACAAAAGGTCATTAATTTCAAAAGTTATTTAGTCTCAGCAACGAGATGCTCAAAATCAAACCCCTTTTCAAGCTTTAGGGATCCCCATTTTCATCCTTTAGCAATACCCCTATCGGATTCATTGTGCGCAAGTCCGAAGGTCCCATCATGGATTCTTTAGTCGAAGATTTCATCATTTTTATTTCCTGATCAGGTCAAGGGATAAACCTGAGCCTCATTCCGTTGAGGTATTTTATTTCCCAATCAGGATAAGGGTCAAACCTGAGCCTCGTTTCTACACGAGGTATTTTTCGTCCCATCCATGTTAAGGGCAAAACCTGAGCTTCACCTCTTTAAAGTAAATCTTTCTTTCTTCTTCATTCTTCATTTCATATCTACCATTCTCATCAGGGCTAATTTCATCATACTCAGTCAGATCCTACTAACCGGGGCATTTTTTTTTATATAGCCCAAATTTGGTGTGTTTTTCTTTGCCACTAAGCTCAGCCCTAAACCAACTTAGTAGCAAAGAATTGCATCCGTAAACAGCCCAAATTTTCCTCATCCATGCTCAGACAACCCTCTTCGTGCAGATGCCAACCATGATAGGTCAGTATAGGAGTCCAACTCAGAGTCTGTTTTAGAAAATCACCATTTTACCCATTTTCATTAGGAAAATTACCATTTTATCCTAGGTCATCCTAGACCCTTGTCAATCGGAGCCAACCAATCTCATTTGCAAGCTCAGAGTAGTTAGAATATCAGTCATTTCAAGTTCATCTGAGCTCACAATGAACAAACCATTTCCATTTCTTACCATTATTGCCAAAATGGGATCATTTCTTCTGAAATGAGCTCATTTTACACTCAAATCCAAGCCAATTGTCTCTAAGTCAGTCATTCCTAGTTTGTCGAAGAGATGAAGAATAAATCCTTGATATGGTCAGCAAAGAAAATTCAATGTTGACGCAGAGCCATAAGTGATTGATATTGATCGAAGCTATGACACATGTTTAAAGACCATTCTTGTAAAAATGAGGCAATGGAAATGTCCTGAGCGATAAAAAAAACTTCACCCAATCCATATCTCCTCAATCATCCAAGCTGCAATTAAATATCTGCAAAAGGGATCTGTCAATCATCGTCAAGATGAAGGACGATTGATGAGTTAGACCCCCGGGGACAAAGAAGATTTGGATCATCTCTAAGATGAAGGAGTTTGTGACGGATCCCTCCAGGGAAAGTTCAAATCACCGCCAAGTTGAAGTCAAATGCGATGAACCTCTTGACAAACTCTAAAAGACATTTAATTTTTGCTGTCATCAAGAGACCACCAACAAATAAGCCAATACCGTCAGTATAATTCTAGAGACAAGGAATGATCAGGACATCTCTATGTTGGAGTTTGTAACGTACCATTTCAAAAAAAAGAGAGAAAAATCAGAACATCTCCAAAATGAAGGATGATGTAATCCCCAAAAACCCAAGAGAGCTCCAATTCTATTAAAAAACAAAAAGAGTGCAGAAAAAAAGATCATCATGAGGAAAGAATCCCATGATATCAAAATGCATAGTCTGCCAAGAATCTTCTTTAATTTTGTGAAATTCTATTATCAGTATTCTTTCACCAATTGTTTTCACAATATCAAGAATACTGTCTTTTCTGCTCATATCTAGAAAATTGATAGCCTCTTTGAAAGAAAGTCAATTGCAAGCAATTTGAGTTTGAATCTTGATTCTACAGAGTTAAGCCCAATCAGAGGTAATACTTCAGGTAGAACAGAAGGAATATTTTCACACAAATGTGCATCATTTTCAATTATTTTGAATCAACAACAATTTTCAACATTTTGACAATATCTTCTAGCTATCTTGACGTGAAGTGAGAGCTTGTTGTCCGCTTTTGACACATCCTAGCGTCATTTGTCATCCCTTGTTAGGACTTGATAACGGGAGGTTTCAAGATTCCTTCCCTTCTTTTGTATAATTTGAGTACCTGGGCTCTCAGATTCGCACACTTCCCTGTGTCCCCACTGTCCCACCATAGACAGTCAAATTTCGGCTCGAGGTTAAGCCACTAATCGTTTTCTCACAAAAGGTCATCAATTTCAAAAGTTATTTTGTCCCAGCAACGAGATGCCCAAAATCAAACCCCTTTTCAAGCTTTAGGGATCCCCATTTTAATCCTTTTGCAATTCCCCTATCGGATTCATTGTGCGGAAGTCCGAAGGTCCTATCATGGATTCTTCAGTCGAAGATTTCATCATTTTCATTTCTCGATCAGGTTAAGGGATAAACCTGAGCCTCATACCGATGAGGTATTTTATTTCCCAATCAGGGTAAGGGTCAAACTTGAGCCTCGTTTCTACACGAGGGATTTTTCATCCCATCTAGGTTAAAGGCAAAACCTGAGCTTCACCTCTTTGAAGTAAATCTTTCTTTCTTCTTCATTCTCCATTTCATATCTACCATTCTCATCAGGGTTAATTTCATCATACCCAGTCAGATCCTTCTAACTGGGGCATTTTTCTTATACAGTCCAAATTTGGTGTGTTTTTCTTTGCCACTAAGATCATCCCTAAACTGGCTTAGTAGCAAAGAATTGCATCTGTAAACACCCCAAATTTTTCTCATCCATGCTCAGACAACCCTCTTACTGCAGATGCCAACCCTGATAGGTCAGTATAGGAGTCCAACCCCGAGTCTGTTTTAGAAAATCACCATTTTACCTATTTTCATTAAAAAAATTACCATTTTATCCCTAGGTCATCCTAGACCCTTGTCAGTCGGAAACAACCAATCTCATTTGCAAGCTCAGAATAGTTAGAATATCAGTCATTTCAAGTTCATCTAAGCTCACAATGAACAAACCATTTCCATTTCTGACCATTATTGCCAAAATGGGATCATTTCTTCTGAAATGAGCTCATTTCACACTCAAATCCAAGCCAATTGTCTCTAAGTCAGTCATTCCTAGTTTGTCAAAGGGATGAATAATAAATCCTTGATATGGTCAGCAAAGAAAATTCAATGTTGACGCAGAGCCATAAGTGATTGATATTGATCGAAGCTATGACACATGTTTAAAGACCATTCTTGTAAAAATGAGGCAGTGAAAATGTCCTGAGCTATAAAAAAGAGTTCACCCAATCCATATCTCCTCAATCATCTAAGCTGCAATTAAATATCTACTAAAGGGATCTCTCAATCATCGTCAAGATGAAGGCTGGTGGATGAGTTAGACCTCCGAGGCCAAAGAAGATTTGGATCATCTCTAAGATGAAGGAGTTTGTGACGGATCCCTCCAGGGAAAGTTCAGCTCACTGCCAAGTTGAAGTCAAATGCGATGAACCTCCCGACAAACCATAAAAGACATTTAATTTTTGCTGTCATCAAGAGACCACCAACCAATGAGCCAATACCGTTAGTATATTTCTAAAGACAAAGAATGATCAGAACATCACCATGTTGAAGGAGTTGGTGACGTACCATTCCAAAAAAAAAGAGAGAAAAGTCAGAACATCTCCAAAATGAAGGATGATGTACTCCCCAAAAACCCAAGAGAGCTCCAATTCTATCAAAAAACAAAAAGAGTGCAAAAAAAAGATCATCATGAGGAAAGAATCCCAAGATATCAAACTGCATAGTTTGCCAAGAATCTTCTTTAATTTTGTGAAATTCTATTATCAATATTCTTTGACCAATTGTTTTGACAATATCAAGAATACTCTCTTTTCTGCTCATATCAAGAAAATTGATAGCCTCCTTGAAAGAAAGTCAATTGCAAGCAATTTGAGTTCGAATATTGATTCTACAGAGTTAAGCCCAATCAGAGGTAATACTTCAGGTAGAACAGAAGGAATATTTTCACACCAATGTGCATCATTTTCAATTATTTTGAATCAACAACAATTTTTAACATTTTGACAATATCTTCTAGCTATCCTGACCTGAAGTGAGAGCTTGTTGTTCGCTTTTGACACATCCTAGCATCATTTTTCATCCCTTGTTAGGACTTAATAACGGGAGTTTTCAAGATTCCATTCCTTCTTTTGTATAATCTGAGTACGTGGGCTCTCAGATTCGCAGACTTCCCTATGTCCCCACTGTCCCACTATAGACAGTCGAATTTTGGCTCGAGGTTAAGCCACAAATTGTTTTCTCACAAAAGGTCATCAATTTCAAAAGTTATTTAGTCTCAGCAACAAGATGCCCAAAATCAAACTTCTTTTCAAACTTTAGGGATCCCCATTTTCATCCTTTTGCAATACCCCTATCGGATTCATTGCGCGGAAGTCCAAAGGTCCCATCATGTATCCTTCAGTCGAAGATTTCATCATTTTTGTTTCCCGATTAGGTTAAGGGATAAACCTGAGCCTCATTCTGATGAGGTATTTTATTTCCCAATCAGGGTAAGGGTCAAACCTGAGCCTCGTTTCTACACGAGGTATTTTTCGTCCCATCCAGGTTAAGGGCAAAACCTGAGTTTCACCTCTTTGAAGTAAATCTTTCTTTCTTCTTCATTCTCCATTTCATATCTACCATTCTCATCAGGGTTAATTTCATCATACCCAGTCAGATCCTTCTAACTGGGGCATTTTTTTTATATAGCCCAAATTTGGTGTGTTTTTCTTTGCCACTAATCTCAGCCCTAAACCGGCTTAGTAGCAAAGAATTGCATGTGTAAACACCCCAAATTTTTCTCATCCATGCTCAGACAACCCTCTTCGTGCAGATGCCAACCCTGATAGGTCAGTATAGGAGTCCAACCCCGAGTCTGTTTTAGAAAATCACCATTTTACCTATTTTCATTAGGAAAATTACCATTTTATCCCTAGGTCATCCTAGACCCTTGTCCGTCGGAGCCAACCAATCTCATTTGCAAGCTCAGAATAGTTAGAATATCAGTCATTTCAAGTTCATCTGAGCTCAGAATGAATAAACCATTTCCATTTCTGACCATTATTGCCAAAATGGGATCATTTCTTCTGAAATGAGCTCATTTCACACTCAAATCCAAGCCAATTGTCCCTAAGTCAGTCATTCCTAGTTTGTTAAAGGGATGAAGAATAAATCCTTGATATGGTCAGCAAAGAAAATTCAATGTTGACGCAAAGCCATAAGTGATTGATATTGATCGAAGCTATGACACATCTTTAAAGACCATTCTTATAAAAATGAGGCAGTGGAAATATCTTGAGCGATAAAAAAGAGTTTACCCAATTCGTATCTCCTCAATCATCTAAGCTGCAATTAAATATCTGCAAAAGGGATCTCTCAATCATCGTCAAGATAAAGGCTGGTGGATGAGTTAGACCCCCGGGGCCAAAAAAGATTTGGATCATCTCTAAGATGAAGGAGTTTGTGACGGATCCCTCCATGGAAAGTTCAGATCACCGCCAAGTTGAAGTCAAATGCGATGAACCTCCCGACAAACCCTAAAAGACATTTAATTTTTGCTGTCATCAATTGACCAGCAGCCAATGAGCCAATACTGTCAGTATAATTCTAGAGACAAAGAGTGATCAGAACATCTCCAAGTTGAAGGAGTTTGTGACGTACCATTCCAAAAAAAAAGAGAGAAATGTCAGGACATCTCCAAAATGAAGGATGATGTAATCCCCAAAAACCCAAGAGAGCTTCTATTCTTTCAAAAAAAAAAGAGTGCAAAAAAAAAGATCATCATGAGGAAAGAATCCCAGGATATCAAATTGCATAGTCTGCCAAGAATCTTATTTAATTTTGTGAAATTCTATTATCAATATTCTTTGACCAATTGTTTTGACAATATCAAGAATACTCTCTTTTCTCCTCATATCAAGGAAATTGATAGCCTCCTTGAAAGAAAGTCAATTGCAAGCAATTTGAGTTCGAATCTTGATTCTACGGAGTTAAGCCCAATCAAAGGTAATACTTCAGGTAGAACAGAAGGAATATTTTCACACTAATGTGCATCATTTTCAATTATTTTGAATCAACAACAATTTTTAACATTTTGACAATATCTTCTAGCTATTCTGACGTGAAGTGAGAGCTTGTTGTCCGCTTTTGACACATCCTAGCATCATTTGTCATCCCTTGTTAGGACTTGATAACGGGAGTTTTCAAGATTCCTTCCCTTCATTTGTATACTCTGAGTACCTGGGCTCTCAGATTCGCACACTTCCTTGTATCCCCACTGTCCCACCATAGACAGTCCAATTTCGGCTTGAGGTTAAGCCACAAATCGTTTTCTCACAAAAGGTCATTAATTTCAAAAGTTATTTAGTCTCAGCAACGAGATGCCCAAAATCAAACCCCTTTTCAAGCTTTAGGGATCCCCATTTTCATCCTTTTGCAATACCCCTATCGGATTCATTGTGCGCAAGTCCGAAGGTCCCATCATGGATTCTTTAGTCGAAGATTTCATCATTTTCATTTCCTGATCAGGTCAAGGGATAAACCTGAGCCTCATTCCATTGAGGTATTTTATTTCCCAATCAGGATAAGGGTCAAACCTGAGCCTCGTTTCTACACGAGGTATTTTTTGTCCCATCCATGTTAAGGGCAAAACCTGAGCTTCACCTCTTTAAAGTAAATCTTTCTTTCTTCTTCATTCTTCATTTCATATCTACCATTCTCATCAGGGCTAATTGTATCATACTCAATCAGATCCTACTAACCAGGGCATTTTTTTTATATAGCCCAAATTTGGTGTGTTTTTCTTTGCCACTAAGCTCAGCCCTAAACCAACTTAGTAGCAAAGAATTGCATCCATAAACACCCCAAATTTTCCTCATCCATGCTCAGACAACCCTCTTTGTGCAGATGCCAACCATGATAGGTCAGTATAGGAGTCCAACTCAGAGTCTGTTTTAGAAAATCACCATTTTACCTATTTTCATTAGGAAAATTACCATTTTATCCTAGGTCATCCTAGACCCTTGTCAATCGGAGCCAACCAATCTCATTTGCAAGCTCAGAGTAGTTAGAATATCAGTCATTTCAAGTTCATCTGAGCTCACAATGAACAAACCATTTTCATTTCTGACCATTATTGCCAAAATGGGATAATTTCTTCTGAAATGAGCTCATTTCACACTCAAATCCAAGCCAATTGTCTCTAAGTCAGTCATTCCTAGTTTGTCAAAGAGATGAAGAATAAATCCTTGATATGGTCAGCAAAGAAAATTCAATGTTGACGCAGAGCCATAAGTGATTGATATTGATCGAAGCTATGACACATGTTTAAAGACCATTCTTGTAAAAATGAGGCAGTGGAAATGTCCTGAGTGATAAAAAAAACTTCACCCAATCCATATCTCCTCAATCAACCAAGCTGCAATTAAATATCTGCAAAAGGGATCTGTCAATCATCGTCAAGATGAAGGACGATGGATGAGTTATACCCCCGGGGCCAAAGAAGATTTGGATCATCTCTAAGATGAAGGAGTTTGTGACGGATCCCTCCAGGGAAAGTTCAAATCACCGCCAAGTTGAAGTCAAATGCGATGAACCTCTTGACAAACCCTAAAAGACATTTAATTTTTGCTGTCATCAAGAGACCACCAACCAATAAGCCAATACCGTTAGTATAATTCTAGAGACAAAGAATGATTAGGACATCTCTAAGTTGAAGGAGTTTGTAACGTACCATTTCAAAAAAAAAAGAGAAAAGTCAGAACATCTCCAAAATGAAGGATGATATACTCCCCAAAAACCCAAGAGAGCTCCAATTCTATCAAAAAACAAAAAGAGTGCAGAAAAAAAGATCATCATGAGGAAAGAATCCCATGATATCAAAATGCATAGTCTGCCAAGAATCTTCTTTAATTTTGTGAAATTCTATTATCAATATTCTTTCACCAATTGTTTTCACAATATCAAGAATACTGTCTTTTCTGCTCATATCAAGAAAATTGATAGCCTCTTTGAAAGAAAGTCAATTGCAAGCAATTTGAGTTTGAATCTTGATTCTACAGAGTTAAGCCCAATCAGAGGTAATACTTCAGGTAGAACAGAAGGAATATTTTCACACAAATGTGCATCATTTTCAATTATTTTGAATCAACAACAATTTTCAACATTTTGACAATATCTTCTAGCTATCTTGACGTGAAGTGAGAGCTTGTTGTCCGCTTTTGACACATCCTAGCGTCATTTGTCATCCCTTGTTAGGACTTGATAACGGGAGGTTTCAAGATTCCTTCCCTTCTTTTGTATAATTTGAGTACCTGGGCTCTCAGATTCGCACACTTCCCTGTCTCCCCACTGTCCCACCATAGACAGTCAAATTTCGGGTCGAGGTTAAGCCACTAATCGTTTTCTCACAAAAGGTCATCAATTTCAAAAGTTATTTTGTCTCAGCAACGAGATGCCCAAAATCAAACCCCTTTTCAAGCTTTAGGGATCCCCATTTTAATCCTTTTGCAATACCCCTATCGGAGTCATTGTGCGGAAGTCCGAAGGTCCTATCATGGATTCTTCAATCGAAGATTTCATCATTTTCATTTCTCGATCAGGTTAAGGGATAAACCTGAGCCTCATACCGATGAGGTATTTTATTTCCCAATCAGGGTAAGGGTCAAACTTTAGCCTCGTTTCTACACGAGGGATTTTTCATCCCATCTAGGTTAAGGGCAAAACTTGAGCTTCACCTCTTTAAAGTAAATCTTTCTTTCTTCTTCATTCTCCATTTCATATCTACCATTCTCATCAGGGTTAATTTCATCATACCCAGTCAGATCCTTCTAACTGGGGCATTTTTTTTATACAGCCCAAATTTGGTGTGTTTTTCTTTGCCACTAAGATCATCCCTAAACTGGCTTAGTAGCAAAGAATTGCATCTGTAAACACCCCAAATTTTTCTCATCCATGCTCAGACAACCCTCTTACTGCAGATGCCAACCCTGATAGGTCAGTATAGGAGTCCAACCCCGAGTCTGTTTTAGAAAATCACCATTTTACCTATTTTTATTAAAAAAATTACCATTTTATCCCTAGGTCATCCTAGACCCTTGTCAGTCGGAGCCAACCAATCTCATTTGCAAGCTCTGAATAGTTAGAATATCAGTCATTTCAAGTTCATCTGAGCTCACAATGAACAAACCATTTCCATTTCTGACCATTATTGCCAAAATGGGATCATTTCTTCTGAAATAAGCTCATTTCACACTCAAATCCAAGCCAATTGTCTCTAAGTCAGTCATTCCTAGTTTGTCAAAGGGATGAATAATAAATCTTTGATATGGTCAGCAAAGAAAATTTAATGTTGACGCAGAGCCATAAGTGATTGATATTGATCGAAGCTATGACACATGTTTAAAGACCATTCTTGTAAAAATGAGGCAGTGGAAATGTCCTGAGCGATAAAAAAGAGTTCACCCAATCCATATCTCCTCAATCATCTAAGCTGCAATTAAATATCTACAAAAGGGATCTCTCAATCATCGTCAAGATGAAGGCTGGTGGATGAGTTAGACCTCTGAGGCCAAAGAAGATTTGGATCATCTCTAAGATGAAGGAGTTTGTGACGGATCCCTCTAGGGAAAGTTCAGATCACTGCCAAGTTGAAGTCAAATGCGATGAACCTCCCGACAAACCATAAAAGACATTTAATTTTTGCTGTCATCAAGAGACCACCAACCAATGAGCCAATATCGTTAGTATATTTCTAAAGACAAAGAATGATCAGAACATCACCAAGTTGAAGGAGTTGGTGACGTACCATTCCAAAAAAAAAGAGAGAAAAGTCAGAACATCTCCAAAATGAAGGATGATGTACTCCCCAAAAACCCAAGAGAGCTCTAATTCTATCAAAAAACAAAAAGAGTGCAAAAAAAAGATCATCATGAGGAAAGAATCCCAGGATATCAAACTGCATAGTTTGCCAATAATCTTCTTTAATTTTGTGAAATTCTATTATCAATATTCTTTGACCAATTGTTTTGACAATATCAAGAATACTCTCTTTTCTGCTCATATCAAGAAAATTGATAGCCTCCTTGAAAGAAAGTCAATTGCAAGCAATTTGAGTTCGAATATTGATTCTACGGAGTTAAGCCCAATCAGAGGTAATACTTCAGGTAGAACAGAAGGAATATTTTCACACCAATGTGCATCATTTTCAATTATTTTGAATCAACAACAATTTTTAACATTTTGACAATATCTTCTAGCTATCCTGACATGAAGTGAGAGCTTGTTGTTCGCTTTTGACACATCTTAGCATCATTTTTCATCCCTTGTTAGGACTTAAAAACGGGAGTTTTCAAGATTCATTTCCTTCTTTTGTATAATCTGAGTACGTGGGCTCTCAGATTCGCAGACTTCCCTATGTCCCCACTGTCCAGCTATAGACAGTCCAATTTCGGCTCGAGGTTAAGCCACAAATTGTTTTCTCACAAAAGGTCATCAAATTCAAAAGTTATTTAGTCTCAGCAACGAGATGCCCAAAATCAAACTCCTTTTCAAACTTTAGGGATCCCCATTTTCATCCTTTTGCAATACCCCTATCGGATTCATTGTTGGGAAGTCCAAAGGTCCCATCATGGATCCTTCAGTCGAAGATTTCATCATTTTTGTTTCCCGATTAGGTTAAGTGATAAACCTGAGCCTCATTCTGATGAGGTATTTTATTTCCCAATCAGGGTAAGGGACAAACCTGAGCCTCGTTTCTACACGAGGTATTTTTCATCCCATCCAGGTTAAGGGCAAAACCTGAGCTTCACCTCTTAAAAGTAAATCTTTCTTTCTTCTTCATTCTCCATTTCATATCTACCATTCTCATCTGGGTTAATTTCATCATACCCAGTCAGATCCTTCTAACTGGGGCATTTTTTTTATATAGCCCAAATTTGGTGTGTTTTTCTTTGCCACTAATCTCAGCCCTAAACCGGCTTAGTAGCAAAGAATTGCATCTGTAAACACCCCAAATTTTTCTCATCCATGCTCAGACAACCCTCTTCGTGCAGATGCCAACCCTGATAGGTCAGTATAGGAGTCCAACCCCGAGTCTGTTATAGAAAATCACCATTTTACCTATTTTCATTAGGAAAATTACCATTTTATCCCTAGGTCATCCTAGACCCTTGTCCGTCGGAGCCAACCAATCTCATTTGCAAGCTCAGAATAGTTAGAATATCAGTCATTTCAAGTTCATCTGATCTCAGAATGAACAAACCATTTCCATTTCTGACCATTATTGCCAAAATGGGATCATTTCTTCTGAAATGAGCTCATTTCACACTCAAATCCAAGCCAATTGTCCCTAAGTCAGTCATTCCTAGTTTGTCAAAGGGATGAAGAATAAATCCTTGATATGGTCAGCAAAGAAAATTCAATGTTGACGCAAAGCCATAAGTGATTGATATTGATCGAAGCTATGACACATCTTTAAAGACCATTCTTATAAAAATGAGGCAGTGGAAATATCCTGAGCGATAAAAAAGAGTTTACCCAATTCATATCTCCTCAATCATCTAAGCTGCAATTAATTATCTACAAAAGGGATCTCTCAATCATCGTCAAGATAAAGGCTGGTGGATGAGTTAGACCCTTGGGGCCAAAAAAGATTTGGATCATCTCTAAGATGAAGGAGTTTGTGACGGATCCCTCCATGGAAAGTTCAGATCACCGCCAAGTTGAAGTCAAATGCGATGAACCGCCCGACAAACACTAAAAGACATTTAATTTTTGCTGTCATCAAGAGACCAGCAACCAATGAGCCAGTACTGTCAGTATAATTCTAGAGACAAAGAATGATCAGAACATCTCCAAGTTGAAGGAGTTTGTGACGTACCATTCCAAAAAAAAAGAGAGAAATGTCAGGACATCTGCAAAATGAAGGATGATGTAATCCCCAAAAACCCAAGAGAGCTTCTATTCTTTCAAAAAAAAAAAGAGTGCAAAAAAAAAGATCATCATGAGGAAAGAATCCCAGGATATCAAATTGCATAGTCTGCCAAGAATCTTATTTAATTTTGTGAAATTCTATTATCAATATTCTTTGACCAATTGTTTTGACAATATCAAGAATACTCTCTTTTCTCCTCATATCAAGGAAATTGATAGCCTCCTTGAAAGAAAGTCAATTGCAAGCAATTTGAGTTCGAATCTTGATTCTACGGAGTTAAGCCCAATCAAAGGTAATACTTCAGGTAGAACAGAAGGAATATTTTCACACCAATGTGCATCATTTTCAATTATTTTGAATCAACAACAATTTTTAACATTTTGACAATATCTTCTAGCTATCCTGACGTGAAGTGAGAGCTTGTTGTCCGCTTTTGACACATCCTAGCATCATTTGTCATCCCTTGTTAGGACATGATAATGGGAGTTTTCAAGATTCCTTTCCTTCTTTTGTATAATCTGAGTACCTGGACTCTCAGATTCACACACTTCCTTGTGTCCCCACTGTCCCACCATAGACAGTCCAATTTCGGCTTGAGGTTAAGCCACTAATCGTTTTCTCACAAAAGGTCATTAATTTCAAAACTTATTTAGTCTCAGCAACGAGATGCCCAAAATCAAACCCCTTTTCAAGCTTTAGGGATCCCCATTTTCATCCTTTTGCAATACCCCTATCGGATTCATTGTGCGAAAGTCCGAAGGTCCCATCATGGATTCTTTAGTCAAAGATTTCATCATTTTCATTTCCTGATCAGGTTAAGGGATAAAGCTGAGCCTCATTCCGTTGAGGTATTTTATTTCCTAATCAGGGTAAGGGTGTGAACACCCCAAAATTTTCAAAATCTTTTAAATATTCCCTTTTTGCCCCTGATTTCATTTTCTAAGCAATTGAGTCACTTTTAAATCTAAATTCCAGTTCATTTCTCAAATTTTACTAAAATTAAATCCATTTTATATATCTGACTCAATTTCGGATCCGGATCCAAATCTGAGCTTCGTTGTCCAATTTTTAAATCAAATTCTCAAAATTACCAAAATAACTATTTAAAAGGCTCAGACACTTCGCTCGATATCCGTTTGGATCCATCATGTTGTATTCCTCAATTCGAGGTTAAAATTTAAATATTTTCTCAAAACTTGGATCCAAAACCCATTTTTCTGAAGAAATTTCTCCAAAATAGCCTTGAATTTTCAGAAAAAACCCTTCTCTTGAAAATATCTTGAAATTTTGTAAAATTAGTTTAAATTCCTTAGTTTTTAGGATTTTGTTTTCAAAAATACCAAAAAAATAAAAAAAAAGGAAGAAAAGAACAAAAAAAATATATATATATATAGTTTAGAAAAACCTCCTTTTTAAAAGTATCCTTTTTCTAAAAAACTCCTTTTTGAAAAGTCAAGTTTTTGTGAAAACACCCTTTTTACAAAATTTGTTAGGGAGCCCCCTCTTTGTAAAAACCTAAAAATAAAAGGGCCCCCTCTGTAAAATCTTTTTTTAGGGTTTCTTTGAAAACCCTTCGTAAGATCGGATGGGGCAGCGCCTTCTCCCTCTCTCGCCTGAACCCTCCATGGCCAACCTCCCCTCATCACCAACAACATCTCCTTCTCCCGTCGTTCATCGCCAACCGAATCACCCTTCTGGAGTCTTCCTCTCCCTACATAAACAATTGCAGCTCCTCCCTCTTCCCCATTTCGTTTCACCTCCGCACCCCTCATTTCTTCATCCTTCCCCTCTACGTTCTTTTCATCTTCTCTTCTGGTAACGCCCCAATGATCGAAAGGAAATCAATACCGTAACAATAGAAGGTAGCCTAGTAGCCTGCATCTAATAAAAGACCCCAAATCGGAGAATACAATGGGCTATCTTGGGCTTGGAATAACATTGTGATTCATAGGGCAGAACTGGCACTAGTAGGGATTCTTTGGATAAGCACCTACCATCTACTAAACACCTCTCCTCCAAGATTGGTGATCAAGTGAATGAAGCGAGAAGAGTTGAAAATGATTTGCTGGTCATTAGTCTGGCTAGTGATGGTGGAAGTTTCACAGAAATTCAGCCACCAGCTCATGCTGCATTTCCTCTAGAAGGCCTTGACATTATACAACATCAGCATCATCTTCCTTCCCAAACAGAGCAGTCCTCTGCTGGATCGATAGCTCCTTTGGAGGTTGAGTCTCCTTCTGAGTAACAAGATAGAAATGCTAACATCAAGACCCTCCCCAGGATCCTACCACTGGTGTCGCTGGATCTGATGGCAAAGAGCCAGTTCTGGTAAGATCTGCAGTAATCTTCTAGAAGTCATTTGATCTTTACTATTTCAGCAAACTCTAAGAATTGTTTCTAATTAATTATTAAGCTCAAAACCCATATTTGTTCATTTTCTATCATTTTCTTAAGTCTAGGCTACAGAAAATTTTAGTTATACCAGAAAATTAAACTACAGAAATTCGTCTAGAGTAATGCTTGGTAAAACTTTGTAATCTTCAGCAAACTTTGAGAAATCTGAGTCTGATTTCCCCAATGGCAGGAATCCTTAAGACTTGGTACTCATAAGTCAATTTTGCATCTATGACTGACAATCCTAGTTAATTTGTTCAAATAGTGTCAAAAGATCATGATAATCCTCTGTTGTCATCACTCTCATACTACTTGCATATTATTTCCAGTGATGTCCGTAAGGGGATAAGTTTCTGTAACAAGGTGGGAACTCCAGTTTTGGGTATGGTTGAGAACATGAGTGGCATCCAGCAGTTGCTTTCAGATTTTAAGTTTGTGAAAATTGTAGAAGATGGTAGTGAGGAGGACATCACACAGTCAACTCTTAGCTACATCAAGGAAAAAGCACCAGAGTTACTTTCTCTCTTTGTGTGCACTGAAGTTTTTTTTATAGCAGCAGTAGTGGTGCTGCTGAAATGTGCATAAAAGGGCATGTACCTTTTTTGGGAAAGATCCCATTGGATCCATTACTTTGTAAGGCTGCTGAAAGTGGTCGGTCCTGTTTTGCTGACCAAAAATATGGTCCTACTGCTCCTGCGCTCCACAAGATCATAGAGAAATTAATTCCTTGGCTTCGATCCTAGGGGTCTGAGTAATTTCTCTCTCAGTTAATTGTTGATATTTTAGTTCTAATATGTATATTTCTTTTGAAAGATCTATTGTCACGTTTTCCCATCTGTGTTATTACATCATACAGATTCTATTATTTCTATTTTTTTTTCCTATTTCACTTGGATTTGTAATGTTTCTATATAATTTTGTATTTAACACTTACAACCCCAGCACATAGGAGCAACCATCATGTTTTCCTCACTGCTTCTCCGCAAGCACCTACTTTATCATTTTAGCATTATGTTATACCAATTGAGCATACGTATAGTCTCACCATTTCCCATTGTTATCACTGAATTGCATACCCTTGTTTGCTGCCATGAAACAGTCTCCCACCTCACTTGTCATCTAATCATCTATCACTCCATCATTTCTGCAGCATGTGTTCAAAGTGTATTTTAATTATACCTGTTATTTCAGCATCCTTCAATCTCATTTGCCACAAACACCTAGAACACTTCTACCACAAATCATTTCATCCATTCAGCAGTGGCACCACTCTAACTGCCCTGTCTCCCTGCACATGTCACAACATTTGCATATTTTTACTATTATCACACCACAACATCTATACACATGTTTCCACTAGTTGCTGCACCTCCTTCTACTTACCAGCCACACACTTGCCCCGTTTCCTGCAAATACAACTGTACCAGCACTCTCTCTCTCTCTCTCTCTCTCTCTCTCTCTCTATATATATATATATATATATATATATATATATATATATATATGTACATTGCCTACATAGATATATATCAGCTCTTAATACAACATCCGTCTATTATATATTCAATATCCTGTGTTAACTCTGTTTTGCAGGAAGATAGAAGAAGCTTGAATTTCTCTCTTGGACTAGAAATTTCTGAGATTTGAAATTCAAAGTTGTAATAAATTAGGTATAAATGAGAAATTTACATTTACAGCTTTTAGGTAGAATGAATGAGCATTGTAAATGTTATAAATGGCTTGTTTTTCAGGCTTTTTTTTGCCTTTATTTTCCAAAACCTCACAATGGTGAAACACGAATGACACATACACCATTTTATAAAAGGTAATTAATCCTAAGTTGATGATTTACATCAATGGCCATAGTCAGGATGTAAACAAAACTTAGGATTTTTATCTTTTACAAAATAACACTGGATCATTTTCCAAAATTCATCATGTTTTCTTTAAATATTTCCCTCTTTTATCAGAGTTTAGTCTAAAATTGACTCAATACATATATCAATGGCCATAGTCAGGATATATTGAGAGCTAATTTCATTCTAAACTCTATAAAAGCACCAAAATATGTTTTATTCTTCACCTGAATTTAAATATAGATTATTTTATAATGCATTCAATGACCATAGTCAAGGATGTATTATATTTTCAATCTTATTTTAATTCATTTAAAGAATGAGATATGCTTTTCAAAATTCAATTTCAAATTCTTTAAATTCATTCATCATTTAGGATAGAATTGCATCAATATTTTCAAAATTTCTTTTCAAAAAGTGATTTTGAGTATCTTTCTTCATTTCTCAAATCAATTCTATTCTATAGATTCAAATTCAATTTTATCTCATTTTCAAGATTAAAAATTCGATTTCAAAGTCAAATTTGACTTTGAAATTTCAAATTCATTTCAAAACTTCAAAAATTCCAATATAAATCAAACTTCAAAGTTCAAATCAACTTTGAAATTCCAAATTCATTTTCAAAATTCAAAATCAAATCAATATCTCAAATCCAATTTCAAAGTTTAATTTAACTTTGAAATTCTTGATTCATTTTTCTAAATTCCAAATTCAAGCTTCAATTCAAAGTCCAATTTGACTTTGAAATTCATTTGTATACTCAAAATTCAATTCTCAAATCAAATTCCAAATTCATTGTCAAGATTCAAAATTCAAATTCAAATTCAATTTAATATCTCAAAATTCCAAGTTCAAAGTTCAATTTAACTTTGAGACCTCTAATTCATCTTTTGATTTCAAATTCAAAATCAAGTTGATTTTCTTATTTTCGAAATCCAAATTTTGAGATCGATTCTGAATCTCAAAATTCAAGTCCTTTTCTAAGTTTTAAATTCAATCTGGGTTTTCAAAAATCCCAGATCCATCTTCAAAGTCCCATTTGGACTTTCAAAGTCCAAACCCAAAGTTAGAACCCAATTCCACTTTGGATCTCAGATTTCAAGTCCAATTCCATTTTAGGATCCAGAATTCAACTTCCACTTTGGATCTCAGACTTCAGATCCAATTCTATTTTAGGATCCAGAATTCAACTTCGCTTTGCATCTCAGACTTCAGATCCAATTCCATTTTAGGATCCAAAACACAATTCTACTTTGGATCTCAGACTTCAGATCCAACTCCATTTTTAGGATCCAGAATCCAATTCCATCTTGGATCTCAGACTTCAGATCCAAATTCCATTCCAAATTTTGGATCTAATTCCATCATTGGATCTCGGATCTCCAATCCAATTCCACTTTTAAATCCCATCTGGACTTCTTAAATCTATTTCTATTTTTAAATTCCATTTGGATTGCTCAAGCCCAAATTCCATTCTGATTTCCAACCTTAAATCCAGAATTCAATTCCACTTCAAATGTTCATTTCCTCTCTCAAATCCAAGTTTAAAATTCAAATTAAAAGTCCATTTCTGACTTTGAAGCTTCATTTCCTTTTCACTCATCTTCCAATCATTCTTTTCAAATTCAAAGACTTATTTTCCCAACTCTGTTTATTTTCAAAGACTTAGAACTTCAAATGTCTCTCCTGATCTATCATAAGTTCTAAGTTAGATTGAATCATTTCTTCACTCTATTATCAAATTCATCTCAGAAACACTTGGAGATTTCAAAAATCATTTTTCAAAAAGAGCATACATCCTTGCATTGCACAAACATGATTCTTTGTGCATTTCTCTAGATTTAGGATAAACTCTTAGATATTATTTAGGCAAAGCAAAAAGGCATAAATTTGATCCTTGGTTCGATTACCCCTAGTAAAGGCGCCAGGAACGGTCGAACCTCATACCGACGAGCGAATCTCGTCTCTCCAATTTTCCCGCAATGTTTTCAAAACGGAGGCGAGTTATTTTCTCAAATATTTCCAAATCAAGGTCAAGTGAGACCCCGCAAAAGAGTTCCCCTCTTTCTTCTCTTCTTTTCTCTTCTCTTCTCTCTTAAAAAAGGAGGAAAATAGAGGTTAGAAAGGAAAAAGAGAAGGAAGAGAGAGAAACCTCAAGAGAGGAAAAAATTTGCGATGATCACAAAGGGTCAAACCTGAGCCTCGTTTCTACATGAGGTATTTTTTGTCCCATCCAGGTTAAGGGCAAAACTTGAGCTTCACCTCTTTGAAGTAAATCTTTCTTTCTTCTTCATTCTCCATTTCATATCTACCATTCTCATCAGGTCTACTTTCATCATGCCCAGTCAGATCCTTCTAACTGGGGCATTTTTTTTATATAGCCCAAATTTGGTGTGTTTTTCTTTGCCACTAAGCTCAGCCCTAAACCGGCTTAGTAACAAAGAATTGCATCTGTAAACACCCCAAATTTTCCTCATCTATGCTCAGACAACCCTCTTCGTGCATATGCCAACCCTGATAGGTCAGTATAGGAGTCCAACCCCAAGTCTATTTTAGAAAATTACCATTTTACCTATTTTCATTAGGAAAATTACCATTTTATCCCTAGGTCATCCTAGACCCTTGTCAGTCGGAGCCAATCAATCTCATTTGCAAGCTCAGAATAGTTAGAATATCAGTCATTTCAAGTTCATCTGAGCTCACAATGAACAAACCATTTCCATTTCTGACCATTCTTGCCAAAATGGGATCATTTCTTTTGAAATAAGCTCATTTCACACTCAAATCCAAGCCAATTGTCTCTAAGTTAGTCATTCCTAGTTTTTCATATTCCCTTGAGTCTAGCTTGAGCTCACCAGGAGTTCAAGTGCTTCAGTTTCAGTTCAAAATTATTTTCAAGTGTCCAAGAGTCCATTTTAGCCCATTTCAACTCTTTCAGTTGAAATTGAGCTAATAAAGTCAGTTGAGCTAGTGTTTGAGTTTCAGTTTTAGTTCATGTCTGTATTACTAATCTTTGTTTCAGCTCAAACCCAACTTGTGTCTGTAATTCACTTCACTCCAGTAACCATTTCTCACCATTTCTTTAAAAATGACAGCTTTTCTTGATAATTCAGTTTGGGAGTTCAGTTGAGTCAGTATCTTGTCAGTCCATTTGAGTTCTGAAACCCTAAAACCCAACTCAATCCAGTTCATTTCAGTTCAATCCAGCTCACACCGCAATTTTCAGTGCCACACTGGCCCGGTAGAGCCCGAAAACCATTTCTCGAACTATTTTGCATTTTTATCAAAATTATCACTTTTTGAACTGATACAACTGTCAATCGGGGTCTACTATCCAAAATTTTTTCATTCAGGGTTAGCATTTTGCATAGTATTTCATATCATTTCTCATCATTTCATAACATTTCATCACATTTTATTTCATTTTCGAGATCCAGAACTCCAGTTTTGAAAATCTCAATTCGGATTCGAGTTTTAAAGTTTTCAAAAATCAATTTTAAACCCTAGGTTTCTAAAATTGACATTTTTACCCCCAAAATTCTAAATTTGGAAATATTTTCTCGAGAAAACAATCTGGATTCTTTTCAAACTTGGTTTTTTAAATTCTAAACTGGATTTCCTTCGCAACGGGGTATAGAACTTCAAATTCTGAGCTCATTTCAAAAAATTCCAAAAATAGCTCATTTCATCCAAAATTTTTTTGAGAGACCATTTTACCCTTTGGCCTTCAAAATGAATTTCAAAATTGAAAGTGGGACCCACTCTAAGTGAAGTCACACTAAAACCTTTTCGCGTTTTAAAATTTCCTATTTAAAAAATTATGTGGGCATGCCTACTGCAATTTTGTTATCATCACAAAATTTTACTTTTGCAAGTCAAACTGACCTTTGAAAAAGATTTTGAAAATAACTCGCCTCCATTTTTAAAATGCGGGATAATTCCGAGGAATGAGACTCGCCTGTCGGTACGAGGTTCAACCGTTCTTGGCGCCTTTACCAGGGGTAATTGAACCAAGGATCAAAAGTGTGCTTAGCTTTGCTCAACTTGTCTAAATCGTGTTCTATTTCCTAAATGCACAAAGAATCAGACATGTGTTATGAATTTTCTGAAAATGCAGATTGAAAACATAATGTTTGCTTTGAATATTTGAAATACTTAAAGAATTCTTGGAGAATATGTGTAAACACCCCAAATTTTTACCCTCATCCAGTGTTTAAATATTTCATGTGTCATTGCATACATTCGGCATACCATTTCATTGCATTGCATAGTATTGCATGTCATTGCATCTCATTTTCGAGATCCAGCACTCCTGTTTTCAAAATATTTAATCCAGATTTTAGTTTTAAAACTTTTATTTCAAAATCAATTTTAAAACCTGGGTTTTTAATCAATATTATGTCATTTGCCAACCCCCAGGACCTTATATTTTGAAGTGTTTTCTCAGAAAAACAATCTGGATTTGTTTTAAACTCACTTTTCAACTGATTTCAATTCTCAGATGAGACCCATTTAGATGATGTCGCTTTTGGATTCCTTTATTTATCAAAAATCTCAAAAAATCTTAGAGTCCTAATTGGATCAGGACTCTTTTTTTTCAGAGTCCTAGTCGGATCAAAACTCTACTTTTTACTACCTTTGCTACATGTTTTGGAGAAAACCTTTCAAAATCTATCGTTTTGGCCAAAATCCCAGAGTCCTAGTTGGATTAGGACTCTTCTTCAAAAATCCTAGTCGGATTAGGACTCTTCTTCAGAGCTCCAGTCGGACTAGGACTCTGTCTTTTGTCACTATTTTAACCTGTTTTTAACCAAATTATTCAAAATAAGTCAAAAACTCGGAGTTTTAGTCAAAACAGGACTCTGTTTAGAGAGTCCTAGTTAGATCAAGACTCTGATCCTGATTTCAATTTTGAGAGAATCGTTCAAAAATCTTTCTATCAACCAAAACTATTATACTTTTATCAAAGAATTTTAAAATTCTGAGGTTTTATCCCAGAGTCCTGATCAAATCAAGACTCTACCCCAGAGTCCTGATCGAATCAGGACTCTATCCAAAGTTCATTTTCTCACTTCATTTTCACTGGTTTTCAAAACCTTTGCTTAAAATTCATCATTTTCTTACCAGAAAAACCAAAATTCTTAGAGTTCTGATTGAATCAGGACTCTTTCTCAGAGTCCTAATTAGATCAAGACTTTGAACCAAAATTTTAATTTTATACTGTTTTCACTTGTTTTTCAAAATCCGCTCATTTGTTTTCTCAAAAAATCCAAAAATTGAAGAGTCCTAGTTCAATTAGGACTCTATCCTCAAAGTCTCAGTTGAATCAGAACTCTGTTTTATTTCAATATTTGTTATTGCTTTCACTGTTTTCACAAGTTTTTTCAACTGTTTTTCAGAAAATACCAAAAAAATCTAGAGTTTCAGTCCGATCAGGACTCTGTCCCAGAGTCCTAATCCAGTCAGGATTCTGTTCTAGAGTCTGTTTTTACTTCTATTTTTATTTATTTTCATTTGTTTTTAAAAAATTAGGTTCTTTTGTAGAGTCCTGTTAATTTAGGACTCTATTTCAGAGTTCTGATTGAGTTAGGAGTCTAACCCTGACTGTATTTTCTTACTTGTTTCACCATTTTTGATGAAATCTTTTCAAAAACTCCTTCATTTGGCTTTTAAAAACCAAAATCACGGAGTCCTAAAAATCCAGGACTCTAACACGGAGTTCCAGTTCGCTTGAGACTCCACTTTCAAAACTTTGAATTTCAACTATTGATTTTAACCCCTTTTCAAAGCCGTTTTCAGTATTTATTTCAAATTTTCAAAACTCTGATGTGGGGTCCACTCAGTTGGCACCATATCCAAAGGAGTTCTGACCCAGTTGGAACTCTACGTCATTTCAAAACTTTTGATTTCAAGTTTACTTTTGAAAATCTTTTGAAAATTCTCTCAATTTCAAGCTTTAAAATCGTTTTTGAAAATTCAAGTGGGGCCCACTCAAGGTGGCGCCACATTTGTAAAAGTTAGGGTTAGACTAGGATTAGTCAATGTCCTACCAAGGTTAGATGTCTAGGTGAGTCAAAATTTAATTTTAAAAACCCCTATCTTCACTCTAGTTACTAACTTTGATTTTAAAGTTTTAAAAAATTTGGTTTTTGAAAAACCCAAATGGCGCCACATTTGGGGTTTTTAGGTCCATTAGAGGTCTAATTAGGAGTCTTAGGTTAGTTAAGGGCTTAATTAGGAAGGTCAAGAGTCAAATTTAATTACGAAAAATTGCTCCCACTAATTGTATAAGATATGTTTTTAACAGGGACAAAATTGGAATTAATTAGCCTTTTTTTAACCTAATTTTTTTCTATTTAAAGAGGCTAGAGGGGAGGTCGTCCCCTAAGGATTTCTCAGCAGTTTCTTGGACCTTCTTTCTCCTCCCAACTGCTCCCTCCATTTCTGCACCATCCAAGGTAGGATTTCTTAGTATTTTTTGATAGTTTTTATTATTTTTTTATGATTTTTCAATAAATTTCACCATGGGAGTCTCCCTTTTCATGGTTTAAACAATGGAATCACCATCAAGAACCTCAAGTTCAATCCAAGAAGATGATCTAAACCTATTTCATGTTGTTTTCCAGGATTTTAATCTGTTAGAATAGATGAAAGGTATGTTTTCTACGTTCTTAACCAAAGAAACTTGAGATTTACCCGTTAAGTGGGTTAAATCCATGATTTCAAAGGTATAAGCAATTCCAGCCATGGATTCCCTGTGTTTTATTTATTTCTTTACTTATTCATGTTATTACACGTTTCCCAGCATAGAGATTAATTTTATTTTACTGTTTAAGTATTTTTTTTATTTTTTTCATTGATTAATGCATGATTTATTAGGTTTTATTAAATTTCTGTGTGTTTTAAGCTTAGATCAGTAAAGAGCATGTTATTTCGTATTGAAGTACTCACTGTAAATTTCTGATTTTTTGATATGTAACACATGGATATGTCAGTGAACTAATTTAAAAAAATCAGATGATTTGGGATTCGAGAACTCTGCTAAAAAAATAAAAGATTAAACCGTGATTTTCAATCGTTTAGAATCATTGTTGAAATTCATAGGTACCTTGTGGTTGTAGTATTTTTTTTATCCGATATCCGATTTAAGATCCGTACAATGCAGTAGATTTATGTTAATATGAACTATTTACTGTGAAATTTTGATAATTTTTAACATCCGTTTAGTATTTTTCCTTTGTCAGAGAATCAGATTTAAAATTTTAAACTCGTTAGGGTTTACCAAAACCGTAATCTGACTTGTGATGATCATAGATCTCAAACCGTAGATCTGATTCATAATATGTAAAAAGGAAATTTCATTATTTTTCTGTCTATTATTCACTGCTAAAATTTAAATAATTTTTTATGAGGTTTGATATTTGTTTCTGTATTTTCAATCGGAAGTACCTATTTTAACCAATGTTAGATTCATTAAATTTTAGTCCGGATCACCGAAAAAGTTTCTCCCTCATCAGAGATGCTTTTTTCAAACTTTAAAAAAGGAAATATCTGTTTTTCTGTCTAGTATACCTCTGTAAAATTTCAGAAATTTTCATGGTGATTTGACCCTTGATTAGGGTCTAACAATGGAACTGGTCTGTGACCATGGGTAAAAATAGCTTATTTTAGGGTTTTAATGCAATTTTCGAGTTGAAATAATTATAAAAATATACTTTTATAATTTTAATCTGATTTTAGGGTGATAATAAGTGCATGTGTCAATTTTTATTAAATTTGGAATTCATTTGATGCTTGAATGGATCAAATTGCAAAACAGGGTACCTGCAGGATCCTGAAACACTGCCAAAATCATGATATTTGTGATATTTCTTGATTTTTGTGTATAAGTTCATGTTTTTAGGGTTTATTCATGTTTAGAATCATATTAGGATGTTTCATGTTTGATTTTATGTTTATTTCAATCATAAATCTCAAGTTTTTACCAAAATCTATTTCAGAAAACCCTAATTTCAAGGCCATAGTCTTGCTATCAGGGGTAATTTGGTCATTTGACCTCAATTTCAGAATTCTAAACCCTAATTTTCATATTTTTAATCATGTCATATCATACTTAGTTCAATTCATCCTTATTTGGATTTTAAAAGTTGTATTTTAAAAAATATCTTTTTAAAAACCCTGGTTTCAAGGCCATAGTCTTACTATCAGGGGTATTTTGGTCATTTTGACCCCAATTTCGAATTTTCAAATCTTATTCCCATTATTTATTTAATTTTATTTCATATTTCATTGAGTTTATATCAGGGAATCATGGATAAAGGCTTATATCTAGCAAAATCTAGCAATTTCCAGATAATGCTGGATTAATCTAGAAAAGCCAACATATCTTCACTAATTCATTTTTCTAGTTTTGCAGAGACATTGAAGATTTTAATTTTCTATATTTAAATTCAATTAGTGATGTAAATTGTAATTAATTTTGGAATAAGAATTTCGATTCCTGCATAGAATAGGATGCATTGCATATAGTTTTAAATTTTGATATATAACTGCTATGAATGCATTATTCATGGACATATTACAAATTCACCATGGTCTACACGAATGGCACGTGAACTAGCTCTTATGGAGTTGACAAACTCGGTGGAATTTGTATTTATGGCCATAGTCAGAATACGAATGAGACCCAAATTTGTGATCTTCGTATTAGCCACATTCAGTCTACACTCTTAGGCTAACTTCAAAATGCACTGCATTTCTCAAAAATACAAAAAGGATTTTATCAATTCCTCAAAATAAAGACTTTCAAATCCATATTCATTCACTTTATTCATTTACAAATTCCAATTTCAATTCAGAGAAATCGATTTTCTCAAAATTTTCTAAGTCTTACTCAGAAATTGATTTTCTCAAAACTCTGAGTTTTCCAATGATATTTCAAGCATTTCCCAAGTTCAAAATCCTGATTTTTCAAGGTATATTTCAAAGTTTGAATTCAGACAAATCAAGTTTTTTTCCAAAGTTATTTCATATTTCTCAGAATCAATTTTCATAAAACCCTTACATTTCTTCAAAAATCGATTTTCATTTTCCTCAGAAATATTCTTTCACCATGATCCATGATTTTCCAAGTGACATATTTTCCAAGTATTTCAAATATTCAAAGCAAACATCATGTTTTCAAATCTGCATTTTTCAGAAAATTCATAGCACATGCCTGATTTTTTGTGCATTTAGGAAATATAACTCGATTTAGACAAGTTGAGCAAAGCTAAGCACACAATTGATCCTTGGTTCGATTACCTCTGGTAAAGGCGCCAGGAACGGTTGAACGTCGTACTGACAGGCGAGTCCCATTCTTCAGAATTATCCTGCATTTTAAAACGGAGGCGAGTTATTTTCAAAATCTTTTTCAAAGGTCAGTTTGACTTGCAAAAGTAAAATTTTGTGATGATAACAGGTTTGGCGACCGTGATGGGACCTGTCTTCGCCTAATCAATTATGTGCTTAACTTAGTTCAAATTGTCAAAATCGTGTTCCATGAAATGTCAACTTTTATTTTATGATATCATGTGAACCTAGGAGCCTAGACTTGAACTCAGTTGACATGGATTGCATGTAGACTAGGCATGGTTTGGTAGGACCATATTGAGGAGAATTACTCATGCTCACATAGACTTAGGTCTAATACAACACTCCTTAATCTAGGAATTGTACGAAAACAATGTTTGCTTCTTTAAATATTTCAAAATTCTATCTCTTAAGGACTTAGAGCCATCTGTTTGCTTGCATGTGATCATGTTTTCAAAAACAACCTGTTATTGTCGCAAAATTTTTCCCGTCTTCCCCTTCCATGCGGAAGAGAGAGAGGGAAACATATTCACTATTCAAACTTGACCGGATTTTAGAAATTGTTTTGAAATACTCGCCTCCGTTTTTTAAAATTGCGGGAAAATCCATGGGATGGGGCTCGACCTGTCGGTACGAGGTTCGACCGTTCCTGCCGCCTTTAACAAGGGTAATCGAACCAAGGACCAAAATTGTGCTTGACTTAGTTAAATCATCAAAATCGTGTTCTATCCTAAATGCACAGAGAATTCATGCATGTGCTATGAGATTTTGGAAAATGGAAGTAGGAAAAACATGATGTATGCTTGGAAAATATTTTGAAGCTGGAAATAGTTCTAAGGCAAATGATGGAAATCAATTTCTCAAGAAAACTCATGTAAAAGAGGTTTTGAAATCACGAGAAAGTTCATAAAGATGTGGGAAAATCATGAATGGATGAAAATCCTGAGAAAATAGAAAGAATTCTTGAGAAAAAGGTGAACATTTGAAAGGGGAAACACTTCTCAAGAAAACTTGGACTTTGAGAATTTTCTTAGGAGAATGATGGAAATCCTGAGAAAACGGAAAGAATTCTTGAGAAAAAGGTAAACGTTTGAAGAAAAAATGCTTGTCAGGAAAAGCTTCAAGTTTTGAAAGCTTTCTTTGGAAAATGATTGAAATTTATTGGAAAATTCTTTAGAGAAGAAAAACTGAACTTGGGAAATTGAAATCCTGGGAATCTTGGCCTTGAAACACTTGGAAATCGATTTTGATCTTTGAGGAAGATTGGGAAACTCTTTGTGAAAATCTCAAGAAAATAACATTTCCAAGGAAAAACGAAGGAAACTTGGATTTTGGAAATCCAACTTAGAAGTTTCTTGAGAGACTAGTTTCCATGGAAAACTGTGAACACTTGACTTGGGAAAACCGATTTTTGGAAAATCTTCAGAGTTTCTTGAGAAATCAATTTCTTGAGAATGAAATTTTCTTAAGAAAATCATGAGAAAACCAATGATTTCATGATGCAAATGATATGAGTGAATGAATGCACTTTGAAATATTTTCTAAGAAATTTGTTGGAAAAATGTGTATTAAGTCAAAATAAATCTTTCACATATTCTGACTGTGGCCATGAATATGTTCAGAGTTTAATTGATTTAATGCACAATACTTTGAAAATATTAGAAATATGATGTGTATTTTAAGATAGCCTAAGAGTGTAGGCTCAATGTGACTAGTAGAAACATGATGGATCTGGGTCTCGTCTATATTCCGACTAGGGCCGTAAATATGGACTCCACCGAGTTTATCAACTCCCTAAGAGTTGGTGCACGTGCCATTCGTGTACATCCATAGTGCTTTTGAAATAAAATGCATGAATCATATAAACACGATATTGCATAAATTCAAACTATATGATATGCATCCTAGTCTAAGCAGAAAATTAAATCTCTTATTCCAAAATTTATATTATTACATCACTAAATAAATGAAATAAAAGAAATTGCAGACTCTAGCTCCTTCTTTTGAATGTCCCTGCCAAACTTGAAATAAGGTTAGCTCAAATATGTGGGTTTTTCCAAGATTTTCCAATAATATTGTAAAATTATTGGACTTAATTGGATATAAACCCTATTTTTATGCTTCCTTGATATTTGAAATGATGTAAATGTAGGAAACTTAGTAGAAAATAGTTTGAAATTCGAATTGGTGGTCAAAATGACCAAAATACCCCTAATATTAAAGTTATACCTTTAAAATCAGGGTTTTTGAAGAAAATTTTGGTAAAAATTGAGATTTTGAAATTTGAATTGAAACAAATGATGGTGAAATGCAGTATGAGACATGATGACATGCTGCTAAACACATTAAAACTGTAAAATCAGAATTTGACATTTTGCAATTTCTGATATTTAACAGAGCTACTCACGACACCTACAGGGACAACTTTCATGTTCATGACTTCGGTATTTGATCAACAGAAACACAGATAAAAATATAACTCTTTGTTCCTAAATCGACAGAACAGACAAATGTGACCAAACAGGTGACTGATAAGAAAAATCCGAAGCAGATATCAAAACTGTTCTAAAAATCACAGGCTTTCAGATGCAAATAGAGGACATCCTGAAAATGACATTCACTTTTTACTGATTCGGATTTGGAGCAACACCCAAAGAGAACCGATAGCCCTAAGTCGATCCAAAGTCTTAGAGGCCCAAATCAGGCTCTGACACGTGTCCCGAACTCTCGGATTTTTGTCAGACATTAAAAAAAATCATAAAAATCTGAGAACATCAGGTTAAAATAAGACATCCCCCCGAGTTCAGAACATCTTTTGGATTGAAAATCGGATCTCCCATGAAGGAGATCTCGATTTTAAAAGTCGGAAAAGACATTTTAAAATACATCCCGGGTAATAAAACCCGACTCACCTTTTTGAACGTTTACCACAGTAAACAAATTCAAATCTCTCCGAATTTTGGGCACATTTCTAGGGACACCTAAGGGCGCATTCCATGAGTTTTTTAGAATTTTTAATAAAAAATAAATGCATAAAATGACATGTGGACTGACTGACAAAAATAGAGAGCTACTGAAATTGAGCAAAATTGAAATAAATGTTTAATTAAACCTAATTAACGTAAGAAACATGCTAAATTAACGAAATAAAATATAAATTAAATTTAACAAAATGCATGAATTCTAGAAATCATCAAGGAAGCATAATTATGTATTTTTATATATGTCGTTTTATGAGAATAGCTCAATTCATCCCTCGAATGAGCTCTTTCTTCAAACGACAACACGAATCAAACCAAAGGCATTATCATGGTGAAATCAATAGGAATGGAGGCTTACCTTGTGTTCTCCAGCGGTTTTGGAACTCCCAAAAAGAGCGGCTACCTTGATAAGGGGTTCCAGAGGGGCGTGAATCCAAAGGACACCAAGAAAGAAAAAGATGGAATTATGAAGTTCATTTCTCAAACAGGGCTCTCCCTGAGCTGGGCATGGGCTAGGGTATTTGTAGAAATTTTGGAGATTTTCAAAATTCAAACACAGTGAATCTGGACGTTCCATGTAGCGCCATCTCAGGGCATGCCATTTTAATTTTTTGAGAAAATAAAAATGAGAATTTTGTGAGTGAGACACCTCAGCAGGGGAATTTGGAATTTTTCAAAAAGCTTGCTTGATTTTCTCTGGAAGAGTCTCCCAAATGGCGCCACCTCAGAGGATGTCCTCTTGGAGTTTGAAATTCAAAGCTTGGTTTTCCTGGAAGAAGGAGAGAATGCCATGTGGCGCCACCTCAGGGTGGCTCCACACTGCCATGTGTCAGAAGGTAGGAGCAGAGAAAGCAGAAGATGCCACCTCAGAGGGGTTTGAATTCTACTTTTTCTGATAAAAGGAGAGATTGACATGTGGCGCCACCTCAGGGTGGCTCCTACAGTGACATGTGGCAAGAGGGAGGAAAATGAGGGAGAGGGACACGTGGCACCATCTCCAAAAATGAATTTAGGGAGGAGACTTCAGGATTTGCGCCACCTCAGCCTGGAGTTTGAATATTTGAATTGTTGCTTTTTCTGAAGAAAGCCAAGAGTGACACGTGTCCTCTACTTTTTCTGAAGGAAGCTAGACATGACATATGTCATCTACTTTTCTGAGAAATGGTAGGGGGAAGACATGTGTCATCCTGCTTTTTCTGAAAGAAGCAGAGATTGACACGTGGCATTTGTTTTTTTTTTAGGAAATGAGAGATTGACATGTGTCCTCTGCAGGAGACACACTTCAAATGGCGCCACCTTAGAGGAGACAAGCCTTACTTTTTCTGGACAGGACAACACATGACACTTGGCATCTCGGGGTGATCTATGGAATGACACATGGCGCAGGGTGAAGATGGTAGACACTGACACATGGCATGGAATGAAGAGGGTGTCTAATGACATGTGGCGGCTTCTTAAGGTAGCCCCACACTGACACTTGGCAAATAAATGGGAGGAGAGAGAAAAGACAAGTGGCGCCAATCCTGGGGACAAGGCTCCTATATTTTTGGGTTTTTCAAAATTCAGGTTTTTCAAAAGAAAAGTCTATGTGACACCACCTCAGTGTGGGTCCCACATTGCTTCTTTATTGAAATAAGGACAAGACAGTAAAACCTCTTTTTGGAATTTTCATAAAATCTGGACTAATTGGCAAAACAGAAATTTTGAAAAGAGTTGGCCCCTGTAGGGCAATTTTGTAAAAGGAAGATATTTGAAATTGTCAAAAGGGCAAAATCTAAGGTGAAGTGGCTGAAATCCATATTGAAAACTATCCAGATCGTTTTCCTGAGAAAATATTTTGAAATTCAGAGTCCTGGGGGTAAAATGGGAAGAATTGATAATTTTGAAGACTCAGGGTTTAAAATCGATTTTGAAAAGAGTTGAAATTCTAATCTGGATTGAAAATTTTGAAATCAAGAGTTCTGGATCTCGAAATGACATGCTGTGCAGTGCAGTGATATGAGATGTTCATGCAATGATATGCAATGCCATGTCTTATGCAATATAATCTTGAACCAAGACTTGGAGATTCCTGTTTTCTGTCAGGAATAAAATTTTGAACATCTGAGCTAAAAATAGAGAAATTTTGAGAGTTGCAGATGAAATTTAGACTTTTGCAAGGTTCGGGCTCAGAAAATAACCATTTTGCCCTCCGGCGATTTCAGAGGTTGAATGATGATGTTTGTTGAAGATGTCGGGGAGGTGAGTGAAAATTTGGGGTGTTTACAGATGCCCCTCTTTGCTACTAAGCCGGCTCATGGCCGAGCTTAGTGGCAAAGAAAAACACACCAAATTTGGGCTATATATAAAAAAAATGCCTCAGTTAGAAGGATCTAACTGAGTATAAAGAAATTAGCCCGGTGATCATGGTAGATATGAAATGGAGAATGGAGAGAAAAGACTCACTCTGTGAGAGTGAATTTCAGGTTTTATGCCCTTAACCTGGATAGGACAGAAATACCTCACTTGGAACGAAGCTCAGGTTTGACCCTTAACCTGATCGGGCAGAAAATGGAATACCTCATTGAATGAGGCTCAGGTTTGTACCCTTATCCTGATCGGGCAGAAAATGGAATACCTCATTGAATGTGGCTCAGGTTTGTACCCTTATCCTGATCGGGTGGAAATGGAATACCTCTTTGAATGAGGCTCAGGTTTGTACCCTTATCCTGATCGGGCGGAAAATGGAATACCTCATCAAAGAAGGCTCAGGTTTGTACCCTTATCCTGATCAAGCGGAAAATGGAATACCTCTTTGAATGAGGCTCAGGTTTGTACCCTTATCCTGATCGGGTGGAAAATGAAATATTTGGAAGGTGAATATGACAACTTTTCTTGAAGAGAAACGAGACGATTCTTTCGACAATGCGAAAGATGACAAAGGTAATCCAAAGGAATAAGGCGATTCTTTCGACAACGCGAAAGATGACAAAGGCAAACTCTTTCAGAGAAGAGTAAGGCTACTCTTTTGACAACACAAAAGATGAATAAGGCAAATTTTCCAACGAAGAATAAGGTAATTCTTTCGGCAATGTGAAAAACAGACAAGACAAACTCTTTCAGAGAAGAGTAAGGCAACTCTTTTGACAACGCAAAAGATGAATAAGGCAATTTTTCCAACGAAGAATAAGGCAATTCTTTCGGCAATGCGAAAGACAGACAAGGCATACTCTTTCAGAGAAGAGTAAGGCAACTCTTTTGACAACACAAAAGATGAATAAGGCAATTTTTCCAACGAAGAATAAGGCAATTCTTTCGGCAATGCGAAAGACAGACAAGGAAAACTCTTTCAGAGAAGAGTAAGGCAACTCTTTTGACAATGCAAAAGATGAATAAGGCAATTTTTCCAATGAAGAATAAGGGAATTCTTTCGGCAATGCGAAATATAGACAAGGCAAACTCTTTCAGAGAAGAGTAAGGCAACTCTTTTGACAACGCAAAAGATGAATAAGGAAATTTTTCCAACGAAGAATAAGGCAATTCTTTCGGCAATGCAAAAGACAGACAAGGCAAACTCTTTCAGAGAAGAGTAAGGCTACTCAAATTTTCCAACGAAGAATAAGGTAATTCTTTCAGCAATATGAAAGACAGACAAGGCAAACTCTTTCAGAGAAGAGTAAGGCAACTCTTTTGACAACGCAAAAGATGAATAAGGCAATTTTTCCAACGAAGAATAAGGCAATTCTTTCGGCAATGCGAAAGACAGACAAGGCAAACTCTTTCAGAGAAGAGTAAGGCAACTCTTTTGACAACGCAAAAGATGAATAAGGCAATTTTTTCAACGAAGAATAAGGCAATTCTTTCGGCAATGCAAAAGACAGACAAGGCAAACTCTTTCAGAGAAGAGTAAGGCAACTCTTTTGACAACGCAAAAGATGAATAAGGCAATTTTTCCAACGAAGAATAAGGCAATTCTTTCGGCAATGCGAAAGACAGACAAGGCAAACTCTTTCAGAGAAGAGTAAGGCAACTCTTTTGACAACGCAAAAGATGAATAAGGCAATTTTTCCAACGAAGAATAAGGCAATTCTTTCGGCAATGCGAAAGACAGACAAGGCAAACTCTTTCAGAGAAGAGTAAGACAACTCTTTTGTCAACGCAAAAGATGAATAAGGCAATTTTTCCAATGAAGAATAAGGCAACTCTTTCGACAACGCGAAAGATGAACGCAGGCGATCCAAAGAAACAAGGCGATTTTTTTATAACGCAAAAGATGATAAAGGTAATCCAAAGGAACAAGGCGATTCTTTCGACAACGCGAAAGATGATAAAGGTAATCCAAAGGAACAAGGTGTTTCTTTCGACCGTGAAAGATGATAAAGGTAATCCAAAGGAACGAGGCAATTCTTTCGACAACACGAAAGATGATAAGGCAATCCAAAGGAGTAAGGCGATTCTTTCGACAACGCGAAAGATGACAAATGCAATCCAAAGGAATAAGGCGATTCTTTCGACAATGCAAAAGATGATAAAGGCGATCCAAAGGAATAAGGCGAGTCTTTCGACAACACGAAAGATGACAAAGGCGATCCAAAGGAGAAAGGCGATTCTTTCGACACCGCGAAAGACGACAAAGGTAATCCAAAGGAATATGGCGACTCTTTCGACAACACAAAAGATGATAAAAGGCAATCCAAAGGAATATGGCGACTCTTTCGACAACACAAAAGATGATAAAAGGCAATCCAAAGGAATAAGGCGATTCTTTCGACAACGCGAAAGATGACAAAAGGCAATCCAAAGGAGTAAGGCGATTCTTTCGACAATGCGAAAGATGACAAAATGCAATCCAAAGGAATAAGGCGATTCTTTCGACAATGCGAAAGATGATAAAGGTAATCCAAAGGAACAAGGCAATTCTTTCGACAACACGAAAGATGACAAAATGCAATCCAAAGGAATAAAGCGATTCTTTCGACAATGTGAAAGATGACAAAATGCAATCCAAAGGAATAAGGCGATTCTTTCGACAATGCGAAAGATGATAAAGGTAATCCAAAGGAACAAGGCAATTCTTTCGACAACACGAAAGATTACAAAAGGCAATCCAAAGGAGCAAGGCGATTCTTTCGACAACGCGAAAGATGATAAGGCGATCCAAAGGAATAAGGTGATTCTTTCAACAACGTGAAAGATGACAAAGGCTATCCTTTCGGAGAGAAGGCTAATCTTTCAACAACGTGAAAGATGATAAAGGCTATCCTTTCGAAGATAAGGCTAATCTTTCAACAATGTGAAAGATGACAAAGGAAAATCTCTCGAGCGAGTCAAGATGCATCAATATGGACATCAAGCTCTCACTTAACGTCAGGATAGCTAGAAAATATTGTCAAAATGTTGAAAATTTTGTTGATTCAAAGTAATTGAAAATGATGCTCATTGTTGTGAAAATAGTCCTCCTTTTCTACTTGAAGCATTACCTCCAAACGAGATTAATTTCGTAGAATCAAGATTTAGCATCCAAATTGCTTGCGATTGACCTTCTTCAAGGAGATTATCAATTTCCTTGATATGAACAAGAAAGAGAATTTGATATTATGAAAGCAACTGATGAGAGAATATTGATAATAGAATTTTACAAATTTAAAGAAGATTCTTGATAGATTTGGCAGTTTGATATCCTGGAAGCTTCTCTCGTGATAATCTTTCTGCACTCTTTTGGGCTTCGGGAGAGTTTATTACATCATCCTTTATTTTGGAGATGTCCTGACTTTTCTCTCCTTTCTTTTTCCTCTCTTGCTCTCTTTTGGGAAGGGTATGTTACAAACTCCTTCAACTTGGAGATGTTTTGATCCTTCTTGGACGATATTGACTCATGGGTTAGAGATCTTTGGATGATAGCTAAAATTAAATATCTTTTAGGGATTGTCGGGAGGTTCATCGCATCTGCCTTCATCTCGACAGTGCTTTGGACTTTCCCTGGAAGGATCCGTCACAAACTCCGGCATCTTGGAGATGTTTCAAATCTTCTTTGGCCCCGGGGGTTTATTCGCTTAATTCGCCTTCATCTTGACGACAAGTGAAAAATCCCTTTTGCGGATATTTAACTGCAGCTTAGGTGATTTAGAGGAGGCATGGCTTGGATAAATGCTCTCTTTTCTAGCACTCAGGATATTTTCACTGCCTCTTCTTTACGATAATAGTCTTTAAAGATATGTCATTGACTGCGATCAATATTGATCATCTACGACTTTTCAATAACATTGAATTTTCTTTTCTGGCCATATCGAGGACTTATCCTTCGTCCTTTTGGTCGGCCAATAGAAAGAATTTGAATTCTGAATCTCTTTTCGCAAAAGCTTTGCCCTTTTGAAAGTAATACTGAAGGTAAACTAAGGTAAAAATTTTGTGCAATAAAATTCTGAAATCAATAGGTAATTGATTGACAAATTGACAAAGTGTTCTTGAAATCCTTAGTAAAAGAGATTGCTTGACATCCGAGTTGACACATCCATGACGATGGTACTCAATTTCGAAGGTAAGTCCTGGCATAAGGCTGGATTTTGAAGGTAAGCCTAACTCAAAAGTTGGTTTTGAAAGACCATCCGAATCAGGACTCAGGTTTTACAGGGAAAGCTGGAAGATTCGAGTCAAAACTCGAGCCTTCGAAGGAAAGCTAGGAAGTTTGGTTTCTAAGGAGATAAAGTTCGGGTCAAAACCCAAATCTTAAAAGGAAAAACTAGACCAATTCAGATTTTTGAGTCGAAACTCAAATGTTCAGAGGAAAGTTGGAAAATTCGAGTCGGGGCTCGAATCTCAAAGGAAAACTGGGAAGTACGAATTTTGAAGGAAAGAAGACTTGAGTTAAAATTCAAATCTTCGAAGGAAAGCAGGAAAGTTCGAGTCAGAGCTCGAATCTCAAAAAGGAACTAGAAAGTTTAGATTTTGAAGGAAAGAAACTTGAGTTAAAACTCAAATCTTCGAAGGAAAGCAGGAAAGTTCGAGTCAGGGCTCGAATCTCAAAGGAAAATCTTTAATTAGAAGATTGAATTTTTGAAAATCGATAGTGCAAGAGCTGGGATTGAAAGTTTTGAGAATGGCCAGTTCGCGGACTGGATTATTTGACTTGCAATGAAAAAGACCATCATATTTAGATGTATGTGGTCTGATTTTCAGGATTAACCCCTTATCCTAAACGGGGATATGAATAGAAATTGGAAAATCATGGAAAATGATTCAGGTTTATCCCTTAACCTGAAGGGGAAGAAAATGGATGCAGAATTAATGCAAAATGAAATGCAAATGCACATGAAATGTAAATGAATGCAAAATTAATGCAAATGGGTGCATATATATGCAAAATGAGAGATTGGTTTATCTTGTATGCATACAGAATGTTTGAAAATAAAATTTCAAAAGATGCCCCAGTGTAGTTGGGAAGAGGGAATAAAATTTAAAGAAGGCTCTCTGCAGGACTCTGCAGGGCAAAGACAGGATCAAATTTTGAGGAAATTTTTTGGATTTTTGGAGGAAAATATTGAGGAAAATATGGTAGACCATTGGAAGAGTATCCCATTACTAGGGATTGAGTCGTCATAAGGATTATGACAATTGTGTTGTCATCCTTTTGCAAGGGAAATGAACAACAGAGAATGTGCCTTGTTACCTAGGCGAGGTCATCAACCATGAGAAAAATACCATTTTTTTAAGGAAAGAGATATCTCTTGGGAAAATAATCCGCAAACGGATTTAGAATAAGGAGAAGGCAAGTGGGTAAACAATTTCCACCACAATAATCAAGGTATGCATGAGGAAAATAAGATGAAGGATTTTGCAAATAGACAAAAGGATTGAAAATCCAATGAGAGAAAACATATGATTTTGAAAAATTGCAGGCAGGATGAAAATGCAGCTGGAAATTCGAGATCCAGTAGAACGGGAGAATGGAAAAATCACCTAGAGTTTTGAAAGAAATTGGATACTTGAAAATCATCCAGGGTTTGAGAAAATAATGGAAAGGATGAGAATATGGGTATTTGAAAATATTTTGGGAAAATATGAAGGAAATAAAGGTAGCATACAAGCAATCACACCCTGCACAAACATTTATGCACATTCAGCACTCCCTAAAAGGCTGACTCTAGATGCATCATTTTGAAAACAGCTGTAGGACCCTAATCCTAACTCTAGGTTCAGATCATCTTTGTTCAATCCAGTTATGCCGATATACCCGAATCAAAATTCGAGGTACGTGGCATATAATTTCAACTCCGGTTCTAAGGTAAGGTTTTCCAACATCCTTGAGCGCCTACCGATATACTTCGGATTGTGGCCCGCGGTACGTGGTAGGGGGGTGTTAACCCAAATAATTGGCCCAGTTGTGAGGCTCTGTCCCCAACTAGGGTTTTGGAAGAGAGCCCAGCAATGTGAAGACCGGGTAATGATAAGTAATGAAAATTTTGAAAAATGATCACATGCAAGAAATAGAGGGCTCTAAATCCTAGAGAGATAGATTTTGAAAACTTTGAAGAAGCATACATTGTTTGCATTCAGATCCTAAATTGAGGAGGGTCGTGTTTAGACCTAATTCTATGTGAGCATGAAAATATCTCCTCAATCTGGTCCTACCAAACTATGCCTAGTCTATATGGAGTCAATGTCAGCTAGGTCAGAATCTAGGCTCCTAGGTTCGCATGATATCAAAAGTAAAGGAGCTGACATTTTGTGAACATAATTTCGATAATTGAACTAAGTCAAGCACAATTTAGACCAGACAAGGACAGGTCCCATCACGGTCGCCAAACCTGTTATCGTCACGAAATTTTTCCCGTCTTCCCCTTCCTTGCGGAAGAGAGAGAGGGAAACGCTTTCGCGATTCAAACTTGACCGGATTTTGGAAATTGTTTTGAAATACTCACCTCCATTTTTTAAAATTGCGGGAAAATCTATGGGATGGGGTTCGACCTGTCGGTACGAGATTCGACCGTTCCTACCGCCTTTAACAGGGGTAATCGAACCAAGGACCAAAATTGTGCTTGACTTAGTTAAATCATCAAAATCGTGTTCTATCCTAAATGCACAGAGAATTCAGGCATGTGCTATGAGATTTTGGAAAATGGAAGTAGGAAAAACATGATGTATGCTTGGAAAATATTTTGAAGCTGGAAATAGTTCTAAAGCAAATGATGGAAATCAATTTCTCAAGAAAACTCATGTAAAAGAGGTTTTGAAATCACGAGAAAGTTCATAAAGATGTGGGAAAATCATGAATGGATGAAAATCCTGAGAAAATAGAAAGAATTCTTGAGAAAAAGGTGAACATTTGAAAGGGGAAACACTTCTCAAGAAAACTTGGACTTTGAGAATTTTCTTAGGAGAATGATGGAAATCCTGAGAAAACGGAAAGAATTCTTGAGAAAAAGGTAAACGTTTGAAGAAAAAATGCTTGTTAGGAAAAGCTTCAAGTTTTGAAAGCTTTCTTTGGAAAATGATTGAAATTTATTGGAAAATTCTTTAGAGAAGAAAAACTGAACTTGGGAAATTGAAATCCTGGGAATCTTGGCCTTGAAACACTTGGAAATCGATTTTGATCTTTGAGGAAGATTGGGAAACTCTTTTTGAAAATCTCAAGAAAATAACATTTCCAAGGAAAAACGAAGGAAACTTGGATTTTGGAAATCCAACTTAGAAGTTTCTTGAGAGACTAGTTTCCATGGAAAACTGTGAACACTTGACTTGGGAAAACCGATTTTTGGAAAATCTTCAGAGTTTCTTGAGAAATCAATTTCTTGAGAATGAAATTTTCTTAAGAAAATCATGAGAAAACCAATGATTTCATGATGCAAATGATATGAGTGAATGAATGCACTTTGAAATATTTTCTAAGAAATTTGTTGGAAAAATGTGTATTAAGTCAAAATAAATCTTTCACATATTCTGACTGTGGCCATGAATATGTTCAGAGTTTAATTGATTTAATGCACAATACTTTGAAAATATTAGAAATATGATGTGTATTTTAAGATAGCCTAAGAGTGTAGGCTCAATGTGACTAGTAGAAACATGATGGATCTGGGTCTCGTCCATATTCCGACTAGGGCCGTAAATATGGACTCCACCGAGTTAATCAACTCCCTAAGAGTTGGTGCACGTGCCATTCGTGTACATCCATAGTGCTTTTGAAATAAAATGCATGAATCATATAAACAGGATATTGCATAAATTCAAACTATATGATATGCATCCTAGTCTAAGCAGAAAATTAAATCTCTTATTCCAAAATTTACATTATTACATCACTAAATAAATGAAATAAAAGAAATTGCAGACTCTAGCTCCTTCTTTTGAATATCCCTGCCAAACTTGAAATAAGGTTAGCTCAAATATGTGGGTTTTTCCAAGATTTTCCAATAATATTGTGAAATTATTGGACTTAATTGGATATAAACCCTATTTTTATGCTTCCTTGATATTTGAAATGATGTAAATGCAGGAAAATTAGTAGAAAATAGTTTGCAATTCGAATTAGTGGTCAAAATGACCAAAATACCCCTAATATTAAAGTTATACCTTTAAAATCAGGATTTTTGAAGGAAATTTTGGTAAAAATTGAGATTTTGAAATTTGAATTGAAACAAATGATGGTGAAATGCAGTATGAGGCATGATGACATGCTGCTAAACACATTAAAACTGTAAAATCAGAATTTGACATTTTGCAATTTATCCAAAATAACGAATTTCGCTTGTTTTTCGCTTGGATCTGGGTCCCGCGGGGCCCTATTTTGATGATATGGATAAATCAAGCCTCAAATGAATTCCAAATTACACCAAATTCGGTATGAATCATCTACCTACTCTGATAAACAGCCTAGAATGCTAAAAATCACGAAATGATATGATTTGAATGCTAAAATTTAAAGAAAGTCCTAAAAAGGGTGGATTTCGCCTATGGACCCGAACCAAATGCAATGCTTAATATGATAATGCAAGATTTGCACCATGAAAACTTCTGATATTTTGCAGACTGCTAAAGGACCCAAAATGGAACACTTTTGGTTTTTACAGTTTCGGGATTTGAACCATGGTTTGTTCGGTAATGGGGATTTGGTTCTGATGGAGGTAAAATCGACCTAATCTAACATAAAATGCTAAATAAATAAAAAACAGCCATGGAAATTTCTGATATTTAACAGAGCTACTCACGACACCTACAGGGACAACTTTTATGTTCATGACTTTGGCATTTGATCAACAGAAACACAGATAAAAATATAACTCTTTGTTCCTAAATCGACAGAACAGACAAATGTGACCAAAAAGGTGACTGATAAGAAAAATCCGAAACAGATATCAAAACTGTTCTAAAAATCACAGGCTTTCAGATGCAAACAGAGGACATCTCGAACATGACATTCATTTTTTACTGATTCGGATTTGGAGCAACACCCAAAGAGAACCCATAGCCCTAAGTCGATCCAAAGTCTTAGAGGCCCAAATCAGGCTCTGACACGTGTCCCGAACTCTCGGATTTTTGTCAGACATTAAAAAAAATCATAAAAATCTGAGAAAATCAGATTAAAATGACACATCGAGTTCAGAACATCTTTCGGATTGAAAATCGGATCTCCCATGAAGGAGATCTCGATTTTACAAGTCGGAAAAGACATTTTAAAATGCATCCCGGGTAATAAAACCCGACTCACCTTTTTGAACGTTTACCGCAGTAAACAAATTCAAATCTCTTCGAATTTTGGGCACATTTCTAGGGACACCTAAGGGCGCATTCCATGAGTTTTTTAGAATTTTTAATGAAAAATAAATGCATAAAATGACGTGTGGACTGACTGACAAAAACAGAGAGCTACTGAAATTGAGCAAAATTGAAATAAATGCTTAATTAAACCTAATTAACGTAAGAAACATGCTAAATTAACGAAATAAAATATAAATTAAATTTAACTAAATGCATGAATGCTAGAAATCATCAAGGAAGCATAATTATGTATTTTTATATATGTCGTTTTATGAGAATAGCTCAATCCATCCCTCGAATGAGCTCTTTCTTCAAACGACAACATGAATCAAACCAAAGGCATTATCATGGTGAAATCAATAGGAATGGAGGCTTACCTTGTGTTCTCTAGCGGTTTTGGAACTCTCGAAAAGAGCGGCTACCTTGATAAGGGGTTCCAGAGGGGCGTGAATCCAAAGGACACCAAGAAAGAAAAAGATGGAATTATGAAGTTCAATTCTCAAACAGGGCTCTCCCTGAGCTGGGCATGGGCTAGGGTATTTGTAGAAATTTTGGAGATTTTCAAAATTCAAACACAGTGAATCTGGACCTTCCATGTGGCGCCATCTCAAAGCATGCCATTTTGATTTTTTGAGAAAATAAAAATGAGAATTTTGTGAGTGAGACACCTCAGCAGGGGAATTTAGAATTTTTCAAAAAGCTTGCTTGATTTTCTCTGCAGGAGTCTCCCAAATGGCGCCACCTCAGAGGATGTCCTCTTGGAGTTTGAAATTCAAAGCTTGGTTTTCCTGGAAGAAGAAGAGAATGCCATGTGGCTCCACCTCAGGGTGGCTCCACACTGCCATGTGTCAGAAGGTAGGAGCAGAGGAAGCAGAAGATGCCACCTCAGAGGGGTTTGAATTCTACTTTTTCTGATGAAAGGAGAGATTGACATGTGGCGCCACCTTAGGGTGGCTCCTACAGTGACATGTGGCAAGAGGGAGGAAAATGAGGGAGAGGGACACGTGGCACCATCTCCAAAAATGAATTTAGGGAGGAGACTTCAGGATTTGCGCCACCTTAGCCTGGAGTTTGAATATTTGAATTGTTGCTTTTTCTGAAGAAAGCCAAGAGTGACACGTGTCCTCTACTTTTTCTGAAGGAAGCTAGACATGACATATGTCATCTACTTTTCTGAGAAATGGTAGGGGGAAGACATGTGTCATCCTGCTTTTTCTGAAAGAAGCAGAGATTGACACGTGGCATTTGCTTTTTTTTGAGGAAATGAGAGATTGACATGTGTCCTCTGCAGGAGACACACTTCAAATGGCACCACCTCAGAGGAGACAAGCCTTACTTTTTCTGGACAGGACAACACATGACACTTGGCATCTCGGGGTGATCTATGGAATGACACATGGCGCAGGGTGAAGATGGTGGACACTGACACATGGCATGGAATGAAAAGGGTGTCTAATGACATGTGGCGGCTTCTTAAGGTAGCCCCACACTGACACTTGGCAAATAAATGGGAGGAGAGAGAAAAGACAAGTGGCGCCAATCAAGGGGACAAGGCTCCTATATTTTTGGGTTTTTCAAAATTCAGGTTTTTCAAAAGAAAAGTCTATGTGACACCACCTCAGTGTGGGTCCCACATTGCTTCTTTATTGAAATAAGGACAAGACAGTAAAACCTCTTTTTGGAATTTTCATAAAATCTGGACTAATTGGCAAAACAGAAATTTTGAAATGAGTTGGCCCCTGTAGGGCAATTTTGTAAAAGGAAGATATTTGAAATTGTCAAAAGGGCAAAATCTAAGGTGAAGTGGCTGAAATCCATATTGAAAACTATCCAGATCGTTTTCCTGAGAAAATATTTTGAAATTCAGAGTCCTGGGGGTAAAATGGGAAGAATTGATAATTTTGAAGACCCAGGGTTTAAAATCGATTTTGAAAAGAGTTGAAATTCTAATCTAGATTGAAAATTTTGAAATCAAGAGTTCTGGATCTCGAAATGACATGCTGTGCAGTGCAGTGATATGAGATGCTCATGCAATGATATGCAATGCCATGTCTTATGCAATATAATCTTGAACCAAGACTTGGAGATTCCTGTTTTCTGTCAGGAATAAAATTTTGAACATCTGAGCTAAAAATAGAGAAATTTTGAGAGTTGCAGATGAAATTTAGACTTTTGCAAGGTTCGGGCTCAGAAAATGACCATTTTGCCCTCCGACGATTTCAGAGGTTGAATGATGATGTTTGGTGAAGATGTCGGGGAGGTGAGTGAAAATTTGGGGTGTTTACACCACCCCACCTATCTTTACCCGGTCTTCACGTTGTTGGGCTTTCTTCCAGAACCATAGTTCGGGACAAAGCCTCACAACTGGGCCACTTATTTGGGCTAACGCCCCTTGCCACGTACCAAGGGCCATAGTCCAACGTATATCGGCAGGCGCTCAAGGATGTTGGAAAACTTGAACCTAGAACCAGAGAAATTGATTTTATGCCACGTACATCGGGCCTTGGCCTAAGTATATCGGCATAGCATGATTGGACACAGATTATCTGAACCTTAGAGTTAGGATTAAGGTCCTACAGCTATTTTAAAACTTGTGCATCTAGAGTCAGCTTTTAGGGAATGTTGTATGTGCATGATTGTTTGTACATGATGTGATTGAATGTTAGTTTCTTTTATTCCATTTTATTACATTTACCACAAGTTTTCTAAAATACTGGACGATTTTAAAAAATCCTCAATTTCTTTCATCTGTTTCCATATACTGTCTAAAATTCCTGTTTTATTCAAACCCTGGACGATTTTTCAAATTCTCCTTTATTTTCCTTAAAACTCCAGGTGATTTTCCATCCTTTCGTTCTTCTAGATCTCGAATTTCCTGCCTACATTCTTTTCAAAATTCCTTTATTTTCCCAAGTCTTATTCCAATTCTCCATGTTTTCTAGTCTGATGGCATCCAGTCAACTCGATTCAGTCTTCCCTGAGTGTCACAATCTCCTACGAGGTGCGACAAGGTCTTCCTAAACATCGAGTCCTCAACACCAGATCCTTCTTTCCCCGGTGGTATTATTCATGGCTCAAGAACTTTTCTCGTATGTTTCCGGACCATTTGGAAGATTGTGGATTGGAACTGGCATCCGCAGTGGGAAAGAAGACAGTTAACGGCAATTTGATCCATGCACTTGCAGAACGGTGGAATCTGAGCACTAGTACCTTCTGGTTCCCATGGGGGGAAATGACTTTGTTGATGGACGAATTCTCAGAGATTATGGGATTACCTGAACCAGTTGGTCAGCCTGGAGATCCATTGGAGAAACAGTTTTTGATCAATGTCAAGGGTCTGGATCCCCGAGACGCTTTAGCTCACATGACATGACGCAAGTCTTGGCCATTGATCGATGAGAATGGAAATGAATATGTGGACCTGCTCGAAATCTACAATCAGTATGGAGCATTTGTGGAAGTCAGTTCCTTATCTCGAACAGCTCGAGAGAGAATCCAACATGCGATGGTCTTATGTACTGTGGGATTAACTCTCTTTTCAGATGGACAAAATTACATGGATATCAGGATAGTTCAACTTCTGCGAAGGTGGGGAAGTCGACAGACCAGCCGCCTCTCTATAGCCATGGCCGCACTCGCTTTTCTGTACCGAGGGTTAACCCGTTTCACACTCGGAGAATCAATTCTAGTCGAAGAGTGCACCTATGCATTGCAATCTTGGTTCCTCTGGCATGTGCCAGCCCGAGCCAGCTCATTTAAATACAATGGTTAAAAGCTTCTTCCAGTTGCTCGATACCGATTCTTGATCGATAACCTTCAGGAGGAAGAAGTCGTATGGGACTACTTTGATCGTCAGGAATCACCTCCCAGATATACTTATGCATACGACAAGCGGTTCAGGCTACTTGGCCCATTCTTCTGCGCATACTACCATCCAGAGGGTTGTGTCAGGCAGTTCTCTCAGAGACAGAAGCGCATAGAAATTCGTCTATTATCAGGGATCTTGCCAGAGTTCGATCTCACATCAGATCAGTGGTCCGGAGTGTACCATTCTGCTAGACATGGCTGGGATTCTTTTATTACTCTCACTATTTTTCCTGGTCCTCGAGTGTCCTCTGATTATTAGGAGTGGTGGAAAATTGTCTGTCCCCCTCCCCTTTGTCAAATGTATTATTAATAAAATCATGTCTTTTTCCTTCAATAAAATTTCCTTAATTTTCATCCTATCTTGGTTTGACAACCTCGCCTAGGTAACAAGGCGCATTTTTAGTTGTTTATTTTGCAATGAATAGCAGCGCAATTGTCGTGACCCCAGCAACGACTCAGTCCCTAGTAATGGGATATCCTTTAAATTGTCTACCAGATATTCAACAAATATTTCCTATTCAAAACCATTTTCAGCAGCTAATCCTTAGTTTTGCCCTGCAGAGAGCACCTGTATCCTTACATGGTTCAGGCGAGATTCGGAAAGAAAACCGCGCTAGTCTAGATTACCAGTTCCCTGTCAGTTTCAGTACAAGAAATGGCCTCTTCATAATCTGCCAGAAATGGAAAGCAGCAAGCTATTGATGACATCGACCCACAAATGTATTCATTGTTCCAGAGAATGATTAGTAAGTTAATGACTGAAGAAACAAGAGCTATCTCAGGAAGGGCCCACAATAAGAAAAAGGTCAAAGGTCGAACAGTGAAAAAGAATGTGAAGATCACTAGGAAGCAGAATCATCACGAAGAAATATCTGATGAGGCAGAATCAGCAGAAGATACTGATGAGGAATATGGAACTCACCAAGCAGTTAGAAAGTCTACTCAAAGGCAGGGGTCACCTTATAAATCTGGGAATCAGTTTGTCAATGACCCTACTCAGCCACAACTCCGAGATGTGATGAAGATGGTCAAGGATCTGCAGGCCCATGACAAGGGCAAAATGGTCTTCACAAGTGGATATTTTTATGACGGACTGGATGGGATGATGATCTTGACAATCTCCCCAAGAAATTTATCAAATTTGATGGTTTGGGTGACCCAAAGGCACACCTCGCCCTTTTTTTTACAGAATGTTCCAAGTTCAGGAGGAATAACCGAGCCTTATTTCTTTGTTTCCCTCGCAGTCTGGAGGGTATTGCAGCAAAATGGTATTCAGAGCATATTAACCCTATAGAGCTGAAAGAGTTTGACAAAGTGGTCAATTTGTTTATTGAACGCTTTTTATTCAATGCTGAGGCCCTTTCGACTCTCAGTCATCTCTGCAGTCTAAAGCAGAAGGAAAACGAGAAAGCCAGGAATTTTATTCATAGGTGGAGATCCGCTTGTAACAAGATGCATGATCCGATATCAGAGGGACATGCACTATCTTTGATCTTGAGTAACTTCTTGCAACCCCTAAGGGGACTGATTTCCACCTCTCCATCCAAGACCTTTATAGAATTGACAGAACGAGCTGAATGGCTCGAGTTGAGTATGGAAAATGGATCTTACAAGGGTTTCATCTTCACCAAGAATAGCAATCAACAAGAATCGAAAAAGAAAATCAATTTCACTTTCTCTTCCAACGCCGACCACAGTGACTGCAAAAATAGCAAGAGCAACCATACAGGTCAAAAAGAAAAGTCTTCAAGGCAAAATAAAAAGTTGGATCAACAGAAAAAAAAGATAAAGCGAGATGGTTGAGGTAGCGATCGCCAATTTACTCCTCTTGAGCAACCTCTCGATGAAATCCTTAAATATATGTTGACCAAGGAATTGGTAAAGCTTCCAAGAGCTACAGATCCTCCCACAATCATGGGAAGATTCATGGATCAGTTTTGCAAATTTCATCGGGCAGTAGGGCATGATACTGACCATTGCTTCGTCTTCAAGAACATCGTTCAAGACTGCATTGACAAGAATCTCCTTGTTGAAGATGAAAATAAGGACCAACCATCCTGATTAAGCTTTTTCCTCAATCACTCAAGAAGCTGACAATGCTAGCATTTCTCATTTTGCATTTTGCTTTCATTACTTTGAGGGGATGATGAAATCCCATTCACCATTCCCTGATTTGTCATTTTTTCTTCACTACATCAATAAAATTATCAATTTTCCTCATAAGCTTGATGCCATCTCTTGTTCTCCTTCTCCACAAAATATTCTTTCATGTGGAATGACCCTTTTCAAAGTCCCTCGTGAATCGATCAAAAGTTGATTGCTTTATTACCTTCAGGGCACGTTCTTCAAACGACCATTATCTTTTTTCTATCCAAAACTTGCTTCCCCTGTTACACTGGGGCATTACTTTGAAAATTGTCTTTAAAACATCTTGTATGCAGGCAGGATCAAACAAATCTCTCATTTTGCATGCATATGTATCCATTTGCATTCATTTTCATGTATCTGCATTCATTTGCATTCAGTTTACATCAGTCTAACTACCCATTCAAGATAAGGGATAAATCCTGAGACCCCAACAGTTGTCCAAGTCATCGTGAAAATGAAGACTGAAAATCTCTCATCAGAATCAGTTGGGTAAGATTTTCAAAATTCAGTGTTCGTGCTGGTAAATTTTCAAAAATCAGTGTTCGTGCTGGTAAAATTTTGAAATTCAGTGTTTGTGCTGGTAATTCTTCAAAATCCAGTGTTCGTGTTGGTAATTCTTCTAAAAACAGTATTCGTACTAATCCATTTTCAAAATCCAGTACTTATACTGGTTCATTTCCAAAATCCGGTATTCACACTGGTACATCTTTTAAAATCCAATTGTTAATGGTCGGACTTTCAAAATCCAATTTTTATTGGTTAAACTTTCTAAATCTGGTTTTACTGGTTAATGTTTTCAAACCTAATCCATGCTGGTCTAGTCTTCTTGCGGGATTCGAGTTCCGACTCGAATTTTCTTTCCTCCTAGATTTGAGTCCCAACTCGAATTTCTTTCCCTTCTGAATTGGTCTAAAAGATTCGAGTTTCGATTCGAATCTTCTTCCAAATCCAATTCAGAATTGGTCTAGAAAATCCGAGTTCCGACTCAAATTTTCTTTCAAATTCAATTTATCTAGTTTTCTTTCCTTCAAATGTCTTGAATTGGTCTAGAAGATTCGAGTTCTGATTCGAATCTTCTTTCAAATCCAATTCAGAATTGGTCTAGAAAATCTGAGTCCCGACTCAAATTATCTTCCAAATCCAATTCGTCCAATTTTCTTTCCTCCAGATTCTAGAATTGGTCTAGAAGATCCGAGTTCTGACTTGAATCTTCTTCCAAATCCAATTTACCTAGTTTAAAAGTTGGAACTTCTACTCAAACTATCCTGCAAATTGGTCTAGAAAATCTGAGTTTCGACTCGAATTTCCTTTCCTTCTAATTGATCTAGTTTTCCTTCAGGATTCGAGTTCCGACTCAAATTTCTTTTCCTTCCAAATTGATCTAGTTTTCCATTAGGATTCGAGTTCCGACTCGAATTTCTTTTCCTTAAAACCAAATTGGTCTAAGTTTTTCCTTTAGGGTTCGAGTTCCTACTCGAATTTCCTTTCCTTCTGAACTTTCCAAGTTTTTCCTTTAGGATTCAGGTTCCGACTCGAATTTCTTTTCCTTAAATTCAAATTGGATAAAGTTTTCCTTTAGGGTTCGAGTTCCAACTCGAATTTCCTTTCCTTTAAATCCAAATGGGTCTAGTTTTTCCTTCGAAGATTTGAGTTTCGAATCAAAATTTTCTTTCCTTCAAAACCAAACTTTCTAGTTCTCCTTTGAAGACTCGGGTTACGACTCAAACTTTTCAGTTTTCCTTACAGGATCTGAGTTTCGACTAGGTCGTTCTTTCAAAACCAACTTCTGAGTTGGACTTACCTTCAAAATCCAGCATTGTGCTAAGACTTACTTTTAGAACTCCAATTTCGTATTGGATTTACCTTTAGAGTTTAGGTTCGTGTTGGACCTTCATCCAAAATCCCACTGATGTGTCAACTCGGATATCAAGCAATTTCTTTCACCAAAGATTCCAAGAATATTTTGCCAATTTGTTATTAAATATTTGTTGATTTCAAAACCTTTATTGCATAAAAGAATTACCTCAAAATTACCTTCAGTATTACTTCCAAAAGGACAAAGCTTTTGTGAAGAAGGATTCAAAATTCAAAATCTTTCTATTGGCCAACCAAAAGGATGAAGAATAAATCCGCGATATGGCCAGCAAAGAAAATTCAATGTTGTTGCAAAGCCATAAGTGATTGATATTGATCGCAGTGAATGGCACACTTTTAAAGATCATTCTTGGAAAATAAAGCAGTCAAAATATCTTGGGTGATACAGAAAAATCCACTCAATCTCCATATCTCCTCAATCACCTAAGCTGCAATTAAATATCTGCAAAAGAGATCTCTCAATTGTCGTCAAGATGAAGGCAAATTAGGCGAGTCGACCCCCGGGGCCAAAGAAGATTTGAATCATCTCCAAGATGATGAAGTTTGTGACGGATCTTTCTAGGGAAAGAACAAAGCACTGTCGAGATGAAGGCAGATGCGATGAGCCTCCCGATAAACCCTAAAAGATATTTAATTTCTGTTATCATCAAGAAATTTCCAACCAAAGAGCCAATAATCGTCAATATAATCCCTGAGAGAAAAGAAGGATCGGAACATCTCTGAGATGAAGAAGTTTGTGATGTACCCTTCCAAAAAAAAGAGAAAGAGAGAAAAGTCAAAACATCTCCAGAATGAAGGATGATGTAATCCCCGAATACCCAAGAAAGCTCCAATTCTGTCAAAAAGAGAGTGCAGAAAGATCATCATGAGAAAAGAATCCTAGGATATCAGACTGCCGAATCTATCAAGAATCATCTTTAATTTTGTGAAATTCTTTTATCAATATTCTTTCACCAATAGCTCTTGCAATATCAAAAATACTTTATTTTTCGTCCCTATCAAGGAAATTGATAGCTTCCTTGAAAGAAAGCCAATTGTAAGCAATTTGAATTTGGATCTTGACTTTACGAAGTTAGCCCAATTGGAGGTAATACTTTGGGTAGAAAAGAGAAAATATTTTCGTACCGATATACATCATTGTTTAGTATTTTGAATCAACAAACAATTTTTAACATTTTGGCAATATTTTCTTACTATCTTGACATGAAGTGAAGTGCTCAATGCCCACCTTGACACATTCTGGCATCACCTTTTGCCTCCTTGAGAGAGTAACCTTTATCATCTTTTGCGTTGTTAAAAGATTAGCCTTCTCTCCAAAAGGATTGCCTTTGTCGTCTTTCACGTTGTTGAAAGATTAGCCTTCTCTCCAAAAGGATAACCTTATTCATCTTTCGCGTTGTCGAAAGAATCGCCTTGTTCCTTTGGATCACCTTATTCATCTTTCGTGTTGTCGAAAGAATCGCCTTGTTCCTATGGATCACCTTATTCATCTTTCACGTTGTCGAAAGAATCGCCTTGTTCCTATGGATCACCTTATTCATCTTTCGCGTTGTCGAAAGAATCGCCTTGTTCCTTTGGATCACCTTATTCATCTTTCGTGTTGTCGAAAGAATCACCTTGTTCCTTTGGATCACCTTATTCATCTTTTGTGTTGTCGAAAGAACCACCTTGTTCCTATGGATCACCTTATTCATCTTTCGCGTTGTCGAAAGAATCGCCTTGTTCCTTTGGATCACCTTATTCATCTTTCGTGTTGTCGAAAGAATCGCCTTGTTCCTATGGATCACCTTATTCATCTTTCGCGTTGTCGAAAGAATCGCCTTGTTCCTATGGATCACCTTATTCATCTTTCGCGTTGTCGAAATAATCGCCATGTTCCTTTGGATCACCTTATTCATCTTTCGCGTTGTCGAAAGAATCGCCTTGTTCCTTTGAATCACCTTATTCATGTTTCGTGTTGTCGAAAGAATCTCCTTGTTCCTTTGGATCGCCTTATTCATCTTTCGCATTGTTGAAAGAATCACCTTATTCCTTTGGATCACCTTATTCATCTTCCGCGTTGTTAAAAGATTAGCCTTTTCTCCCAAAGGATAGCCTTATTTATCTTTCGCATTGTCAAAAGAATTGTCTTCCATCGCCTTATTCATCTTTCGCGTTGTCAAAAGAATCGCCCTGCTCTTTTGGATCGCCTTATTCATCTTTCGCGTTGTCGAAAGAGTTGCCTTATTCCTCTTCAAGAAAGTCATCTTATTTGTCATCCAACTTACCATTTCTTTTCCCGATCAGGTCAAAGGGTTAAACATGAGCCTCATTTTGATAAGGTATTTCATTTTCCGCCCCATCCAGGTTAAGGGCTAAGCCTGAGCCTCATTTCGATCAGGTGAATCTTCTTCTTTGTTCTTCATTCCGTATCTACCATCATCATTTAAATTAATTCCTTCATACTCAGTTAGATTCTCCTAACTGGGACATTTTTTTATATATATAGTCCAAATTTGATGTGTTTTCTTTGCCACTAAGCTCGGCTTACAACCGGCTTAGCAGCAAAGAGGGGCATCTGTAAACACCCCAAATTTTCACCCTCATCCAGTGTTTATATATTTCATGTGTCATTGCATATCATTGCATGCATTCGGCATACCATTTCATTGCATTGCATAGTATTGCATGTCATTGCATCTCATTTTCGAGATCCAGCACTCCTGTTTTCAAAATATTTAATCCAAATTTAGGTTTTAAAACTTTTCTTTCAAAATCAATTTTAAAACCTGTGTTTTTAATCAACATTATATCATTTTCCAACCCCCAGGACCTTATATTTTGAAGTGTTTTCTCAGAAAAACAATCTGGATTTGTTTTAAACTCACTTTTCAACCAATTTCAATTCTCAGATGAGACCCATTTAGATGGTGTCGCTTCTGGATTCCTTTATTTATAAAAAATCTTAGAGTTCTAGTTGGATCAAGACTCTTTTTTTTCAGAGTCTTAGTCGGATCAAAACTCTACTTTTTACTAACTTTGCTACATGTTTTGAAGAAAACCTTTCAAAATCTACCGTTTTGGCCAAAATCCCAGAGTCCTAGTTAGATTAGAACTCTTCTTCAAGAATCCCAGTCGGATTAGGACTCTTCTTCAGAGCTTTAGTCGGACTAGGACTCTGTCTTTTGTCAATATTTTTACCTGTTTTTAACCAAATCTTTCAAAATGAGTCAAAAACTCAAAGTTTTAGTTAAAACAGGACTCTGTTCAGAGAGTCTTAGTTAGATCAAGACTCTGATCCTGATTTCAATTTTAAGAGAATCGTTCAAAAATCTTTCCATCTACCAAAACTATTATACTTTTATCAAAGAATTTCAAAATTCTGAGGTTTTATCCTAGTCCTGATCAAATCAGGACTCTACCCCAGAGTCCTGATCGAATCAGGACTCTATCCAAAGTTCATTTTCTCACTTCATTTTCACTGGTTTTCAAAAGCTTTGCTTAAAATTAATCATTTGCTTACCAGAAAAACCAAAATTCTTAGAGTTCTAATTGAATCAGGACTCTTTCTCAGAGTCCTAATTAGATCAGAACTCTGAAGCAAAACTTCAATTTTATACTGTTTTCTCTTGTTTTTCAAAATACTCTTATTTGTTTTCTCAGAAAATCCAAAAAATAGAGAGTCCTAGTTCAATTAAGACTTTGTCCTCAGAGTCTCAGTTGAATCAAAACTCTGTTTTATTTCAATATTTGTTATTGCTTTCACTGTTTTCACAAGTTCTTTCAACTGTTTTTCAGAAAATACCAAAAAAATCTAGAGTTTCAGTCCGATCAGGACTCTGTCCTAGAGACCTAATCGAGTCAGGAGTATGTTCTAGAGTCTATTTTTACTTATATTTTCATTTGTTTTTCAAAAATTAGGTCATTTTGTAGAGTCCAGTTAATTCAGGACTCTATTTCAGAGTTCTGATTGAGTTAGGAGTCTAACCCTGACTGTATTTTCTGACTTGTTTCACCATTTTCGATGAAATCTTTTCAAAACTCCTTCATTTGACTTTTAAAAACCAAAATCGTAGAGTCCTAAAAATCCAGGACTCTAACCTGGAGTTCCAGTTCGCTTGAGACTCTACTTTCAAAACTTTGAATTTCAACTATTGATTTTAACCCCTTTTCAAAGCCATTTTCAATATTTATTTCAAATTTTCAAAACTTTGATGTGGGGTCCACTCAGTTGGCTCCATATCTAGAGGAGTTCTGACCCAGTTGGAACTCTACGCCATTTCAAAACTTTTGATTTCAAGTTTACTTTTGAAAATCTTTTGAAAATTCTCTCAATTTCAAGCTTTAAAATCGTTTTTGAAAATTCAAGTGGGGCCCACTCAAGGTGGTGCCACATTTGTAAAAGTCAGGGTTAGATTAGGATTAGTCAATGTCCTACCTAGATTAGATGTCTAGGTGAGTCAAAATTTAATTTAAAAAACCCCTATCTTCACTCTAGTTACTAACTTTGATTTTAAAGTTTTAAAAAATTAGGTTTTTGAAAAAACCAAATGGCGCCACATTTGGGGTTTTTAGGTCAATTAGAGGTCTAATTAGGAGTCTTAGGTTATATAGGGGCTTAATTAGGAAGGTCAAAAGTCAAATTTAATTAGGAAAAATTGCCCCCCACTAATTGTTTAAGATATGTTTTTAAAAGGGACAAAATTGGAATTAATTAGCTTTTTTTTTAACCTAAGTTTTTTCTATTTAAAGAGGCTAGAGGGGAGGTCGACCTCTAAGGCTTTCTAAGCAGTTTCTTGGACCTTCTCTCTCCTCCCAGCTGCTCCCTCCATTTCTGCACCATCCAAGGTAGGATTTCTTAGTATTTTTTGATAGTTTTTATTATTTTTTTATGATTTTTCAATAGATTTCAATCCAAGAAGATGATCTAAACCTATTTCATGTTGTTTTCCAGGATTCTAATCCATTAGAATCGATGAAAGGTATGTTTTCTATGTTCTTAACCAAAGAAACGTGAGATTTACCCGTTAAGTGGGTTAAATCCATGATTTCAAAGGTGAAAGCAATTCCAGCCATGGATTCCCTGTGTTTTATTTATTTCTTTACTTATTCATGTTATTACACGTTTCCCAGCATAGAGATTAATTTTATTTTACTGTTTAAGTATTTGTTTTATTGTTTTCATTGATTAATGCATGATTTATTAGGTTTTATTAAATTTCTGTGTGTTTTAAGCTTAGATCAGTAAAGAGCATGTTATTTCGTATTGAAGTACTCACTGTAAATTTCTGATTTTTTGATATGTAACACATGGATATGTCAGTGAACTAATTTAAAAAAATCAGATGATTTGGGATTCGAGAACCCTGCTAAAAAAATAAAAGATTAAACCGTGATTTTCAATTGTTTAGAATCATTGTTGAAATTCATAGGTTACTTGTGGTTGTGGTATTTTTCTCATACGATATCCGATTTAAGATCCATAAAATGAAGTAGATTTATGTTAATATGAACTATTTACTGTGAAATTTTGATAATTTTTAACATCCATTTAGTATTTTTCCTTTTTCAGAGAATCAGATTTAAAATTTTAAACTCGTTAGGGTTTACCAAAACCGTAATCTGACTTGTGATGATCATAGATCTCAAACCGTAGATCCGATTCATGATATGTAAAAAAGAAATTTCATTATTTTTCTGTCTATTATTCACTGCTAAAATTTCAAGAATGTTTGATGAGGTTTGATATTTGTTTCTGTATTTTCAATCGGAAGTACCTGTTTTAACTAATGTTAGATTCATTAAATTTTAGTCCGGATCGCCGGAAAAGTTTCTCCCTCATCAGAGATGCTTTTTTCGAACTTTAAAATGGAAAATATCTATTTTTATGTTTAGTTTGTCTCTGTAAAATTTTAGAAATTTTCATGGTGATTTGACCCCTAATTAGGGTTTAACATTGGAACTGGTTTGTGACCATGGGTAAAAATATCTTATTTTAGGGTTTTAATGCAATTTTCGAGTTGGAATAATTATAAAAATATACTTTTACAATTTCAATTTGATTTTAGGGTTATAATAATTGCATGTGTCAATTTGTATCAAATTTGGAATTCATTTGATGCTTGAATGGATCAAATTGCAAAACAGGGTACCTGCAGGATCCCGAAACACTGCCAAAATCATGATATTTGTGATATTTCTTGATTTTCGTGTATAAGTTCATGTTTAGAATCATATTAGGATGTTTCATGTTTGATTTTATGTTTATTTCAATCATAAATCCCAAGTTTTTACCAAAATCTATTTCAGAAAACCCTGGTTTCAAGGCCATAGTCTTGCTATCAGGGGTAATTTGGTCATTTGACCTTAATTTCGAAATTCTAAACCCTAATTTTCATATTTTTAATCATGTCATATCATACTTAGTTCAATTCATCCTTATTTGGATTTTAAAAGTTGTATTTTATAAAATATCTTTCTGAAAACCCTGGCTTCAAGGCCATAGTCTTACTATCAGTGGTATTTTGGTCATTTTGACCCCAATTTTGAATTTTCAAATCTTATTCCCATTATTTATTTAATTTTATTTCATATTTCATTGAGTTTATATTAGGGAATCATGGATAAAGGCTTATATCTAGCAATTTCCAAATATTGCTGGATAAATCTAGAAAAGCCAACATATCTTCACTAATTCATTTTTCTAGTTTGGCAGGGACATTGAAGATTTTAATTTTCTGTATTTAAATTCAATTAGTGATGTAAATTATAATTAAATTTGGAATAAGAATTTCGATTCCTGCATAGAATATGATGCATTGCATATAGTTTTAAATTTTGATATATAACTGCTATGAATGCATTATTCATGCACATATTACAAATTCACCATGGTCTACACGAATGACACGTACACTAGCTCTTATGGAGTTGACAAACTCGGTGAAATTTATATTTATGGCCATAGTCAGAATACGAATAAGACCCAGATTTGTGATCTTTGTATTAGCCACATTCAGCCTACACTCTTAGGCTAACTTCAAAATGCACTACATTTCTCAAAAATACAAAAAGGATTTTCTCAATTCCTTAAAATAAAGACTTTCAAATCCATATTCATTCACTTCATTCATTTATAAATTCCAATTTCAATTCAGAGAAATCAATTTTCTCAAAATTTTCTAAGTCTTACTCAGAAATCGATTTTCTCAAAACTCTGAGTTTTCTAATGATATTTCAAGCATTTCCCAAGTTCAAAATCCTTATTTTTCAAGTTATATTTCAAAGTTTGAATTCAGACAAATCAAGTTTTTTTCCAAAGTTATTTCATATTTCTTAGAATCAATTTTCATAAAACCCTTACATTTCTTCAAAAATCGATTTTCATTTTCCTCAGAAATATTCTTTCACCATGATCCATGATTTTTCAAGTGACATATTTTCCAAGTATTTCAAATATTCAAAGCAAACATCATGTTTTCAAATCTGCATTTTTTAGAAAAGTCATAGCACATGCCTGATTTTTTGTGCATTTAGGAAATAGAACACGATTTAGACAAGTTGAGCAAAGATAAGCACACAATTGATCCTTGGTTCGATTACCTCTGGTAAAGGTTCCAGGAATGGTTGAACCTCGTACCGACAGGCGAGTCCCATTCTTCGGAATTATCCTGCATTTTAAAATGGAGGCGAGTTATTTTCAAAATCTTTTTCAAAGGTGAGTTTGACTTGCAAAAGTAAAATTTTGCGATGATAACAATATGTCACTTGAAAAATCGTGAATCATGGTGAGAGGATATTTCTAAGGAAAATGAAAATCGATTTCTGAAGAATCTAAAGGTTTTATGAAAATTGATTTCTGAAGAATTTCAAATAACTTTAGAAAACTGGGTTTCTTTGAATTCAGACATTGAAATTGAAGATATTATGACATGGAAAATCGTGATTTGAACTTGAGAAATGCTTGAAATACCACTTGAAAGCTCAGAGTTTTGAGAAAATCAATTTCTGAATAAGGCTTAGAAGATTTTGAGAAAATCGATTTCTCTGAATTGGAATTGGAATTTGCAAATTGAATGAAATGAATGAATGTGATTTTGAAAGACATTGTTTTGAAGAATTGAGAAAAACTTTTTGTATTTTTGAGAAATGCAGTGCATTTTTGAAGTTAGCCTAAGAGTGTAGGTTGAATGTGACTAATACGAAGATCATAAATCTGGGTCTCATTTGTATTCTGACTATGGCCATGAATACAAATTCCACCGAGTTTGTTAACTCCCTAAGAGCTTGTGCACATTCCATTCGTGTAGACCATGGTGGAATTAAAATATGCATAAGAATGACAAGCATAACAGTTATATATCAAAGTTCAAACTATATGCAATGCAAATCCTAAGCTAAGCAGAAATTGAAATTCTTATTCCAAAGTTTACATTTAATTTACATCACTAATTGAATTTAAATAAATAAAAATAAAGGAAAATACAACCTTGAAATATCCCTGCAAAACTAGAGAACTTGTTAGTGAAGATATGTTGGCTTTTCTAGATTTATCCAGTAATATCTAGGAATTACTGTATTTTGCTAGATATAAGCCTTTTTCCATGATTTCCTAAGATAAACATAATGAAATAGGAAATAAAATTGAAGAAATATGAAAATGAGATTTAAAAATTTTAAATTTGGGGTCAAAATAACCAAAATACTTTTGATAGTAAGACTATGGCCTTGAAACCAGGTTTTTTTAGAAAGATATTTTGTAAAAATGAGGTTTTAAAATTCAAATAAAAATAAATCAAACATAAGGTGATGTGGTATGATTGAAAATAATAAAATACAAGTTAGGAATTTTGAAAATGAGGTCAAATGACCAAAATGCCCCCGATAACAAGACTATGGCCTTGAAATCAGGGTTTTTCAGAAAATATTTTGGTAAAAACTTTGGATTTAGGGTTTAAATAAAATAAAATAACAACCAAATCAACCATGAAGTGTCCTAGCATGATTCTAAACATGAACAAACCCTAAAAATATGAACTTATGCACGAAAATTCAAAAATATCATGAAAATCATGATTTTAGCATTGTTTTGGGATCCTGCGGGTACCCTGTTTTGCAATTTAATTCATTCAAGCATAAAATGAGATCCAAAATTGATAAAAAATAACATATGAACTTCTTATAACCCTATAATTAGATTTGAATTAAAAAAAGGTATTTTTGACATTATTCCAATTCAAAAATTGCATTAAAACCCTAAAATATGCTATTTTTACCTGCAAACACATACAAGTTTCAGTGTTACACCTGAATCATAGGCCAATCTACCATAAAAATTTATAACATTTTACAGAGCCATAACAGACAGAAGAACAAAAAAAATTCTTTTTACAGATTGGAAAAATCATCTTCGGTTAGGGAAATATCATTCTGACAATTTGGACTTAAATTTAATGAATATAAAATTGATCAAACAGGCACTTCCGATTGCAAATACAAAAAAAAAAACAGACTTCATAAAAAATTTCTGATATTTCAGAAGTGAATAATAGACATATAAATAATGAACTTCTCTTTTTACAGATCATGAATCAGATCTACGGTTAAGGATCTATGATCAACACAAGTTGAATTAGGGTTTTAGTAAATCATAACAAGTTCTAAAACATGGATCTGACTTTCTGACAAAGAAAAAATATCAAACAGTGACAAAAAATTATGAAAATTTTATAGTAAATAGAAGACATTAACAAGAAGCCATTGCAATTTATAGATCTTGAATCAGATATCGAATGAAAGAAATATCACATCTACAAGTTATACTTGAATTTGAACTATGATTTTAATCAACAAAAATCCCGATTCGACTTTGTATTTTTCTAACAGAGTTCATGAATCCCAAAACCTTTGATTTTTTTATAGGGACTCACTGACACATCTATGAACTACATATAAAAAAATAAGAAATTTTAAACACATTTAAATATGAAACAACATGATTTCTACAAATATAGAATCAAACACATGAAAATCTAAGAAAACAAAAAAAAACATTATTTAAAAATGAAAAACAATAAAAAATACCTAAACAGCAAAAAAAAATCTATTTTAATATTGAAACATATGAAATAAACATTAATATTCTAAAAAAATAAAAAGAAAATAGGGAATCCATGGCTGAAATTAATTTTACCTTTGAAATCATGGATGGGATCTGACAGTTCCATTCCGTCGGCATTGATGAGCCGATATGAATTGCGGAGTAATGCCTCCTTGACAACATAGGGACCTTCATAATTTGGTGACCACTTGCCACTTGGGCGGTGCTTGAGATACACCATTGATATGAGCACTAGATCGTTGACTCAGAATTTCCTTTCAATGACAGATTTTGCATATTGTTTGGCTATCTTTTGACGATATGATTGAGCACGTTCTGCTGCTTTGAGCCTTCTTTCATCAAGCAAATCAAGCTATACTAGCCGCTGTTGCTGATACTGATCAAGTGGTAACTCCAGAAGTGATGCAAACTTCAAGGCGGGTTTCTGAACATATAGAGGCAGTACTACTTCAGTTCCATAGACAAGTTCTGACGAAGTAGCATTAGTTGGAGTTCAAATGGTAGTCTGATATGCCCACATTGCATCATGGATCTTCTCATGCCAGTCACGGCCTGTTTCTAAAGTTCGCTCCAGGATTCTAATCAGAATTTTATTGGTGGCCTCTGCCTGACCATTCCCTTAAGGATAATATGGAGCGAAGAAGTGATGATGAATTTCGAACTTTGAGCAGAATATCCTCATTCTCTCATTCTTGAAATGACTGCCATTATCTGACACAATGTCATGTGGTATGCCGAAACGACACATGATATTCTTGTGGATGAATAAGACCACATGTCGACCTTCTACTGTGCGTAGAGTGACAACTTCTACCCATTTAGTGAAATACTCTGTTGCGGCAAGAAAATACTTGTGGCCATTTGAAGCAAAAGGAGTGATGGGGCCCACAACATCGAAGGCCCACATAGAAAACGGCTATGAAGAGACGACAAATTGCAAATATATTGTTGGCGCATGAATGAAAGGTGCATGCATCTGGCATTGAATGCACTTTTTTACAAAACGGTAGTAGTCTTGCTGCATAGTCTTCCAATAATATCCTGCACGGATGATTTGCTTGACAAGAGTTTGGTAGCCAACATGACCACCACAAATGCCTTCGTGTGCTTCTTCTTCATCCAAACATCTAGAATACTTGAAACTGAATCCACGACGATAGAGAACATCGACAAGAATAAAATATCGGGCAGACATGCGCTGAATTGCTCGTTGCTTTATCTTTGAGAGTTCTAGAAGAAATTCACCAGTTTCAATGAAATTCTTGATGTCATGATACCAGGGCTTCTTCTTTTGCTCTGCCTAGTTTATCTGCTCTGCTGGAACGAAAGCAGGTTGATCAAGTCTGCCAATTTCAAAGGAGCGACAAGATTCTCTACCTTTGAAAGACATGATGAAACCCAGATTGGCTAAACTGTCAGCTATTTGATTGAAGTCTCTCTTGATATGAAAAAGTTGGAATTCTTCGAAATTATTGGCAAGAGCTGAGACAATCTTCTGATAAGGAAGTAATTTTTGATCCTTCACTTGTCATTCGGCTAGGACTTGATTGACGACGAGCAATGAGTTGCCATAGGCATGCACTCTCTTGACATTGAAGTCTTATATAATTTTCAAACCTTGTATCAAAGCTTCATACTTGGCCATATTGTGAGTGCACTGAAAATCCAGTTTGAGAGAAAAAGGGATCATCTCCTTCTCAGGTGTGATTAGCAAAATCCTGATTCCTATGCCTACCATATTCTTGGAACCGTCAAAGAATAAATTCGAAACTGGAGATTGCTGAATATTGCAAATCCGTTCATCAGGAAAATCATCTTCGGCTTTAACATCCTCTGCTAAAAGAAAATCTGCCAATTGGTCTGCAATTGCTTGACCTTTGATAGATTGTTGAGAAACATACTCCAAATCATATTGCATTAATAGGACTTGCCATTTGGAAATCCGTTCGATGAGAAAGGGTTGCTCGAGAATCTACTTGAGATGATTGAGCTTGGATAAAATCTTGACTTAAGATGCGAGCAGGTAGTGCCTCAACTTCTGACACATCCAAACCAGAGCTATACATGTCTTCTCTATATGAGAGTATTTCTTCTCATAATCAATGAAGGTCTTGCTCACATAGTAAATGGCATGCTCTATCAGATTTCCTTCTTCATATTGCGCCAAGAATCCACCGCAAGCAACTTGATTAACCAAAATATAGAGCAGTAGGGGTTTCCCCAGTTCTGGCGGCTTTAGGACAGGAGGATTGAGAAGATACTTTTAGATATGCTCAAATGATTGTTGGCACTCTGGTCCCCATTCGAACTTTACTCCCTTTCTGAGTAAATGATTAAAAGGCTCATATCTCATGGCCAAGTTGGATATGAATCGCCGGATTAATTGCATGCGTCCTTGAAGGCTACGCAATTCTTTGAGATTAGTCGAGGGCGACATGTCAATGATGGCCTTTGCCTTAGCGGGATCCACTTCTATCCCCTTTTTGCTGACCAAAAAGCCTAACAACTTGCCTGATTCAACTCCAAAGACACACTTCTGAGGGTTGAGTCTTAACTTTTAAAGAATGAGCCACTTGAAGACTTGATCGAGGGCTTCAATATGATCTTCTTCTTCTTTGAATTTCACTAGAATATCATCAACATATGCATCCATGATTCTATGCATCTGGTCATGGAAAATGATGGCCATAGCTCACTGATAAGTTGTTTCAGCATTCTTGAGCCCAAATGGCATGACTGTATAACAAAAAGTCCCCCAAGGAGTAGTGAAAGATGTCTTGGACTGATCACAAGCGACCAACTTAATCTGATTGTATCCAGAATATCCATCCATAAAAGAGAACATGGCGTGACCCGTCGTGCTTTCGATCAAAAGATCAATATTAGGAAGTGGATAATCATCTTTAGGAGTCACTTTGTTGAGATCTTTGAAGTCGATGAAGATTCGAACTTTGCTATTCTTCTTGAGAACAACGACACTATTTTCCAGCCAATCTGGATAGTCAATGGTTTGAATGAACCCTACTCTGAGTAAGTCTTCAAGACCTTCCTTAACCTGTTGCTCCACTCGAGGATCCATCTTTCTTAGCTTCTGCTTAACTGGCTTGACATATGGTTTTAGGATGAGGCGATGCTCAACCAATTTGGTATCCAAGCCTGGCATGTCTTCATACGTCCATGTAAACACTTTTTCATGTTGTTTGAGAAAATTGGCGAGCTTTTCTTTCTCTTTCGAGCTCAAACTGTTGTCGATCTTGAGAATTTTAGGATCATCTTCTGATCCGTTATTGATATCCTCAGTTGGATCTTGAACTAAGAATGATGGCTCATCTTGTTTTTGAATTGATGCAAATTCTGGTAATTCTTGAAGAGCTGAATCGAACTCTGCGGATTCTTCTGACTGCTTTGTAGCTTAACTGCATTTTGTTCTTGCTTTGACCTAATGAATCACTGTCGGCTTCGAAAAGGCATTTGGATTGAGAATGATCTTCTTGATAGATTGGGAAGGCATTCTGAAAATTATAGAATAAATTATATTCAAGAAAATCGCCCATCATAAAACAAATTGCCTTTACTGATAAAATAATTGAAAAAATAAAAAAAAGCAAAATAATGGCAAATTTGCAAAGATTTGATAATGAGAAGTAAGGAGACAAATGACATCCGTATAGACAAAGGAAACTTGCAACTTTATTGAAAATTTGAATTGATCAGATGACAATGATTGAAATGAAACGGGATATCATCCTAGTGTGAAAACAAAAGAATAGAAATGAAAAAAACAACGGATGCTTTTAATGCATCTCCTTGATGAAAATAGTGCCCTTCTGAGATCTTCTGCCATTGAAGCTCAATCCAGCTCCTCGAGGATAGTGCTAAGGAATTACTGGCTCGAGACAACCATCTTCATTCTTACTCAGGCCTTTAAAAGGCTGGTAGCCATGCTTTATGTGATCATCGCAAAATTTTCCCTCTCTTGTGGTTTCTCTCTCTTCCTTCTCTTTTCCTTTCTAACTTCTATTTTCCTCCTTTTTGAAGGAAAAAAGATAAAAGAGAGAAAAAAAGAGAGAAGAGAAAAGAAAAGAAGAGAGAAGAGGAACTCTTTTGCGGGGTCTCACTTGACCTTGATTTGAAAATATTTAGAAAATTACTCGCCTCTATTTTGAAATATATTGCGGGAAAATGGAGAGACGGGATTCGCTCGTCGGTACGAGGTTCGACCGTTCCTGGCGCCTTTACCAGGGATAATCGAACCAAGGATCGAATCTATGCCTTTTGCTTTGCCTAAATATTATCTAAGAATTTATCCTAAGTCTAAAATACACAAAGAATCATGCTTGTGCGATGCAAGGATGTATGCTCTTTTGAAAAAAAAAATTGTTTTGAAAATTTCCAAGTTTTCCTGAGATAGACTTGATAATAGAAATGAAGAAATGATTTCAGAATGATTGAATCTAACTTAGAACTTGAGATAGATTAGAAAAGATGTATGAAATTCTAAGTCTCTGAAATAATGAGAGTTGAAAGAATAAATCTTGATTTTGAGAAAGAATGATTTAAAGCTGAGGTAAAAGGAAAAAGGAAGGAAATTTCAAAGTCAGATAATTGGACTTTGAACTTAGATTTAGGAGAAGAGATAAAGTTTTGAAATGAAATTGAATTTTAAAATTCAAAATGATGACTTTGAGAAATCCAAATGGTATTTAAAAATAGAAATGGATTTAGGAAGTTCAGATGAGGTCTGAGAATGAAATTGGATTTGAAATCTGGAAATGAAATGGAATTGGATTTGAAAGTTGGAATTGAAAAATAGAACTTGATTTGAAATTTGGATTTTTAAAATGGAATTCGAATCCAAAGTCTAGATCCTGAGATGGAATTTGGATCTGAAATCTGAATCAGATCTGAGATTTGAAATGGATTTTGGATCCTAAAAATGGAGTGGACTTGAAGTCTGAAATCCAAGATGAAATTAGATTCTGGATCCTAAAATAGATTTGGATCTGAAGTCTGAGATCCAAAGTAGAATTGGGTTCTGGATCCAAAAATGGATTTCGGATCTGAAGTCTAAGATCCAAGGTGAAGTTGGATTCTGGATCCTAAAATGGATTATGGATCTGAAGTCTGAGATCCAAGGTGAAGTTGAATTCTAGATCCTAAAGACGAAATTGGATCCAAGATCTGGAATCCAAGATGGGATTGGGTTCTAACTTTGAATTTGAAAGTCCAAATGGGATTTTTGAAGATGGATCTGGATTTTGAAAACCCAGATTGAATTTAAAATTTAGGAAGGGTTGAGATTCAGAATCAATCTCAAACTTTGATTTTGAATTTGAAGATAAAAGATAAACTTGGTCTTGAATTTGAAGATGAATCAGAAATTTCAAAGTTAATTTGAACTTTGAAACTTCTTTTGAATTTAGAATTTGAATTTTGGGATATACCAATGAATTTCAAAGTCAAATTGGACTTTGAATTTAAAGTTAGAATATGAAAATGACATTTGAATTTACAAGAGTTGGAAATTGATTTGAGAATCGAAGAAGATATCTGAAGGAATTTACTTGGATTTCTGAAAAAAGAATTTTGAAAATATGATGCAATTCTATCCTAAATGATGAATGATTTTAAATAGTTTTGAAATTGGATTTTGAAAAAGCTATTCCATTCTTTAAATGAATTAAAATAAGATTGAAGATATAATACGTCCTTGACTATGGTCATTGAAGGTATTATATAATAATCTATATTTAAATTCATATGAAGAATAAAACATATTTTGGTGCTTTTATAGAGTTTAAAATGAAATTTACTCTCAATATACCCTGACTATGACCATTGGTATATATATTGAGTTAATTTTAAATTAAATCCTGATAAAAGAGAAAAATATTTACAGAAAATATGATGAATTTTGAAAATGATCCAGTGTGGATCCAGTGTTATTTTATAAAAGAAAAAAATCCTAAGTTTTGTTTACATCCTGACTATGGCCATTGATGTAAATCATCAACTTAGGATTTAGTTACCTCTTACGAAATGGTGCACGTGCCATTCGTGTTTTACTATTGTGAGATTTTGGAAAATAAAGGGGAAAAGCATGAAAACAAACAATTTATGATTTTTACAATGCTCATTCATTCTATTTAAAACAAGAAATGTAAATTCTTATTAGGATCTAACTATTACAATACATGAAATGAAATTCACAATTCCAAGTAGTGATGTTTTTCCACACATTCTCCTGCAAAATACTTGGTTGGTATGAAAAATGGAAGAGAATTATACACATGACCTAGATTTCAAACGATGCCAATGGTGAGAGAAATTGCTCACATGTCAGGACATTTATGACAGAAAGATAGGAAATGATGTATATACCTATGTACATACTTATATTTATATGAGTATATTATGTATACAAATACTTATATATGCATAGATTCATATATGTATACATATATATATATATATATATATATATATATATATATATATATATATATATATATATATCACTTATATACATTCCATATAAGTGGATGAGAGTGGCAATATTGTAAGCATGATGGTGCTTTTGTGAGCTAGCAATACATGTGAGTGCCGTGAGGTAGGTCACAACAGTGTTATTGAAAAATGTGAGCATGCTGGGGTATAATACAGGAAGGGAGAAAAAAAAAAGGTGCAGGGTGCAACTAGGTGAGAGGGTAGGTGTAAATGACTATGCAGGGTATTCTGGAAAGACGCACACAACTTCTAGTATGAAGATACTATGCAAGGTGAACCAAGCATCTAGTCTCAAAACCACTTCATATGCAATGGGCGATGAGAAGAAAATCTGATACAACCCACTTGGGCAGTCTTACCAACATGCAGGGGTGTGACCCGATAATAAGCGGATCAAGGCAATCTGAGCCGATCCAGCAAAATATTTTCAGTTAACATATTAGAAGTTAACATATTAGACCAAACTCAATCAGCCATATTGAAATGATCCTACCTGATGTATTAGGACTTTAGAAATATGCAATTGCGCATGATGAGGATTTTTCCCAGTAAATCAAATTTGCTGTTCTTTAGCAAATCGAATCTACTATTCACATTCATTTTCTCTGTCCTAAGGCAAGAGCTCAGTAGTTTTATACAACACTCAAACTTGATATAGCAGTGGTGTGGCGGGCCTAAGTAAATCTTATGACAGACATTTTGCAGAGAAAAAAAACATCTTCTAAGCAAATCATGGGAAAATTTAAGCAAAGTTCTACAACAGGAATTCATATTAAGTCTAGCAATTGATAAAATGGATGCTGGAAGAGAAATTTCAAACCTGTTGTAAGCTGATATGGTTTGTAGTTTACTGACAACCTGCAATGAATAAACATTCACTCAATCAGAAGTTGTTTTGCAGTGGCTTTAGCAAGATGGGCTCCAATGGTATTAGCAGGTGGGTTTTTGGTAATGTAGTGAAAATATATGATCATGAAATTACAGTAGGGAATATTTATAACAATGGAAGTGTGTATGTGGGTGCGGGAGATGTTATACCTGCTGAAAGCGCAACAAGACATGCTACGAAACAGTGAATCTACATACTGCTGGACCTATACAGGCCTAGCAGAGTGTAATAGACATGGGTATGGTGCATATGTGTAGAGGTGAAATGCTACAAATGATAGGTTTTGATGAACTTGTGATGGAGGAGATATACTAAAACATGAATGAGCATTGAGTAAAGTAGATTGTTGCAATACAATTTTATACAAAGATGCCATGACAAACAAAACAAAGACAGTAGAAAGTGTGGGCTCATATATATATATATATATATATTTATTTATTTATTTATTTTGCTACATTCATCCCTGTTGGTTGAAGATGTCCAGACCATTAGTGAGCATATTCTATCTTGAATATTGTTATCCTGGGTCATTCACATTGAGAAGTTTGCCTTATGATTCATGACCTGATCAACAGTCATTCTAGCAATTCTAACTTGAACTGACAAATGGATTAAAGCAAATGGGCAGCAATCACATATAAGACAAATTTCAGACGATATTCAGAATAGCTTTTCACTTCTTTGATCATTTTAAGAGTATATTCAAAACCTCTTCAGACATATGAGGCTCCATGAGACCAAGCCATTCTGGAACATTTGAACTTCAGCAAGCATGATTTCTAAAGTCAGTATCCTCATTGTTACCGAAAGTTTATTAAAAACGTAGTCCAAAATTTGCAGAGGAGTCTTCTGTCACATCAATGGAGGTCGTGGCGCATCTTGAATCAGTAGCTGGACATAGAAGATTATCATGAGATTCAAGCTTAGTTTGGAATTCTCTGATTTTATGAAGAGGAACTGGGGTTGAGGACCACAGTATACGATCAACACACAGGCAATTATAACAAGTCGCAAGAAATGTAAAAACGAACGTGCTATGATGACCACAAGATGACTGCTTCACATAGATATAACAGGTATTTCTACGAAAACAACATATAAAACATAAGCATGACAATACTAAAATCCTAACTACACGTGATTACGTGCTATGATGAATTGAAGAGACAAGTGTTAAGCAAAAAAAAAAAAAAATTGCAAAAATATACAGATGATATCTTACATAAGAGTACAATAAAGAAAAAGATGATGAGTCAAGCACTATCAGAGCAAGAAATAAAATGTAAACAGAAACGTTAAACATAGGTGTTTACAACAGTGATGTGGTGGAATTGTTTACTTCAAATAATGCTGAAGGTAATGATAATCTTCAAATACATGTCTGCTTTATTGAACTGGGCTTATACCGACCCAGAACAAAGTCGCCAAGTTCTGATTTCCCCTTTTTTTTTTTTTGACAGATCTAAAAACTTTTTCATCTTGAATGTCTTCACCATTAGAGCTCACAGAAAGTTCTATGATAGACAAGGAGATGGTTTGCATAATGTGACTATGGACAATGCCTCTTATAGTCATTTGGCTCATCAAAATGCCATACTCTTGATGCTATTTCCCAATCTTCATATAAGATGACCTGAATATTGCGCATACAAATTTAGTTCCACGATAGCTCAACAAAAAAAAATCTCATAATGGTAGAATTTTTAGTGATATTCCTTCTCAGCAGATAGTCGACTCTGTATGTCGGCTTTCTCTTTTCAGCTTGAAAATCTTCAGCCAGTGATGATATGATATCCAGAATTCTGACTCCTGGCCAGCTCTCCTATTGCTTTAATAACCTTGATGTTGAGCGACAGTACATGAGTGTTTGGGCCAATCGGGGTTCTAATTATGCTGGACATCTAGCTACCAGAGCACCACGTCTCTAGGGTCAGGGAAAAGATCATGGAGGCTAGACATTTTACTTGAACTTTTAAAACCACAAGCATATATCTGAATCCCTATTTTCTAAGTGGCTTCTGAAGTTGAAGCCTCCAGAATCAAAACGATGGGTGAGATTTACAGGATGGGACCTAGATCGAGGCTTTTGGCTAAAGGAAACTATCTAGAAAAAAATGGAAAACCAGGTAAAAAAAAAAAAGAAATATAACCAGGAGTGTATTTAACAAGAATCAAGATGAATGATAAGAATAATAAAGAAAAATGAAAATAAGAAAACAATATATAATGGAATAGAGGGTAACCCACGATGGGTTGTAGCCATGGATAGGTATTAATGTTGTTGCAGAGGCATACCATCGGTGCTGTTATAAGTAATTTAATGACACACGACACACACTTGATGAATATTGGGTGTTAAGAGAAGAGAAAAAACAAAAAAACAAAATGAAAGGAATACATTCATAAGGCATTCAAAGAGGAGAATATACAATGTTATACACAAAATGAAAAGAAAGTAATTAAAGATTCAATGCCAACAATAGCCAATGGAAATTGGAGATACATTACAGATTTCAGGAATGTGCTGAAGAACCACTTGAATCCAACATACAGCAGATGCTCAAAGCAAGAAGAAACCAGCGATGAAAATAAAATAAGAGAAAAAAAAAGAAAAATAAAAAAAATATATATTGGAACATGCATGTTCCATTGACTATCGCACATATATGGATTATTTTTGCTATCAGCAGAGCAATTACCATAAAGAGTGCTTTAACGGAATGTCGAAGAAAAATGAAGGAAATCAAAAGAACTAAAGCAGAGAAGAGTAGCTCTTACCGAATCGTTTGGAGAATTGATTTGATCGTGGCTCTACAGATATTCTGAAGCTTTGGAGGCAATTTGGATGGGACTTCAGCCGCAGATCTTCTTCAGGACCCAAGTGAAAAAGGGGGAGCATAAATGGGAAAAGAGGATGAAACTCTTGCGGGAGACAGGGGTTGAGCAAAGGGAGGGCCTGTCGAGGGATTTGATAGATGATTTTGAAGAGAAGACAAATGCGATAGAGGAAAAACTCCCCCCCTCCAAGAAGTGGCGGAGGCCTCTTCTTAAAGGAGATGGAAGATTCAGGAAGGGGTGGTTTGGCATCGACGAACTGAGACGAATGAGCATGATCAAAGGGCCGGTGATGGGGTAAGGCCTGCGAGGCCATTGGTGATGGAGGGCAGATGGGTCGACATGGAGGATCGGGCGGTCAGGCCATGAGAATGGAGAGGAAGAAGGTTTTCGCCGAAATCCGCTGGTGATGAAGGACGATGGAGGCTTCGTCAATGGATATTTTGTTAGAGATGGACGAAGGAGGGAGAGAGTAGGCAACAGAAGGGCCATGGCCAGAGAGAAGGTTTGAGAGGGTTTTGGGCTAGAGAGGACGATGGGCCGAGGGAGGGTTCGAGAGGGTTCTCAAAACCCTCAGGTTTTTGTTAAAAAAAAGTGAGCTTCGATTTTTTTTTTTTAGATTTTCAAAAGAGCTCTCCCTTTTTAAAAGTTCTTCAAAAAAAGGTTTTTTAGAAAATGTTTTCAAAAAGAAAGTTTTCAACAACTTATTATTTTTTTCTTTTTCTATATATATATTTTTTATTTTTTGTTCTTTTCTTCATTTTCTACACAATTTTTTTGATATTTTTAGAATAAAATCCTAAAATTTACGGAAAAACAAGGATTTAAACTAATTTTTGTATTTTTGAGAAATATTTACAAAAGAGGATTTTTCTAAGAATTTTGGGTTCGATTCCTTCAGAAAATGGGTTTGGACCCAAGTTTTGAGAAAAATATTCAAGTTTTAAACCTCAAATCGAGGAGTATAACGTGACGGGTCCAAACGGATACTAGATGAACTATCTGAGCTTTTCAAAAAGTTATTTTAGAAATTTCGAGAATTTGATTTAAAAATTGGATAATGAAGCTCATATTTGGATCTTTTATCAGGATCCATATCCGAAATTGAGTCAGATATATAAAATAAATTTAATTTTAGAAAAACTTGAGAATAAAATGGAATATAGATTTTAAAGTGACTCAATTACTCAGAAAATGAAATCAGAGGCAAAAAGGGAATATGTAAAAGATTTTGAAAAATTTGGGGTGTTCACAGATGTCCCTCTTTGCTACTAAGCCGGTTGAAAGCCGAGCTTAGTGGCAAAGAAACACTCTAAATTTTGAAAAATGACCCAGTCAGAAAACCTGAATTGGGTGTGGGAGAATTTATTTGGAAAGAGGTGATTTCAGGTTTAAAACCTTGTCCTGAATGGTCCTGGGGGGATGAAATCCTTGACAATGATATGACTGAATGATAGAAATGAGGAAATCGTGATGGGACTTTGGGTGAGGATCCCGAAAATGGTGAAAGATAAGGGTTTTGATCAAGTCTCATGGGTGACACAAGATCAACCTTTTGGAATGACTCAGGTTTAGCCCTTAACCTGGATGGGATGAAGATAGATCAAGATAATTTGGATGGGGAAAGGAATATAAGTGGACCTCGATGGGGCATTTTTGAGAGAAATGCCTTGCGAGATGGATTTTAAGCATGATCCTTTCCTGGATGGGTATACATAGAGCATGGATTCCTTTGTGGGGAAAACCATGATGGGACTGGAAGGATTACCTTGTCGAAACGAAACTCAGGTTTAAACCAAACCTGAAAGGAAGATACCTCGTGGAACGAGGTTCAGGCTTAACCCTTAACCTGAAGGGGACGACCATACAAAATCCTCGAACGAGGAAGCCGTGATGGGACAACAAAATGCATCGCCAAAGCGAGATTCAGGTTTAGCCCTTAACCTGAGTGGGGGGATCGTACAAAGTCCTCAAATAAAGAAACCGTGGTGGGACTAGAAAGGACATCTAGTCGAAATGAGACTCAGGTTTAACCCTAACCTGAATGGAAAGATACCTCGCAGAGCGAGGTTCAGGCTTAACCCTTAACTTGAAAGGGGCGACCATGCGAAATCCTCAAATAAAGAAACCATAATGGGACCTTCGGAGTTTGGACGAACAAATCCGAAAGGGGTTTGCGAGAAGAGAAAAACAAGGGATTCCCTAAAGCTTGGAAAGGGGATGATCTGGGGCGTCTCATTGCTGAGACTAAATTAGCTTTCTAAAAAAAACAGACGACCTCTCGCAGAAGGTTTGGGAGATACCTCGAGGAGTGAGGTAACAGGTTTAATCCTTAGCCTGAATGGATATAGGATTCTCGAGGAGCGAGAAAACTGTGATGCGACCTCTAGACTTCGCACAACAAGTCTAAGAGGGGTTTGCAAAAGGATGAAAATGGGGGTCCCTAAAGCTTGAAAAGGGGTTGTTCTTGGGTGTCTCGTTGCTGAGACTGAAAATAGCTTTTGACAATAACAGGCCTTTTGCAAAAAGTTCAGGTTTAACCCTTATCCTGAGTGGGAACTGTCTATGGCGAGACAGTGGGGAACACAGGGAAGCGTGCAAATCTGAGAGTGCTCAGATCAGATGGAAGGAAAAGACTTTTCAGTCCTAAGGAGGGATGATGTCAAGATATTCAAAACGAACATCAAGTTTGCTTTTCATTCTAGGATAATGAGAAAACATTGCCAATAATATGCCAAAATTGTAGTTAATTCAGAATGATTGAATTGTGCATATATGTGTGAAAATATCGCCTGTTTCTACCTAGAGTATTAACTCCAATTGGGCCAACTCCGTAGAATCAAGAATTAGATTCAAAATTTGTTGATGTTGGGCTTCTTTGAGGAAGATATCAATTTCTTTGATATGAAAAGAAAGGAAATATTCTTAGCTTCATAAAAGCACTTGAGTGAAAAGACATTGATAAAAGAATTTCACATAGGTAAAGATGATTCCTGACAATTTCGGGCAGTATGATATCCTGGGCACTTTCCATGATGATCTTTTTGCACTCTTTTGAGTCATGGAGCTTTCTTGGGCTTTTACATCATCCTTTATTTTGGATATGTCCTAACTTTTCTCTCTTTTTTTCGGGGAAGGGTACGTCACAAACTCCTTCATCTTGGAGATGTTTTGATCCTTCTTTTTTTCTTTTTTAGGAATTTAGGCTTGATGACATCGGTTCTAAAAGGTCTTTACATGATAGCAGAAATCAAATATCTTTTAGGGTTTGTCGGTAGGTCCATCACACTCGCCTTCATCTCGACGGTGATCTAAACTTTGTCTAGAAGGATCCTTCACAAACTCCTTCATCTCGGAGATGATCCAAATCTTCTTTGGCCCCAGAGATCTAGCTCGCATAATTCGTCTTCATATTGACGACAATTGAGAGATCCTTTTTTGCAGATATTTGATTGCAGCTCAAATGACTGAGAAGATATGGATTGGGTAGGTTCTTTTTTACTACCCAGGATATTTCCACTGTCTTACTGCCAAAAGAACGATCTTTAAGAATGTGCCATAGCTATGATCAATATCAATTCACTTATGACTTTTCATCATCATTGAAATTTTCCTTTGCCTGGTCATATCGAAGATTTTTCTTCATCCTCTTGGTCGACCAATAGAAAAAGCTTGAATTTAGTTCTTATTTCGCAAAAGTCTTATCCTTTTGGAAATAATACTGAAGGTAGTTGGAGGAAATTCTCTATGTGATGAAAACTTTAAGATCAACAATGATTTTTGATAGCAAATTGGCAAAGTATTCTAGAAATCCTTGACGAAAAAAATTACTTGGTATCGAATCGACACGTCCATGACAAAATTCTTCTCTCTTTTTCCCCAAAAAGAGAGACTCAGGCTTAGCCCTTACCTGAATGGGAAGTTGGAAATACTCCTCTGTTCCTTAAAGAGGAGGTGTTTGCAAAACGGAACTTTCGAAGAGAAATTAAGTTTTTGTCAAAACTCCCTATCTGTAGGCTTCTCTTATGGAAAGGCGGCTGAAAACAAAGTTGAGAAAGTATCACAGAGGAACAAGTCCATCACACTCTCCCTAGAAGAGGGTCCTCTGCGAAGGGGTTGGCCAAAGATGAGAAAAACAAGGGCCACAAAAGAAACAAGCTTCTGTCGAAGCTCCCCCTGAAAAAAGGGTTCTTTTGTGTAAAGTTGGTTATTGTTTTGAAAATTGTTCGCGAAGAAAATGAGTCTCTTCAAACTCTCCCTGGAAGAGGGTTCTTGCGAACGAAAGATGGTTGCATGCGAAAGGAACGAGCTCCCTCGAACTCTCCCTAAAGAGGGTCCTTCGCAAGAGAACAAGATTTGAATTTTTGACAAAATGATAACCCGAAGGTTGAATTTGAGAATTTAGAGCTTGGATTGTTGATGATTGGTTAGTACAAATACTGAACCTGGAGAGCTGACTGATCAGCCAGTCTGACACTAGCACGAGCGCTAGCTGTACCAGCATGAGCACGGGGCTTTGAAAAACTCACCAGCACTGGATTTCCAAAATGCCCCAGTATGAGCGTTGGGTTTCGAAAATGCACACCAGCATGAGCACTGGGCTTTCGAATTTTCAAACCAGTACGAGCATTGATTTTCGAAAATGCATACCAATACGAGCATTGATTTTCAAAAATGCATACCAGTACGAGCACTGGTTTTCGAATGGAGAGTTGAAAATGAGACCGACATTCGAAGGTACTTGAGAATTTAAGCCAGAATGATTGTCGGTGTTTCAGGATTATCCCTTATCCTGAAGGGGAAGTTTAGGTTTGTCCGTTAACCTGAAAGGGGAAGCAAGGAGAAATTTTTGGTCCAATACTAGCATTGGATCAACAGGGGAAATTCGAGTCGGAACTCGAGAAAATAAGAATATACAAAAAGCGAAAATTCGAGTTGAAACCCGGTTTTTCAAAATAAAAGAATCAGTGAGAATCGAGTTTGAGAACCCGCATTCTTGACGGAGCAATTGGTTTCAATACGAGTATTGGATCCGAAAGGAAGTCCGAGTCAAAACCCAGAACTTCAGAAATAAGAATATACACAAGGGAAAATCCGAGTTGGAACCCGGTTTTTCAAAAATAAAAGAGTGAATGAGAATCAAGTTTAAGAACTCGAATTCTTGACGTGGTGATTGGTTCCAACATGAGCATTGGAAAAAAAAAGTTCGAGTCGGAACCCGGTTTTTCGAAAATAAATATATAAAAGGGAAAATCTGAGTCGGAACCCAGTTTTTCAAAAATAAAAGAATGAATGAGAATCGAGTTTGAGAACTCGAATTCTCGACGTAGCAATTGGTTCCAATACGAGCATTGGAAAAAAAGAAGTCCGAGTCGGAACCCGGTTTTTCGAAAATAAATATATAAAAGGGAAAATCCGAGTCGGAACCTGGTTTTTCAAAAATAAAAGAATGAATGAGAGTCGAGTTTGAGAACTTGAATTCTCGACGTAGCAATTGGTTCCAATACGAGCATTGGATCCAAAAGGAAGTCCGGGTCGGAACCCGGTTTTTCAGAAATAAATATATAAAAAGGAAAAATCCGAGTGGGAACCCGGTTTTTCAAAAATAAAAGAATGAATGAGAATCGAGTTTGAGAACTCGAATTCTCGACGTAGCAATTGGTTCTAATACGAGCATTGGATCCAAAAGGAAGTCCGGGTGGGAACCCGGTTTTTCAGAAATAAATATATAAAAAGGAAAAATCCGAGTCGGAACCCGGTTTTTCAAAAATAAAAGAATGAATGAGAATCGAGTTTGAGAACTCGAATTCTCGATGTAGCAATTGGTTCTAATACGAGCATTAGATCCAAAAGGAAGTCCAGGTCGGAACCCGGTTTTTCAGAAATAAATATATAAAAAGGAAAAATCCGAGTCGGAACCCGGTTTTTCAAAAATAAAAAAATGAATGAGAATCGAGTTTGAGAACTGAAATTCTTGACGTAGCAATTGGTTCCAATACGAGCATTGGATCCAAAAGGAAGTCCGGGTCGGAACCCGGTTTTTCAGAAATAAGGATATACAAAAAGGAAAAATCTGAGTCGGAACCCGGTTTTTCGGAATAAAAGAATGAATGAGACTCGAGTTTGAGAACTCGAATTCTCGACGTAGAAATTGGTTCCAACATGAGCATTGGATCAAAAGGGAAGTCTGAGTCGGAATCCGGAGCTTCAGCCGAAAGAAAAAAAGGGGGAAAACCCGAGTCAGAACTCGGATCTTCCAAAAATAAAGGATAAAATGAAAGCAAAGCCTGAGTCGGAACTCAGATGGGAAGGAAATAAATCCTATCCAAAGGTCGGATTTTTAGAAGGATTGACAAAAAGCATGAATAGATTCCGACGATGAGGATGAGAAAGTTATTCAAGGTCCTTGACCCAAGATGGCCTAAGACCTGAATTTTATTTAGGACGTTTTCCAGGATTATCCTTGATCCTGAAGAGAATTTGTCAAAATTGAAAAAGATTGGTAGAAATGGATAAAGGATAAAAGGATTGATAAATTAATGGTATTGACAATAAAGATTTAGAAATTTAAGGAGGAATTGATGATTGGAGAATTTAAGATTATCCTCTGTCTCGAAAGAAAATAAAGGGCCGCGCGGGACGAGGTTCAGGTTTTATTCCTTAACCTGAAAGGGAATATACCTCATTGAAACGAGGCATCAGGTTTATCCCTTAACCTGAAAGGGTTTAAAATAAAGGAATAAAAATTTAATAAAATTGATAAAACTTGATAAAACTTGATAAAACAAAATTGACAATAAATTGATGAAAATTTGATTGGATTAATAAATGAAATGAATGCAATTTAGTAAAGATAACGAGATTAACCGAGAAGTTGATAAGATTTTTAGAAGAAGATTCGTTTGGTCCTGCCTGCATATGATGAAGGAAGATAAGTACAGATCAAAAAAATAAAATGCCCCAGTATCAAGGAGAAGTATGTGAGAATTTAATAGAAGATTATTGCTTTATTGAAAAACTTTTGAAGAGTACAAAAGGCTAGGATGAACAATTTAAGTGTAGAATCTCTTCAAATGTAAAGCATTAATAGGATCTGGCAATTCCACCCCATCTGCGTTGATCAGACGATAGGAATTGTGAGGCAGCGCTTCTTTAACCACATAAGGGCCTTCCCAATTGGGTGACCACTTGCCCTTCGACCGGTGCTTGAGATGAGTTGTCGATCTGAGCACAAGATCATTGACTCGGAATCTTCTCTCAATAACGGATTTGGCATAGTGTCGAGCTATCCTCTGACGATAGGCTCGAGCATGCTTTGCTACCTTGAGCCTTTTCTCATCTAACAGATCAAGCTGTACCAACCTCTGCTGCTTATACTGATCAAGCGAAAGTTCGATGAGCGATACAAACTTGAGAGCGGGCTTCTGAACGTGAAGAGGTAATACTACCTCGGTTCCGTAGACAAGCTCTTAAGGAGTAGCATTGGTTGGGGTCTGAATGGTGGTTCGGTATGCCCAAAGTGCATCATGCATCTTTTCGTGCCAATCGCGGCCCGTTTCCACCGTTTTCTCGAGAATGCGGATTAAAATCTTATTGATGGCGTCACAAAAATGAGGACACTTCATTTTTGTTGCAGTTCTGTATCCCCTCATGTGTTAGTCATCTTGAGAAGGAAATGGTGAAGGTGGATGAATCTCAGAATCTCTAGCTGTGTCCGAATGGTAGATATATGAAGATGAACGACATATCCCAGGATGAATTCTTTTCATTATCCTACTTATAATTTGTAGTTCAGCTCTTTATTTTAGTGACACTGATTAGGATATTAAAACAACTACAGCACGGAGAAGAGCATATTATATGTAAATAGACATTCCACCCTATAAACAGATATATGATTACAATATTTCAATTCCAGGTTGCATATCTACACCATTAGAGGACCCTTCCACGTGCTGCCATATATGTAAGCCCACTGGATGGTGGCAACTACAAAAGAACATCTGGTAATTTTAAAATCATACCTAGAGAAGATTCATTCTCCAATAAAATCATCCTAGAACAAGAACATCAGATATTTCCATCAAGGGCTTCCATTCTTGGTTTTGAAATGTGAACACACAGCAATGAGTTCTTTCTTCACTACCTTTATCTAAAATCTTACCTGCGTTATGCATTCCAAAGGTGTGTATGCCATATCGTTTCATATCCCAAGCTTTTATATGGGTATATGAAGCATAATATAAATGAGGTAAATCAAACTATATATAAAAGTAAATGAAGATTATCGCATATGACGTTGCTGGATTAATCAAGGGCCAAGGAGTAAAAACACAAAACATATTAAACAAAGTAAGCAAAAGGTGTCGTCAAATATTAGCAAAGCTGAAGAGGGAATGCGAATGCTAACACAGGATAATCGATGATACAAGGGAGAAGAAAGTAAAAAAAAAAAAGAAGGAAGAAAATGTAGAAACGAGGAAAACACAATATGACCCTATGACAGAAAATGAAACAAAGAAATAATTCAATAGAGCAATGGCAGGAATCATAAAGAAAAATAGAGTAAAGATGTTGGAACGGGGTCGTTCCCTTACTGTAGCACAGGGATGCATTGGGGTTGCTACAGGCAACCCAACGTTCATCCGTAGTGCATTGAAAATTAAAAATAAAACAGAGAAAGTAAATGAGAACAATAAAGCAAATGCAAAGATGAAACCAAAATCTAGATGGATCGGCGATGTCATTGTGAGGCATCGTCGATCATCAGCATATAAGGAAAGAAATTCAATCAAAATAAAAAATCTACATAAATAAATACTAGAAATCAAAATGCAGATTAGGAATTACATAGAAAAATCAAAAATAGAAGAAATTGGATTCTGAATATGCATTAAAATTCAGAGAGATCCGTGAGAAGAGAAAAAAAAGGGTTCTTACCTTGGTTTTGCAGAAACTTTGAAGGAGGGAGGGAAGGGAAGCCTTCCTTTCGTTCTTCAGTGGGTCTGCTTCTATTGCAAAGGAGGAGGAATTGAGAGGAAAGGGAAGATCAGGGGGATGCTGAGAAAACTCGATGGCGATGGATGATCGACCCCCCCCCCCCGCCCCACGACTCTTCTTATAACAGAATGTTGTTTGGGGATTTTTCAAAAATCGTCTGAGAAGTTTTAAGAAAATCAGGAAAATGGCTTTTTTATAAAAAAAACTTTCTAAAAAAGGTTTGTTCTAAAAACAACTTTTATAAAAGGGGCTTCTCAACCATTTTTTCGTGTTTTCTTCTTCCATTTTTATTTTTTTTTGTTCTTTTTTTCTTTGTAATTTCTATTTTTTTGGTGTTTTTGAAATAAAAACTTAGAAAACTAAATGATTTTAAACTAATTTTTGCAATATCCAAAAATATTTACAAAAGAAAGGTTTTCTGAGAATTCAGGGTTGATCTTTGGAATTTTCTTCAGAAAAATGGGTTTGGATTACGATTTTGAGTAAATATTCAAGTTTTTAACCTCGAATTGCGAGATACAGATCATTGAATCCAAATGAACACTGGATCGACTCTCTAAGCCTTTCAGAAATTCTTTTTGGTAATTCTGCGAATTTGGTTCAAAGATTGGAAAATGAGGCTCAAATTTGAATTTTAATACTGGTTCCGGATCCAAAATTGAGCCAGATATGTAACAATGGGGTTTATTCCAGAAAATCTGAGAAATAAACTGAAATTTTAGCTCAAAATCGTCTCAATTACTCAGAAAATGGGACCAAGGGCAAAAAGGAAATATTTTTCGAAATTTTGAAAAATTTGGGGTGTTCATAGATGCCCCTCTTTGCTACTAAGCCGGTTGAAAGCCGAGCTTAGTGGCAAAGAAAAACACTTCAAATTTTGAAAAATGCTCCAGTCAGCAGATCTAAACTGGGTGTGGAAGAATTTATTCTGAAAGACATGGTTTTTCAGGTTTAAAACCTTATCCTGAATGGCCTCAGAGAGACGAAATCCTCGAAAAATGACAGAATTGGATAACAGAGGATGAGGAAATCGTGATGGGACTTTGGGATGAAGTTCCCGAAATGGTGAAAATGGGAATTTTGATCAAGTCTCATGGGTGAGACAAGATCATTTTTCTTTTTTCAATGATTCAGGTTTAGCCCTTAACCTGGATGGGACAAAGATATATCAAGATGATTTGAATGAAGAAAAGAGTATATGAGGACCTTGATGGGACATTTTTGAGAAAGATGCCCTGTGATATGAAGCTAAAGTATGATCCTTTGCGGGATGAATATACAAAGCATGGATTCTTTGATGTGAAAGACCATGATGGGACTGAGAGAACTACCTCGTCGAAACAAGATTCAGGTTTAACCCAAACCTGAATGAAAGATACCTCGTGGAGCGAGGTTCAGGCTCAACTCTTAGCCTGACAAGGGACGACCATACAGAATCCTTAAACGAAGAAACTATGATGGGACCTTCGAAGTTTGGATGAACAAATCCGAAAGGGGTTTGCGAAAGGAGGAAAATGGGGTTCCCTAAAGCCTGGAAAAGGGATGATCTTGGGCGTCTCATTCTTGAGACTGAAACAGCTTTTGAAATGGATGACCTTTCACAGAAAGTTCAGGTTTTAACTCTTATCCTGAGCAGATGCAACCATACAGAATTCTCGAATGAAGAAACTGTGATGGGACAGAAAGAGATACCTCTCTTGAATGAGGTAACTCTTTTTTGAAAATGCAAACAACTCTAGGTTGCATCAAAAATAGATATTGAGCATTTATTTCATTTTTGAATAGCTAGAAAATTTTGCCAATAAGATAAAATTGTAGTTGACTCAAATGCTTGAAAATGTGCACGTGTGTGCGAAAGATATTCCCTCTTTTTACCTAGAGTATCCCTTCCAAATGAGGTTAACTCTCTGGTTTTCATAGTCGAATTCAAATTTTAATGCTGTTGAGTTTCTTCAAGGAAGCTATCATTTTCCTTGATATGAATAGAGAAGAAATATTCTTAATTTCATAAAAGCATGCAATAAAAAGATATTGATAGAAGAATTTCAGATAAGAAAAGATGATTTCCAAAATTTTTGGCAGTTTGATATCCTGAGGTTTTTCCCATAATGATCTTTTTGGCACTCTTTTGAGACATGGAGCTTTCTTGGGTTTCGGGTAGAAGTCTATTACATCATCCTTCATTTTGGAGATGTCCTGACTTTTCTTTTTTTCTTCGGGGAAGGGTACGTCACAAAACTCCTTTATCTTGGAGATGTTCCGATGCTTCATTTTCTCAGGAATTATACTGGTGATATTGGCTCATTGGTCAAAAAAATCTCTTGATGATAGCAGCAATCAAATATCTTTTAGGTTTTGTCAGGAGGTTCAACACAGTCGCCTTCATCTTAACGGTGATCTGAGTGTTCCCTGGAAGGATCCGTCACAAACTCCTTCATCTCAGAGATGATTTGATTCTTCTTTGGCCCCGGGGGTCTACCTCGCATATTCGTCTTCAACTTGACGACAATTGAGAGATCCCTTTTGTGGATATTTTGATTACAGCTTAAATGAACGAGGAGATATGGATTGAGTGGATTCTTTTTGTCACTCAGGATATTTCCTCTGCCTGATTGCTAGAAAATCGTGTTTAAACATGAGTCATAGCTATGATCAATATCGATTCGCTTCTGGCTTTTCAACATCATTGAATATTTCTTTCGCTAATCATACCAAGGATATTTCTTACATCCTTTTGGTTGATCAATAGAGAAAAGATCTGAATTTTATCCCTTTTTGCAAAAAGCTTCACTTTTTTAGAAAGAATACTAGAGGTAATATGAGATGATTCTTTTGTGCGGTAAAATATTGAAATCAATAAATGTTTTTAGCAAATCGGCACAATGTTCAAGAATCCTTTGTGAAACAACTACTCAATATAAATTTTGATGAGACCTTTAGCTGAATTTTTTAGAGGAATGGTGTAAAAATCAGACTTTGAAAATCTTGATGGGTAAAAGACACTAGTATTCAAAAATCCTGACCAGTTATAAGAAACTCGATTTTTGACACCCTGACCAGTGAAAACACTAGATTTGAAATCTCGACCAGTTATGAGAAACTGGATTTTGATATTCCCGACCAGTGAAAAATACTGGATTTTGAAATCCCGACCAGTTATAAGAAACTGGATTTTGATAATCCCGACCAGTGAAAACACTGGATTTGAAATTCTGACCAGTTATGAGAAACTGGATTTTTATAATCTCGACCAGTTATGAGAAACTAGATTTGAAATCCCGACCAGTTATGAGAAACTGGATTTTGATAATCCCGATAAGTTGTGAGAAACTGGATTTTGATAATCCCTACCAGTTATGAGAAACTGTATTTTGATAATCTCGACCAGTTATAAGAAACTGAATTTTGATAATCCCGACCAGTTAAAACACTGGATTTGAAATCCCGACCAGTTATGAGAAACTGGATTTTGATAATCCCGACTAGTTATGAGAAACTGGATTTTGATAATCCTGTCCAGTGAAAACATTGGATTTAAAATCCTAACTAGTTATGAGAAACTGGATTTTGATAATCCTGACCAGTTATGAGAAACTGGATTTTGATAATCTCGACAAGTGAAAACACTGGATTTTAAATCCTGACCAATTATGAGAAACTGGATTTTTGATAATCCCGACCTGTGAAAAGTACTGGATTTTGAAATCTCGACGAGTTATGAGAAACTGGATTTTTGATAATCCCAACCAGTGAAAACACTGGATTTTGATAATCCCGACAAGTTATGAGAAACTCAATTTTGATAATCCCGACCAGTGAAAACACTGGTTTTGAAATCTCGACCAATTATGAGAAATTGGATTTTGATAATCCCGACCAGTTATGAGAAACTGGATTTTGATAACCCCGACCAGTGAAAACACTGGATTTGAAATCCCGACCAGTTATGAGAAACTGGATTTTTGATAATCCCGACCAGTGAAAAATACTAGATTTTGAAATCCTGACCAGTTATGAGAAATTGGATTTTTTATAATCCTGACCAGTGAAAACACTGGATTTTGATAATCCCGACCAGTTATGAGAAACTGGATTTTGATAATCTCGACCAGTTATAAGAAACTGGATTTTGATAATCCCAACTAGTGAAAACACTGGATTTGAAATCCCGACCAGTTATGAGAAACTAGGTTTTGAATGAAAGGTTTATTCTAACGGTTTGAAAATAATTGAATTTGGGAGATTATAACCCGAGGGTTGAGAAAATGATAAAATTTTGAGAATGTTACAACCCAAAGGTTAGGAACCGATAGAGTTGAGAGATTGCAATATGAAGGTTTGGAAATGATAGAGTTTGGGAAATTGAAACCCGGAGGTTTTGGAAATGATAGAATTGAGAAATTAAAACCCGAAGGTTCAGAAATGATAGATTTTGAGAAATTTGAAACCCGAAGGTTTGAAAATGATAGAATTGGGAAATTGAAACCCGAAGGTTCGATTGTGAAGTAAACGATTGATTTGAACGTTCGACCAGTGTAGGTTAGAATCTTTCGAAATACATGGCCAGCGAGAGCTGGGTCTTTCGAAATACATGACCAGCGGGAGCTGAATCTTTTGGAATACATGACAAGCAAAAGCTGAATCTTTTTGGAATACATGACCAACAAGTGTTAAATCTTTTTGAGATACATGACCAGTGGAAGCTGGATCTTTTGAAATAAGTCAATTTTGGGAGTTCAAGTCAGAACTAAAATTTTAGAAGAAACAAACTTTAATCAGAAGACTGAATTTTGAAAGTTCCCAATGTGAGGACTGGGTTTTGTAAATGAGCTCGGTATATGATTAAAAATTCTGAGGAATCCTCAGTGCGAGGACTGGGTTTTGCAAATGAGCTTAGTTTTTATAATGAATTTAGAAAATAGAGATTTTGGTGAAAACTTCTGGATTCATTAGACCCTGTATGTGGGTGTTATCATCGCAAAATTTTTAACTTTTGCAAATCAAACTGACCTTTGAAAAAGTTTTTGAAAATAACTCGCCTCCGTTTTAAAATGCGGGAAAATTCCGTAGAATGGGACTCGCCTGTCGGTACGAGGTTCAACCGTTCCTGCCACCTTTAACAGGGGTAATTGAACCAAGGATCAATCTTATGCTCTACTCTATTCAAATTGTCTAAATCATATTCTAATTTCTAAATGCACATAAAATCAGGCATGTGCTATGAATTTTCAGAAAATGCACATTTTGAAAAACATGATGTTTGCTTTGAAATACTTAGAAATACTAAGAAAATGTAAATCTTGGAAATGATATCACATGGAAAATCGTGAATTAGGACTTGAAAAATATTTCTGAGAAAAGTAAAAATCGATTTCTAGGGAAATCTTGAGATTTTATGAAAATCAATTCTGAGAGAACTTGGTTTTTCTGAATTCCAACTTTGAACTTGAAAATATAACTTGAAATTTCGAATTTTGAATTTTGAGAAACACTTGAAACATACTTTAAGATTTTCATATTCTGAGAAAATCGATTTCTCCCTATGACTTAGAAAATTTTGAGAAAATGAAATTCTTTGAATTGAAATTTGAATTGGCAAATGCATGAAATGGATGAATATGGATTTGAGGAATTCAGAAATACTTTTTTGTATTTTTGAGAAATGCAGTGCATTTTTGAAGTTAGCCTAAGAGTGTAGGCTGAATGTGGCTAATGTGAAGATCATAAATCTAAGTATCATTCGTATTCTGACTATGGCCATAAATAAAAATTCTACCAAGTTTATAAACTTCATAGAAGCTAGTGCATGTGTCATTCGTGTAGACCATGGTGAATTTGTAAAAATATGCATGAATCATCATCCATCACACATTAAAATTATAAAAATAAACTATATGCAATGCAACCTAAGCTAAGCAGAAAATGTAAATTCTTATTCCAAAGTTTAATTTAGTTTACATCACTATTGAAATTTAAATACATGAAAAATAAAGTCTTCAATGTACCTGCAAAACTAGAAAACTTGTTAATGAATATATGTTGGCTTTTCTAGATTTATCCAACAATATCAGGAAATTGTTGGATTTTACTAGATATAAGCCTTTTTGCCATGATTCCCTTAAATCAAAATGATGAAATATGAAATGAAATTGAATAAATAAGCTAAAGAAGATATGAAATTTCGAAATTGGGGTCAAAATGACCAAAATACCCCTAATAACAAGACTATGGCCTTGAAATTAGGGTTTTTAGAAAGATGTTTTGATAAAATGCAAATTTTGAAGTTTAGATGAAATAAACTAAGCTAAATATGATGTGACATGCTTAAATATATGAAAATTAGGGTTAGGAATTTCGAAATTTAGGTCAAATGACCAAATTGCCCCCGACAGCAAGACTATGGCCTTGAAATCAGGGTTTTTAGGAAGAGATTTTAGTAAAAACTTAGGTTTTATTCACTAAATGAAATCAAATGAGCACAAAATTAAACCTAAAGTATCCTAAGATGCTTATGAACATAATAAAACCCTAAAACCATCTGCTTATACACAAAAATCCAATAATATCACAAATTTTGTGATTTTTGCAGTGTTTTTGGATCTTTCAGGAACCCGGTTTTGCAATTTGCTTAATTCAGCCATTAAATGGATCCCAAAATCGATAAAAATTGGTACCTGCACTTGTTATAACCCTAATGTCGAATTGGAATTAAAAAATAATTTTTTTGACATTAAATTAATCCGAAAATTGCATTAAACCCTAAAAATATGCTATTTTTGACCTAATTCACCGACCAGTTTCAATCCAAGACCTGAACCAGGGGTCAAATCTCCATGGAAATTTATGAAATTTTACAGAAATTTACTAAAAATAAAAACAGAGATTTCCCAATTTACAGATTGGAAAAATCATCTCCGGTTAGGGAGAAACCCTTCCGGCAATCTGAGCTAAAATATATCACTTTTAACAGGGATTAAAACGGCTATTCCAGATTGAAAATACAAGCATAAATAGAAAACCTAAACAAAAATCTCTGAACTTTTAATGGTGAACAGTGGACAGAAAAATAACAATACTCACTTTTTACAGATCATGAATCGGATCTGTGGTTTGGGATTGATGACTAACACAAGTCTGATTAGGGTTTTGGTAAACCCTAACGAGTTTTAAATTTAAAAACAGATTCTCTGAAAGGGGAAAAATAATAAACAGTAATAAAAAAATACGACAATTTCACAGAAGACATATCTACTCAATGTGAATCCATAGCACTTTACAGATCTAAAATTGGATATCAGATGAGAGAAATATCATCACAGCGAGTTACCTTCTTGATTTTAACCACGATTTTAAAGCTTTAAAAACCCGATTTGATGTCTGATTTTTTTGACAGGATTCCCGAGATCAAAATCCTCTGATTTTTCTACAGTAACTCAATATTTCATGCATGCATCACATATAAAAAATTCAGAAATAAAAAATGAGTTCTTCAATCCGAATTAACATCATCTTTACTGTTCTAAACCTAAAACACACAGAAATTTTAAGAAACTTGACAAACCATGCATTAACTAATGTAAATAAATAAAATAAACCATAAAACAGTAAATAAAACTTATTTCTATGCTATAGAACGTAAAACAAACATGAATAAACCATGAAAATAAATTAAAAACAGAGAATCAATGGCTGGAATTTGATATCATCTTTAAAACATAGATTTAACCCATTAAAAGGGTAAATCATGTATTTTATAGGTTAATAATGTAAAGAATCATATTAAAATCAATTCTAATGGATTAAAATCCCTGTAAATCATCCAAAACAGTGTTATATCACCTTCTTGGACCGTTCTTGCTGGTTCTTGATAGTTCTTGAGGTGAAACCATGGTTGATCTTCCATAAGGAGGGGTGTCCAAGCCTAAATCTAGGTTTAAAGCATTAAAAAAGCATTAAATAAAATAAGAAAAGTGAAGAAGTTCATACCTTGGAGTTGCAGCAATGGAGGAAGGGCTGGAGAGGAGAGAGAAGCTCCAAGATTTGCTCCCAAGGTGGCTGGAAAAATCGTCCCCCCTATGGGGGCCTTTTATAACCATTTTTTAGGTTTTAAAAATTAGCAATTTTGAAATTTTTGGACTTCTAAAGGGGGGGGGGTGATTTTGGGGTGGAGTTACCTAACTACCCCTAGTCTAAATTATCCTAAATAATGCCTAATTAACCCCTAGCTAATCCTAAAAAATCCCCAAATGTGGTGCCACTTGGCAATTTCTCACATTGGGTTTTTAAAACTCCTTTAAAAACCTTTAAAAATACTAGTTTAAAAAACTAACTTTCAAAAATGAGTTTTTCAAAATGGTTTTGACTCTTTTAAACCTCTAACACTAACCAAGACATCAACTAACCCTAGTCTTGCCCTGACTGACTCGAATATGACACCACCCCGAGTGGGCCCTACTTGAGTTTTTCAAAAAAAATGATTTTAAAACTTGAAATTGAAGGAGTTTTCAAAAGGATCTTCAAAAGTAATCTTAAAGTTAGGATTTTTGAAATGGCATAAGGTTCTAACTGAGTTAGAATTCCTCTGGATATGGTGCCAACTGAGCGGGCCCACATCGAATTTTGAACATTTTTGAAATAAACACTAAAAATGGCTTTAAAAAAGGGTTAAAATTGACATTTGAAATTCAAGATCTTTGAAAATAGGGTCTCAAGCGAACTGGAACTCCGGGTTAGAGTCCTGAACTCTTAGGACTCTGAGATTTTAGATTTTAAAAGCCAAATGAAAGAATTTTCAAAAGATTTTATCAAGAAATGATGAAATAAGTCAGAAAACACAGTCAGGGTTAGACTCCTAACTCGACCGAACTCTAAAATAGAGTCCTGAACTAACTGGACTCTGTAAAATGACCTAAATTTTGAAAACAAACAAAAAAAGATTAAGAATGAAAGTAAGACAGACTTAAAAACCAGACTTCTGACCGGATTAGGACTCTGAGACAGAGTCCTGATCGGACTGAAACTTTCAAAAATTTGAGAAATTTGATGAATAGAGGCATTCAGAAGCGACACCATCTAAATGGGTTTCATCTGTGAATTGAAATCGATTAAAGTTTGAATTTGAAAGGAATCCAGATTGTTTTCTAAGAAAATATTTCGAAATATAAAATCCTGGGGTTGGAAAATGACAGAGTATTGAATAAAAACCCAGGTTTTGAAATTGATTTTGAAATAAAGCTTTAAAATTCAAATCTGGATTGAATGTTTTGAAATAGGAGTGCTGGATCTCGAAAATGAGATGCAATGTCATACAATGCTATGCAGAATACGTGCAATGACATGCAATGATCTGTAATGACTTATGAAATGGACAAACACTGGATGAAGGTAAAAATTTGCAGTGTTTACAGATGCCCCTCTTTGCTGCTAAGCCGGTTGAAAGCCGAGCTTAGTGGCAAAGAAAACACACCAAATTTGGACTATAAAAATGTCCCAGTTAGATGAATTTGACTGGGTATGAAAGAATTAGTTCAAAGGATGATGATAGATATGAAATGAAGAATAAGGAGAAAATTTTACTTCGAAAAGAAGTAAGATTCAGGTTTTGCCCTTAACCTGGATGGGACAGGAAATACCTCGTATGAAACGAAGCTCAGGCTTAACCCTTAACCTGAAAGGGGATGATAAATGAAATACCTCATCAGAATGAGGCTCAGGTTTAACCCCTTGACCTGAAAGGGGACGATACCTCGTGGAAAAATGAGGCTCAGGCTTAACCCTTAACCTGAAAGGGGACGATACCTCGTGGAAAAACGAGGCTCAGGCTTAACCCTTAACCTGAAAGGGGACAAAATACGGAATCCTCAAATGAAGAAACCATGATGGGACCTTCGAATTCTGCACAATAAATCCGAGAGGGGTTTGCAAAAGGAAGAAAGGGGGTTCCCTAAAGCTTGAAAAGGGATTGATCTTGGACGTCTCATTGCTAAGACTGAATGGCTTTTAAGACAGATGACCTTTTGCAGAAAATTCAGGTTTAACCCTTAACCTGCACGGGAACTGTCTATGGTGGGACAGTGGGGAGCACAGGGAAGTGTGCGAATCTGAGAGCCCAGGCACTCAGATCAAAACAAGAAGGGAAGGATCTTGGACAACTCCCATCATCCGATCCTAAAAGGGATAACAACAACGCCTGGATACATCAAAATAAACATCAAGTTCTCACTTCATGTCAGGATAACTTAAAAGATTGCCAATAAGATAAAAAATATATATTATAATTGATTCAAGAATAATAAGCACATATATATATGAATAATATTCCCTCTTGTCTACCTGAAGTATTACCTCTGACTGGACTTAACTCCGTAGAATCAAGATTCGAATTCGAATATCATTGCCATTGACTTTCTCTCAAGGAAGCTATCAATTTCCTTGATATGGGCGGAAAAGAATACATTCTTGATATTACAAGAGCTATTGGTGAAAGAATATTGATAAAAGAATTTCGCAAAATTAAAGAAGATTCTTGATAGATTCGGCAGTCTGATATCCTGGGATTCTCTTCTCATGATGATCTTTCTGCACTCTCTTTTTGACAGAATTGGAGCTCTCTTGGATTTTTCGAGAATCACATCATCCTTCATTTTGGAGATGTCCTGACTTGTCTCTCTCTTTTTTTTTTTTGGAAGGGTACGTCACAAACTCCTTCATCTCAAAGATGTTCCGATCCTTCTTCTCTCTCAGGGATTATATTGACAGTTATTAACTCTTTGGTTGGAAGTCTCTTGATGATAGCGGAAATTAAATATCTTTTAGGGTTTGTCGGTAGATCCATCACACTCGCCTTCATCTCGACGGTGATCTGGACTTTCCCTGGAAGGATCCGTCACAAACTATGTCATCTTGGAGATGATCCAAATCTTCTTTGGCCCCGGGGGTCGACTCGTCTAATTCGCCTTCATCTTGACGACAGTTGAGAGATCCCTTTTGCAGATATTTAATTGCAGCTTAGGTGATGGAGGAGATGTAGAGATGGTATGGATTTTTTTGTTTGTGTCACCCAGGATATTTCAACTGCTTTTATTTTCTAAGAATGGTCTTTAAAAATGCGCCATTGACTGCGATCAATATCAATCATTCATGGCTTTGCAACAACATTGAATTTTCTTTGCTGGCCATATCGCGGATTTATTCTTCATCCTTTTGGTTGGCCAATAGAAAGATTTTGAATTTTGAATCCTTTTTTGCAAAAGCTTTGTCACTTCGGAAGTAATACTGAAGGTATTCTGAGGTACAATTTTATGCGATAAAGATTTTGAAATCAACAACTATTTTTTTTATGGCAAATTGGCAAAATATTCTTGGAATCCTTGGTGAAGGAAATCATTTGAGATCTATATGACACATCCGTGGCTAGATTCTCCTCTCCTTTCCCCAAAGGAGAGACTCAGGCTTGACCCTTACCTGAACGGGTAACAAAAGATACTCCTCTCTTCCCTAAAGAGGAGGTGTTTGCAAAACGAACTTTCGAAGAGAAATAGAGTTTTCGTCAAAACTCCCTATTTCTAGGCTTCTCTTATGGAAAGGGGGCCGCTAACAGAGATTAAAAGGATATCATAGAGGAACGAGTCCATCACACTCTCCCTGGAAAAAGGGTCCTCGATGACGGGGGTGGCCTAATAAAAGACATTTAAGGTTACAAGGAGGACGAGCTTCCGTCGAAACTCTCCCTAGAAAAAGGGTTCATTGTGTTACAACAAAGATTATTTTGCAAACTGTTCGTGAATCACGAGTCCCTTCAAACTCTCCCTAGAAAAAGGGGTTCAACGAACGAACAATAAAGACATGCGAAAAGAAACGAGCTCCCTCGAACTCTCCCTGGAAAAAGGGTCCCTCGCAAGAGAGATACTTGGCGATTGATTTTGATAGCTTTTGATAACTCAAAGAACTGCTTGATAACACGAATGACTAGAGGTCTTGACAAAATCGGCAACCCGAATGTCAGGTTAACAGAATGGAACGACCCAAGAGTCTGATACAGATTGTTTGGTTCGCAGGTCTAAAGATTGAGCCAGAACCTCAATGTGAGAGTTATGTTGCGACCAGTATGAAGACCGAACTTTGACAAAGTACCAATATGAGCACTATATTTTAAAAGATTACCAGTACGAGCACTGGATTTTTAAAGGATACCAGTACGAGCACTGGACTTTAAAAGGCTACCAGTACGAGCACTGGATTTTAAAAAGTTATCAGTACGAGCACTGAATTTTAAAAGACTACCATTATGAGCACTGTATTTTAAAAGATTACCAGTACGAGCACTGGATTTTTAAAGGATACCAGTACGAGCACTGGACTTTAAAAGGTTACCAGTACGGGCACTGGATTTTAAAAGGTTATCAGTATGAGCACTGAATTTTAAAAGATTACCGGTATGAGCACTGGGTTTTCAAAAGATTACCAGTACGAGCACTGGTTTTTAAAAGATTACCAGTACAAGCACTGAGTTTTGAAGGGTCATCAATTGGCGATGACTTGGATGACTTGCCGGGGTCTCAGGATTTATCCCTTATCCTGAATGGGAAATTCAATGTAAATTGACGCAGATGAATGCGTGCAAATGCAAATGGATGCAACTGAGTGCACATGCGTGCAAAATGAGAGATTTATTAGATCCTGCCTGCACACAAATTGTTTTGGATAAAAGGCAACTTTACCAAGAATGCCCCAGTATATTCTGGGGAAGAGGGGTATTTTGACCAAAGAATAATTGATCATTTATTGAGGAGAATTTTTGAAGAATACAAAAGATAGAATAGAGATTTTCTAGGTATAGAATTTCTTCAGATGTCGAGCATTAATGGGGTCGGATAGTTCTACCCCGTCTGCATTAATCAGACGATATGAATTACGGGGCAACGCTTCTTTCACCACGTAGGGACCTTCCCAGTTTGGTGACCATTTGCCACGTGGACGATGCTTGAGATGAGCCGTTGATCTAAGGACCAAGTCATTAACTTGGAATCTCCTTTCGATGACTGACTTGGCATATTGCCTTGCTATCCTCTGACGATAAGACTGAGCGTGTTCTGCTGCTTTGAGTCTTTTTTCATCGAGTAAATCTAACTGTACCAAGCTCTGTTGCTGATACTGATCGAGTGGTAGCTCTAAAAGAGATGCGAACTTAAGGGCGGGTTTCTGAACATGAAGAGGTAACACCACCTCAGTCCCATAAACAAGTTCTGAAGGAGTCGCATTGGTTGGGGTTCGAATGGTAGTTCGATATGCCCAAAGTGCATCATGAATTTTCTCGTGCCAATCACGACCCGTCTCAACGGTTCTTTCTAAGATGCGAATCAAACTCTTGTTGGTTGCTTCTGCCTGACCATTTCCTTGTGGATAATAAGAAGCTGAAAAATGATGATGAATTCTGAATTTTGAACAAAAGATCTTCATTCTCTCATTCTTGAAATGAGTACCATTATCTGACACGATGTCGTGTGGTAAACCGAAACGACAAAGAATGTTCTTATGAATGAACGAGACTACATGTCGACCTTCCACTGTACGCAGAGTGACGGCTTCAACCCATTTGGTGAAATACTCTGTTGCGGCAAGGAAATATTTATGACCATTAGAAGCTGAAGGAGAGATGGGTCCTACGACGCCGAAGGCCCACATAAAAAATGGCCATGGAGACACGACTGATTGCAAGTACGTGGCTGGCGCATGAATAGAAGGTGCGTGTATCTGACACTGAACGCACTTCTTCACAAAACGATAGCAGTCTTGCTGCATGGTTCTCCAATAGTATCCTGCCCGAATGATTTGTTTAACAAGGGTTTGGTAGCCGACATGACCACCGCAAATACCTTCATGCGCTTCTCGTATGATTTCTTTAGCTTCTTCTTCGTCTAAGCACCTGGAATACTCAGAACTGAACCCACGACGATAAAGAACATTGGCAAGTATAAAATAGCGGGCGGACATATGCTGAATTGCTTTTTGCTCCTTCTTTGATAGTTCTGGTGGAAGCTCACCAGTTTCAATAAAGTTTTTGATATCTTGATACCAAGGCTTCTTTTTCTGTTCCGCCTGGTTGACTTGCATTACCGGAACGAAGGCAGGTTGGTCAAGTCTACCGATTTCAAAGGAGCGACAGGATTCTCCATTTCTGAAAGACATAATGGAGCCCAGGCTGGCCAAACCATCAGCTATTTGATTAAACTCTCTTTTGATATGGAAAAGCTGAAATTCATCGAAATTGTTGATAAGGGATAAAACGATCTTTTGGTAAGGGAGCAACTTCTGATCTTTTACCTGCCATTCAGCTTTGACTTGGCTGACGACGAGCAATGAATCGCCGAAAGCGTGTACCCTCTGAACATTGAAGTCTTGCAAAATTCTCATAACTTGTATTAAAGCTTCATACTCAGCCATATTATGGGTACATTGAAAATCCAGTTTCAGAGAAAAGGGGATCATCTCTTTCTCTGGTGTGATCAGCAAGATTCCGACTCCTATGCCGGCCATGTTCTTGGATCCGTCGAAAAACAGATTCCAAACTGGGGATTGTTGAACATTACAGATCCGCTCATCGGGAAAGCTATCCTCGATTCTAACATCTTCTGCTAAAGGAAAATCTGCCAATTGGTCTGCAATTGCTTGACCTTTGATAGATTGCTGAGAAACATACCCCAGATCATACTGCATTAACAGGACTTGCCACTTAGCAATCCGTCCACTAAGAAATGGTTGTTCGAGAATATACTTGAGAGGATTAAGTTTTGAGAGAATCTTGACTTCTGATGCTAACAAGTAATGTCTCAGCTTCTGACACATCCATACCAGTGCTAGGCGTGTCTTCTCTATTTGAGAATATTTCTTCTCGTAGTCAATGAAAGTCTTGCTTACATAGTAAATGGCATGTTCAACCAAACTGCCTTCTTCATATTGTGCCAAGAATCCGCCACAAGCGGCTTGGTTAACTGAAACGTATAGCAAGAGAGGCTTTCCCAATTCTGGTGGCTTTAGAACGGGCGGATTAAAAAGATATTTCTTGATACGCTCAAACGATTGCTGACACTCTGGTCCCCATTCAAATTTCACTCCTTTTTTGAGTAGATGATTGAAAGGTTCACATCTCATGGCAAGGTTGGATATGAATCTCTGAATTGATTGCATACGTCCCTGAAGACTACGCAATTCCTTAAGAGTAGTTGGAGGTGGCATGTCAATGATGGCCTTTGCTTTAGCGGGATCCATTTCTATCCCCTTTTTGCTGACCAAGAAGCCTAGCAATTTGCCTGATTCAACTTCGAAGACACTTCTGAGGGTTGAGTCTTAGCTTATAAAGAATAAGCCGCTTGAAGACTTGACTTAAGGCATCGATATGGTCTTCTTCCTCCTTGGATTTGACCAAGATGTCATCAACGTATGCATTCATGGTCTTGTGCATCTGATCATGGAAAATGGCAGCCATTGCACGCTGATAGGTTGCCCCAGCATTTTTTAGCCCAAACGGCATGACTGTATAACAGAAAGTGCCTCATGGCGTAGTGAAGGATGTTTTGGATTGGTCACGAGCGGCTAACTTGATCTGATTATATCCGGAGTATCCGTCCATGAAGGAAAACATGGCATGCCCAGCCGTGCTATCAACTAGGAGGTCAATATTTGGGAGGGGATAGTCATCCTTCGGAGTAGCTTTATTGAGATTGCGAAAGTCGATACAAATTCGCACTTTGCCATTTTTCTTGGGAACTGCAACGATATTCGCCAACCAGTCCGGATAATCTATTGCTCGAATGAATCCTGCTTTAAGCAAGTCCTCAAGTCCTTCCTTGACCTGTTGCTCGATTCGAGGATCCATTTTCCTTAACTTCTGTTTAACAGGTTTCGCATCAGGCTTCAGAACGAGTCGATGTTCCACCAATTTAGGATCTAAACCGGGCATATCTTCATAAGTCCATGCGAATACTTCTTGGTGCTGCTTGAGAAAGTCAATGAGCCTTTCCTTCTCATCTGTACTTAGGCTGGTGCCGATCTTGAGAATTTTCGGACTATCTTCTGAACCAATATTGATGTCCTTAGTCGGATCCTGGACTAGGGTCGATGGTTCATCTTGTTTCTGAATCGCTGCAAATTCTGGCAACTCTGGAAGCGACGAATCGAATTCTGCCATTTCTTCTGACTACTTTGTGACCTTACTGTCCCCTGCTCTTGCTCAGACCCGATATATCTTTGCCGGTTTTGATAGGATTGAAGGATTAATGACTAACCTTTTTATCGGTTGAGAAGACATTCTGAAATTTTGAAAAGGAATAGCTTTTAGAGAAAGCTCCTTTACTATGACATAAATTGCATGGGAATAAAAAAGATAAGAACAAATGAATTTTGAAGACAAATTGCAGAGGAATAAGAGAAAAATGACATCCAGATAGACGAGAAAATTGATAACTTTATTGAAGACTTGAAATGAAATAAGGACATTTAAAATGAACTGAAATGGGACATTGTCCCTACAAACTGCAAAAATGAAATAGAAAAGACAGATGGTAGAAAATTTTTAATGGATCCCTTTAATGAAGACAGTATTTTTGTGGGATCTTTTGCCCATGAATCCTAGTCCTGCCCTGCGCGGATGATGGTCAGGGATCACTGGCTCTAGCCGGCCATCTCCGTTCTTGCCCAAACCTTTGAAAGGCTGATAACCATGCTTCAGTAACAGGTCAAATCCTTTCTTGGTCCTAACAAACTGCGGGAAAAGAGGATGGTCCTTGAAATTACTGTAATCAAGACGACCCCCAATCTTAAAGAAATGTGGTCCTTGACATTGGACCATCGCTGCTGTGTGATTTGTCTCTGATGTTGCTCCTAACTTTAGCATTTCAAGGCTTTCACTGAGAACAATTTCTTCACTTTTCTTAATGCTAGGGATATCAGCAGTATAAGTTGTCCTAGGGATCATAGGGTGAGGTAGCCTCTCTTCAGGATCTTCCCCCAAAACAGTAGTTATCATGCCACCTTTAGACCACTTGATGCACTGATGCAGAGTGGATGGCACAGCGTTGGCATTATGAATCCATGTTCTTCCCAGTAGAAGATTATACGTTGGCGGCACGTTAACGACATGGAAAAGCACTGTATGAACAAAGTAGTTGATGAATATTTCCAAGAAGATCTTTCCCTTTGCTGTCTGTCCATGATTATCAAACCCATAAATGGTGATCGGATCCGGTGTATACTCTTCTTGTTTTATACCCAGAGCCTTGGCAGTCATTTCAGGACAAATGTTGAGGCTACTGCCTCCATCTACAAGCACGTGGGGTACAGTCATTCCCTGGGTTCGCACCACAATGTACAAGGCATTGTTATGAAATGCGTGAGGTTTTGGCAGATCCTCATCTGAGAAGGTTATGGGAGCATTGGTCATGGCTTGATTAACGATCTGAGCCATGTCTTCAGGTGTGGTGTCTGGCTTGACCTTGATCTTTCGCAGTAAATCGTCCAGGACTTGCTGATGCTTAGGAGAGGCACGTGCCAACTCAAGGATAGGGATATTAGAGAGGGCAGTGATTGGTCTTTGCACCGTGTCGACCTTTTCTTCTGGTTTTCTCCCTTTTTCCGAAGTAGATTTGACAAGGCTCTTGGGTAACCATGGCATTCTTTTGGCTACCTCTGGAGATACTCCAGCGGGTTCTCTCGAAACTTTCAGCTTACTGAATGCTGAAACGAGGTCCATCTTTTGAGAATCGGACTGGGCCTTATACAACACTAATACCTGATGTTGCACCTTGATATCACTGCTAGGGCATGGTCGGATATGATCTTGTGGCTGAAAGGGATGATCAGATATCATTGCTGTTGAGTGCTGCAAGAAAGGCTGTTTTAGAATCTCCATTTTCTCATCTTCAGCCCCTTCTACTAACAGATTTTTGTCAATATAATCTTGTATGATGTTTTTGAGAACGAAACAGTTCTCGGTATCATGTCCCACAGTTTGGTGGAACTTGCAGAATCTGTCCTTCATTTTTCCCATAACCACTGGCGGGTCAGCTACCCTTGGAAGCTTAATCATATCACTGCCGAGCATATATTCTAATACTGTCTCGAGGGACTGGTCTAGAGGAGTAAACTTGCGGTTATAACTCCATCCTTCCCGCTTCGGCTTTTCTTGTGGTCTTGATCTTTGTTCGAGGGTTTGCTGTGGCTGCTTATCATATTGAATAATCGACTTGCCTTTCTAATCACTTTTGTTGGGATTTGACCCTCCTGAAGCATAACTATGATTTTTTCCACTTCCTTTGTTCTGATTCTTGCTGTTACTGGCAGAGTAGGTAAAATGGGCTTTCTTCTTTGATTCTTGTTGACTGTTATTCTTTGTAAACATAAAACCTTCATAAGACCCGTTCTCCATACTCAACTCGAGCCATTCGGCTCGTTCTGTTAGTTCTATGAAGCTCTTCGATGGAGATGTAGAAATTAGTCCCCTCAGGGGTTGCGAGAAGTTGCTCAGGATCAAAGATAGTGCGTGTCTTTCTGCTATTGGCTCGCACATCTTATTGCAAGCGGATCTCCATCTATGAATGAAATCCCTGGCCTTCTCGTTTTCCTTCTGCCTCAGACTGCAGAGATGACTGAGAGTCGGGAGTGCTTCAGCATTGAATAGAAAGCGCTCAATAAATAAATTGACCACTTTGTCGAATTCTTTCAGTTCTATCGGATTAATGTGCTCTGAGTACCACTTTGCTGCGACACCTTCCAAACTGCGAGGGAAGCAGAGAAATAAGGCACGATTGTTCCTCTTGAACCTGGAACATTCTGCGAAGAATAGGGCGAGATGTGCTTTTGGGTCACCCGAACCATCAAACTTGATAAATTTCTTGGGGAGATTATCAAGATGATCATCCCCATCCAGTCCATCATAGAAGTCTTCACTTGTAAAGACTCTTTTGCCCTTGTCACGAGTTTGAAGATCCTTAACTATTTTCATCACATCTTTGAGTTGTGACTGCGTAGGGTCGTCAACAGACTGATTCTTGGATTTGTAGGCCGACTCCTGCCCTTGAGTCGACCTTTTGAATTCTTGCTTGTTTTCATACTCTTTGTCAGTATCATCTGCTGATTCTGACTCATCAGACATTTCCTCATGACGATTCTGCTTTTTACTGATCTTCACATTCTTGACGGCATGACCCTTATCTTTCTGTTTGGTCTGAATTTGCTCAGTACTGGCCTCAGCTTGCTCTGCCAGCATCTTGGTCATCATCTTTTTGAACATGACGTACATTTGGGGATCGATGCCATCATCTGCCTGCTGACCCTGACTCTGGATTGATCGAGGTGATTCCATCTCTTCTTCTGAAGCTACTGAGTACGCGACGCCTTCAACTGATGCGGCTTTTTTTCTGGATCTTGTATCAACCATCGGGTATCTCAAATGTTCTCTTGGATATTGCTGATGCTCTCTGCAGGGCAGGACTCATGGTTAGGCTTCTGAAGGAAATTTGGTTTGGAGGAAAATATTTGTTGAGAACTTTGGTAGACAATTGAAATAATATCCCATTACTAGGGATTGAGTCGTCGCTGGGATTACGACAATTGCGTTGCTATTCTTTGCAAGATAAACAACTGAAAATATACCTTGTTACCTAGGCGAGGTCGTCAAACCAATGTAAAATAAAGGAATTTTTATTGAGAGGAAAAACATTATTTTATCAATAATACACTTGACAGAGGGGAGGGGGACAGACAATTTTCCACCACTCCAGATAATCAGAAGATACACGAGGACCAGGAAAAATAGTAAGACTGACAAAAGAATCCCAGCCATGTCTGGCAGAATGGTATGCTCCGGACCACTGATCTGATGTGAGATCGAATTCTGGCAGAACCCCGGCTAGTGGACGAATCTCTACGCGCTTTTGCCTCTGAGAGAACTGCCTGACACACCGCTCTGGATGATAGTATGCGCAGAAAAATGGGCCCAGTAGCCTGACTCGCTTGCCGTATGCATAAGTATATCTAGGAGGTGATTCCTGGCGATCAAAGTAGACCCATACGACCTCTTCCTCCTGTAGGTTGTCGATCAAGAACCGGTATCGTGCAACTGAAAGAAGCTTCTCTCCATTGTATCTGAATGAACTGGCTCGGGCGGGCACATGCCGGAGGAACCAAGACTGCAAGGCATAGGTGCACCCTTCGACTAAGATCGACTCTCCGAGTGCGAAACGAGTCAACCCTCGGTATAGAAAGGCGAGTGCGGCCATGGCTATTGAGAGGCGGCTGGTCTGTCGACTTCCCCATCTCCTTAGAAGCTGAACTATTCTGATATCCATGTAATTCCATCCATCGTGAAAGAAAGCTAATCCCACCGTGCACAGAACCATCGCGTGCTGAATTCTCTCTCGAGCTGTCCTGGACAACGAGCTGACTTCCACAAATGTCCCATACTGTCTGTAGATTTCGAGCAGGTCCACATATTCATTTCCATCTTCTTCAATCAGAGGCCAAGACTTGCATCCCGTCATGCGAGCTAAAGCGTCTTTAGGGTCCAGACCCTTAACATTAATCAGAAACTGTTTCTCCAATGGATCTCCAGGCTGACCGGCTGGCTCGGGCAATCCCATAATCTCTGAAAATTCATTCATCAGTATTGTCATCTCGCCCCACGGAAACCAGAAGGTAGAAGTGCTCGGATTCCACCGCTCTGCTAGTGCATGGATCAAGTTGCCGTTGACTGTCTGCTTTCCTACTGCCGACGCCAGTTTCAATCCACACTCGTCCAGATGGTCCGGAAACCTACGAGAGAAGTTCTTGAACCATGAATAATACCACCGGGGAAAGAAGGATCCGGTGCTGAGGACTCGATGTTCGGGAAGACTTTGTCACACCTCGTAGGAGATGTGACCCTCTGGGAAGACTGAATCAAGCTGACTGGATGCCATCGGACTGGAAGACATGGAAATTGGAGTAAGACTTGGAAAATACAGGAATTTTGAGGAAAATGCAGGCAGGATAAAAATAAAGCAGGAAATTCGAGATCCAGAAGACAAGAAAGATGGGAAATCACCTGGAGTTTTGAAGGAAATGAAGGGAAATTTGGAAAATCGTCCAGGGTTTGATGAAATATGAAGAAATAAATGGAAAATGAAGTATTTTGGAAAATCGTCCAAGGTTTAAAACATGGACAGTACATGGACATAGATTGGGGAATTTTGAGAAAATCGTCCAGTATTTTAGAAAATTGGGAAAAATATGGAAAATAAAAACGGAAATAACATATTCAATCAAATTCTGCATAAACAAGCATGCACAAACAACATTCCCTAAAAGCTGACTCTAGATGCACAAATTTTGAAATGGTTGTGGGACCTTAATCCTAACTCTAAGGCTCAGATCAACTGTATCCAATCCAGTTATGCCTATATACTCAAGCCAAGGCTTGATGTACGTGGCATAAAATCAATTCCTTCGGTTCTAAGTTCAAGTTTTCCAACATCCTTGAGCACCTGCCGATATACGTTGGACTATGGCCCTTGGTACGTGGCAGGGGGGTTTTCACCCAAATAGGTGGCCCAGTTGTGAGGCTCTGTCCCGAACTATGGTTCTGGAAGAGAGCCCAGCAACGTGAAGACCGGGACAATATAGGTGGGGTGATTTTTGAAAAGCATGAGCACATGCAATCAAATAGAAAGCTCTAAGTCCTAAAGAGATAGAATTTTGAAATATTTGAAGAAGCAAACATTGTTTTCATACAATTCCTAAATTGAGGAGTGTTGTATTAGACCTAAGTCTATGTGAGCATGAATAATTCTCCTCAATATGGTCCTACCAAACCATACCTAGTCTATATGCATTCCATGTCAGCTGGGTTCAAGTCTAGGCTCCTAGGTTCACATGATAGCATAAATTAAAAGCTGACATTCCATGGAAATCGATTTTGACAATTTGAACTAAGTAGAGCATTAGATTGATCAGGCAAAGACAGTTGTCCCATCACGGTCGCCAAACCTGTTATCATCGCAAAATTTTTAACTTTTGCAAATCAAACTGACCTTTGAAAAAGTTTTTGAAAATAACTCACCTCCATTTTAAAATGCGGGAAAATTCCGTAGAATGGGACTCGTCTGTGGTACGAGGTTCAACCGTTCCTGCCACCTTTAACAGGGGTAATTGAACCAAGGATCAATCTTATGCTCTACTCTATTCAAATTGTCTAAATCATATTCTAATTTCTAAATGCACATAGAATCAGGCATGTGCTATGAATTTTCAGAAAATGCACATTTTGAAAAACATGATGTTTGCTTTGAAATACTTAGAAATACTAAGAAAATGTAAATCTTGGAAATGATATCACATGGAAAATCGTGAATTAGGACTTGAAAAATATTTCTGAGAAAAGTAAAAATCGATTTCTAGGGAAATCTTGAGATTTTATGAAAATCAATTCTGAGAGAACTTGGTTTTTCTGAATTCCAACTTTGAACTTGAAAATATAACTTGAAATTTTGAATTTTGAGAAACACTTGAAACATACTTTAAGATTTTCATATTCTGAGAAAATCGATTTCTCCCTATGACTTAGAAAATTTTGAGAAAATGAAATTCTTTGAATTGAAATTTGAATTGGCAAATGCATGAAATGGATGAATATGGATTTGAGGAATTGAGAAATACTTTTTTGTATTTTTGAGAAATGCAGTGCATTTTTTAAGTTAGCCTAAGAGTGTAGGCTGAATGTGGCTAATGTGAAGATCATAAATCTAAGTATCATTCGTATTCTGACTATGGCCATAAATACAAATTCCACCAAGTTTATAAACTTCATAGAAGCTAGTGCATGTGTCATTCGTGTAGACCATGGTGAATTTGTAAAAATATGCATGAATCATCATCCATCACACATTAAAATTATAAAAATAAACTATATGCAATGCAACCTAAGCTAAGCAGAAAATGTAAATTCTTATTCCAAAGATTAATTTAGTTTACATCACTATTGAAATTTAAATACATGAAAAATAAAGTCTTCAATGTACCTGCAAAACTAGAAAACTTGTTAATGAATATATGTTGGCTTTTCTAGATTTATCCAACAATATCAGGAAATTGTTGGATTTTACTAGATATAAGCCTTTTTGCCATGATTCCCTTAAATCAAAATAATGAAATATGAAATAAAATTGAATAAATAAGCTAGAGAAGATATGAAATTTCGAAATTGGGGTCAAAATGACCAAAATACCCCTAATAACAAGACTATGGCCTTGAAATTAGGGTTTTTAGAAAGATGTTTTGATAAAATGCAAATTTTGAAGTTTAGATGAAATAAACTAAGCTAAATATGATGTGACATGCTTAAATATATGAAAATTAGGGTTAGGAATTTCGAAATTTAGGTCAAATGACCAAATTGCCCCCAATAGCAAGACTATGGCCTTGAAATCAGGGTTTTTAGAAAGAGATTTTGGTAAAAACTTAGGTTTTATGCACTAAATGAAATCAAATGAGCACAAAATTAAACCTAAAGTATCCTAAGATGCTTATGAACATAATAAAACCCTAAAACCATCTGCTTATACACAAAAATCCAATAATATCACAAATTTTGTGATTTTTGCAGTGTTTTTGGATCTTTCAGGAACCCGGTTTTGCAATTTGCTTAATTCAGCCATCAAATGGATCCCAAAATCCATAAAAATTGGTACCTGCACTTGTTATAACTCTAATGTCGAATTGGAATTAAAAAATAATTTTTTTGACATTAAATTAATCCAAAAATTGCATTAAACCCTAAAAATATGCTATTTTTGACCTAATTCACCAACCAGTTTCAATCCAAGACCTGAACCAGGGGTCAAATCTCCATGAAAATTTATGAAATTTTACAGAGACTTACTAGAAAAAAAAACAGAGATTTCTCAATTTACAGATCGGACAAATCATCTCTGGTTAGGGAGAAACCCTTCCGGCAATCTGAGCTAAAATATATCACTTTTAACAGGGATTAAAACGGCTATTCCAGATTGAAAATACAGGCATAAATAGCAAACATAAACAAAAATCTCTGAACTTTTAATGGTGAACAATGGACAGAAAAATAACAATACTCACTTTTTACAGATCATGAATCGGATCTGTGGTTTGGGATTGATGACTAACACAAGTCTGATTAGGGTTTTGGTAAACCCTAACGAGTTTTAAATTTAAAAACAGATTCTCTGAAAGGGGAAAAATACTAAACAGTAATAAAAAAATACGAAAATTTCACAGAAGACAGATCTCTCAATGTGAATCCATAGCACTTTACAGATCTAAAATCGAATATAAGATGAGAGAAATATCATCACAGCAAGTTACCTTCTTTATTTTAACTACAATTTTAAAGCTTTAAAAACCCGATTTGATGTCTGATTTTTTTGACAGGGTTTCCGAGATCCAAAACCTCTGATTTTTCTACAGTAACTCAAAAACTCATGCATGCATCACATATAAAAAATTCAGAAATAAACAATGAGTTCTTCAATCCAAAATAACATCATCTTTACTGTTCTAAACCTAAAACACACAGAAATTTTAAGAAACTTGACAAACCATGCATTAACTAATGTAAATAAATAAAATAAACCATAAAACAGTAAATAAAACTTATTTCTATACTATAGAACGTAAAACAAACATGAATAAACCATGAAAATAAATTAAAAACAGGGAATCAATGGCTGGAATTTGATATCACCTTTAAAACATAGATTTAACACATTAAAAGGGTAAATCATGTATTTTATAGGTTAATAATGTAAAGAATTATATTAAAATCAATTCTAATGGATTAAAATCCCTGTAAATCATCCAAAACAGGGTTAGATCACCTTCTTGGACCGTTCTTGCTGCTTCTTGATAGTTCTTGAGGTGAAACCATGGTTGATCTTCCATAAGGAGGGGTGTCCAAGCCTAAATCTAGGTTTAAAGCATTAAAAAAGCATTAAATAAAATAAGAAAAGTGCAGAAGTTCATACCTTGGAGTTGCAGCAATGGAGGAAGGGCTGGAGAGGAGAGAGAAGCTCCAAGATTTGCTTCCAAGGTGGCTGGAAAAATCGTCCCCCCTATGGGGGCCTTTTATAACCATTTTTTAGGTTTTAAAAATTAGCAATTTTGAAATTTTTGGACTTCTAAAGGGGGGGGGGGGGCGATTTTGGGGTGGAGTTACCTAACTACCCCTAGTCTAAATTATCCTAAATAATGCCTAATTAACCCCTAGCTAATCCTAAAAAATCCCCAAATGTGGTGCCACTTGGCATTTTCTCACATTGGGTTTTTAAAACTTCTTTAAAAACCTTTAAAAATACTAGTTTTAAAAACTAACTTTCAAAAATGAGTTTTTCAAAATGGTTTTGACTCTTCTAAACCTCTAACACTAACCAAGACATCAACTAACCCTAGTCTAGCCCTGACTGACTCGAATATGACACCACCCCGAGTGGGCCCTACTTGAGTTTTTCAAAAAAAATGATTTTAAAACTTGAAATTGAAGGAGTTTTCAAAAGGATCTTCAAAAGTAATCTTAAAGTTAGGATTTTTGAAATGGCATAAGGTTCTAACTGAGTTAGAATTCCTCGGGATATGGTGCCAACTGAGCGGGCCCACATCGAATTTTGAACATTTTTGAAATAAACACTGAAAATGGGTTAAAATTGACATTTGAAATTCAAGATCTTTGAAAATAGGGTCTCAAGCGAACTGGAACTCCGGGTTAGAGTCCTGAACTCTTAGGACTCTGAGATTTTAGATTTTAAAAGTCAAATGAAAGAATTTTCAAAAGATTTTATCAAGAAATGATGAAATAAGTCAGAAAACACAGTCAGGGTTAGACTCCTAACTCGACCGAACTCTAAAATAGAGTCCTGAACTAACTGGACTCTGTAAAATGACCTAAATTTTGAAAACAAATGAAAAAAGATTGAGAATGGAAGTAAGACAAACTTAAAAACCAGACTTCTGACCGGATTAGGACTCTGAGACAGAGTCCTGATCGGACTGAAACTTTCAAAAATTTGAGAAATTTGATGAATAGAGGCATTCAGAAGCGACACCATCTAAATGGGTTTCATCTGTGAATTGAAATCGATTAAAGTTTGAATTTGAAAGGAATCCAGATTGTTTTCTAAGAAAATATTTTGAAATATAAAATCCTGGGGTTGGAAAATGACAGAGTATTGAATAAAAACCCAGGTTTTGAAATTGATTTTGAAATAAAGCTTTAAAATTCAAATCTGGATTGAATGTTTTGAAATAGGAGTGCTGGATCTCGAAAATGAGATGCAATGTCATACAATGCTATGCAGAATACGTGCAATGACATGCAATGATCTGTAATGACTTATGAAATGGACAAACACTGGATGAAGGTAAAAATTTGGGGTGTTTACAGTGGGCCACTTTCAGGATTCATCCCCTTATCTTGAATGGGTAAAGAAGAAAATTGATTGTGGGAGAAATGATTTGGTTTTGCTTGCATATAGAAACTTTGAAGTAAGATGAAATTATAAAAATAAAATGCCTCAGTATGAGGGTGAAGAATGTCAGGATAATAGAAGATCATTTTTATTGAAAGAGCTCTTGGAAGAATACAAAAGATAGCATAGACACTTTTTAGGTATAGAATTTCTTCAAGTGCATAGCATTGATAGGATCTGACAATTCCACCCCATCTGCATTGATCAAATGATATGCATTACGAGGAAGCACTTCCTTGACCACGTGTGGACCTTCCCAATTAGGCGTCCACTTGCCCTGCGGGCGATGCTTGACATGAGCTGTTGATCTGAGTACCAAATCATTAACTCAAAATCTTCTTTCAATGACTGACTTAGCATACTGTCGGGCGATTCTTTGTCGATAGGATTGGGCATGCTCAGTTGCCTTAAGCCTCCTTTCATCTAGTAGATCGAGCTACACCAATCTCTGCTGCTGATATTGATCGAGCGACAATTCTATGAGTGAGACAAATTTGAGAGCAGGCTTTTGGACATGGAGAGGTAACACTACTTCAGTCCCGTAAACAAGTTCTGAAGGAGTAGCATTGGTCGGAGTTCGAATGGTGGTTTGGTATGCCCAAAGTGCATCATGAATTTTCTCATGCCAATCACGACCTGTTTCTACAGTCCTTTCCAAAATGTGAATCAAAATCTTATTGATAGCCTCTGCCTGACCATTCCCTTGAGGGTAGTAGGGAGTTGAGAAATGATGGTAAATTCTGAATTTGGAACAGAAGGTTTTCATCCTCTCATTTTTGAAATAGCTTTCATTGTCTGAAATAATGTCATATGGTATGCCGAAGCGGCAAAGAATGTTTTTATGAATGAAAAAAACTACATGGTGGCCTTCTACTATGCGCAGATTGACAACTTCAACCCATTTGGTGAAATACTCTATAGCAGTCAGAAAATACTTGTGATCGTTGGAAGCGGAAGGAGTAATTGGGCCTACGACATCGAAAGCCCACATAGAAAATGGCCAAGGAGAAACAAATGATTGTAGATATGCGGCCGGTGCATGAATGGAAGGTGTGTGCATTTGGCACTTGACGCACTTCTTCACAAATCGATGGCAGTCTTGTTGCATGGTTTTCCAGTAATACCCTGCCCGGATGATCTGTTTGACGAGAGTTTGATAGCCAACGTAGCCACCACAAATCCCTTCATGTGTTTCTTGGATAATTTCCATAGTTTCATCTTTGTCTAAGCATCTGGCATACTCAGAACTGAACCCACGGTGGTAAAGAACATTGGCAAGGATGAAATAGCGGGCATATATGCGCTGGATTGCACGCTGCTCCCTTTTTGGCATTTCTGGTGGAAATTCATCAGTTTCAATGAAATCTTTGATATCTTGGTAGCAAGGCTTCTCTTTCTGATTGACCTGGTTTACTTGTATGGTTGAAATGAAGGCAGGTTGCTCAAGCTTACCAACTTCGAAAGAACGACATGAGTCACTGCCTTTAAAAGATAAAATGGAGCCCAGGCTGGCTAAGCCATCGGCTATCTGATTGTGCTCCCTCCTGATGTGATTGCGCTTAAATTCTTCGAAGTTGTCCACAAGAGCTAGGACGATCTTCTGATAGGGGATCAATTTTGAATCTTTCACCTGCCACTCGGTGTTAACTTGACTGACGACAAGTAACGAATCGCCAAAGGCATGCACTCTCTTGACATTGGAACTTCGCAGAACTTTGAGGTCTTGTATTAGAGCTTTATACTCGGCCATGTTATGAGTATATTGGAAATCAAGCTTGAGAGAATAAGGGATCATTTCTTTTTTCGGAGTGATCAACAAGATTCCAATCCCTATGCCAGACATATTTTTAGAGCCATCGAAGAATAGGTTCCAGACTGGAGGTTGCTGGACATTGTAGATGTGCTCATCAGGAAAATCATCCTCTGCTTTTATTTCTTCTGTCAGGGGAAAGTCTGCCAACTGATCTGCGATAACTTGGCCTTTAATTGAATTTTGAGAAACATACTCTAAGTCCTATTGTATTAGGAGGACCTACCATTTCGCGATCCGTCCAGTGAGAAATGGTTTCTCAAGAATGTATTTGAGAGGATTAAGCCTCGATAAGAATTTGACTTCAGATGCCAACAAGTAATGTCTTAATTTTTGGCACATCCAAACCAGAGCTAGACAAGTCTTTTCCATTTGAGAATACTTCTTTTCATAATCAATGAAAGTTTTGCTCACATAGTAGATGGCGTGCTCTATCAAACTGCCCTCTTCATACTGTGTGAGGAATCCACCACAGACATTCTGATTGATGGGATATATAATAAGAGAGGCTTCCCCAATTTTGGTGGCTTCAGAACTGGTGGATTAAGGAGATACTGCTTGATGCGCTCAAACGAGAGTTGACACTTCGATCCCCATTCAAATTTTACTCATTTTCTTAGCAAATGATTGAAAGGTTCACATCTCATGGCCAAATTGGAGATGAACCTGCAAATAGACTGAATGCATCCTTGAAGGCTTCACAGTTCCTTGAGATTGGTTGGGGGTGGCATATCAATAATTGCTTTTTCTTTTGCTTTAGCTGGATCCACCTCTATTCCCCTTTTGTTGATTATGAATCCGAGCAATTTGCTGGACTCTACTCTGAAAACACATTTCTATGGATTAAGTCTCAACTTGTAAAGAATGAGTCTTTCAAAGACTTGTCTAAGGGCGTTGAGGTGATCTTCCTCTTCTTTAGACTTGACCAAGATATCATCCACATAGGCATCCATGTTTTTATACATCTGATCATGAAAAATAATGGTCATTGCCCTCTGATAGGTTGCCTCAGCATTTTTGAGCCCAAATGGCATGACTGTATAGCAGAAGGTTCCCCATGGTGTAGTAAAGAAAGTTTTTGACTAATCACGAATGACCAGCTTGATCTGATTATATCCTGAATATCCATCCATAAAAGAAAACATGGCGTGGCCTGCAGTGCTATCGATCAAAATATCAATATTGGGGAGTGGATAATCATCTTTTGGGGTAGCTTTATTGAGATCTTTGAAATCGATACAAATCTGAACTTTGCCATTCTTTTTAGGAACTGCCACAATATTTTCCAACCAATCTAGATAATTAATGGCTCGGATGAAACCTGCTTTTAACAAATCTTCAAGTCCTTCCTTAACCTGTTGCTCAACTCGACGGTCTAACTTCCTCAGTTTCTGCTTGATTGGTCTTGAATCTGGTTTCAACTTGAGCCGATGCTCAACCAGCTTGGGATTCAATCCCGGCATATCCTCATAAGTCCAGGCAAATACTTCTTGATGCTGCTTAAGAAACTGGATGAGTCTTGCTTTCTCATCCGCATTTAGGCCCGAGCCCATTTTAAGGATTTTCGGATCATCTTCTGATCCAATGTTGATATCTTCAGTTGGATCTTGAACCAAAGACGATGGTTCATCCTGCTTTTGGATATGAGCAAATTCTAGCGATTCTTGAATAGTTGAATCGAATTCTGCTAGCTCTTTGATCTGCTATGTTGCCTTGCTGACCCCTGCTCTTTCCTTTATCTTATGAATTCTTGTCAGCTTTGAATTATTTTGGGAGAATTTGGGATTGATAATGAACCTTTTTATCGATTCAAGAGCCATGTTTTGACGATCCTGAAAATGCCAAGAAGGTTTTTAAGAGAAAGTACATGCCCAAAATGAACTTTTTGTACAAAAGCAAAGAACAATGGTACATACGAAATATAAGCAAGAATGATAGATGCCCAAATGTGAAGAGAAGATCAAGATTTCATTGATTTAATAAAGTTAAGAACAACGACCAAATATTTACAAGATTCACAGAGGACACAAAAGACTGGGACTTTGTCGTCCCTACAAGACGAACTGAAAAACAAGAACAGAAAGCAAGAAAACTAAGGCATTATCCTCCTCATTTGGTTCCCTTGATAAATACGATGCCTTCGCTGGAGGCTTGGCCAGTGAACCCCAACCCTGAACTTGCTGAATGTCGACCGGAAATTATCGGCTCCACTATACCATCTTCGTTCTTTCCCATGCCTCGGAATGGCTGGTACTCGTGCTTTATCAGTAGGTCAAATCCCCTTTTGGCTTTGGAAAACTGAGGGTACAAGGGATGATCTTTGAAAGAGGTGTAGTTGATACGTCCTCCCAACTTGAAGAAACGAGGTCCTTGCCATTGGATTACTGCAACAATGTTTTCTTCTTCCTGAACATCCTTCAATTTCAACATCTCTAAACTCTCGCTGAGGTTGATTTTATCACTTTCTTGAATGTTGGGGATGTCTGCTGTAAATGTCGGACCGGAGATCATAGGATGTGGCAGCCTCTCTTCGGGATCTTCTCCCAGAATGGTGGTGATCATACCTCCTTTAGACCATTTAATGCATTGGTGGAGGGTCGATAGGATGGCATTGGCATTATGGATCCATGTCCATCCCAACAGAAGATTGTAGGTGGGCAGCATATTGACGACATAGAACAAAACAATATGTACTGAGTAGTTGATGAAAACTTCCAAAAAGATTTTTCCTTTGCAGTCTGCTTATGGTTGTCGAAGCCGTAGATTGTAATTGGATCAGGCACGTATTCTTCTTCTTTCAATCCCAAGGCTTTTCCTGTCATTTCTGGGCAGATATTGAGGCTGCTGCCTCCAACAACGAGTATGTGTAGGACAGTCAAGCCTCTGGTGCTCACCACAATATATAGCGCATTGTTATGAAAAGAATGAGGTTTTGGCAAATCCTCATCAGAAAAGGTGATAGGCGCATTGGTCATTGCCTGATTTACAATCTGTGCCATATCCTCTGGGGTGGTACCTGGCTTCACCTTGATCTTTCTCAACATATCATTTAGCATTTCTTGATGCTTTGGGGAATCATGAGTCAATTCCAGGATTAAAATGTTGGAGAGCGTCGTGACTGGCTTCTGGAGCAGATTGGCTCGCTCTTCAGCTACCTTAGAGATTTCTGCTTCTTCTGCAAGGACTTGCTTTTTAATGAACTTTTTGGGGAAACCTGGGATCCTTTTGTTCTCAGCTGATGAGTTCATCTGACTCAGAATTGAGATGATGTTCACTTTCTTGGGTGTAAGCTGGTCCCAATGCAGAACCATGACCTGATGCTGGAGACTTATATCCTCACTGGAACACGGGCATATATGGTTTTGTGGAAGAAATGAGTATTCTGAGATGGTTGCTGCGGAATGATTTGGGAATGGAGCTGACAGGATTTCCATTTTACCTTCCTTGTCATCTTCTATGAGGATATTCTTACCTATGCAGTCTTGTATCAAGTGCTTGAGGATGAAACAGTACTCTGTATCATGCCCCATTGCCTTGTGGAATTTGCAAAATTGCTCTTTGAATCTTTCCATGATCACTGGAGGATCTTGTTATCATCGCAAAATTTTTCCCCTCTCCCTCTGCGAGAGTGAGAAGAAACGATTCTGCGAGTCAAACTCGACCAAAGTTTTGAAATTTGATTTTTTGATAATTACTCGCCTCCGTTTTGAAAATTTGTGGGAAAATTCTGTGGAATGGGATCCGCCTGTCGGTATGAGGTTCGACCGTTCCTGGCGCCTTTACCAAGGGTAATCGAACCAAGGATCAATTGTGCGCTTTGACTAAGTTAAATTATCTAAATTATGCTCTATTTTCCTAGAATGCATAAAGAATCAGGCATGTGCTATGGAATTTTTAAAAATAATGCAAGTTTGAGAAATATGATGTTTGCTTTGGAAAATTGAAATGTGCCTAGAAAATGCTTGAAAAATACTTGGGAAAATCATTAAATTTCATTGGAAATCAGAAATTGGATTGGAAAATGAATTCTCAGGAAACTTGAACCTTGGAAAAATCATTTTTTTTGAGATTTGGAATTGCTTTTCTGAGAAAATGGATTTGAGAATCTTGAGAAAGTTAGGAAGTTCATTGGAAAATGATTTTTGAAATGAAAAATGGATTCTGAGGAAAATCAGATCTTTGAGAAAATCGATTTTGGGATTTAAAAATGAAATTCAGAATATGGAAATCTTGGAAAATCTTGATTCGAACTTGGAAAATACTTTGAAATCTCATGTGAAAACTTGGACTTGTGAGAAAATCAGATCCTGAGAAAGACTTGGAAATTTTAAAGAAAACTGATTTTTCTGAAATGGAATTGGGAAATGATTTTGAAAATGATGCAAATTGAATGAATGAATGAATTTGAAAGGGAATTTCATTGAGGAATTGGGAAATCCTTTTGAAACTTTGAGAAATGCAGTGCATTTTTTGAAGTTAGCCTAAGAGTGTAGGTTGAATGTGGCTAATATGAAGATCATAAATCTTGGTTTTCTTCGTATTCTGACTATGGCCATAAATATGAATCTCACCGAGTTTATAAACTCCATAAGAGCTTGTGCACGTGCCATTTGCGTCAACTATAGTGGATTTGAAATAAATGCACATGAATCATACATCATATATTGGAATTTTGCAGAAATCAAACTATATGCAATGCAATCCTATTCTAAGCTGAAAAAGTAACTCTTATTCCAAATATTACATTGTTTTTTACATTGAATTGAATAAAATAAATAAATAAAATGACTAAGTCTTCCTCTTGAATGTTCTTGCAAAACTAGAAAACAATGTTAGCATAGAAATGTAGGCTTTTCTGAATTTATCTGAAAATATTGGAAATTATCAGATATTATTCAGATATAAACCCAAATTCATACCCCCTTTGATATAAACATGATAAATAATGAATAAATTTTGAAAATAAACTTTGGAAATTCGAAATTGGGGTCAAAATGACCAAAATACCCCTGATGACCTTGAAATCAGGGTTTTTTAAAAGAAATTTTGTAAAATTTGGAAATATGAAAATCAAATGAAATAAATCAAACATAATATGATGAAATATGCTGATATGCATGAAAATTTATTGAATTAGAAATTGAAATTTCGAAATTTAGGATAAAATGACCAAAATACCCCTGATAACAAGACTATGGCCTTGAAACCAGGGTTTTCTGAAATAAATTTTGCAAAAATGAGAAATTGAAGAGCAAATGAGATTGAAATTAGCCCTAATATGATTCTATATGCTTATTTACATGATAAAAATCCTAAAATGGCAAAAATATCATAAAATATCAAATTTAACTTGATTTTCGCTTCTGAATTTAAAAATAAACTAACATACAAATCAAATTAACTTGAAATTGAGCCAAATTTGGCATGGACACCTAGAATAACCTTAAAAACAAAATGGAGGTCGAAAATCTATTTTTTTGTTATTTTCTTAATATAGAAAATAGCTAAAAATCCTAAAAAATCAGAATTTTGCCTAAAAAAATCAGAATTTTGCCTAAAATGTTGATTTTAAATGGGATTTCGGATATCAAACTTCCATAAACATTTTCTAAATTTTATGGGGTGATAGAGGACAGTAAGGCAAGGATTTTTGCATTTTACAGATTCTGGTTTTGACCTATGGTCGGAGTTGTACAGCTCCGACAATTCGGATCGAAATCCGGCGACTCTAGGATTTAGGGAAAACATACAGGTTTTGGGAGAAAATGTGGAAAAAATAGCAGACAGATGGGAAAAAGTCTGACATTATGGGAAAATGTCCCTAACAAACATAAGAAAATTTCCTATTTTTACACCATTGAGATTAGGGTTACAGTCTGGAAATGGGCACACTGTTATCAGAGACCCGAAACTCTGAAATTTCTGGATATTGGAATCTATCAAACAGAAAAGATAAATCTATAAAAAATACTGGGATAATCTCAAAAATTCCCAAATTGTGGGAAATGACAGAAAAAGTAGTTAGGAACAACTTTCATGTTGAAAGTTTATGCAGACAGGCTACGGGTTGAGCGGACACAGCGCATTAAGGTTTATCTATACCCTGACAAGGAAAAATCGAGATTTTCCTAGAGGTCTGGGAAAATTGATTTTTGACAAAAATCAAATCTGCTTGTAAAGATCTCAAAATTTCTAGATAATTAGTAGATTCCACCGTGAATCTACTGTGACTTTTAACGGAAAATTCAAATCTCGCATGAGGGTGAATTCGAAGGTTCTTGTCTGCTAAAGCAGAAATTGGAATTTCTGAGAAGTCCAAAACCCGAATTAGGATTTTGCTTTGTTCATGAGGTTACAAAACTCGAATGAAACCAATTTTTTTACAAGAAATTAAAAACATATAAATCTAACAATATTAAAATTTCAAGAATTTATTGTTGGAATGTTAAACAAGAAATGACGACTGAACTGAATGCTTAAGATTCAAACCTATAGACTCTAGTCAAAGCACTAACAAAATATGTTATATGAATGAAACATTAATTCAAATAACAAAATGAACTTAAATGCAATGTAAAAACTATATGGAAAAAGATAAAACGAAAATGTAGAGAGGCATAAAGTATTTTATTGATTTTGGCTATTGAGAGGAGGGACTTGATCCATTCGTCGGACATATCCCTTCCTCTATGCAGCCCACAATCATGAGATGCCCATGGAGTTCTAATAAAAAAAATCAATAGAGAATATGCAGGCCTTAGATTGGTTTGGATCAGCTGGAGGTCTTGCTGCTATGGTGAAGGTGATGAAGGCTGAACCTTAGCTACATGATATGGTGTTGAAGTGGTGGCTGGATCGGTTGAGGGGGAAGCAGCTGCTAAAGGAAAGTTGCCGCCATGTGTGGAGGTTGCTGCTGGTGGTTGGAACCGATGGAGGAAGTTGCTGCAAGGTGGCTGCCAATGGTGGAAGTGAAGCAAGGGGATGGCTGGAAGAGATGCAGCAAAGATGGCTGTAGCCATAGGAGAGAGAGAGAGAGAGAGAGAGAGAGAGAGAGAGAGAGAGAGAGAGAGAGAGAGACTCCAACATCAAAAGCCCTTCCCCTCTTTTTCTTTTTCTTTTGGTTTTTTAACTTAGGTCTCAATTGGTCTCTACCTAGGATTTAATGAGACAATGAAAGAGGGAGAGAACCCTTTACGTGAATGGCTGGGCAAGAGGGAAAGGAAGGAAGGAAGAAAGGGAAGAAGGAAAGAAAGGGAAGAAAAGAAAGGAAAGAAAGAAGAAAAAGAAAAGGAAAGAAAGGAAGAAGAAAGAGAAAGAGGAAGAGAAAAAGAAAAAGGAAAGAAAGGAAGGGAGAGGGGGCTGTAGGTTTGGGCAACCACCTTGTGGGTCCCACCTCCTCTCAAAGAAAATAAAATAATAATAAAAAAAGAAAATAACAAACAAATTAAAAAAAAATAAAACGAAAGAAAAAGAAAAGATAAAACTTTTTTTTTTAAATAGAAATGAAAGAGTCATCTTAGAGCGGGCTCTCTTTCCAAATTTGAAATTCATTTTGATAATCATAGGGGTAGAATGGTCTTTTTAGAAAATTTCTAGACGAAACGAGCTATTTTTGGCAGTTTTTTAAACGAGCTCGGAGTTTGAAGTTCAATACCCCGTTGCGAAGCAAATCCTGTGTAAAATTTGAAAATTTGAGTTTGAAATAAATCCAAATTGTTTTTCTCAGGAAAATATTTCCGAATTTAGACTCTCGGGGGTAAAAAGGTCAATTTTGGAAACCCAGGGTTTGAAATTGATTTCTGAAAACTTTTAAAACTCAATCTAGTTTGAAATTTATAAAACTGGAGTTCTGGACTTCGAAAATGAAATGAAATGTGATGAAATGTTATGAAATGCTGAGAAATGATATGAAATGATCAGAAATTGTTGAGAAACTATATTTTGATGACACACAATATGATACACTGTCATATTTGATTTAATATGATATGATAATATGTCTTCTTGAAAAATGTTATATTATGACTGGATATGCTTTGCCATGTATCTAACGAGTATTTGATGCAAGGATATCTCACCCAAAAGGATGGAGACCTCCTGTTCAAGTACAACCGTGGTGCAATCATACTTCTTGAAGAAAAAGCTTGATGAGCCATGCATTCTTAAAGATCATCTAAAGAGATCGGCTTCCTCAAGATGAAGATTTTTTTTCTTCTTTAGAGTCATATGTAACAGAACCTTCAGAAGCATGCATATTGCATATTACATACTTTATCATAAAAGTCACTCATTCCCAACAGCTATATTTCATAAAAGTATACGATAGTTTCAAAAAGCACCTTTTTGAAAACCAATAATTGTACCTTCTTACAAACCTTTATGGAAAAGGTATTTTGACATGATATATTAGCTCATGATTTCAAAAAGCAATAATTGTACCTTCTATCATGTATAAGACAACTTGAAAAGAAATAAAAAGAAATGATTTCAAGTGTGTAAGAAAAAGACAAAACATAGAAATCGGCTAGACAAAGAAAAACAAATATAATATGTTTAGAAAAGACTTTAGTTACCTTTTTACAACTCAAGAATGTCGACTTACTTAAAGTCATCATTCTCTTTGTAAAACTTTAAATACCTCCTCTAAAAATCTTTTTAGAAATAACTATTTTAATCCCAATCAAGAATTTTGACTTGCTTAAAGTCTCCATTCTCTCTGTAGACATTAAATAGCAATCATAAAGCAATTCTTGATATGACTATTTACAAATAAAGATCGCAAAGCATTTATTGTACTTACACTCATTTAAGTAAAGAAGTGACAATTTCTAAATAAAATACTTAAGTACTACAAATCATTAATTAGAATAAAGACAAAATTACATGATGGCTTACACATCCAACGTTCAATGTACTATTATAAGAAAAAGACTTTTTACATAAAATATATCATACCTAAAATATTACAACGACTAGTGTACCCCAAATACTACTTTTATGGAAAGAAGACTTTTTCGAAAATCCATAAAGATGTTTTTTGAAATGACTTGACATCTCACATCCCAAAAAGACTATCATTTCAAAAATGCAACGAAAAAAATATATAAAGCTATATCAACACAATCAAATAACTTATTCAAAGAGGATATGTGAGCTTACAACGAAAAAAATTCCTATTCGATATTTGAAAAAAAAGCCTTGAAAAAGAAAAAGAAAAGAAAGAGAAAAAGTCAAGAATAGCTATTTGACAAAGAGTATTGTCTGAGTGAAAAGAATAGAACATTTTGAGAATCCTTCATTTGTGCATTCATATCTTTCTGAAGGTTCTATAGGAAGTATTGTATCTTTCTGTTATTCACTGTATTCCTTCTTTGTTGAAAGAAGTAGACCTCTGTGAAAGAGGGTGTGCCCCTTCTCTGTTGAGAGAAGAAGACCTCTATGAAAGAGGGTGTTGTCCTTCTCTGTTGAGAGAAGAAGACCTCTGAGAAAGAGGGTGTTCCCCTTCTCTGTTGAGAGAAGAAGATCTCTGAGGAAGAGGGTGTTCCCCTTCTCTGTTGAGAGAAGAAGACCTCTGAGGAAGAGGGTGTTGTACTATTTATCCGGTAACTCAGATTTTATAGTGGAAGGCTCAAGTGTTTTACTTGAGGACTGGATGTAGGTCAGTAACTCGGCCGAACCAGTATAAATCCTGTGTTTATTGTGTTGTGCCTTATTGCCTTATTTTTTATTTTATCGATCTGCATCGTATTTCACTATTCACCCCCCCTCTAGTGGAATTTCATTTGGTATCAGAGCAGGTCCTGCTGGTTTCGACATAACAAGTCTTCCGGCACAAAAATGGCATCAACCTCTTATGCTTGTGACATCGAAGGTCAACACGCATCTCGCCCTCCTTTCTTCAACGACTCTAACTATGGATATTGGAAATGCAGGATGGCTATATTCCTAAAGTTCATAGATTTTACTGTATAAAAAATTGTTGAGCATCCATACACATCTCCCTCCTTAGACTATAGCTTATGGTCTGATGAAGAAAAGAAGATGGCCAATCTAAATGCAAAGGCTATGAATGCCTTGTATTGTGTCATTGATCAAAATGAATTTAACAGAATATCTATCTGTGAATCTGCTTATGATATTTGGCACTCTCTGGAAGTTATTCATGAAGGAACCAACAAAGTGAAAGAGGCTAAAATCTCATCTCTGGTTCAAAAATATGAGTTGTTCAAAATGAACAAAGATGAACCCATTACAGAGATGTTTACAAGATTCACAAACATCACCAACGACCTCAAGTCTCTAGGAGAAACCTATTCCCAGACTGATAAGGTGAAGAAAATCTTGAGATCTCTCACAACAGACTGGGAGAAAAAAACAACAGCAATTGAAGAAGCTCAAGATTTATCCAAGCTTACACTGGATGACTTAATAGGCAACCTTATGGCCTATGAAGTCCATATGAAGGAAAGAAGGGAAGAGGATCAACCTACAAAGAAAACTCTAGCCTTCCCAGCCCTTTCTGAGAATGAGGACTCAGAAAAAGAGTCTGAAATTGTGCTACTTACTCGAAGATTCCAGCGCTTCATGAGAAAGAATAAGCTGTCCAAAAAGCACAAAGATTCTAAAGAAGACACCATGTGTTATCAATGCAATAATCCAGGTCACGTAAAACGTGATTGTCCTCTACTAAAGAGAAGATCTAAAGTTAAGGAACCAAAGAAAAGGTTCTTCAAGAAGAAGGCTCTCCATGCTCAATGGGATGACTCAGAACCATCCATTAGTGAAGAGTCAAGTGATGATGAAGCTGAAACTGCAAACATGTGCTTCATTGCAAACAAAAGCTCTATAAGTGAAATTTCTGACTTTTCCTTTGAAGAACTTCTAGATGCCTTTCAAGAACTATTTGAATAATCTAGAAAAATGAGTCTAAAAAATAAAGTTTTAAAATCTGAAAATTTAGAGCTTTCCCAGAAAAATGAAAAACTCAGTATTGAAAATTCTGAGTTGAAAAAGAAAAATTTTATGCTTACTTCTGAAATCTCTTCTACTAGTTCCAAGACTAAAAATCTTCAAGTAGAAATTTCAGAATTAAAAAGTAAAACTGAAAACCTTATGAAAACGGTTTTCAAGTTTACCAAGGGAAAAGAGAACTTGGACAAACTCCTATCCTCTCAAAAATTCTCTTTTTACAAGAATGATATTGATTACTCTCATTATAATAAACCTTCTTGTTCGAATCAAAAGACCACTTTTGTCAAAGGTTCTGCTAAACCTAAACAGGAGTATTATAATTGTAATTTTATGTACTCCTCTAAGATTATAGATAAACCCAAATCAAAATGGATATGGGTTCCAAAATCTAACAAAAAGGGACCCGATCGGGTACTAAAAAGAGTTTCTACTTGATCTATTGCAGGCATTGAAAAAGAAGAACAGATGGATATCAGACAGTGGATGTTCAAAACATATGACAGGACATCCAGATCTTTTTGTTGTTCTTCATCACAAAGAAGGAGGAACTGTCACTTTTGGAGATAACAACAAAGGTTTGATAATTGGTATTGGTAATATTGACAATATTGATAAACCTCTTATCAAAGATGTTCTCCTTGTTAAAGACTTAAAACATAACCTTCTAAGTATAAGTCAAATGTGTGACACAGGTTATAATGTTAGCTTTAAACATGATGCATGTCTTATAGCAGACACCAACGAAAACATCATTTTAAAAGGTATAAAAAGAAATAATATATATGAATTATACCTAGAAAACATTACTAAACATTGCCTTATAGCTAATAATGACACTCAACATTTATGACACATGAGAATAAGTCATGTCAACTCCAAATACATGTCTAAATTAGCTAAAAACAAGTTAGTACGTGAGTTACCTAAAATATCTTTTAAAAAGGACTATTTTTGTGATACATGTCAACTAGGAAAATTGTCAAAATCATCTTTCAAATCAAAAAATATTGTTTCAAGTAAAAGACCTTTAGAGCTTCTCCACCTGGATCTTTTTGGCCCTTCTAGAGTAGCTAGTCTTAATCATAATAAATATGCTTTTGTCATTGTAGATGATTACTCAAGATTTACTTGGGTTATATTTTTGAAAAACAAAAGTGATACGTTTTGTGAATTTGAAATTTTATGTAAAAAGTTACAAAATGAAAAATCTTGTTCTATTATAAAAATCCGTAGTGACCATGGAGGAGAATTTGATAATGAACTTTTTATAAATTTTTGTAACTTGCATGGTATTTCTCATAACTTTGCCTTTCCTAGAGCTGCACCTCAAAATGGTGTAGTAGAAAGAAAGAATAGAACCCTTCAGGAATCTGCTAGAACTATGCTCCAACATAATAATTTTGCTAAATCTTTTTGGGCAGAAGCTGTTAATATTGCATGCTATATAACAAATAAAGTTCTTATTAGGCCTTTATTAACTAAAACTCCTTATGAATTATTCTATGACAAAACTCCAAGAATAGACTATTTTAAAGTCTTTGGATGTAAATGCTTTATCCTTAATACAAAAGATAGCCTGGATAAATTTGATGCTAAATCTGTTGAAGGCATATTCTTAGGATATTCAAGTCATAGTAAAGCATACAGAGTTTTTAATACTATTGAAGAATCTATGCATGTCAGTTTTTGTGAATCTATTGATCAATCTGTTCTTAAGCAGACTAACGATGATGATATTGAAAGTACAGATTTATTCCTAGATAACACAACTAAATCTAATAAAGATGATCATCAAAGAACATTTGTTGAAATCAGAGATCATCCTCAAAAGCAGATTTTGGGAGACCTGACCAAGGGGGTTCACACTAGAGCTCAGCTGGAACGGATTGCAAACATGGCATTCATTTCTCAACTTGAACCAAAGAAGATTGATGAAGACATCATCGATGAGTTCTGGATGCTAGCCATGACTGAAGAACTGAATCAATTCCAAAGAAATGATGTTTGGGATCTTGTACCAAGACCAAAGGATCATCAGATCATTGGGATAAGATGGATCTTCAGAAACAAGCTAGATGAAACAGGTAATGTTATAAGAAACAAGGCAAGACTAGTAGCTCAAGGATACAACCAGGAGGAAGGTATTGACTTTGATGAAACATTTGCTCCTGTTGCTAGACTTGAATCTATTAGAATGTTTTTAGCATATGCAAGCTATATGGATTTCAAACTATATCAAATGGATGTTAAAAGTGCTTTTCTAAGTAGTTTTATAAATGAAGAAGTTTATGTAAAACAACCTCCAGGCTTTGAAAATGAACAATATCCAGATCATGTTTTTAAACTAAAACGTTCCTTATATGGATTAAAACAAGCACCTCGTGCTTGGTATGACAGACTCGAAACCTTTTTATTAAAAACTGGTTTTTCTGTAGGCAAAGCAGACTCTACTCTATTTGTGAAAATAGTGAATAATCATACCCTAATTGTTCAAATTTATGTGGACGATATCATCTTTGGATCTACTAACAACACTCTTTGTGAAGATTTTTCTAAGTCCATGCAGAAAGAATTTGAAATGAGTATGATGGGAGAACTCACCTACTTTCTTGGACTGCATATTAAGCAAACCAAGGATGGAGTCTTCATCAATCAATCTAAGTATGCTCATGAACTTCTGAAGAGGTTCAACATGAACTCAACTACTTCAAAGAATACTCCTATGAGCACAACCACTGTTTTGGACAAAGATGAAGATGGTAAGTCTGTGGACACAAAGGTATACCGAGGTATGATAGGATCACTACTCTATTTAACTGCTAGTCGTCCAGATATCATGTTCAGTGTTTGCTTGTGTGCTAGATTTCAGTCAAATCCAAAAGAATCACATCTTAAAACTGTAAAAAAAATAATGAGATATTTAAAAGACAGTTGATTTTGGATTATTTTATTCAAAATCTTCTACATTTGATTTAATCTCATACAGTGATGCTGACTTTGCTGGAAGTAAATCTGACAGAAAAAGCACAAGTGGAACATGTCATATGCTAGGGCACTCACTAGTTTCATGGTTTAATAAGAAACAAAACTGTGTATCATTATCAACTACTGAAGCTGAATACATAGCTCCTAGCCTAGCATGCACACAAGTCATCTGGATGAAACAAACTTTAAAAGACTTTGGTTTAAAATTTGAAAATACAACTATTTTCTGTGATAATACTAGTGCTATAAATTTATCTAAAAATCCTATTTTACACTCACGAAGCATATTCAAATAAGACACCACTTCTTAAGAGAACAAGTCTTAAACAACATAATTAAACTCGAATTTATACCCACTAATCAACAGTTAGCAGACATCTTCACTAAACCTTTAAAACACGAAGACTTTACACAAATTAGAAGAGAATTAGGAATATGCAAATTAAGTGACTTATAATTAATCACAATTATTTGGATTAAAACATCTTATGAGTTCTATTAAAGTTTTATTTTAAAAACCGATTCCTTCTTATCGATCTTTTCTTTTATCTATCATATACATTTTCTTTATAGTCAAACTGTGTCTCCATATTCACGTATACTCTAAACATTCATAAAAACACTTTCATCATGACACATTCTTTATGTCTTTCAACTTGTCATCTTTCAAGTACACATCAATAATATCTCATTGTCCTATTTCTTTTCACACATATCCATAAGAACCATTTACATTAAGTAAAACTATCATGACATTGTTTCACATCACTTATCTCATAACACCATTTTAATCACTTTTGTCTTTTTGTGAAAACCTCTCTTACGATAAGCTAGCCCATCTCCAACATGATATTATATTCCTCACTTATTTTAGTAGACCATTACTACTCATTGTTTTTCGTTTCTTATCATCAAATAAAATATCGGTTTTCATAACTTCCTTTCATCCTATCAAGACACTTCACTAATCGTTATGTTAAATCAATCTCTCAACATCCCTATATGTAACTTAAACAAAGAATAACATTATAAGAAATCATGTTTTTCAAATTTGAGTCATAATCGAGTGTTTATCCTTCTTATTTTTTTTATTTTCTTCATTCACCACCTTTTTCAAAGTTAAGTTCTTTAATATTTCACGTACAGTTTTACTGTTTAATGCTTTATGTCATCTTTTATATCATATCTTAAGTACAATCTACTTTTGTCTTTTTATCCTTCACACCTTTTATAAAAATTATTGTGAAAACTCATTCTCGACAACTTGTCCTTCATTTTTTTTATTCTCATAAGTACTTTTAGTACCATCCTTTTCTCTCTCTATCTCATACGAAGTGAGCCTCCATCCGTAACCATTGACCCCTTTACATTTTTTTTAAATTCATCTTTTTCAAAAACCATGAAATCCCTCCAAACGAGATTCATTGAAACCATTTCCTTTAAGCAAAACATCAATTCATGTCAATCATAACTTTACTTTATGTCATACATCTCATATCTAACCTCAAGTGATTGTTGTCCTTTATGACCACTATTATCTCACTCCAAATTCGTATATAGCATCACCTCTCTTTATGACTATTCTCACTCCTTCCACGCATATCCATAAAAATACTTCTTAAATAAGAAATTATTGCATCTCACTCATATATCCTTTTTGTCTTATTCCAAACTCCTTCTTCACGAATTTAGAATGCTTTCACATAAAGTAAAAACATTGTATAAAAAGTTGTTTGTTCTATTAGGCCATTATTTTTTTCTTACATCTCATCACTTCCTCACACGAAAATCTTTAAAATCTATAGATTACTCACCTTCTTGACTTTATTCATTCATCACACATCTATTCTAATGGGGCACTCCATACTCAAAGCATGACACATCCCACTATTCGCTAAACTCTTCCATAGCAATTTTTCAATATATAGAAAAATTATTTGTATAACTTTATCCTTCTTGTCATTCACACTAATATAATACACTATCTTCCAAAAATTGATTTGATTTATCATTCACAAGCCTCTTAAATTACAACTCACGAATTTCTTCATTAAAAAATCATTCACTTCAAATGTCATTCATTTCGTATCACAATTATTTTCTTCCTTCTATTTAATAGATTGGTTCATCCCTCACCATTCCACTCAAATTTCACTATCCAAGCTATCATTCTTTCCAAGCTCTTCTTTCTAAGTCTCTTTTTGATCAAAAGTACTTGCAAATGGCATCCTCTTCCACATCCGACATTAACATGCTTGAAGCTTTGGAGTTGAGATTTCCAAATCTCATTCACACATATCACTCCATTAACTCCATGACCATCCAATTAGGCAAGTTAGTTCATCTTGAAGCTTTTCCATCATTTGATTTACAAACTTCACTTTCAGAATTTATTCATGTCCTAGCCTCTCCAAAATTAATGACCGTCTATCCACATCTCATCAAAATGTTCTACACAAACCTTTCTGTCGACCATGATCACTCTACTATCACTTCCATGGTTCATAGAAAAGTCTTCTCCTTTGACATGTCTAAGTTAGGCCACATTCTGAATATATCTTCCTACGGGATTGAGCTCCCCAACATAGTTCCTCTCCACCAAACCGTGTTTAAGAAAGTCCTCCTCTCCACTCGCTCCACCCACTTTCCGTGGCATGAAAGCAATTTAAAGCCTCATGCTCTGTTGTTGTTCAAAATCCTTTCATCCAAAGTAGTCCCTAAGTCACCCTCTAAAGGATTTATTGCCAATGAAATCTCACTTCTTTTGAGAAACTCTGTTTTGATGTCACATAATATGATACACTGTCGTATTTGATTTTATGTGATATGATAATATGTCCTCTTGAAAAATGTTATATTATGACTGAATATGTTTTGCCATAAATCTAACGAGTATTTGATGCAAGGATATCTCACCCAAAAAGGATGGAGACTTCCTGTTCAAGTACAACTATAGTGCAATCATACTCCTTGAAGAAAAAGCTTGATGAGCCATGCATTCCTAAAGATCAACTGAAGAGATTGGCTACCTCAAGATGAAGATTTTTTTCTTCTTTAGAGTCATATGTAACAGAACCTTCAGGAACATGCATATTGCATATTACATACTCATTCATAAAAGTATACGATAGTTTCAAAAAGCTCCTTTTTGAAAACTAATAATTGTACCTTCGTACAACCCTTTATGAAAAAGGTATTTTGACATGATTTCAAAATGTAATAATTGTACCTTACATCATATACAAGACAACATGAAAAAAAATATAGGAAAAAGACAAAACATGAAATCGGCTACATAAAGAAAAACAAATATAATATGTTTTGAAAAGACTCTAGTTACTTTCTTTAAACAAATGATTTTAAATATAGGAAAAAGACAAAACATGAAATCGACTATATAACAAATATAATATGTTTTGAAAAGACTCTAGTTACCATCTTTAAAGAAATGATTTTAAATATAGGAAAAAGACAAAACATGAAAATCGGCTACACAAAGAAAACAAATATAATAAAGGTTTTGAAATGACTCTAGTTACCTTTTTACAAACCCATAGAATGTCGACTTACTTGAAGTCAGCATTCTCTTTGTATAGCATTAAATACCTCCTGTAAGAAATCCTTGTTAAATATCCTTCTCAAGAATGTCGACTTTCTTGTAGTCCTTATTCTCTCTGAAGACTTTGAAAAACACAACATAAAGAAAACACTTGAGATGACTATGTACAAATAAATATTTCAAAGCACTCATTGTACTTACACTCATTTAAAGTAAAGAAGTACTTATGTACCTCAAATCATTAATTAGGATAAAGACAAAACTACAATCCAACGTTCAATGTACTATTGTAAGAAATAGACTTTTTTCATAAAATATGTATTACCTAAAATATTACAATGACTAGTGTACCCCATATTTTACTTTTATGGAAAAAGGCTTTCTCGAATTTCTCTAAAGATGTTTTTGAAATGACATAACATTTCACATCTCAAAAAGGCTACGATTTCAAAAAGTAACGACTACTTTTTTAAAAGCTATATAAACACACTCAAATAAACTATTCAACATGGAATGGAATGAACATGTGAGCTTATAACGAGAAAAATTCCTATTCGATATTTGAAAAGAGAGCCTTGAAAAAAAAAGAGAAAAAGAAAAGAAAGAAAAGAGAAAAAGTCAAGTATAGCTCTTTGACAAAGAGTATCCTCTGAGTGACAAACAGAACATTCTGAGAATCCTTCATTCGTGCATTCATATCATTCTGAAGGTTCTATAGGAAGTATTGTAACTCTGTTATTCACTGTTTTCCTTCTTTGTTGAAAGAAGTAGACCTTTGTGAAAGAGGGTGTTGCCCTTCTCTGTTGAGAGAAGAAGACCTCTGTGAAAGAGGGTGTTGTCCTTCTCTGTTGAGAGAAGAAGACATCTGTGGAAGAGGGTGTGCCCCTTCTCTGTTGAGAGAAGAAGACCTCTGAGGAAGAGGGTGTTGTACTATTTATCTGGTGACTCAGATGTTATAGTGGAAAGCTCAAGTGGTTTGCTTGGGGACTGGAAGTAGGTCTGGGTATTGACCGAACCAGTATAAATTATGTGTTTTATGTGTTGTGCCTTATTGTCTGATTATTTTATTTTATCGATCTTTATCAAATTTCACTATTCACCCCCCCTCTAGTGGAATTTCATTTGGTATCAGAGCAGGTTTGCTGGTTTCGACATAACAAGTCTTCCAGTACAAATGGCATCTACCTCTTATGCTCGTGATATTGAAGGTCAACACGCATCTCGTCCTCTATTCTTCAATGGCTCCAACTATGGATACTGGAAGTGCAGAATGACTATATTTCTCAAATCTATAGATTTTGCTGTATGAAAAATTGTTGAGCATCCATACACATCTCCATCCGCAGACTATAACTTATGGTCTGATAAAGAAAAGAAAATGGCAAACCTAAATGCAAAGGCTATGAATGCCTTATATTGTGCCATTGATCAGAATGAATTCAATAAAATATCTATATGTGAATCTGCATATGATATTTGGCATTCTTTAGAGGTTATTCATGAAGGAACCAACAAAGTGAAAGAAGCCAAAATCTCATCTCTTGTCAGAAAATATGAGTTGTTCAAAATGAACAAAGATGAACCCATCACAGAGATGTTTACCAGATTCACCAACATCACCAACGATCTGAAATCTCTGGGCGTAACATATTCCCAGACAGAAAAGGTGAAGAAAATCTTGAGATCTCTCACAACTGATTGGGAGAAAAAGACTACAGCTATTGAAGAAGCTCAAGATTTATCTAAGCTTACTCTAGACGACTTAATAGGCAATCTTATGGCCTATGAAGTCCACATGAAAGAAAAAAGGGAAGAAGAACAACCGATAAAGAAAACTCTAGCTTTCCCAGCTCTATCTGAGAATGAAGACTCAGATAAAGAATCTGAAATTGCGCTACTAACCAGAAAATTCCAGCGCTTCATGAGAAGGAACCGGCTTCCAAACAAGCACAAGGAAAGAAAAGATCCTAAGGAAGATCCCATGTGCTATCAGTGTAATAAGCCAGGTCACTTGAGGCGTGACTGTCCCATTCTCAAAAGAAAGTCCAAGACCGAGGAACCAAAGAAGAGGTTCTTCAAGAAAAAGGCTCTGCATGCTCAATGGGATGACTCAGAACCATCCACCAGTGAAGAGTCAAGTGATGATGAAGCCGAAACTGCAAACATGTGCTTCATGGCAAACGAAAGCTCTGTAAGTGAAATTTCTGATTTTTCCTTTGAAGAACTTCTAGATGCTTTTCAAGAACTATTTGAAGAATCTAGAAAATTAAGCTTCAAAAATAAAACTTTAAAATCTGAAAATTTAAAGCTTTCCCAGAAAAATGAAAAACTCAGCAGTGAAAACTCTGAGTTGAAAAAGAAAAATCTTCTTATTACTTCTGAAATCTTATCTACTAGCTTCAAGACTAAAAATCTGCAAGTAGAAATTTCAGAATTAAAAAGTAAAACTGAAAACCTTATGAAAACGGTTTTCAAGTTTACTAAAGGAAAAGAGAACTTGGATAAACTCCAATCTTCTCAAAAAGTCTCTTTCTACAAGAATGGTATTGGCTACTCTCATTTCAACAAGCCTTCTTGTATGAATCAAAAGACCACTTTTGTGAAAAGTTCGTCTGAACCAAATAAGGAGTATTATAATGTTAATTTTTTAAACTCCTCTAAGGTTGTAGACAAACCCAAATCCAAATGGATATGGGTTCCAAGGTCTAACAAAAAGGGACCCGATTGGGTACCAAAAAGAAATTTTACTTGATGATTTGCAGGCTCCAAACAAGAAGAACAGATGGATTCTAGACAGTGGATGTTCAAAACACATGACTGGACATTCAGACCTCTTTGTTGTTCTTAATAAAAAGGAAGGAGGAACCGTCACCTTTGGAGATAACAACAAAAGTTTGATAATAGGTATTGGTAATATTGGAAATATAGATAAACCTCTTATCAAAGACGTTCTCCTGGTTAAAGGCTTAAAACATAACCTTCTAAGTATTAGTCAAATGTGTGATACAGGTTATAATATTAGCTTTAATCATAATGCTTGTCTTATAGCAGACACCAACGAAAATATTATCTTAAAAGGTATAAGAAAAAATAATATATATAAACTATACCTAGAAAACATCACAGAACATTGCCTCATAGCTAATAAAGACTCTCAACATCTATGGCACATGAGAATGGGTCATGTCAATTCTAAATACATGTCTAAATTAGCTAAAGATAAGTTAGTACGTGGGTTACCCAAAATATCTTTTAAAAAGGATTATTTTTGTGATGCATGTCAATTAGGAAAACTGTCAAAATCTTCTTTCAAATAAAAAAATATCATTTCAAGCAAAAGACCTTTAGAGCTTCTCCACCTGGATCTTTTTGGTCCTTCTAGGGTAGCTAGTCATAATCACAATAAATACGTTTTTGTCATTGTAGATGACTACTCAAGATTTACTTGGGTGATATTTTTGAAAAACAAAAGTGATACGTTTTGTCAATTTGAAATTTTATGTAAAAAAATACAAAATGAAAAATCTTGTTCTATTGTTAAAATTCGTAGTGACCATGGAGGAGAATTTGAAAATAAACTTTTTGAAAATTTTTGTAACTTGCATGGTATTTCTCATAACTTTGCCTTTCCTAGAGCTGCACCTCAAAATGGTGTAGTAGAAAGAAAGAATAGAACCCTTCAGGAATCTGCTAGAACTATGCTCCAACACAATAATCTTGCTAAATCTTTTTGGGCAGAAGCTGTTAATACTGCATGCTACATAACAAATAGAGTTCTCATTAGAACCTTATTAAATAAAAATCCCTATGAACTATTCTATGAAAGAACTCCAAGAATAGACTACTTTAAAGTCTTTGGGTGTAAATGCTTTATCCTAAACACAAAAGATAGCCTAGATAAATTTGATGCTAAATCTATTGAAGGCATATTTTTAGGATATTCAAGTCATAGTAAAGCATACAGGGTTTTCAATAAGTGTTCTAAGTCTATTGAAGAATCTATGCATGTTAGTTTCTGTGAATCTATTGATCAATCTGTTCATAAGCAAACTAACGATGATGATGTTGAAAGTACAGATTTATTTTTAGATAACACAGCTAAGTCTAATGAAGATGATCATCAAAGAACATTTGTCGATATCAAAGATCATCCTCAAAAGCAGATTTTAGGAGAACTGACAAAGGGGGTTCAGACTAGAGCTCAGCTAGAACGGATTGCAAATATGCCATTCATTTATCAACTTGAACCAAAGAAGATTGATGAAGCCATTATCGATGAGTTCTGGATGCTAGCCATGACTGAAGAACTGAATCAATTCCAAAGGAATGAAGTTTGGGATCTTGTACCAAGACCAAAGGATCATCCAATCATTGGGACAAGATGGATCTTCAGAAACAAGCTTGATGAAACAGGTAATGTTATAAGAAACAAGGCAAGACTAGTAGCTCAAGGATACAACCAGGAGGAAAGTATTGATTTTGATGAAACTTTTGCTCCTGTTGCTAGACTTGAATCTATTAGGATGTTTTTAGCATATGCAAGCTATATGGATTGTAAACTATATCAAATGGATGCTAAAAGTGCTTTTCTAAATGGTTTTATAAATGAAGAAGTTTATGTAAAACAACCTCCAGGATTTGAAAATGAACAATTTCCAGATCATGTTTTCAAACTCAAACGTGCTTTGTATGGTTTAAAACAAGCACCTCGTGCTTGGTATGATAGACTTAAAACCTTTTTATTAAAAACTGACTTTTCTGTAGGCAAAGCAGACTCTATATTATTTGTAAAAATAGTGAATAATCATACCCTAATTGTTCAAATATATGTAGACGATATCATCTTTGGATCATCTAACAGCACTCTTTGTGAAGAATTCTCTAAGTCCATGAAGAAAGAATTTGAAATGAGTATGATGGGAGAACTCACCTACTTTCTTGGAATGCATATTAAGCAAACCAATGATGGAGTTTTCATCAATCAGTCTAAGTATGCTCGTGAACTTCTGAAGAGGTTCAACATGAACTCAACTGCTTCAAAAACTACTCCTATGAGCACTACTACTGTTTTGGACAAAGATGAAGATGGTAAGTCTGTTGATACAAAGGTATACCGAGGTATGATAGGATCACTTCTCTATTTAACTGCTAGCCGTCCAGATATTATGTTCAGTGTTTGCTTGTGTGCTAGATTTCAGTCAAATCCAAAAGAATCACATCTTAAAGCTGTAAAAAGAATAATGAGATATTTAAAAGACACAGTTGATTTTGGATTATTCTATTCAAAATCCTCTACATTTGATTTAATCTCATACAGCGATGCTGACTTTGCTGGAAGTAAATCTGACAGAAAAAGCACAAGTGGAACATGTCATATGCTAGGGCACTCACTTGTATCATGGTTCAGTAAGAAACAAAACTGTGTATCCTTATCAACTACTGAAGCCTAATACATTGCTGCTAGCCTAGCCTGTACACAAGTTATCTGGATGAAACAAACCTTAAAAGATTTTGGTTTAAATTTTGAAAATACAACTATCTTCTGTGATAATACTAGTGCTATAAACTTATCTAAGAATCCTATTTTACACTCACGAACTAAGCACATTCAAATAAGACACCACTTCTTAAGAGAACAAGTCTTAAACAACATAATTAAACTGGAATTCATACCCACTAATCAACAGTTAGCAGACATCTTCACTAAACCATTGAAACATGAAGACTTTACACGAATTAGAAGAGAACTAGGAATATGCAAACTGAGTGACTTATAAATTAATCACACTTATTATAATACTTCTTATAAGTTTTGTTAAAATCTTATTTTAAAAGTTTTTCTTCTTATCGATTTTTGTTAGTCAAACTAAGTTTCCATATTCACGTACACTTTAAACTCTTATAAGACACATTCTTTATGTCTTTCAACTTGTCATCTTTCAAGTACTCATCCATTATGACTCCTTGTCTTATCTCATTTCACTCATATCCATAAAAACTAATTATATTAAAAGCTATCATAACATTGTTCACATCACTCATCTTATAACTCCTTTATTATTTTTTGTCCTTTTGTGAAAACTTCTCTTACGATAAATTGATTCACCTTCAACATGATAACATATTAGTTTATGAGAACTCTTGCTTTTCAAATTATTAGTTAAAATCGAATGATTATTTTTTTAGGTTCTTTTACCTTTTTCTAAAGATCTAGTTGCTATGTTCTCACGTAAATTTTTACTATATCATCTTTTATATCATAGCCTAAAGAACTATCTATTATCATCTCTTCATGCTTTACATCTTTTTACAAAAAGTATTATAAAAACACATGTACTCCACCCATTAGTACGTTTTGTATCACCTTTTTATCTCTCTCTCTATATATATATATATTATACGAAGCTTCTTTTCATCCATGACCATCACTCTCTCATATATTTTATATCTCTCTCCAATCGAGACTCATTAAAACCTTGTCCTTCATTTTTATTCTCATGAGTACCTTTAGTACTTTCTCTCTCTCATACGAATTGAGCCTCCATTCTTGTCAATCCATGTTTGTGACTCTTTTACTAGTTTAAAACTTAACTTTATTCTCTAAAAACTATGAACTTCCTCAAATCGAGTTTCTTTAAAAATATGTTTATCAAATAAACAATAATTCATGTCAATCATAACTTTATTTTATGTCTTTTATCTCATATCAATCATGAATTTCTTGTTATTCCTATCCTACTCGAAAATCCATATAGGTCATCTCACTTCTCTCAATGACTACTCACACTCCTTCCACGCATATCCACAAAAATAATTCTTATATAAGCAATTATTACTCTTCACTCATGAATATCTTTTTGTCTCATCATCTCTCCTACCACTATTCATAGTCAAAGTGTGTCCCTCTCATATTTACGTATACTCATAAAAATTACAAATGTGAAGACACATTAATCATGACACATTTTTTAAGGCATTCTTTTTCTTTCAAAAAATGTCATATCTTTCAAACCACATATCTGTATCACCCTTCTTTATGTCTATTCATTCTTTTTCCACACATATCAAAATATATACTTATTAAATAACAAATTATTGCCTCTCACTCTCTTATCTTTGTTTGTCTTATTCCAAAATCACTCTTCACGAATTTAGAATGCTTCCACATCAAGTAATATCATGTAGAAAAAGTTGTTTGTTTTATTAGGCCATTATTTTCTTCACTCTCTTCAATATGACATTTTTCACCACTCGAGAAACTCTCCCATAGTATATTTGTTCAAATTTATGTCCTTCTTAACTTACATCCAACATAATAAACTATCTTCCACCATTGATTTGATTTGTCATTCACAAGCCCCTTAACTTACAACTCACGAATTTCCTTATTCAAACTACAATCCAAAAATTATTCACTTCCATTGTCATTCAATTATTGTCACAATTATTTTTTCTCTTCTATTTAATCGATTGGTTCATTCCTCACCAATACCACTCGTAGCTCACTATCTTCATACATACTTTCAAACTCGTTCCTCCTCTCTCAACTCCCATTTGCAATGGCTTCCTCCTCAAACTCTGCAATCACTGCCGCAGATCTGCGGTATCCAGATCTTTTCCACTTCTACAACTCCCTTTGTTCTCGACCCATTCATGAAGGAAAGTTGGTTCACTACGAAGACTTCATGCTATTTGACCTAGACAGCTCTCTCCCCGAACTCAAACACCTACTAGGATCTTTATCCCAAGCTGCCTACTATCCTGAACTAGTTCGACTATTCTATACAAATTTTTCTTCTGATCATGAACAAACTACCATCACCACCAAAGTACGTGGATGCCTGATGTTCTTTCATGCTTCCTCATTAGGCAAAATTCTTAACCTTCCTTCCACCGGCCCAGACCTCAACAACATAGTACCAATCGAACGATCGGTACTTCGAAAAATTCTTCTCTGCACCAACTGCTCACAACTTCCTTGGCACATGAGGAATCTCCAACCTCTTGCTCAATTGCTTGCCTAGATTCTTCTCCACAATATCTATCCCAAGCCTCCACGCAAGGGATTAGTACCCAGAAAAATCTCTCTCCTTATCTACGCAATTTTTTCTTCTACTCCGATAAACTGTTCCAACATTCTTTTCGACCTTTTTATTCGTTATAAAAAATTTAAGCATCTTCTTTTCGGGTGTTTTATAACTCCCATTCTAAAATACTTCAAAATACCTCTTCACAATGAAGTTATCCTCCATCCCTCTCAGGTGCTCGATGCTACTTCCTTCAATCTAAGGTCCCTGCACCTTCCCGGCTCTGATGAAGAAGATCCAACATCCAACTTTGATTACTTCTCTACACTGATGGATGTCCAGCGTTCTCAGGATCGTATCCTTCGCAATCAAGCCTTGTTGCAGCACACTCGTCAAGCTCAACAGCAGGATCTAGACACCCCTACACATCAACCTACTCCACCTTCGGAATAAACTTATTTTTTTTACTGTAATATTTATTATTGGTCTGTAATAACTCTCTTACTCTGATCCCTTTCTTTTTGTCTATGACAAAAGGGGAGAAAACCTGTCTCCATTATTGGAGAAATACTCTCTTTAAACATTTTTTAATATTTTATAATATTATTATTTCTATGCATAATGTCTTTTTGACAGGGGGAGCATATTTTGTCATCATCAAAAAGGGGGAGAATGTTGAGAAACTCTGTTTTGATGTCACATAATATGATACACTGTCGTATTTGATTTTATATGATATGATAATATGTCCTCTTGAAAAATGTTATATTATGACTGAATATGTTTTGCCATAAATCTAACGAGTATTTGATGCAAGGATATCTCACCCAAGAAGGATGAAGACTTTTTGTTCAAGTACAACTATAGTGCAATCATACTCCTTGAAGAAAAAGCTTGATGAGCCATGCATTCCTAAAGATCAACTGAAGAGATCGGCTACCTCAAGATGAAGATTTTTTTCTTCTTTAGAGTCATATGTAACAGAACCTTCATGAACATGCATATTGCATATTACATACTCATTCATAAAAACTATATCATAAAAGTATATGATAGTTTCAAAAAGCTCCTTTTTCAAAACTAATAATTGTACCTTCTTACAACCCTTTATGAAAAAGGTATTTTGACATGATTTCAAAATGTAATGATTGTACCTTACATCATATACAAGACAACATGAAAAGAAATATAGGAAAAAGACAAAACATGAAATCGGCTACATAAAGAAAAACAAATATAATATGTTTTGAAAAGACTCTAGTTACCTTCTTTAAAGAAATGATTTTAAATATAGGAAAAAGACAAAACATGAAATCGACTATATAACAAATATAATATGTTTTGAAAAGACTCTAGTTACCATCTTTAAAGAAATGATTTTAAATATAGGAAAAAGACAAAACATGAAAATCGGCTACACAAAGAAAACAAATATAATAAAGGTTTTGAAATGACTTTAGTTACCTTTTTACAAACCCATAGAATGTCGACTTACTTGAAGTCAGCATTCTCTTTGTATAGCATTAAATACCTCCTGTAAGAAATCCTTGTTAAATATCCTTCTCAAGAATGAGGACTTTCTTGTAGTCCTTATTCTCTTTGAAGACTTTGAAAAACACAACATAAAGAAAACACTTGAGATGACTATGTACAAATAAATATTTCAAAGCACTCATTGTACTTACACTCATTTAAAGTAAAGAAGTACTTATGTACCTCAAATCATTAATTAGGATAAAGGCAAAACTACAATCCAACGTTCAATGTACTATTGTAAGAAATAGACTTTTTTCATAAAATATGTATTACCTAAAATATTACAACGACTAGTGTACCCCATATTTTACTTTTATGGAAAAAGGCTTTCTCGAATTTCTCTAAAGATGTTTTTGAAATGACATAACATTTCACATCTCAAAAAGGCTACGATTTCAAAAAGTAACGACTACTTTTTTAAAAGCTATATAAACACACTCAAATAAACTATTCAACATGGAATGGAATGGACATGTGAGCTTACAACGAGAAAAATTCCTGTTCGATATTTTAAAAGAGAGCCTTCAAAAAGAAAGAGAAAAAGAAAAGAAAGAAAAGAGAAAAAGTCAAGTATAGCTCTTTGACAAAGAGTATCCTCTGAGTGACAAACAGAACATTCTGAGAATCATTCATTCGTGCATTCATATCATTCTGAAGGTTCTATAGGAAGTATTGTAACTCTGTTATTCACTGTTTTCCTTCTTTGTTGAAAGAAGTAGACCTCTGTGAAAGAGGGTGTTGCTCTTCTCTGTTGAGAGAAGAAGACCTCTGTGAAAGAGGGTGTTGTCCTTCTCTGTTGAGAGAAGAAGACATCTGTGGAAGAGGGTGTGCCCCTTCTCTGTTGAGAGAAGAAGACCTCTGAGGAAGAGGGTGTTGTACTATTTATCCGGTGACTCAGATGTTATAGTGGAAAGCTCAAGTGGTTTGCTTGGGGACTGGAAGTAGGTCTGGGTATTGACCGAACCAGTATAAATTATGTGTTTTATGTGTTGTGCCTTATTGTCTGATTATTTTATTTTATCGATCTTTATCAAATTTCACTATTCACCCCCCCTCTAGTGGAATTTCATTTGGTATCAGAGCAGGTTTGCTGGTTTCGACATAACAAGTCTTCCAGTACAAATGGCATCTACCTCTTATGCTCGTGATATTGAAGGTCAACACGCATCTCGTCCTCTATTCTTCAATGGCTCCAACTATGGATACTGGAAGTGCAGAATGACTATATTTCTCAAATCTATAGATTTTGCTGTATGAAAAATTGTTGAGCATCCATACACATCTCCATCCGCAGAGTATAACTTATGGTCTGATAAAGAAAAGAAAATGGCAAACCTAAATGCAAAGGCTATGAATGCCTTATATTGTGCCATTGATCAAAATGAATTCAATAAAATATCTATATGTGAATCTGCATATGATATTTGGCATTCTTTAGAGGTTATTCATGAAGAAACCAACAAAGTGAAAGAAGCCAAAATCTCATCTCTTGTCAGAAAATATGAGTTGTTCAAAATGAACAAAGATGAACCCATCACAGAGATGTTTACCAGATTCACCAACATCACCAACGATCTGAAATCTCTGGGCGTAACATATTCCCAGACAGAAAAGGTGAAGAAAATCTTGAGATCTCTCACAACTGATTGGGAGAAAAAGACTACAGCTATTGAAGAAGCTCAAGATTTATCTAAGCTTACTCTAGACGACTTAATAGGCAATCTTATGGCCTATGAAGTCCACATGAAAGAAAGAAGGGAAGAAGAACAACCGATAAAGAAAACTCTAGCTTTCCCAGCTCTATCTGAGAATGAAGACTCAGATAAAGAATCTGAAATTGCGCTACTAACCAGAAAATTCCAGCGCTTCATGAGAAGGAACCGGCTTCCAAACAAGCACAAGGAAAGAAAAGATCCTAAGGAAGATCCCATGTGCTATCAGTGTAATAAGCCAGGTCACTTGAGGCGTGACTGTCCCCTTCTCAAAAGAAAGTCCAAGACCGAGGAACCAAAGAAGAGGTTCTTCAAGAAAAAGGCCTTGCATGCTCAATGGGATGACTCAGAACCATCCACCAGTGAAGAGTCAAGTGATGATGAAGCCGAAACTGCAAACATGTGCTTCATGGCAAACGAAAGCTCTGTAAGTGAAATTTTTGATTTTTCCTTTGAAGAACTTCTAGATGCTTTTCAAGAACTATTTGAAGAATCTAGAAAATTAAGCTTCAAAAATAAAACTTTAAAATCTGAAAATTTAAAGCTTTCCATGAAAAATGAAAAACTCAGCAGTGAAAACTCTGAGTTGAAAAAGAAAAATCTTCTTATTACTTCTGAAATCTTATCTACTAGCTTCAAGACTAAAAATCTGCAAGTAGAAATTTCAGAATTAAAAAGTAAAACTGAAAACCTTATGAAAACGGTTTTCAAGTTTACTAAAGGAAAAGAGAACTTGGATAAACTCCAATCTTCTCAAAAAGTCTCTTTTTACAAGAATGGTATTGGCTACTCTCATTTCAACAAGCCTTCTTGTATGAATCAAAAGACCACTTTTGTGAAAAGTTCGTCTGAACCAAATAAGGAGTATTATAATGTTAATTTTTTAAACTCCTCTAAGGTTGTAGACAAACCCAAATCCAAATGGATATGGGTTCCAAGGTCTAACAAAAAGGGACCCGATTGGGTACCAAAAAGAAATTTTACTTGATGATTTGCAGGCTCCAAACAAGAAGAACAGATGGATTCTAGACAGTGGATGTTTAAAACACATGACTAGACATTCAGACCTCTTTGTTGTTCTTCATAAAAAGGAAGGAGGAACCGTCACCTTTGGAGATAACAACAAAAGTTTGATAATAGGTATTGGTAATATTGGAAATATAGATAAACCTCTTATCAAAGACGTTCTCCTGGTTAAAGGCTTAAAACATAACCTTCTAAGTATTAGTCAAATGTGTGATACAGGTTATAATATTAGCTTTAATCATAATGCTTGTCTTATAGCAGACACCAACGAAAATATTATCTTAAAAGGTATAAGAAAAAATAATATATATGAACTATACCTAGAAAACATCACAGAACATTGCCTCATAGCTAATAAAGACTCTCAACATCTATGGCACATGAGAATGGGTCATGTCAATTCTAAATACATGTCTAAATTAGCTAAAGATAAGTTAGTACGTGGGTTACCCAAAATATCTTTTAAAAAGGATTATGTTTGTGATGCATGTCAATTAGGGAAACTGTCAAAATCTTCTTTCAAATAAAAAAATATCATTTCAAGCAAAAGACCTTTAGAGCTTCTCCACCTGGATCTTTTTGGTCCTTCTAGGGTAGCTAGTCATAATCACAATAAATACGTTTTTGTCATTGTAGATGACTACTCAAGATTTACTTGGGTGATATTTTTGAAAAACAAAAGTGATACGTTTTGTCAATTTGAAATTTTATGTAAAAAAATACAAAATGAAAAATCTTGTTCTATTGTTAAAATTCGTAGTGACCATGGAGGAGAATTTGAAAATAAACTTTTTGAAAATTTTTGTAACTTGCATGGTATTTCTCATAACTTTGCCTTTCCTAGAGCTGCACCTCAAAATGGTGTAGTAGAAAGAAAGAATAGAACCCTTCAGGAATCTGCTAGAACTATGCTCCAACACAATAATCTTGCTAAATCTTTTTGGGCAGAAGCTGTTAATACTGCATGCTACATAACAAATAGAGTTCTCATTAGAACCTTATTAAATAAAAATCCCTATGAACTATTCTATGAAAGAACTCCAAGAATAGACTACTTTAAAGTCTTTGGGTGTAAATGCTTTATCCTAAACACAAAAGATAGCCTAGATAAATTTGATGCTAAATCTATTGAAGGCATATTTTTAGGATATTCAAGTCATAGTAAAGCATACAGGGTTTTCAATAAGTTTTCTAAGTCTATTGAAGAATCTATGCATGTTAGTTTCTGTGAATCTATTGATCAATCCGTTCATAAGCAAACTAACGATGATGATGTTGAAAGTACAGATTTATTTTTAGATAACACAACTAAGTCTAATGAAGATGATCATCAAAGAACATTTGTCGATATCAAAGATCATCCTCAAAAGCAGATTTTAGGAGAACTGACAAAGGGGGTTCAGACTAGAGCTCAGCTAGAACGGATTGCAAATATGCCATTCATTTCTCAACTTGAACCAAAGAAGATTGATGAAGCCATTATCGATGAGTTCTGGATGCTAGCCATGACTGAAGAACTGAATCAATTCCAAAGGAATGAAGTTTGGGATCTTGTACCAAGACCAAAGGATCATCCAATCATTGGGACAAGATGGATCTTCAGAAACAAGCTTGATGAAACAGGTAATGTTATAAGAAACAAGGCAAGACTAGTAGCTCAAGGATACAACCAGGAGGAAAGTATTGATTTTGATGAAACTTTTGCTCCTGTTGCTAGACTTGAATCTATTAGGATGTTTTTAGCATATGCAAGCTATATGGATTTTAAACTATATCAAATGGATGCTAAAAGTGCTTTTCTAAATGGTTTTATAAATGAAGAAGTTTATGTAAAACAACCTCCAGGATTTGAAAATGAACAATTTCCAGATCATGTTTTCAAACTCAAACGTGCTTTGTATGGTTTAAAACAAGCACCTCGTGCTTGGTATGATAGACTTAAAACCTTTTTATTAAAAACTGACTTTTCTGTAGGCAAAGCAGACTCTATATTATTTGTAAAAATAGTGAATAATCATACCCTAATTGTTCAAATATATGTAGACGATATCATCTTTGGATCATCTAACAGCACTCTTTGTGAAGAATTCTCTAAGTCCATGAAGAAAGAATTTGAAATGAGTATGATGGGAGAACTCACCTACTTTCTTGGAATGCATATTAAGCAAACCAAGGATGGAGTTTTCATCAATCAGTCTAAGTATGCTCGTGAAGTTCTGAAGAGGTTCAACATGAACTCAACTGCTTCAAAAACTACTCCTATGAGCACTACTACTGTTTTGGACAAAGATGAAGATGGTAAGTCTGTTGATACAAAGGTATACCGATGTATGATAGGATCACTTCTCTATTTAACTGCTAGCCGTCCAGATATTATGTTCAGTGTTTGCTTGTGTGCTAGATTTCAGTCAAATCCAAAAGAATCACATCTTAAAGCTGTAAAAAGAATAATGAGATATTTAAAAGACACAGTTGATTTTGGATTATTCTATTCAAAATCCTCTATATTTGATTTAATCTCATACAGCGATGCTGACTTTGCTGGAAGTAAATCTGACAGAAAAAGCACAAGTGGAACATGTCATATGCTAGGGCACTCACTTGTATCACGGTTCAGTAAGAAACAAAACTGAGTATCCTTATCAACTACTGAAGCCGAATAAATTGCTGCTAGCCTAGCCTGTACACAAGTTATCTGGATGAAACAAACCTTAAAAGATTTTGGTTTAAATTTTGAAAATACAACTATCTTCTGTGATAATACTAGTGCTATAAACTTATCTAAGAATCCTATTTTACACTCACGAACTAAGCACATTCAAATAAGACACCACTTCTTAAGAGAACAAGTCTTAAACAACATAATTAAACTGGAATTCATACCCACTAATCAACAGTTAGCAGACATATTCACTAAACCATTGAAACATGAAGACTTTACACGAATTAGAAGAGAACTAGGAATATGCAAACTGAGTGACTTATAAATTAATCACACTTATTATAATACTTCTTATAAGTTTTGTTAAAATCTTATTTTAAAAGTTTTTCTTCTTATCGATTTTTGTTAGTCAAACTAAGTTTCCATATTCACGTACACTTTAAACTCTTATAAGACACATTCTTTATGTCTTTCAACTTGTCATCTTTCAAGTACTCATCCATTATGACTCCTTGTCTTATCTCATTTCACTCATATCCATAAAAACTAATTATATTAAAAGCTATCATAACATTGTTCACATCACTCATCTCATAACTCCTTTATTATTTTTTGTCCTTTTGTGAAAACTTCTCTTACGATAAATTGATTCACCTTCAACATGATAACATATTAGTTTATGAGAACTCTTGCTTTTCAAATTATTAGTTAAAATCGAATGATTATTTTTTTAGGTTCTTTTACCTTTTTCTAAAGATCTAGTTGCTATGTTCTCACGTAAATTTTTACTATATCATCTTTTATATCATAGCCTAAAGAACTATCTATTATCATCTCTTCATGCTTTACATCTTTTTACAAAAAGTATTATAAAAACACATGTACTCCACCCATTAGTACGTTTTGTATCACCTTTTTATCTCTCTCTCTATATATATATTATACGAAGCTCCTTTTCATCCGTGACCATCACTCTCTCATATATTTTATATCTCTCTCCAATCGAGACTCATTAAAACCTTGTCCTTCATTTTTATTCTCATGAGTACCTTTAGTACTTTCTCTCTCTCATACGAATTGAGCCTCCATTCTTGTCAATCCATGTTTGTGACTCTTTTACTAGTTTAAAACTTAACTTTATTCTCTAAAAACTATGAACTTCCTCAAATCGAGTTTCTTTAAAAATATGTTTATCAAATAAACAATAATTCATGTCAATCATAACTTTATTTTATGTCTTTTATCTCATATCAATCATGAATTTCTTGTTATTCCTATCCTACTCGAAAATCCATATAGGTCATCTCACTTCTCTCAATGACTACTCACACTCCTTCCACGCATATCCACAAAAATAATTCTTATATAAGCAATTATTACTCTTCACTCATGAATATCTTTTTGTCTCATCATCTCTCTTACCACTATTCATAGTCAAAGTGTGTCCCTCTCATATTTACGTATACTCATATAAATTACAAATGTGAAGACACATTAATCATGACACATTTTTTAAGGCATTCTTTTTCTTTCAAAAAATGTCATATCTTTCAAACCACATATCTGTATCACCCTTCTTTATGTCTATTCATTCTTTTTCCACACATCAAAATATATACTTATTAAATAACAAATTATTGCCTCTCACTCTCTTATCTTTGTTTGTCTTATTCCAAAATCACTCTTCACGAATTTGGAATGCTTCCACATCAAGTAATATCATGTAGAAAAAGTTGTTTGTTTTATTAGGCCATTATTTTCTTCACTCTCTTCAATATGACATTTCTCACCACTCGAGAAACTCTCCCATAGTATATTTGTTCAAATTTATGTCCTTCTTAACTTACATACCAATATAATACACTATCTTTCACCATTGATTTGATTTGTCATTCACAAGCCCCTTAACTTACAACTCACGAATTTCCTTATTCAAACTACAATCCAAAAATTATTCAATTCCATTGTCATTCAATTATTGTCACAATTATTTTTTCTCTTCTATTTAATCGATTGGTTCATTCCTCACCAATACCACTCGTAGCTCACTATCTTCATACATACTTTCAAACTCGTTCCTCCTCTCTCAACTCCCATTTGTAATGGCTTCCTCCTCAAACTCTGCAATCACTGCCGCAGATCTACGGTATCCAGATCTTTTCCACTTCTACAACTCCCTTTGTTCTTGACCCATTCATGAAGGAAAGTTGGTTCACTATGAAGACTTCATGCTATTTGACCTAGACAGCTCTCTCCCCGAACTCAAACACCTACTAGGATCTTTATCCCAAGCTGCCTACTATCCTGAACTAGTTCGACTATTCTATACAAATTGTTCTTCTGATCATGAACAAACTACCATCACCACTAAAGTACGCGGATGCCTGATGTTCTTTCATGCTTTCTCATTAGACAAAATTCTTAACCTTCCTTCCACCGGTCCAGACCTCAACAACATAGTACCAATCGAACGATCGGTACTTCGAAAAATTCTTCTCTGCACCAACTGCTCAAAACTTCCTTGGCACATGAGGAATCTCCAACCTCATGCTCAACTGCTTGCCCAGATTCTTCTCCACAATATCTATCCCAAGCCTCCACGCAAGGGATTAGTACCCAGAAAAATCTCTCTCCTTATCTACGCAATTTTTTCTTCTACTCCGATAAACTGTTCCAATATTCTTTTCGACCTTTTTATTCGTTATAAAAAATTCCAGCCTCTTCTTTTCGGGTGTTTTATAACTCCCATTCTAAAATACTTCAAAATACCCCTTCACAATGAAGTTATCCTCCATCCCTCTCAGGTCCTCGATGCTACTTCCTTCAATCTAAGGTCCCTGCACCTTCCCGGCTCTGATGAAGAAGATCTAACATCCAACTTTGATTACTTCTCTACACTGATGGATGTCCAGCGTTCTCAGGATCGTATCCTTCGCAATCAAGCCTTGTTGCAGCAGACTCGTCAAGCTCAACAGCAGGATCTAGACGCCTCTACACATCAACCTACTCCACCTTCGGAATAAACTTATTTTTTTTACTGTAACATTTATTATTGGTCTGTAATAACTCTCTTACTCTGATCCCTTCCTTTTTGTCTATGACAAAGGGGGAGAAAACCTGTTTCCATTATTGGAGAAATACTCTCTTTAAACATTTTTTAATATTTTATAATATTATTATTTCTATGCATAATGTCTTTTTGACAAGGGGAGCATATTTTGTCATCATCAAAAAGGGGGAGAATGTTGAGAAACTCTGTTTTGATGTCACATAATATGATACACTGTCGTATTTGATTTTATATGATATGATAATATGTCCTCTTGAAAAATGTTATATTATGACTGAATATGTTTTGCCATAAATCTAACGAGTATTTGATGCAAGGATATCTCACCCAAAAAGGATGGAGACTTCCTGTTCAAGTACAACTATAGTGCAATCATACTCCTTGAAGAAAAAGCTTGATGAGCCATGCATTCCTAAAGATCAACTGAAGAGATCGGCTACCTCAAGATGAAGATTTTTTTCTTCTTTAGAGTCATATGTAACAGAACCTTCAGGAACATGTATATTGCATATTACATACTCATTCATAAAAGCTATATCATAAAAGTATACGATAGTTTCAAAAAGCTCCTTTTTGAAACTAATAATTGTACCTTCTTACAACCTTTTATGAAAAAGGTATTTTGACATGATTTCAAAATGTAATAATTGTACCTTACATCATATACAAGACAACATGGAAAGAAATATAGGAAAAAGACAAAACATGAAATCGGCTACATAAAGAAAAACAAATATAATATGTTTTGAAAAGACTCTAGTTACCTTCTTTAAAGAAATGATTTTAAATATAGGAAAAAGACAAAACATGAAATCGACTATATAACAAATATAATATGTTTTGAAAAGACTCTAGTTACCATCTTTAAATAAATGATTTTAAATATAGGAAAAAGACAAAACATGAAAATCGGCTACACAAAGAAAACAAATATAATAAAGGTTTTGAAATGACTCTAGTTACCTTTTTACAAACCCATAGAATGTCGACTTACTTGAAGTCATCATTCTCTTTGTATAGCATTAAATACCTCCTGTAAGAAATCCTTGTTAAATATCCTTCTGAAGAATGTCGACTTTCTTGTAGTCCTCATTCTCTCTGAAGACTTTGAAAAACACAACATAAAGAAAACACTTGACATGACTATGTACAAATAAATATTTCAAAGCACTCATTGTACTTACACTCATTTAAAGTAAAGAAGTACTTATGTACCTCAAATCATTAATTAGGATAAAGACAAAACTACAATCCAACGTTCAATGTACTATTGTAAGAAATAGACTTTTTTCATAAAATATGTATTACCTAAAATATTACAACGAATAGTGTACCCCATATTTTACTTTTATGGAAAAAGGCTTTCTCGAATTTCTCTAAAGATGTTTTTGAAATGACATAACATTTCACATCTCAAAAAGGCTACGATTTCAAAAAGTAACGACTACTTTTTTAAAAGCTATATAAACACACTCAAATAAACTATTCAACATGGAATGGAATGGACATGTGAGCTTACAACGAGAAAAATTCCTATTCGATATTTTAAAAGAGAGCCTTGAAAAAGAAAGAGAAAAAGAAAAGAGAAAAAGTCAAGTATAGCTCTTTGACAAAGAGTATCCTCTGAGTGACAAACAGAACATTCTGAGAATCATTCATTCGTGCATTCATATCATTCTGAAGGTTTTATAGGAAGTATTGTAACTCTGTTATTCACTGTTTTCCTTCTTTGTTGAAAGAAGTAGACCTCTGTGAAAGAGGGTGTTGCCCTTCTCTGTTGAGAGAAGAAGACCTCTGTGAAAGAGGGTGTTGTCCTTCTTTGTTGAGAGAAGAAGACATCTGTGGAAGAGGGTGTGCCCCTTCTCTGTTGAGAGAAGAAGACCTCTGAGGAAGAGGGTGTTGTACTATTTATCCGGTGACTCAGATGTTATAGTGGAAAGCTCAAGTGGTTTGCTTGGGGACTGGAAGTAGGTCTGGGTATTGACCGAACCAGTATAAATTATGTGTTTTATGTGTTGTGCCTTATTGTCTGATTATTTTATTTTATCGATCTTTATCAAATTTCACTATTCACCCCCCTCTAGTGGAATTTCATTTGGTATCAGAGCAGGTTTGCTGGTTTCAACATAACAAGTCTTCCAGTACAAATGGCATCTACCTCTTATGCTCGTGATATTGAAGGTCAACACGCATCTCGTCCTCCTTTCTTTAATGGCTCCAACTATGGATACTGGAAGTGCAGAATGACTATATTTCTCAAATCCATAGATTTTTCTATATGAAAAATTGTTGAGCATCCATACACATCTCCATCCGCAGACTATAACTTATGGTCTGATAAAGAAAAGAAAATGGCAAACCTAAATGCAAAGGCTATGAATGCCTTATATTGTGCCATTGATCAGAACGAATTCAATAGAATATCTATATGTGAATCTGCATATGATATTTGGCATTCTTTAGAGGTTATTCATGAAGGAACCAACAAAGTGAAAGAAGCCAAAATCTCATCTCTTGTCAGAAAATATGAGTTGTTCAAAATGAACAAAGATGAACCCATCACAGAGATGTTTACCAGATTCACCAACATCACCAACGATCTGAAATCTCTGGGCGTAACATATTCCCAGACAGAAAAGGTGAAGAAAATCTTGAGATCTCTCACAACTGATTGGGAGAAAAAGACTACAGCTATTGAAGAAGCTCAAAATTTATCTAAGATTACTCTGGACGACTTAATAGGCAATCTTATGGCCTATGAAGTCCACATGAAAGAAAGAAGGGAAGAAGAACAACCGATAAAGAAAACTCTAGCTTTCCCAGCTCTATCTGAGAATGAAGACTCATATAAAGAATCTGAAATTGCGCTACTAACCAGAAAATTCCAGCGCTTCATGAGAAGGAACCGGCTTTCAAACAAGCACAAGGAAAGAAAAGATCCTAAGGAAGATCCCATGTGCTATCAGTGTAATAAGCCAGGTCACTTGAGGCGTGACTGTCCCCTTCTCAAAAGAAAGTCCAAGACCGAGGAACCAAAGAAGAGGTTCTTCAAGAAAAAGGCTCTGCATGCTCAATGGGATGACTCAGAACCATCCACCAGTGAAGAGTCAAGTGATGATGAAGCCGAAACTACAAATATGTGCTTCATGGCAAACAAAAGCTCTGTAAGTGAAATTTCTGATTTTTCCTTTGAAGAACTTCTAGACGCTTTTCAAGAACTATTTGAAGAATCTAGAAAATTAAGCTTCAAAAATAAAACTTTAAAATCTGAAAATTTAGAGCTTTCCCAGAAAAATGAAAAACTCAGCAGTGAAAACACTGAGTTGAAAAAGAAAAATCTTCTTATTACTTCTGAAATCTTATCTACTAGCTTCAAGACTAAAAATCTGCAAGTAGAAATTTCAGAATTAAAAAGTAAAACTGAAAACCTTATGAAAACGGTTTTCAAGTTTACTAAAGGAAAAGAGAACTTGGATAAACTCCTATCTTCTCAAAAAGTCTCTTTCTACAAAAATGGTATTGGCTACTCTCATTTCAACAAGCCTTCTTATATGAATCAAAAGACCACTTTTGTGAAAAGTTCGTCTGAACCAAATAAGGTGTATTATAATGTTAATTTTTTTAACTCCTCTAAGGTTGTAGACAAACCCAAATCCAAATGGATATGGGTTCCAAGGTCTAACAAAAAGGGACCCGATTGGGTACCAAAAAGAAATTTTACTTGATGATTTGCAGGCTCCAAACAAGAAGAACAAATGGATTCTAGACAGTGGATGTTCAAAACACATGACTGGACATTCAGACCTCTTTGCTGTTCTTCATAAAAATGAAGGAGGAACCGTCACCTTTGGAGATAACAACAAAAGTTTGATAATAGGTATTGGTAATATTGGAAATATAGATAAACCTCTTATCAAAGACGTTCTCCTAGTTAAAGGCTTAAAACATAACCTTCTAAGTATTAGTCAAATGTGTGATACAGGTTATAATATTAGCTTTAATCATAATGCTTGTCTTATAGCAGACACCAACGAAAATATTATCTTAAAAGGTATAAGAAAAAATAATATATATGAACTATACCTAGAAAACATCACAGAACATTGCCTCATAGCTAATAATGACTCTCAACATCTATGGCACATGAGAATGGGTCATGTCAATTCTAAATACATGTCTAAATTAGCTAAAGATAAGTTAGTATGTGGGTTACCCAAAATATCTTTTAAAAAGGAATATTTTTGTGATGCATGTCAATTAGGAAAACTGTCAAAATCTTCTTTCAAATAAAAAAATATCATTTCAAGCAAAAGACCTTTAGAGCTTCTCCACCTGGATCTTTTTGGTCCTTCTAGGGTAGCTAGTCATAATCACAATAAATACGTTTTTGTCATTGTAGATGACTACTCAAGATTTACTTGGGTGATATTTTTGAAAAACAAAAGTGATACGTTTTGTCAATTTGAAATTTTATCTAAAAAATTACAAAATGAAAAATCTTGTTCTATTGTTAAAATTCGTAGTGACCATGGAGGAGAATTTGAAAATAAACTTTTTGAAAATTTTTGTAACTTGCATGGTATTTCTCATAACTTTGCCTTTCCTAGAGCTGCACCTCAAAATGGTGTAGTAGAAAGAAAGAATAGAACCCTTCAGGAATCTGCTAGAACTATGCTCCAACACAATAATCTTGCTAAATCTTTTTGGGCAGAAGCTGTTAATACTGCATGCTACATAACAAATAGAGTTCTCATTAGACCCTTATTAAATAAAACTCCCTATGAACTATTCTATGAAAGAACTCCAAGAATAGACTACTTTAAAGTCTTTGGGTGTAAATGCTTTATCCTAAACACAAAAGATAGCCTAGATAAATTTGATGCTAAATCTATTGAAGGCATATTTTTAGGATATTTAAGTCATAGTAAAGCATACAGGGTTTTCAATAAGTGTTCTAAGTCTATTGAAGAATCTATGCATGTTAGTTTCTGTGAATCTATTGATCAATCTGTTCATAAGCAAACTAATGATGATGATGTTGAAAGTACAGATTTATTTTTAGATAACACAGCTAAGTCTAATAAAGATGATCATCAAAGAACATTTGTCGATATCAAAGATCATCCTCAAAAGCAGATTTTGGGAGAACTGACAAAGGGGGTTCAGACTAGAGCTCAGCTAGAACGGATTGCAAATATGACATTCATTTCTCAACTTGAACCAAAGAAGATTGATGAAGCCATTATCGATGAGTTCTTGATGCTAGCCATGACTGAAGAACTGAATCAATTCCAAAGGAATGAAGTTTGGGATATTGTACCAAGACCAAAGAATCATCCAATCATTGGGACAAGATGGATCTTCAGAAACAAGCTAGATGAAATAGGTAATGTTATAAGAAACAAGGCAAGACTAGTAGCTCAAGGATACAACTAGGAGGAAGGTATTGATTTTGATGAAACTTTTGCTCCTATTGCTAGACTTGAATCTATTAGGATGTTTTTAGCATATACAAGCTATATGGATTTTAAACTATATCAAATGGATGCTAAAAGTGCTTTTCTAAATGGTTTTATAAATGAAGAAGTTTATGTAAAACAACCTCCAGGATTTGAAAATGAACAATTTCCAGATCATGTTTTCAAACTCAAACGTGCTTTGTATGGTTTAAAACAAGCACCTCGTGCTTGGTATGATAGACTTGAAACCTTTTTGTTAAAAGCTGGCTTTTCTGTAGGCAAAGCAGACTCTACATTATTTGTAAAAATAGTGAATAATCATACCCTAATTGTTCAAATATATGTAGACGATATCATCTTTGGATCATCTAACAACACTCTTTGTGAAGAATTCTCTAAGTCCATACAGAAAGAATTTGAAATGAGTATGATGGGAGAACTCACCTACTTTCTTGGAATGCATATTAAGCAAACCAAGGATGGAGTTTTCATCAATCAGTCTAAGTATGCTCGTGAACTTCTGAAGAGGTTCAACATGAACTCAACTGCTTCAAAAACTACTCCTATGAGCACTACTACTGCTTTGGACAAAGATGAAGATTGTAAGTCTGTTGATACAAAGGTATACCGAGGTATGATAGGATCACTTCTCTATTTAACTGCTAGCCGTCCAGATATTATGTTCAGTGTTTGCTTGTGTGCTAGATTTCAGTCAAATCCAAAAGAATCACATCTTAAAGCTGTAAAAAGAATAATGAGATATTTAAAAGACAGTTGATTTTGGATTATTCTATTCAAAATCCTCTACATTTGATTTAATCTCATACAGCGATGTTGACTTTGCTGGAAGTAAATCTGACAGAAAAAGCACAAGTGGAACATGTCATATGCTAGGGCACTCACTTGTATCATGGTTCAGTAAGAAACAAAACTGTGTATCCTTATCAACTACTGAAGCCGAATACATTGCTGCTAGCCTAGCCTGTACACAAGTTATCTGGATGAAACAAACCTTAAAAGATTTTGGTTTAAATTTTGAAAATACAACTATCTTCTGTGATAATACTAGTGCTATAAACTTATCTAAGAATCCTATTTTACACTCACGAACTAAGCACATTCAAATAAGACACCACTTCTTAAGAGAACAAGTCTTAAACAACATAATTAAACTGGAATTCATACCCACTAATCAACAGTTAGCAGACATATTCACTAAACCATTGAAACATGAAGACTTTACACGAATTAGAAGAGAACTAGGAATATGCAAACTGAGTGACTTATAAATTAATCACACTTATTATAATACTTCTTATAAGTTTTGTTAAAATCTTTTTTTAAAAGTTTTTCTTCTTATCGATTTTTGTTAGTCAAACTAAGTTTCCATATTCACGTACACTTTAAACTCTTATAAGACACATTCTTTATGTCTTTCAACTTGTCATCTTTCAAGTACTCATCCATTATGACTCCTTGTCCTATCTCCTTTCACTCATATCCATAAAAACTAATTATATTAAAAGCTATCATAACATTGTTCACATCACTCATCTCATAACTCCTTTATTATTTTTTGTCCTTTTGTGAAAACTTCTCTTACGATAAATTGATTCACCTTCAACATGATAACATATTAGTTTATGAGAACTCTTGCTTTTCAAATTATTAGTTAAAATCGAATGATTATTTTTTTTGGTTCTTTTACCTTTTTTTAAAGATCTAGTTGCTATGTTCTCACATAAATTTTTACTATATCATCTTTTATATCATAGCCTAAAGAACTATCTATTATCATCTCTTCATGCTTTACATCTTTTTACAAAAAGTATTATAAAAACACATGTACTCCACCCATTAGTACGTTTTGTATCACCTTTTTATCTCTCTCTATATATATATATATTATATGAAGCTCCTTTTCATCCGTGACCATCACTCTCTCATATATTTTATATCTCTCTCCAATCGAGACTCATTAAAACCTTGTCCTTCATTTTTATTCTCATGAGTACCTTTAGTACTTTCTTTCTCTCATACGAATTGAGCCTCCATTCTTGTCAATCCATGTTTGTGACTCCTTTACTAGTTTAAAACTTAACTTTATTCTCTAAAAACTATGAACTTCCTCAAATCGAGTTTCTTTAAAAATATGTTTATCAAATAAACAATAATTCATGTCAATCATAACTTTATTTTATGTCTTTTATCTCATATCAATCATGAATTTCTTGTTATTCCTATCATACTCGAAAATCCATATAGGTCATCTCACTTCTCTCAATGACTACTCACACTCCTTCCACGCATATCCACAAAAATAATTCTTATATAAGCAATTATTACTCTTCACTCATGAATATCTTTTTGTCTCATCATCTCTCTTACCACTATTCATAGTCAAAGTGTGTCCCTCTCATATTTACGTATACTCATAAAAATTACAAATGTGAAGACACATTAATCATGACACATTTTTTAAGGCATTCTTTTTCTTTCAAAAAATGTCATATCTTTCAAACCACATATCCGTATCACCCTTCTTTATGTCTATTCATTCTTTTTCCACACATATCAAAATATATACTTATTAAATAACAAATTATTGCCTCTCACTCTCTTATCTTTGTTTGTCTTATTCCAAAATCACTCTTCACGAATTTGGAATGCTTCCACATCAAGTAATATCATGTAGAAAAAGTTGTTTGTTTTATTAGGCCATTATTTTCTTCACTCTCTTCAATATGACATTTCTCACCACTCGATAAACTCTCCCATAGTATATTTGTTCAAATCTATGTCCTTCTTAACTTACATACCAATATAATACACTATCTTCCACCATTGATTTGATTTGTCATTCACAAGCCCCTTAACTTACAACTCACGAATTTCCTTATTCAAACTACAATCCAAAAATCATTCACTTCCATTGTCATTCAATTATTGTCACAATTATTTTTTCTCTTCTATTTAATTGATTGGTTCATTCCTCACCAATACCACTCGTAGCTCACTATCTTCAAACATACTTTCAAACTCGTTCCTCCTCTCTCAACTCCCTTTTGCAATGGCTTCCTCCTCAAACTCTGCAATCACTGCCGCAGATCTACGGTATCCAGATCTTTTCCACTTCTACAACTCTCTTTGTTCTCGACCCATTCATGAAGGAAAGTTGGTTCACTATGAAGATTTCATGCTATTTGACCTAGACAGCTCTCTCCCCGAACTCAAACACCTACTAGGATCTTCATCCCAAGCTGCCTACTATCCTGAACTAGTTCGACTATTCTATACAAATTTTTCTTCTGATCATGAACAAACTACCATCACCACCAAAGTACGCGGACGCCTGATGTTCTTTCATGCTTCCTCATTAGGCAAAATTCTTAACCTTCCTTCCTCCGGCCCAGACCTCAACAACATAGTACCAATCGAACGATCGGTACTTCGAAAAATTCTTCTCTGCACCAACTGCTCACAACTTCCCTGGCACATGAGGAATCTCCAACCTCATGCTCAACTGCTTGCCCAGATTCTTCTCCACAATATCTATCCCAAGCCTCCACACAAGGGATTAGTACCCAGAAAAATCTCTCTCCTTATCTACGCAATTTTTTCTTCTACTCCGATAAACTGGTCCAACATTCTTTTCGACCTTTTTATTCGTTATCAAAAATTCCAGCCTCTTCTTTTCGGGTGTTTTATAACTCCCATTCTAAAATACTTCAAAATACCCCTTCACAACGAAGTTATCCTCCATCCCTCTCAGGTCCTCGATGCTACTTCCTTCAATCTAAGGTTCCTGCACCTTCCTGGCTCTGATGAAGAAGATCCAACATCCAACTTTGATTACTTCTCTGCACTGATGGATGTCCAGCGTTCTCAGGATCGTATCCTTCGCAATCAAGCCTTGTTGTAGCATACTCGTCAAGCTCAACAGCAGGATCTAGACGCCCCTACACATCAACCTACTCCACCTTCGGAATAAACTTATTTTTTTTACTGTAATATTTATTATTGGTCTGTAATAACTCTCTTACTCTGATCCCTTTCTTTTTGTCTATGACAAAAGGGGAGAAAACCTGTCTCCATTATTGGAGAAATACTCTCTTTAAACATTTTTTAATATTTTATAATATTATTATTTCTATGCATAATGTCTTTTTGACAGGGGGAGCATATTTTGTCATCATCAAAAAGGGGGAGAATGTTGAGAAACTCTGTTTTGATGTCACATAATATGATACACTGTCGTATTTGATTTTATATGATATGATAATATGTCCTCTTGAAAAATGTTATATTATGACTGAATATGTTTTGCCATAAATCTAACGAGTATTTGATGCAAGGATATCTCACCCAAAAAGGATGGAGACTTCCTGTTCAAGTACAACTATAGTGCAATCATACTCCTTGAAGAAAAAGCTTGATGAGCCATGCATTCCTAAAGATCAACTGAAGAGATCGGCTACCTCAAGATGAAGATTTTTTTCTTCTTTAGAGTCATATGTAACAGAACCTTCAGGAACATGTATATTGCATATTACATACTCATTCATAAAAGCTATATCATAAAAGTATACGATAGTTTCAAAAAGCTCCTTTTTGAAACTAATAATTGTACCTTCTTACAACCTTTTATGAAAAAGGTATTTTGACATGATTTCAAAATGTAATAATTGTACCTTACATCATATACAAGACAACATGGAAAGAAATATAGGAAAAAGACAAAACATGAAATCGGCTACATAAAGAAAAACAAATATAATATGTTTTGAAAAGACTCTAGTTACCTTCTTTAAAGAAATGATTTTAAATATAGGAAAAAGACAAAACATGAAATCGACTATATAACAAATATAATATGTTTTGAAAAGACTCTAGTTACCATCTTTAAAGAAATGATTTTAAATATAGGAAAAAGACAAAACATGAAAATCGGCTACACAAAGAAAACAAATATAATAAAGGTTTTGAAATGACTCTAGTTACCTTTTTACAAACCCATAGAATGTCGACTTACTTGAAGTCATCATTCTCTCTGAAGACTTTGAAAAACCTCCTATAAGAAATCCTTGTTAAATATCCATCTCAAGAATGTCGACTTTCTTGTACTCCTCATTCTCTCTAAAGACTTTGAAAAATACAACATAAAGAAAACACTTGACATGACTATGTACAAATAAATATTTCAAAGCACTCATTGTACTTACACTCATTTAAAGTGAAGAAGTACTTATGTACCTCAAATCATTAATTAGGATAAAGACAAAACTACAATCCAATGTTCAATGTACTATTATAAGAAATAGACTTTTTTCATAAAATATGTATTACTTAAAATATTACAATGAATAGTGTACCCCATATTTTACTTTTATGGAAAAAGGCTTTCTCGAATTTCTCTAAAGATGTTTTTGAAATGACATAACATTTCACATCTCAAAAAGGCTACGATTTCAAAAAGTAACAACTACTTTTTTAAAAGCTATATAAACACACTCAAATAAACTATTCAACATGGAATGGAATGGACATGTGAGCTTACAACGAGAAAAATTCCTATTCGATATTTTAAAAGAGAGCCTTGAAAAAGAAAGAGAAAAAGAAAAGAAAGAAAAGAGAAAAAGTCAAGTATAGCTCTTTAACAAAGAGTATCCTCTGAGTGACAAACAGAACATTCTGAGAATCCTTCATTTGTGCATTCATATCATTCTGAAGGTTCTATAGAAAGTATTGTAACTCTGTTATTCACTGTTTTCCTTCTTTGTTGAAAGAAGTAGACCTCTGTGAAAGAGGGTGTTGCCCTTCTATGTTGAGAGAAGAAGACCTCTGTGAAAGAGGGTGTTGTCCTTCTCTGTTGAGAGAAGAAGACCTCTGTGGAAGAAGGTGTGCCCCTTCTCTGTTGAGAGAAGAAGACCTCTGAGGAAGAGGGTATTGTACTATTTATCTGGTGACTCGGATGTTATAGTGAAAAGCTCAAGTGGTTTGCTTGGGGACTGGATGTAGGTCTAGGTATTGACTGAACCAGTATAAATTTTGTGTTTTATGTGTTGTGCCTTATTGTCTGATTATTTTATTTTATCGATCTTTATCAAATTTCACTATTCACCCCCCCTCAAGTGGAATTTCAACTTCTTCTTTATGAAATCTTCTGTGCCTTTCCCATCAACTGGTTCAGTATCATCGTACATAACATGATTAATTTTCGTTCCTTTCACTCTCTTCCGTTCGGGTACTTTATCACCCTCATTCTTGAATACTTCCAAATACCACTTGAAACCAATGTCGTCTATCACTCCAACCGCACGTTTGATGACTCCTCTCTCCATTTGAAAGAGTCCTCTTCCTTAAACTCTGACGACGAAGGCCCTCAAGAAGCAGATCCAGCAACAACTTCTGACCTTGACATCTTCTCAGCACTTGTCAATGTACAGAACACCCAGGATCTCCTTCTCAAGAGTCAAGCATCACTGCAAATCAGCCAAGATGCATTACTTAGGAAGTTTCACCCCTAATCCGGCTCAAAATGAACTCTTTATTCATGTCGTCTGTAATAACTTTATATACTTTTTTTCCATTTGGTCTGTAATACCTCTACTTACTCTGATCCCTCCTTTTTGTCCATGACAAAAAGGGAGAAAAACCTGTCTCTAATAGTGGAGAAAAATACTCTTTGACATTTTTCAATATTCTTATGATATTATTATTACTATTCATAATATCTTTTTGACAGGGGGAACATATTTTCTCATCATCAAAAAGGGGGAGAATGTTGAGAAACTATATTTTGATGACACACAATATGATACACTGTCATATTTGATTTAATATGATATGACAATATGTCTTCTTGAAAAATGTTATATTATGACTGGATATGCTTTGCCATGTATCTAACAAGTATTTGATGCAAGGATATCTCACCCAAAAGGATGGAGACCTCCTGTTCAAGTACAAGCGTGGTGCAATCATACTTCTTGAAGAAAAAGCTTGATGAGTCATGCATTCTTAAAGATCATCTAAAGAGATCAGCTTCCTCAAGATGAAGATTTTTTTTCTTCTTTAGAGTCATATGTAACAAAACCTTCAGAATCATGCATATTGCATATTACATACTTTATCATAAAAGTCACTCATTCCCAAAAGCTATATTTCATAAAAGTATACGATAGTTTCAAAAAGCACTTTTTTGAAAACCAATAATTGTACCTTCTTACAAACCTTTATGGAAAAGGTATTTTGACATGATATATTAGCTCATGATTTCAAAAAGCAATAATTGTACCTTCTATCATGTATAAGACAACTTGAAAAGAAATAAAAAGAAATGATTTCAAGTGTGTAAGAAAAAGACAAAACATAGAAATCAGCTAGACAAAGAAAAACAAATATAATATGTTTAGAAAAGACTTTAGTTATCTTTTTACAACTCAAGAATGTCGACTTAGTTAAAGTCATCATTCTCTTTGTAAAACTTTAAATACCTCCTCTAAAAATCTTTTTAGAAATAACTATTTTAATCTCATTCAAGAATGTCGACTTGCTTAAAGTCTTCATTCTCTTTGTAGACATTAAATAGCACATCATAAAGCAATTCTTGATATGACTATTTAAAATAAAGATCTCAAAGCATTTATTGTACTTACACTCATTTAAGTAAAGAAGTGACAATTTCTAAATAAAATACTTAAGTACTACAAATCATTAATTACAATAAAGACAAAATTACATGATGGCTTACACTTCCAACGTTCAATGTACTATTATAAGAAAGACTTTTTACATAAAATATATCATACCTAAAATATTACAACGACTAGTGTACCCCAAATACTACTTTTATGGAAAGAAGACTTTTTCGAAAATCCATAAAGATGTTTTTTGAAATGACTTGACATCTCACATCCCAAAAAGACTATCATTTCAAAAATGCAACGACTATTTTTTTAAGGCTATATAAACACAATCAAATAACTTATTCAAAGAGGACATGTGAGCTTACAACGAGAAAAATTCCTATTTGATATTTGAAAAGAGAGCCTTGAAAAAGAAAAAGAAAAAAAAGAGAAAAAGTCAAGAATATCTCTTTGACAAAGAGTATTGTTTGAGTGAAAAGAACAGAACATTCTGAGAATCCTTCATTCGTGCATTCATATCTTTCTGAAAGTTCTATAGGAAGTATTATATCTTTCTGTTATTCACTATATTCCTTTTTTGTTGAAAGAAGTAGACCTCTGTGAAAGAGGGTGTGCCCCTTCTCTATTGAGAGAAGAAGACCTCTGTGAAAGAGGGTGTTGTTCTTCTCTGTTGAGAGAAGAAGACCTCTGAGAAAGAGGGTGTTCCCCTTCTCTGTTGAGAGAAGAAGACCTCTGAGGAAGAGAGTGTTCCCCTTCTCTGTTGAGAGAAGAAGACCTCTGAGGAAGAGGGTGTTGTACTATTTATCCGGTAACTCGGATTTTATAGTGGAAGGCTCAAGTGTTTTACTTGGGGACTGGATGTAGGTCAGTAACTCGGCCGAACCAGTATAAATCCTGTGTTTATTGTGTTGTGCCTTATTGCCTTATTTTTTATTTTATCGATCTGCATCGTATTTCACTATTCACCCCCCTCTAGTAGAATTTCAGAAATGACATGAAATGCTATGCGAAATGCAGACCCTGAATGAAGAATTTTGGATGTTAGACCCTGATTGGCAGTTGTACCAGTTTAAAAAGCATTAAAATTGATAAAATTTGTAAAATGGTTCGAGAATGGTTTTTGGGTTCTACCAAGCCAGAGTGACACTGAAAATTGGGGTTTGAGCTAGATTGAACTGAAATGAACTGGATTGAGCTGGTTTTTAGAGTTTCAAAACTCAAATGAATTGACCAGACACTGACTCAACTGACCTTTCCCACTAAATTTTCAAGAAAAGCTACCATTTTTAGAGAAATGGTACGGAATGGTTACTAGAGTGAAGTGAATTACCAATCTGAGCTGGGTTTGAGCTAGAACAAAAGTCAGTAATACTGACATGAACTAAAATTGAAGCTCGAACACTAGCTCAATTGACTGACCTCAGCTCAATTTTAGCTGAAAGAGCTGAAACAAACTAAAATGGGCTCCTGGACACTTGGAAATGGTTTTGAACTGAAACTGGAGTACTTGAACTCTTGGTGAGCTCAGGCTAGACTCAGAGAAATATGACTGACTGTGAATGACTGACTCGGGGACAATTGACTTGGATTTGAGTGAGAAATAAGCTCATTTCTAAAGAAATGATCCCATTTTGGCAGGAATGGTCAGAAATGGAAATGAAAATGTTCATTGTGAGCTCAGATGAGCTTGAAATGACTGATATTTTAATTGTCCTGAACTGACCAATGAGATTGGTTTTCTCCCACTGACTGGGGTCCAGGATGACCTAGGGGTAAAATGGTAATTTTCCTAATAAAAATGGGTAAAGTGGTGATTTTCTGAAACTGACTCAGGGTTTGACTCCTACACTGACCTAATAGAGTTGGCACTGCATGAGGAGGGTTATTTGAGCATGGATGAGGAAAATTTGGGGTGTTTACAGATGTCCCTATTTGCTACTAAGTTGGCTTGAAGACGAGCTTAGTGGCAAAGAAAACATACCAAATTTGGCTATAAAAATGCCCCAGTTAGAAGGATCTGACTGAATACGAAGAAAATTAGCCCTGATGAAAATGGTAGATATGAAATGGAGAATGAAGAAGAGAAATTTTACTTCAAAAAGAAGTGAGATTCAGGTTTTGCCCTTAACCTGGATGAGACGAGAAATACCTCGTGTAGAAACGAAGCTCAGGTTTGACCCTTAACCTGACCGAAAGATGAATTACCTCATCAGAATGAGGCTCAGGTTTAACCCTTAACCTGACCGGGAATGAAATACCTCATCAAAATGAGGCTCAGGTTTAATCCCTTAACCTGACCGGGAAATAAAACACCTCATCAAAATGAGGCTCAGGTTTAACCCTTAACCTGACCGGGAAGATAGAAAATGGTAAGTTGGATGGTGAATAAGACAAATTTTTTTTTGAAGAAGTATAAGGCGACTCTTTCGACAACGCGAAAGATGACAAAGGTGATCCAAAGGAGCAAGGCGATTCTTTTGACAACGCAAAAAGATGAATTCTTTCGACAATGCGAAAGATGAATTCTTTCGACAATGCGAAAGATGAATTCTTTCGACAACGCGAAAGATGACAAAGGCGATCCAAAGGAACAAGGCTATTCTTTTAACAACGCAAAAGATGAATTCTTTCAACAACGCGAAAGATGGCAAAGGCGATCTAAAGGAACAAGGCAATTCTTTCAACAACGCGAAAGATGACAAGGTGATCCAAAGGAGCAAGGCGATTCTCTTGACAACGCAAAAGATGGATTCTTTCGACAATGCGAAAGATAACAAAGGCGATCTAAAGGAACAAGGCGATTCCTTCAACAACGCAAAAGATGACAAGGCGATCCTAAAAGAGCAAGGCGATTCTTTTGACAACGCAAAAGATGGATTCTTTCGACAACGCGAAAGATGGCAAAGGCGATCCAAAGGAGCAAGGCGATTCTTTTGACAACGCAAAAGATGGATTCTTTCGACAACACGAAAGATAACAAAGGCGATCTAAAGAAACAAGGTGATTCTTTCAACAATGCGAAAGATGACAAGGTGATCCAAAAGAGCAAGGCGATTCTTTTGACAATGCACAAGATGAATTCTTTCGACAATGCGAAAGATGAATTCTTTTGACAACGTGAAAGATAACAAAGGCGATCCAAAGGAACAAGGCGATTTTTTTGACAACGCAAAAGATGGATTCTTTCGACAACACGAAAGATGAATTCTTTCAACAACGTGAAAGATAACAAAGGCGATCCAAACGAACAAGGCAATTTTTTCAACAACGCGAAAGATGACAAGGCGATCCAAAGGAGCAAGGCGATTCTTTCAACAACGCGAAAGATGACAAGGTGATCCAAAGGAGCAAGGTGATTCTTTTGACAACGCAAAAGATGACAAGGCGATCCAAAGGAACAAGGCAATTCTTTTGGTAATGCAAAAGATGAATTCTTTCGACAACGCGAAAGATGACAAAGGTTGTCCTTTCAAAGAAAAGGCTAATCTTTCAACAACGCGAAAGACGATAAAGGGTACTCTCTCAAGAAGGTAAAAGGTGATACCAGGATGTGTCAAGATGGACATCGAGCTCTTCACTTCATGTCAAGATAGTAAGAAAATATTGCCAAAATGTTAAAAATTGTTTATTGATTCAAAATGCTTGAAATTGATGTATATTGGTATGAAAATCTTTTCTCTTTTCTACCCAAAGTATTACCTCCAATTGAGCTAACTCCGTAGAATCAAGATTCAAATTCAAATTGCTTGTGATTGGCTTTCTTTCAAGGAAGCTATCAATTTTCTTGATATGAAGAGAAAAGCAAGTATTCTTGATATTGTGAAAGCAATTGGTGAAAGAATATTGATAGTAGAATTTCACAAAATTTAAAGAGGATTCTTTGGCAGATTTGGTAGTCTGATATCCTAGGATTCTTTTCTTATGATGATCTTTTTGCACTTTTTTTTTGTGACAAAATGGGAGCTTTCTTGGGTTTTTGGGGATTACATCATCCTTCATTTTGGAGATGTCCTGACTTTTCTCTCTCTCTTTTTTTGGAAGGGTACGTTACAAACTCCTTCATCTTGGAGATGCTCTGATCCTTCTTTTCTCTCAGGGATTATATTGACGGTTATTGGCTCTTTGGTTGGAAATCTCTTGATGATAGCAGAAATTAAATATCCTTTAGGGTTTGTCGGGAGTCTCATCGCAGTCGCCTTCATCTTGACGGTGATCTAAACTTTCCCTGGAAGGATTCATCACAAACTCCTTCACCTCGAAGATGATTCAAATTTTCTTTGGCCCTGGGGGTCTAACTCGCATAATTTGTCTTCATCTTGACGACAATTGAAAGATACCTTTTGTAGATATTTAATTGTAGCTTAAACGATTGAGGAGATATGGAAATTGAATGGATTTTTCTGTATCACTCAGGATATTTTGATTGCCTTATTTTCTAAGAAAGATCTTTAAAAATGTGCCATTGACTGCGATCAATATCAATCACTTATGGCTTTGCGACAATATTGAATTTTCTTTGCTGACCATATCGATGATTTATTCTTCATCCTTTTGGTTGGCCAATTGAAAGATTCTAAATTTTGAATCCTTTTTCGTGAAAGCTTTGTCCTTTCGAAAGTAATACTGAAGGTCTTCTGAGGTAATGTTTTGTGCAATAAAGATTTTGAAATCAACAAATATTTAATGGCAAATTGGCAAGATTTTCTTGAAATCCATGGTGAAAGAAATTGCTTGAGGTCTAATTGACACATCCATGACCAAATTGAGTCCTGAAAAGACTCAGAAAAAGATAAACTCGAAAGTTGGGTTTTGTTTTGACTAACCAGCTCGAAAGCAGGATTTGTTGATCGACCAACTTGATAGCAGGATTTGGGTTGACCGACCAGCTCGAAAGCAGAATTTGTTGATCGACCAGCTAGAAAGCAGGATTTGTTGACTGACCAGCTCGAAAGCAGGATTTGTTGACCGACCAGCTCGAAAGCAGGATTTGTTGACCGACCAGCTCGAAAGCAAGATTTTGATTGGAAGATTGAATTTGATGATTTGAAATGGATTAACATTGATGAAGTTGTAACCCGAAGGCTTGGAAAGTGATAGATATTGATAAAATTGTAACCCGAAGGCAAAAAAATGACTGATGTTGGTAAGATTGTAACCCGAAGGCTTGAATTTGGAAATTGATTGACTCGAAGGTTGAAATTAGAAATTAGTTTACTGTGAATGACATGGGTTCAATTGAGAACGACGTGGGTTCAATAGGGATTCAACCTAAGAACTTGGATCAGGAGGACTTCAACCTACAAATCACATTTCTGAAAATACCAATCCAAAAGGGGTTTGACCTAAGGACTATAAAGAATATTGAATCAGGAGGACTTCAACCGACAAATCAAATTTTTGGCAGTGGGATTAGTTCCAAAGGGGTTCAACCTAAGAATCGGAGGTCAGTAGGAATTCAACCTACAGATCGAATTTTTGAGAATGAGATTGGTTCGAAAGGGGTTCATCCTAAGAACCACTGGGTTGAGAAGGACTTTTGGTTCACAAAGGGGTTCAACCTATGGACCGTATTGGTTTGACAGGCGTTCAACCTACAAATCACATTGGTTCCACAGAGGTTCGACCTACAAACTATCAATTCCATAGGGATTTAGCCTAAGAACCACATCGGTTCTGCAGCGGTTCGACCTACGAACTATCAATTCCATATGGATTTAGCCTAAGGACCATAATTTAAGAAGAAAGGATACAACTTGTGGGCTTTGAATGGACCAGATGCTAAACTGGATTTTAAGGAAAGATTCAAATCGGAATTCAAATCGGAATGGAAAAACTAAATGAATTGGGTTTTGAAAGAAAATTCGAGTCGGAACTTGGATCTTCTAGACCAATTACTAAATTGCAAAAAAAAGTTTGAGTAGGAGTTCAAACCTTTAAAGAAAAGCTAAGCGAATTGGATTTGAAAGAAAACTCGAGTCGAAACTCTAATTTTCTAGACCAATTCTAGCCATTTGAATTGGATTTGGAAGAAAATTCGAGTCAGAACTCTAATTTTCTAGACCAATTCAGAAGGAAAAGAAAATTTGGGTCGAAACTCGAATTTTCGAAGGAAAACTAGATCCATTGTGGAAGGAAAAGAAATTCGAGTCCAAACTCGAATCCTGAAGGAAAAGTAGATCAATTTAGAAGGAAAAGAAATTTGAGTCGGAACTCGAATCCTGAAGGGAAAATAGATCAATTTGGAAAGAAAAGAAATTCGAGTCGGAACTCAAATCTTGAAGGACAAATAGATCAATTTGGAAGGAAAAGAAACCTGAGTCGGAACTCGAATCCTGAAGGAAAAATAGATCAATTTGAAAGGAAAAGAAATTCGAGTCGAAACTCGAATCCCGAAGGAAAACTAGACAAAAAGAAAAAAAGGTGATTCGAGTTGGAACTTGAATCCCTATGGAAAACTACACCAATGTGGGCACTGAATTTTAAAGTGTACCAATGTGAATACCCGATTTTGAAAGTGAACCAGTACAAGCATTATGTTTTGAAAAATTACCAGTATGAATACTAGTTTTGGAAAATTACCAGTATGAATACTGGGTTTTGGAAAATTACCAGCGCGAACACTGATTTTTTTAAAAAATTACCAGAATGAACATTGAGTTTTTTTTTTTGAAATTTTACCAGCACGAACACTGGATTTTTGAAATTTTACCAGCACGAACACTGGATTTTTGAAATTTTACCAGCACGAACACTAGGTTTTGAAATTTTACCAGCACGAACGCTGGGTTTTTTGAGGAATTACCAGCACGAACACTGGATTCTTGAAATTTACCAGCACGAACAATGTTTTTTTTTTAATTTTACCAGCACGAACACTGGATTTTTGAAAAATTACTAGCACGAACACTGGATTTTGAAAAATTACCAGCACAAACACTGGGTTTTGAAAAATTATCAATTGATTTTGATAGAAGATTTTTAGTATTTCACCCAAATGCTGACTTGGACAACTGTCGGGGTCTCAGGATTTATCCCTTATCCTGAATGGGCAACTCAGGTTTATCCCTTAACCTGAAGGGGAAGTTTGATGCAAATGCAAATTGATGCAGATGAATGCATATGAATGCGAATGAATGCAAATGTTGTAAATGGGTGCACATGAGTGCAAAATGAGAGATTTGTGTGATCCTGCCTGCATACAGAACATTTTGAAGACAATTTTCAAAATAATGCCCTAGTGTAATAGGGGAAGAGGAATTTGACCATTATTGAAGAAAATATATTGAGGAATTACAAAGGATCGAATAGAGGATTAAGTATAATTTTTTTTCAAATGTTGAGCATTTATGGGATCTGATAATTCCACACCATCGACATTGATGAGCAGATATGAATTGCAGGGTAATGCTTCCTCGACAACATAGGGCCCTTCTTAATTCGGCGACCATTTGCCACCCGGGCAGTGCTTGAGATAAGCCATGGATCTGAGCACTAGATCATTGACTCAGAATTTCCTTTCAATGAAAAATTTTGCATATTGTCTAGCTACCCTCTGCCGATATGATTGAGCGTGCTCTGCTGCTCTGAGCACTAGATCATTAGCCATTGTTGTTGATACTGATCAAGAGGTAATTCTAGAAGTAATGCAAATTTCAGAGCAGGTTTCTGAACATGTAGAGACAATACTACTTCAGTTCCGTAGACAAGTTCTGATGGAGTAGCATTAGTTGGAGTTTGAATGGTGGTTCTATATGCGCACAATGCATCATGGATCTTCTCATGCCAGTCACGGTCTGTTTCTAAAGTTCGCTCCAGGATTCGAATCAGAATCTTATTGGTGGCCTCTGCTTGACCATTCCCTTGAAGATAATAAGGAGCAAAAAAATGATGATGAATTCTGAACTTTAAGCAAAATGTTCTCATTCTCTCATTCTTGAAATGACTGCCATTGTCCGACACGACATTGCGCGGTATGCCGAAATGACAAAGGATATTCTTGTGGATGAATGAGACCATGTGCCAACCTTTTATTGTATGCAAAGTGATAGCTTCGACCCATTTGGTGAAATATTTTGTTTCGGCAAGAAAATATTTGTAGCCATTTGAAGCAGAAGGAGTGATAGGGCCTACCACATCAAAGGCTCACATAGAAAATAGCCATGGAGAGATGGCGGTTTGCAAATATGTTGCTGGCGCATGAATAGAAGGTGCATGTATCTGGCACAGAGCACACTTCTTCACAAAATGGTAGCAATCTTGCTGCATAGTCTTCCAATAATATCCTGCCCAGATGATTTGCTTGATAAGAGTTTGGTAGCCGGCGTGACCACCACAAATGCCTTAGTGTGCCTCTCGCATAATTTCTTTGGCTTCTTCTTCGTCCAGACATCTGAAATACTCAGAACTGAATCCACGACAATAGAGGACATCGACGAGAATAAAATATCGGGCACACACGTGCCAAATTTCTCGTTACTCTTGCCAGTGATATTCTAAGAAAAGGAGACAGATGTCTTCTCCTTGATGGGAGCCTTTCTGAGACTGTCTTCAGCTTGCTCAAACATCATCCTAATCATCATTTTCTTGAACATCTGATATGTAGCAGGATCAATGTCATCCCTATCATTCAGACTCTATCTTCTGGCGGATCTTGGAGAATCTATTTCTTCTTGCCTGCTTCTAAAATCACTGATGCACTGACACAGTGGTGTCTTCTTGCTTGATCTGATCTGAACCACTTGAAAATACCGATATTCTCTACAAAATGAGATGGATGATTAAGTTTTGATGATAAAGATTCAGGATAGAAATGAATATAGGAAAAATATTTGATGAGAATTTGGTAGATAATTGGAAGAACATCCCATTACTAGGGATTGAGTCGTTGCTGGGATTACGACAATTGTGTTTTCATTCTTTGCGAGGAGAACCAACAACTGCAAATATGCCTTGTCACCTAGACGAGGTCGCCAAACCATGATAGAATGAAAATTGAAGGATTTTTTTTTTATATTAAAGGAAAAATATGATTGTATCAATGGTAGACTTGAGAAAGAGGGGGCATATAGACAGTCTGCCACCACTCTTAACAATCAGCACAGACACGAGGACTGGAGAAAAGAGTGAAAGTGACGAAAGAATCTCAGCCATATCTGGCAGAATGGTATATTCCGGACCACTGCGTTGATGCAAGGTCGAACTCTGACATAACCCCTGATAGTAGCCGAGCTTCTATGCGCTTCTATCTCCAAGAAAATTGGCTGACGCATCCCTTTGGATAGTAGTAGGTACAGGAAAATGGGCCAAGTAGCTTGAACTGCTTGCTATACACATATGTATATCTGGGGAGAAAGCGAGCTCTTCAGTGCATACGACCATCACATACTGAATTCTTTCTCGAGTTGTTCTGGATAATGAGCTAACTTCTGCAAATGCCTCACACTGTCAGTAGATCTCGATCAGGTTCACATATTCATTAACATTTTTCTCAATCAGCGGCCAAGACTTACGCCCTGTCATGCGAGCTAAAGCATCTCGGGGGTCCAAACCCTTGACATTGATAAAAAATTGTTGCTCAAGTGGATCTTCAGGCTGACCAGCTGGCTCGGGCTGTCCCATAATCTCTGAAAAATTGTCCATCAGTAGTGTCATCTTGCCCCATGGGAACCAAAATGTGCAAGTGCGCAGATTCCACCGCTCTGCCAGTGCATGAATCAGATTGCCGTTGACTGTCAACTTTTCCACTGCAGATGATAGTTCCAACCCACAATCGCTCAAGTGGTCCGAAAACATATGAGAGAAGTTCTTGAACCAAGTATAGTACCACCGGGGAAAGAAAGGTCCGGTGCTAAGAGCTCGATGCTTAGGAAGACTTTGTCACACCTCATAGGAGATGTGACCCTCAGGAAAGACAGAGTCGAGCTGACAGAATGCCATTGGACTGAAAGATAGGAAGATTAGAATTAGACTTTGAAAAAATATAATAATTTTGAAAATTGCAGGCAGGATAAAGTGAAATGCTAAAAATTCGAAGTCCAGAGGAACGAAAGAATGAAAAATCACCTGAAGTTTTGAAGAAAAAGTGGATAATTTGGAAAAATCGTCCAGGGTTTTTAGAAAAAAGAGATATTTCACAAAAGATGGAAAATGAGGTATTTTGGAAAATTGTCCAGTATTTTTGGAAAATTGGGAAAAATATAATAAAATAAGACAAAAACGAATATCATACATTCAATCACAAACAATTATGCACATACATCAATGCCTAAGAAGCTGACTCTAAATGCATTGATTTTGAAAGAGCTTTTAGGACCCTAATCCTGACTCTAGGCTCAGATCAGCTGTGTCCAATCATGCTATGCCGATATACTCAAACTGAGGCTCGATGTACGTGGCATAAAAATTCATCTCTGGTTCTAAGCTTGTGTTTTCCCAACATCCTTCAGCACCTGCCGATATACGTTGGACTATGGCCCTTGGTACGTGGCAGGGGGGCGTTAGCCCAAATAAGTGGCCTAGTTGTGAGGCTCTGTCCCGAACTATGGTTCTGGAAGAGAGCTCAGCAACGTGAAGACCGGGTAGACATAGGTGGGGTGGTTTTTGAAAATATGAGCACATGCAAGCAAATAGAGGGCTCTAAAACCTAAAGAGATAGAGATTTTGAAATTTTTTGAAGAAGCAAACATTTTTTTCATACAAATCCTAGATTGAGGAGTGTTGTATTTCAGACCTAAGTCTATGTGAGCATGAATAATTCTCCTTAATATGGTCCTACCAAACCATGCCTAGTCTACATGCAGTTCATGTCAGCTAGGTTCAAGTCTAGGCTCCTAGGTTCACATGATATCAGAAAGTAAAAGCTGACATTCCATAGAACATGATTCAGAAAATTGAACTAAGTCAAGCACACAATTAATCAGACGAAGACAGGTCCCATCACGGTCGCCAAACCTATTATCATCGCAAAATTTTTCCCCTCTCCCTCTGCGAGAGTGAGAAGAAACGATTCTGCGAGTCAAACTCGACCAAAGTTTTGAAAATTGGTTTTTTGAAAATTACTCGCCTCCGTTTTGAAAATTTGCGGGAAAATTTCATGGAATGGGATCCGCCTGTCGGTACGAGGTTCGACCGTTCCTGGCACATTTACCAAGGGTAATCGAACCAAGGATCAATTGTGCGCTTTGACTAAGTTAAATTATCTAAATTATGCTCTATTTTCCTAGAATGCACAAAGAATCAGGCATGTGCTATGGAATTTTGAAAAATAATGCAAGTTTGAGAAATATGATGTTTGCTTTGGAAAATTGAAATGTGCCTGGAAAATGCTTGATAAATACTTGGGAAAATCATTGAATTTCATTGGAAATCAGAAATTGGATTGGAAAATGAATTCTCAGGAAACTTGAATCTTGGGAAAATCAAATTTTTTGAGATTTGGAATTGCTTTTCTGAGAAAATGGATTTGAGAATCTTGAGAAAGTTAGGAAGTTCATTGGAAAATTATTTTTGAAATGAAAAATGGATTATCAAGAAAATCAGATCTTTGAGAAAATCAATTTTGGGATTTAAAAATGAAATTCAGAATATAGAAATCTTGGAAAATCTTGATTTGAACTTGGAAAATACTTTGAAATCTCATGTGAAAACTTGGAGTTTTGAGAAAATCAGATCCTGAGAAAGACTTCGAAATTTTTGAGAAAATTGATTTTTCTGAAATGGAATTGGGAAATGATTTTGAAAATGATGCAAATTGAATGAATGAATGAATTTGAAAGGAAATTTTATTGAGGAATTGGGAAATCCTTTTGAAACTTTGAGAAATGCAGTGCATTTTTTGAAGTTAGCCTAAGAGTGTAGGCTGAATGTGGCTAATATGAAGATCATAAATCTTGGTTTTCTTCGTATTCTGACTATGGCCATCAATACGTATCCCACCGAGTTTATAAACTCCATAAGAGCTTGTGCACGTGCCATTCGTGTCAACCATAGTGGATTTGAAATTAATGCACATGAATCATACATCATATATTGGAATTTTGCAGAAATCAAACTATATGCAATGCAATCCTATTCTAAGTTGAAAAAGTAACTCTTATTCCAAATATTACATTGCTTTTTACATTGAATTGAATAAAATAAATAAATAAAATGGCTAAGTCTTCCTCTTGAATGTTCCTGCAAAACTAGAAAACAATTTTAGCATAGAAATGTAGGTTTTTCTGAATTTATCCAAAAATATTGGAAATTATCGAATATTATTCATATATAAATCCAAATTCATACCCCCTTTGATATAAACATGAGAAATAATGAATAAATTTTGAAAAAAAACTTTGAAAATTCAAAATTGGGGTCAAAATGACCAAAATACCCCTGATGACATTGAAATCAGGGTTTTTTGAAAGAAATTTTATAAAATTTGGAAATATGAAAATCAAATGAAATAAATCAAACATAATATGATGAAATATGATGATATACATGAAAATTTATGGAATTATAAATTGAAATTTCGAAATTTAGGTCAAAATGACCAAAATACCCCTGATAACAAGACTATGGCCTTGAAACCAGAGCTTTCTGAAATAAATTTTGCAAAAATGAGAAATTAAAGTGCAAATGAGATTGAAATTAACCCTAATATGATTCTATATGCTTATTTACATGATAAAAATCCTAAAATGGCAAAAATATCATAAAATATCAAATTTAACTTGATTTTTGCCTGATTTTCACTTCTGAATTTAAAAATAAACTAACATACAAAGCAAATGAACTTGGAATTGAGCCAAATTTGGCATGGACACCTAGAATAACCCTAAAAACAGAATGGAGGTCGAAAATATATTTTTGTGTTATTTACTTAATATAGAAAATAGCTAAAAATCCTAAAAAATCAGAATTTTGCCTAAAATGTTGATTCTAAATGGGATTTCGGATATCAAACTTCCATAAAAATCTACAAAATTTTATGGGGTGACAGAGGACAGTAAGGCAATGATTTTTTTCATTTACAGATTCTGGTTTTGACCTATGGTCAGAGCTGTACTGCTCCGGCAGCCAGATCAGAATCCGGCGACTCTAGGATTTAGGAAAAACAAACAGATTTCGGGAGAAAATATGGAAAAAATAGCAGACAGATGGTAAAAAGTGTAAAATTATGGGAAAATGTCTCTGACAAACAGAGGAAAATTTACTATTTTTATATAATTGGGATTCCGGTTACGGTCTGGAAATGGGCACACTGTTATCAGAGACCCGAAACTCTGGAAGTTTTGGATATTAGAATCTGTCAGACAGAAAAGATAAATCCAAGAAAAATACTGGGGTAATCCCAAAAATTCACAAATTGTGGGAAATGACAGGAAAATTAGTTAGAAACAACTTTCATGTTGAAAGTTTATGCAGACAGGCTACGGGTTGAGCGGACACAGTGCATTAGGGTTTGTCTATACCCTGACAAAGAAAAATCAAGATTTTCCCAAGGGTATGGGAAAATCGATTTTTGATAGAGGTCAAATCTACTTGTAAAGATCTCAAAATTTTCAGATAATTAGTATATTCTACCATAAATTTACTGTGATTTTTAAAGGAAAATTCAAATCTCTCATGAGGGTGAATCCGAAGGTTTCTGTTTGCTAAAGAAGAAATTGGAATTTCTGATTAAGATTTGCTTTGTTCGTGAGGTTACAAAACTCTAATGAAACCATTTTTTTTACAGGAAATTAAGAACATATAAATCTAACAATATTAAAATTTCAAGAATTTATTGATGGAATGTTAAACAAGAAATGATGAATGGACTGAATGCTTAAGATTCAAACATATAGACTCTAGTCAAAGCACTAACAAAATATGATATAGAAACATTAATTCAAATAACAAAATGAACTTAAATGCAATGTAAAAACTATATGGAAAAAGATAAAATGAAAATGTAGAGAAGCATAAAGTATTTCATTGATTTTGGCTATTGAGAGGAGGGACTTGATCTATTCGTCGGACATATCCCTTCCTCTATGCAGCCCACAATCATGAGAAGCCCATGGAGTTCTAATAAAAAAAATCAATAGAGCATATGCAGGCTTACCTTAGATTGGTTTGGATCAGCTGGAGGTCTTGCTGCTATGGTGAAGGTGATGAAGGCTGAACCTTAGCCATATGATGTGGTGTTGAAGTGGTGGCTGGATCGGTTGAGGGGGAAGCAGCTGCTAAAGGAAAGTTGCCGCCATAAGTGGAGGTTGCTGCTGGTGGTTGGAACTGATGGAGAAAGCTGCTGCAAGGTGGCTGCTAATGGTGGAAGTGAAGCAAGGAGTGTTGAGAAACTCTGTTTTGATGTCACATAATATGATACACTGTCGTATTTGATTTTATATGATATGATAATATGTCCTCTTGAAAAATGTTATATTATGACTGAATATGTTTTGCCAAAAATCTAACGAGTATTTGATGCAAGGATATCTCACCCAAAAAGGATGAAGACTTCCTGTTCAAGTACAACTAGTGCAATCATACTCCTTGAAGAAAAAGCTTGATGAGCCATGCATTCCTAAAGTTCAACTGAAGAGATCAGCTACCTCAAGATGAAGATTTTTTTCTTCTTAAGAGTCATATGTAACGGAACCTTCAGGAACATGCATATTGCATATTACATACTCATTCATAAAAACTATATCATAAAAGTATACGATAGTTTCAAAAAGCTCCTTTTGGAAAACTAATAATTGTACCTTCTTACAACCCTTTATGAAAAAGATATTTTGACATGTAATAATTGTACCTTACACTATATACAAGACAACATGAAAATAAATGTAGGAAAAAGACAAAACATGAAATCGGCTACATAGAGAAAAACAAATATAATATGTTTTTGAAAAGACTCTAGTTACCTTCTTTAAAGAAATGTTTTTAAATATGGGAAAAAGACAAAAACATGAAATCGACTACATAAAGAAAACAAATATAATATGTTTTGAAAAGACTCTAGTTACCTTCTTTAAAGAAATAATTTTAAAATATGGGTAAAAGACAAAACATGAAAATCGGCTACACAAAGAAAAGAAATATAAATTATTTTGATAAAGACTCTAGTTACCTTTTTACAAACCCATAGAATGTCGACTTACTTGAAGTCATCATTCTCTTTGTACAAGCATTAAATACCTCCTGTAAGAAATCCTTGTTAATATCCTTCTCAAAGAATGTCGACTTTCTTGTAGTCCTCATTCTCTCTGAAGACTTTGAAAAACACAACATAAAGAAAACACTTGACATGACTATGTACAAATAAATATCTCAAAGCACTCATTGTACTTACACTCATTTAAAGTAAAGAAGTACTTATGTACCTCAAATCATTAATTAGAATAAAGACAAAACTACAATCCAACGTTCAATGTACTATTGTAAGAAATAGACTTTTTACATAAAATATGTATTACCTAAAATATTACAATGACTAGTGTACCCTATATTTTACTTTTATGGAAAAAGGCATTCTCTAATTTCTCTAAAAGATATTTTTGAAATGACATAACATTTCACATTTCAAAAAGCTACGATTTCAAAATGTAACGACTACTTTTTTAAAAGCTATATAAACACACTCAAATAAACTATTAAACATGGAATGGAATAGACGTGTGAGCTTACAACGAGAAAAATTCTATTCATTATTTGAAAAGAGAGCCTTAAAAAAGAAAGAGAAAAAGAAAAGAAAGAAAAGAGAAAAAGTCAAGTCCAGCTCTTTGACAAAGAGTATCCTCTGAGTGACAAACAGAACATTCTGAGAATCCTTCATTCGTGCATTCATATCATTCTGAAGGTTCTATAGGAAGTATTGTAACTTTCTGTTATTCACTGTATTCCTTCTCTGTTGAGAGAAGAAGACCTCTGAGAAAGAGGGTGTTGTCCTTCTCTGTTGAGAGAAGAAGACCTATGTGGAAGAGGGTGTTGTCCTTCTCTGTTGAGAGAAGAAGACCTCTGAGGAAGAGGGTGTTGTACTATTTATCCGGTGACTCGGATGTTATAGTGGAAAGCTCAAGTGGTTTGCTTGGGGACTGGATGTAGGTCTGGGTATTGACCGAACCAGTATAAATTCTGTGTTTTATGTGTTGTGCTTTATTGCCTGATTATTTTATTTTATCGATCTTTATCATATTTCACTATTCACCCCCCCTCTAGTGGAATTTCATTTGGTATCAGAGCAGGTTTGCTGGTTTCGACATAACAAGTCTTCCAGCACAAATGGCATCTACCTCTTATGCTCGTGATATTGAAGGTCAACACGCATCTCGTCCTGCTTTCTTCAATGGCTCCAACTATAGATACTGGAAGTGCAGAATGACTATATTTCTCAAATCCATAGATTTTGCTGTATGGAAAATTGTTGAGCATCCATACACATCTCCATCTGCAGACTATAACTTATGGTCTGATGAAGAAAAGAAAATGGCAAACCTAAATGCAAAGGCTATGAATGCCTTATATTGTGCCATTGATCAGAACGAATTCAATAGAATATGTATATGTGAATCTGCATATGACATTTGGCATTCTTTGGAGGTTATTCATGAAGGAACCAACAAAGTAAAAGAAGCCAAAATCTCATCTCTTGTTAGAAAATATGAGTTGTTCAAAATGAACAAAGATGAACCCATCACAGAGATGTTTACCAGATTCACCAACATCACCAACGATCTGAAATCTCTGGGTGTAACATATTCCCAAACTAAAAAGGTGAAGAAAATCTTGAGATCTCTCACAACTGATTGGGAGAGAAAGACCACTGCTATTGAAGAAGCTCAAGATTTATCTAAGCTTACATTGGACAACTTAATAGGCAATCTTATGGCCTATGAAGTCCACATGAAAGAAAGAAGGGAAGAAGAGCAACCAGTAAAGAAAACTCTAGCTTTCCCAGCCCTATCTGAGAATGAAGACTCAGATAAAGAATCAGAAATTGCGCTACTTACCAGAAAATTCCAGCGCTTCATGAGAAGGAACCGGCTTCCAAACAGGCACAAGGAAAGAAAAGATCCTAAGGAAGATCCCATGTGCTATCAGTGTAATAAACCAGGTCACTTAAGGCGTGACTGTCCCCTTCTCAAAAGAAAGTCCAAGACTGAGGAACCAAAGAAGAGGTTCTTCAAGAAAAAGGCTCTGCATGCTCAATGGGATAACTCAGAACCATCCACCAGTGAAGAGTCAAGTGATGATGAAGCCGAAACTGCAAACATGTGCTTCATGGCAAACGAAAGCTCTGTAAGTGAAATTTCTGATTTTTCCTTTGAAGAACTTCTAGATGCTTTTCAAGAATTATTTGAAGAATCTAGAAAATTGAGTTTCAAAAGTAAAGCTTTAAAATATGAAAATCTAGAGCTTTCTCAGAAAAATGAAAAACTCAGCAGTGAAAATTCTGAGTTAAAAAAGAAAAACTTAATGCTTATGTCTGAAATCTCTTCTACTAGCTCCAAAACTAAAAATCTGCAAGTAGAAATTTCAGAACTAAAAAGTAAAACTGAGAACCTCATGAAAACGGTTTTCAAGTTTACTAAAGGTAAAGAGAACTTGGATAAACTCTTATCTTCTCAAGAAGTCTCTTTCTACAAGAATGGTATTGGCTACTCTCATTTCAACAAGCCTTCTTGTATAAATCAAAAGACCACGTTTGTGAAAGGTTCGTTTGAACCAAATAAGGAGTATTATAATGATAATTTTTTTAACTCCTCTAAAGATGTAGACAAACCCAAATCCAAATGGATATGGGTTCCAAAGTCTAACAAAAAAGGACCCGATTGGGTACCAAAAAAGAGATTTACTTAATGTTTTGCAGGCTCCAAAAAAGAAGAACAGATGGATACTAGATAGTGGATGTTCAAAGCACATGACAGGACATCCAGACCTTTTTGTTGTTCTTCATCATAAATAAGGAGGAACCGTCACCTTTGGAGATAACAACAAAGGTTTGATAATTGGTATTGGTAATATTGGTAACATAGATAAACCTCTTATCAAAGACGTTCTCCTTGTTAAAGGCTTAAAACATAACCTACTAAGTATCAGTCAAATGTGTGACACAGGTTATAAAGTAAGCTTTAATCATGATGCATGCCTCATAACAGACACCAACAAAAACATCATCTTAAAAGGTATAAGAAAGAATAATATATATGAACTATACCTAGAAAACATCACAGAACATTGCCTCATAGCTAATAATGACTCTCAACATCTATGGCACATGAGAATGGGTCATGTCAATTCTAAATACATGTCTAAATTAGCTAAAGATAAGTTAGTACGTGGGTTACCCAAAATATCTTTTAAAAAGGATTATTTTTGTGATGCATGTCAATTAGGAAAACTGTCAAAATCATCTTTCAAATCAAAAAATATCATTTCAAGTAAAAGACCTTTAGAACTTCTCCACCTGGATCTTTTTGGTCCTTCTAGAGTAGCTAGTCATAATCACAATAAATACGTTTTTGTTATTGTAGATGACTACTCAAGATTTACTTGGGTAATATTTTTGAAAAACAAAAGTGACACATTCTGTCAATTTAAAATCTTATGTAAAAAATTACAAAATGAAAAATCTTGTTCTATTGTTAAAATCCGTAGTGACCATGGAGGAGAATTTGAAAATAAACTTTTTGAAAATTTTTGTAACTTGCATGGTATTTCTCATAACTTTGCCTTTCCTAGAGCTGCACCTCAAAATGGTGTAGTAGAAAGAATGAATAGAACCCTTCAGGAATCTGCTAGGACTATGCTCCAACACAATAATCTTGCTAAATCTTTTTGGGAAGAAGCTATTAATATTGCATGCTACATAACAAATAGAGTTCTCATTAGACCCTTATTAAATAAAACTCCATATGAACTATTCTATGACAGAACTCCAAGAATAGACTATTTCAAAGTCTTTGGTTGTAAATGCTTTATCCTAAACACAAAAGATAACCTAGATAAATTTGATGCTAAATCTATTGAAGGCATATTTTTAGGATATTCAAGTCATAGTAAAGCATACAGGGTTTTCAATAAGCATTCTAAGTCTATTGAAGAATCTATACATGTTAGTTTCTGTGAATCTATTGATCAATCTGTTCATAAGCAAACTAACGATGATGATGTTGAAAGTACAGATTTATTTTTAGATAACACAGCTAAGTCTAATGAAGATGATCATCAAAGAACATTTGTCGATATCAAAGATCATCCTCAAAAGCAGATTTTGGGAGACCTGACAAAAGGGGTTCAAACTAGAGCTCAGCTAGAACGGATTGCAAACATGGCTTTCATTTCTCAACTTAAACCAAAGAAGATTGATGAAACCATCATTGATGAGTTCTGGATGCTAGCCATGATTGAAGAACTGAATCAATTTCAAAGGAATGAAGTTTGGGATCTTGTACCAAGACCAAAGGATCATCCTATCATTGGGACAAGATGGATCTTCAGAAACAAGCTAGACGAAACAGGTAATGTTATAAGAAACAAGGCCAGACTAGTAGCTCAAGGATACAACCAGGAGAAAGGTATTGATTTTGATGAAACATTTGCTCCTGTTGCTAGACTTGAATCTATTAGAATGTTTTTAGGATATGCAAGCTATATGGATTTCAAACTATATCAAATGGATGTTAAAAGTGCTTTTCTAAATGGATTTATAAATGAAGAAGTTTATGTAAAACAACCTCCAGGATTTGAAAATGAACAATATCCAGATCATGTTTTCAAACTCAAACGGGCTTTGTATGGTTTAAAACAAGCACCTCGTGCTTGGTATGATAGACTTAAAACCTTTTTGTTAAAAACTGGTTTTTCTGTAGGCAAAGCAGACTCTACATTATTTGTTAAAATAGTGAATAATCATACCCTAATTGTTCAAATATGTGTAGACGATATCATCTTTGGATCTTCTAACAGCACTCTTTGTGAAGAATTTTCTAAGTCCATGCAGAAAGAATTTGAAATGAGTATGATGGGAGAACTCACCTACTTTCTTGGGCTGCATATTAAGCAAACCAAGGATGGAGTTTTCATCAATCAATCTAAGTATGCTCGTGAACTTCTGAAGAGGTTAAACATGAACTCAACTGCTTCAAAATCTACTCCTATGAGCACTACTACTGTTTTGGACAAAGATGAAGATGGTAAGTTTGTTGATACAAAGGTATACCGAGGTATGATAGGATCACTTCTATATTTAACTGCTAGCCGTCCAGATATTATGTTCAGTGTTTGCTTGTGTGCTAGATTTCAGTCAAATCCAAAAGAATCACATCTTAAAGTTGTAAAAAGAATAATGAGATATTTAAAAGACACAGTTGATTTTGGATTATTCTATTCAAAATCTTCTACATTTGATCTAATCTCATACAGCGATGCTGACTTTGCTGGAAGTAAATCTGATAGAAAAAGCACAAGTGGAACATGTCATATGCTAGGGCACTCACTTGTATCATGGTTCAGTAAGAAACAAAACTGTGTATCCTTATCAACTACTGAAGTCGAATATATTGCTGCTAGCCTAGCCTGTACACAAGTTATCTGGATGAAACAAACCTTAAAAGATTTTGGTTTAAATTTTGAAAATACAACTATTTTCTGTGACAATACTAGTGCTATAAACTTATCTAAGAATCCCATTTTACACTCACAAACTAAGCACATTCAAATAAGACATCACTTCTTAAGAGAACAAGTCTTAAACAACATCATTAAACTCGAATTTATACCCACTAATCAACAGTTAGCAGACATATTCACTAAACCATTAAAACATGAAGACTTCACACGTATTATAAGAGAACTAGGAATATGCAAACTAAGTGACTTATAAATTAATCACACTTATTAAGATTATTGCTTTTGATAAAATCTTATTTTAAAAGGCTTTTTCTTATCGATTTTTTTGTGTTTGTTTTACTATTCAAAGTCAAACTATGTTTTCATATTTTCGTATACTCTCAATACTCATAGAAACACATTCATCATGACACATTCTTTATGTCTTTCAACTTGTCATCTTTCAAGTACACTCTCATAATGACTTCTTGTCCTATCTCCTTTTACGTATATCCATAAGAACCATTTACTTTAAGTAAAAAGCTATCATGACTTGGATCACATCACTCATTTCATTTCACCTTTTATATCTTTTGTCTTTTTGTGACAACCTCTCATACAATAAGCTAGCCGACCTCGAAACATGAGTCCTCATAATTTTGATCATTATTCTTAATTAATTATATTCATGTGATATATTTTCTTTCATGACCTTGTATCAATATACTTCTCTAAAATCTTAAAACCTCTTATAAAAATTCAAAGTGATTCTTATTTTTGTATCACCTTTTAAGTGGTTATATTTCACGTAATTTTTTTTTACTATATCATCGGTTATTTCATAGCCTAAGTATAATCTATTTCATCCTTCACATCTTTTATGAAATAATACTATTCACTCTCCTTTTTTGACAACCTGTCCTCTATTATTTTTTTAACACTACTAGTACCACCCTTTTATTTCCTCTTTCTCTCTTTATCTCATATGAAATGACTTTCTATCCGTGACCATGAATCTCTCATATATTTTATTTCTCTCTTAAATCGAGATTCATAATAGTCTTGTCTTCAAGCTAAACTTTATCTATTGGCTAATCTAACTCTACTTTATGTCATATCTAAATCAAGTGATTGTTGTCCTTTATAATCTTTCTCATTTTTCTACATATCTGTATCATCTTTTTATGTCTATTCACTCTCTTTTCACGCTTATCAATATATATACTTCTTAAAAATAAATTATTATTGCCTCTCACTCATACCCCATGGGTTGTCCTATTCCAAACTCTCCTTTCACGAATTAGGAATACTTCCACATAAAGTAAAATCATGTAGAAAAAGTTGCTTGTTTTATTAGGCCATTATTTTCTTCACTCTATAACTATTCTTTTAAACTTTTTCAATTATTCGCTCTCTCAAGTTCAAAACATGACACCCCATACTCTATTAATGACTTGTCTCACTAGTCGATAAACTCACCCATAGTAAAGTTCATATATATATATACAAATTTGTTCAAATCTATGTCCTTCTTAACTTACATACCAATATGATACACTATCTTCCATCATTGATTTGATTTGTCATTCACAAGCCCCTTAACTTACAACTCACGTATTTCCTTATTCAAACTACAATCCAAAAATCCTTCACTTCCATTGTCATTCAAATTATTGTCACAATTATTTTCTCTTTTCTATTTAATCGATTGGTCCATTCCTCACCAATACCACTCGTAGCTCACTATCTTCAAACTCATCCCTCTCAACATCCTTTTGCAATGGCTTCTTCCTCCAACTCTGGAATCACTGCCGCAGATCTAAGGTATCTCGAGCTTTTTCATGACTACAACCTACTTTGCTCTCGACCCATTCATGAAGGAAAATTAGTTCACTATGAAGACTTCATGCTATTTGACCTAGACAACTATCTCCCCGAACTCAAACATCTACTAGGATCTTCATCCCATGCTGCCTATTATCTTGAACTAGTTCGACTATTCTATACAAACTTTTCTACTGATCATGAACAAACCACTATCACCACCAAAGTACGCGGACAACTGATGTTCTTTCATGCTTCCTCACTAGGTAGAATTCTAAACCTACCTTCCACCGGCACAGACCTCAACACCATAGTACCAATCGAATGATCGGTACTTCGAAAAATTCTTCTCTGCACCAACTGCTACCCACTTCCCTGGCACATGAGGAATCTCCAACCTCATGCTCAATTACTTGCCCAGATTCTTCTCCATAACATCTATCCCAAGCTTCCCCGCAAGGGATTAGTTCCACGAAAAATCTCTCTTCTTATCTACGCAATTTTTTCTTCTACTCCAATAAACTGGTCCTCCATTCTTTTCGACCTTTTTATTCGTTATCAAAAATTCAAGCCTCTTCTTTTCGGGTGTTTTATAACTCCCATTCTCAAATACTTCAAAGTACCCCTTCACAACGAAGTTATCCTCCATCCCTCTCAGGTCCTTAATGCTACCACCTTCAATCTAAGGTCCCTGCACATGCCCGGCTCTGATGAAGAAGATCCAACATCCACCTTCAATTACTTCCCTGCTCTGATGGATGTCCAGCGCTCTCAGGATCGTATTCTTCGCCGTCAAGCCTCGTTGCAGCAAACTCTACAAACCCTCCAGTCGGATCAAGTCAACCGAACATATCAACATCCTCCACCTTCGGGATAACCTTATTTTTTTGGTCTGTAATAACTTTTAATTACCTTTTGGACTGAAATATTTATTATTGGTCTGTAATAACTCTCTTACTCTGATCCCTTCCTTTTTGTCTATGACAAAGGGGGAGAAAACCTGTCTCCATTATTGGAGAAATACTCTCTTTAAACATTTTTCAATATTTTATCATATTATTATTTCTATGCATAATGTCTTTTTGACAGAGGGAGCATATTTTGTCATCATAAAAAAAGGGGAGAATGTTGAGAAACTCTGTTTTGATGTCACATAATATGATACACTGTCGTATTTGATTTTATATGATATGATAATATGTCCTCTTGAAAAATGTTATATTATGACTGAATATGTTTTGCCAAAAATCTAACGAGTATTTGATGCAAGGATATCTCACCCAAAAAGGATGAAGACTTCCTGTTCAAGTACAACTAGTGCAATCATACTCCTTGAAGAAAAAACTTGATGAGCCATGCATTCCTAAAGTTCAACTGAAGAGATTGGCTACCTCAAGATGAAGATTTTTTTCTTCTTAAGAGTCATATGTAACAGAACCTTCAGGAACATGCATATTGCATATTACATACTCATTCATAAAAGTATACGATAGTTTCAAAAAGCTCCTTTTGGAAAACTAATAATTGTACCTTCTTACAACCCTTTATGAAAAAGATATTTTGACATGTAATAATTGTACCTTACACTATATACAAGACAACATGAAAAGAAATGTAGGAAAAAGACAAAACATGAAATCGGCTACATAGAGAAAAACAAATATAATATGTTTTTGAAAAGACTCTAGTTACCTTCTTTAAAGAAATGTTTTTAAATATGGGAAAAAGACAAAAACATGAAATCGGCTACATAAAGAAAACAAATATAATATGTTTTGAAAAGACTCTAGTTACCTTCTTTAAAGAAATAATTTTAAAATATGGGTAAAAGACAAAACATGAAAATCGGCTACACAAAGAAAACAAATATAAATTATTTTGATAAAGACACTAGTTACCTTTTTACAAACCCATAGAATGTCGACTTACTTGAAGTCATCATTCTCTTTGTACAAGCATTAAATACCTCCTGTAAGAAATCCTTGTTAATATCCTTCTCAAAGAATGTCGACTTTCTTGTAGTCCTCATTCTCTCTGAAGACTTTGAAAAACACAACATAAAGAAAACACTTGACATGACTATGTACAAATAAATATCTCAAAGCACTCATTGTACTTACACTCATTTAAAGTAAAGAAGTACTTATGTACCTCAAATCATTAATTAGAATAAAGACAAAACTACAATCCAACGTTCAATGTACTATTGTAAGAAATAGACTTTTTACATAAAATATGTATTACCTAAAATATTACAACGACTAGTGTACCCTATATTTTACTTTTATGGAAAAAGGCATTCTCGAATTTCTCTAAAAGATATTTTTGAAATGACATAACATTTCACATTTCAAAAAGCTACGATTTCAAAATGTAACAATACTTTTTTAAAAGCTATATAAACACACTCAAATAAACTATTAAACATGGAATGGAATAGACGTGTGAGCTTACAACGAGAAAAATTCTATTCATTATTTGAAAAGAGAGCCTTGAAAAAGAAAGAGAAAAAGAAAAGAAAGAAAAGAGAAAAAGTCAAGTCCAACTTTTTGACAAAGAGTATCCTTTGAGTGACAAACAGAACATTCTGAGAATCCTTCATTCGTGCATTCATATCATTCTGAAGGTTCTATAGGAAGTATTATAACTTTCTGTTATTCACTGTATTCCTTCTTTGTTGAGAGAAGAAGACCTCTGAGAAAGAGGGTGTTGTCCTTCTCTATTGAGAGAAGAAGACCTTTGAGAAAGAGGGTGTTGTCCTTCTCTGTTGAGAGAAGAAGACCTCTGTGGAAGAGGGTGTTGTCCTTCTCTGTTGAGAGAAGAAGACCTCTGAGGAAGAGGGTGTTGTACTATTTATCCGGTGACTCGGATGTTATAGTGGAAAGCTCAAGTGGTTTGCTTGGGAACTGGATGTAGGTCTGGGTATTGACCGAACCAGTATAAATTCTGTGTTTTATGTGTTGTGCTTTATTGCCTGATTATTTTATTTTATCGATCTTTATCATATTTCACTATTCACCCCCTCTAGTGGAATTTCAAGGAGATGGCTGGAAGAGATGCAGCAAAGATGGCTGCATCCATAGGAGAGAGAGAGAGAGAGAGAGAGAGAGAGAGAGACTCCACCGTCAAAAGCCCTTCCCCTCTTTTTCTTTTTCTTTTGGTTTTTTAACTTAGGTCTCAATTGGCCTCTACCTAGGGTTTAATGAGACAATGAAAGAGGGAGAGAACCCTTTACATGAATGAGCTGGGCAAGAGGGAAAGGAAGGAAGGAAGAAAGGGAAGAAGGAAAGAAAGGGAAGAATATAAAGGAAAGAAAGAAGAAAAAGAAAAGGAAAGAAAGAAAGAAGAAAGGGAAAGAGGAAGGGAAAAAGAAAAAGGAAAGAAAGGAAGGGAGAGGGGGCTGGAGGTTTAGGGAACCACCTTGTGGGTCCCACCTCCTCTCAAAGAAAATAAAATAATAAAAAAAATAAAATAAACAAATTAAAAAAAATAAAACGAAAGAAAAGGAAAAGATAAAACTTTTTTTTTTAAATAGAAATGAAGGAGCCATCTCAGAGCGGGCTCTCTTTCCAAATTTGAAATTCATTTTGATAATCATAGGGGTATGTGATCATCGCAAAAATTTTCCTCTCTTTTGGTTTCTCTCTTTTCCTTTTCTAACCTCTTATTTTACTCCTTTTTGAAGGGAGAAGAATAAAAGATAGAAAAAGAAAGAGAGAAGAGAAAAGAAAAGAAAAGAAGAAGAGGAATTCTTTTGCGGGGTCTCACTTGACCTTAATTTGAAAATATTTAGAAAATTACTCGCCTCCGTTTTGAAAATATTTTGCGGGAAAAATGGAGAGACGGGATTCACTCGTCGGTATGAGGTTTGATCGTTCCTAACGCCTTTACCAGGGGTAATCAAACCAAGGATCGAATTTATGCCTTTTTGCTTTGCCTAAATATCATATAAGAATTTATCCTAAGTCTAAATACACAAAGAATCATGCTTGTGCAATGCAAAGATGTATGCTCTTTTTTTGAAATTTGATTTGGAAATTTCCAAGTGTTCTGAGATGAACTTGATAATGGAATGAAGAAATGTTTGAATCTAACTTAGAACTTGAGATAGATCAAATAAATTCTAAGTCTTTGAAGTAATTTAGAGTTGGCAGAATAAATCTTGATTTTGGAAAAAGAATGATTTGAAGTTTTGAAATGAAAGGAAATGAAGTTTCAAAGTCAGAAATGGACTTTGAATTTAATCATGGATTTAGGAGAAGAAGATAAAATTTTGAGGTGATATTGAATTCGAATCTTAGAATGAATCTGAGAAAATCAAATGGTATTTAAAAATAGAAATGGATTTAAGAAGTTCAGATGAAATCTGAAAATGAAATTGGATTTGAAATCTAGAATTGGAAATGGAATTGGATCTTAAAAATGGATTTAGGATCTGAAATCTGAGATCCAAAATAGAGTTGGACTCTGGATCCTAAGATGGTTTTTGGATCTGAAGTCTGAGATCCAAAAGTGAAATTGGGTCTGGATCCTAAAATAGATTTGGATCTGAAGTCTGAGATCCAAAGTAGAATTGGATTCTGGATCCTAAAATGGATTTGGATCTGAAGTCTGAGATCCAAGATGGAAGTTGAGTTCTGGATCCTAAAATGGAATTTGGATTTGAAGTCTGAGATCCAATGTGAAGTTGGATTCTGGATCCTAAAATGGATTTGGATCTGAAGTCTGAGATCCAAGATGGAAGTTGAGTTCTGGATCCTAAAATGGAATTTGGATCTGAAGTCTAAGATCCAATGTGAAGTTGGATTCTAGATCTAGAATCCTAAATGGGAATTTGATCCAAAATCTGGAATCCAAGATGTAATTTGGATCTAACTTTGGAGTTGGAATTCCGGACTTGATTTGAGAATAAATGAATTTCAAAGTCAATTTGGACTTTGATTTTGATTTAAATTGGAATTTTTTTTTTTGAATATAAAATAAACTTGAAATCTCAAAGTTTAAATTGGACTTTGAGATTGAAAATGGAATAGAATTAAAAATGAAAAGATGAATTGGATTTTACAAGAATTGAAGATTGATTTGAAGAAGATATTTACATCACTTGGAGTTTTGAAAAAGGAATTTGGAAAATATGATGCAGTTCTATCCTAAGTGAAGAATAAATTTAAAGAATTTTGAAATTGGATTTTGAAAATCATATTTCATTCTTTACATGAATTGAAATAAGATTGAAAATATAATACATCCTTGACTATGGTCATTGAATGTATTATATAATGATCTATATTTAAATTCAGGTGAAGAATAAAGCATATTTTGGTGCTTTTATAGAATTTAAAATGAAATTAACTCTCAATATACCCTGACTATGGCCATTGGTATATATTTTGAGCCAATTTTAAGTTAAATTCTAATAAAAGAAAGAAATATTTGAAAATATGATGATTTTTGAAAAGGATCCAGTGTGGATCCAGTGTTATTTTATAAAAGATAAAAATCCTAAGTTTTGTTTACATCCTGACTATGGCCATTGATATAAATCATCAACTTAGGATTTAATTACCTCTTACGAAATGGTGCACGTGTCATTCGTGTTCCCATTTGTGAAACTTTGAAATGAAGAAAAAAATGATGCAACAAATGGTATTTATATGCTCATTCATTCTAATCTAGAGTAGGAAATGTAAAATATTTTCATTACATCTAATTATTACATTATGAGAATGAATTCTAAAGAGATGGAAAATATCTAACTTGAAAAAGGGAAACTTATAATCCTGCAGAACAAAGTTAGTTTAAGGTGAACGAAAGATATCATATCAAAGACCTGTATGCATATACATAAGTGGGCTGTCTTGGTGAAGAGGAATAAGTATATACATATACTCACATTTCAATGACAAGAATGATGTTTATATAATGTCTTGTATCTATATGGGAATGAGATGAGGCTTATGTTGCAGTGGTGTTGTATATATACATAAAAGGTGTTTATGAAGTAAAGATGCAAGATGATGTGAGAAGATGAATATGATAATCTACAGAGCACTATACAACCAATATCCGAAGGGTGAATGTGACAGCCATGTGCTGTATATGACATGCAGAGATAACAGTGGATGCCTAGCTTGCAGAAAATGCTAGTATGTGGTTTAACTAAATGCGGGAATGTATATATGCAAGACAAACCAACACACAGATGAAATATTGGCATAGCATGAAACTATGGTAAGCAACACAAACAACAGATGGGGCTCAATATAGCAGCATTACTAATATCTTCATGATGAATCATAATGAATTTTAAGATAAAATCTCACAAAGTGGGGATTTACCTTGGATCGAACAAGTTATTTATAAACAGAACAGGTTAGATTTTAGAGGAGGTGGATGGAAAGGAGCCAGCCTTATGAATCCCCATCTGTACGCAACCCCCTTTTTTCAATCATCAATTGCCATTGAATGCTTAGGGAGGTTCGGGCCCTTTATGGGACTTGAAAAAAAAGAAGAACCCTCAAGGTAATTTTCCTTGCAGTCTCAGATACAACACTCTGATAAACCTGGCTACGACATCCCTTTACTACAACAATTCCTTCATATGCAGCCAAAAGTTTAAATAAATGAACAATGCATTAAAATCCATTTACATTTTTAACAGGACAAACACCTCCAGTGAGATTGGAAAATTATAAGGAACATATTTGAAGATTCTCATTTACACACTGGTTTGTCAAGATTTCCTGAATATCTGACAGATGGTAGTTGGCTTAATTCATATCCGAAGCAAGCAAACCAGATACTTTACTAGATTGTCCAATGAGAATCATAAGAGTGACTTACAACTGAGGATAACATATAACATTGGCAAGAAAAGGGGCAAACAATCCCCAACAATCAATTGCAGTCACTCCTGCCATACTTTCTGCAACAGAAAATTTTAAGGTGCATGTCCCTGACAACATCGGCAGGCTAGAGTAGGAAAGTGCAGGTCGTGGCCATTTTTAGCATTGCCTTTAAAGTCACAGGAGCTATGGGGTATGGCTGGTCAATGAATGTGTAGAGGTGATGTGCAATAAATACAACACACAGAAAACATAAAGTGGTGATGGACTAACGGGTGAAACATAAGTGTTGTGATGTGTTTGTGTGGGGAATATGATGAATGGAGGTACAGATGAGGAGACCAAAAACAAAGATTATCACTTCAACTAAGAGCACATCTCCAACATATAAACAAGCACAACATGATCAAGCTTATTAACATGAACCCAAGACTGTTGTGAATCAAGCCCCCACACTCTATGATGCTGCCACTAGATCAGGTTGTACACCATGAAGGTCTCCAGAAACATTGTGAGAATGAATCACGCTAGCTGCAACAATCGGTTTTTGGTTTTCATTGGTAATAACAGGATCAATCATAGCAGGAAACAACATCCTGCCTTCTAATTTTTGTTTACATATCATAAAAAAATGCTGGGCCATATTAAACACATTGGCAGATGTGGTTTTACCAGAGAGACAGGATTTCAATTAACCCATTGTCTGCAGCAACATACTGTATAACAAAGAAAAGAAGTTTTGTCAATGTGTTTTTCTTATCCACATAACACGTGATATCTGTGAAATTTTTGAGGTAAATGAATATTAAACTTATTTTGAGGTCTTTTCATGCATTAGCTGAATTTCTATGGCTCAACAACTCTGAACTAAAAAGCAACATTCAATGTTCAAGAAAAGAGACCCCATTCCATCGTCGTCATAGTGGGTTCATTTCAAGCCAATACCAAAACTACCAGCTTCTAGCATCACTGCACCCAAAGTAGACACACATTTTGAAAATCCTTAACAGGAATGCACCGGTCCCAGCGTTAACTGGGTAAGGCAGTACCTCATGATGCTTTATCACCTTAATAAACCAAAAGACATGAACTCATAGAGAATCACAAAAAAAAAAATCACTTCTGATCTTCTGTCAGCATCATTTGAGCTGAAGGCTGGCATTTAAAACTTATTTACTCTAGTGGCTGAGATGAACATACTGGTGTGCTGGAGAGTAAAGATATGCTGTCAAGAAGATTAAGCGAGCATGAATAAACCTGATTTCAGCAAAGCTTGGCTTTTTGGGGAGACTACGACATTGTTACTGATCGGCAGGGCAATCAATCTCACGATGAAGCAGAAAATTGACTTCGTATTGATCGGATGCCAGCTTTTAATTCAACAAACCTCGAGTTTGCTCATAATCAGAAGCCTTGGTTATGATCCTACAGGATACCTGATTCCAGCTCCCTACGAGAAACAAATCCGATGTGAGGATGCATCTAAAATGGAGAAATTTTAATACAAAGAATAAGCAATATGATAACAATTAAACTACTTACCGGAGATACAGATTAGTTGATTGACCTCACTAGTTTGATCTAAACACGAGGAATGATGATTGCAGAGATCCAGAATTATTTTCATGATCCAACAGAAACGAATATTGCAGCAAATATTAGGGGAAAAAGAAAGGAAAATTGCAGTTACAGGTCTGCCGAAGCAGATTATGAAGGTTCTTTGATGATTCTATGATCTTCAATAGAGAAACATGTGTAAACTCACCTATGTATAGAAATGAAATTCTGCAAGCTTTTTTTGCACACAACGCTTTCAGTGAGTATCAATTCCCTCCTTAATATAGGAACAATACATAGGAACCAAGTATTTTAACAAAGCAATTTAGGACAAGAGCAGAAGGGAAGATCTATAATGTACGATTCAGGAGAACATGCTCAATCAGACCTGCGTCATTTATATAATTCAAACCCTTTCATCATAGATTGATGTTTTCAAACTTTTGTCACCACTTGGAGTAGGTCTTCTTGCTCTACAGGGTTTTCACGATCAACATAAAATCCAGCTTATGACATTTCACCCTATGATGTTCACCTGACGGACCAGAGTATCGTGGAACAATGGATGATTAACATTGAAGTATTACTCTTCAATGTGTAACTGCTAAAGAATGGTTTAGATAACAGGCCACGAGTGCCTCTTCTAGGATGAAATGGAATTGGATTTAAGGATTTGGAATTGGAAATAGAAGTTGATTTGACATATGGAACTTTAAAAATGGAATTTAAATCCAAAATATGGATTTGAGATTTTGAATTTGAATTCTGGATTTAGAATTCGAAATGGGAGTTGAATCTGAAATTTGAGATACGAGATGGAATTGGATACTATATCCTAAAATGGAATTGGATCTGAAGTCTGAGATCCAAAGTAGAATTGGGTTCTGGATCCTAGAATGGATTTTGGATATGAAATATGAGATCCAAAATAGAATTGGACTCTGGACCCTAAGATAGATTTTGGATCTGAAGTCTGAGATCCAAAGTAGAATTAGATTCAGGATCCTAAAATGGTTTTGGATCTGAAGTCTGAGATCCAAAGTGAAGTTGGATTCTGGATCCTAAAATTGGATCTGAAGTCTGAGATCCAAAGTGAAGTTGGATTCTAGATCCTAAAATGGAATTGGATCTGAAGTCTGAGATCCAAAGTGGAAATTGACATTGGAAATCTGGATCCAAGTTGGGATTAGGATCTAATTTTGAATTTTAAAATTGATTTGAGAATTTAAACTTTGAATATATAAATGAATTTCAAAGTCAAATTGGACTTTGAAAATAGGATAGAATTGATAATTTGAAATAGAAGAAGAGATATTCACAATCACTTGGGTTTTGAAAAAGGAATTTTGAAAACATGATGCAATTCTATCCTAAATGATGAATGAGTTTGAATAATTTTGAAATTGGATTTTGAAAAGCTATTCCATTCTTTACATGAATTGAAATAAGATTGAAAATATAATACATCCTTGACTATGGTCATTGAATGTATTATATAATGATCTATATTTAAATTTAGGTGAAGAATAAAACACATTTTTGGTGCTTTTATAAAATTTAAAATGAAATTAACCGTCAATATACCCTGACTATGACCATTGGTATATATATTGAATCAATTTTAAATTAAACTCTAAAAAGAAGGAAATATTTGAAAATATGATGATTTTTGAAGAGGATCCAGTGTGGATCCAGTGTTATTTTATAAAAGATAAAAATACTAAGTCTTGTTTACATCCCGACTATGGTCGTTGATGTAAATCATCAACTTAGGATTAATTTACCTCTTACGAAATGGTGCACATGCCATTCGTGTTGCCATTTGTGAGAATTTGAGGAATAAAGGCAAAAATGCATGAAAATAAACAATTGATGATATTTACAATGCTCATTCATTCTAATCTAAGACAAGAAGTATAAATTCTCATTCAGATCTAGCTATTACAACACTTATAATTACAAGGTTTCTAATCTTAGGAGGGTAACATTGCCTATTTTCTGCAAAACAGGATTAGTACCATATAAAAGATATATGTAAGAGACACTTTACATCACATTGAGTCTAACTAATAAAACACTCAGGCATACCCATGGAAATAATAATTTAAAAGTGGCAATTTACAGGTATATGGCTAATAAGATGTATGCATGCATGATAGTGTCAATGCGATAAACATGAATAAAGTAGATGTTAGTGCTAATACAATGAAATCTGCTGAAGAGATGCAACTCCTAGATGCACTGCTATAGGTAGGGTACATTAGTGATCATCTAATGAATATATATGGCATATGTGCAGCAATGGTGAAGACCGTGGAAGTCAGGTTGATAGCTAGAGTGCACAGGGGTGTGCAAATCTGTGAAGGTGGATTATACAGAAACTGTGGCTTGTGAAGATGGTCATATGACTATGACTGGAATCCACTCGACTTTAGACTGGCAACCAAGTCAACATGATTAGTAACTAAGGATGTTTGCATAGAAGATGACAAAGGAGGCTTGATATGGCTAACTGGAGCAGTAGAAGTCTTATGACGATCATCTAGATAATTTGGGTGTCTCTGCTGCGGCTGTTGTGTAGGGAAAAGCAGTGGCAACGACTGAACATTTATCAAAATATTTAACTTTGTATTTTCCATGGCATCTTGAGGAATATTGCTTTGGGATTGATCTGGTGGAGCACTATTACCTCCAACTGATTCAGATTGTCTCGATGATATGCGATCTAGAATCCTTTCGATATATGTGACTAGCTCAGAGTGGGTGGCTGCAATGTGGGGCATGGCTATAGGTGGATGCCTGCAGAGAACTGGCTAAAGACAGGTAAGTATAGGTTACTGCAAACGACACTGTAGTGGGATGGTGAGATGATACAAAGGGTGATGAAAACACATGCCTAGAGTGCTACAACAATGTTAGGCATTGCTGTAGTTTAAGGCAATGAAACTGGTGCAACAGTGTGATTGGTGAGTAATGAAGCATAAAGACAACACGTATTGAGTGTACAGATGGTATGTGATATATTGATACAGTAGGAAGTATGGGTGAGTACAAGCCACAGTTGGTGGCTAGTAGTTTTTAATGAAAGGTATATAAAAGGGGTATAAGGTTTAAAAGTTTTTTTTTTTTGGCTACAGTAGATGGACTGATGGTATGCAAGCACAGGCTGTGGAAGGTGGTATTGGAGTGAAGGGTAATAGGGGTTGAAGGTGAAATGGTTATACCATGGGGAAAATGTGCACAGAAAGGATAGGTGATATGTGTTACTGTGACGGCTATGAAGTGGGTGAGGTACAACAAGATAGTGGAGGTGTAGCTGCTAATAAGATGTGCTAGGTGTTGATGTGGTATACACCTACTACTGCAAGTAGCACTGTAACCAGGTGGTAAGGCACGATGAAGACTTAGAGTGATAGGCACATGATATCTTTGTAACCCTGAATATAAGGGATTCATCCCCAAAATTGCAGATCCTCAGTTTGAATAGATTCTGATAAGAACACCTTCTCTAAAAAAAAAAGTGGGAGTATCACAACCCCCCCTACGCTTCAGATTTCTCATAGAATCAACAAAGGAGTTCGGATAAACTATCTAGGAAATTTATATTCAACCACAATCGCACAACTATTTGATCTAAATGACAATCGAACCACTTGTGCAACTTTCAGCATCTATTTTACATTAAAATAACTTGAAGATTCACATATGCTTCTATACTCAAAATCGCAGTTACTGCATCGGCCAGAACATTGGAAGTCTCTACTAGATAAATCTCCCATGTTTTGATGATTAACTTGATTCAACTCAGGTTCTTCTCCGCTCAGTCTTCATTCTTTTTTTACCATTGATGTTGGTTTTCCCATATATGTAAAAGTAAACAACAGACTGACCTTGATAGAACTAAATACTATCTTCACTCAGATAAAAAAAAAAACTGACCTCCTGTAAAAGACTGAAAAAAAAATCATATAAGCAAGCTTAATGTCACCAGTTTTGCAGTAGGGGTATCTTTCCATGAATTGTCACCCACCAAGAGATATCGCAGAATGAAAACATTATAGATTGACTCCTTCCAGTGGGCTGAGATTCATCAAAGTATTGACTTTTTATGTGAGCATAGTAAAAAAAAAAAAATGACAACAACAGAAATTAAGAGATCGAAATAGACATCCATGCTCCTACTATTACCAAATTCGAATAGAGAAGCTACCCAATCCAAATGAGGGATGCAGAAAAGAACACGGGAAACAGATTACTGCTAAATAAACTACTAAAATAAGGATGTCAATGCTTATTATAGATGCTTTTATGCTCAATCTGGCAGTATGTGCGTGGGTGATGCAGGGATAACGAACTATTCACATTGAGACAGGGAATCAAAGTAAAATGGATTTATCACGAGCATAGATGAAATCTACAAGCAATCAAGGGATCAAGATGGATACAGGAAATAAAAGTAAAAATAAAAATATGAGATTGAGCATCACAACGTAGACAAGAAATCAAAAGTGGGATAGAAATTAGTCTATAAATAGAGAATTGAGAATTTATAAAGGAAATCGAAACCAAAGAGGACAAAGTAAAATAGACTCTGACATAAATAGAAATTCGCAACCTCCATGAATCAATGATGCCCTTGTGGGGGCATGATGACCAAAAGGAATTTATATACGGTAGTGGAAAATTTGAACAAAAATGCTAAGAGAGAAAAAAAAATATATACTTAATGCGTTAAAAAATAGGGAATGAACTATGCGATGTAGCCCCCCTCCCCAAATGCAATCCTCGTTGACACAGGGGCAGTATCATTGTTGCATTACGCAACATTGAGGCTGCTATAGGCAGGTCAATGCTGCAATCATGCCTTCATGAATCAGTAAAAGAAAGGAAAGGAAAGACAGAATCGTAATGGGACAAAATCCAAATGAATCGGATGAGGAGAAGTGCTTACAAAAGCATTGCAGATATCCTGAAAGAAGGAAACGATGCTTATGTGAAGCAGAGGAAAAAGATATTTAGAACATGAATGAACAGAAGGCAAACCGAGGGAGGGGATTGTCTTTGCCGTGGCCGGCTTGTCTTTTCTGCAGGCTCCTCTTTACTTGATCAAAATGGGAAATATGAGAAAAGGAGGGAGGAAGTGCTGATGGAGGGGGTGCTTACCTGAAGTTGCCGAGTTCCTGAATCGGGTCCCCTTGACAGAGATCTCTTCCTTGTGCTTACTTATTCGATGATTTGTTTTTCTGCAATTTGTTTATCGTTCTAGATCTTCAAGGCTGGAGGAAAAGAGGATCAATGGGGATCAGATTGTATCTGCGTTGCTAAGCTTCAACTTAGGAGGGCTGAAATAGGTTGAGCTCCTTCAGTGGAGGCAGACGAATACCAGGAAAAGAGGGATGGGAGAATTGCTTCGTGAAGGAAAAGAAATGGATGATCTGTTAAAGAGATGGATGTCGGTCAAGGGTTTTGCAGAGAGGCTCCGTTTGCAGAGAGCGCGATGATGATAGATTTTTTTTCCCTTTTCGCCCTTCTTCCTCACGCCCTTTTTAAAGAAAGGGAGGAAGCTTCAGGAATTCCTCCGTTGAAGATGGAAGGTGTGAAGAAGCAGGGTTTGTTGAGGATCGGACGATGGAGAGAGGAGAAGGAATGCACAGGAAGGAGTCGTTGGGATTTTTTTCTTTTTTCCAAAAAGAGGATTCCCCTTTTTAGGAAATTTTTGAAAAATGGTTAAGAAATGAGGTTTTCGGAAAAATGGTTTCAAAAAGCTTAAAAATCATTTGTTTTTCTTGTAGCTTTTCCCATTTTTCTTGGTTTTTATGTTATTTTTCCATTTTTTGTATTTTCTAGAATAAAATCCTAAAGTTTTACGAGAAAACAAAGATTTAAGACTGATTTTTTTGTATTTTTGCAAAATATTTACAAAAGAGAGTTTTTTTGAGAATTCAAGGCTATTTTGGAGAAACTTTCTTCAGAAAATGAGTTTACATCCGGATTTTTAGAAAATATTCAAGGTTTGAAACCTCGATATGAGAAATACAAGGCTGCGAATCCAACAGGATACCAGATGGACAGTTTGAGCTTTTCAAAATTTATTTTTGATATTTTAAAATTTTAATTTGAAACTTTGGACAACAAGGCTCAGATTTAGGTTTAAAACACTGGGTTCGGATTCAGAATTGAATTTTGAGTAAATCAATATGGAATTCATTCCGAAAATCTGAAGAATGACTGAAATTTAGCTTCAAAATCGCTTTGATTTTCTCAGAAGATGGAGTCAGGGGCAAAAGGGTCATTTTGCAAATCTTTGAAAAATTTGAGGTGTTCACAGATGCCCCTCTTTGCTACTAAGCTGGTTGAAAGTCGAGCTTAGTGGTAAAGATAACACTCTAAATTCTAAAAAAATGCCCCAGTCAGTAGATCTGAACTGGGTGTGGAAGAATTATTTTGAAAATATGACTTCTCAGGCTTGAAAACCTTATCCTGAATGGTCTTAGGGAGACGAAATCCTCGAATATGATATGATTGAGTAGAAGATGAGGAAATCGTGATGGGACTTTGGATGAAAATCCCGAAATGGTGGAAAATCAGAATTTTGGTTAGGTCTCATGAACGAGACAAGATACTCTTTTTCGGAATGATTCAGGTTTAGCCCTTAACTTGGATGGGACGAAGATATATCAAAATGATCTGAATGAGGAAAGGATTATGTGAAGACCTTGATGCGACATTTTTGAAAAATGTCTTGTGAAATGAAGCTCAAGTAGGATCCTATCCTGGATGGATATACAAAGCATGAATTCCTCGATGGGAAGAATCATGATGGGATTGGAAGGAAACATCTCGTTAGAACGAGGAATCTTGTTGGAACGAGTCTCAGGTTTAACCCAAACCTGAAAGGTAGATACCTTGCGAAGCGAGGTTCCTGGTTAACTCTTAGTATGAATAGGGAATCTACCATACAGATTTCTCAAATGAAGAAACCATAATGGGACCTTCGGAACTTGGACGAACAAATACGAAAGGGGTTTTACGAGAGGAGGAAAATATAGGGTTCCCTAAAGCTTTGAAAAGGGGAAGAAATTGGCCGTCTCATTGCTGAGACTGAAATAGCTTTTGAAATCTATGACCTCTCGCAGGGGGTTCAGGTTTGGCCCTTAACCTGAGTGGGAGAAATCTACCATACGGATTTCTCAATTGGAGAAAGCACGATAGGACCTTCGGAATTTGGACGAACAAATCCGAAAAGGGTTTTTGCAAAAGGAGAAATATAGGGTTCCCTAAAACTTTGAAAAGGGGAAGAAATTGGTCGTCTCATTGCTGAGACTGAAATAGCTTTTGAAATCAAATGACCTTTCGCAAGAAATTTCAGGTTTGATCCTAACCTGAGTGGGAAATCTACTATACGGATTTCTCAAATAGAGAAACCATAATGGGACCTTCGGAATTTGGACGAACAAATCCGAAAGGGGTTTTACGAGAGGAGGAAAATATAGGGTTCCCTAAAGCTTTTGAAAAGGGGAAGAAATTGGGCGTCTCATTGCTGAGACTGAAATAGCTTTTGAAATCAAATGACCTTTCGTAGAAGGTTCAGGTTTGACCCTTATCTTGAGTGGGGGAAATCTACCATACGGATTTCTCAAAAATGGAGAAAGCACGATGGGACCTTCGAAATTTGGACGAACAAATCCGAAAGGGGTTTTTGCGAAAGGAGAAATTTAGGGTTCTCTAAAGCTTTGAAAAGGGGAAGAAATTGGGCCTCTCATTGCTGAGACTGAAATAACTTTTGAAATCTAATGACCTTTTGCAGAAAGTTCAGGTTTGACCCTTATCCTGAGTGGGGGAAATCTACCATACAGATTTCTCAAAAATGGAGAAAGCACAATGGGACCTTCGGAATTTGGACGAACAAATCCGAAAGGGGTTTTTGCGAAAGGAGAAATATAGGGTTCCCTAAAGCTTTGAAAAGGGGAAGAAATCAGGCGTCTCATTGCAAAGACTGAAATAGCTTTTGAAATCAAATGGCCTTTTGCAGAAATTTCAGATTTGATCCTAACCTGAGTGGGAAATCTACCATACGGATTTCTCAAATGGAGAAAGCACGATGGGACCTTCAGAATTTGGATGAACAAATCCGAAAGGGGTTTTTGCAAAAGGAGAAATATAGGGTTCCCTAAAGCTTTGAAAAGGGGAAGAATTTGGTCGTCTCATTGCTGAGACTGAAATAGCTTTTGAAATCAATTGACCTTTCGCAGAAGGTTCAGGTTTGACCTTTATCCTGAGTGGGGGAAATCTACCATACAAATTTCTCAAAAATGGGGAAAGTACGATGGGACCTTCGGAATTTGGACGAACAAATCCGAAAGGGGTTTTTGCGAAAGGAGAAATATAGGGTTCCCTAAAGCTTTGAAAAGGGAAAGAAATTGGGCGTCTCATTGCTGAGACTGAAATAGCTTTTGAAATCAAATGACCTTTCGCAGAAGGTTCAGGTTTGACCCTTATCTTGAGTGGGGGAAATCTACCATACGAATTTCTCAAAATGGAGAAAGCACGATGGGACCTTCGGAATTTGGACGAACAAATTCGAAAGGGGTTTTTACGAAAGGAGAAATATAGGGTTCCCTAAAGCTTTTGAAAAGGGGAAGAAATTGGGCGTCTCATTGCTGAGACTGAAATAGCTTTTGAAATCTATGATCTTTCACAAGAAATTTCAAGTTTGATCCTAACCTGAGTGGGAAATCTACCATACGGATTTCTCAAATGGAGAAAGCACGATGGGACCTTCGGAATTTGGACGAACAAATCCGAGAGGGGTTTTTGCGAAAGGAGAAATATAGGGTTCCCTAAAGCTTTGAAAAGGAGAAGAAATTGGGCGTCTCATTGCTGAGACTGAAATAGCTTTTGAAATCAAATGGCCTTTCGCAGAAATTTCAGGTTTGATCCTAACCTGAGTGGGAAATCTCCCATACGGATTTCTCAAATGGAGAAAGCACGATGGGACCTTCGGAATTTGGATGAACAAATATGAAAGGGGTTTTTGCGAAAGGAGAAATATAGGGTTCCCTAAAGCTTTGAAAAGGGGAAGAAATTGGTCGTCTCATTGCTGAGACTGAAATAGCTTTTGAAATCAAATGACCTTTCGCAGAAGGTTTCAGGTTTGACCCTTAACCTGAGTGGGTCGTCCATACGGAATTTTTCAATGAGAAAACCATGATGGGACAGGAAGAGATACTTCCTTCAGAGGCAACTCTTTTGGGAAATATAAACAACGCTAGGTTGCATCAAAATGGATATTGAATGTTTATTTCATTCTTGGAATAGCTAGAAAATTTTGCCAATAAAATAAAATTATAGCTGATTCAAACGCTTGGAAATGTGCACGTATATGCAAAAAATATTCCCTCTTTTACCTAGAGTATTTCCCCCAAATGAGGTTAACTCCTCAGTTTTAAGAGTAAGATTCAAATTTTTAGCGTTGATGATTTTCTTCAAGGAAGCTATCCATTTCCTTGATATGAGAAGAGAAGAAATATTCTTAATTTCATAAAAGCAAGTAATGAAGGGATATTGATAAAAAAAAATTGCATGAGAAAAGATGACTTCTGACAACTTTGGCAGTTTGATATCTGGGTGTTTTCCCACGATGATCTTTTTCTTGCACTCTTTTTGAGTCATTGGGCTTTCTCAGGCTTTTACATCATCCTTCATTTGGAGATGTCCTGACTTTTCTCTCTTTTTCAGGGAAGGGTACGTCACAAACTCCTTTATCTTGGAGATGTTCCGATCCTTCTTTTATCTCAGGGATTCTATTGATGACATTGGCTCAAAAGGTTTTTAGATGATAGCAGAAATCAAATATCTTTTAGGGTTTGTTGGTAGGCTCATCACACTCGCCTTCATCTTGACGGTGATCTGAACTTTCCCTGGAAGGATCCTTCACAAACTCCTTCATCTCGGAGATGATCCAAATCTTCTTTGGCTCCGGGGGTCTGCTCGCATATTCGTCTTCATCTTGACGACAATTGAGAGATCCCTTTTGCGGATATTTGATTGTAACTTTAAACGAATGAGAAGATATGGGTTGAGTGAATTCTTTCTATAGCTCGAGATATTTCCACTGCCTGATTGCCAGAAAGTCATTTTAAAACATGCGCCATAGCCAAGATCAATATCAATTCGCTTCTGGCTTTTCAACATCATTAAAGATTTCTTTCATTGATCATATCGAGGACATTTCTTACATCCTTTTGGTTGATCAACAGGAAAAGATTTGAATTTTACCTTTTTTTCGCAAAAAGTTTCACCTTTTGGAAGGAAATACTTGAGGTAATCTGAGAAAATTCTTTTTGTGCAGTAAGAATATTTAGAATCAACAAATGCTTTTAGCAAATTGGCAAAGTTTTCATGAATTCTTTGTGAAATAATCACTCAATATAGATTTTGATGAGACCTTGAGTTGCAATTTTTTGATTTTGGAAATACATGACCAACAAAAGCTGGAACCTTTGAAATACATGACCAGCAGAAGCTGGAATGTTTGAACGTTTGAAATACATGACCAGTGAAAGCTGGAACGTTTGAAATACCTGACCAGCAAGAGTCGATCTTTTGGAAATACCTGACCAGCGAAAGCTGGAATGTTTGAAATACCTAACCAGCAAGAGCTGGAACGTTTGAAATACTTGACCAGCAAAATGCTGGAACGTTTGGAAATACATGACCAACTAGTGTTGGATCTTTTTTGAAATGCCTGACCAACGAAAGGTGAAACGTTTTGAAATACCTGACCAGCAAAAGTTGGAACTTTGAAATACATGACCAACGAGCGTTGATCTTTTGGAAATACCTGACCAGCGAAAGCTGGAACGTTTGAAATACCTGACCAGCAAAAGCTGGAACGTTTGAAATACCTGACCAGCAAAACTGGAACGTTTGAAATACATGACCAACGAGTGTTGGATCTTTTGGAAATACCTGACCAGCGAAAGCTGGAACGTTTGGAATACTTGACCAGCAAGAGCTGGAACGTTTGAAGTACTTGACCAGCAAAATGCTGGAACGTTTGGAAATACATGACCAATGAGTGTTGGATCTTTTGAAAATACATTAGATTTAAGTCAGATCTTGAATTTTGTAAAAGGAAAGAATTTGATCAGAACACTGAATTTAGAAGGTTACCGGTGCGAGAACCGGATTTTCCAGATAAGCTCAACATATGATTGAGAATTTTGAGAAATAAGATGAGCTAGGAAAGTAAAATTTGATGAGAGATTCTGAATTCAATGGACCGTCACATCCTAACTGCGTGTGGTCTGTTTTCAGGATTTATCTCCTTATCCTGAACTGGGAAGGAAGGAAAGAAATACCTCGTTATCAGGAGGCATCAGGTTTATCCCTTAACCTGAAGGGGAAGAGGAAAAACCCGAGCTGGAACTCGGATAAGATAAAGAGAAACCCGAGTTTTGAAAAATTTGAATTTCTAAAGAAATGATTGAGTTCCAATGCGAGGGTTAGATTCAAAAGAAAGTCCTGGTCGGAACTCAGTACTTCAAACGAAAAATAATAGACGAAAAACCCGAGCTGAAACTCAGATTTCTAAAAAAATGATTGATTTCCAATGCGAGGATTGGATTCAAAAGGAAGTCCTGGTCGGAAATCAGAACTTCGAACGAAAATAATAGAGGAAAATCCTGAGCTGGAACTCAGATTTCTAAAAAAATGATTGATTTTCAATGCGAGGATTGGATTCAAAAGGAAGTCCTGGTCGGAACTCAGAACTTCGAACGAAAAATAATAGAGGGAAAACCTGAGCTGGAACTCGGATTTCTAAAGAAATGATTGATTCCCAATGCGAGGATTGGATTCAAAAGGAAGTCCTGGTCGAAACTCAGAACTTTGAACGAAAATTAATAGAGGGAAAACCCGAGTTGGAACTCAGATTTCTAAAAAAAATGATTGATTTCTAATGCAAGGATTGGATTCAAAAGGAAGTCCTAGTCAAAACTCAGAACTTTGAACGAAAAATAATAGAGGGAAAACCCGAGCTGGAACTCAGATTTCTAAAAAAATTATTGATTTCCAATGCGAAGATTGGATTAAAAAAGAAGTCCTGGTCGGAACTCAGAACTTCAAACGAAAATAATCAAGGGAAAACCCGATCTGGAACTCGGATAAAAGGTAAAGAGAAACCCGAGTTTTGAAAACTCGAATTTCTAAAGAAATGATTAATTTCCAATGAAAGGATTGGATTCAAAAGGAAGTCCTGGTCGGAACTCAGAACTTCAAACGAAAAATAATAGAGGAAAAACCTGAGCTGAAACTCGTATTTCTAAGAAATAATTGATTTCCAATGCGAGGATTGGATTCAAAAGGAAGTCCTGGTCGGAACTCAGAACTTCGAACGAAAAATAATAGAGGAAAAACCCTTGCTGGAACTCGGATTTCTAAAGAAATGATTGATTTCCAATACGAGGATTGGATTCAAAAGGAAGTCCTGGTCGGAACTCAGAACTTCGAACGAAAATAATAGAGGAAAAACCCGAGTTGGAACTCGGATTTCTAAAGAAATGATTGATTTCCAATGCGAGGATTGAATTCAAAATGAAGTCTTGGTCGGAACTCAGAACTTCGAATAAAAAATAATAGAGGAAAAAACCCGAGCTGGAACTCGGATTTCTAAAGAAATGATTGATTTCCAACGTTAGGATTGGATTCAAAAGGAAGTCCTGGTCGGAACTCAGAACTTCGAACGAAAAATAATAGAAGGAAAACCTGAGCTGGAACTCAGATTTCTAAAAAATGATTGATTTCCAATGCGAGGATTGGATTCAAAAGGAAGTCCTGGTCGGAACTCAGAACTCCGAACAAAAATAATAGAGGAAAAACCTGAGCTGGAACTCGGATTTTTAAAGAAATGATTGATTTCCAATGCGAGGATTGGATTCAAAAGGAAGTTCTGGTCGAAACTCAGAACTTCGAACGAAAAATAATAGAGGAAAAACTTGAGCTGGAACTTGAATTTCTAAAGAAATGATTGATTTTCATTGCGAGGATTGGATTCAAAAGGAAGTCCTGGTCAGAACTCAGAACTTGAAATGAAAGAATAAAGGGAAGAAGCCCAAGTGAGAATTCGGGTTTTTGACAGAAAGTTTTTAATCAAAAGATTTGAGTTTTGAAAATTTTGCCAGTGCGAGGATCGGACCTGGGATTGAGAATGACCATTTAGAGGACTGAATTTATTTGCATGTGATCTGATTGCCCCCTTATCTTGACTGGGGAGGAAATAAAATCTGAGAAGGATAGAAATTGATGGAAGTTTTGACAAAAGAGAAGAATCAAGGAAATTTTATGGAATTTTATTTTTGTAAAAGAATTCTCACAGATAGCATTGTTGCTCCTATGAGAGGTTTCAGGATTATCCCTTATCCTGAATCGGAAAAGAATAAAATTTAGGCAAAAGTTGATGAAAAAGCTTTGATAAAGAATTGGAAGAATTAAAATTTAATTAAGAAATAAAATTGATAAAATTGGATAAAGAAAAAGATTTAGCAGAGATTAATGAAGCTTTAAAAGAGAAAGACATTCAGGACTATCCCTTATCCTGAAGAAAGAAGGACCTCGTAAGATGAGGTTTCAGGTTTATCCCTTAACCTGAAGGGGGGGAGAAAGAAAGAAAAAGAAGAAAAAAGAAATACCTCATGGGAAAGAGGCATCAGGTTTGTCCCTTAACCTAAAAGGGAAGGATTATGAAATAAGATTTGACAAGAAGAAATAAAAATGGATGAATAAAATTTAATAAAATTTGATAAAGGTAAATAAAACTGATAAAGACTGAAAGAAGATTTGAAAATTTTTGAGAAAGAGTTTGATCCTGCCTGCATGTGGGATCTTTAAAATGAGAGAAGAAGATGAGAAAATCATTTTTGGAAAGAAAGATTAACCGCGAGAGCTAATCTTTGAAAGGGGATCATTCGTGAGAGATCATCATGAGGGTTAATTTTTTTGAAGCAATGATTTGAAAACCAATTTTTAGAAAATATGATCATCACGAGGGTTGATATTTAAATGCAATGATTCAAAATCAAATTTTAGAAAATATGATCGACATAAGGGTTGATCTTTGAATGTAATGATTTAAAATCAACTTTTTAGAAAATGTGATCAACACAAGGGTTGATCTTTGAATGCGACGATTTCAAAATCAATTTTTTAGAAAAAGTATGATCAACACAAGGGTTGATGTTTGAATGTAATGAAATCAATTTTTGGAAAATGAGATCAACACAAGGGTTGATCTTTGAATGTAATGAAATCAATTATTTTGGAAAATGAGATCAACACAAGGGTTGATATTTGAAATGCAATGATTCGAAATCAATTTGTAGAAAAATATGATCAACACAAGGGTTGATCTTTGAATGTAATGAAATCAAATCTTGAAAAATGAGATCAACACAAGGGTTGATCTTTGAATGTAATGGTTCGAAACCAATTTTTAGAAAATATGATCAACACAAGGGTTGATCTTTGAATGTAATAATTCGAAGTCAATTTTTGAAAAAATATGATCAACACAAGGGTTGATCTTTGAAATGCAATAATTCGAAATCAATTTTCAGAAAATATGATCAACGCAAGGGTTGATCTTTGAAATGCAATGATTCGAAATCAATTTGTAGAAAAATATGATCAACACAAGGGTTGATCTTTGAAAAAGGTTGAACTAAATTTTTTTATGATTTTTGAAAATTCCCTCATAGGTAATATCATTTCTCTCATGAATGATGTCAGGATTGTCCCGCATTTGAAAAAGAAAAGGAATTTAATGCCCCAATATAGCAAAAAGAAGGAAGTATTGAATATCAAAGATATAAAGAAAATCGACATTTCATTGATAAGCAAAAGTTGATAACAAAACTAAATATTTACAAGTATTTTAACTAAAAGAAATCACAAAGATTGGGCTGACTTGCCCCTACAAAGCGACTGACAGAAAGGGATGAAAGCGAAAAATTCTTAGCATTCTCGATTCTCTGATTGGTCTGGAAAAGGTCCGGTTGAAACTGCAGGCTGCTCTTCTCCTTCCTCTGGTACCAGAAGCTCTTTATCAATGTAGTCCTGCACAATGTTTTTGAGGACGAAACAACGCTCCGTGTCATGCCCCCTCGCTCGATGAAACTTGCAAAAGTGATTCTTCCATTTCCCCTTGGTGACAGAGGGATCATCCTGCTTTGGGAGTTTTAATCATTTCTTTCTCGAGCAGGTATTGGGGAACTTCTTCGATCGGCTGACCTAGAGGAGTAAGCTGACGATCATAACCCCAACCTTCATGCTTTGCTTTCTTCGGCTTGCTTGACTTCTGTCGAGTGCTGACCCCTGCCTGGTAGCTAGACTGAGCTTGCATGTTTAGGAGATCTGGATGCCTTTCTTCTTCGTTTTTGACGAAGAGATTCTTATCAAGGCAATCCTGAACGATATTCTTGAAGATGAAGCAATGCTCAGTGTCATGCCCTGTTACTCGATGGTATCTGCAGAACTGGTCTATATATTTTCCCATGATTGTGGAAGGGCTGACGGCTTTTGGAAGCCTGAGTAATCCACTAGACATCATGTATTTGAGGATTTTGTCGAGCGGTTCATCTAAAGGAGTGAAATCTCGATCCTTGCTCCAATCCTTACGCTTTGGTTCTTCTTGCTTCTTGCCTTTCTGCTGAGGGTTGTATTGAAGAGGTCTATCACGGTTTTCATAATATTTCCCAATTTGGCCTTTATATTCTCCCAAGTTGCTGCCCTGGTTGCCTTGACTGCTGCTCCTGTTGGCTTTGGAATTTCCTATACCGATATTGCCGTGTTCATTCATGGGGAAATGTGATCATCGCAAAATTTTTCCTCTTTCATTGGTTTCTCTCTCTTGCTGCTCTTTTCCTTTTCTAACCTCTATTTTCCTCCTTTTTGAAGGGAGAAGAATAAAAGAAAGAAAAGAAAAAGAGAGAAGAGAAGAGAAATGAAAGAAAGAGAGAAGAGAAACTATTTTGCGCGGTCTCACTTGACCTTAATTTGAAAACATTTAGAATTTTAACTCGCCTCCGTTTTGAAAATTTGCGAGAAAAATGGAGAGACTGGATTCGCTCGTCGGTACGAGGTTTGACCGTTCCTGGCGCCTTTACCAGGGGTAATCAATCCAAGGATCGAATCAATGCCTTTTGCTTTGCCTAAATATAATCTAAGAATTTGTTCTAACTCTAGATGCACAAAGAATCATACTTGTGCAATGCAAGGATGTATGCTCTTTTGAAAGATGTTTTTGAAAATTTCCAACTATTCCGAGATGAATTTGATAAAGGAGTGAAGAAATGATTTGAATCTAACTTTAGAACTTGAGATAGATCAGAGAAGTTCTAAGTTTTTGAGGTAAATCAGAGTTGGGCGAATAAATGAGAAAGAATGACTTGAAGCTTTGAAAATGAAAGGAAATGAAGTTTCAAAGTCAGAAATAGACTTTGAATTTGAACTTTTAGAAAAGGAAATGAATACTTGAAAATGGAATTGAATTTGGATTTTAAAAGTTTTGAAATTTGGAATGGATCTGAGAAATCCGGATGATATGTTAAGAATAAAAATGGATTTAGATTAGATCCGACAATGGAATTGAAATCTAGAATTTGGAATTGGACTCCGGATCCTAAACGGAATGGGATCCGAGATTTGGAGTCCAAGATGGACTTGAGTTCTGGATCCTAGAATGGGCTTGGATCTGAAGTCTAAGATCCAAATGTAGAATCGGGTTCTGGATCCTAGAATGGATTTGGATCTGAGGTTGAGATCCAATGTAGAGTTGGACTCTGGATCCTAAGATGGATTTGGATCTGAAGTCTGAGATCTAATGTAGAGTTGGACTCTCGATCCTAAGATGGATTTGGATTTGAAGTCTGAGATCCAAATGTAAACTTGGGTTCTGGATCCTAAAATGGATTTTGGATCCGGAATCTTTAAGATCCAAAGATAGAATTGCATTTAGGAAACGGGATCCAAGTTGATCTAATTTTGGATTGAAAGTCCATAATGAGACTTTTGAGTATGGACCTGGGTTTTGAAAACCCAGACTTAGAAAAGGCCAAATTTTTGTGTTTCAAGATCAATCTCAAACTTTGACTGAAGACGAACTTGGTTTTGAATTTGAAGATGAATCAGAAGTTCCAAAGTTAATTTAAATTTTGAAATTTCATTTAGAATTTGAATTTTGGTTATACAAATGAATTTCAAAGTCAATTTTGGACTTTGAATTTTGAAATTAGAACCAGAATTTAGAAATTGAATCTTGAATGTACAAATGGATTTCAAAGTCAATTTAGACCTTGAAGTTTGAATTTTGGGACTTTAGAAGAATGAATCAAGAATCTCAAAGTTTAAATTAAACTTTGAGTTTGATTGGAGTTTTGAATATAAAATGAATTTGGAATTTCAAATTCAAATTGAACTTTGAAATCTGATTTGAATTTAAAAATGAATTTGAAATTTCAAAGTTAAATTGAACTTTGAGATTGAAAATGAAATAGAATTTTGAAAAAATGAAAGGATGAATTGGATTTCATAAGAATTGAAGATAGATTGAGGAAGATATGTACATTACTTGGAGTTTTGAAAAAGGAATTTTGGAAAATATGATGCAGTTCTATCCTAAATGATGAATGAATTTGAATAATTTTTGAAATTGGATTTTGAAAAGCTATTCCCTTCTTTAAATGAATCAAAATAAGATTGAAGATATAATACATTCTTGACTATGGTCATTGAATGTATTGTATAATAATCTATATTTAAATTCAGGTGAAGAATGAAACACATTTGGTGCTTTTATAGAATTTAAAATGAAATTAATTCTCAATATACCCTGACTATGGCCATTGGTATATATTTTGAATTAATTTTAAGTTAAATTCTGATAAAAGAAGAAGGTATTTGAGTAAATATGATGAATTTTGAAAACGGATTCAATGTGGATCCAGTGTTATTTCGTAAAAGATAAAAATCCTAAGTTTTGTCCACACCCTGACTATGGCCATTGATGTGGATCATCAACTTAGGATTAATTTACCTCTTACAAAATGGTGCATGTGCCATTTCGTGTTTCACCATTGTGAGATTTTGAGAAATGAAGGAAAAGTGCATGAAGAACAAGTAATTCATGATTTTTACAATGCTCATTCATTCTATCTAAAGCAGGAAATGTAAATTCTCATTCAATTCTAGCTATTACAACATGAAAATTGAATTTACAACTCCGAATACTGGTATTTTCCACATATTTCCTGTAAAACATTTGATTAGCATGACAAGAGAAGATAAGTTGCCCATATCACGTATATGTTAATGGTAAAGTGCTCAGATGCCAAGACGAAAATAATGGAAAAGATGGGGAATTATATATCCATATATACATATGTATACCTATATATATATGTATATACCTATACGTATATATATATACATATATATATATATATATATATATACGTTTATCGCATATGGCATATACTCAACGTAGGTAGATGAGAGTGCTGGAAATGTACTGAGGTGATTCCAACACAGGTGGTAGCTGTGAGCTATTATGAGATTGCCTCTAGAAAGCAATAAATTCTTCAACAAATATAACCAAAATAGCAGAACCAGTGACATCTAAACCCCGAACAACTTTGTTTTTGGTACTATATTTCATCCTTGAGATCCTCTTATTTCAGTAAATTGGTTGGCAAATATATCAAATGAAGCAAGCTGGGTCACATAAGCAGGCAAATTTCCAAAAAAAAATTTTATTTTCAACAATACTTTTGGATTGATCAAGACACTGATAAATCATTTCTCAACAGATCATCAAAGGTTGCCAGCACTTCATCAAATTCACATAAACCATATAGAGACATTATAATCTGAGCCTAAGTACACTCTTAAAACTTCCTTACAGATGTTCAGGTTTCTTTAGGATTTTACCAACATCTCTTCAGTTCCAGGCATATACCTGTTAGCGAGGAATCCTTCATCCGATGGCTTTTCCTATTTACATCCCACTATTCAAAACATCCATAATAACTGAATTTTTGACCAAACATTCCAGTTCTAGGAATGGTCATGTACAGATGATGATAGGTAAACAGGAATGTCGGCAACCCTGCAGTAAGTAACTGCTGGACTGAATATTAGGCGTGGCACTGAAACCATGTGCAACTATTGCAAAGGGTAAGGATGCTGTAGGTGGAAAACATACCGTGGATACAGTGATGTGGGATCCATATCAACCTTTATGTGGGTTAATATACAAATGCAAGGGTCACATGTGTTGAGGATCAATTGATACGCATAAGTTAATGGAAATGGCACACAACTCCTAAAAGAAAAAAAAATTTCAAACAACTGATAAGATGGATAGAGAGTGCGTACCTTACTACCACAACTTGGCTGGTGGCTCAGTCCCTGCAAAAAGAAAAGAAAAAATTTAGCCAGGTTGACAGCATAATGAATTAACTCCGAATATTGCGTAGCATCTCCATGAGTTTGAAGGAATCCATAAAGAATCAGTGGGGTCATATCTTAACCCTGAAGGTGACTATCTATCGTCAGCTTGTGATTTACACACAACATCGAGATCTCTAAAAGGAGATAAGTATCAAATCCGCAAGTTGGTTGTTGCTGGACGGTGCGATATATGGTCAGTATGGCAGTCTTCAATCATTGAATATATGTGAACCAGTCCAACTTTAACAAGTTAGGTGAAGTTACAAAATTGAATAACATGGGTCTATTCTTAATAACCCAAAGGATGGGAACTTAGATCCATCAGTATGAAGCTTGACATATTCTAAATGGCCCAAGGAAGTCATTCTTTAATTGGCTGGAATGGTGCTAATCAATGATATATTGTATAACAGTGCCACAGTAGAGATTGCAGGAAAAAAGATGAAGGTGCTGAAGTTTTGTACAGAGGTGTCGACCAGCAGCAGTTAACTTCAGCAACTTTGCAGCAACATTATTGTAAAAATGATGAGATGCTGTGAACATGTGGTGATAAGGTGATGTAATAGTGAGTGCTACAAGAGCATACATGTGGAGCATAACAACAAAATTTTGCAGGAAAGTGGATTAAACCATATATATAAAAAAAAAAAATCATGTAATGTTGTGAATATACTACAGAAAACTGTTCACTGTAAAGCAACAATACATACCTATCAAAATGAATATGCCGGGCACAGGCCGATTGACGACTATAGCACATAAATGAAGATGTGGCTGATGGCAGGTTGTAAGTATGCGGAAAACGCAGATGGCAAAAGAATCATGCACAAGCATTTGAAAGATTTTCTCAGGCATCCCTATCAGAAATGTCCCCTTTGTGATCCCTAAACTGCGAACGCAGCCCATAATGGGCCTTGTAGAGCATACTCATCGCTATTCAAGGGGAAAATATGCATTCATGCTGAGCTCAAGGAATCGTTAAACTTACCTACGTAAATGTTGTGGCTGAACCCACAAATTATTCTTGATTTTGACAATAGAAATAAGGCCTTGATATCTCAAACTATTCAACAATACCTTCAAGTCATGATCTCAACCATAAAGAAATGAAGATAAGGATGTAAGACACTGCAAATAAACGACAAATAGATAATTATAATGATGGAAGCTATGCCAATAAATGAAAGGGAAGAATTCTCAGGTGAAACGACATTATATTTTCCGACATAGCTTCCGATTTTTCACCTCCCACTTGGTTCAGCCATATGCGAGATTTCCTGCTTGGTCTGGTATGATGGCCTATTTTCTCCAGCACTATGGCCATTTCTGATATAACGAACTCAAGTCCCTGAATCAGCAGTGATACATAAGTCACCTGAGAACCTCCTGTCCTTCGTTCCATGATGGGGTGTTTGCATTCCCACGATAGCAGTAAAGACCCTGCTTACTTTATGAGTTTTTTTTTTTTTATCAATGCAAGATCTGCATACTTGTTATTGCGCCAAACACAATGTCTCAAGTCAGAAATACCAGATTAAACCTACTGGAATCAACGTGCAACTCCAAGTGAATCAGGAAAACCAACACATATCGAAGAATCGACGATAAGAACTACAAACCCTTTTATTTCTGCCAAATGCTCCAAAACAGAAAAGTGAGATGGAGCTTCCCAATATTACCCAACAATTCACAAAAAAAAAAAAAAAGGAATCCTGATTTAAGAGAATATATGACTAAAGAATAACAGTAATGACCAAATAATGAAAAGGAAATCATACAGATAACTTAGATTTTCTAGCCAATCCCCCTTTTCTTTTTTTTTTTAATCAGCTCAACAGGATATCCAATGGCATCTAATGACATCCAACCTTTACTCCTCCAGTAAGAGGATTATACATGAAGAGATGGATAATCTCAATTGGCTGTTGGAGAATCCCATGAAAGCAACCGATGAACCAGATAACAGATCATGTTAGCAATTGCGATGGAAAAAAACAGACAACATTACACACATAAAGCACGAATGCGAAGTTTATGGAAATTGCTAAAGCGCGTTACAAAGAGTAACTGCATCCAAACAACAATGACATTTAATAAAGATATCATGGCTGACAGAAACGAATAACCAGTATCTAATCAAAGATCAAGCAGGAAATCCACAGCTCACTGGAAGATAAAAAACGATGACAAGGTTCAGCAAAACAATTGGACTGGAACCCAGACCAATTATAAAACATTGCTGAATTTGATAGCATGAACAGGGTAATAGTAAATCGTAGGAAAATAGCAAAGAAGAAAAGGAAAGAAAAGAAAGAGAAGGAAAAAAAAACAAAAAACAAAAGAGATGTTGGAGTTAGGAACTTCGTTTGCTCTTGCATAAAAAGGGGGAGGTTGAGATTGCACAAGCAATCTAACGCCACCCATGATGCGTTAGTAAGGCAAAAATCAAAGAGACAAACCATGTGATGAAATAACAATAAAAGCAAAACGCAACACTATGAGAAGATATTGGTGAAAGGGGTACTTACTGATTTCTCGCAGATGCGGGGAGGTGCCTTAAAGAATGCTGAAAGGGGATTGTTGCAAGAGGATGGGTGCGAGAGACCGGAATTGGATCCTCAATCTCTTGTTACTCCAAGGAGATAGACGTATCTCAAAGAGAGAGGGGAAAATAGATGTGAGAAATGAAGGAAAGAAAAATCCCATCCCCCCTAAGGGACATCTGAATGCTCTTCTTAAAGGCAAAAAAAAAGAAGATTCCGGAGGGGAAGCTGTTGAAGATGAACGGTTAGCGGCCATCGATGGGTAATGGAGGGTTTGGGCAGCTGTTGGAGGCACGCGATGCTGTTGGCTTCGGAAGCTTCCCGAAATCGTTGGGGATCAAGGGTAGAGAAGGAGGTTGTTGGCGATGGAGGGTTCGGGCGGATGGTCATGGATGCTTCCAAAGGGTGATGGAGGAGAGAGGCCATCGATGGGTAATGGAGGCTGAGAGAGGAAGGGCGAGAGTTAGGGTTTTCAAAAAAACCCTAACTCGACTCTTAACATCGAAAATCAGTTTTTCCAAAAAGGGGCCTCTTTTTCAGATTTTTCTAAAAAGGTGGTTAAAGGTGAGTTTTTCGGCAAAATCTTCAAAAAACCACGTAGTCTTTCCTAATTTCTTTGGTTTTTTTGCATGATTTTTCCATTTTTTGTATTTTTGGAACAAAATCTAAGTTTTTTACATGAAAACAAAGATTAAACGCTAATTTTTTTTGTATTTTTTTGAGAAATATTTATAAAAGTATTTTTCTGAGAATTTCAGACCATTTCGGGGAAATTTCTTCAGAAGAAAGGGTTTTGGACCCAAGTTTTCGAGAAAATATTCGAGTTTTAAACCTCGAATTGAGAAATACAATTCGATGGATCCAAACGGATACCGGATGAAGTGTCTGAGCTTTTCAAAAGTTATTTTGGTAATTTTTAGAAATTGATTAAAAAAATTGGATAATGAAGCTCAGATTTGGATTTTGATCTAGATCCGGATCCGAAATTGAGTCAGATATGTAAAATGAGTTTAATTTCAGAAAAATTTGAGAAATAAAATGGAATTTAGATTAGAAACTGACTCAATTATCCAGAAAATGGGGGAAAAGGGCAAAAAAAAAGGAGATATTTACAACATTTTGAAAAATTTGGGGTGTTCACAGATGCCCCTCTTTGCTACTGAGCCGGTTGAAAGCCGAGCTTAGTGGCAAAGAAACACTCCAAATTTTGAAAAAATGCCCCAGTCAGCCGATCTGCACTGGGTGTGGAAGAATTTATTTTGAAAACATGGCTTTTCAGGCTTAAAACCTTATCCTGAATGGTCCTGGGGGGATGAAATCCTCGACAATGATACGACTGAATGATAGAAATGAGGAAATCGTGATGGAACTTTGGGTGAAAGTCCCAGGGATGGTGAAAGATAAGAATTTTGATCAAGTTTCATGGGTGAGACAAGATCAGCCCTTTGGAATGACTCAGGTTTAGCCCTTAACCTGGATGGGACGAAGATAGATCAAGATAATTTGGATGGGGAAAGAAAACATAAACGGACCTTGATGGGACATTTTGGGAGAAATGCCTCATGAGATGAAACTCAAGGACGATCCTTTCCTGGACGGATGCACAAAGAGCACAGATTACTTTGTGGGGAAAACCATGATGGGACGGGAAGGATTACCCCGTCTAAACGAGGCTGAGGTTTAACCCAAACCTGAAAGGAAGGTACCTCGCGGAGCGAGGTTCAGGCTTCACCCTTATCCTGAGAGGGACGACCATACAGAATCTTTGAGTGAAGAAACCGTGATGGGACAACAAATGCATCGCCGAAGCGAGATTCATTTTTAACCCTTGACCTGAGTGGGAGATTATGAACACCCCAAATTTTTTAAAATGTTGTAAATATCCCCTTTCTGCCCTTTGCCCCCATTTTCTGGGTAATTGAGTCAGTTTTAAATCTAAATTCCCTTTTGTTTCTCAAAATTTGGTTGAAATTAAATTCATTTTCCATATCTGACTCAATTTTGGATCCGGATCCATTATCAAAATCCAAATCTGAGCTTCATTATCCAATTTTAAGTTAAATTCTCAAAATTACCAAAATAATCTTTTGAAAAGCTCAGACACTTCGTCCGGTATCCGTTTGGATCCATCGAGTTGTATTTCTCGATTCGAGTGTCAAAACTCAAACATTTTCTCAAAACTCGGGTCCAAACCCATTTTCTAAAGAAATTTCCTCAAAATAGCCTTGAAAACCTTCTTTTTGTAAATATTTCTCAAAAAATACAACAAAATTAGTTTAAATCCTTGTTTTGCCTTACATTTTAGGATTTTGTATTTCCCAAAATACAAAAAAAAATAAAAAATTCAAGAAAAGAACAAAAAAATAAAAAATAATGAAAGAAAATTACAAAAAATAGAAATGGTTTTTAAGAGAAACCCGTTTTTTTTTAAAAATCTTTTTATAGGGAGACCCCTTTTGGAAAAAGAAAAAAAAAGAGCTCACAAATCAAGTTAGGGTTTTGGGGGGGGGGGGAGACCCTCTCGAACTTTCACCACAGCCGCCTCTCTCTCTCATCCATAGCCCGACCTTCCCTCTCCATGGTCGAACCCTCCTCAGCAAGCCACCCATCCACAACCTCCACCTTCCATCGCCCTCCATCTTCAACCGATTCCTTCCCGAATCCTCTTTCTTCTTCCTTAAAAGGGGACTCAAGAAACCCTAAAGGGGACCGCTTCTTCACCTCCCCATTGCTCCTTCACAGGTCCGTTATCACCCTTCTATCTTCCTCTCCTTCACCATCCGCATCTCACCCCACCATTGCATCCTGATCACCTCTTTCTCTTCCATTGCTGTTCTTCTTTTTTTCTTGGTTTTTCCCCTAAACCACGAAAGGGGGTCTGTCGCCCTGATAGCAGAACTATAGGAGGAAGGACATTGACGAAGCATCTATCAGCACCCGTCTTCACCCTACCACAGCTTCCTCTTCTCGGTTTTCCCTTTCCTTCCTTCTCCTGGATCTTCTCCCTTGAGGGATCAAAGGACTTCCAGCTACCATCAAAAGCAGCAGAAATGGAGTTTTCCGCGGAAGCTCTAAGTGATCTATTAAAGCCTGATCTGATAGACTTCCAGCTACCATCAAAAGCAGCAGAATCACCTTTCTCCTTCCCTCTTCTCCTGGTGCTCGTCTGCCTCAACTAAGGGAGCTCAAGCTGATTCCAGTCCTCCCAGGTTAAATCTTGGCAAGGAAGGCACAATCCGATCCCTATTGGCCTTCTCCTTCTTCCAGCTTTGAAGATCCAGAACGAGAAACAAGGCAAGAATTCATCTTCATCCTCTTTCGTTTTCTTTTTCTTTTTTTTCTTTTTCTTTTTTTTTTCCTTTACATGGTTTAATGGCAAATCTCATGTATGGGGTCGGATTGCATATAGCAATTTCGACTCATACAGAGTAGCATCAACAGGAATTCTTTGATTCTAACATTTTTTTTTCTTTTTTTTTTTCTTTTCTCTTTTTTTTTTTTTTCTTCTTCCTCTACTGTTCGGCATTAACTATGTTTATGGATTAATTCTGATATATCAGAATATTGCTAAAATTTGAACTCAATTGATTAGCTGAGTCTCGATTGATCGTAATTCGAATTTTGGTGGGTAATTATCTGACCGCCGGTGGCCGGAGCTATGGCGAGTCATCGTCTGAATCCTAGCTCGATGTTTAAAACCAGACCAGCGTGGGTTCTAGGATTAATCGTTGTTTTTCCCCATTTACTCGTTTAGAGCCCTGGGTCAATCACAGATTTGTCAGCAATCAAGGTAATATCTGAACATTGATTAGCTTTTCTCCAATGTCGATTGATCGACTGCTTATCAAAATGATTATCAGAGCACCTGAAGCAACCATTTAGCCTCCAGTGAGTGAAATTTTTTTGTTTCCTGATTTGGTTTTACTCTGTTTCTTTATTAGAACAAACTTGAATCATCCTGTCCGATTAATTATATGTAAAGAATGATCTGATTTTGCGGTATCCTGCTCTCTTACCAAAGGGAATTATTTCCTGGTTGCTCCTAATGATTGGATTTTCGCGATTTGAGGACCTCACTACTGATAATCAGTTATTTACAGGCTATTCCTGACAGTTGATGACAATCTGAGTATTGATCGTTCACAGATCTCCGGATTGATCATCGATTTATTAAGTTTTCCAGCTTGGTCAGGTGCAAAGCTATTATCTGTATGGTCCTTCCAAGGTTGAGCTGAGTCTCCGTATGTATGGGTTGAGATAGTTTTTGTTGGAGTACTTGGTGCCGTGAGGTTGCCCCAACTAATGTTGTAGGTGGCTGTAGCGCAATACACTTATGTGAGGTAATGGGATCATTTTATCTGAGGCCAATGAAAATGGTTTATTAAGAGCCAGGTTACTCCTTAACTCTTCTGATATTTTCCATTTTATCTCTTTTAAGGAAATGTACATAACATCTGATCATATTAGTTGCTATATTTATTGTGAATCCAGCTTATTTTCATTCATTTAGTCCATTAGAAATTATATTTAAGACCATCACTACATCTCACTAAGCCTAGCCTCTGGTCATTTTTTTTTAGCCATAGATGCTTTCGAGTATCCTGTATTTTAAGCCTTCAGCAACCTTCTGTATCTTTTTTAAGTTGTTGTGCTATCTTCCTGAACATGAAAAGCAGTAAATTCTGCAAGCAGGGGAGGAATGTCCCAACTCTTGAAGCATGGTTGTTGAGAAACCCCATTAACCTACTTATAGTAAGTCCTTTAGGGAAGAAGTTACAATAATGGCACTGCTTTAGCTGCCAATACTATGGTTTCAGCCTTTTCACCAAAAGATTTTGCATGAAGAAACCGGAGATAGATAAATGCATAAAAATATGCCATTTGGAACACATGGTTCCGAATGCCACCTCACAATCCTCATCATAAGCAAACAATGAGCTGATAGCTAAACCAGTTAGTGTGACTTTGTCATCTACATCAAAGATTATTAGCTCACCAGCAGCTAAATGGAAGACAAAGCCAGTCATCAAAGAGCTTGCAAAGTTCTGTGGTGTCACACTCTGTATGCCTTGCTGTTGTCGCGAGTCATTCCCCTCCCATGGTGGCTGTGTCCAACTGTCTCACTGATTGTAATTCATAGCCCTCCATACCAACATCTAAGACCTCTTTCACTAAAAATCACTTCCCTATCAAAATTCTGTGTATAATATTGGTTCTTGTAGGTGGCAAAGAACCATATAGGGATTCCTGGACATCCAGTGGCAGAATGTTTAGCCGTAGCTGCAGATGTTTTTCAAATCATCTACTCCTGCCCTCTTCATCCATTCCAGCAGGTGAACCATCTCAATAACATATTTACCACTTCACTTATTATATGTATAAGCCATACCCATAAATCCCCTTTGTCCGATATCTCCTGCGTTCATCATCCACATCCTACACACATCTTCCCTTCTTGTTAACCTAATGTATGTGTATTTCTCGTTAGGTCTGAGTCATGCCTCTAGGTATGTATATTCTGTTCCTCTATGTATATAAATATTTTCATTTGGCATAATACATTCCATCCATCTTAGGCTAACATTGTTTTGCCGGATTTAGAAAGAAATTACTTTTTCCTTCTCAGTTCAGGAGTATGATTTCAATTCAATTGTAATAGCTAGATTTGAATGACAATTTGCATTTTCTGCTTTAGGTAGAATGAATGAGCATTTGTAAACATCATTGCTCATTTTCATGCATTCTTTTCTTTTATTTCCAAATCTCACATTGGTGAAACACGAATGGCACGTGCACCATTTCGTAAGAGGTAAATTAATCCTAAGTTGATGATCCATATCAATGGCCATAGTCAGGGTATGGACAAAACTTAGGATTTCTATCTTTTACGAAATAACACTGGATCCACACTGGATCCATTTTCAAAATTCATCATATTTCCTTAAATATTTTCTCCTTTTATTAGAATTTAACTTAAAATTGACTCAAAATATATACCAATGGCCATAGTCAGGGTATATTGAGAGTTAATTTTATTTTAAATTCTATAAAAGCACCAAATGTATTTTATTCTTCTCTTGAATTTAAATATAGATTATTATATAATACATTCAATGACCATAGTCAAGGATGTATTATATCTTCAATCTTGTTTTAATTCATTTAAAGAATGGAATAGCTTTTCAAAAATCCAATTTCAAATTCTTCAAATTCATTCATCATTTAGGATAGAATTACATCATACTTTAAAAAATTCATTTTTCAAAAACTCCAAGTAATGTAAATATCTTCCTCAATCTATCTTCAATCCTTATCAAATCCAATTCATCCTTTCATTTTTTTCAAATTCAATTTCATTTTCAATCTCAAAGTTCAATTTAACTTTGAGATTTCAAAATCATTTTTGTATTCAAATTCAAATCAGATTTCGAAATCCAATTTGACTTTGAAATTCTAAATTTATTTTTTATCCAACTCAGTTAAATTTTAGCTTTGAGATTCTTGATTCATCTTTTGAATTTAACTCCAATTCCATCTTAGGATCTAGATCTCAAAACCTACTTTGGATCTCAGACTTCAGATCCAATTCCTCTTTAGGATCCAGAGTCCAATTCCACTTTTGGATCTCAGACTTTAGATCCCATTCACCTTTAGGATCCAGACTCCAATTTCACTTTGGATCTTAGACTTCAGATCCAATTCCACTTTAAGATCCAAAATTCAACACTCATATTGGATCTCAGACTTCAGATCCAATTCTATTTTAGGATCCAAGACCCAATTTCACATTTGGATCTCAGATTTCAGATCCAATTTCCCTTTAGGATCCAGAGTCCAACTCCACTTTTGGATCTCAGACTTCAGATCCAAATCCACTTTAGGATCTAGAATCCAATTCTACTCTGGATCTCGAACTTTAGATCCAAATCCATCCTAGGATCCAGAACCCACGTTTATATCGGATCTCAGATTATAAACCCATCTTTAGATCCAATTCCATTTTCAATTCTAGATTTCATTCCATTTTCAGATCTCATCTGAACTCCCTAAATCCATTTCTATTCTTAAATACCATTTGATTATCCCAGATCCATTCCAAACTTGAAAATCCAAATTCAATTCCATCTCAAGTATTTATTTCCTTTTCTAAATTCAAATCCAAATTCAAAGTCGATTTTGACTTTGAAACTTCAATTCCTTTCACTTTTTAAAAGCTTCAAGTCGTTCTTTCTCATTTTTCCAAAAATCCTAATTTACTTAGAATTTCTCTGATCTATCTCAAGTTCTAAGTTAGATTAAAACATTTCTTCACTCCCTTACCAAATTCATCTCAGAATACTTGGAGATTTCTAAATCAATTTTCAAAAGAGCATACATCCTTGCATTGCACAAGCATGATTCTTTGTGCATTTAGAGTTAGAATAAATTCTTAGATTATATTTAGGCAAAGCAAAAGGCATAGATTCGATCCTTGGTTCGATTACCCCTGGTAAAGGTGCCAGGAATGGTCGAACCTCGTACCGACGAGCGAATCCCGTCTCTCCACTTTCCCGCAATATTTTCAAAAACGGAGGCGAGTTATTTTCTAAATATTTTTCAAATTAAGGTCAAGTGAAAATCCGCAAAATAGTTCCTCTTTTCACTCTTTCTTTCTTTCTTTTCTCTTCTCTCTTTCTTTTCTTTCTTTTATTCCACTCCCTTCAAAAAGGAGGAGAATAGAGGTTAGAAAAGGAAAAGAGAGGAAAGAGAGAGAAACAACAAGAAGAGGAAAAATTTTGCGATGATCACAGAGATGATGCAGAATCTTCGAATGGAGAAACCGTGATGGAACTAGAAAGGACATCTAGTCGGAAATGGGACTCAGGTTTAACCCTAACCTAAACGAAAGGTACCTCGTGAAGTGAGGTTCAGGCTTAACCCTTAATCTGAAAGGGACGATGATACGGAATCCTCGGATGAAGAAACCATGATGGGGCCTTCGGAATTTGGACGAACAAATCCAGAAGGGGTTTGCGAGAAGAGAAATTCAAGGGATTCTCTAAAGCTTGGAAAATGGATGATCTTGAGCGCCTCATTGCTGAGACTAAAATCAGCTTTCTAAAAACAGACAACCTCTCGCAGAAGTTTTGGGTGGTACCTCGAGGAGCGAGGTAACAGGTTTAATCCTTAGCCTGAATGGATACAGAATCCTCGAGGAGCGAGGAAAACTGCGATGGGCCTCTAGACTTTGCACAACAAGTCCACAAGGGGTTTTTGCAAAAGAATGAAAATGGGGGTCCCTAAAGCTTGAAAAGGGGTTGTTCTTGGGCGCCTCATTGCTGAGACTGAAAATAGCTTTTGACAATAACAGATCTTTTGCAAAAAGTTCAGGTTTAACCCTTATCCTGAGCGGGAACTGTCCATGGCAGGACAGTGGGAGACACAGGGAAGTGTGCAGATCTCAGAACGCTCGGATCAGGCGGAAGGAAAGGACTTTTCAGTCCTAAGGAGGGATGATGTCAGGATACGTCAAAACGACTTATCAAGTTCACACTTCATGCTGGGATAAGAGAAAATATTGCCAATGCCAAAAAATTGTAGTTGGTCCCAAATGATTGTATTGTGCTTATGTGTGACAAAAAAATGTCATCTCTTTCCACCTAGAGTATTAGCTCCAATTGGGCTAACTCTGTAGAATCGAGAATCAAACACGAACTTGTTGTTGTTGAGTTTCTTCAAGGAAGATATCAATTTCCTTGATATGAACGAAGAGGAAATATTCTTAGTTTCATAAAAGCAAATGAATGGAAAGATATTGATAGAAGAATTTCACATAAATAAAGATTTTGTCAGCTACATTTTCATGCAAACCTTAGGAAACCTAGATTTTGTCCTAAGCTGACATCATTGCATATAGGATCTAAGTATGGTTTGGTAGGACTATATTGAGGAGATTATTCCATGCTCACATTAGACTTAGGTCTTAAATACAACTCTCCTCAATTCTAGGGATTGAATGCAAACAATGTATGCAAGTGTATGCTTCTTTTCATTTAAAATCTATCTCTTTAGGACTCGCATTAGAGCCTTCTGATCTTATTGCATGTTGATCATATTTTTGAAAACAACCTTACCTATATTGTCCCGGTCTTCACGTTGCTGGGCTGTCTCACTGAACCATAGTTCGGGAGAGAGCCTCACAACTGGACCACTTATTTGGGTTCGCGCCCCCCACCACGTACCTAAGGGCCATAGTCCGAGGTATATCGGTAGGTGCTCAAGGATGTTGGGAAGCCCTTACCTTAGAACCGAAGAGATATCTTATATGCCACGTACTTCGAGCTTCGGCTTGAGTATATCGGCGTACCTTGATTGGAATCAGATGATATAAATCTTAGAGTTAGGATTAAGGTCCTATCAGCCATTTCAAATATTGCATATAGAGTCAGCTTTAGGGAATGCTGTGTGCACATCTTTGTTGATATGATTTTAGTTATGCAATGTCTCTCATATTTTCTTATATATATATATATCAAACCTTTCCAAAACCCTGGGCATATTATCCAAAATTTTCCTTCTCTTCAGAAACCCCAGGAGTATTTTTCTTTTCCTTTCTTGATTTCTTTAAATTCTTTCTGATCCTGCCTGCAATTTTTCCAATTTTTCAAAATTTACCATCTATTCTAAAATTTTCTTCTACATATCTTCTAAATCTATTTTGTAACAAAAATCTCTTTCATCAAGAGATGTCCTTTTCTAAATTATTTATTTCTTCTCACGGGAAAATAATTCAATTGTCATACCTCTCGTACGGGCTCAATCCCTAGTAGTGGGATGTCTCTTTATCAACTTGATTTCTTTATCAAAGTTTCCTCCAAAATCTTTCTAAAAGGGTCCCATTTTGTCCTACAGAAAAAAGCATTTGGTATTAACGGGTGGTCCAGACTGAGATCAGAGACCGCACCAGTTAGAAGCAAGAATTGAGAAATGGACTCTCAGAGGTTTGCCAGAGAAGGAGGTCAGGACAGCCAGAATGAGATTGATCCTGCCATATATCGGTTGTTCAAAAAGATGATGGTTGAGATATTATCCGAGCAGGCTGAAGCCAGTTTTGGAAAAGCTCCCACCAAGGAAGAGACACCTGTCACTTTCCGAACAAGCAAGCACAACGATGAAATTCCACTAGAGGGGGGGTGAATAGTGAAATTTGTTTATGATAGATAAAATAAAATAATTAAGCAATAAGGCACAACACATAAAACACAGACGTTATACTGGTTCGGTCAATATCCAGACCTACATCCAGTCCCCAAGCAAACCACTTGAGATTCCACTATAACATTCGAGTTACCGGATAAATAGTACAACACCCTCTTCCCAAGAGGTCTTCTTCTCTCAACAGAGAAGGGGCACACCCTCTTCCCAAGAGGTCTTCTTCTCTCAACAGAGAAGGGCAACACCCTCTTTCACAGAGGTCTACTTCTTTAAACAAAGAAGGAATACAGTGAATAATAGAGTTACAATACTTCCTATAGAACCTTCAGAATGATATGAATGCACGAATGAAGGATTCTAAGAATGTTCTGTTTGTCACTCAGAGGATACTCTTTGTCAAAGAGCTGGACTTGACTTTTTCTCTTTTCTTTTTCAAGACTCTCTTTTCAAATCACGAATAGAACTTTTTCTCTTTGTAAGCTCACACGTCTATTCCATTCCTCTTGTTTGAATAGTTTATGTGTGTGTGTTTATATAGCTTATAAAAAGTAGTCGTTATATTTTGAAATTGTAACTTTTTGAAATGTGAAATGTTATGTCATTTCAAAAATATCTTTTAGAGAAGATCGAGAATGCCTTTTTCCAGAAGAGTAAAATAGAGGGTACACTAGTCGTTGTATTGTTTTTAGGTAATACATATTTTATGTAAAAAGTCTATTTCTTACAATAGTACATTGAACGTTGGGTTGTAGTTTTGTCTTTATTCTAATTAATGATTTGAGGTACATTAGTACTTCTTTGCTTTAAATGAGTGTAAGTACTATGAGTGTTTTGAGATATTTATTTGTACATAGTCATGTCAAGTGTTTTCAATCCAATCCTCCGCAGAAGGAGAAAAATCAGGAAAAGCTAAAGCGTAAAGATTGGAGTAGTAACCGAGATTTCACTCCCTTGGATGAGCCGCTGGATAAAGTTCTTGAATACATGTTGACCAAGAGACTAGTCAGGCTCCCAAAAGCCACAAGTCCTTCCACTATCTTGGGAAAATACAAGAACCAATTCTGCAAATTCCATCGGACAACAGGACATGACACTGATCATTGCTTTGTTTTCAAAAATATTATTCAAGACTGCATTGATAGGAATCTTTTTGTTGAAGACAAAGAAGAAAAGTGCCCGATTCCCCTAACCAAGCATGCTCAGTCTAGCTCTCAGGAAAGGGACGGCTCTCGACAAAAATCAGGCAAGCCAAAGGAGACAAAGCATGTTGGCTGGAGTTATGATCGCAAATTTTCCCCTTTAGGTCAGCCAGTCGAGGAGGTTCTCGAATACCTGCTCACGGAAGATATGATCAAGCTTCCAAGGGGAGTTGATCCTTCAGTCACCATGGGAAAATGGAAAGAATGTTTTTGCAAATTTCATCAAGTAAGGGGGCACGATACAGAGCATTGCTTTGTCCTCAAAAACATCATACAGGATTTCATCGACAAAGAAATTTTGGTACCAGACGAAGGAGGGGAACAACCTGCAGTTCCAACCTAGACTCTTCCGGATCACCCAAAGAATTGATAAAGCCAAAGTTTCCTGCTTTCGTCTCTTTTTTTTTTTTTTTTTAGTTATCTTGTAGGGGCAAGTCAGTTCAGCCTACTATAGATCTTTTCCTTTTAAAAAAAAAAAAAAAAAGTTCCTGTAAATATTCAGTTTTTGTCATCAAACCTTTGCTTATCAATGAAATGTCAAATTTTCTTTATATCTTTGATATTCAAATACTTCATTCTTTTGCCATACTGGGGCATTTAAATTCCTGTTCTTTTCAGAATGTGAGACAATCCTGACATCATTCATGAGAGAAATGATATTGCCTATGAGGGCTTTTTCAAAAATCATGAAATTTAAAAAAAAAAAAATCTTCGTTATGACCAAGGAGTTCAAATATTCCTTGGTCTAACCTTTGACAAAAAATCAACCCTCGTATTGATCACGTCTTCAAAAATAAGTTTTTCAAACCCTTATATTGAAAGATCAACCTTTGTGTTGGTCTTATCTTCCAAAATGAATTTAGACTTTTCAAAGATCAATCCTTGTGTTGATCTTATCTTTCAAAATGGATTTTAAATCTTTATATTCAAAGATCAACCTTTGTGTTGGTCTTATCTTTCAAAATGGATTTCAAATCTTTATAGATCAACCCTTATCTTCCAAAATGGATTTCAAATCTTTTTATTCAAAAGATCAACCGTTGCGTTGGTCTTATCCTCCAAAATTGATCTCAAAACTTTTCAAAGATCAACCCTGGCGTTGTTCTTATCTTTTAAAATGGGTTATAAATCATCATATTCAAAGATCAATCATTGCATTAGTCTTATCTTCCAAAAATGGGTTTTAAATCATTATATTCAAAGATCGACCCTGTGTTGGTCTTATCTTCCAAGATCGGTTTTTAAGCATTATCTTCAACGATCAACCCTTGTGTTGATCTTATTATCAATTTTGAACTGTCATTTTTAGAAATCAGATCTGTTGTTGATCTTCTTTTTCAAAAATTAGATTTCAAAATCATTGCCTTCAAAAAATTGCCCCTCATGATGATCTCTCATATTGATTCGAAGGATCAGTCCTCGCACCAATCATTCTTCTTGCGGTGGATTTTCTTCCCAAAAATGATTTTTCACTTAAATAAACATTTTCCTTTAAAGATCCCACGTGCAGGCAGGATCAGACAAACTCTTTTTCAAAAAATCTTCTCAACTTTTCAGTTAATCTTGTTATCTTTATTAGTTGCATTCATTTCATCTTCAATTTAATCAAATTTTCGTCAGTTCATTATCTTTATCAATTTTTTGTCAAGTTTTCATCAATGTCATTAAATTCTATCAATTTTTATTCTTTATACCCCTTTCAGGTTAAGGGATAAACCTGACCCTCGTTGTCCGAGGTGCTGCCCTTTCAGGTTAAGGGAAAAACCTGACCCTCGTTGTCCGAGGTGTTCCCATTCAGGATAAGGGATAATCCTGAAACCCCTCGTAGGAGCCACGACGCTACCTATGAGGATTCTTTTATAAATACAAGTTTTATTAATCTTTGTTGATTTTCTAGATTTATATCAGTTTCTCTTCATTAAAACTCTTTAAATTCTATTCTTCTTTCCATTCAGGATAAGGGATAATCCTGAAACCCCTCGCAGGAGCGATAGTGCTACCTATGAGGATTCTTTTGTAAATAACAAGTTTTATCAACCTTCATTTGATTTTCTAAATTTATATCAATTTCTCTTCATTTAAATTTTTCTTAAATTCTATTCCAACTTCCCATTCAGGATAAGGGATAATCCTGATACCCCTCATAGGAGCATCACTGCCACCCATGAGAATCCTTTTCCAAAACAAATTTCCAAATAAATCTATTTAAATTCCTCTCCATGTTCATAAATTTTATTCTTCTTCAAATTAAGGGATAAATCTGGATTATCCCCCCAAAAAAAATTCTTCAATTCTCATCAAATTTTATTCCATACTCCTTTAGGATAGGAGGAGATCCTGAAGCCGTTCGAACCTTAGGCCATCTTGGGTCTAGGATCTCGAATAAATCCCTAATCTTCATCATCAAAATCTACTCATGCTTCTGTCAATCCTTCAAGTTTCGACTCTTGGGTAGAAATTATTTCCTTCCCGTCTGAGTTCCGACTCAGGTTTTTGTTTTTGTTTTTTGTTTTCATTTTTATTTTTAAAAGATCTGGGTTCCGACTCGGGTTTTCCCTTTTTCTATTTATATATCATTTGAAGTTTCGAGTTCCGACTCGAACTTCCTATCGGATTCAACGCTCGTGTTGGAACCGATCGTACCCTTGAAGATTCAAGTTTTCCAAAACTTGGGTTCTTCCATTTTTTATCATTATTTTTAAAGATCCGAGTTCCGACTCGGGTTCCCCTTTTTTTTATATATATCGTTTGAAGTTTCGAGTTCCGACTCGGACTTCCTATCGGATTCAACGCTCGTGTTGGAACCGATCGTACCCTTGAAGATTCAAGTTTTTCAAAACTTGGGTTCTTCCATTTTTTATCATTATTTTTAAAGATCCGGGTTGCGACTCGGGTTTTCCCTTTTTATATTTATATATCATTTGAAGTTTCGAGTTCCGACTCGAACTTCCTATCGGATTCAACGCTCGTGTTGGAACCGATCGTACCCTTGAAGATTCAAGTTTTCCAAAACTTGGGTTCTTCCATTTTTTATCATTATTTTTAAAGATCCGAGTTCCGACTCGGGTTTCCTTTTTTTTTTATATATATCGTTTGAAGTTTCGAGTTCCGACTCGGACTTCCTATCGGATTCAACGCTCGCGTTGGAACCGATCGTACCCTTGAAGATTCGAGTTTTCCAAAACTTGGGTTCTTCCATTTTTTATCATTATTTTTAAAGATCCGAGTTCCGACTCGGGTTTCCCTTTTTTTTTATATATATCGTTTGAAGTTTCAAGTTCCGACTCGGACTTCCTATCGGATTCAACGCTCGCGTTGGAACCGATCGTACCCTTGAAGATTCGAGTTTTCCAAAACTTGGGTTCTTCCATTTTTTATCATTATTTTTAAAGATCTGAGTTCCGACTCGGGTTTCCCTTTTTTTTTATATATATATCGTTTGAAGTCTCGAGTTCCGACTCGGACTTCCTATCGGATTCAACGCTCGTGTTGGAACCGATCGTACCCTTGAAGATTCGAGTTTTCCAAAACTCGGGTTCTTCCGTTTTATCATTATTTTAGAGATCCGGGTTCCGACTTGGGTTTTCCTTTTTTATATATCGCTTGAAGTCTCGAGTTCCGACTCGGACTTCCTATCGGATTCAACGCTCATGTTGGAACCGATCGTACCCTTGAAGATTCGAGTTTTCCAAAACTCGGGTTCTTCCATTTTTATCATTATTTTAAAGATCCGGGTTCCGACTCGGGTTTTTCCTTTTTACATATCGTCCGAAGTTTCGAGTTCCGACTCGGACTTCTTATCGGATTCAACGCTCGAGTTGGAACCGATCATACCCTTGAAGATTCGAGTTTTCCAAAACTCGGGTTCTTCCGTTTTTATCATTATTTTAAAGATCCGGGTTCCGACTCGGGTTTTTCCTTTTTACATATCGTCCAAAGTTTCGAGTTCCTTCTCGGACTTCCTATCAGATTCAACGCTCGGGTTGGAACCGATCGTACCCTTGAAGATTCGAGTTTTCCAAAACTCGGGTTCTTCTGTTTTTATCATTATTTTAAAGATCCGGGTTCCGACTCGGGTTTTCCCTTTTTTTTATATATCGTTTGAAGTCTCGAGTTCCGACTCAGACTTCCTATCGGATTCAACGCTCATGTTGGAACCGATCGTACCCTTGAAGATTCGAGTTTTCCAAAACTCGGGTTCTTCCGTTTTTATCATTATTTTAAAGATCCGGGTTCCGACTCGGGTTTTTCCTTTTTATATATCGTCCGAAGTTTCGAGTTCCGACTCGGACTTCCTGTCGGATTCAACGCTCGTGTTGGAACCGATCGTACCCTTGAAGATTCGAGTTTTTCAAAACTTGGGTTCTTCCATTTTTTATCATTATTTTTAAAAAAATCCGGGTTCCGACTCGGGTTTTCCCTTTTTATATTTATATATCATTTGAAGTTTCGAGTTCCGACTCGAACTTCCTATCGGATTCGACGCTCGGGTTGGAACCGATCGTACCCTTGAAGATTCGAGTTTTCCAAAACTCGGGTTCTTCCGTTTTTATCATTATTTTAAAGATCCGGGTTCCGACTCGGGTTTTTCCTTTTTATATATCGTCCGAAGTTTCGAGTTCCGACTCGGACTTCCTATCGGATTCAACGCTCGTGTTGCAACCGATCGTACCCTTGAAGATTCGAGTTTTTCAAAACTCGGGTTCTTCCATTTTTTATCATTATTTTTAAAGATCCGGGTTCCGAGTCAGGTTTTTCCTTTTATATATCATTTGAAGTCTCAAGTTCCTACTTGAATTTTCTTTTGAATCCAATGCTCGTGTTGGACAAAATTGTTGGATTGAGAATCCGAGTTTTCAAACTCGGTTTTCACTCATTTCTTATATTTGAAAAACCGAGTTCCGACTTGGATTTTCGCTTTTGTATATCCTTATTTTCTCAAAAGTTCCTCCTTGAACTTCCCCTTCAGGATAACGGATAATCCTGAAACACCGGCAATCATTCTCGCTCAATTCTCAAATATCTTCGAATGTCGGTCTCATTTTTCAAATCCTCCTTTTGAAAAACCCAATGCTCGTACTGGTATGCATTTTTCAAAAACTCAGCGCTCGTACTGGGCATTTTTCGAAATCCAGCACTCGTGCTGGTGCATCTAGCGCTTGCGCTAGTGTTTGGCTGACTGATCAGTTTGCTATCCAGGTTCAGTCTTTGTACTAACCAAGCAACAACTCAAGTCTTAAATTCTCAATTTCAACCTTCGGGTTATCATTCCATCAAAAATCAATCTTTTGTTGCGAAGGACCCTCTTCAGGGAGAGTTCGAGGGAGCTCGTTCCTTTCGCATGCAACCATCTTCCGTTCGCAAGAACCCTCTTCTAGGGAGAGTTTGAAGGGACTCATTTTCTTCGCGAACAGTTTGCAAAACAACAACCAACTTTACACGAGAGAACCCTTTTTCTGGGGAGAGCTTCGATGGAAGCTCGTTTCTTTTGTGGCCCCTGTTTTATCATCTTTGGCCAACCCCTTCACAGAGGACCCTCTTCTAGGGAGAGTGTGATGGACTCGTTCCTCTTTGATACTTTCTCAACTTTGTTTTTCGGCCACCTTTCCATAAGAGAAGCCTAGCGATAGGGAGTTTTGACGAAAACTTAATTTATCTTCGAAAGTTTCGTTTTGCAAACACCTCCTCTTTCAGGGAAGAGAGGAGTATTTCCAATTTCTCATTCAGGTAAGGGCTTAAGCCTGAGTCTCTCTTTTGGGGAAAAGAGAGGAGAATTTTGTCATGGACGTGTCAGTTCGATATCAAGCAATCTCTTTCATCAAGGATTTCTAGAATACGTTGCCAATTTGCTATCAAAAGTCATTGTTGATCTCAAAATTTTCATCGCACAAAGAATTATCTCAAACTACCTTCAGTATCATTTTCAAAAGAGCAAGACTCTTGTGAAGTAAGAGCTAAATTCAAGCTTATTCTGTTGGTCAACCGAGAGGATGAAGAAAAATCTTCGATATGACCGGCAAAGGAAAATTCGATGATGTTGAGAAGCCATAAGTGAACTGATATTAATCATAGCAGTGGCACATTCTTAAAGATTATTCTTTTGGCGGTAAGACAGTGGAAATATCCTGGGCAGTAAGAAGAACCTACCCAATCCATATATCCTCAGCCATCCAAGCTAAGCTGCAATCAAATATCCGCAAAAGGGATCTCTCAATTGTTGTCAAGATGAAGGCAAATTAAGCGAGTAGACCCCCGGGGCCAAAAAAGATTTGAAACATCTCCAAGATGACGAAGTTTGCGACAGATCCTTCCAGGGAAAGTTCGGATCACCGTCGAGATGAAGGCGGATGCGATGAACCTACCGACAAACCCTAAAAGATATTTGATTTCTGCTATCATTTAGAGATTTCAACCCAAGAACCAATGTCATAGTTCCCGAGAAAGAAAAAGAAGGATCGGATCATCTCCAAGATGAAGGAGTTTGTGACGTACCCTTCCTCGAAAAAGAGAGAAAAGTCAGGACATCTCCAAAATGAAGGAGGATGTAAAAGAACCCAGAAAAGATCCATGGTTCAAAAAGAGTGCAAACAGATCATCATGGGAAATGCCCAGGATATCAAACTGCCCGAAACTGTCAAGAATCATCTTTATCTATGTGAAATTCTTTATCAATGTATGTTCACTTAATTGCTTTTATGAAGCTAAGAATGTTTCCTCTTCTTTTCATATTAGGGAAATTGATATCTTCCTTGAGGAAACTCAATAGCAACAAATTTGAATTTTAGATCTCAAAATCTACAGAGTTAGCCCAATTGAAGCTAATACTCTAGGTAGAAAGAGGTGATATCTTCACACATGGGCACAATTCAATCATTCTGAATCAACTACAATTTTTGGCATTTTATTGGCAATATTTTCTAATTATCCCAACATGAAGTGTGAACTTGAGATCGTTTTGACGTATCCTGACGTCATCCCTCCTTAGGACTGAAAAGTCCTTTTCTTCCGACTGATCTGAGCGCTCTCAGATTCGCACACTTCCCTGTGCTCCCCACTGTCCCGCCATAGACAGTTCCCACTCAGGATAAGGGTTAAACCTGAACTTTTTGCAAAAGATCTGTTATTGTCAAAAGCTATTTTCAGTCTTAGCAATGAGGCGCCCAAGAACAACCCTTTTTCAAGCTTTAAGGACCCCCATGTTATCCTTTTGCAAAAACCCCTCTTGGACTTGTTGTGCAAAGTCTAGAGGCCCATCACAGTTTTCCTCGCTCCTCGAGGATTCTGTATTCATTCAGGCTAAGGATTAAACCTGTCACCTCGCTCCTCGAAGTGTAACCCAAAAACTTTCTGCGAGAGGTCGTCTGTTTTTAGAAAGCTGATTTTAGTCTCAGCAAATGAGGCACCCAAGATCGTCCCCTTTCCAAGCTTTAGGGAATCCCTTGTCTTTCTCTTCTCGCAAAATCCCTTTCAGATTTGTTCGTCCAAACTCTGAAGGTCCCATCATGGTCTCTTCATCTGAGGATTCCGTATGGTCATCCCTTTTAGGTTAAGGGTTAAGCCTGAACCTCGCCTCACGAGGTGTCCTTTCCGTTCAGGTTATGGTTAAACCTGAGTCCCATTTCCGACTAGATATCCTTTCTAGTCTCATCACGGTTTCTTCATCCGAAGATTCCGTATCATCCCCCACTCAGGTCAAGGATTAAAATCTTAAATCTTCTTCTGATGATATGTTCCTTCTTGTCCCATCACGGTTTCTTTGTTTAAAGAGTCCGTATGATCACCCCTTTCAGGATAAGGGTGAAGCCTGAACCTCACCCCGCGAGGTACCTTCCTTTCAGGTTTGGGTTAAACCTGAGCCTCGTTTTGACGAGGCAATCCTCCTGCCCCATCATGGTTCTTCCCATCAATCCATATATTGTATATCCATCCAGGAAAGGATCATGCTTGAGCTTTATCTCACAATGGCATTTCCTCATAAATGTCCCATCAAGGTCCACTTATATTCCTTTCCCCATCCAAATTATCTTGATCTATCTTCGTCCCATCCAGGTTAAGGGCTAAAACATGAGTCATTCCAAAGGGCTGATCTTGTCTCACCCATGAGACTTGATCAAAATTCTTATCTCTCACCATCCCTGGAATTTTCACCCAAAGTCCCATCACGATTTCCTCATTTCTATCATTCAGTCGTATCGTTGTCGAGGATTTCATCCCCCCCCGGGACCATTCAGGATAAAGTTTCAAGCCCAAAGAACCATGATTTCAAAATAAGTCTTCCACACCCAGCTCGGATCAGCTGATTGGGGCATTTTTCAAAATTTGGAGTGTTTTCTTTGCCACTAAGCTCGGCTTTCAACCGGCTTAGTAGCAAAGAGGGGCATCTGTGAACACCCCAAATTTTTTAAAATGTTGTAAATATCCCCTTTCTGCCCTTTGCCCCCATTTTCTGGGTAATTGAGTCAGTTTTAAATCTAAATTCCCTTTTGTTTCTCAAAATTTGGTTGAAATTAAATTCATTTTCCATATCTGACTCAATTTCGGATCCGGATCCATTATCAAAATCCAAATCTGAGCTTCATTATCCAATTTTAAGTTAAATTCTCAAAATTACCAAAATAATCTTTTGAAAAGCTCAGACACTTCGTCCGGTATCCGTTTGGATCCATCGAGTTGTATTTCTCGATTCGAGTGTCAAAACTCAAACATTTTCTCAAAACTCGGGTCTAAACCCATTTTCTAAAGACATTTCCTCAAAATAGCCTTGAAAACCTTCTTTTTGTAAATATTTCTCAAAAAATACAAAAAAAAATAGTTTAAATCCTTGTTTTGCCTTACATTTTAGGATTTTGTATTTCCCAAAATACAAAAAAAAATAAAAAATTCAAGAAAAGAACAAAAAAATCAAAACTAATGAAAGAAAATTACAAAAAATAGAAATGGTTTTTAAGAGAAACCCGTTTTTTTTGAAAAATCTTTTTATAGGGAGACCCCTTTTGGAAAAAGAAAAAAAAAGAGCTCACAAATCAAGTTATGGTTTTGGGGGGGGGAGACCCTCTCGAACTTTCACCACAGCCGCCTCTCTCTCTCATCCATAGCCCGACCTTCCCTCTCCATGGCCGAACCCTCCTCAGCAAGCCACCCATCCACAACCTCCACCTTCCATCGCCCTCCATCTTCAACCGATTCCTTCCCGAATCCTCTTTCTTCTTCCTTAAAAGGGGACTCAAGAAACCCTAAAGGGGACCGCTTCTTCACCTCCCCATTGCTCTTTCATGGGTCCGTTATCACCCTTCTACCTTCCTCTCCTTCACCATCCGCATCTCACCCCACCATTGCATCCTGATCACCTCTTTCTCTTCCATTGCTGTTCTTCTTGTTTTCTTGGTTTTTCCCCTAAACCACGAAAGGGGGTTTGTCGCCCTGATAGCAGAACTATAGGAGGAAGGACATTGACGAAGCATCTATCAGCACCCGTCTTCACCCTACCACAGCTTCCTCTTCTCGGTTTTCCCTTTCCTTCCTTCTCCTGGATCTTCTCCCTTGAGGGATCAAAGGACTTCCAGCTACCATCAAAAGCAGCAGAAATGGAGTTTTCCGCGGAAGCTCTAAGTGATCTATTGAAGCCTGATCTGATAGACTTCCAGCTACCATCAAAAGCAGCAGAATCACCTTTCTCCTTCCCTCTTCTCCTGGTGCTCGTCTGCCTCAACTAAGGGAGCTCAAGCTGATTCCAGTCCTCCCAGGTTAAATCTTGGCAAGGAAGGCACAATCCGATCCCTATTGGCCTTCTCCTTCTTCCAGCTTTGAAGATCCAGAACGAGAAACAAGGCAAGAATTCATCTTCATCCTCTTTCGTTTTCTTTTTCTTTTTTTTCTTTTTCTTTTTTTTTTCCTTTACATGGTTTAATGGCAAATCTCATGTATGGGGTCGGATTGCATATAGCAATTTCGACTCATACAGAGTAGCATCAACAGGAATTCTTTGATTCTAACATTTTTTTTTTCTTTTTTTTTTCTTTTCTCTTTTTTTTTTTCTTCTTCCTCTACTGTTCGGCATTAACTATGTTTCTGGATTAATTCTGATATATCAGAATATTGCTAAAATTTGAACTAAATTGATTAGCTGAGTCTCGATTGATCGTAATTCGAATTTTGGTGGGTAATTATCTGACCGCCGGTGGCCGGAGCTATGGCGAGTCATCGTCTGAATCCTAGCTCGATGTTTAAAACCAGACCAGCGTGGGTTCTAGGATTAATCGTTGTTTTTCCCCATTTACTCGTTTAGAGCCCTGGGTCAATCACAGATTTGTCAGCAATCAAGGTAATATCTGAACATTGATTAGCTTTTCTCCAATGTCGATTGATCGAATGCTTATCAAAATGATTATCAGAGCACCTGAAGCAACCATTTAGCCTCCAGTGAGTGAAATTTTTTTGTTTCCTGATTTGGTTTTACTCTGTTTCTTTATTAGAACAAACTTGAATCATCCTGTCCGATTAATTATATGTAAAGAATGATCTGATTTTGCGGTATCCTGCTCTCTTACCAAAGGGAATTATTTCCTGGTTGCTCCTAATGATTGGATTTTCGCGATTTGAGGACCTCACTACTGATAATCAGTTATTTACAGGCTATTCCTGACAGTTGATGACAATCTGAGTATTGATCGTTCACAGATCTCCGGATTGATCATCGATTTATTAAGTTTTCCAGCTTGGTCAGGTGCAAAGCTATTATCTGTATGGTCCTTCCAAGGTTGAGCTGAGTCTCCGTATGTATGAGTTGAGATAGTTTTTGTTGGAGTACTTGGTGCCGTGAGGTTGCCCCAACTAATGTTGTAGGTGGCTGTAGCGCAATACACTTATGTGAGGTAATGGGATCATTTTATCTGAGGCCAATGAAAATGGTTTATTAAGAGCCAGGTTACTCCTTAACTCTTCTGATATTTTCCATTTTATCTCTTTTAAGGAAATGTACATAACATCTGATCATATTAGTTGCTATATTTATTGTGAATCCAGCTTATTTTCATTCATTTAGTCCATTAGAAATTATATTTAAGACCATCACTACATCTCACTAAGCCTAGCCTCTGGTCATTTTTTTTTAGCCATAGATGCTTTCGAGTATCCTGTATTTTAAGCCTTCAGCAGCCTTCTGTATCTTTTTTAAGTTGTTGTGCTATCTTCCTGAACATGAAAAGCAGTAAATTCTGCAAGCAGGGGAGGAATGTCCCAACTCTTGAAGCATGGTTGTTGAGAAACCCCATTAACCTACTTATAGTAAGTCCTTTAGGGAAGAAGTTACAATAATGGCACTGCTTTAGCTGCCAATACTATGGTTTCAGCCTTTTCACCAAAAGATTTTGCATGAAGAAACCGGAGATAGATAAATGCATAAAAATATGCCATTTGGAACACATGGTTCCGAATGCCACCTCACAATCCTCATCATAAGCAAACAATGAGCTGATAGCTAAACCAGTTAGTGTGACTTTGTCATCTACATCAAAGATTATTAGCTCACCAGCAGCTAAATGGAAGACAAAGCCAGTCATCAAAGAGCTTGCAAAGTTCTGTGGTGTCACACTCTGTATGCCTTGCTGTTGTCGCGAGTCATTCCCCTCCCACGGTGGCTGTGTCCAACTGTCTCACTGATTGTAATTCATAGCCCTCCATACCAACATCTAAGACCTCTTTCACTAAAAATCACTTCCCTATCAAAATTCTGTGTATAATATTGGTTCTTGTAGGTGGCAAAGAACCATATAGGGATTCCTGGACATCCAGTGGCAGAATGTTTAGCCGTAGCTGCAGATGTTTTTCAAATCATCTACTCCTGCCCTCTTCATCCATTCCAGCAGGTGAACCATCTCAATAACATATTTACCACTTCACTTATTATATGTATAAGCCATACCCATAAATCCCCTTTGTCCGATATCTCCTGCGTTCATCATCCACATCCTACACACATCTTCCCTTCTTGTTAACCTAATGTATGTGTATTTCTCGTTAGATCTGAGTCATGCCTCTAGGTATGTATATTCTGTTCCTCTATGTATATAAATATTTTCATTTGGCATAATACATTCCATCCATCTTAGGCTAACATTGTTTTGCTGGATTTAGATAGAAATTACTTTTTCCTTCTCAGTTCAGGAGTATGATTTCAATTCAATTGTAATAGCTAGATTTGAATGACAATTTGCATTTTCTGCTTTAGGTAGAATGAATGAGCATTTGTAAACATCATTGCTCATTTTCATGCATTCTTTTCTTTTATTTCCAAATCTCACATTGGTGAAACACGAATGGCACGTGCACCATTTCGTAAGAGGTAAATTAATCCTAAGTTGATGATCCATATCAATGGCCATAGTCAGGGTATGGACAAAACTTAGGATTTCTATCTTTTACGAAATAACACTGGATCCACACTGGATCCATTTTCAAAATTCATCATATTTCCTTAAATATTTTCTCCTTTTATTAGAATTTAACTTAAAATTGACTCAAAATATATACCAATGGCCATAGTCAAGGTATGTTGAGAGTTAATTTTATTTTAAATTCTATAAAAGCACCAAATGTATTTTATTCTTCTCTTGAATTTAAATATAGATTATTATATAATACATTCAATGACCATAGTCAAGGATGTATTATATCTTCAATCTTGTTTTAATTCATTTAAAGAATGGAATAGCTTTTCAAAAATCCAATTTCAAATTCTTCAAATTCATTCATCATTTAGGATAGAATTACATCATACTTTAAAAAATTCATTTTTCAAAAACTCCAAGTAATGTAAATATCTTCCTCAATCTATCTTCAATCCTTATCAAATCCAATTCATCCTTTCATTTTTTTCAAATTCAATTTCATTTTCAATCTCAAAGTTCAATTTAACTTTGAGATTTCAAAATCATTTTTGTATTCAAATTCAAATCAGATTTCGAAATCCAATTTGACTTTGAAATTCTAAATTTATTTTTTATCCAACTCAGTTAAATTTTAGCTTTGAGATTCTTGATTCATCTTTTGAATTTAACTCCAATTCCATCTTAGGATCTAGAACTCAAAACCTACTTTGGATCTCAGACTTCAGATCCAATTCCTCTTTAGGATCCAGAGTCCAATTCCACTTTTGGATCTCAGACTTTAGATCCCATTCACCTTTAGGATCCAGACTCCAATTTCACTTTGGATCTTAGACTTCAGATCCAATTCCACTTTAAGATCCAAAATTCAACACTCATATTGGATCTCAGACTTCAGATCCAATTCTATTTTAGGATCCAAGACCCAATTTCACATTTGGATCTCAGATTTCAGATCCAATTTCCCTTTAGGATTCAGAGTCCAACTCCACTTTTGGATCTCAGACTTCAGATCCAAATCCACTTTAGGATCTAGAATCCAATTCTACTCTGGATCTCGGACTTTAGATCCAAATCCATCCTAGGATCCAGAACCCACGTTTATATCGGATCTCAGATCTCAGATTATAAACCCATCTTTAGATCCAATTCCATTTTCAATTCTAGATTTCATTCCATTTTCAGATCTCATCTGAACTCCCTAAATCCATTTCTATTCTTAAATACCATTTGATTATCCCAGATCCATTCCAAACTTGAAAATCCAAATTCAATTCCATCTCAAGTATTCATTTCCTTTTCTAAATTCAAATCCAAATTCAAAGTCGATTTTGACTTTGAAACTTCATTTTCTTTCACTTTTTAAAAGCTTCAAGTCGTTCTTTCTCATTTTTCCAAAAATCCTAATTTACTTAGAATTTCTCTGATCTATCTCAAGTTCTAAGTTGGATTAAAACATTTCTTCACTCCCTTACCAAATTCATCTCAGAATACTTGGAGATTTCTAAATCAATTTTCAAAAGAGCATACATCCTTGCATTGCACAAGCATGATTCTTTGTGCATTTAGAGTTAGAATAAATTCTTAGATTATATTTAGGCAAAGCAAAAGGCATAGATTCGATCCTTGGTTCGATTACCCCTGGTAAAGGTGCCAGGAATGGTCGAACCTCGTACCGACGAGCGAATCCCGTCTCTCCACTTTCCCGCAATATTTTCAAAAACGGAGGCGAGTTATTTTCTAAATATTTTTCAAATTAAGGTCAAGTGAAAATCCGCAAAATAGTTCCTCTTCTCACTCTTTCTTTTTTTCTTTTCTCTTCTCTCTTTCTTTTCTTTCTTTTATTCCACTCCCTTCAAAAAGGAGGAGAATAGAGGTTAGAAAAGGAAAAGAGAGAGAAACAACAAGAAGAGGAAAAATTTTGCGATGATCACAGAGATGATGCAGAATCTTCGAATGGAGAAACCGTGATGGAACTAGAAAGGACATCTAGTCGGAAATGGGACTCAGGTTTAACCCTAACCTAAACGGAAGGTACCTCGTGAAGTGAGGTTCAGGCTTAACCCTTAATCTGAAAGGGACGATGATACGGAATCCTCGGATGAAGAAACCATGATGGGGCCTTCGGAATTTGGACGAACAAATCCAGAAGGGGTTTGCGAGAAGAGAAATTCAAGGGATTCTCTAAAGCTTGGAAAATGGATGATCTTGGGCGCCTCATTGCTGAGACTAAAATCAGCTTTCTAAAAACAGACAACCTCTCGCAGAAGTTTTGGGTGGTACCTCGAGGAGCGAGGTAACAGGTTTAATCCTTAGCCTGAATGGATACAGAATCCTCAAGGAGCGAGGAAAACTGCGATGGGCCTCTAGACTTTGCACAACAAGTCCACGAGGGGTTTTTGCAAAAGAATGAAAATGAGGGTCCCTAAAGCTTGAAAAGGGGTTGTTCTTGGGCGCCTCATTGCTGAGACTGAAAATAGCTTTTGACAATAACAAATCTTTTGCAAAAAGTTCAGGTTTAACCCTTATCCTGAGCGGGAACTGTCCATGGCAGGACAGTGGGAGACACAGGGAAGTGTGCAGATCTGAGAATGCTCGGATCAGGCGGAAGGAAAGGACTTTTCAGTCCTAAGGAGGGATGATGTCAGGATACGTCAAAACGACTTATCAAGTTCACACTTCATGCTGGGATAAGAGAAAATATTGCCAATGCCAAAAAATTGTAGTTGGTCCCAAATGATTGTATTGTGCTTATGTGTGACAAAAAAATGTCATCTCTTTCCACCTAGAGTATTAGCTCCAATTGGGCTAACTCTGTAGAATCGAGAATCAAACACGAACTTGTTGTTGTTGAGTTTCTTCAAGGAAGATATCAATTTCCTTGATATGAACGAAGAGGAAATATTCTTGGTTTCATAAAAGCAAATGAATGGAAAGATATTGATAGAAGAATTTCACATAAATAAAGATTTTGTCAGCTACATTTTCATGCAAACCTTAGGAAACCTAGATTTTGTCCTAAGCTGACATCATTACATATAGGATCTAAGTATGGTTTGGTAGGACTATATTGAGGAGATTATTCCATGCTCACATTAGACTTAGGTCTTAAATACAACTCTCCTCAATTCTAGGGATTGAATGCAAACAATGTATGCAAGTGTATGCTTCTTTTCATTTAAAATCTATCTCTTTAGGACTCGCATTAGAGCCTTCTGATCTTATTGCATGTTGATCATATTTTTGAAAATAACCTTACCTATATTGTCCCGGTCTTCACGTTGCTGGGCTGTCTCACTGAACCATAGTTCGGGAGAGAGCCTCACAACTGGACCACTTATTTGGGTTCGCGCCCCCCTACCACGTACCTAAGGGCCATAGTCCGAGGTATATCGGTAGGTGCTCAAGGATGTTGGGAAGCCCTTACCTTAGAACCAAAGAGATATCTTATATGCCACGTACTTCGAGCTTCGGCTTGAGTATATCGGCGTACCTTGATTGGAATCAGATGATATAAATCTTAGAGTTAGGATTAAGGTCCTATCAGCCAATTCAAATATTGCATATAGAGTCAGCTTTAGGGAATGCTGTGTGCACATCTTTGTTGATATGATTTTAGTTATGCAATGTCTCTCATATTTTCTTATATATATATATATCAAACCTTTCCAAAACCCTGGGCATATTATCCAAAATTTTCCTTCTCTTCAGAAACCCCAGGAGTATGTTTCTTTTCCTTTCTTGATTTCTTTAAATTCTTTCTGATCCTGCCTGCAATTTTTCCAATTTTTCAAAATTTACCATCTATTCTAAAATTTTCTTCTACATATCTTCTAAATCTATTTTGTAACAAAAATCTCTTTCATCAAGAGATGTCCTTTTCTAAATTATTTATTTCTTCTCACGGGAAAATAATTCAATTGTCATACCTCTCGTACGGGCTCAATCCCTAGTAGTGGGATGTCTCTTTATCAACTTGATTTCTTTATCAAAGTTTCCTCCAAAATCTTTCTAAAAGGGTCCCATTTTGTCCTACAGAAAAAAGCATTTGGTATTAACGGGTGGTCCAGACTGAGATCAGAGACCGCACCAGTTAGAAGCAAGAATTGAGAAATGGACTCTCAGAGGTTTGCCAGAGAAGGAGGTCAGGACAGCCAGAATGAGATTGATCCTGCCATATATCGGTTGTTCAAAAAGATGATGGTTGAGATATTATCCGAGCAGGCTGAAGCCAGTTTTGGAAAAGCTCCCACCAAGGAAGAGACACCTGTCACTTTCCGAACAAGCAAGCACAACGATGAAATTCCACTAGAGGGGGGGTGAATAGTGAAATTTGTTTATGATAGATAAAATAAAATAATTAAGCAATAAGGCACAACACATAAAACACAGACGTTATACTGGTTCGGTCAATATCCAGACCTACATCTAGTCCCCAAGCAAACCACTTGAGATTCCACTATAACATTCGAGTTACCGGATAAATAGTACAACACCCTCTTCCCAAGAGGTCTTCTTCTCTCAACAGAGAAGGGGCACACCCTCTTCCCAAGAGGTCTTCTTCTCTCAACAGAGAAGGGCAACACCCTCTTTCACAGAGGTTTACTTCTTTAAACAAAGAAGGAATACAGTGAATAATAGAGTTACAATACTTCCTATAGAACCTTCAGAATGATATGAATGCACGAATGAAGGATTCTAAGAATGTTCTGTTTGTCACTCAGAGGATACTCTTTGTCAAAGAGCTGGACTTGACTTTTTCTCTTTTCTTTTTCAAGACTCTCTTTTCAAATCACGAATAGAACTTTTTCTCTTTGTAAGCTCACACGTCTATTCCATTCCTCTTGTTTGAATAGTTTATGTGTGTGTGTTTATATAGCTTATAAAAAGTAGTCGTTATATTTTGAAATTGTAACTTTTTGAAATGTGAAATGTTATGTCGTTTCAAAAATATCTTTTAGAGAAGATCGAGAATGCCTTTTTCCAGAAGAGTAAAATAGAGTGTACACTAGTCGTTGTATTGTTTTTAGGTAATACATATTTTATGTAAAAAGTCTATTTCTTACAATAGTACATTGAACGTTGGGTTGTAGTTTTGTCTTTATTCTAATTAATGATTTGAGGTACATTAGTACTTCTTTGCTTTAAATGAGTGTAAGTACTATGAGTGTTTTGAGATATTTATTTGTACATAGTCATGTCAAGTGTTTTCTTTATGTTGTGTATTTCAAAGTCTCCAGAGAGAATGAGGACCAAAAGGAAGGTCGACATTCTTTGAGAAGAATATTTAACAAGGATTTGTTACAGAAGGCATTTAATGCTTTGTAAAGAGAATGATGACTTCAAGTAAGTCGACATTCTATGGTTATGAGAAAAAGTAACTATAGTCCTTTTAAAATCATATTTTATTTGTTTTTCTTATGTGTAGCCGATTTATGTTTGTCTTCTTTTTTAAGAAACATTTCATTAGAGAAAAAACATATTTTATTTGTTTTCTCCATGTAGTCGATGTTATGTTTTTGTCTTTTTCCTACATTCCTTTTTTATGTTGTCTTGTATATAGTGTGAGGTACAATGATTATATGACAAAAAGTCTTTTTCATAAAAGGTTGTAAGAAGGTACACTTATTATATGACAAAAAGTCTTTTTCATAAAAAGTTGTAAGAAGGTACACTTATTATATGACAAAAAGTCTTTTTCATAAAAAGTTGTAAGAAGGTACACTTATTATATGACAAAAAGTCTTTTTCATAAAAAAGTTGTAAGAAGGTACACTTATTGGTTTTCAAAAAAGAAGCTTTTTGAAACTATCGTATACTTTTATGATATAGAATGTATGAATCAGTATGTAATATGCAAAATGCAAGATCCTGAAGGTTCTGTTACATATGACTCTAAAGAAGAAAAAATCATCTTGAGGTAGCCGATATCTTCATTTGAACTTTAGGAAAGCATGGCTCATCAAGCTTTTTCTTCAAGGAGTATGATTGCACCATAGTTGTACTTGAACAGGAAGTCTCCATCCTTATTTGGTGAGATATCCTTGCATCAAATACTCGTTAGATTTAAGGCAAAACATATTCAGTCATAATATAACATTATTTCAAGAGAACATATTATCATATCATACAAAATCAAATAAGACAGTGTATCATATTATGTGACATCAAAACCGAGTTTCTCAACATTCTCCCCCTTTTTGATGATGACAAAATATGCTCCCCCTGTCAAAAAGACATTATGCATAGAAATAATAATATGATAAAAAAAAGGTGAAATAATGTTTGAAGAGAGAGTATTTCTCCAATAATGGAGACAGGTTTTCTCCCCCTTTGTCATGGACAAAAAGGAGGAATCAGAGTAAAAACAAAGTTATTACAGACCAAAAAATAATTTAAAAGTTATTACAGACTAAATATAAAAAAAACGTCTATCTCGAAGGTGGAGAAGGTGAAGGCGTCTGGGTGGCACGATTCCGCTTGCGAGTCTGCTGCAACAGGGCTTGATTACGAAGGATTCGATCTTGAATTTGCTCGATATCCATCATAGCAGAAAAGTAATTGAAGGAGGATATTGGATCTGCTTCATCAGAGCCGGGCATGTGCAGGGACCTTAGATTGAAGGTGGTAGCATCGAGGACGTGAGAGGGTCGGAGGATGACTTCGTTGTGAAGTGGTACTTGGAAGTAGTTGAAAATGGGAGTTATAAAACACCCAAAAAGAAGAGGCTCAAATTTCTGATAACGAATAAAGAGGTTGAAAATAATGGATGACCAATTTATCGGAAGAGAAGAAAGGATGGCGTAAATATGAAGAGAGATTTTTCGAGGAACTAATCCCTGGCGGGGATGCTTGGGATAGAGGTTGTGGAAGAGAATCTGGGCAAGTAGCTGAGCTTGAGGTTGGAGATTCCTCATGTGCCACGGAAGTTGGTAGCAGTTGGTGCAGAGAAGTATTTTTTGAAGTACCGATCGGTCGATTGGTACTATGGCGTTAAGGTCGGTACCGGTGGAAGGTAGATTTAGAATTCTACCTAGGTCGGAAGCATTGAAAATCATCAGCTGTCCTCGGACTTTGCTGGTGATTGAGGTTTGTTCATGATCAGAAGAGAAGTTGGTATAAAACAGTCGAACTAGTTCAGGATAATAGGCGGCTGGGGATGAAGATCCTATGAGAGGTTTGAGTTCGGGGAGATAGGTATCTAAGTCGAAGAACATGAAGTCGTCAAAGTTGATCAATTTTCCTTCATGAATGGGGCGAGAGCAGAGTGAGGTGTAGGTGTGAAACAAATCAGGATACCTTAGATCGGCGAAGGTGATCACATTGGTAGAAGAGGAAGTCATTTTCGAGTGTCTTGAAAATAAAGCACTAGGAGAGAAAGGAGCTAGAGCCGAGAGAAAATTTGTATAAGGATAGAAAAGATCGAATGGAATGGTAAGAGATGAACCAATTGATTAAATAGAAGGAAGAAAATAATTGTTGATATGAAATAAAGAAATGCGTGAGTTGTAAAATAAGAGACTTGTGAATGACAAATCAAATCAATTTTGGAAGAAAGTGTTTTATATAGATATTAAGAAGGACATAGTTTCGAAATAATTTTTCTATATATGTAACAAATTTACTATGGGCATTCTTGTTGGATAGTGAGAAGAGTCATGAATTGAGTATGGAGTGTCATATTAAACGTAAGAGAAAGAATGATTCAAGAGTTTTTAAAGATTTTCGTGAAGATCATGAAGAATAGAGAGTGAATAATGGCCTAATAAGAACAAACAACTTTTTCAAGAATTTACTTTATGTGAAAGCATTCCAAAATCGTGAAGAGGGAGTTTGGAATAGGACAAACATGAGAGTATGAGGAAATGCAATAATTTCTTATTTAAGAAGTGTACATTTTGATATACGTGAAAGGAGTGTGAATAGATATAAAGGAGGGTGATACGGATATGTAAAAGAAATGAGAGTGGTCATAAAGGACATCAATCACTTGAAGTTGGATAGAAATTGTATGACATAAAGTGGAGTGAAGGGCAAGGTTTTAATGAATCTCGATTGGAGAGAGATATAAAATATATGAGAGAGTCATGGTCACGGATGAAAAGGAACTTCGTATAATGTATAGAGAGAGATAAAATGGTGATACAAAACGTACTAATGAGTGGAGTACAAGTTTTTTAAAAAGAGAATTTTACAGTATTTTTTCGTAAAAGATGTAAACCATGAAGAGATGATAATAGGTTGTTCTTAGGCTATGATATAATAGATGATATAGTAAATATAATAACTTAAAAGGTGGTACGAGAGGATAGTCATTTGAATTTTTCATGAAAGGCATTAATGTCTTAGTGAAGTGTCTTGATAGGAGGAAAGGAAGAAATAGAGTGTACATACTATATGATATAACAAATGATATAGTAAAATTTATACGTAAAAACATAGCAACTAGATCTTTAGAAGAAGGTAAAAAGAACAAAAAAAAACATCATTCAATTTTGACTAAAATTCGAAAAGTAAGATTTCTCATAGAATAATATGTTATCATGTTGAAGGTGAATCAACTTAACGTAAAAGAAGTTTTCACAAAAGGACAACAAATAATAAAGGAGATATGAGATGAGTGATGTGAACAATGTCATGATAGCTTTTAATATAATTAGTTCTTATGGATATGAGTGAAAGGAGATAGGACAAGGAGTCATTATGGATGTGTACTTGAAAGATGACAAGTTGAAAGACATAAAGAATGTGTCTTATAAGAGTTTAGAGTATACGTGAATATGGAAACCTAGTTTGACTAACACAAATCGATAAGAAAAAAAAACTTTTAAAATAATATTTTAACAAAACTTATAAGAAGTATTATATTAAGTGTGATTAATTTATAAGTCACTTAGTTTACATATTCCTAGTTCTCTTCTAATTCGTGTGAAGTCTTCATGTTTTAATGGTTTAGTGAATATATCTGCTAACTGTTGATTAGTGGGTATGAATTCTAGTTTAATTATGTTGTTTAAGACTTGTTCTCTTAAGAAGTGGTGTCTTATTTGAATGTGCTTAGTTCGTGAGTGTAAAATAGGATTCTTAGATAGGTTTATAGCACTTGTATTATCACAAAAAATAGTTGTATTTTCAAAATTTAAACCAAAATCTTTTAATGTTTGTTTCATCCAGATAACTTGAGTACAAGCTAGGCTAGCAGCAATGTATTCGGCTTCAGTAGTTGATAATGATACACAATTCTGTTTCTTACTAAACCATGATACCAGTGAGTGCCCTAGCATGTGACATGTTCCACTTGTGCTTTTTCTGTCAGATTTACTTCCAGCAAAGTCAGCATCACTGTATGAGATTAGATCAAATGTAGAGGATTTTGAATAGAATAATCCAAAATCAACTGTGTCTTTTAAATATCTCATTATTCTTTTTACAGCTTTAAGATGTGATTCTTTTGGGTTTGACTGGAATCTAGCACACAAGCAAACACTAAACATTATATCTGGACGGCTAGCAGTTAAATAAAGAAGTGATCCTATCATACCTCGGTATACCTTTGTATCAACAGTCTTACCATCTTCATCTTTGTCCAACACAGTAGTAGTGCTCATAGGAGTGGATTTTGAAGCAGTTGAGTTCATGTTGAACCTCTTCAGAAGTTCATGAGCATACTTAGATTGGTTTATGAAAACTCCATCCTTGGTTTGCTTAATATGCAGTCCAAGAAAGTAGGTGAGTTCTCCCATCATACTCATTTCGAATTCCTTCTGCATGGACTTAGAAAAATCTTCACAGAGAGTGTTGTTAGAAGATCCAAAGATGATGTCATCGACATAGATTTGAACAATTAGGGTATGATTATCCACTACTTTGACAAATAGTGTAGAATCTGCTTTGCCAATAGAAAAACCAGTTTTTAATAAAAAGGTTTTAAGTCTTTCGTACCAAGCACGAGGTGCTTGTTTTAAACCATACAAAGCACGTTTGAGTTTAAAAACATGATCTGGGTATTGTTCATTTTCAAATCCTGGAGGTTGTTTTACATAGACTTCTTCATTTATAAAACCATTTAAGAAAGCACTTTTAACATCCATTTGAAATAATTTGAAATCCATATAGCTTGCATATGCTAAGAGCATTCTAATAGATTCAAGTCTAGCAACAGGAGCAAATGTTTCATCAAAGTCAATACCTTCCTCCTGGTTGTATCCTTGAGCTACTAGTCTGGCCTTGTTTCTTATAACATTACCTGTTTCGTCTAGCTTGTTTCTGAAGATCCATCTTGTCCCAATGATTTGATGATCCTTTGGTCTCGGCACAAGATCCCAAACGTCATTTCTTTGGAATTGATTCAGTTCTTCAGTCATGGCTAGCATCCAGAACTCATCAATGATGGCTTCATCAATCTTCTTTGGTTCAAGTTGAGAAATGAATGCCATGTTTGCAATCCGTTCTAGCTGAGCTCTAGTTTGAACCCCCTTTGTTAGTTCTCCCAAAATCTGCTTTTGAGGATGATCTTTGATATCGACAAAGGTTCTTTGGTGATCATCTTCATTAGACTTAGCTGTGTTATCTAAAAATAAATCTGTACTTTCAACATCATCATTAGTTTGTATATGAACAGATTGATCAATAGATTCACAAAAACTAACATGCATAGATTCTTCAATAGTATTATGACACTTATTGAAAACTATGTATGCTTTACTATGACTTGAATATCCTAAGAATATGCCTTCAACAGATTTAGCATCAAACTTATCCAGGCTATCTTTTGTGTTTAGGATAAAGCATTTACATCCAAAGACTTTGAAGTAGTCTATTCTTGGAGTTCTGTCATAGAATAGTTCATAGGGAGTTTTATTTAATAAGGGTCTAATGAGAACTCTATTTGTTATGTAGCATGCAGTATTAACAGCTTCTGCCCAAAAAGATTTTACAAGATTATTGTGTTGGAGCATAGTCCTGGCAGATTCCTGAAGGGTTCTATTCTTTCTTTCTACTACACCATTTTGAGGTGCAGCTCTAGGGAAGGCAAAGTTATGAGAAATACCATGCAAGTTACAAAAATTTTCAAAGAGTTCATTTTCAAATTCTCCTCCATGGTCACTACGGATTTTAACAATAGAACATGATTTTTCGTTTTGTAATTTTTTACATAAGATTTCAAACTGACAAAACGTGTCACTTTTGTTTTTCAAAAATATTACCCAAGTAAATCTTGAGTAATCATCTACAATGACAAAAACATATCTATTATGATTAAGGCTAGCTACCCTAGACGGACCAAAAAGGTCCAGGTGGAGAAGCTCTAAAGGTCTTTTACTTGAGATGACATTTTTTGATTTGAAAGGAGATTTTGACAATTTTCCTAATTGACATGCATCACAAAAATAATTCTTTTTAAAAGATATGTTGGGTAACCCACGTACTAATTTATTTTTAGCTAGTTTGGACATGTATTTTGAATTGACATGACCCATTCTCATGTGCCATAGATGTTGAGTGTCATTATTAGCTATAAGACAATGTTCTGTGATGTTTTCTAGGTATAGTTCGTATATATTATTCTTTCTTATACCTTTTAAGATGATGTTTTCATTTGTGTCAGCTATGAGGCATGCATCATGATTAAAGCTAACATTATAACCTGTGTCACACATTTGACTGATACTTAGTAGGTTATGTTTTAAGCCTTTAACAAGGAGAACGTCTTTGATAAGAGGTTTGTCTATGTTACCAATATTTCCAATACCAATTATCAAACCTTTGTTGTTATCTCCAAAGGTGACGGTTCCTCCTTCTTTATGATGAAGAACAGCAAAAAGGTCTGGATGTCCTGTCATGTGCTTTGAACATCCACTATCTAGTATCCATCTGTTCTTCTTTAGAGCCTGCAAAACATTAAGTAAATCTTCTTTTTGGTACCCAATCGGGTCCTTTTTTGTTAGACTTTGGAACCCATATCCATTTGGATTTGGGTTTGTCTATCTCTTTAGAGGAGTTAAAAAGATTATCAATATAATACTCCTTATTTGGTTCAGATGAATTTTTCACAAATGTGGTCTTTTGATTTATACAAGAAGGTTTTTTGAAATGAGAATAGCCAATCCCATTCTTGTAAAAGGAGACCTTCTGAGAGGATAAGAGTTTATCCAAGTTCTCTTTACCTTTAGTAAACTTGAAAACCGTTTTCATGAGGTTCTCAGTTTTACTTTTTAGCTCTGAAATTTCTACTTGCATATCTTTAGTTTTGGAGCTAGTAGAAGAAATTTCAGATATAAGCAAACGATTTTTCTTTTTCAACTCAGAATTTTTACTGCTGAGTTTTTCATTCTCTTGAGAAAGCTCTAAATTTTCAGATTTTAAAGCTTTATTTTTAAAACTCAATTTTCTAGATTCTTCAAATAGTTCTTGAAAAGCATCTAGAAGTTCTTCAAAGGAAAAATCAGAGATTTCACTTACCGAACTTTCGTTTGCCATGAAGCACATATTTGCAGTTTCGGCTTCATCATCACTTGACTCTTCACTAGTGGATGGTTCTGAATCATCCCATTGAGCATGCAGAGCCTTTTTCTTGAAGAACCTCTTCTTTGGTTCCTCAGTCTTGGACTTTCTTTTGAGAAGGGGACAGTCACGTTTTAAGTGCCCTGGCTTATTACACTGAAAGCACATGGGATCTTCTTTAAGATCTTTTCTTTCCTTGTGCCTGTTTGGAAGCCAATTCCTTCTCATGAAGCGCTGGAATTTTCTGGTAAGTAGCGCAATTTCTGATTCTTTATCTGAGTTTTCATTCTCAGATAGGGCTGGGAAAGCTAGAGTTTTCTTTACTGGTTGCTCTTCTTCCCTTCTTTCTTTCATGTGGACTTCATAGGCCATAAGATTGCCTATTAAGTTGTCCAATGTAAGCTTAGATAAATCTTGAGCTTCTTCAATAGCAGTGGTCTTTCTCTCCCAATCAGTTGTGAGAGATCTCAAGATTTTCTTCACCTTTTCAGTTTGGGAATATGTTACACCCAGAGATTTCAGATCGTTGGTGATGTTGGTGAATCTGGTAAACATCTCTGTGATGGGTTCATCTTTGTTCATTTTGAACAACTCATATTTTCTAACAAGAGATGATATTTTGGCTTCTTTAACTTTGTTGGTTCCTTCATGAATCACCTCTAAAGAATGCCAAATGTCATATGCAGATTCACATATAGATATTCTGTTGAATTCATTTTGATCAATGGCACAATATAAGGCATTCATAGACTTTGTATTTAAGTTTGCCATTTTCTTTTCTTCATCAGACCATAAGTTATAGTCTGCGGATGGAGATGTGTATGGATGCTCAACAATTTTCCATACAGCAAAGTCTATGGATTTGAGAAAGATAGTCATTCTGCACTTCCAATATCCATAGTTGGAGCCATTGAAGAAGGGAGGACGAGATGCGTGTTGACCTTCAATATCACGAGCATAAGAGGTAGATGCCATTTGTGCTGGAAGACTTGTTACGTCGAAACCAGCAAACCTGCTCTGATACCAAATGAAATTCCACTAGAGGGGGGGTGAATAGTGAAATTTGTTTATGATCGATAAAATAAAATAATTAAGCAATAAGGCACAACACATAAAACACAGACGTTATACTGGTTCGGTCAATATCCAGACCTACATCCAGTCCCCAAGCAAACCACTTGAGATTCCACTATAACATCCGAGTTACCGGATAAATAGTACAACACCCTCTTCCCAAGAGGTCTTCTTCTCTCAACAGAGAAGGGGCACACCCTCTTCCCAAGAGGTCTTCTTCTCTCAACAGAGAAGGGCAACACCCTCTTTCACAGAGGTCTACTTCTTTAAACAAAGAAGGAATACAGTGAATAACAGAGTTACAATACTTCCTATAGAACCTTCAGAATGATATGAATGCACGAATGAAGGATTCTAAGAATGTTCTGTTTGTCACTCAGAGGATACTCTTTGTCAAAGAGCTGGACTTGACTTTTTCTCTTTTCTTTTTCAAGGCTCTCTTTTCAAATCACGAATAAAACTTTTTCTCTTTGTAAGCTCACACGTCTATTCCATTCCTCTTGTTTGAATAGTTTATGTGTGTGTGTTTATATAGCTTATAAAAAGTAGTCGTTACATTTTGAAATTGTAACTTTTTGAAATGTGAAATGTTATGTCATTTCAAAAATATCTTTTAGAGAAGATCGAGAATGCCTTTTTCCAGAAGAGTAAAATAGAGGGTACACTAGTCGTTGTATTGTTTTTAGGTAATACATATTTTATGTAAAAAGTCTATTTCTTACAATAGTACATTGAACGTTGGGTTGTAGTTTTGTCTTTATTCTAATTAATGATTTGAGGTACATTAGTACTTCTTTGCTTTAAATGAGTGTAAGTACTATGAGTGTTTTGAGATATTTATTTGTACATAGTCATGTCAAGTGTTTTCTTTATGTTGTGTATTTCAAAGTCTCCAGAGAGAATGAGGACCAAAAGGAAGGTCGACATTCTTTGAGAAGAATATTTAACAAGGATTTGTTACAGAAGGCATTTAATGCTTTGTAAAGAGAATGATGACTTCAAGTAAGTCGACATTCTATGGTTATGAGAAAAAGTAACTATAGTCCTTTTAAAACCATATTTTATTTGTTTTTCTTATGTGTAGCCGATTTATGTTTTTGTCTTCTTTTTTAAGAAACATTTCATTAGAGAAAAAACATATTTTATTTGTTTTCTCCATGTAGTCGATGTTATGTTTTTGTCTTTTTCCTACATTCCTTTTTTATGTTGTCTTGTATATAGTGTGAGGTACAATGATTATATGACAAAAAGTCTTTTTCATAAAAGGTTGTAAGAAGGTACACTTATTATATGACAAAAAGTCTTTTTCATAAAAAGTTGTAAGAAGGTACACTTATTATATGACAAAAAGTCTTTTTCATAAAAAGTTGTAAGAAGGTACACTTATTATATGACAAAAAGTCTTTTTCATAAAAAAGTTGTAAGAAGGTACACTTATTGGTTTTCAAAAAAGAAGCTTTTTGAAACTATCGTATACTTTTATGATATAGAATGTATGAATGAGTATGTAATATGCAAAATGCAAGATCCTGGAGGTTCTGTTACATATGACTCTAAAGAAGAAAAAATCATCTTGAGGTAGCCGATATCTTCATTTGAACTTTAGGAAAGCATGGCTCATCAAGCTTTTTCTTCAAGGAGTATGATTGCACCATAGTTGTACTTGAACAGAAAGTCTCCATCCTTATTTGGTGAGATATCCTTGCATCAAATACTCGTTAGATTTAAGGCAAAACATATTCAGTCATAATATAACATTATTTCAAGAGAACATATTATCATATCATACAAAATCAAATAAGACAGTGTATCATATTATGTGACATCAAAACCGAGTTTCTCAACAAACGATGGCAGTGCAGGAAGTTCTAAAATCAGCAGGAGTGGCAACAAAGGCAACCCAGGCAATCAAAACAGCAATTTGGAGTCATCTAGGAACCAGAAGGGAAAGTTCAGCAGAAACCAAGATGAACCACTTCAATCCAATCCTCCGCAGAAGGAGAAGAATCAGGAAAAGCTAAAGCGTAAAGATTGGAGTAGTAACCGAGATTTCACTCCCTTGGATGAGCCGCTGGATAAAGTTCTTGAATACATGTTGACCAAGAGACTAGTCAGGCTCCCAAAAGCCACAAGTCCTTCCACTATCTTGGGAAAATACAAGAACCAATTCTGCAAATTCCATCGGACAACAGGACATGACACTGATCATTGCTTTGTTTTCAAAAATATTATTCAAGACTGCATTGATAGGAATCTTTTTGTTGAAGACAAAGAAGAAAAGTGCCCGATTCCCCTAACCAAGCATGCTCAGTCTAGCTCTCAGGAAAGGGACGGCTCTCGACAAAAATCAGGCAAGCCAAAGGAGACAAAGCATGTTGGCTGGAGTTATGATCGCAAATTTTCCCCTTTAGGTCAGCCAGTCGAGGAGGTTCTCGAATACCTGCTCACGGAAGATATGATCAAGCTTCCAAGGAGAGTTGATCCTTCAGTCACCATGGGAAAATGGAAAGAATGTTTTTGCAAATTTCATCAAGTAAGGGGGCACGATACAGAGCATTGCTTCATCCTCAAAAACATCATACAGGATTTCATCGACAAAGAAATTTTGGTACCAGACGAAGGAGGGGAACAACCTGCAGTTCCAACCTAGACTCTTCCGGATCACCCGAAGAATTGATAAAGCCAAAGTTTCCTGCTTTCGTCTCTTTTTTTTTTAGTTATCTTGTAGGGGCAAGTCAGTTCAGCCTTCTATAGATCTTTTCCTTTTTAAAAAAAAAAAAGTTCCTGTAAATATTCTGTTTTTGTCATCAAACCTTTGCTTATCAATGAAATGTCAAATTTTCTTTATATCTTTGATATTCAAATACTTTATTCTTTTGCCATACTGGGGCATTTAAATTCCTGTTCTTTTCAGAATGCGAGACAATCCTGACATCATTCATGAGAGAAATGATATTGCCTATGAGGGCTTTTTCAAAAATCATGAAATTTAAAAAAAAAAAAAAAAATCTTCGTTATGACCAAGGAGTTCAAATATTCCTTGGTCTAACCTTTGACAAAAAAACAACCCTCGTATTGATCACGTCTTCAAAAATAAGTTTTTCAAACCCTTATATTGAAAGATCAACCTTTGTGTTGGTCTTATCTTCCAAAATGAATTTAGACTTTTCAAAGATCAATCCTTGTGTTGATCTTATCTTTCAAAATGGATTATAAATCTTTATATTCAAAGATCAACCTTTGTGTTGGTCTTATCTTTCAAAATGGATTTCAAATCTTTATAGATCAACCCTTATCTTCCAAAATGGATTTCAAATCTTTTTATTCAAAAGATCAACCGTTGTGTTGGTCTTATCCTCCAAAATTGATCTCAAAACTTTTCAAAGATCAACCCTGGCGTTGTTCTTATCTTTTAAAATGGGTTATAAATCATCATATTCAAAGATCAATCATTGCATTAGTCTTATCTTCCAAAAATGGGTTTTAAATCATTATATTCAAAGATCGACCCTGTGTTGGTCTTATCTTCCAAGATCGGTTTTTAAGCATTATCTTCAACGATCAACCCTTGTGTTGAACTGTTATTATCTGTTGTTGATCTTCTTTTTCAAAAATTAGATTTCAAAATCATTGCCTTCAAAAAATTGCCCCTCATGATGATCTCTCATGTTGATTTGAAGGATCAGTCCTCGCACCAATCATTCTTCTTGCGGTGGATTTTCTTCCCAAAAATGATTTTTCACTTAAATAAACATTTTCCTTTAAAGATCCCACGTGCAGGCAGGATCAGACAAACTCTTTTTCAAAAAATCTTCTCAACTTTTCAGTTAATCTTGTTATCTTTATTAGTTGCATTCATTTCATCTTCAATTTAATCAAATTTTCGTCAGTTCATTATCTTTATCAATTTTTTGTCAAGTTTTCATCAATGTCATTAAATTCTATCAATTTTTATTCTTTATACCCCTTTCAGGTTAAGGGATAAACCTGACCCTCGTTGTTCGAGGTGCTGCCCTTTCAGGTTAAGGGAAAAACCTGACCCTCGTTGTCCGAGGTGTTCCCATTCAGGATAAGGGATAATCCTGAAACCCCTCGTAGGAGCCACGACGCTACCTATGAGGATTCTTTTATAAATACAAGTTTTATTAATCTTTGTTGATTTTCTAGATTTATATCAGTTTCTCTTCATTAAAACTCTTTAAATTCTATTCTTTTTTCCATTCAGGATAAGGGATAATCCTGAAACCCCTCGCAGGAGCGATAGTGCTACCTATGAGGATTCTTTTGTAAATAACAAGTTTTATCAACCTTCATTTGATTTTCTAAATTTATATCAATTTCTCTTCATTTAAATTTTTCTTAAATTCTATTCCAACTTCCCATTCAGGATAAGGGATAATCCTGATACCCCTCATAGGAGCATCGCTGCCACCCGTGAGAATCCTTTTCCAAAACAAATTTCCAAAAAAATCTATTTAAATTCCTCTCCATGTTCATAAATTTTATTCTTCTTCAAATTAAGGGATAAATCTGGATTATCCCCCAAAAAAAAATTCTTCAATTCTCATCAAATTTTGTTCCATACTCCTTTAGGATAGGAGGAGATCCTGAAGCCGTTCGAACCTTAGGCCATCTTGGGTCTAGGATCTCGAATAAATCCCTCATCTTCATCATCAAAATCTACTCATGCTTCTGTCAATCCTTCAAGTTCCGACTCTTGGGTAGAAATTATTTCCTTCCCGTCTGAGTTCCGACTCAGGTTTTTGTTTTTGTTTTTTGTTTTTTGTTTTCATTTTTATTTTTAAAAGATCCGGGTTCCGACTCGAGTTTTCCCTTTTTATATTTATATATCATTTGAAGTTTCGAGTTCCGATTCGAACTTCCTATCGGATTCAACGCTCGTGTTGGAACCGATCATACCCTTGAAGATTCAAGTTTTCCAAAACTTGGGTTCTTCCATTTTTTATCATTATTTTTAAAGATCCGAGTTCCGACTCGGGTTCCCCTTTTTTTTATATATATCGTTTGAAGTTTCGAGTTTCGACTCGGACTTCCTATCGGATTCAACGCTTGTGTTGGAACCGATCGTACCCTTGAAGATTCAAGTTTTTCAAAACTTGGGTTCTTCCATTTTTTATCATTATTTTTAAAGATTCGGGTTCCGACTCCGGTTTTCCCTTTTTATATCTATATATCATTTGAAGTTTCGAGTTCCGACTCCAACTTCCTATCGGATTCAACGCTCGTGTTGGAACCGATCGTACCCTTGAAGATTCAAGTTTTCCAAAACTTGGGTTCTTCCATTTTTTATCATTATTTTTAAAGATCCGAGTTCCGACTCGGGTTTCCTTTTTTTTTTTATATATACCGTTTGAAGTTTCGAGTTCCGACTCGGACTTCCTATCGGATTCAACGCTCGCGTTGGAACCGATCGTACCCTTGAAGATTCGAGTTTTCCAAAACTTGGGTTCTTCCATTTTTTATCATTATTTTTAAAGATCCGAGTTCCGACTCGGGTTTCCCTTTTTTTTTATATATATCGTTTGAAGTTTCAAGTTCCGACTCGGACTTCCTATCGGATTCAACGCTCGCGTTGGAACCGATCGTACCCTTGAAGATTCGTGTTTTCCAAAACTTGGGTTCTTCCATTTTTAATCATTATTTTTAAAGATCCGAGTTCCGACTCGGGTTTCCCTTTTTTTTTTTATATATATATCGTTTGAAGTCTCGAGTTCCGACTCGGACTTCCTATCGGATTCAACGCTCGTGTTGGAACCGATCGTACCCTTGAAGATTCGAGTTTTCCAAAACTCGGGTTCTTCCGTTTTATCATTATTTTATAGATCCGGGTTCCGACTCGGGTTTTCCTTTTTTATATATCGCTTGAAGTCTCGAGTTCTGACTCGGACTTCCTATCGGATTCAACGCTCATGTTGGAACCGATCGTACCCTTGAAGATTCGACTTTTCCAAAACTCGGGTTCTTCCGTTTTTATCATTATTTTAAAGATCCGGGTTCCGACTCGGGTTTTTCCTTTTTACATATCGTCCAAAGTTTCGAGTTCCGACTCGGACTTCCTATCGGATTCAACGCTCGGGTTGGAACCGATCGTACCCTTGAAGATTCGAGTTTTCCAAAACTCGGGTTCTTCCATTTTTATCATTATTTTAAAGATCCGGGTTGCGACTCGGGTTTTTCCTTTTTACATATCCTCCGAAGTTTCGAGTTTCGACTCGGACTTCCTATCAGATTCAACGCTCGGGTTGGAACCGATCGTACCCTTGAAGATTCGAGTTTTCCAAAACTCGGGTTCTTCTGTTTTTATCATTATTTTAAAGATCCGGGTTCCGACTCGGGTTTTCCCTTTTTTTTATATATCGTTTGAAGTCTCGAGTTCTGACTCGGACTTCCTATCGGATTCAACGCTCATGTTGGAACCAATCGTACCCTTGAAGATTCGAGTTTTCCAAAACTCGGGTTCTTCCGTTTTTATCATTATTTTAAAGATCCGGGTTCCGACTCGGGTTTTTCCTTTTTATATATCGTCCGAAGTTTCGAGTTTCGACTCGGACTTCCTATCGGATTCAACGCTCGTGTTGGAACCGATCGTACCCTTGAAGATTCGAGTTTTTCAAAACTTGGGTTCTTCCATTTTTTATCATTATTTTTTAAAAAATCCGGGTTCTGACTCGGGTTTTCCCTTTTTATATTTATATATCATTTGAAGTTTCGAGTTCCGACTCGAACTTCCTATCGGATTCGACGCTCGGGTTGGAACCGATCGTACCCTTGAAGATTCGAGTTTTCCAAAACTCGGGTTCTTCCGTTTTTATCATTATTTTAAAGATCCGGGTTCCGACTCGGGTTTTTCCTTTTTATATATCGTCCAAAGTTTCGAGTTCCGACTCGGACTTCCTATCGGATTCAACGCTCGTGTTGGAACCGATCATACCCTTGAAGATTCGAGTTTTTCAAAACTCGGGTTCTTCCATTTTTTATCATTATTTTTAAAGATTCGGGTTCCGAGTCGGGTTTTTCCTTTTATATATCATTTGAAGTCTCAAGTTCCTACTTGAATTTTCTTTTGAATCCAATGCTCGTGTTGGACAAAATTGTTGGATTGAGAATCCGAGTTTTCAAACTCGGTTTTCACTCATTTCTTATATTTGAAAAACCGAGTTCCGACTTGGATTTTCGCTTTTGTATATCCTTATTTTCTCAAAAGTTCCTCCTTGAACTTCCCCTTCAGGATAAGGGATAATCCTGAAACACCGGCAATCATTCTCGCTCAATTCTCAAATATCTTCGAATGTCGGTCTCATTTTTCAAATACTCCTTTTGAAAAACCCAATGCTCGTACTGGTATGCATTTTTCAAAAACCCAGCGCTCGTACTGGGCATTTTTCGAAATCCAGCACTCGTGCTGGTGCATCTAGCGCTTGCGCTAGTGTTTGGCTGACTGGTCAGTTTGCTATCCAGGTTCAGTCTTTGTACTAACCAAGCAACAACTCAAGTCTTAAATTCTCAATTTCAACCTTCGGGTTATCATTCCATCAAAAATCAATCTTTTGTTGCGAAGGACCCTCTTCAGGGAGAGTTCGAGGGAGCTCGTTCCTTTCGCATGCAACCATCTTCCGTTCGCAAGAACCCTCTTCCAGGGAGAGTTTGAAGGGACTCGTTTTCTTCGCGAACAGTTTGCAAAACAACAACCAACTTTACACGAGAGAACCCTTTTTCCGGGGAGAGCTCCGACGGAAGCTCATTTCTTTTGTGGCCCCTGTTTTATCATCTTTGGCCAACCCCTTCACAGAGGACCCTCTTCCAGGGAGAGTGTGATGGACTCGTTCCTCTGTGATACTTTCTCAACTTTGTTTTTCGGCCACCTTTCCATAAGAGAAGCCTAGCAATAGGGAGTTTTGACGAAACTTAATTTCTCTTCGAAAGTTTCGTTTTGCAAACACCTCCTCTTTCAGGGAAGAGAGGAGTATTTCCAATTTCCCATTCAGGTAAGGGCTTAAGCCTGAGTCTCTCTTTTGGGGAAAAGAGAGGAGAATTTTGTCATGGACGTGTCAGTTCGATATCAAGCAATCTCTTTCATCAAGGATTTCTAGAATACGTTGCCAATTTGCTATCAAAAGTCATTGTTGATCTCAAAATTTTCATCGCACAAAGAATTATCTCAAACTACCTTCAGTATCATTTTCAAAAGAGCAAGACTCTTGCGAAGTAAGAGCTAAATTCAAGCTTATTCTGTTGGTCAACCGAGAGGATGAAGAAAAATCTTCGATATGACCGGCAAAGGAAAATTCGATGATGTTGAGAAGCCATAAGTGAACTGATATTAATCATAGCAGTGGCACATTCTTAAAGATTATTCTTTTGGCGGTAAGACAGTGGAAATATCCTGGGCAGTAAGAAGAACCTACCCAATCCATATATCCTCAGCCATCCAAGCTAAGCTGCAATCAAATATCCGCAAAAGGGATCTCTCAATTGTTGTCAAGATGAAGGCAAATTAAGCGAGTAGACCCCCGGGGCCAAAGAAGATTTGAAACATCTCCAAGATGACGGAGTTTGCGACAGATCCTTCCAGGGAAAGTTCGGATCACCGTCGAGATGAAGGCGGATGCGATGAACCTACAGACAAAACCTAAAAGATATTTGATTTCTGCTATCATTTAGAGATTTCAACCCAAGAACCAATGTCATAGTTCCCGAGAAAGAAAAAGAAGGATCGGATCATCTCCAAGATGAAGGAGTTTGTGACGTACCCTTCCTCGAAAAAGAGAGAAAAGTCAGGACATCTCCAAAATGAAGGAGGATATAAAAGAACCCAGAAAAGATCCATGGTTCAAAAAGAGTGCAAACAGATCATCATGGGAAATGCCCAGGATATCAAACTGCCCGAAACTGTCAAGAATCATCTTTATCTATGTGAAATTCTTTATCAATGTATGTTCACTTAATTGCTTTTATGAAGCTAAGAATGTTTCCTCTTCTTTTCATATTAGGGAAATTGATATCTTCCTTGAGGAAACTCAACAACAACAAATTTGAATTTTAGATCTCAAAATCTACAGAGTTAGCCCAATTGAAGCTAATACTCTAGGTAGAAAGAGGTGATATCTTCACACATGGGCACAATTCAATCATTCTGAATCAACTACAATTTTTGGCATTTTATTGGCAATATTTTCTAATTATCCCAACATGAAGTGTGAACTTGAGATCGTTTTGACGTATCCTGACGTCATCCCTCCTTAGGACTGAAAAGTCCTTTCCTTCCGGCTGATCTGAGCGCTCTCAGATTCGCACACTTCCCTGTGCTCCCCACTGTCCCGCCATAGACAGTTCCACTCAGGATAAGGGTTAAACCTGAACTTTTTGCAAAAGATCTGTTATTGTCAAAAGCTATTTTCAGTCTCAGCAATGAGGCGCCCAAGAACAACCCTTTTTCAAGCTTTAAGGACCCCCATGTTATCCTTTTGCAAAAACCCCTCTTGGACTTGTTGTGCAAAGTCTAGAGGCCCATCACAGTTTTCCTCGCTCCTCGAGGATTCTGTATCCATTCAGGCTAAGGATTAAACCTGTCACCTCGCTCCTCGAAGTGTAACCCAAAAACTTTCTGCGAGAGGTCGTCTGTTTTTAGAAAGCTGATTTTAGTCTCAGCAAATGAGGCACCCAAGATCGTCCCCTTTCCAAGCTTTAGGGAATCCCTTGTCTTTCTCTTCTCGCAAAATCCCTTTCAGATTTGTTCGTCCAAACTCTGAAGGTCCCATCATGGTCTCTTCATCTGAGGATTCCGTATGGTCATCCCTTTCAGGTTAAGGGTTAAGCCTGAACCTCGCCTCACGAGGTGTCCTTTCCGTTCAGGTTATGGTTAAACCTGAGTCCCATTTCCGACTAGATATCCTTTCTAGTCTCATCATGGTTTCTTCATCCGAAGATTCCGTATCATCCCCCACTCAGGTCAAGGATTAAAATCTTAAATCTTCTTCTGATGATATGTTCCTTCTTGTCCCATCACGGTTTCTTTGTTTAAAGAGTCCGTATGATCACCCCTTTCAGGATAAGGGTGAAGCCTGAACCTCACCCCGCGAGGTTCCTTCCTTTCAGGTTTGGGTTAAACCTGAGCCTCGTTTTGACGAGGCAATCCTCCTGCCCCATCATGGTTCTTCCCATCAATCCATATATTGTATATCCATCCAGGAAAGGATCATGCTTGAGCTTTATCTCACAATGGCATTTCCTCATAAATGTCCCATCAAGGTCCACTTATATTCCTTTCCCCATCCAAATTATCTTGATCTATCTTCGTCCCATCCAGGTTAAGGGCTAAAACATGAGTCATTCCAAAGGGCTGATCTTGTCTCACCCATGAGACTTGATCAAAATTCTTATCTCTCACCATCCCTGGAATTTTCACCCAAAGTCCCATCACGATTTCCTCATTTCTATCATTCAGTCGTATCGTTGTCGAGGATTTCATCCCCCCCCGGGACCATTCAGGATAAAGTTTCAAGCCCAAAGAACCATGATTTCAAAATAAGTCTTCCACACCCAGCTCGGATCAGCTGATTGGGGCATTTTTCAAATTTGGAGTGTTTTCTTTGCCACTAAGCTCGGCTTTCAACCGGCTTAGTAGCAAAGAGGGGCATCTGTGAACACCCCAAATTTTTTAAAATGTTGTAAATATCCCCTTTCTGCCCTTTGCCCCCATTTTCTGGGTAATTGAGTCAGTTTTAAATCTAAATTCCCTTTTGTTTCTCAAAATTTGGTTGAAATTAAATTCATTTTCAATATCTGACTCAATTTCGGATCCGGATCCATTATCAAAATCCAAATCTGAGCTTCATTATCCAATTTTAAGTTAAATTCTCAAAATTACCAAAATAATCTTTTGAAAAGCTCAGACACTTCGTCCGGTATCCGTTTGGATCCATCGAGTTGTATTTCTCGATTCGAGTGTCAAAACTCAAACATTTTCTCAAAACTCGGGTCCAAACCCATTTTCTAAAGACATTTCCTCAAAATAGCCTTGAAAACCTTCTTTTTGTAAATATTTCTCAAAAAATACAAAAAAATTAGTTTAAATCCTTGTTTTGCCTTACATTTTAGGATTTTGTATTTCCCAAAATACAAAAAAAAATAAAAAATTCAAGAAAAGAACAAAAAAATCAAAACTAATGAAAGAAAATTACAAAAAATAGAAATGGTTTTTAAGAGAAACCCGTTTTTTTTGAAAAATCTTTTTATAGGGAGACCCCTTTTGGAAAAAAAAAAAAAAAGAGCTCACAAATCAAGTTATGGTTTTGGGGGGGGGGGGGAGACCCTCTCGAACTTTCACCACAGCCGCCTCTCTCTCTCATCCATAGCCCGACCTTCCCTCTCCATGGCCGAACCCTCCTCAACAAGCCACCCATCCACAACCTCCACCTTCCATCGCCCTCCATCTTCAACCGATTCCTTCCCGAATCCTCTTTCTTCTTCCTTAAAAGGGGACTCAAGAAACCCTAAAGGGGACCGCTTCTTCACCTCCCCATTGCTCCTTCACGGGTCCGTTATCACCCTTCTACCTTCCTCTCCTTCACCATCCGCATCTCACCCCACCATTGCATCCTGATCACCTCTTTCTCTTCCATTGTTGTTCTTCTTGTTTTCTTGGTTTTTCCCCTAAACCACGAAAGGGGGTCTGTCGCCCTGATAGCAGAACTATAGGAGGAAGGACATTGACGAAGCATCTATCAACATCCGTCTTCACCCTACCACAGCTTCCTCTTCTCGGTTTTCCCTTTCCTTCCTTCTCCTGGATCTTCTCCCTTGAGGGATCAAAGGACTTCCAGCTACCATCAAAAGCAGCAGAAATGGAGTTTTCCGCGGAAGCTCTAAGTGATCTATTGAAGCCCGATCTGATAGACTTCCAGCTACCATCAAAAGCAGCAGAATCACCTTTCTCCTTCCCTCTTCTCTTGGTGCTCGTCTGCCTCAACTAAGGGAGCTCAAGCTGATTCCAGTCCTCCCAGGTTAAATCTTGGCAAGGAAGGCACAATCCGATCCCTATTGGCCTTCTCCTTCTTCCAGCTTTGAAGATCCAGAACGAGAAACAAGGCAAGAATTCATCTTCATCCTCTTTCGTTTTCTTTTTCTTTTTTTTCTTTTTCTTTTTTTTTTCCTTTACATGGTTTAATGGCAAATCTTACGTATGGTGTCGGATTGCATATAGCAATTTCGACTCATACAGAGTAGCATCAACAGGAATTCTTTGATTCTAACATTTTTTTTTCTTTTTTTTTTCTTTTTTCTTTTTTTTTTTTTTCTTCTTCCTCTACTGTTCGGCATTAACTATGTTTCTGGATTAATTCTGATATATCAGAATATTGCTAAAATTTGAACTAAATTGATTAGCTGAGTCTCGATTGATCGTAATTCGAATTTTGGTGGGTAATTATCTGACCGCCGGTGGTCGGAGCTATGGCGAGTCATCGTCTGAATCCTAGCTCGATGTTTAAAACCAGACCAACGTGGGTTCTAGGATTAATCATTGTTTTTCCCCATTTACTCGTTTAGAGCCCTGGGTCAATCACAGATTTGTCAGCAATCAAGGTAATATCTGAACATTGATTAGCTTTTCTCCAATGTCGATTGATCGACTGCTTATCAAAATGATTATCAGAGCACCTGAAGCAACCATTTAGCCTCCAGTGAGTGGAATTTTTTTGTTTCCTGATTTGGTTTTACTCTGTTTCTTTATTAGAACAAACTTGAATCATCCTGTCCGATTAATTATATGTAAAGAATGATCTGATTTTGCGGTATCCTGCTCTCTTACCAAAGGGAATTATTTCCTGGTTGCTCCTAATGATTGGATTTTCGCGATTTGAGGACCTCACTACTGATAATCAGTTATTTACAGGCTATTCCTGACAGTTGATGACAATCTGAGTATTGATCGTTCACAAATCTCCGGATTGATCATCGATTTATTAAGTTTTCCAGCTTGGTCAGGTGCAAAGCTATTATCTGTATGGTCCTTCCAAGGTTGAGCTGAGTCTACGTATGTATGGGTTGAGATAGTTTTTGTTGGAGTACTTGGTGCCGTGAGGTTGCCCCAACTAATGCTGCAGGTGGCTGTAGCGCAATACACTTATGTGAGGTAATGGGATCATTTTATCTCAGGCCAATGAAAATGGTTTATTAAGAGCCAGGTTACTCCTTAACTCTTCTGATATTTTCCATTTTATCTCTTTTAAGGAAATGTACATAACATCTGATCATATTAGTTGCTATATTTATTGTGAATCCAGCTTATTTTCATTCATTTAGTCCATTAGAAATTATATTTAAGACCATCACTACATCTCACTAAGCCTAGCCTCTGGACATTTTTTTTTAGCCATAGATGCTTTCTAGTATCCTGTATTTTAAGCCTTCAGCAGCCTTCTGTATCTTTTTTAAGTTGTTGTGCTATCTTCCTGAACATCAAAAGTAGTAAATTCTGCAAGCAGGGGAGGAATGTCCCAACTCCTGAAGCATGGTTGTTGAGAAACCCCATTAACCTACTTACAGTAAGTCCTTTAGGGAAGAAGTTACAATAATGGCACTGCTTTAGCTGCCAATACTATGGTTTCAGCCTTTTCACCAAAAGATTTTGCATGAAGAAACCGGAGATAGATAAATGCATAAAAATATCCATTTGGAACACATGGTTCCGAATGCCACCTCACAGTCCTCATCATAAGCAAACAATGAGCTGATAGCTAAACCAGTTAGTGTGACTTTGTCATCTACATCAAAGATTATTAGCTCACCAGCAGCTAAATGGAAGACAAAGCCAGTCATCAAAGAGCTTGCAAAGTTCTGTGGTGTCACACTCTGTATGCCTTGCTGTTGTCGCGAGTCATTCCCCTCCCATGGTGGCTGTGTCCAACTGTCTCACTGATTGTAATTCATAGCCCTCCATACCAACATCTAAGACCTCTTTCACTAAAAATCACTTCCCTATCAAAATTCTGTGTATAATATTGGTTCTTGTAGGTGGCAAAGAACCATACAGGGATTCCTGAACATCCAGTGGCAGAATGTTTAGCCGTAGCTGCAGATGTTTTTCAAATCATCTACTCCTGCCCTCTTCATCCATTCCAGCAGGTGAACCATCTCAATAACATATTTACCACTTCACTTATTATATGTATAAGCCATACCCATAAATCCCCTTTGTCCGATATCTCCTGCGTTCATCATCCACATCCTACACACATCTTCCCTTCTTGTTAACCTAATGTAGGTGTATTTCTCGTTAGGTCTGAGTCATGCCTCTAGGTATGTATATTCTGTTCCTCTATGTATATAAATATTTTTATTTGGCATAATACATTCCATCCATCTTTGGCTAACATTGTTTTGCCGGAATTAGATAGAAATTACTTTTTCCTTCTCAGTTCAGGAGTATGATTTCAATTCAATTGTAATAGCTAGATTTGAATGACAATTTGCATTTTCTGCTTTAGGTAGAATGAATGAGCATTTGTAAACATCATTGCTCATTTTCATGCATTCTTTTCTTTTATTTCCAAATCTCACATTGGTGAAACACGAATGGCACGTGCACCATTTCGTAAGAGGTAAATTAATCCTAAGTTGATGATCCATATCAATGACCATAGTCAGGGTATGGACAAAACTTAGGATTTCTATCTTTTACGAAATAACATTGGATCCACACTGGATCCATTTTCAAAATTCATCATATTTCCTTAAATATTTTCTCCTTTTATTAGAATTTAACTTAAAATTGACTCAAAATATATAGCAATGGCCATAGTCAGGGTATATTGAGAGTTAATTTTATTTTAAATTCTATAAAAGCACCAAATGTATTTTATTCTTCTCTTGAATTTAAATATAGATTATTATATAATACATTCAATGACCATAGTCAAGGATGTATTATATCTTCAATCTTGTTTTAATTCATTTAAAGAATGGAATAGCTTTTCAAAAATCCAATTTCAAATTCTTCAAATTCATTCATCATTTAGGATAGAATTACATCATACTTTAAAAAATTCATTTTTCAAAAACTCCAAGTAATGTAAATATCTTCCTCAATCTATCTTCAATCCTTATCAAATCCAATTCATCCTTTCATTTTTTTCAAATTCAATTTCATTTTCAATCTCAAAGTTCAATTTAACTTTGAGATTTCAAAATCATTTTTGTATTCAAATTCAAATCAGATTTCGAAATCCAATTTGACTTTGAAATTCTAAATTTATTTTTTATCCAACTCAGTTAAATTTTAGCTTTGAGATTCTTGATTCATCTTTTGAATTTAACTCCAATTCCATCTTAGGATCTAGAACTCAAAACCTACTTTGGATCTCAGACTTCAGATCCAATTCCTCTTTAGGATCCAGAGTCCAACTCCACTTTTGGATCTCAGACTTTAGATCCCATTCACCTTTAGGATCCAGACTCCAATTTCACTTTGGATCCTAGACTTCAGATCCAATTCCACTTTAAGATCCAAATATCAACACTCATATTGGATCTCAGACTTCAGATCCAATTCTATTTTAGGATCCAAGACCCAATTTCACATTTGGATCTCAGATTTCAGATCCAATTTCCCTTTAGGATCCAGAGTCCAACTCCACTTTTGGATCTCAGACTTCAGATCCAAATCCACTTTAGGATCTAGAATCCAATTCTACTCTGGATCTCGGACTTTAGATCCAAATCCATCCTAGGATCCAGAACCCACGTTTATATCGGATCTCAGATCTCAGATTATAAACCCATCTTTAGATCCAATTCCATTTTCAATTCTAGATTTCATTCCATTTTCAGATCTCATCTGAACTCCCTAAATCCATTTCTATTCTTAAATACCATTTGATTATCCCAGATCCATTCCAAACTTGAAAATCCAAATTCAATTCCATCTCAAGTATTCATTTCCTTTTCTAAATTCAAATCCAAATTCAAAGTCGATTTTGACTTTGAAACTTCATTTTCTTTCACTTTTTAAAAGCTTCAAGTCGTTCTTTCTCATTTTTCCAAAAATCCTAATTTACTTAGAATTTCTCTGATCTATCTCAAGTTCTAAGTTGGATTAAAACATTTCTTCACTCCCTTACCAAATTCATCTCAGAATACTTGGAGATTTCTAAATCAATTTTCAAAAGAGCATACATCCTTGCATTGCACAAGCATGATTCTTTGTGCATTTAGAGTTAGAATAAATTCTTAGATTATATTTAGGCAAAGCAAAAGGCATAGATTCGATCCTTGGTTCGATTACCCCTGGTAAAGGTGCCAGGAATGGTCGAACCTCGTACCGACGAGCGAATCCCGTCTCTCCACTTTCCCGCAATATTTTCAAAAACGGAGGCGAGTTATTTTCTAAATATTTTTCAAATTAAGGTCAAGTGAAAATCCGCAAAATAGTTCCTCTTCTCACTCTTTCTTTCTTTCTTTTCTCTTCTCTCTTTCTTTTCTTTCTTTTATTCCACTCCCTTCAAAAAGGAGGAGAATAGAGGTTAGAAAAGGAAAAGAGAGAGAAACAACAAGAAGAGGAAAAATTTTGCGATGATCACAGAGATGATGCAGAATCTTCGAATGGAGAAACCGTGATGGAACTAGAAAGGACATCTAGTCGGAAATGGGACTCAGGTTTAACCCTAACCTAAACGGAAGGTACCTCGTGAAGTGAGGTTCAGGCTTAACCCTTAATCTGAAAGGGACGATGATACGGAATCCTCGGATGAAGAAACCATGATGGGGCCTTCAGAATTTGGACGAACAAATCCAGAAGGGGTTTGCGAGAAGAGAAATTCAAGGGATTCTCTAAAGCTTGGAAAATGGATGATCTTGGGCGCCTCATTGCTGAGACTAAAATCAGCTTTCTAAAAACAGACAACCTCTCGCAGAAGTTTTGGGTGGTACCTCGAGGAGCGAGGTAACAGGTTTAATCCTTAGCCTGAATGGATACAGAATCCTCGAGGAGCGAGGAACACTGCGATGGGCCTCTAGACTTTGCACAACAAGTCCACGAGGGGTTTTTGCAAAAGAATGAAAATGGGGGTCCCTAAAGCTTGAAAAGGGGTTGTTCTTGGGCGCCTCATTGCTGAGACTGAAAATAGCTTTTGACAATAACAAATCTTTTGCAAAAAGTTCAGGTTTAACCCTTATCCTGAGCGGGAACTGTCCATGGCAGGACAGTGGGAGACACAGGGAAGTGTGCAGATCTGAGAACGCTCGGATCAGGCGGAAGGAAAGGACTTTTCAGTCCTAAGGAGGGATGATGTCAGGATACGTCAAAACGACTTATCAAGTTCACACTTCATGCTGGGATAAGAGAAAATATTGCCAATGCCAAAAAATTGTAGTTGGTCCCAAATGATTGTATTGTGCTTATGTGTGACAAAAAAATGTCATCTCTTTCCACCTAGAGTATTAGCTCCAATTGGGCTAACCATGTAGAATCGAGAATCAAACACAAACTTGTTGTTGTTGAGTTTCTTCAAGGAAGATATCAATTTCCTTGATATGAACGAAGAGGAAATATTCTTAGTTTCATAAAAGCAAATGAATGGAAAGATATTGATAGAAGAATTTCACATAAATAAAGATGATTCTTGGCAGTTTCGAGCAGTTTGATATCCTAGGCATTTTCCCCTGATGATCTTTTTGCACTCTTTTGAACCATGGGCCTTTTCTGGGTTCTTTTTACATCCTCCTTTAGCTCAGGCTTAACCCTTAACCTGAAAAGGGCAACCATACGGAATCTTTGGATGAAGAAACCATGATGGGACCTTCGGAATTTGGACGAACAAATCCAGGAGGGGTTTTGCGAGAAGAGAAAAATAAGAGATTCCCTAAAGCTTGAAAAGGGGATGATCTGGGGCGTCTCATTGCTGAGACTAAATCAGCTTTCTAAAAACAGACGACCTCTCGCAGAAGGTTTTTGGGCTATACCTCGAGGAGCGAGGTAACAGGTTTAATCCTTAGCCTGAATGGATACAGGATCCTCGAAGAGCGGGAAAGCTGTGATGGGACCTCTAGACTTTGCACAACAAGTCCGAGAGGGGTTTTGCAAAAAGATGAAAAAATGGGGGTCCCTAAAGCTTGAAAAGGGGTTGTTCTTGGGTGCCTCATTGCTGAGACTGAAAATAGCTTTTGACAATAACAGATCTTTTGCAAAAAGTTCAGGATTAACCCTTATCCTGAACGGGAACTGTCTATGGCGGGACAGTGGGGAGCACAGAGAAGTGTGCGGATCCGAGAGCGCTCAGATCAGACGGAAGGAAAGGCCTATTCAGTCCTAAGGAGGGATGACGTCAGGATACGTCAAAACGGACATCAAGTTCACACTTCATGTTAGGATAACTAGAAAATATTGCCAATAAGATGCCAAAATTGTAGTTGATTTAGAATGATTGAATCGTGTTCATGTGTGAAAATATCACCTCTTTCTACCTAGAGTATTAGCTCCAGTTGGGCTAATTCTGTAAAATTGAGAATCAAACTCAAACTTGTTGTTGTTGAGTTTCTTCAAGGAAGGTATCAATTTCCTTGATATGAACAAAGAGGAGATATTCTTCGTTTCATAAAAATGATTGAGTGAAAAGATATTGATAAAAGAATTTCACATAGAAAAAGATGATTCTTGGCAATTTCGGGCAGTTTGATATCCTGGGCATTTTCCATGATGATCTTTTTGCACTCTTTTGAACCATGGAGCTTTCTGGGTTCTTTTACATCCTCCTTCATTTTGGAGATGTCCTGACTTTTCTCTCTTTTTCGAGGAAGGGTACGTCACAAACTCCTTCATCTTGTAGAGGCTCCGATCCTTCTTTTTCTTTCTCAGGAATTATGACATTGGTTCTTGGGTTGAAATCTCTAAATGATAGCAGAAATCAAATATCTTTTAGGGTTTGTCGGTAGGTTCATCGCATCCGCCTTTATCTCGACGGTGATCCGAACTTTCCCTGGAAGGATCCGTCACAAACTCCGTCATCTTGGAGATGTTTCAAATCTTCTTTGGCCCCGGGGGTCTACTCGCTTAATTCGCCTTCATCTTGACGACAATTGAGAGATCCCTTTTGCGGATATTTGATTGCAGCTTAGCTTGGATGACTGAGGAGATATGGATTGGGTAGGTTCTTTTTACTGCCCAGGATATTTCCACTGTCTTACTGACAGAAGAATGATCTTTAGGAATGTGTCATAGCTATGATCAATATCAATTCATTTATGGCTTTTCAACATCATTGAATTTTTCCTTTGCTGGTCATATCGCAGATTTTTCTTCATCCTCTTGGTTGACCAACAGAAAAAGCTTGAATTTAGCTCTCAATTCGCCAAAGTCTTGCTCTTTTTGAAGATGATACTAAAGGTAGTTTGAGGTAATTCTTTATACGATAAAAATTTTGAGATCAATAATGACTTGATAATAAATTGGCAAAATATTCTTAAAATCCTTGATGAAGGAGATCGCTTGATATCGAATCGACGCGCCTGTGACAAAATTCTCCTCTCTTTTTCCCCAAAAAGAGAGACTCAGGCTTAGCCCTTACCTGAATGGGAAGTTGGAAATACTCCTCTCTTCCCTGAAAGAGGAGGTGTTTGCAAAACAGAACTTTCGAAGAGAAATTAAGTTTTCGTCAAAACTCCCTATCTCTAGGCTTCTCTTAGGGAAAGGCGGCCGAAAAATAAAGTTGAGAAAGTATCACAGAGGAACGAGTCCATCACACTCTCCCTAGAAGAGGGTCCTCTGTGAAGGGGTTGGCCAAAGATGAGAAAAATGGGGGCCACAAAAAGAAACGAGCTTCTGTCGAAGCTCTCCCTAGAAAAAGGGTTCTTTTGTGTAAAGTTGGTTGTTGTTTTGCAAACTGTTCGCGAAGAAAATGAGTCCCTTCAAACTCTCCCTGGAAAAGAGTTCTTGCGAACGAAAGATGGTTGCATGCGAAAGGAACGAGCTCCCTCGAACTCTCCCTGAAGAGGTTCCTTCGCAAGAGAAAAAGATTGATTCTTTGATAAAATGATGACCTGAAGGTCGAAATTGAGAATTTATAGCTTGAAATGATGATGTTTGGTTAGCATAAAGGCTGAACTTGGATGGCTAACTGATTAGTCAGCCAAACACTAGCACGAGCGCTAGATGTACCAGCACGAGCACTGGATTTCGAAAAAAATGCCCCAGTACGAGCGCTGGGTTTTGAAAAATACACACCAGTACGAGCACTGAATTTTCGAAAAGCACACCAGTACGAGCACTGGGTTTTCGAAATGCACACCAGTACGAGCACTGGGTTTTTCAAAAGGAGGATTTGAAAAAATGAGACCGACATTCGAAGATACTTGAGAATTAAGTGAGAATGATTGTTGGTGTTTTAGGATTATCCCTTATCCTGAAGGGGAAGTTCAAGGAGAACTCCGCTCCACAAGTGAGCATTAAATTGGCAAGGAGATTCAAGTCAGAATTTTGAAAAAAATGAGGATGTACAAAAGCAAAAATCCAAGTCGGGACTCAGTTTTTCAAATATAAGAAAAGGGTGAGAACTGAGCTTGAAAAACTTGAATTCTCCACACGACAATTCATCCAATACGAGCATTGGATTCAAAAGGAAGTTCGAGTCGGAACTTGAGACTTCAAAAATAGGAATATACAAAAGGGAAAATACGAGTCAGAACTGTAAACACCCCAAATTTTCCACATCCATTCTCAAACAATCCTCCTCAGGCAGTGCCAACCCTGTTAGGTCAATGTAGGAGTCAAACCCCGAGTCAGTTTCAGAAAATCACCATTTTACCCATTTTCATTAGAAAAATTACCATTTTACCCCTAGGTCATCCCAGACCCCAGTCAGTCGGAGTCAACCAAGCTCATTGGTCAGTTCAGGACAGTTAAAATATCAGTCATCTCAAGCTCATCTGAGCTCACAATGAACAAACCATTTTCATTTCTGACCATTCCTGCCAAAATGGGATCATTTCTTCAAAAATGAGCTCATTTCTCACTCGAATCCAAGCCAATTGTCTCCAAGTCAGTCATTCTCAGTCAGTCATGTTCCCCAGAGTCTAACTTGAGCTCACCAGGAGTTCAAGTGCTCCAGTTTCAGTTCAAAACCATTTCCAAGTGTCTAGGAGCCCATTTTAGTCCATTTTAGCTCTTTCAGCTGAAATTGAGCTGAGTTCAGTCAATTGAGCTAGTGTTCAAGCTTTGATTTGAGTTCATATCAGTATTACTGACCTTTGTTCTAGCTCAAACCCAGTTCAGGTTCGTAATTCATTTCACTCTAGTGATCATTCCATACCATTTCTCTAAAAATGGCAGCTTTTCTTGAAAATTCAGTCGGAAAGGTCAGTTGAGTCAGTGCCTGGTCTGTTCATTTGAGTTTTAAAACTCTAAAACCCAGCTCAATCCAGTTCATTTCAGTTTAATCTAGCTCAAACCCTAATTTCTAGTGTCACTCTAGCTTGGCAGAGCTCGAAAATCATTTCTTCAACCATTTTTTGCAAATTTTGTCAATTTTAACACTTTTTGAACTGATACAAGTGTCAATCGGGGTCTGACATCCAAAATTCTTCATTCAGAGTTAGCATTTCGCATAGCATTTCATGTCATTTCTCATCATTTCATATCATTTCTCAGCATTTCATAACATTTCATCACATTTCATTCCATTTTCGAAGTCCAGAACTCCAGTTTTATAAATTTCAATCCAGATCGAGTTTTAAAAGCTTTTAGAAATCAATTTGAAACCCTGGGTTTCCAAAATTGACATTTTTACCCCCGGGAGTCTAAATTTGGAAATATTTTCTCACAAGAAAAATAATCTGGATTTCTTTCAAAATCAAAATTTCAAATTCTACATTGGATTTGCTTCGCAATGGGGTATTGAACTTCAAAATCCGAGCTTGTTTCAAAAACTGCCAAAAATAGCTCGTTTCGGTTGGAAGCATTTTCTCGAGAAAAACAATCTGGATTTCTTTCAAAATTACATTTTTAAATTCTACTCTGGATTTGCTTCGCAACGGGGTATTGAACTTCAAAATCCGAGCTCGTTTAAAAAACTGCCAAAAATAGCTCGTTTCGTCTAGAAACTTTCTAAAAAGACTATTTTACCCCTCTAATCGTCAAAATGAATTTCAAATGTGGAATTTGGACCCGCTCTGAGATGGCCCATTCATTTACTTTTCTATTTTATATAAAAAAAAATGTTTCTTTTTATTTGTTTATTTTTGTTTTTATTGATTTTTATTTATTTTTTTATTTTTATTTTTTTAGAGAGGAGGTGGGACCCACAAGGTGGTCACCCAAGCCTCCAGCCTCACTTTCCATTTTCTCATTTTTTTTCTTTCCCTTTTCCTCCTTTTCTTTCTTTCCTTTCTTTTTCCCTTTTCTTTCTTTTTCTTCTTCTTCCCTTTCTTTTCTTCTTCCCTTCCCTTCCTTCCTTTCCCTTCTCCAGCCCATTCACGTACACTCTTTCCCTCTCTTTTCATTAACCCCTAAAAACCCTAAGTTGAGGCTGATTAAAGACCTAAGTTGGGTTTGGTTAAAAGGGAAAGAGAAAAGGAAGCCACTTACGGCTCCTCTCCCATCTCACGCCTCTCTCGTATTCTCTCTCATATTCTCTCTCTTTACCTCCCTTCTTCTCTCCTTGGCTGCTACAGCCACAGCAGCCTTCCAACCTCTCTACAGCCACCTCTTTGGATGCCCAGCCATCGAACAAAAGTTGCAGCCACCACTAGAACGGTTCAGCCATCTTCTTCCTTGCAGCCAGCAGCACCTCTTTGAAGCTCCATGCCCAGCAGCTCCAGATCATCTTCAACCTCCGACATCCTCTTTGCAGCTGCAGCAACATTCAGCCATCTTCTTCAAATACTCTAGCTTCAGCCAGCTCTCCATTCCAGCCACCATCCTTGCTGCAGCCCACCTCCAAGCTCCTTGCTCCAGCCAACAGCCACCAGCCAACGGCTTCTTCCACCGGTTCCACGCTCACTGCTCCAGCCAACAGCCACCAGCCAGTTCACCTCTTCTACACAGCACCCAACAGTGCCACCAGCAGCTGCCATCCACAGCTTTTCATTACAGCTACAGCAGCAAGCTATTACAGCAGCCTCTTTGACGCTGCAACCTCCTCCTTCAACCTTCAAACGGCTGCAGCCTTGTTCCAGCCTTCTTCACCGTGCAGTCTCCTCTATTCCCTTTTGTTTTCCCCAAGAGCTCCAACCATCTTTACTGGTGACATCACTTGTGGCAGCCAACCATCGTTCCACTCCTCCATTGCCGTAACTGCCCCTTAAGGTAAGACATATTGTATGTCTTGTTGATCTTATTAAGTACCACATGTTGGGTTTCTTGGTTGATCGTCGAAATGAGACCCTTACATATGGCTTTCATGAAAATGATGAGGAATTTGGGGTTGAAATTATTGCAAGGTAAGGCTTTCTTTATGGTGTTAGAAGGTAGGAAACCTTAAGTTTCTATTTTTTTTTTTTTTTACTTTTCATGACAAAGCATGCGTAAATGAGAGGGTTCATCTAGCCGATGGATTGAACCCCTCATTTCAATGGCTATATCAAATAAATATTTCACCTATTTCCTTTGTTTTGATTTTATATAGATTGTATAATTTAGGTATTGTTTTTTTTTTAATTGATTTCATTAGATACATTTCACTTGTTTCATTAATGCATGTCCTATTAGTTTATACATTTTCCATTTAGCCGTCCAGTCTAGTCATCATTTTATGCTCAATTTTTTGTCGATAAATCTCAAAAATTTTGTTATGTCTGTCTCTGTTTGTCTATGATTGTATGTAAAAAATATGGATCAGTTAGGATTTGAAAACCTTGTTTAATAAATCGAAAACCAAACTGGATTTTGGACCCTCCAGAAATTTCAATTTCTGCTTTAGCAGAAAAGAACCTCCGGCACCACCCTTGTGGGAGATCCGGATTGTCCTCCAAAAATCACAGTGTATTCATAATCGAATTTACTGATGATCTGAAAATTTTGAAGTTTTTCCAGTTAGTTTTGTTCTCTGTCAAAAATCAGATTTCCCAGCCGCCTGGGAAAATCTTGATTTTCCTTCGTCAGGGTATTGACAGACCCTAATGCACCGAGTCCACCCAATCCGTAGCTCATCTACAAAAACTTTCAACATGAAAGTTGTTCCTAACATGTTTTACTGTCATTTTCCAAAATTTGGGGATTTTTGGAACTGTTTCAGTATTTTTCCTGAAATTTTATTTTCTGTCTGACAGATTCCAATATCCAGAAATTTCAGAGATTTGGGTCTCTGATAACAGTGTGCCCTTTTTCAAACCGTAACCCGAATCCCAATGTTGTCAAAATATCAAATCTTCATCTGTGTGTCAGGGACATTTTCCAACAATTTCAGCCTTTTTACCATCTGTGTTCCATTTTTCCCATGTTTTCTACCGAAACCTGTCTGTTTGTCCTAAATCCTAGAGTCGCCGGATTCCGATCCGACTTGCCGGAGTGGCAAAGCTCCGACCATAGGTCAAAACCAAAATATGTAAAAGTAAAAAATCCTTTCCTTACTGTCCTCTATCATCCCATAAAATTTGAGAAATTTTTATGGAAGTTTGATATCCTAAATCCCCTTTAGAATCAATATTTTAGTCAAAAATCATAAAATTTAGGGTTTTTATTTGAATTTTCATATTTAAAAGTACAAAAAAAATTAGATTTTCGAGCTCCATTCTTTTTTTAGGGTTATTTTAGGTGTTCATGCCAAATTTGGTTTAATTCCAAGTTCATTTGCTCCATGTGTTAGTTTATCTTTAAATTCAGAAGCGAAAATCAGGTTAAATTTCATATTTTATGATATTTTCGCCATTTTTAGGGTTTTTATCATGAACATAAGCATGCAGAATCATATTAGGGTTAATTTTAATCTCATTTGCATTTCACATTTTTCCATTTTGCAAAATTTATTTCAGAAAACCCTGGTTTCAAGGCCATAGTCTTGTTATCGAGGGTATTTTGGTCATTTTGACCTAAATTTCGAAATTTCAATTTCTAATTCTCCAAAATTTCATGCATATCATCATATTTCATCATATTATGTTTGATTTATTTCATTTGATTTTCAAATTTCCTAAATTTACAAAAATTCTTTCAGAAAACCCTGATTTCAAGGTCATCAGGGGTATTTTGGTCATTTTGACCCCAATTTCGAATTTTCAAGTTTATTTTCGAAATTTATTCATTATTCATCATGTTTATATCAAAGGGGGTATGATTTTTGGTTTATATCTGAATAATATCCGATAATTTCCCATATTTTCGGATAAATTCAGAAAAACCTACATTTTTGTGCTAACCTTGTTTTCTAGTTTTGCAGGAACATTCAAGAAGAAGACTTAGATTTTGTTTTTTTTATTTCAATTCAATGTAATCTCAAATGTAATAATTTGGAATAAGAGTTACTTTTCTGCTTAGAATAGGGCTGCATTGCATATAGTTTAATTTATGCAAATTTCGATATTTAATGTATGATTCATGTGCATTTATTTCAAATCCACTATGGTTTACACGAATGGCACGTGCACAAGCTTTTATGGAGTTTATAAACTCGGTGGGATTCGTATTTATGGCCATAGTCAGAATACGAAGAAAACCAAGATTTATGATCTTCGTATTAGCCACATTCAGCCTACACATTTAGGCTAACTTCAAAATGCACTGCATTTTTCAAAGTCTTAAAAGGATTTTCCAATTCCTCAATTGAAATTCTCTTTTAAACTCATATTCATTCATTCATATCATTCAAATTGCATTATTTTCAAATTCATTTTCCAATTTCAATTTTAGATAAATCAGTTTTCCCAAAAATTTCCAAGTTTCTCAGGATTGGATTTTCTCAGAATTCCAAATTTTCAAATGAGATTTCAAGGCATTTCCCAAGTTCAAATCAAGATTTTCCTATGTTTTCAAATTCTCAAATTTCAAAATCCCAAGTTTTCAGAAATCGATTTTCTCATATTTTCCAGTTTTCCTGAGAATTCATTTTCCATTTCAAAAGTCATTTTCCAATAAATTTCTTAGATTTTCTCAGAATTCTCAAATCCATTTTCTCAGAAAAGCAATTCCAAATTTCAAAATCGATTTTCCAAAGTTCAAGTTTTCCTGAGAAATCACTTTCCAATGCAAATTTCTAATTTTCAATGAACTTCAATGATTTTCCCAGGAATCCCAATTTCAAGTACTTTTCCAATCATTTTTCCAGCATATTTCAATTTTCCAAAGCAAACATCATATTTTTTTCAAACTTGCATTTTTTTTAAAATTCTATAGCACAAGCCTGATTCTTTGTGCATTCTAGGAAAAATAGAGCATCATTTAGATATTTGAGTCAAGTTAAAGCACATAATTGATCCTTGGTTCAATTACCCTTGGTAAAGGCGCCAGGAACGGTTGAACCTCGTACCGACAGGCGGATCCCATTCTACGGAATTTTCCCGCAAATTTTCAAAACGGAGGCGAGTAATTTTTAAAACCAATTTCAAAACTTTGGTCGAGTTTGACTCGCGAAATTCATTTCTCTCTCGCAAGGGAGGGGAAAATTTTTTCCGATGATAACAGGTTTGGCGACCGAGATGGGACATGTCTTCGTCTGATCAATTATGTGCTTTGACTTAGCTCAATTATCAAAATCATGCTCTTTGAACTGTCAGCTTTTAATTTCTGATATCATGTGAACCTAGGAGCCTAGACTTGAACCCAGCTGACATGGATTGCATGTAGACTAGGCATGGTTTGATAGGACCATATTGAGGAGAATTATGCATGCTCACTTAGACTTAGGTCTGAAATACAACACTCCTCAATCTAGGACTTGTATGAAAACAATGTTTGCTTCTTCAAAAAAATTTCAAAATTCTATCTCTTTAGGACTTAGAGCCCTCTGTTTGCCTGCATGTGATCATATTTCAAAAACCACCCCACCTATGTCTACCCGGTCTTCACGTTGCTGGGCTCTCTTCCAGAACCATAGTTCGGGATAGAGCCTCACAACTGGGCCACTTATTTGGGCTAACGCCCCCCTGCCACGTACCAAGGGCCATAGTCCAACGTATATCGGCAGGCGCTCAAGGATGTTGGGAAAACACAAGCCTAGACCCGGAGATGAGTTTTATGCCACGTACATCGAGCCTCGGCTCGAGTATATCGGCATAGCATGATTGGACACAGTTGATCTGAGCCTAGAGTCAGGATTAGGGTCCTAAAGCTCTTTCAAAATCAATGCATTTAGAGTTGGCTTCTTAGGGATTGCTGTATGTGCATAATTGTTTGTAATTGAATGTATGATATTCATTTTCGCCTTATTTTTTCAGTTTTTCCAAAATACCGAACAATTTTCCAAAATACCTCATTTTTCATCTTTTATGAAATATCTCCTTTTTCTCAAAAACCCTGGGCAATTTTTCCAAATCATCCACCTTTTCTTCAAAACTCCAGGAGATTTTCCATTCTTTCGTTCCTCTGGACTTCGAATTTCCAGCTTTCATTTTATCCTGCCTGCAATTTTCAAATTTCTTGTATTTTTCCAAAGTCTAATTCCAGTCTTCTTGTCTTTCAGTCCAATGGCATTCAGCCAGCTCGATTCTGTTTTTCCTGAGGGTCACATCTCCTATGAGGTGCGGCAAAGTCTTCCTGAGCATCGATCTCTTAGCACCGGACCCTTCTTCCCCCGGTGGTACTATGTCTGGTTCAAAAACTTCTCTCGTATGTTTCCGGACCACTTGAGCGATTGCGGGTTGGAATTGGCATCTGCAGTGGGAAAGTTAACAGTCAACGGCAATCTGATTCATGCACTGGCAGAGCGGTGGAATCCGCGCACTTGCACGTTCTGGTTCCCGTGGGGCGATATGACACTACTGATGGATGAATTTTCAGAGATTATGGGACTGCCTGAGCCAGCCGGTCAGCCTGGAGATCCGTTAGAGCAGCAGTTTCTGATCAATGACAAGGGTCTGGACCCCAAAGATGCCATAGCTCGCGTGACAGGGCGCAAGTCTTGGCCGCTGATTGAAGAAAATGGGAATGAGTACGTGAGTCTGATCGAGATCTACCGACAGTATGGAGAATTCGCAGAAGTCAGCTCGTTGTCCAGGACAGCTCGAGAGAGGATTCAGCATGCGATGGTTTTGTGTACTGTGGGACTTGCTTTCTTTCCAGATGGACAGAATTATGTGGATGTCAGAATAGTTCAACTTTTGAGAAGATGGGGAAGTCGACAGACCAGCCGTCTCTCGATAGCCATGGCCGCGCTTGCTTTTCTATACAGAGGACCGACCCGCTTCACACTTGGAGAGTCCATCTTAGTCGAGGGATGTACTTATGCTCTTCAATCTTGGTTCCTTCAGCATGTACCGACCATAGCTGGTTCATTCAGATACAACGGCAAGGAGCTCCTTCCAGTTGCGCAGTACCGATTCCTGATCGACTATCTGCAGGAAGAAGAAGTGGTGTGGGACTATTTTGATCGAGAATTATCGCCTCCCAGATACGCCTATGCATATGGCAAGAGATTCAAGTTGCTTGGTCCATTCTTCTGTGCTTACTATCATCCGGAGCGGTGTGTTCGACAGTTTTCTCAGAGACAGAAACACATAGAGATGCGGCTGCTATCAGGAGTCGTGCCAGAGTTCGACCTTACATCAGCACAGTGGTCCGGAGCATACCATTCTGCCAGATATGGCTGGGACTCTTTTGTTACTCTTCCGCTTTTTCCCGGTCCTCGTGTCTCTGCTAGTTATAAAAAGTGGTGGCAAATTGTCTGTCCGCCCCCTCTTTCTCAAGTTTATTATTGATGCAATCATGTTTTCTTTCAATAAATAAAAATCTTGCAAATTCTTCAATTTTTGGTTTGACGACCTCGCCTAGGTAATAAGGCTTAATTTTCAGTTGTTTATTTTCTTTACAAAGGAATGACAACGCAATTGTCGTAATCCCAGCGATGACTCAATCCCTAGTAATGGGATATTCTTTCAAATTGTCTACCAAAATTCTCAGCGAATATTTTCTTCTAATCAAAATCTCTCTCAAAAGCCTAACCATCGATTTTGCTCTGCAGAGAGCATTCGTGACAGTCAATGGTTCAAACAAGGTCAGGGAAGAAGACTGCACCAGTCGAGGGAATCGCATATTCGACAGCTTCAGACGAAGAAATGGATTCCCCGCGCTCAGGCAAAAATCAGGGGCAACAGGTTGAGGATGACATTGATCCTCAAATGTATGCCATGTTTAAGAAGATGATGACTAAGATGCTGGCAGAACAAGCTGAAGCCAGTACAGAGAAAGCACAGGTGAAGCAAAAGACAAAAGGTCGGGCAGTCAAGAAAGCCTTGAAGATATCCAAGAAGCCTGCCCAGCATGTTGATGCAACTGATGAAGAGGAATCAGTGGAAGATTCAGATGAAGAGTTTGAGACCCATCGGGCATTCCGCAAGTCTACCCAGGAGCAGGGGTCAGCCCACAAATTCAAAGAGCAGTCTGTCAATGACTCTGACCAGCCGCAGTTCAAAGATGTGGTCAGAATGCTTCGAGACCTGCAGGCCCGCGACAAGGGCAAGAAAGTCTTCACCAGTGAAGACTTCTATGATGGTTTGGATGGGGACGACAATCTCAAGAATCTCCCCAGAAAGTTTATCAAATTCGATGGTTCTGGCGATCCTAAAGCTCATCTCGCCATGTTCTTCGCTGAATGCTCCAGATTCAAGCGAGACAACCGTGCACTTTTCCTATGTTTCCCTCGCAGTCTGGAGGGAACCGCAGCTAAATGGTACTCGGAGCATGTAAATCCAATTGAGTTGAAAGAATTTGACAAAGTGGTAAACATGTTCATTGAGCGATTTCTCTTCAATGCTGAGGCACTTCCCACCCTCAGCCATCTTTGTGGCCTTAAACAGAGAGAAAATGAGAAGGCCAGAGATTTTATCCACCGATGGAGGTCAGCTTGCAACAAGATGAGGGACCCCATATCAGAGGGACATGCTTTGTCCCTAATTCTGAGTAACTTCTCACACCCTCTAAGAGGTCTCATCTCTACTGCACCATCAAGGACATTCATTGAACTGACAGAGCGAGCCGAATGGCTCGAGTTGAGTATGGAAAATGGTTTCTATGAAGGTTTCACCTTTACTAAGAACAACGGCCAAACTGAGCAGAAGAAGAAGACTCACTTCACTCATTCTGTCAGAAATAATAATTGGAAACACCGTAAGGGGCAGAACAAAGATTTCTGTTATGGGGTAGGAAGTTCCAACAAGAACGATCAGAAAGGCAAGTCAGTCCCTCAATTCAATAAGCCACTTCAATTAGAACAGGGACCGAAGCCCCGAGAAAAAGTAAAGCATGAAGGGTGGAGTTATGACAGGAAATTCACTCCACTAGACCAATCCCTCGAGACTGTGCTCGAGTATATGTTGACCAAGGAGATGGTCAAACTACCTAGGTTGGTTGATCCCCCTATTCCCATGGGGAAATTCAAAGATCAATTTTGTAAATTTCACAGAACAGTGGGGCACAATACTGAGAACTGCTTCATTCTCAAGAATATTGTTCAGGATCTCATCGACAAGAATCTTCTGGTAGAGGGTGCCGAAGATAAAAATATGGATATTCTAAAGAAACCCTTTCCCCATCATTCTACGGCGGTCGTCTCTGAACAGCCTTTTCAGCCGCAGGAGCATATTAGGCCATGCTCTAAAAGGGATATGCAAGTCCAACATCAGGTCCTTGTGCTGCAGCAGGCTCAGTCCAAAGCTCAGAAAATGGATCTCATTGCAGCTTTTGGTAAAATGAAAGTATCTGATAAACCCGCTGGGGTATCTCCTGAGGTGGCTAAAAGAATGCCATGGCTCCCCAAGCACTTTATTAAGCCCGCTCCGGAGAAAGGTGAGACATCCACACCACAACCGATAACTGCATTATCCAATGTCTCAATTTTGGACTTAGCTCAAGCCTCCACCAAACACCAGCAGGTGTTGAATGATCTGTTGTGTAAAATCAAAGTAAAACCGAGCATAACTCCTGAAGACATGGCCCAGATAGTCAATCAAGCCATGACAAATGCTCCAATCACTTTCTCAGATGAAGATCTTTCTAAGCCGCATGTGTTTCACAACAACGCTTTGTATGTTGTGATTCGAGCCAGAGGAATGACTGTTCCTCATGTGCTGATAGATGGAGGCAGCAGCCTCAATATATGCCCAGAAATGACAGCCAAAGCTTTGGGCATCAAAGAAGAGGAATATATCCCGGACCCGATCACCATCTACGGGTTTGATAATCATGGCTAGACAGCTAAAGGGAAAATTTTCTTGGAAATTTTCATTGACTACTCGGTCCACTCTGTCCTCTTTCATGTGGTCAATGTACCCCCAATGTATAATCTGTTGTTGGGACGACTGTGGATTCACAACACGAACGCGGTGCCGTCTACTTTGCATCAGTGTGTCAAGTGGTCAAAAGGTGGAATGATCACAACAGTCTTGGGCGAGGATCCGGAGAAGAGGCTTGCACAACCTATGGTTCCTAGGCCCACTTTCACTACTGATATCCCTAGCATTAGGGGCATTGATGAGGTCAGCTTTGAAGAAAATTCGGGAATACTGCAGACGGCTGAACAACCAACACATACAGTGGCCATGACTCGATGGAGAGGCCCACAATTTTTCAAAATTGGAGGACGAATTGACTATAGTACATTCAAAGATCATCCACTGTTCTCCCAATTTATGAAGGCCAAAAAGGGATTCGATCTGTTAGTAAAGCATGGTTATCAGCCTTTTCAAGGCCTGGGAAAAAATGGGAATGGTCGTCTCGAGCCAGTAATTCCTCAGCACCATCCTCAGAAAGCCGGATTGGGCTTTAGTGGCAAAAGATCTCAGAAGGGCACTATCTTTATCAAAGGGACGCACTAAGGGCATCTGCTTGTCTTTCATTTCTATTCTTTTGTTTTCACATTTAGGATGATATCCCGTTTCATTTCAATCATTGTCCTCAATTTAATCTTTTAAGAAAGTTGCAAATTTCTTTTGTCTATCTGGATGCCATTTGTCTCTTTACTTCTCGTTATCAAATCTTTGAAAATTTGCCATTATTCTTCTCTTTTATCTTTCAAATTATTTTCTTAACAAAAGTAATTTGTTTTATGATAGGAGATTTTCCTAAATCGATTTATTCTCCAATTTTCAGAATGTCTTCCCAATCTATCAAGAAACTCGTTCTTAATCCAGAGGCCTTTTCAAAGCCAACAGTGATTCATCAGGTTAAAATAAGAGCAGAATGTAGTCAGATTACAAAGCAGTCAGAAGAACCTGTAGAATTTGATTCAGCTCTTCAAGAATTACCAGAATTTGCAGCAATTCAGAAACAAGATGAGCCATCATCCTTAGTTCAGGATCCGACTGAGGATATCAATATTGGATCAGAAGACGATCCTAAAATTCTCAAGATTGGCAGCAGTTTGAGCCCGGAAGAGAAAGAAAGGCTCACCCGTTTTCTCAAGCAACATGAAGAAGTGTTTGCGTGGACATATGAGGACATGCCAGGTCTAGATACCAAATTGGTTGAACATCGTCTCATCCTAAAACCAAATGTCAAGCCGGTTAAGCAGAAACTGAGAAAGATGGATCCTCGAGTGGAACAACAAGTTAAGGAAGGTCTAGAAGACCTACTCAAAGTAGGGTTCATTCGAACCATTGACTATCCAGATTGGCTAGCAAATATTGTTGTTGTTCCCAAGAAAAATGGTAAAGTTCGAATTTGCATCGACTTCAGAGATCTCAATAAAGCGACTCCTAAGGATGATTATCCACTTCCTAATATTGATCTTTTGATTGATAGCACAGCAGGTCACACTATGTTCTCTTTTATGGATGGATATTCCGAATATAATCAGATCAAGTTGGCCGCTCGTGATCAGTCCAAGACATCTTTCACTACTCCTTGGGGCACTTTTTGTTATACAGTCATGCCATTTGGGCTTAAGAATGCTGGAGCCACTTATCAGCGTGCTATGGTCGTCATTTTCCATGATCAGATGCACAAAATCATGGATGCCTATGTCGATGATATTTTGGTAAAATCCAAAGAAGAGGAAGATCACATCGAAACTCTCAATCAAGTTTTCAAGTGGCTCATTCTTTACAAGCTAAGACTCAATCCACAAAAATGTGTTTTTGGAGTCGAATCTGGCAAATTGTTAGGCTTTCTAGTCAGCAAAAAGGGGATAGAAGTTGATCCCGCTAAGGCCAAAGCTATCATTGACATGTCTCCTCCGACTAATTTGAAAGAATTGTGTAGCCTTCAGGGACGTATGCAATCAATTCGGCGATTCATATCCAATTTGGCCATGAGATGTGAGCCTTTCAATCATTTGCTCAGAAAAGGAGTGAAATTCGAATGGGGACCAGAGTGTCAGCAATCGTTCAAACGCATCAAGAAATATTTGCTCAATCCTCCTGTGTTAAAGCCGCCAGAATTAGGGAAACCCCTACTACTATACATTTCAGTTAATCAAGTGGCTTGTGGCGGATTCTTGGCGCAATACGAAGAAGGCAGTCTGATAGAGCATGCCATTTACTATGTGAGCAAAACCTTCATTGATTATGAGAAGAAATACTCTCAGATAGAGAAGACATGTCTAGCTCTGGTTTGGATGTGTCAGAAATTGAGACACTATCTGTTGACATCTGAAGTCAAGATCCTATCCAAATTAAATCCTCTCAAGTATATTCTAGAGCAACCCTTCCTCAGTGGACGGATTGCCAAATGGCAGGTTTTATTGATGCAATACGATTTGGAATATGTCTCTCAGCAATCTATCAAGGGCCAAGCAATTGCTGATCAATTAGCAGATTTTCCTTTAGCAGAGGATGTTAAAGTCGAGGATGATTTCCCCAATGAGCGGATCTGCAATATTCAACAATCCCCAATTTGGAATTTATTCTTTGACGGTTCCAAGAATATGGCAGGCATAGGAATCGGGATTCTGTTGATCACACCTGAGAAGGAGATGATCCCCTTTTCTCTCAAATTAGATTTTCAGTGCACTCATAATATGGCCGAGTATGAAGCTTTGATACAAGGTCTGAAAATTCTACAAGACTTCAATGTCAAAAGAGTGCATGCTTATGGCGACTCTTTGCTCGACGTCAATCAAGTCTTAGCTGAATGGCAAGTGAAGGATCAGAAGTTACTTCCTTATCAGAAGATCGTCTCAGCTCTTGTTAGCAATTTCGAAGAATTCCAGCTTTTCCATGTCAAGAGAGACTTCAATCAAATTGCAGACAGCTTAGCCAATCTGGGATCCATCATGTCTTTCAAGGGTGGAGAATCTTGTCGCTCATTTGAAATTGGCAGACTTGATCAACCCGCTTTCGTCCCAGTAGAGCAGATAAACCAGGCTGAGCAAAAGAAGAAGCCTTGGTATCATGATATCAAGAATTTCATTAAAACTGGCGAATTTCCTCCCGAATTATCAAAGAGAGAGCAGCGAGCAATTCAGCTCATGTCTGCTCGATATTTTATTCTTGCTGACATCCTTTATCGTCGTGGATTCAGCTCTGAATATTCCAGATGTTTGGACGAAGAAGAAGCCAAAGAAGTTGTGCAAGAAGCACATGAAGGTATCTGCGGTGGTCATGTTGGCTACCAAACTCTTGTCAAACAAATTATCCGAGCAGGTTATTACTGGAGAACTATGCAACAAGATTGTTATCGTTTTGTGAAAAAGTGTGTTCAATGCCAGATGCATGCACCTTCCATTCATGCGCCAGCGACATATTTGCAATCTGTCGTCTCGCCATGGCCATTTTCTATGTGGACTTTTGATGTTGTTGGTCCCATTACTCCTTCTGCTTCAAATGGCCATAAATATTTTCTTGCTGCAACAGAATATTTTACTAAATGGGTAGAAGCAGTCACTCTATGCACAGTAGAAGGTCGGCATGTGGTCTCATTCATCCATAAGAATATCCTATGTCGTTTCGGCATACCACATGATATTGTGTCAGATAATGGCAGTCATTTCAAGAATGAGAGAATGAGGACTTTCTGTTTGAAGTTCAAAATTCATCATCATTTCTCCGCTCCTTATTATCCTCAAGGAAATGGCCAAGCAGAGGCCACCAATAAGATTTTGATTCGAATCCTCGAGCGAACTATGGAAACAGGCCATGACTGGCATGAGAAGATTCATGATGCATTGTGGGCGTATCGAACCACCATTCGAACTTCAACTAATGCTACTCCGTCAGAACTTGTGTACGGAACCGAAGTAGTATTGCCTCTACATGTTCAGAAACCTGCTCTGAAATTTGCATCACTTCTCGAATTACCTCTTGATCAGTATCAGCAACAGCGGCTAGTACAACTTGATTTGCTAGATGAAAGAAGACTCAGAGCAGTAGAGCACGCTCAATCATATCGTCAGAGGATAACCAGACAATATGCAAAATCAGTCATTGAAAGAAAATTTCGAGTCAATGATCTAGTGCTCAGATCAACAACTTATCTCAAGCACCGCCCAGGTGGCAAGTGGTCACCAAATTGGGAAGGTCCCTATGTTGTCAAAGAGGCATTACCTCGTAATTCATATCGGCTCATAAATGCCGACGGAGTGGAATTACCAGATCCCATCAATGCTCGGCATTTGAAAAAATTCTATACTTAAACCATGTCTTATTCTTTGTAATTCCTCCAAATTTTGTTCAATAGTGATTAAATTCTCCTTTCCCAGTTATACTGGGGCATTTTTAAAATTTTGTTTTTATCTACAAATATCCTGTATGCAGGCAGGATAAATAAATCTCTCATTTTGCACGCATGTGCATTCATTTATATCATTTTCATATTTGCATACATCTGCATTCATTGGCATGCATTTGCATCAAGTTCGCTACCCATTCAGGATAAGGCATAATCCTGAGACCCCGACAATCATTCTCGTTACAATTCCCAAATACTTTAAGAGCATAGATCTCTTTTAAAAATTCAAATTTCAAATTAAAAACAAGGTATATTTTCAAAACTCAGTGCTTGAACTGGTACAATTTTGAAATCCAGTGCTCAAACTGGTACACTTCCAAAATCCAGTGCTCGAACTGATATTTTTAAAATCCAATGTCTATGTTGACATATTTTCAAAACCCGGTATTCATGCTGGTGTTCTTTCAAGATTGAGCACTTGTGTTAGTGTCTCACTGGTGGGTCGTATCAGTCAACCTCTCGGGTTCAGTCTTTGTGCTGATCATTCATCAAAGTTCAAATTCCAATTACCAATTCGGCCCTCGAGCCACCCAATTTCCAAATTTCCAATTTCGACCTTCGGGTCAACCAATTTTCAAATTCGATCTTCGGGTCACTCAATTTCCAATTTCGACCTTCGGGCCAATCAATTTCCAAAATTTCCAATTTCGACCTTCGGGTCAATCAATTTCCCAATTTCCAATTTCCAATTTTTAAATTCCAAATTTTCAATTTCAACTTTTGGGTCAACCAATTTTGACCTTCGAGTCAATCAATTTCCAGTTTCCAAATATCAATTTCCAAATTTCCAATTTCAAATTCCAAATTTCAAAATTTCAAATTTTCCAAATTCCAATTTCATACCAATTCCAATCATTTCCTCTTGCGAGAGACCCTTTGTACAGGGAGAGTTCAAGGGAGCTCGTTCTTTTCGCATGCTATCCTTTGTTCACCTAGCCACTTTTCAGGGAGAGTTTGAAGGGACTCGTGTCTATGTGAACCGTTTGCAAAACAAATTTCCAATTTCAAACAAGGAACCCTTAATTCAGGGAGAGCTTTGACGGAAGCTCGCTTTCCTTGTGACCGCAATTTCAAACTAGGCCATTTCATCATGAAGGACCCTCTTTTCAGGGAGAGTGTGATGGACTAGTTCCTTCATGACCAATTCACCGACCTCATCATTACCGGCCCCCTTTCCATAAGAGAAGCCTAATGTTAGGAAGTTTTGACAAAAGCATAATTTCTCTTCGAAAGTTCGTTTTGCAAACACCTCCTCTTCAGGGAAGAGAGGAGTAATTCCTATTTCCAATGTCTGAATCTTCTCCTTTGGGGAAAGGAGAAGAAATTTTTTGTCATGGATGCGTTGCGTTGTGCTTCAAATACTCGCTTCCACAAAGGATTTCAAGAAAATCTTGCCAATTTGTCATTAAATATTTGTTGATTTCAAAATCTTTATTGCACAAAAACATTACCTCAGAATACCTTCAGTATTACTTCCGAAAGGACAAAGCTTTCGCGAAAAAGGATTTAAAATTCAGAATCTTTCTATTGGCCGACCAATAGGATGAAGAATAAATCCTCGATATGGCCAGCAAAAGGAAATTCAATGTTGTTACAAAGCCATAAGTGATCGGTATTGATCGCAGTTAATGGCACATTTTTAAAGATCATTCTTGGAAAATAAAGCAGTCAAAATATCCTTGGTGGTACAAAAAAATCCATTAAATCCCTATATCTCCTCAATCACCTAAGCTGCAATTAAATATCTGCAAAAGGGATCTCTCAATTGTCGTCAAGATGAAGGCAAATTAGGCGAGTAGACCCCCGGGGCCAAAGAAGATTTGAATCATCTCCAAGATGACGGAGTTTGTGACGGATCCTTCCAGGGAAAGTTCAGAGCACCGTCAAGATGAAGGCGACTGCGATGAGCCTCCCGACAAACCCTAAAGGATATTTAATTTCTGCTATCATCAAGAGATTTCCAGCCAAAGAGCCAATAACCGTCAATATAATCCCTGAGAGAAAAGAAGGATCGGAACATCTCTGAGATGAAGGAGTTTGTGACGTACCCTTCTAAAAAAAAAAAGAGAGAGAAAAGTCAAGACATCTCCAAAATGAAGGATGATGTAATCTCCAAAAACCCAAGAGAGCTCTAATTCTACCAAAAAAAAAATAGTAGGCAGAAAGATCGTCATGAGAAAGAATTCCAGGATATCAGACTGCCAAATCTGCCAAAGAATCCTCTTTAAATTTTGTGAAATTCTATTATCAATATTCTTTCACAAATTGCTTTCACAATATCAAGAATACTCTCTTTTCTGCTCATATCAGGGAAATTGATAGCTTCCTTGAAAGAAAGCCAATTGCAAGCAATTTGAATTCGAATCTTGATTTTACGAAGTTAAGCCCAATCGGAGATAATACTTCAGGTAGAAAAGAGGGAATATTTTCAAAGCAATGTGCATCACTTTCAATTATTTCGAATCAACAATAATTTTCAACATTTTGACAATATTTTCTAGCTATCCTGGCATGAAGCGAGAGCTTGAGGTTCATCTTTGGCGCATCCCGACATCAGTTGTTATCCCTTTTAAGGACTTGATAATGGGAGTTTTCAAGATTCCTTCTCTTCTGTTGGTATAATCTGAGCGCATGGGCTCTCAGATTCGCACACTTCCCTGTGTCCCCACTGTCCCACAATAGACAGTCCAATTTCGGCTTGAGGTTAAGCCACCAATTCCAGCAAAAGGTCACCAATTTCAAAAGTTATTTAGTCTCAGCAATGAGGCGCCCAAAATCAAACCCCTTTTCAAGCTTTAGGGACCCCAATTTCATCCTTTTGCAAAACCCCTATCGGACTCATTGTGCGGAGATCCGAAGGTTCCATCATGGTTTCTTCCTTCGAGGATTCCATTCATTTTCTGCCCAATCAGGATAAGGGTATAAACCTGAGCCTCCTTTAGATGAGGTATTTCATTTTCTGCCCAATCAGGATAAGGGTATAAACCTGAGCCTCCTTTGATGAGGTATTTCATTTCCCCGCCCAATCAGGATAAGGGTATAAACCTGAGCCTCCTTTGATGAGGTATTTCATTTTCTTCCCAATCAGGATAAGGGTACAAACCTGAGCCTCCTCGGATGAGGTATTTCATTTTCTGCCCAATCAGGATAAGGGTACAAACCTGAGCCTCCTCGGATGAGGTATTTCATGTTCCGCCCAATCAGGATAAGGGTACAAACCTGAGCCTCATTTTGATGAGGTATTTCATTTCCCGGTCAGGTTAAGGGTTAAACCTGAGCTTCTTTTCTACACGAGGTATTTCATGTCCCATCCAGGTTAAGGGAAAAAACCTGAATCTCACTTCTTTGAAGTAAATTTCTCTTCTTCATTCTTCATTTCATATCTACCATTTTCATCAAGGCTAATCTCTTCATACCCAGTCAGATCCATCAAACTGGGGCATTTCTATGGCCAAATTTGGTGTGTTTTTCTTTGCCACTAAGCTCGTCTTCAAGACGGCTTAGTAGCAAAGAGGGGCATCTGTAAACACCCCAAATTTTCCACATCCATTCTCAAACAATCCTCCTCAGGCAGTGCCAACCCTGTTAGGTCAATGTAGGAGTCAAACCCCGAGTCAGTTTCAGAAAATCACCATTTTACCCATTTTCATTAGGAAAATTACCATTTTACCCCTAGGTCATCCCAGACCCCAGTCAGTCGGAGTCAACCAAGCTCATTGGTCAGTTCAGGACAGTTAAAATATCAGTCATCTCAAGCTCATCTGAGCTCACAATGAACAGACCATTTTCATTTCTGACCATTCCTGCCAAAATGGGATCATTTCTTCAAAAATGAGCTCATTTCTCACTCGAATCCAAGCCAATTGTCTCCAAGTCAGTCATTCTCAGTCAGTCATGTTCCCCAGAGTCTAACTTGAGCTCACCAGGAGTTCAAGTGCTCCAGTTTCAGTTCAAAACCATTTCCAAGTGTCTAGGAGCCCATTTTAGTCCATTTTAGCTCTTTCAGCTGAAATTGAGCTGAGTTCAGTCAATTGAGCTAGTGTTCAAGCTTTGATTTTAGTTTATATCAGTATTACTGACCTTTGTTCTAGCTCAAACCCAGTTCAGGTTCGTAATTCACTTCACTCTAGTGATCATTCCGTACCATTTCTCTAAAAATGGCAGCTTTTCTTGAAAATTCAGTCGGAAAGGTCAGTTGAGTCAGTGCCTGGTCTGTTCATTTGAGTTTTAAAACTCTAAAACCCAGCTCAATCCAGTTCATTTCAGTTTAATCTAGCTCAAACCCTAATTTCTAGTGTCACTCTAGCTTGGCAGAGCTCGAAAATCATTTCTTCAACCATTTTTTGCAAATTTTGTCAATTTTAACACTTTTTGAACTGATATAAGTGTCAATCGGGGTCTGACATCCAAAATTCTTCATTCAGAGTTAGCATTTCGCATAGCATTTCATGTCATTTCTCATCATTTCATATCATTTCTCAGCATTTCATAACATTTCATCACATTTCATTCCATTTTCGAAGTCCAGAACTCCAGTTTTATAAATTTCAATCCAGATCGAGTTTTAAAAGCTTTTAGAAATCAATTTGAAACCCTGGGTTTCCAAAATTGACATTTTTACCCCCGGGTGTCTAAATTTGGAAATATTTTCTCACAAGAAAAATAATCTGGATTTCTTTCAAAATCAAATTTTCAAATTCTACATTGGATTTGCTTCGCAATGGGGTATTGAACTTCAAAATCCGAGCTTGTTTCAAAAACTGCCAAAAATAGCTCGTTTCGGTTGGAAGCATTTTCTCGAGAAAAACAATCTGGATTTCTTTCAAAATTACATTTTTAAATTCTACTCTGGATTTGCTTCGCAATGGGGTATTGAACTTCAAAATCCGAGCTCGTTTAAAAAACTGCCAAAAATAGCTCGTTTCGTCTAGAAACTTTCTAAAAAGACTATTTTACCCCTCTAATCGTCAAAATGAATTTCAAATGTGGAATTTGGACCCGCTCTGAGATGGCCCATTCATTTACTTTTCTATTTTATATAAAAAAAAATGCTTCTTTTTATTTGTTTATTTTTGTTTTTATTGATTTTTATTTATTTTTTTATTTTTATTTTTTTAGAGAGGAGGTGGGACCCACAAGGTGGTCACCCAAGCCTCCAGCCCCACTTTCCATTTTCTCATTTTTTTTCTTTCCCTTTTCCTCCTTTTCTTTCTTTCCTTTCTTTTTCCCTTTTCTTTCTTTTTCTTCTTCTTCCCTTTCTTTTCTTCTTCCCTTCCCTTCCTTCCTTTCCCTTCTCCAGCCCATTCACGTACACTCTTTCCCTCTCTTTTCATTAACCCCTAAAAACCCTAAGTTGAGGCTGATTAAAGACCTAAGTTGGGTTTGGTTAAAAGGGAAAGAGAAAAGGAAGCCACTTACGGCTCCTCTCCCATCTCACGCCTCTCTCCTATTCTCTCTCATATTCTCTCTCTTTACCTCCCTTCTTCTCTCCTTGGCTGCTACAGCCACAGCAGCCTTCCAACCTCTCTACAGCCACCTCTTTGGATGCCCAGCCATCGAACAAAAGCTGCAGCCACCACTAGAACGGTCCAGCCATCTTCTTCCTTGCAGCCAGCAGCACCTCTTTGAAGCTCCATGCCCAGCAGCTCCAGATCATCTTCAACCTCCGACATCCTCTTTGCAGCTACAGCAACATTCAGCCATCTTCTTCAAATACTCTAGCTTCAGCCAGCTCTCCATTCCAGCCAGCATCCTTGTTGCAGCCCACCTCCAAGCTCCTTGCTCCAGCCAACAGCCAACAGCCACCAGCCAACGGCTTCTTCCACCGGTTCCACGCTCACTGCTCCAGCCAACAGCCACCAGCCAGTTCACCTCTTCTACACAGCACCCAACAGTGCCACCAGCAGCTGCCATCCACAGCCTTTCATTACAGCTACAGCAGCAAGCTATTACAGCAGCCTCTTTGACGCTGCAACCTCCTCCTTCAACCTTCAAACGGCTGCAGCCTTGTTCCAGCCTTCTTCACCGTGCAGTCTCCTCTATTCCCTTTTGTTTTCCCCAAGAGCTCCAACCATCGTTCCAATCCTACATTGCCGTAACTGCCCCTTAAGGTAAGACATATTGTATGTCTTGTTGATCTTATTAAGTACCACATGTTGGGTTTCTTGGTTGATCGTCGAAATGAGACCCTTACATATGGCTTTCATGAAAATGATGAGGAATTTGGGGTTGAAATTATTGCAAGGTAAGGCTTTCTTTATGGTGTTAAAAGGTAGGAAACCTTAAGTTTCTATTTTTTTTTTTTTTACTTTTCATGAAAAAGCATGCGTAAATGAGAGGGTTCATCTAGCCGATGGATTGAACCCGTCATTTCAATGGCTATATCAAATAAATATTTCACCTCTTTCCTTTGTTTTGATTTTATATAGATTGTATAATTTAGGTATTGTTTTTTTTTTAATTGATTTCATTAGATACATTTCACTTGTTTCATTAATGCATGTCCTATTAGTTTATACATTTTCCATTTAGCCATCCAGTCTAGTCATCATTTTATGCTCAATTTTTTGTCGATAAATCTCAAAAATTTTGTTATGTCTGTCTATGTTTGTCTATGATTGTATGTCAAAAATATGGATCAGTTAGGATTTTAGAACCTTGTTAAATAAATCGAAAACCAAACTGGATTTTGGACCCTCCAGAAATTTCAATTTCTGCTTTAGCAGAAAAGAACCTCCGGCACCACCCTCGTGGGAGATCCGGATTGTCCTCCAAAAATCACAGTGTATTCATAATCGAATCTACTGATGATCTGAAAATTTTGAAGTTTTTCCAGTTAGTTTTGTCCTCTGTCAAAAATCAGATTTCCCAGCCGCCTGGGAAAATCTTGATTTTCCTTCGTCAGGGTATAGACAGACCCTAATGCACCGAGTCCACCCAATAGATAGCTCATCTACAAAAACTTTCAACATGAAAGTTGTTCCTAACATGTTTTACTGTCATTTTCCAAAATTTGGGGATTTTTGGAACTGTTTCAGTATTTTTCCCGAAATTTTATTTTCTGTCTGACAGATTCCAATATCCAGAAATTTCAGAGATTTGGGTCTCTGATAACAGTGTGCCCTTTTTCAAACCGTAACCCGAATCCCAATGTTGTCAAAATATCAAATCTTCATTTGTGTGTCAGAAATATTTTCCAACAATTTCAGCCTTTTTACCATCTGTGTTCCATTTTTCCCATGTTTTCTACCGAAACCTGTCTGTTTCTCTTAAATCCTAGAGTCACCGGATTCCGATCCGACTTGCCGGAGTGGCACAGCTCCGACCATAGGTCAAAACCAAAAAGTGTAAAAGGAAAAAATCCTTTCCTTACTGTCCTCTGTCATCCCATAAAATTTGGAAATTTTTTATGAAAGTTTGATATCCTAAATCCCCTTTAGAATCAATATTTTAGGCAAAAATCATAAAATTTAGGGTTTTTATTTGAATTTTCATATTTAAAAGTACAAAAAAAATTAGATTTTCGAGCTCCATTCTGTTTTTAGGGTTATTTTAGGTGTTCATGCCAAATTTGGTTTAATTCCAAGTTCATTTGCTCCATGTGTTAGTTTATCTTTAAATTCAGAAGCGAAAATCAGGTTAAATTTGATATTTTATGATATTTTCGCCATTTTTAGGGTTTTTATCATGTACATAAGCATGCAGAATCATATTAGGGTTAATTTTAATCTCATTTGCATTTCACATTTTTCCATTTTGCAAAATTTATTTCAGAAAACCCTGGTTTCAAGGCCATAGTCTTGTTATCGAGGGTATTTTGGTCATTTTGACCTAAATTTCGAAATTTCAATTTCTAATTCTCCAAAATTTCATGCATATCATCATATTTCATCATATTATGTTTGATTTATTTCATTTGATTTTCAAATTTCCTAAATTTACAAAAATTCTTTCAGAAAACCCTGATTTCAAGGTCATCAGGGGTATTTTGGTCATTTTGACCCCAATTTCGAATTTTCAAGTTTATTTTCGAAATTTATTCATTATTCATCATGTTTATATCAAAGGGGGTATGATTTTTGGTTTATATCTGAATAATATCCGATAATTTCCCATATTTTCGGATAAATTCAGAAAAACCTACATTTTTGTGCTAACCTTGTTTTCTAGTTTTGCAGGAACATTCAAGAAAAAGACTTAGATTTTGTTTTTTTTATTTCAATTCAATGTAATCTCAAATGTAATAATTTGGAATAAGAGTTACTTTTCTGCTTAGAATAGGGCTGCATTGCATATAGTTTAATTTATGCAAATTTCGATATTTAATGTATGATTCATGTGCATTTATTTCAAATCCACTATGGTTTACACGAATGGCACGTGCACAAGCTTTTATGGAGTTTATAAACTCGGTGGGATTCGTATTTATGGCCATAGTCAGAATACGAAGAAAACCAAGATTTATGATCTTCGTATTAGCCACATTCAGCCTACACATTTAGGCTAACTTCAAAATGCACTGCATTTTTCAAAGTCTTAAAAGGATTTTCCAATTCCTCAATTGAAATTCTCTTTTAAACTCATATTCATTCATTCATATCATTCAAATTGCATTATTTTCAAATTCATTTTCCAATTTCAATTTTAGATAAATCAGTTTTCCCAAAAATTTCCAAGTTTCTCAGGATTGGATTTTCTCAGAATTCCAAATTTTCAAATGAGATTTCAAGGCATTTCCCAAGTTCAAATCAAGATTTTCCTATGTTTTCAAATTCTCAAATTTCAAAATCCCAAGTTTTCAGAAATCGATTTTCTCATATTTTCCAGTTTTCCTGAGAATTCATTTTCCATTTCAAAAGTCATTTTCCAATGAATTTCTTAGATTTTCTCAGAATTCTCAAATCCATTTTCTCAGAAAAGCAATTCCAAATTTCAAAATCGATTTTCCAAAGTTCAAGTTTTCCTGAGAAATCACTTTCCAATGCAAATTTCTAATTTTCAATGAACTTCAATGATTTTCCCAGGAATCCCAATTTCAAGTACTTTTCCAATCATTTTTCCAGCATATTTCAATTTTCCAAAGCAAACATCATATTTTTTTCAAACTTGCATTTTTTTAAAAATTCCATAGCACAAGCCTGATTCTTTGTGCATTCTAGGAAAAATAGAGCATCATTTAGATATTTGAGTCAAGTTAAAGCACATAATTGATCCTTGGTTCAATTACCCTTGGTAAAGGCGCCAGGAACGGTTGAACCTCGTACCGACAGGCGGATCCCATTCTACGGAATTTTCCCGCAAATTTTCAAAACGGAGGCGAGTAATTTTTAAAACCAATTTCAAAACTTTGGTCGAGTTTGACTCGCGAAATTCGTTTCTCTCTCGCAAGGGAGGGGAAAATTTTTTGCGATGATAACAAGAACCCAGTTTTTAAATACAAGAAAGAAAGTGAGAATCGGGTTTGAAAACTCGAATTCTCAAAACAATGAATTGTCCAACACGAGCATTGGATTCAAAAGGAAGTTCAAGTCGGAACTTGAGACTTCAAAAATAGGAATATACAAAAGGGAAAATCCGAGTCGGAACCCGGTTTTTAAATACAAGAAAGAAAGTGAGAATCGGGTTTGAAAACTCGAATTCTCAAAAAAATGAATTGTCCAACACGAGCATTGGATTCAAAAGGAAGTTCATGTCGGAACTTGAGACTTCAAAATAGGAATATACAAAAGGGAAAATCCGAGTCGGAACCCGGTTTTTAAATACAAGAAAGAAAGTGAGAATCGGGTTTTAAAACTCGAATTCTCAAAACAATGAATTGTCCAACACGAGCATTGGATTCAAAAGGAAGTTCAAGTCGGAACTCGAGACTTCAAACATCATATAAAAAGGAAAAACCCGAGTCGGAACCCGGATCTTTTAAAACAATGAAGAAAACGGAAGAACCCGAGTTTTGAAAAACTCGAATTTTCAAGGGCACGATCGGTTCCAATATGAGTGTTGAATCCGATAGGAAGGCCAAGTCGGAACTCAAAACTTCAAATGCCATATAAAAAGGAGAGACCCGAGTCGGAACCCGGATCTTTAAAAACAATGAAAAATAAAAGAACAAAAAAAACCTGAGTCGGAACTCAGATGGGAAGGAAATAATTCCTACCCAAGAGTTGGATCGACAGGATTGACAAAAGGCATGAATAGATTTCGATGATTATAAAGATTTACTCAGGATTCTCGACCCAAGATGGTCTGAACTTTGATGACTCAAGGATTTTCCCTTATCCTAAAGAAGAATGAATAAAGATTGATATGAATTGAAGAATTTATGGGAAATAGTTCAGGTTTTTATCCCTTAACCTGAAAGGGATTTACCTCGAAGAACGAGGTTCAGGTTTATCCCTTAACCTGAAAGGGGAAAGAATAAATGACAAATAGATTTTGAAGAACAAAGGATTGATAAAAAATTGATAAAGAATTTAATAAAAAATCAACACAATTGATAAAATTAAAAATTGATAGAAAATTGAGAAAGAAATTGATGAGGAAAGACTTCAGGATTATCTCTTATCCTGAAGGAAGAAGGAATAAACAAAGAATGGAGAAGAATTTAAGGAAATTCATTGAAGATTTATTTTGGAGAAGAATTCTCACGGGTTGCACTGGTGCTCCCATGAGGGATATCAGGATTATCCCTTATCCTGAATGAGAAGAAGAACATAATTTAAGAAAAATAAATGAAGAGAAATTGATATAAATCTAGAAAATCATTAAAGGTCGACGAAACTTGTATTTGCAAAAGAATCCTCATAGGTAGCACTATCGCTCCTACGAGGGGTTTCAGGATTAACCCTTATCCTGAACGGGAATACCTCGGACAACGAGGGTCAGGTTTATCCCTTAACCTGAGGGGATAAGGAAGGAAAAAGAAAACACCTCATGGGAAAGAGGCATTAGGTTTATCCCTTAACCTGAAAAGGTTGTAGAATAGAAAATCGATAAAATTTTAAAAATTTGATAAAAACTTGACAAATGATAAAATGGATAACAAATCGATGAAAATTCAATTAAATCGGAAAATGAAATGGATGCAATTAAATAAAGATAAAAAGATTAACTGAAAAATTGACAAGTTTTTCAGAAAAAGGGTTCGACTAATCCTGCCTGCATATGACGAAGGAAGACAAGTATAGATCAACATAAAATGCCCCAGTATCAGGGAGAAAATGTGAGAATGTAATAGAAGATCATTGCTTTATTGAAGAAGACATTTTGAAGAGTACAGAAGGCTCAGAATGAACAATTTAAGTGAAAAATCTCTTCAAATGTAAAGCATTAATAGGATCTGGCAGTTCCACTCCATCTGCGTTGATCAAACGATAGGAATTACGAGGCAATGCTTCCTTAACCACATAAGGGCCTTCCCAATTGGGTGACCACTTGCCCTTCGGCCGATGCTTGAAATAAGCTGTTGATCTGAGTACGAGATCATTAACTCGAAACCTTCTCTCAATAACTGACTTGGCGTAATGCCGAGCTATCCTCTGACGATAAGCTTGAGCGTGCTCTGCTGCCTTGAGTCTTTTCTCGTCTAATAGATCAAGTTGTACCAATCTCTGCTGCTGATATTGATCAAGCGGAAGTTCAATGAGTGACGCAAACTTGAGTGCGGGCTTCTGAACATGTAGAGGTAACAGCACCTCCGTCCCATAAACAAGCTCTGAAGGCGCAGCATTGGTTGGGGTTCGAATGGTGGTTCGGTACGCCCAAAGTGCGTCGTGCATCTTCTCGTGCCAATTACGGCCCGTCTCCACAGTTCTTTCCAGAATGCGGATCAAAATCTTGTTGGTGGCCTCTGCCTGGCCGTTCCCTTGGGGATAGTAAGGAGCTGAGAAGTGGTGATGAATCCCGAACTTCGAGCAGAAGGTCTTCATCTTGTCATTCTTGAAATGACTGCCATTGTCTGATACGATGTCATGTGGGACGCCGAAGCGGCAAAGAAGATTTTTATGAATAAATGAAACCACATGTCGGCCTTCTACTATTCGCAGAGTTACAACTTCGACCCATTTGGTGAAGTATTCTGTAGCTGCGAGGAAGTATTTGTGGCCATTAGATGCTGAAGGAGTGATGGGACCCACCACGTCGAAGGCCCACATCGAAAAGGGCCAAGGAGAGACCACTGATTGCAAGTATGCGGCTGGCGCATGAATGGAAGGTGCGTGCATCTGACATTTGACGCACTTCCTCACAAATCGATGGCAATCTTGCTGCATGGTTTTCCAGTAATATCCTGCGCGGATAATCTGCTTGACGAGTGTTTGGTAGCCGACGTGGCCACCACAAATTCCCTCGTGTGCCTCTTGGACAACTTCCATGGCTTCATCCTTATCTAAGCATCTAGCATACTCAGAACTGAACCCACGACGGTAGAGAATATCAGCGAGGATGAAGTAACGCTCTGACATGCGCTGAATCGCGTGTTGCTCCTTTCTTGGCATTTCCGCTGGAAATTCACCGGTTTCAATAAAGCTTTTGATATCTTTGTACCAAGGCTTTTCTTTCTGAGTGACTTGACTCACTTGCTCAACTGGAATGTAGGCAGGTTGATCAAGTCTGCCGATCTCGAAGGAATGACAGGATTTACTATTTTTAAAAGACAAGATAGAGCCTAAGCAGGCTAGGCCGTCGACTATGTGATTGTATTCTCTCTTGACATGATTGAGTTGAAATTCTTCAAAGTTGCCTATGAGAGCTAAGGCAATCTTTTGATAAGGGATCAACTTCGAATCCTTGACTTGCCATTCGGCATTAACTTGACTGACAACAAGTAATGAGTCGCCGAAGGCGTGTACTCTCTTGACATCAAAGCCTTGCAAAATCTTGAGGCCTTGTATTAGAGCTTCATACTCGGCCATGTTATGAGTACATTGGAAGTCGAGTTTGAGGGAATAAGGAAGCATCTCCTTTTCAGGAGTGATTAGCAAAATCCCAATCCCTACGCCAGATATGTTCCTAGCTCCATCAAATAATAGAGTCCAAATTGGGGATTCCTGAACACTGCAGATGCGGTCATCAGGAAAATCATCTTCGGTTTTGATCTCTTCTGTCAATGGGAAATCTGCCAAATGATCTGCGATGGACTGACCCTTGACTGACTTCTAAGAAACATATTCCAAATCGTACTGCATCAGGAGGACTTGCCATTTTGCAATCCGTCCAGTAAGGAAGGGCTGCTCAAGGATATACTTGAGAGGGTTAAGTCTCGACAGAATTTTGATTTCTGATGCCATTAGATAATGTCTCAGCTTCTGACACATCCACACTAAGGCTAGACATGTCTTTTCCATCTGAGAATATCTCTTCTCGTAATCGATAAAAGTCTTGCTGATGTAGTAGATGGCATGCTCTATCCGGCTGCCTTCCTCGTACTGTGCAAGAAATCCGCCACAAGCATTATGGTTGACGAAAACATATAAAAGGAGCGGCTTTCCAAGTTCTGGTGGCTTCAGAACTGGCGGATTGAGAAGATACTGCTTGATGCGCTCAAATGAGAGCTGCCATTCTGGTCCCCATTCAAATTTCACTTCTTTTCTCAGCAAGTGATTGAAGGGCTCGCATCTCATGGCTAAATTGGAGATAAAGCGACGGATAGACTGAATGCGACCCTGAAGGCTTCGCAGCTCTTTAAGGTTAGTGGGAGGCGGCATATCAATGATTGCCTTCGCCTTGGCAGGATCTACTTCTATGCCTTTCTTGCTGATCATGTAGCCAAGCAACTTGCCTGACTCTACTCCGAAGACGCATTCTTGTGGATTGAGTCTCAGTTTGTAGAGAATAAGTCTTTCAAAGACTTGGCCCAGGGCATCTAGATGATCCTCTACTTCTTTGGACTTGACCAGGATGTCATCCACATAGGCATCCATGTTCTTGTGCATCTGGTCATGAAAGATAACTGCCATTGCTCTCTGATAGGTTGCCCCAGCATTCTTGAGCCCAAACGGTATGACTGTATAGCAAAAGGTACCCCAAGGCGTGGTAAAGAAAGTTTTGGATTGGTCACGAGCAACCAATTTGATTTGATTATAGCCTGAGTATCCGTCCATAAAGGAGAACATGGCATGGCCTGCCGTGCTATCGATCCGAAGATCGATGTTGGGGAGTGGATAATCATCCTTTGGGGTGGCTTGGTTCAGATCTCTGAAATCAATACAAATCCGAACTTTGCCATTCTTTTTAGGAACTGCCACAATGTTTGCCAACCAGTCTGAATATTCAATGGTCCGGATGAATCCTGCTTTTAATAATTCTTCAAGTCCTTCTTTAACTTGTGGTGCCACTCGAGGATCCATTTTTCTGAGTTTCTGCTTGATTGGTTTGCAATCTGGCTTCAACACAAGGCGATGCTTGACTAACTTGGAGTCTAAGCCTGGCATATCCTCATAAGTCCAAGCGAAGACTTCCTGATGTTGTTTGAGGAAGTAGATGAGCCTTTCCTTCTCATCTAAACTTAGACTGAAACCGATTTTGAGGATTCTTGGATCGTTTTCTAAACCGATGTTGATATCCTCCGTTGGATCTTGAACCAACGGCGATGGTTCATCCTGCTTCTGAATGCTGGCAAATTCTGAATTGTCGAGTCGAATTCTGCCAACTCTTCGATCTGCCCTGTCACTTTGTTGGCCTATGCCCCTGCCTTTGTCTTGCAGGTTCTGGCCGGTTTATTTTGAAAAAAGTTGGTATTGATAACGAGCTTTTTGAACGATTTAGGAGCCATGATCCCGGCAATCCTGAAAGCGAAAAGAAGGCCTTTGAGAAAAAGGTAAAATGTTCGAAAAATAGCCTTTTGTACAGAAACAAAGAATGACAACATAGACAAGGATATAAGCAGAGAATTTGTGTACACCAAGATGAACAGAGAAAACAAACTTTTCATTGATTAAGTAAACTTTGATATTTACAAGTGATTGTTTGAAGGAAAGAAAGAAACCGGGGCGGATCTTGCCCTTACAAGATGACAGAAAGAAAGGAAAAAGCAGAAAACACTGGCATTGTCTTCTTTACTGGGCTCCCTTGACGAAAGTGGTCTTTCTGCCGGATGACTGACCTGTGAAACCCAAGCCTGTACCGGTGACATGCTGATCGGGGACGATCAGCTCCAGGATGCCGTCTTCATTTCTGCCCAAACCCCTGAAGGGCCGATAACCGTGCTTCATTAGAAGATCAAATCCTTTCCTTGTTTTTGAGAACTGAGGAAAAAGCAGATGATCCCGAAAGGAGGTGCAGTCGAGGCGCCCACCTAACTTGAAGAAGTGGGGTCCCTGCCACTGGGCTACCATTGTTACGCTTTCTGTCGGCTGAACTTCTTTCAATTTTAGCATATCCAGACTTTCACTCAGATTGATCTCGTCGACTTCCCTGATGCTTGGGATGTCGGCAGTGAAAGTAGGACGGGGGATCATGGGCTGTGGGAGTCGCTCTTCCGGGTCCTCTCCTAGGACCGTAGTGATCATGCCTCCCTTCGACCATTTGATACATTGGTGTAAAGTTGACGGGACAGCATTGGCATTGTGAATCCAAGTGCGTCCAAGCAACAGATTGTACATAGGCGGTACATTGACTACGTGGAAGAGCACAGTATGCACTGAATAATTGATGAAGATTTCAAGAAATATTTTCCCCTTGGCTGTCTGCCCATGGTTATCAAAACCGTAGATCGTGATCGGATCCAGAGTATATTCCTCTTCTTTTAAACCCAACGCCTTGGCTGTCATCTCTGGGCAGATATTGAGGCTGCTGCCCCATCAACGAGCACATGAGGAACTGTCATGCCCCTGGTTCGCACCACTATGTAGAGAGCATTATTATGAAAAGAATGAGGCTTCGGCAAATCTTCATCAGAGAAAGTGATTGGTGCATTCGTCATGGCCTGATTGACGATTTGAGCCATGTCTTGCGGAGTCGTGCTAGGCTTGACTTTGATCTTTCTAAGCAGATCTTCTAGCACTTGCTGGTGCTCTGAGGAAGCGAGGGTCAAATCTAGGATTGAAATGTTGGATAAAGCAGTAATTGGCTTCCGCACTGACCCTGAAGCCTCTTCTTTGTTTGAAGCTGCCTTGATAAAGTGCTTCGGGATCCTAGGAACTAGCTTGGCAGTTTCTGCCGCTGCCTTTGTTGGTTTACTGGAAAATGTAGTGACATCCGCCCTCTTGGCGGAAGACTGTGCTTGGCGAAGGACTAGGACCTGATGTTGATCCTGAATGTCCTGTTTAGAACATGGTTGGATACTGCCTTGCAGAGAGAATGCCTGCTCTGTAATGACTGAAGCTGAATGTTTAGGAAATGGCTTAGACAAGATTTATGGCTGCTGCTCATCCTCGTCCTCAATCAGCATGTTTTTGTCAATACAATCTTGAATGATGTTTTTGAGGACAAAACAGTGTTCGGTGTCGTGTCCGACAGTTCGATGGAATTTACAGAATTTATCAGTCCATTTACCCATAGCGACGGGAGGATCTGCCACCTTGGGAAGTTTGATCATTTCTTTCGACATCATATATTCTAAGATGTCTTCGCGGGACTGCTCTAAGGCTGAAAATTCCTGATCATAACTCCAACCTTCGTGCTTCGGCTTTTCTGGCTGCTTTGCTTCTGGCTGGGGCAATTGTTGGACGGGCTGTGGCTTAACAAATTTCCCTTTCTGGGCCGCAGAGTTTGTCCTTTCGACCTTGGGGTGCCCTGCATTTTTGTTGCGATTTTTCTTGCTCTTCTTTCTGCCAGAACTACTGCTGTTGTCTGAAAAATCCGTGGAATAAGCAGCATGAGCCTTTTTCTTCTGCTCAAGGTTTCCTCGGACGAAAGGGTAACCCTCATATATGCCATTATCCAGGCCGGTCTCGAGCCACTCAGCTCTCTCAATAAGTTTGATGAATGATTTGACGGGCGAAGTAGAAATGAGGTTCCTTAGAGGCTGGGCAAAATTATTCAGAATAATCTGCAGGGCGTGCTCCTCTGGAATGGGAACTTTCATTCTGTTATAAGTGCTTCTCCACCTGTGGATAAATTCGCTGTCTTTCTCATTCTCCATCTGTTTTAAATTGTACAGATGATTGAGGGTTGGTGAGGCTTCAACATTAAACATGAAGCGCTCAATGAACAAGTTCACGACCTTATCGAACTCTCGGAGTTCGATAGGATTAATGTGGTCTGCATACCACCTGGCTGCTACCCCTTCTAAGCTGCGAGGAAAGTAGATGAATAACGCCCGATTGTCTTTCCTGAAACGGCCACATTCGGCATAAAAGGTGGCCAAATGAGCCTTAGGGTTGCTAGTTCCATCAAATTTAAGGAACTTGCGGGGGAGATTTTCCAGATTGTCATCCCCGTCCAGACCATGATAAAAATCTTCGCCAGAGTAGGTCTGCTTGCCCTTGCTTTTAGCCTAGATATCTTTGATAGCCCGATTCATTTCTTTCATCTGTTCTTGCATTGGATCACTAACCGGAATGGGCTTGTTGATTGATTCGGGCTCTGCAGCGGTCTTTACAAACTGCGGCGGAGGATTCTGATGATAAACAAACTGCTCTTCCTTTTCTGACTCCTCTTCTACTGACTTTGTTTCTTCAGAAGTGGTGTCGGGCTGTACTTTCTTTCTAACAATCCTGACTGGTTTCTTTACAGCCTTCTTCTTTGGCTTGCTTTTTGGAGCAACTTCTTTCTGACTGGCCTTCGCCTGTTCTAACATCATTTTGGTCATCATTCTTTTGAACAGATTATACATGGCAGGATCTATATCATCTGCTTGGTTCTGTCCCCTGACCGATTTGGGAGAATCCATCCCTTCGGCCTCACTGTCGTTGTGTTGAGGAACTGCTTCTTTTCCTGCCCTTGTTACAACCATTTTGCCAATGCCAGTGATTTCCTGTGAAGGTGAAAGGAATGGTTAGGGTTTGAAGGAAATTTTTGAAAATGCGATTTTTTGAGGAAAAGACATGAAAGAAGGAATTGATAGACATTTTAGATAAGTTATCCCATCACCAGGGATTGGGTCATCACAAATTTTTGCAATGATTGTGTCACCTTTTTGTGGCAACAAAATGCGCCTTATGACCTAGGCGAGGTCGTCCATCATGACGAGAGATAATCGAAGAAAGAATATATATAAAATGGGTCTCATCACTGGGGATGAATTCGTAACTACATGAAACAAAAATAAGATTTGGCCATAAAAAGCTTTTTATCAGAACAAAAGTTTGTATTTTTATTAATGACAAAATTTAAATACAAAGAGAAGGTGGGCAGACAGTTTGCCACCATTCTCGATACTCTGATGATACATTAGGACCGGAAAATATAGACAAAGGAATAAAGGAGTCCCAAGTGTATTTAGCGACGTGGTATGCTCCAGACCACTGATCCGACCGTAGATCGAACTCCGGCATGCGGCCTATCGGAAAGCGAGTGTTGACACGAACCTGCCGCTGCGAAAACTGTCTGAGTGTAAACACCCCAAATTTTCCTCCTCATTCAGTATTCATCGATTTCATGTGTCATTGCTTATCATTGCATGAATTCAGCATATCATTGCATGTCATTGCATAGCATTGCATGACATTGCATCTCATTTTCGAGATCCAGCACTCCTATTTCAAAACATTCAATCCAGATTTGAATTTTAAAGCTTTTATTTCAAAATCAATTTCAAAACCTGGGTCTTTATTCAATACTCTGTCATTTTCCAACCCCAGGACTTTATATTTCGAAATATTTTCTCAAGGAAACAATCTGGATTCATTTAAAATTCAAATTTTAATCGATTTCAATTCACAGATGAGACCCATTGAGGTGGTGTCGCTTCTGAATTCCTCTATTCATCAAATTTCTCAAAATTTTGAAAGTTTCAGTCCGATCAGGACTCTGTCTCAGAGACCTGATCCGGTCAGGAGTCTGTTTTGAAGTCTGTTTTACTTCCATTTTCAATCTTTTCCGTTTGCTTTCAAAATTTAGGTCATTTTACAGAGTCCAGTTAGTTCAGGACTCTATTTTAGAGTTCGGTCGAGTTAGGAGTCTAACCCTGACTGTGTTTTCTGACTTATTTCATCATTTCTTGATAAAATCTTTTGAAAATTCTTTCATTTAGCTTTTAAAATCTAAAAACTCAGAGTCCTAAGGGTTCAGGACTCTAACCCGGAGTTCCAGTTCGCATGAGACCCTATTTTCAAAAATCTTGAATTTCAAATGTCAATTTTAACCCTTTTTCAAAGCCATTTTCAGTGTTTATTTCAAAATTTCTAAAACTCGATGTGGGCCCACTCAGTTGGCACTATATCCAGAGGAATTCTAACTCAGTTAGGACCTTATGCCATTTCAAAAATCCTAATTTTAAGTTTACTTTTGAAAATCTTTTGAAAACTCCTTCAATTTCACGTTTTAAAATCATTTTTTTTGAAAAACTCAAGTAGGGCCCACTCGGGGTGGCGCCATATTCGAGTAAGTCAGGGCTAGACTAGGGTTAGTTGATGTCTTGGTTAGTGTTAGAGGTTTAGAAGAGTCAAAACCATTTTGAAAACTCATTTTGAAAATTAGTTTTTAAAACTAGTGTTTTTAAATGTTTTTAAAGGTGTTTTAAAAACCCAACTGTGAAAGATGCCAAGTGGCATCACATTTGGGGGTTTTCTAGGTTTAGTTAGGGGCTAATTAGGGATTAATTAGAGTCCCACCTAGGTTAGAAAACCACAAAAAATCGTTGCCTTTAGTGGATTTATTAGAAAGAGTCCTAAAAAAATGAAAAACCTCTTAATTAACCCTAATTAAGTGACTTTTTGAAAAACTATAAAAAGGGACCTAAGGGGGGCCAAAAGGAGGGCTCTTTTCTCTCAAATTTTCATGGCCTCTCTCTCCTCTCCAGCACCTCCACCTTCCTCCATTGCAGCTGCAAGCACCAAGGTAATATTTTTAATATTTTTTTTAGTTTTATTTAATACTTTTTCATGTTTTAAATCAATTTTAGCCATTGGTGTCATCCCCTTCATGGATTAAACCATGGATTCAACCTCAAGAACCATCAAGAATCAGCAAGAACACTCCAATAAGGTGATCTAACCCTGTTTTGGATGATTTACAGAGATTTTAATCCATTAGAATTGATTTTAACATGATTCTTTGCATTATTAACCAATAAAATATATGATTTACCCTTTTTAATGGGTTAAATCTATGTTTTAAAGGTGATATCAAATTACAGCCATTGATTCCCTGTTTTTAATTTATTTTCATGGTTTATTCATGTTTGTTTTACGTTCTATAGCATAAAAATAAGTTTTATTTACTGTTTTATGGTTTATTTTATTTATTTACATTAGTTAATGCATGGTTTTTCAAGTTTCTTAAATTTCTGTGTGTTCTAGGTTTAGAACGGTAAAGATGATGTTATTTCGGATTGAAGCACTCGTTGTTTATTTCTGATTTTTTTATATGTGATGTATGCATGAGTTATTGAGTTACTGTAGAAAATTCAGAGGTTTTGGATTTTGAGAACCCTGTCAAAAAAATCAGACATCAAATCGTGTGTTTAAAGCTTTAAAATCGTGGTTAAAATCAAGAAGGTAACTTGCTGTTATGATATTTCTCTCATCTTATATCCGATTTTAGATATGTAAAATGCTATGTATTCACATTGAGTAGATCTGTCTTCTGTGAAATTTTCGGATTTTTTGATCACAGTTTAGTATTTTTCTCTATTTAGAGAATCTGTTTTTAAAGTTTAAACTCGTTAGGGTTTACCAAAACCCTAATCAGACTTGTATTAGTCATAAATCCCAAACCACAGATCCGATTTTAGATCTGTAAAAAGTGAGTATTGTTATTTTTATGTCTACTGTTCATCACAAAAATTTCAGAGATTTTTGTTTAGGTTTTCTATTTATTCCTGTATTTTCAATCTGAAGTAGCCGTTTTAATCCCTATTAAGAGTGATATATTTTAGCCCAGGTTGCCGGAAGGGTTTCTCCCTAACCGGAGATGGTTTTTCCGATCTGTAAATTGGGAAATCTCTGTTTTTCTTCCTAGTTAGTCTCTGTAAAATTTCATAAATTTCCATGGAGATTTGACCCCTGGTTCAGGTCTTGGATTGAGACTGGTTGGTGAATTAGGTCAAAAATAGCATATTTTTAGGGTTTAATGCAATTTTCGGATTAATTTAATGTCAAAAAATTATTTTTATAATTCCAATTCGACATTAGGGTTATAACAAGTACAGGTACCAATTTTTATGGATTTTGGAATCCATTTGATGGCTGAATTAAGCAAATTGCAAAACCGGGTTCCTGAAAGATCCAAAAACACTGCAAAAATCACAAAATTTGTGATATTATTGGATTTTCGTGCATAAGCATATATTTTTAGGGTTTAATCATGTTCATAATCATATTAGGATGCTTTAGGTTTAATTTTGTGCTCATTTGATTTCATTTAGTGCATAAAACCTAAGTTTTTACCAAAATCTATTTCTAAAAACCCTGATTTCAAGGCCATAGTCTTGCTATCAGGGGCAATTTGGTCATTTGACCTAAATTTCGAAATCCCTAACCTTAATTTTCATGTGTTTAAGTATGTCATATCATATTTTATCCTAGTTTATTTGCATTTGAATTTCAAAACTTGCATTTTACCAAATATATTTCTAAAAACCCTAATTTCAAGGCCATAGTCTTGTTATTAGGGGTATTTTGGTCATTTTGACCCCAATTTCGAAATTTCATATCTTATCTTCCTTATTTATTCAATTTTATTTCATACTTTATCATTTTGATTTAAGGGAATCATGGAAAAGGCTTATATCTAGCAAAATCTAGCAATTTCCTGATATTGCTGGATAAATCTAGAAAAGCCAACATATTTTGCAGGTACATTGAAGACTTTATTTTTTTCATGTATTTAAATTTCAATAGTGATGTAACTTGTAATTAAACTTTGGAATAAGAATTTACATTTCTTGCTTAGCTTAGGTTGCATTGCATATAGTTTATTTTCTTAAATGATGTTAATGTGTGATGGATGATGATTCATGCATATTTTTACAAATTCACCATGGTCTACACGAATGGCACATGCACTAGCTTCTATGAAGTTTATAAACTTGGTGGAATTCGTATTTATGGCCATAGTCAGAATATGAATGATACTCAGATTTATGATCTTCACATTAGCCACATTCAACCTACACTCTTAGGCTAACTTCAAAAATGCACTGCATTTCTCAAAAAAATACAAAAATTATTTCTCAATTCCTCAAAATCATATTCATTCATTTCATGCATTTGCCAATTCCAATTCCAATCTCAATTCAAAGAAGTTCATTTTCTCAAAATCTCCTAAGTCTTATAGCAAAATCGATTTTCCCAAAGACATTGAATTTCAAAGGATATTTCAAGTATTTCCCAAGTTCCAAATTCAAATTTTCTAAGTTAGAATTTCAATTTCCAAGTTTGAATTCAGAGAAACCAAGTCTCTCAGAATCGATTTTCACTAAATGTCAAGGATTTCTCAAAATCGATTTTTATTTCTCTCAGAAGTATATTTCAAATCCCAATTCACGATTTCTCATGTGATATCATTTTCAAGATTTACATTTTCTGAATATTTCAATTATTCAAAGCAAACATCATGTTTTCAAATGTGCATTTTCTGAAAATTCATAGCACATGCCTGATTCTATGTGCATTTAGAGATTAGAATATGATTTAGACAAGTTGAATAGAGTAGAGCATAAGATTGATCCTTGGTTCAATTACCCCTGTTAAAGGTGGCAGGAACGATTGAACCTCGTACCGACAGGCGAGTCCCATTCTTCGGAATTTTCCCGTATTTTTAAAAACGGAGGCGAGTTATTTTCAAAAACTTTTTCAAAGGTCAGTTTGATTTGCAAAAGTTAAAAATTTTGCGATGATAACAGGTTTGGCGACCGAGATGGGACCTGTCTTTGCCTGATCAATCTAATGCTCTACTTAGTTCAAATTGTCAAAATCGATTTCCATGGAATGTCAGCTTTGCTTTATGATATCATGTGAACCTAGGAGCCTAGACTTGAACCCAGCTGACATGGAATGCATATAGACTAGGTATGGTTTGGTAGGACCATATTGAGGAGAATTATTCATGCTCACATAGACTTAGGTCTAATACAACCCTCCTCAATCTAGGCTTGATTGAAAACAATGTTTGCTTCTTCAAATATTTCAAAATTCTATCTCTTTAGGACTTAGAGCCTTTTGTTTGATTGCATGTGCTCATGTTTTTCAAAAACCACCCCCACCTATATTGTCCCGGTCTTCACGTTGCTGGGCTCTCTTCCAGAACCATAGTTCGGGACAGAGCCTCACAACTGGACCACCTATTTGGGTGAAAACCCCCCTGCCACGTACCAAGGGCCATAGTCCAACGTATATCGGCAGGTGCTCAAGGATGTTGGAAAACTTGAACCTAGAACCGGAGAAATTGATTTTATGCCACGTACATTGAGCCTTGGCTTGAGTATATAGGCATAACTGGATTGGATACAGTTGATCTGAACCTTAGAGTTAGGATTAAGGTCCTACAGCCATTTCAAAATTTGTGCATCTAGAGTCAGCTTTTAGGGAATGCTGTATGTGCATGCTTGTTTATGCAGATTTTGATTGAATATGTTATTTCCTTTTATTTTCCATATTTTCCTCAATTTTCTAAAATACTGGACGATTTTCTCAAAATTCCCCAATCTATGTCCATGTACTGTCCATGTTTTAAACCTTGGACGATTTTTCAAATACTTCATTTTCTATTTATTTCTTCATATTTCATCAAACCCTGGACGATTTTCCAAATTTCCCTTAATTTCCTTCAAAACTCCAAGTGATTTCCCATCTTTCCTGTCTTCTGGATCTCGAATTTCCTACTTTATTTTTATCCTGCCTGCATTTTCCTCAAATTTCCTGTATTTCCCCAAGTCTTATTCCAATCTTCCATGTTTTCCAATCTGATGGCATCCAGTCAGCTTGATTCAGTCTTCCCTGAGGGTCACATCTCCTACGAGGTGCGACAACGTCTTCCCGAACATCGAGTCCTCAGCACCAGATCCTTTTTTCCCCGGTGGTATTATTTATGGTTCAAAAACTTCTCTCGTATGTTTCCGGACCATCTGGATGAGTGTGGATTGGAACTGGCGTCCGCAGTGGGAAAGCAGACAGTCAACGACAACTTGATCCATGCACTAGCAGAGCGGTGGAATCCGAGCACTTCTACCTTCTGGTTCCCGTGGGGCGAGATGACAGTACTGATGGATGAATTTTCAGAGATTATGGGATTGCCCGAGCCAGCCGGTCAGCCTGGAGATCTATTGGAGAAACAGTTCCTGATTAATGTTAAGGGTCTGGACCCTAAGGATGCATTAGCTCGCATGATAGGACGCAAGTCTTGGCCATTGATTGAAGAAGATGGAAATGAATATGTGGATCTGCTCGAAATCTACAGACAGCATGGGGCATTTGTGGAAGTCAGTTCGTTGTCTAGGACAGCTCAAGAGAGAATTCAGCACGCGATGGTTCTGTGCACGGTGGGATTAGCTTTCTTTCCCGACGGACGGAATTACATGGATATCAGAATAATTCAGCTTATGAGGAGATGGGGAAGTCGACAGACCAGCCGCCTCTCGATAGCCAAGGCCGCACTCGCTTTTCTATACCGAGGGTTGACTCGTTTCGCACTCGGAGAATCGATTCTAGTCGAAGGGTGCACCTATGCCTTGCAATCTTGGTTCCTCCGGCATGTGCGAGTCCGAGCCAGTTCATTCAGATACAATGGAGAGAAGCTTCTTCCAGTTGCGCGATACCGGTTCTTGATCGACAACCTTCAGGAGGAAGAGGTTGTATGGGACTACTTTGATCGCCAGGAATCACCTCCCAGATATACTTATGCATACGGCAAGCGATTCAGGCTACTTGGCCCATTTTTCTGCGCATATTATCATCCAGAGTGGTGTGTCAGGCAGTTCTCTCAGAGGCAGAAGCGCGTAGAGATTCGTCCACTAGTCGGGGTTCTGCCAGAATTCGACCTCGCATCAGATCAGTGGTCCGGAGCATACCATTCTGCCAGACATGGCTGGGATTCTTTTGTCAGTCTTACTATTTTTCCTGGTCCTCGTGTGTCTTCTGATTTTGTAGAGTGGTGGAAAATTGTCTGTCCCCCTCCCCTCTGTCGAGTGTATTATTGATAAAATCATGTTTTTCCCCTCAATAAAATTCCTTTATTTTACATTTCACTTTGGTTTGACGACCTCGCCTAGGTAACAAGGCATATTTTCAGTTGTTTATCTTGCAAAGAATAGCAACGCAATTGTCGTAATCCCAGCGACGACTCAATCCCTAGTAATGGGATATTATTTCAATTGTCTACCAAAATTCTCAACAAATATTTTCCTCCAAACCAAATTTCCTTCAGAAACCTAACCATCAGTTCTGCCCTGCAGAGAGCATCAGTAATATTCAAGAGAACATTTGCGATACCCGATGGTTGATACAAGATCCAGAAAGAAAGCCGCATCAGTTGAAGGCGTCGCGTACTCAGTAGCTTCAGAAGAAGAGATGGACTCACCTCGATCAATCCAGAGTCAGGGTCAGCAGGCGGATGATGGCATCGATCCCCAAATGTACGTCATGTTCAAAAAGATGATGACCAAGATGCTGGCAGAACAAGCTGAAGCCAGTGCTGAACAGACTCAGACTAAACAGAAAGATAAGGGTCATGCCGTCAAGAATGTGAAGATCAGTAAAAGGCAGAATCGTCATGAGGAGATGTCTGATGAGTCAGAATCAGTAGATGATACTGACAAAGAGTATAAAAGCAAGAAAGAATTCAAAAGGTCGACTCAGGGGCAGGGGTCGGCCTACAAATCCAAGAATCAGTTTGTTGACGACCCTACGCAGTCACAACTCAAAGATGTGATGAAAATAGTTAAGGATCTTCAAACTCGTGACAAGGGCAAAAGAGTCTTTACAAGTGAAGACTTCTATGATGGACTGGATGGGGATGATGATCTTGATAATCTCCTCAAGAAATTTATCAAGTTTGATGGTTCGGGTGACCCAAAAGCACATCTCGCCCTATTCTTCGCAGAATGTTCCAAGTTCAAGAGGAACAATCGTGCCTTATTTCTCTGCTTCCCTCGCAGCTTGGAGGGTATTGCGGCAAAGTGGTATTCAGAGCATATCAACCCGATAGAGCTGAAAGAGTTCGATAAAGTGGTCAATTTATTTATTGAGCGCTTTCTATTCAATGCTGAAGCACTCCCGACTCTCAATCATCTTTGCGGCCTCAAGCAGAAAGAAAGCAAGAAGGCCCGAGATTTTATCCACCGATGGAGGTCAGCTTGCAATAAGATGAGAGACCCGATATCAGAAGGGCATGCATTGTCAGTAATCTTGAATAATTTTTCACAACCCTTGAAAGGTCTCATTTCCACGGCACCGTCAAAAACCTTCATCGAACTGACAGAACGAGCCGAGTGGCTCGAGCTAAGCATGGAAAATGGAGTTTATGAAGGCTTCATCTTTACACAAGGTAACAATCAGAGTGAGCAGAAGAAGAAGGCTCACTTCACTCTTTCTGCCAATGATAGCAAAAGCAACAAGAAAAATCATGATCACTATTCAGAGGGATCCAAGGGCCAAAAAGGAAAGTTCTCCAACAATGATAGGCCTCTTCAATCTAGTCCTCAGCATAAAGAGAAAGATCAAGAAAAGTCAAAGCGCAAGGATTGGATTACGGATCGAAAGTTCACCCCTCTGGACCAAACACTAGAGAGTGTTCTGGAATACATGCTTGCAAAAGATATGATCCGTTTACCTAAAGCAGCTGATCCCGCAACAATCATGGGTAGATTCAAAGAAAAATTTTGCAAATTTCATCGGGCAGTAGGGCATGACACTGAGAATTGTTTCGTCCTGAAAAATATCATTCAAGATTGCATCGACAAGAATATCCTTATTGAAGATGAGGAAAATACCAGTCGACCATCCTGAGCAAGTTTTCTAAAAATTGACAATGTCGAGACTATGTCACTTTCATCATTTTGTCATTTTGAAGGGACAATGTAGTCCCAGTTTTTCTATCAATTTGTTATTTCCTTCTTCAATGCATTAATAAATTTGTCAATCTTTCTTATGGCCTGGCGTCATCTTTTATATTCCTCATTTGCAAATGTTTAAATGTCTTCTTATAAGGGGTAACCTTTTTCAAAGTGCCTCTCTGATCAACCAAGAAGCTCATTGTTAGTTTTTACCTTGTTATCCTCAGAGAATTCTCATAAAATATCAATTATTTATCCTTTCATCCAATATCTTACTCCCCCATTACACTAGGGCATTATTTTGAAAATTGTCTTCAAAACATCCTGTATGCAGGCAGGATCAAACAAATCTCTCATTTTGCACGCATGTGCACCCATTTATATCATTTTACATACATTTGCATTCATTTGCATTTGCAGGCATTCATTCGCATTCATCTGCATTTGCATCAAGCTTCCTCGCTCAGGAGAAGGGGTTAATCCTGAAAACAGGCTTTGAAAATCTAACTATGATGGTCCATTCAAATCATGAACCAAGAATTTTTATTTTCCAAATTCAAAACCCATAAGTTGAACACTTCCTTCTTAAATTGTGATCCTTAGGTTAAATCCCTATGGAATTGATAGTTCGTAGGTCGAACCCCTGCAGAGTCAATGTGATTTGTAGGTTGAACGCCTGTCAAACCAATACGGCTCATAGGTTGAACCCCTTTCGAACCAATCTCGTTCTCAAAAATTTTGATCTGTAGGTTGAAGTCCTCCTGATCCAATATTCTTTACAGTCCTTAGGTCGAACTCCTTTTGGATTGGTATTTTTTAGATATATGATTTGTAGGTTGAAGTCCTCCTGATCCATGTTCTTAGGCTGAATCCCTATTGAACCCATGTCGTTCCCAGTGAACCAATGTCGTTCTTAGGCTGAATCCCTATTGAACCCATGTCGTTCCCAGTGAACCAATGTCGTTATCAATTGAACCAATGTCGTTCTTAGGCTGAATCCCTATTGAACCCATGTCGTTCCCAGTGAACCAATGCCGTTCTTAATTGAACCAATGTCGTTCTTAGGCTGAATTCCTACAGAACCCATGTCGTTCCCAGTGAACCAATGTCGTTCTTAATTAAACCAATGTCGTTCTTAGGCTGAATTCCTACAGAACCCATGTCGTTCCCAGTGAACCAATGTCGTTCTCAATTGAACCAATGTCGTTCTTAGGCTGAATTCCTACAGAACCCATGTCGTTCCCAGTGAACCAATGTCGTTCTCAATTGAACCAATGTCGTTCTTAGGCTGAATTCCTACAGAACCCATGTCGTTCCCAGTGAACCAATGTCGTTCTCAATTGAACCAATGTCGTTCTTAGGCTGAATCCCTATTGAACCCATGTCGTTCCCAGTGAACCAATGTCGTTCTCAATTGAACCAATGTCGTTCTTAGGCTGAATCCCTATTGAACCCATGTCGTTCCCAGTGAACCAATGCCGTTCTCAATTGAACCAATGTCGTTCTTAGACTGAATCCCTATTGAACCCATGTCGTTCCCAGTGAACCAATGCCGTTCTCAATTGAACCAATGTCGTTCTTAGGCTGAATCCCTATTGAACCCATGTCGTTCCCAGTGAACCAATGTCGTTCTCAATTGAACCAATGTCGTTCTTAGGCTGAATACCTATCGAACTCATGTTGTTCCCAGTGAACCAATGTCATTCTCAATTGAACCGATGTCATTCTTAGGATGAATCCCTATAGAACCCATGTCGCTTCCAGTAGACCAAATCACAATTTTGATCTCCAGGTCATCCAATATCCTATTTCCAATTTCTGAGTCTCTCCTTTGGGGAAAGGAGAGGAGAATCTAGCCACGAATGTATCATATAGATCTCAAATGATTTCCTTCACCGAGGATTCCAGGAATATTTTGCCAATTTGTCATGAAAAGTAGTTGTTGATCTCAAAATCTTTACTGCATAAAATTGTACCTAAGAATACCTTTAGTATTACTTCCGAAAGAACAAAGCTTTTGTGAAAAAGGATTCAAAATTCAAAATCTTTCTATTGGCCAACCAAAAGGATGAAGAATAAATCCGCGATATGGCCAGCAAAGAAAACTCAATGTTGTTGCAAAGCCATAAGTGATTGATATTGATCGCAGTCAATGGCACATTTTTAAAGACCATTCTTGAAAAAATAAAGCAGTCGAAATATCCTGGGTGATACAGAAAAATCCACTCAATCTCCATATCTCCTCAAACACCCAGGCTGCAATTAAATATCTGCAAAAGGGATCTCTCAATTGTCGTCAAGATGAAGGCGAATTAAGCGAGTCGACCCCCGGGGCCAAAGAAGATTTGGATCATCTCCAAGATGACGGAGTTTGTGACGGATCCTTCCAGGGAAAGTTTAGATCACCGTCGAGATGAAGGCGAGTGTGATGAGCCTAGCGACAAACCCTAAAAGATATTTAATTCCAGCTATCATCAAGAGATTTCCTACCAATGAGCCAATAACTATCAAGATAATCCCTGAGAGAAAAGAAGGATCGGAACATCTCTGAGATGAAGGAGTTTGTGACGTACCCTTCTCAAGAAAAAAAAAAGAGAGAAAAGTCAGGACATCTCCAAAATGAAGGATGATGTAATTCCCAAAAAAATCCAAGAGGGCTCCATTCTGTCAAAAAAAGAGTGCAGAAAGATCATCATGAGAAAAGAATCCCAGGATATCAGACTGCCGAATCTATCAAGAATCTTCTTTAATTTTGTGAAATTCTTTTATCAATATCCTTTCACCAATAGCCCTCGCAATATCAAGAATACTTTCTTTTCCGTCCATATCAAGGAAATTGATAGCTTCCTTGAAAGAAAGTCAATCGCAAGCAATTTGAATTCGAATCTTGATTCTACGAAGTTAAGCTCAGTCGGAGGTAATACTTCAGGTAGAAAAGAGGGAATACTTTCAAAACAATGTGCATCATTTTCAATTATTTTGAATCAACAACAATTTTCAACATTTTGACAATATTTTCTAACTATCCTGGCATGAAACGAGAGCTTGAGGTTCATCTTTGGTGCATCCTGACATCAGTTGTTATCCCTTTTAGGACTTGATAACGGGAGTTTTCAAGATTCCTTCCCTTCTTTGGTATAATCTGAGCGCACGGGCTCTCAGATTCGCACACTTCCTTGTGTCCCCACTGTCCCACCATAGACAGTCCCATTTCGGCTTGAGGTTAAGCCACCAATTTCAGCAAAAGGCAATTTCAAAAGCTATTTAGTCTCAGCAATGAGACGCCCAAAATCAATCCCTTTTCAAACTTTAGGGACCCCAATTTACTTCCTTTTGCAAAACCCCTATCGGATTCATTGTGCGGAAATCCGAAGGTTTCATCACAGTCTCTTCTTTCGAGGATTTCGTCCATTTTCCGCCCAATCAGGTTAAGGGTATAAACCTGAGTCTCCTTTGATGAGGTATTCCATTTTCCACCCGATCAGGTTAAGGGTATAAACCTGGGCCTCCTTTGATGAGGTATTTCATTTTCTACCCGATCAGGTTAAGGGTATAAACCTGGGCCTCCTTTGATGAGGTATTCCATTTTCTGCCCAATCAGGTCAAGGGTACAAACCTGAGCCTCACGTGGTGAGGTATTTCATTTCCCAATCAGGTTAAAGGTTAAGCCTAAGCTTCGTTCCATACGAGGTATTTCTCGTCCCATCCAGGTTAAGGGCAAAACCTGAATCTCACTTCTTTTCGAAGCAAAATTTTCTCCTTATTCTTCATTTCATATCTATCATCATCACTTGAACTAATTCTTTCATACCCAGTCAGATTCATCTAACTGGGGCATTTTTATGATCCAAATTTGGTGTGTTTTCTTTGCCACTAAGCTCGGCTTTCAACCGGCTTAGCAGCAAAGAGGGGCATCTGTAAACACCCCAAATTTTCCTCCTCATTCAGTATTCATCGATTTCATGTGTCATTGCTTATCATTGCATGAATTCAGAATATCATTGCATGTCATTGCATAGCATTGCATGACATTGCATCTCATTTTCGAGATCCAGCACTCCTATTTCAAAACATTCAATCCAGATTTGAATTTTAAAGCTTTTATTTCAAAATCAATTTCAAAACCTGGGTCTTTATTCAATACTCTGTCATTTTCCAACCCTAGGACTTTATATTTCGAAATATTTTCTCAAGGAAACAATCTGGATTCATTTAAAATTCAAATTTTAATCGATTTCAATTCACAAATGAGACCCATTGAGGTGGTGTCACTTCTGAATTCCTCTATTCATCAAATTTCTCAAAATTTTGAAAGTTTCAGTCCGATCAGGACTTTGTCTCAGAGACCTGATCCGGTCATGAGTCTGTTTTGAAGTCTGTTTTACTTCCATTTTCAATCTTTTCCGTTTGCTTTCAAAATTTATGTCATTTTACAGAGTCCAGTTAGTTCAGGACTCTATTTTAGAGTTCGGTCGAGTTAGGAGTCTAACCCTGACTGTGTTTTCTGACTTATTTCATCATTTCTTGATAAAATCTTTTGAAAATTCTTTCATTTAGCTTTTAAAATCTAAAAACTCAGAGTCCTAAGGGTTCAGGACTCTAACCCGGAGTTCCAGTTCGCATGAGACCCTATTTTCAAAAATCTTGAATTTCAAATGTCAATTTTAACCCTTTTTCAAAGCCATTTTCAGTGTTTATTTCAAAATTTCTAAAACTCGATGTGAGCTTACTCAGTTGGCACCATATCCAGAGGAATTCTAACTCAGTTAGGACCTTATGCCATTTCAAAAATCCTAATTTTAAGTTTACTTTTGAAAATCTTTTGAAAACTCCTTCAATTTCACGTTTTAAAATCGTTTTTTTTGAAAAACTCAAGTAGGGCCCACTCGGGGTGGCGCCATATTCGAGTAAGTCAGGGCTAGACTAGGGTTAGTTGATGTCTTGGTTAGTGTTAGAGGTTTAGAAGAGTCAAAACCATTTTGAAAACTCATTTTGAAAATTAGTTTTTAAAACTAGTGTTTTTAAAGGTGTTTTAAAAACCCAAATGTGAAAGATGCCAAGTGGCATCACATTTGGGGGTTTTCTAGGTTTAGTTAGGGGCTAATTAGGGATTAATTAGAGTCCCACCTAGGTTAGAAAACCACAAAAAATCGTTGCCTTTAGTGGATTTATTAGAAAGAGTCCTAAAAAAATGAAAAACCTCTTAATTAACCCTAATTAAGTGACTTTTTGAAAAACTATAAAAAGGGACCTAAGGGGGGCCAAAAGGAGGGCTCTTTTCTCTCAAATTTTCGTGGCCTCTCTCTCCTTTCCAGCACCTCCACCTTCCTTCATTGCAGCTGCAAGCACCAAGGTAATATTTTTAATATTTGTTTTAGTTTTATTTAATACTTTTTCATGTTTTAAATCAATTTTAGCCATTGGTGTCATCCTCTTCATGGATTAAACCATGGATTCAACCTCAAGAACCATCAAGAATCAGCAAGAACACTCCAATAAGGTGATCTAACCCTGTTTTGGATGATTTACAGAGATTTTAATCCATTAGAATTGATTTTAACATAATTCTTTGCATTATTAACCAATAAAATATATGATTTACCCTTTTTAATGGGTTAAATCTATGTTTTAAAGGTGATATCAAATTCCAGCCATTGATTCCCTGTTTTTAATTTATTTTCATGGTTTATTTATGTTTGTTTTACGTTCTATAGCATAAAAATAAGTTTTATTTACTGTTTTATGGTTTATTTTATTTATTTACATTAGTTAATGCATGGTTTTTCAAGTTTCTTAAATTTCTGTGTGTTCTAGGTTTAGAACGGTAAAGATGATGTTATTTCGGATTGAAGCACTCGTTGTTTATTTCTGATTTTTTTATATGTGATGTATGCATGAGTTATTGAGTTACTGTAGAAAATTCAGAGGCTTTGGATTTCGGGAACCCTGTCAAAAAAATCAGACATCAAATCGTGTGTTTAAAGCTTTAAAATCGTGGTTAAAATCAAGAAGGTAACTTGCTGTTATGATATTTCTCTCATCTTATATCCGATTTTAGATCTGTAAAGTGCTATGTATTCACATTGAGTAGATCTGTCTTCTGTGAAATTTTCGGATTTTCCCCTTTTAGAGAATCTGTTTTTAAAGTTTAAACTCGTTAGGGTTTACCAAAACCCTAATCAGACTTGTATTAGTCATAAATCCCAAACCACAGATCCGATTTTAGATCTGTAAAAAGTGAGTATTGTTATTTTTATGTCTACTGTTCATCACAAAAATTTCAGAGATTTTTGTTTAGGTTTTCTATTTATTCCTGTATTTTCAATCTGAAGTAGCCGTTTTAATCCCTATTAAGAGTGATATATTTTAGCCCAGGTTGCCGGAAGGGTTTCTCCCTAACCGGAGATGGTTTTTCCGATCTGTAAATTGGGAAATCTCTGTTTTTCTTCCTAGTTAGTCTCTGTAAAATTTCATAAATTTCCATGGAGATTTGACCCCTGGTTCAGGTCTTGGATTGAGACTGGTTGGTGAATTAGGTCAAAAATAGCATATTTTTAGGGTTTAATGCAATTTTCGGATTAATTTAATGTCAAAAAATTATTTTTATAATTCCAATTCGACATTAGGGTTATAAAAAGTACAGGTACCAATTTTTATGGATTTTGGAATCCATTTGATGGCTGAATTAAGCAAATTGCAAAACCGGGTTCCTGAAAGATCCAAAAACACTGCAAAAATCACAAAATTTGTGATATTATTGGATTTTCGTGCATAAGCATATATTTTTAGGGTTTAATCATGTTCATAATCATATTAGGATGCTTTAGGTTTAATTTTGTGCTCATTTGATTTCATTTAGTGCATAAAACCTAAGTTTTTACCAAAATCTATTTCTAAAAACCCTGATTTCAAGGCCATAGTCTTGCTATCAGGGGCAATTTGGTCATTTGACCTAAATTTCGAAATCCCTAACCTTAATTTTCATGTGTTTAAGTATGTCATATCATATTTTATCCTAGTTTATTTGCATTTGAATTTCAAAACTTGCATTTTACCAAATATATTTCTAAAAACCCTAATTTCAAGGCCATAGTCTAGTTATTAGGGGTATTTTGGTCATTTTGACCCCAATTTCGAAATTTCATATCTTATCTTCCTTATTTATTCAATTTTATTTCATACTTTATCATTTTGATTTAAGGGAATCATGGAAAAGGCTTATATCTAGCAAAATCTAGCAATTTCCTGATATTGCTGGATAAATCTAGAAAAGCCAACATATTTTCATTAACCAAGTTTTCTAGTTTTGCAGGTACATTGAAGACTTTATTTTTTTCATGTATTTAAATTTCAATAGTGATGTAACTTGTAATTAAACTTTGGAATAAGAATTTACATTTCCTGCTTAGCTTAGGTTGCATTGCATATAGTTTATTTTCTTAAATGATGTTAATGTGTGATGGATGATGATTCATGCATATTTTTACAAATTCACCATGGTCTACACGAATGGCACATGCACTAGCTTCTATGAAGTTTATAAACTTGGTGGAATTCGTATTTATGGCCATAGTCAGAATATGAATGATACTCAGATTTATGATCTTCACATTAGCCACATTCAACCTACACTCTTAGGCTAACTTCAAAAATGCACTGCATTTCTCAAAAAAATACAAAAAGTATTTCTCAATTCTTCAAAATCATATTCATTCATTTCATGCATTTGCCAATTCCAATTCCAATCTCAATTCAAAGAAGTTCATTTTCTCAAAATCTCCTAAGTCTTATAGCAAAATCGATTTTCCCATAGACATTGAATTTCAAAGGATATTTCAAGTATTTCCCAAGTTCCAAATTCAAATTTTCTAAGTTAGAATTTCAATTTCCAAGTTTGAATTCAGAGAAACCAAGTCTCTCAGAATCGATTTTCACTAAATGTCAAGGATTTCTCAAAATCGATTTTTATTTCTCTCAGAAGTATATTTCAAATCCCAATTCACGATTTCTCATGTGATATCATTTTCAAGATTTACATTTTCTGAATATTTCAATCATTCAAAGCAAACATCATGTTTTCAAATGTGCATTTTCTGAAAATTCATAGCACATGCCTGATTCTATGTGCATTTAGAGATTAGAATATGATTTAGACAAGTTGAATAGAGTAGAGCATAAGATTGATCCTTGGTTCAATTACCCCTGTTAAAGGTGGCAGGAACGGTTGAACCTCGTACCGACAGGCGAGTCCCATTCTTCGGAATTTTCCCGCATTTTAAAAAACGGAGGTGAGTTATTTTCAAAAACTTTTTCAAAGGTCAGTTTGATTTGCAAAAGTTAAAAATTTTGCGATGATAACACTGAGACACCTCTCTGGCTGATAGTCGACGCAGAAGAAAGGGCCGAGCAATTTGTAGCGCTTGTCACGAGCATAGGTGTATCGAGGAACGGTCTCTCTTCCGTCGAAGAAGTTCCAAACGATTTCCTCCTGGTGCAGACTCTCGATCAAGGCTCGATACTGAATGGCTGTCTTTGGCTGCTTACCGCTGATTCTGAAAGAACTGGCTTTTGACGGCACATGTCGCAGGAACCACAACTGTAAGGCATACGTGCATCCTTCTACTAAAATGGTTTCTCCGAGGGCGAAACGAGCTAAGCCTCTGTAGAGAAAGGCTAGAGCTGCCATGGAAACTGAAAGCTGACGGCTCTGCTTGCTTCCCCATCTTCGAAAAAGTTGAGCGACTCTGACATCGATGAAATTCTGACCATCCTGAAAGAACGCTAGTCCTATCGTGCATAGGACCATGGCATGCTGAATTCTTTCTTTCGCTGCTCGAGATAAGGTATCGACTTCTTCATAGGCTCCATACTTGTAGAGTTCGAATAGATCGATGAACTGAATTCCGTTGATCTCTGTGAGAGTCCAGGATCTGCTCCCTGTAGCTCTGGCAAATGCTTCTCGAACATCTATCCCCTTGACGTTGATCAAGAACTGTTGTTCGACTGGATCATCTGGCTGACCAGCTGGCTCTGGTAATCCCATGATGTCACTGAGCTCATCCATTAGCAAAGTCATTTCTCCCCAGGGAAACCAAAACGTGCAGGTACGTGGATTCCATCGTTCTGCCATGGCTTGAATTAGACTGTCGTTGATGGTTCGCTTGCCCACTGCCGATGCCATCTCCAATCCACAATCATCCAAGTGGTCTGGGAATATATGCGAGAAGGAGGTGAACCAAGAATAGTACCACCGAGGGAAGATGGTACGAGACTGGATGACCCGATGATCTGGGGTTCCATCCCTTATTTGATAAAAGACATGATCCCAGGGAAAGATAGCATCGGGAGATTCGGATGCCATCGGAATGATACTGAGGCAAGAGAGGGAAAGAGTTAGATGGAATGCAGGACTTACGGATAGATTTTTGATGAAAAAAGAGGACAGACATAAATCCTGGAAATTTTTGGAAAGAACAAGGGACTTGAAAAAGACTTTCCAGTTTTTTTTAAGAAAAGTTTTGACATATAAAAGGGAATAGAATATAGGTAAAGGGAAGATATGCACCTGGGGTTTTCAAAAATAGAGGGAAATTTTAAATAGTACACCCAGGGTTTTGAAGAAGTTTTTTATATACATAGGAGCATATAAGAAGATATTATACACTTTTAACTGCACAAACAAGGATGCGCACACAGCACTCCCTAAAGGCTGACTCTAAATGCAATATTTGAAATGGTTTATAGGACCTTAATTCTAACTCTATAGTTCAGATCATCTGATTCCAATCAAGGTATGTCGATATACTCAAGCCGAAGCTCGAAGTACGTGGCATAAAAGTAATTCTCCGGTTCTAAGGTAAGGGCTTCCCAACATCCTTGAGCACCTACCAATATACCTCGGACTATGGCCCTTAGGTACGTGGTATGGGGGCGCGAACCCAAATAAGTGGTCCAGTTGTGAGGCTCTCTCCCGAACTATGGTTCAGTGAGACAGCCCAGCAACGTGAAGACCGGAACAATATAGGTAGGGATTTTTTTCAAAATATGATCAACATGCAAATAAAACCAGAAGGCTCTAATGCAAGTCCTAAAGAGATAGATTTAAATAAGAAGAAGCATGCACTTGCATACATTGTTTTGCATTCAATCCCTAAAATTGAGGAGAGTTGTATTTAAGACCTAAGTCTAATGTGAACATGGATATAGTCTCCTCAATATGGTCCTACCAAACCATACTTAGATCCTATATGCAATGATGTCAGCTTAGGACAGAGTCTAGGCTCCTAAGGTTTGCATGGAAATGAAGCTGACATAGAAGAATAAAGATTTAGAGAATATTAGAGCAAAGCAAAGGCATAATTCGACCAGACGGAGACGTGTCCCATCACGGTCGCCAAAACTGTGATCATCGCAAAATTTTTCCTCTCTTGTGGTTTCTCTCTCTTCCTTCTCTTTTCCTTTTCTAACCTCTTATTTTTCTCCTTTTTGAAGGGAGAAGAATAAAAGAAAGAAAAGAAAGAGAGAAGATGAACTATTTTTGCGCGGTCTCACTTGACCTTAATTTGAAAATATTTAGCAAATAACTCGCCTCCGTTTTGAAAATATGCGGGAAAATGGAGAGACGGGATTCGCTCGTCGGTACGAGGTTCGACCGTTCCTGGCGCCTTTACCAGGGGTAATCAAACCAAGGATCGAATCTATGCCTTTTGCTTTGCCTAAATATAATCTAAGAATTTATTCTAACTCTAAATGCACAAAGAATCATGCTTGTGCAATGCAAGAATGTATGCTCTTTTGGGAAAATATTTTGAAAATTTCCAAGTATTATGAGATGAACTTGATGAAGAAATGATTAAATTTAACTTAGAGCTTGAGATAGATCAGAGAAGTTCTAAGTTTTTGAAGTAAATCAGGACTTGGAAGAATAAATGAGAGAGAATGACTTGAAGTTTTGAAATGAAAGAAAATGAAGTTTCAAAGTCAAAATCGACTTTGAATTTGAACCTGAATTTAGAAAAGGAAATGAATACTTGAGATGAAATTGAATTTAGATTTTTGAAGTTTTGAAATTTGGAATGGACTAAGAGAATCAAATGGTATTTAAGAATGGAAATGGATTTAAGAAATTCAGATTTGGATCTGAGAATGGAATTGAAATCTAGAATTGGAATTGGATTCCGGATCCTAAACAGAATGGGATCCGAGATTTAGAATCCAAGATGGACTTTGGGTTCTGGATCCTGAGATGGAGTGGATCTGAAATCTGAGATCCAAATGCAGAGTTGGACTTTGGATCCTAAGATGGATTTGGATCTGAAGTCTGAGATCCAAGGTGAAATTGATTCTGGATCCTATAAGAAAATTGGATCTGAAGTCTGAGATCCAAAAAGTGGAATTGGGTCCTGGATCCTAAAATGGAATTTGGATATGAAGTCTGAGATCCAAAAGTGAAATTGGAGTTTGGATCCGAAAGAGGAATTGGATCTGAAGCCTAAGATCCAATATGAGATTGGTTCTGGATCCAATAAGAAATTTGGATCTGAAGTCTGAGATCTAAAAAGTGGAATTGGGTCCTGGATCCTAAAATGGATTTGGAGTCAAATTCAGAAGATGAATCAAGAACTTCCAAGTGTTAAATTGAACTTGAAAATTGAAATTTAGAATTTGAATATACGAACGAATTTCAAAGTCAAATTAGACCTTGATTTTTTTTGAGTTTGGAATTTAGAAGATGAGTCAAGAGTCTCAAAGTTAAAATTGAACTTTGAGTTAGAGTTTTGAATATAAAATAAATTTGGAATTTCAAAGTCAAATTGAACTTTTGAAATCTGATTTGAATTTGAAAAAATGACTTCGAAATCTCAAAGTTAAATTGAACTTTGAGATTGAAAACGAAATTGAATTTGAAAATGAAAGGATGAATTGGATTTTTATAAGAATTGGAGATAGATTGAGGAAGATATTTACATCACTTGGAGTTTTGAAAAAGGAATTTTTGAAAACATGATGCAGTTCTATCCTAAATGATGAATGAATTTAAAGGATTTGAAATTGGATTTTGAAAAGCTATTTCATTCTTTGGATGAATTAAAATAAGATTGAAGATATAATACATCCTTGACTATGGTCATTGGATGTATTATATAATAATCTATATTTAGATTCAAGTGAAGAATAAAATACATTTTGGTGCTTTTATAGAGTTTAAAATGAAATTAACTCTCAATATACCCTGACTATGGCCATTGGTATATATATTGAATTAATTCTAAGTTAGACTCTAATAAAAGAAGGAAATATTTGAAAAATATGATGATTTTTGAAGAGGATCCAGTGTGGATCCAATGTTATTTTATAAAAGGTAAAAAATCCTAAGTCTTGTTTACATCCCGACTATGGCCGTTGATGTAAATCATCAACTTAGGATTAGTTTACCTCTTATGAAATGGTGCACGTGCCATTCCTGTTGCCATTTGTGAAAATTTGAGAAATAAAGGCAAAATGCATGAAAAACAAGTAATTCATGATATTTACAATGCTTATCCATTCTATCTAAAACGGGAAATGCAAATTCTCATTAATATCTAACTATTACAATACATGAAATTGAATTTGTAACTCCAAGTAATGATCTTTTCCACACATTTCCTGCAAAACACTTAGTTAGCCAAATATAAGATATAGAGGAGGATGTGAGATGCTATGTTTGAGCTAACATGATCATGTTAAATAAGAGGCATATGTGCTTAGTGAAATGCTCAAATATATATACATATACACATACACACATACATGTACATGGACGTATAAATACATATATATATGGATATATACATATATACCTATATATATATATTGTAAATGATATACTCACGAAAGATATAGCATCTCAACAGAGAGATCAGAAAGAAGAGTTAAAAAGGAAAAGAAAGAAAAAAAAAGTTTTTTTTTTCTTGATTGACTGGAAAATGGCAGATTGCTGCCACTCCCGTAGGCGGTCATAGAAACACCTATGCCTTCACAGCTTCTTGTATCAATGACAGGTGCACGACCAGTGCCTGGACCATTTCCAGCTGCCTCATGGTTGATGATAACAGTGACAGCAACTGTTGAGGCAAACTACCTCAACTTCATCTTCAACATCCTTCAGCTGAACGTGAGACTCTTCAGAATGTTTTGTTTTATCAAATAAGATCATCCAATCATCCTTTGCTGTTGTCACTTTGCTGTTCACCTAACATGGCTTAATTGAGGTGGATCCTTTGCTAATTAGCACGCTGTTGTCACTTTGCTGTTCACCTAGCACGCATGAATTGGCTAAATCTCTCAGTAGCACAGTAAAGAAGCTGGAAGTATGGTAAATAATGGTTGATTCAGCTCAGGGGAACTTCTAAGGAATTTAGGCTAAACAATTTCTCACTTTTGATGTAAAGGGTAGAGGCCAAACATACCATATGACGTTGGACTGATCCCACTCACTGCGGAATTCATATCTGAATTCCCATTAAATTCCCTGTTATACTTTCTATAGATGTATGAGCATCAATGCACCTTCACTACATTTTTTTTTTTTTTACATCTATTTCGATCATCCCACCTCAGTAACATAGCATCCCATCACTTTTCACAGCAACGCTACCTCACCCACGTGCGTGTTTTCATTTTAATTCAGTGGTTATCAAATAGCACATCATTTTCATATCATGTTCAATTTCAGCGTTCAAATTTTTGCTGAATCTTCTGTAGATGCTCATTTCTCTGGTTGTTATACATTTTATTTTTTTTTATTTTTTTTTGTTGACCCTTAGTATGCATTGTATTAAACTTATATGAATGTTGTCATTGACTGAAATACCTCACCATTTTTTTTTATACTGTTGTAGCATATGTTCAGCCACCAACCACCTACATCTTTCACCATAACCAGCATCTTCACTCTCAATCCTGTGCTTCCCGCCACATCCCTATGTACAACATTTTAACCTCCCACACACAACACCTGTACTCTTTAGCATCTCATTTACATCCCTCACATAACACATCTGCTATACTTCATCTCACATCCATACTCTTCATAACCCAAAACCTCCACTTATGTTTTCCCTGTGCTTCAGCTACTTACCCACTGCTACAGTACTGCTTTGCTGCAGCTTGGATCCACGTTATTCCCTTACACTACTTTGCATCTTCCAGCATCTCCCTCATTCCAATAGCCCGGCATTACACACCCCCTCACCACTTGCATTGGTTGCATGTGGTCCTGGCGCCACATCTTGTATCCAGTACAGCAGCTACTAGCTGTGTAGCTTCCCCCCCTCATCTCATGGATTTTGCCTCACAGGAAATCATCCTGTAACATATGCCTTCGTGCCCCCACCTATACCATTTGGCTTAAACCTTTTGTTCTCTCTTTCTTATTTCGTTAACTAAGTCAGTATACCACTATTACATGGATATCTCAATTTCAAAGTCCAATTTAACTTTGAAATTTCAAAATCATTTCATATTCAAACTTTAAATTTCCAAACTCAATTTCAAAATTCAATTTAACTTTGAAGTTTCTAAATTCATCTTCTGATTCTAAATCCAGTTTTTCCTCAAAGTTTTAAATCAAAGTTGAGATTGACTTTGAATCTCAAAAACCCAAACCTTCTCAAGTTCAAATCTGGATCTTCAAAAACCCAGATCATCTTTAAAAGTCCTATTTTGGACTTCTCAAAACCCAAATCCAAAATCAAATCCTAGTCTCAACTTGGATCCAGATTTCCAAGTATAGAACTCCATTCCACTTTTGGATCTCCAATCACGGATCCAAATTCCATTTAGGATTCAAATCCTTATTCTACTCTGGATCTCCCATCACAGATCCGAATTCCATTTAGGGTCCAGACCCTTATTTCACTTTGGATCTCCAATCACAGATCCAAATTTCATTTAGGATCCAGATCCTCATTCTACCATTGGATCTCAGATTTCAGATCCAAATACCATCTCGTATTCCAAGTCTTAAATCCAACTCCCTTCAAAATTCCAAATCCAAAATTCCACTTAAATTCCAATTCTTAAAGCCAATTCCATTTCATTCAAAACAAGTCCCTATTTCGGATCCTAAAAATCAAACTCAAAACTCTATTCAGAATCCAGAACTTGGATTCGGATTTTATCTTGAAAATCCAACTTTTACAAATCCCATTTCTCAATTCCTTTAGATTTCCCATATTCCCTTCTAAAATCAAAACTTCAAAAATTAGGAATTCAATTCCATTCCAAATATTTCATCCAAGTTCAAACTTCTAAATTCAAAGTCCATTTATGACTTTGAAAATTTCCTTCATTCTCTTTTTATTTCAAGATTTCAAGATCAAATTTCCAAATTCCAGATTTATTTTCCCAAGCCCCTGATTATTCTAAGAACTTAGAACTTTAATCTTAAAGTTCTAAGTTAGAAAACATTTCTTCACTTTATCGGATTCACTTGGAATTTCTTCAAAACATTTTTCAAAAAAAAACATACATCTTTGCATTTGCACAAGCATGATTCATTGTGCATTTTAGACTTAGGATAAATACTTAGATAATTTCTTAGCAAAGCAAAAGGCACTAAATTCGACCCTTGGTTCGATTACCCCTGGTAAAGGCGCCAGGAACGGTCGAACCTCGTACCGACAAGCGGATCCCGTCTCCCGATTTTCCCGCAAATATTTCAAAAACGGAGGCGAGTTATTTCAAAATATTTTCAAAATTAAGGTCAAGTGAGAGCCGCAAAAGATTTCCTCTTCCCTTCTCTTCTTTCTTTTCTCTCCTCTCTTTCTTTTCCGTTCTTTTATCTTTTCTCCCTTCAAAAAGGAGGAAAATAAGAGGTTGGAAAGGAAAAGAGAAGGAAGAGAGAGAATATTACGAGAGGAAAAATTTTGCGATGATCACAGTTTTGGCGACCGTGATGGGACCCGTCTTCGTTCGGTTGGATATATGCCTTTGCTTCGCTTTTATATAATCTAAGTCTTTATTCTAACATATGTCAGCTACATTTTTCATGCAAACCTTAGGAAGCCTAGATTTTGTCCCAAGCTGACATTATTGCATATAGGATCTAAGTATGGTTTGGTAGGACCATATTGAGGAGATTATCCATGTTCACATTAGACTTAGGTCTTGAATACAACTCTCCTCAATTTTAGGGATTGAATGTAAACAATGTATGCAAGTGTATGCTTCTCTTTATTTTAAATCTATCTCTTTAGGACTTGCATTAGAGCCTTCTGGTTTTATCTGCATGTTGATCATATTTTGAAAACATCCCTACCTACATTGTCCCGATTTTCACGTTGCTGGGCTGTCTCACTGAACCATAGTTCGGGAGAGAGCCTCACAACTGGACCACTTATTTGGGTTCGCACCCCCCTACCACGTACCTAAGGGCCATAGTCCGAGGTATATCGGTAGGTGCTCAAGGATGTTGGGAAGCCACTACCTTAGAACTGGAGGAATATTTCTATACCACGTACTTCGAGCTTCGGCTTGGGTATATCGGCGTACCTTGATTGGAATCAGATGATTTGAACCCTAGAGTTAGGATTAAGGTCCTACAAGCCATTTCAAATATTGCATTTAGAGTCAGCCTTTAGGGAGTGCTGTATGCGCATCCTTGTTTGTGCAGCTTTGGTTGTGCGACATTTCTCTCATATATATGTATCAGACCCTTTTCAAAAACCCTGGGTGTATTATTCAAAACTTACCCTTATTTTCAAAAAACCCCAGGTGTATATTTTTCTTTTTTAGATCAAATTTTCTTCAAAAAAAAACCCTGAAAAATTCTTTTAAACTCTCCTCAATCTTTCAAAATTTCCAGGTCTATCCGTAAGTCCTGCATTTTATCTGACTCTCTTCCTCTTTTTTTCCTCAGTATCACTCCGATGGCATCCGAATCTCCCGATACTATCTTTCCTTGGGATCATGTCTTCTATCAAATAAGGGATGGAACCCCAGATCTGCGGGTCATCCAGTCTCGTCCTTTCTTCCCTTGGTGGTATTATTCTTGGTTCGCCACCTTCTCACGTATGTTCCCAGACCACTTGGATGACTGTGGGTTGGAAATGGCATCAGCGGTAGGCAAGCGAACCATCAACGGAGCTTTGATTCAGACTATGGCAGAACGGTGGAATCCGCGTACCTGCACCTTCTGGTTTCCCTGGGGAGAGATGACTCTGCTGATGGACGAATTCAATGATATTATGGGATTGCCCAAACCAGCCGGTCAGCCAGATGATCCTGTCGAGCAGCAGTTTTTGATCAACATCAATGGGGTGGATGTTCGAGAAGCCTTAGCAAGAGCAACAGGGAGGAGATCCTGGCCCCTCACTGAGATTGGTGGAAATCAGTTCATCGACCTATTTGAACTATATCAAAAATATGGATCCTACAAAGAGGTTGACACTCTGTCTCGAGCGGCGAAAGACAGAATTCAACATGCCATGATCCTGTGCACAGTGGGGTTAGCCCTCTTCCAAGATGGCCAGAATTTCATAGATATCAAAGTTGCTCAGCTCTTTCGAAGATGGGGAAGCAAGCAGACCCGTCAGCTTTCAGTTTCCATGGCCGCATTAGCCTTCCTTTACAGAGGCTTGGCTCGATTTGCCCTTGGGGAGACCATTCTGGTAGAAGGATGCACTTACGCCTTGCAGTCGTGGTTCTTGCGACACGTTCCTTCGAAGGCCAGTTCTTTCAAATTCAACATTAAACAGCCGAAGACAGTCATCCAATGCCGAGCTCTGATCGAGAAGCTGCATCAGGAGCAGATCACCTGGGATTTCTTTGACAGAAGAGAGACTGCTCCTCGATACACTTATGCTCGTGACAAATGCTACAAATTGATGGGCTCTTTCTTTTGTGTTGATTATCAGCCGGAACGATGTCTGAGGCAGTTTTCGCAGCGGCAAGTTCGTGCCAACACCCGTTTCCCGACAGGCAACGTGTCAGAATTCAACCTGCAGTCGGATCAGTGGTCTGGGGCATATCATGTCGCAAAATATACCTGGAACTCCTTTATTTCTCTGTCTATATTTCCTGGACCAAATGTATCATCTGAATATCAGGAGTGGTGGCAAACTGTCTGTCCACCCTCTCTTTGTCTTTGAAAGTTAAAAATATCAATAAAAATTTACTTTTCTGGCCAAAAATGTTGTTCTCTATATTTTGTTTATAGCATAAATAAAAGTCACAAAAACTTGAGTGACGACCTAATCCCGGGTAAAAGGGATATTCCTTCCGCATTTCTTCAAATCCTATCATGGTTGACGACCTCGCCTAGGTAACAAGGCACATTTCTCTGTTATCATCAAATGGTAACACAATTATCACAAATCGTGTGATGACCCAATCCCGGGTAATGGGATAATCTCTTGAAATTGTCTACCAAATCCCTTCATTTCTTGCTTTCTCTCAAAGGAATTGTGATTTAAAAAAAAAAGCTTCTTCATACTCTAACCATTCCCATATTCTGCAGGAAAGCTTTGGCATCTGAAAAATGGTTCAGACAAGGGCTGACAAGAGGGCTGCTCAACAACACAGTGACAACGAGTCAGAGGAGATGAATTCTCCTAGATTGTCCAAGAAGCATGACTCCGGAGATGAAAGCGATGTTGATCCGGCCATGTACCGGGTTTTTCAGAAAATGATGACTAAAATGATGGCCGAGCAGGCTAAGGCGGCTCCAAAGAAGGCGGCTTCTAAGACCAAGGCTAAGAAGAAGCCCATAAAAAAGCCAGTCAAGATCAGCAAGCAAAAGGTACAACGTGACAGTACCTCTGAAGATTCTGAGTCAGCGAAAGAGAATTCTGAAGAAGAGCAGTTGATTTACATCCCGAAACATCTGCGGCAATCCAAGAGGCCGGTAGAAGAGCCAGTATCAGTGAACAAGCCCAAGCATGGGGCCCCCGCAGAAGACTCGATCCAGGCACTGACCAAAATCGTCAAAGACCTGCAAGTCCGGGATAAGGGGAAAAGGTCATACACCAGACAGGATTTCTACCTTGGTTTGGAAGGAGACATCAATTTGGAGAATCTCCCCCAAAAATTCATTAAATTTGATGGATCCGGAGACCCCAAGGCCCACCTTGCCATGTTCTTCGCAGAATGTGCCCGGTTCAGCGAAGACAACCGTGCCCTCTTCCTCTGTTTTCCCCGCAGTTTGGAGGGAATAGCCGCCAAATGGTATGCCGAGTATGTCAATCCCATCGAGTTAAGGGATTTTGACAAAGTCGTTAATATGTTTGTGGAACGCTTCCTATTCAACACGGAAGCTCTGCCCACCCTGAACCACCTGTGCAACCTGAAACAAGAGCCCAATGAAAAGGCTAGGGATTTCATTCACAAATGGAGAAGCCTGTGCAACAAAATGAGGAACCCTATCTCTGAGGAACATGCCCTCCAAGTCATCCTCAACAACTTCTCCCAGCCTCTAAAAAGCCTCCTCTTTCCGTACCCCTCCAAATCCTTTATCGAACTGACAGAGCGAGCAGAATGGCTCGAGATGGGGGTGGAGAACGGAATGTATGAAGGTGTCACCTTGGCCAAGAATATCCCAGACCCAAAGAAGAAGGCACACTTCACCTACTCCGCCGAGGTTCCAGGGGATGATCAGGGCAGTAGCAGTAAACAGGGCAGTGGCAGTGGCACAAAGCCCGAGCAGAGCAGAGGAAGGAAAGGAAAATTCTTCAAGAACAATGATAAGCCTCTTCCGGCCGGTCCTCAACAAAAGGGGGACCTTCAAGAAAAGCCCAAACATATAAACTGGAGCAGGGATCGGAAGTTCACTCCCCTCGACCAGCCTCTAGAAAAAATCCTGGAATACTTGTTGTCTCACGGGATGGTGAAACTTCCCAAGGTTGTAGATCCGCCAGTGCTCATGGGAAGATTTAAGGAACAATACTGCAAGTTCCACAGGGCGATGGGCCATGACACTGAATATTGCTTCGTCCTGAAGCATCTGATTCAGGATTGTATTGATAAAAGCATCCTCATCGAGGATGAAGAAGAGGGCAAAATGGACATTCTGTCCACCCCATTCCCAAAACATTCAGCGTCAACCATTTCAGAAGATTCTTTTCTCCCACAGAGTCACATACATCCTTGCTCCAGCGAAGAAATAAGTTTTCAGCATCAGGTGATGGTTCTACATCAGAATCAACCTGCATTTCAGAGAAGGGATATCCTCTCATTTTTAAATATTAGAAACATGTCAGTTGAGAGTGGAAAAATCCAAGTTTTTCCAAAAAGATTTGTGAAAAGAGAAGCCTGCACAGAGGAAGCAGAAACCTCAGAAGCAACAGAAGAGCGGGCCAAAAGCCTTCAGAAGCCTATCACAGCACTCTCCAACATTTCCATCCTTGAGCTGACTCACGACTCCCCCCAGCATAAAGAAAAATTAGATGATCTATTAAGGAAGATCAAGGTGAAACCGGGTACCACGCCCGAAGACATGGCGCAGATAGTGAATCAAGTAATGACTAATGCGCCTATCACCTTTTCTGATGAGGATTTGCCTAAACCTCATTCATTTCATAACAATGCGCTGTACATTGTGGTCAGGACCAGGGGCATGACCGTCCCACATGTTCTTGTCGATGGGGGCAGCAGTCTGAATATTTGCCCAGAAATGACAGCGAAAGCATTGGGATTAAAAGAGGAAGAATATGTGCCTGATCCCATCACCATCTATGGCTTCGATAATCATGGGCAAACTGCCAAAGGCAAAGTCTTTTTGGAAATCTTCATCAACTACTTAGTGTATACTGTGTTGTTCCATGTCGTCAATGTGCTGCCAACTTACAATCTATTATTGGGACGAACATGGATCCACAACGCCAATGCAGTTCCATCAACTCTCCACCAATGCATAAAGTGGTCCAAAGGTGGAATGATCACCACCATTTTGGGTGAAGATCCTAAAGAGAGGCTGCCACAGCCTATGATTCCTCGTCCAACATTCACAGCTGATATTCCAAGCATCCGAGAAGCGGATGAAATCAATCTCAGTGACAGTCTAGAGATGCTGAAGCTAAAAGATATCCTGGGAGAGGAAAATGTTGCAGCCACGATCCAATGGCAGGGACCTTGTTTCTTCAAACTAGGAGGACGCATCAATTACACCTCCTTCAAAGATCATCCCTTATTTCCTCAGTTTTCTAAAGCAAGAAAGGGATTCGATCTGTTGATCAAACACGGATAGCAGCCATTCCGAGGCATGGGGAAAGATGAAGACGGCATGATAGAGCCCATCATTCCAGTTCGGCATGCAGACAGTTCAGGGTTGGGGTTCACCGGCCAGGATTCCAGCAAAAAGACAGTTTTTGTCAAAGGAAACAAGTGAAGATGATGCCTTAGTTTTCCTGCTTTCTTTTATTATCTTTTTATCTTGTAGGGGCAATACAGTTCCATCTCTTGTTAAAACTTTACTTCAATCAATGAAAGATCAAAATTTTTTCTTCAAGTATCCATCATTCCCTTCTTATGCTTTGTCTGTGTCATTATTCTTTGCTTTATACAAAAAATTTGATTTGGCTCGTATTTTTCTCTCAAAACAACCTCTTTTTGGCATTTTCAGGACCTTTTAACTCCTGAATCAATGACAAGATTTGTTATCAATCCCAAGTATCTAAAATTGGCAAGATTTTCTGAGATGAAAGACAGAGCAGAAGTCAGTCAGGCAGCAGGACAGACCGAAGAGCCAGCCGAGTTTGATTCCACCATTCAGGATTTGCCGGAATTTGCTCACATTCAGAAACAGGATGAACCCTCATCTTTGGTTCAAGATCCAACTGAGGATATCAATATTGGGTCGGAAGATGATCCGAAAATTCTCAAAATCGGGTCAAGTCTAAGTGGAATTGAGAAAGCTAAACTCATCCAATTCCTCAAAAGACATCAAGAAGTATTCGCCTGGACTTACGAAGATATGCCAGGATTAGATATCAAGCTGGTTGAGCATCGACTCAAGTTGAAACCAGAAGCCAGACCAATCAAGCAGAAATTAAGGAAATTGGACCCTCGAATTGAGCAACAAGTCAAGGAAGGACTTGAAGATCTATTGAAAGCAGGCTTCATCCGAGCCATTGATTACCCAGATTGGTTGGCAAATATCGTAGCAGTCCCTAAAAAGAACGGAAAAGTTCGGATTTGCATTGATTTCAGGGATCTTAATAAAGCCACCCCAAAAGATGATTATCCGCTTCCCAATATTGACCTGTTGATCGATAGCACAGCAGGTCATGCCATGTTTTCTTTCATGGACGGATATTCGGGTTATAATCAGATTAAGTTGGTCATTCGTGATCAGTCAAAGACTTCATTTACTACCCCATGGGGAACCTTCTGCTATACAGTGATGCCATTTGGGCTCAAGAATGTCGGGGCAACTTATCAAAGGGCGATGGCCGTTATTTTCCATGATCAAATGCACAAGAATATGGATGCATATGTGGATGACATTTTGGTTAAGTCTAAAGAAGAAGAGGATCACCTTGATGCTCTTAGTCAAGTTTTTGAAAGACTTATTCTTTACAAATTGAGACTTAACCCTCAGAAATGTGTTTTTGGAGTCCAGTCCGGCAAACTGCTCGGCTTCATCATCAGCAAGAAAGGGATCGAGGTGGATCCGGCTAAAGCAAAAGCCGTTATTGACATGCCGCCTCCAACTAATCTCAGGGAACTGCGAAGCCTTCAAGGGCGTATTCAGTCTATTCGCAGATTCATCTCTAATCTAGCCATGAGATGCGAACCTTTCAACCATTTGCTTAGAAAAGGAGTTAAGTTTGAGTGGGGATCAGAATGCCAACTCTCGTTTGAGCGCATCAAGCAGTATCTCCTTAATCCACCAGTTTTAAAGCCGCCTAAGCTAGGAAAGCCTCTCTTGCTATATATTTCAGTCAATCAGAATGCCTGTGGTGGATTCCTCGCTCAGTATGAAGAAGGCAGTTTGATAGAGCACGCCATCTACTACGTGAGCAAAACATTCATTGATTATGAAAAGAAGTATTCTCAGATGGAGAAGACTTGTCTAGCTCTGGTCTGGATGTGCCAGAAATTGAGACATTACTTGTTGGCTTCTGAAATTAAGTTTCTTTCAAAGCTCAATCCGCTCAGATACATTCTTGAACAACCTTTTCTCACTGGACGAATCGCAAAGTGGCAAGTCCTGCTGATGCAATATGACTTAGAGTATGTTTCTCAAAAGTCGATTAAGGGCCAAGCGATCGCAGATCAGTTGGCAAATTTCCCTCTGACAGAAGAAGTTAAAACAGAGGATGATTTTCCTGACGAGCACATCTGTAATGTCCAACAGCCCCCAGTTTGGAACTTGTTCTTCGATGGCTCTAAAAACATGTCTGGCATCGGGATTGGAGTCTTGTTAATCACTCCAGAAAAAGAAATGATCCCTTATTCTCTTAAGCTTGGTTTCCAATGCACTCATAATATGGCCGAGTATGAAGCTTTAATACAAGGCCTCAAAATTCTGCAATGTTTCAATGTCAAGAGAGTGCATGCCTTTGGCGACTCACTACTTGTTGTCAGTCAAGTTAACACTGAATGGCAAGTGAAAGATCCCAAATTGATCCCATATCAAAAGATCGTCTTAGCTCTTGTGGACAGCTTCGAAGAATTTCAGCTCAATCACATCAGAAGAGAGCATAATCAGATAGCCGATGGCTTAGCCAGTTTGGGCTCCATTTTATCATTCAAAGGTGGTGAGTCATGTCGCTCTTTCGAAGTTGGCAGACTCGAACAACCCGCTTTCGATTCAATTATGCAAGTAAACCAGGTCAATCAGAAGGAGAAGCCTTGGTATCAAAGTATCAAGAATTTCATTGAGTCTGGTGAATTTCCACCAGAAATGCCTAAAAGGGAGCAACGTGCAATCCAGCGTATGTCTACCCGATATTTCATTCTCGCCAATGTCCTATACCGCCGTGGGTTCAGTTCTGAATATGCCAGATGCTTAGACAAAGAAGAAGCTATGGAAGTTATCCAAGAAGCACATGAAGGGATTTGTGGTGGCCATGTCGGCTATCAAATTCTCGTCAAGCAGATCGTTCGAGCAGGGTACTATTGGAATACCATGCAGCAGGACTGTCATATATTTGTAAAGAAGTGTGTCAAGTGCCAATTGCACGCACCTTATATTCATGCTCCGGCCGCATATCTACAATCAGTTGTTTCTCCTTGGCCATTTTCTATGTGGGCATTCGACGTCGTAGGCCCGATTACTCCTTTTGCTTCCAACGAACACAAATACTTCCTGGCTGCGATAGAGTATTTCACAAAATGGGTTGAAGTTGTTACTCTACGCACAGTACAAGGCCGCCATGTGATTTCTTTCATTCATAAGAACATCCTTTGCCGCTTCGGCATACTACATGATATTGTCTCAGATAATGGAACCCATTTCAAAAATGAGAGGATGAAAACTTTCTGTTCTAAATTCAGAATTTCCCATCATTTCTCAGCTCCCTATTATCCTCAAGGGAACGGCCAAGCAGAGGCTACCAATAAGATTTTGATTCGTATTTTGGAAAGGACTGTGAAGACAGGTCGAGATTGGCATGAGAAAATTCATGACGCGCTTTGGGCATATCGAACCACCATTCGGACTCCGACTAATGCCACTCCTTCAGAACTTGTTTATGGGACTGAAGTGGTGTTACCTCTCCATATCCAAAAGCCCGCTCTCAAATTCGCTTCTCTCATAGAATTGCCACTTGATCAGTATCAGCAGCAGAGATTGGTGCAGCTAGATTTACTGGATGAAAAGAGGCTCAAAGCAGCAGAGCACGCTCAAGCTTATCGACAAAGGATAGCTCGACATTATGCCAAGTCTGTCATTGAGAGAAAATTTCGAGTTAACGATTTGGTGCTCAGATCGACAGCTCATCTCAAGCATCGACCACAAGGCAAGTGGTCACCCAATTGGGAAGGCCCTTATGTGGTTAAGGAAGCTTTGCCTTGCAATTCGTATCGTCTAATCAATGCAGATGGAGTGGAGATGCCAGATCCCATCAATGCTCTGCATTTAAAGAAATTTTATACTTAGAATTTTCATTCAAAAATCTTTTGTACTATTCAAAGAGCCATTTCAATAAAAATAATGATCTTCTATCAATTCTTACATTCTTCTCCATGATACTGGGGCATTTTATTTTAATCCATAATCATCTTCTTCCATCATATGCAGGCAGGATTAGACGAAAGTTCTTCTCCTCAAATTTTGTTAATTCTTAATTGATCCTTTGATTTTTATTGTCTTTTCATTTGATTCATTTTGCTTTGATCAGATTTACATCAAGCTAATGCTCATTTATGTCAAGTTTTAACAAATTTTCCAATCTTATTAAAAAATTTTCTCTACTTTTATCTTCAAATCACCCTTTCAGGATAAGGGATAAACCTGATGCCTCCTTTCAATGAGGTATTCTTCCTTTTATTTCTCCCGTTCAGGATAAGGGGATAAATCCTGAATTATCTTCTAAAAACTCATTTTGAAAAATCTAAGCTCATCTTCAAAAACCCAGTTCTCGCACTGGTTGTTTTCAAACTTTTCAATCATATATAGAGCACATTTGAAAAACCCGGTTCTCACACCGGTAACCTTCTAAAATCAGTCTTCTGACCAAAGACCTTTCTCCTTCTAAATTCAAGTTTTGACTTAAATATTCCAAAACTTCATGTATTTTCAAAAGATCCAGCTTTTGCCGGTCATGTATTTCCAAAGGATCCAGCATCTCGCTGGTCATATATTTCCAAAAGATCCAGCATCTCGCTGGTCATGTATTTCCAGAGGATCCAGCATCTCGTTGGTCCTGTATTCCAAAAGATCCAGCTCCCGCTGGTTGTGTATTCCAGAAGATCAAACCCTTAGGGTGCGACTTCTCAATCCTATCATTTCCAAAACCTTCAAGATCTTCAATCTTTTAAAATTCTATCAGTTTCCCAACCTTTGGTTACAATATCTTTAAAATCTCATCATTCTCTCAACCCTCGGGTTATAACCTCCCAGATTCAATCATTTTCAAACCATCAAATTAAATCCTTCATATTTAAAATCCAGTTTTCATAACTGGTCGGGATCTGAAATCCAGTATTTTTCACTGGTCGGGATTTGAAATCCAGTATTTTTCACTGGTCGGGATTTGAAATCCAGTATTTTTCACTGGTCGGGATTTGAAATCCAGTTTTCATAACTGGTCGGGATTTGAAATCCAGTATTTTCCACTGGTCGTGATTTGAAATCCAGTTTTCATAACTGGTCGGGATTTGAAATCCAGTATTTTTCACTGGTCGGGATTTGAAATCCAGTTTTCATAACTGGTCGGGATTTAAAATCCAGTATTTTTCACTGGTCGGGATTTGAAATCCAGTTTTCATAACTGGTCGGGATTTAAAATCCAGTATTTTTCACTGGTCGGGTTTTGAAATCCAGTGTTTTCACTGGTCGGGATTATCAAAAATCCAGTTTCTCATAAACTGGTCGGGATTTCCAAAACCTAATATATTTCATCAGTCCAGTTTTCTAAAGTCTGATTTCTTGCACCATTTCTTTAAATTACAACTCAAGGTCTCATCAAAATCTATATTGATTGATTATTTCACAAAGAATTCGTGAAAACTTTGCCAATTTGCTAAAAACATTTGTTGATTCTAAATATTCTTACTGCACAAAGAGAATTTTCTCATATTACCTCCAGTACTTCCTTCCAAAAGGTGAAACTTTTTGCAAAAAGAGGTAAAATTCAAATCTTTTCCTGTTGATCAACCAAAAGGATGTAAGAAATGTCCTCGATATGATCACTGAAAAAAATCTTCAATGACGTAGAAAAGCCGGAAGCGAATTGATATTGATCCTGGCTATGGTGCATGTTTTAAAATGACTTTCTGACAATCAGGCAGTGAAAATATCTTGAGATATAAAAAGAATCCACTCAACCCAATATCTTCTCATTTTCGTTTAAAAGTTGCAATCAAATATCCGCAAAAGGGATCTCTCAATTGTCGTCAAGATGAAGGCGAATTAAGAGAGTAGACCCCCGGGGCCAAAGAAGATTTGAAACATCTCCAAGATGACGGAGTTTGTGACGGATCCTTCCAGGGAAAGTTTAGATCACCGTCGAGATGAAGGCGAGTGTGATGAACCTACCGATAAACCCTAAAAGATATTTGATTTCTGCTATCATCTAAAGACCTTTCGAGCCAGTGAGATCAATAGAATCCCTGAGATAAAAGAAGGATCGGAGCATCTCCAAGATGAAGGAGTTTGTGACGTGCCCTTCCCTGAAAAAAGAGAAAAAAGTCAGGACATCCAAATGAAGGATGATGAAAAAAACCCGAGAAAGCCCAATGACTCAAAAAGAGTGCAAAAAGATCATCGTGGGAAAACACCCAGATATCAAACTGCCAAAGTTGCCAGAAGTCATCTTTTCTCATGCAAAATTCTTTTATCAATATCTCTTCCTTTCCTGCTTTTATGAAATTAAGAATATTTCTTTTATTCTCATATCAGGGAAATGGATAGCTTCCTTGAAGAAAATTATCAGTGCTAAAATTTTGAATTTGACTCTTATAACTGAGGAGTTAACCTCATTTAGGGGAAATACTCTAGGTAAAAGAGAGAATATCTTTTGCACATACGTACACATTTCCAAGTGTTTGAACCTGCTATGATTTTACCTTATTGGCAAAATTTTCTAGCTATTCCAAAAATAAAATAAACATTCAATATCCATTTTGATGCAACCTAGCGTTGTTTATATTTCTCAAAAGAGTTGCCTCTGAAGGAAGTATCTCTTCCTGTCCCATCACGGTTTTCTCATTGAAGAATTCCGTATGGACACCCCACTCAGGATAAGGGTTAAACCTGAACCATTTGCGAAAGATTCTTTGATTTCAAAAGCTATTTCAGTCTCAGCAATGAGACACCCAATTTCTTCCCCTTTTCAAAGCTTTAGGGACTCTATATTTCCTCCTTTCGCAAAAACCCCTCTCGGATTTGTTCATCCAAATTCCGAAGGTCCCATCGTGCTTTCTCCATTTCTGAGAAACCCATATGGTAGATTTCCTATCCAGATTAAGAGTTAACCCGGAACCTCGCTTTGTGAGGTATCTTCCTTGCAGGTTTGGGTTAAACCTGAGTCACATTCTAATGAGATTCCTCGTTTTGACGAGATGTTTTCTTTCAATCCCATCATGGCTCTTCCCATCAAGAAACCCATGCTTTGTATATCCATCCAAGAAAGGATTTTACTTGAGCTTCGTCTCACGAGGCATTTTTCAAAATGTCCCATCAAGATACTCATGTATTCCTTTCCTCATTTCCAAATTCATTTTTTGATATATCTTCGTCCCATCCAGGTTAAGGGCTAAACCTGAATCATCCCAAAGAAAGTATCTTGTCTCATCCATGAAATCTGATCAAAATTCTCATTTCCCGCCATTTCGGGATTTCACCCAAAGTCCCATCACGATTTCCTCATCTCTATCATTTGATCACATCATCTTCGAGGATTTCGTCTTCCCAAAACCATTCAGGATAAGGTTTCAAAGCCTGAGAAGCCATGTTTCCCAAATAAATTCTTCCATACCCAGTTCAGATCTGTTGACTGGGGCATTTTCAAAATTTGGAGTGTTATCTTTGCCACTAAGCTCGGCTTTCAACCGGCTTAGTAGCAAAGAGGGGCATCTGTGAACACCCCAAATTTTTTAAAAATTTGCAAAATGACCCTTTTTGCCCCTGACTCCATTTTCTGAGAAAATCAAGGCGATTTCAAAGCTAAATTTCAGTCATTCTTCAGATTTTTTGAATTAAATTCCACATTGATATATTAAAATTCAACTCCAGGTCTGAACCCAGTGTCTTAAACCCAAATCTAAGCCTCGTTGCCCCATTTCCAAAATTAATTACAAAGATACCAAAAATAGTTCTAAATGGCTCGGGCAATTCATCTGGCACTCTGTCGGATTCACAATCCTGTATCTCTCAGTTCGAGGTTGTAAAACCTCGAGTATTTCCTAAAAATCCGGATATAAATTCACTTTCTGAAGAAATTTTCTCAAAAATCGTCTTGAGTTCTCAGAAAAACTTCTTTTGTAGATATTTTTATAAAAACACCAAAAAAATCAGTTTTAATCTTTATTTCTCCCGTAAAACCTTAGGATTTTATTCTAAAAACTACAAAAAAATGGAAAAATAACATAAAAACCAAAAAAATTGAGAAAAGCTACAAAGAAAGCAGATGATTTTCAAGCTTTTTGAGACGTTTTTACCAAAAAACGCATTCCTTAACCAGTTTTTAGAAAATTCTTAAAAGGGAAACCACCTTTTTAAAAATTTGGGAAAAATTCTAACAAACTCCTCCCGCGCCTTTTCCTTCTCCTCTCCATCGCAAATCTTAAAACAGCCTCCTCTTCTCTCAGCCTTCGATCTTCAACCAATTCTTCCTCCCGAACCCTCTGTTTCCCTTTAAGAATGAGCCTCCATCGCTTCTAGAGGGCATCTGTTATTTTCATTGAGATCGGCATCCACTTCATCTCGAGCAAGATCGATCCCATTTCTTTTCTCTGACAACCATCTTCTTTGAGTAGCCTCCATTTCCATCGAGTATTCACCCTCTCCGAGCAACAAAACATCCATCTTCTCTGGAGTAAAAGCATCCATTGACGATTCAACCAGCTAAGTTCATCAAGAGTTCTTCAGAATCACTACATTTCTTGCAACCGAGGTTTCCCCCCTGCAGTTACAGCAATCGAGGATCTCCATAATAGAACGAAGAGAAGACCCTCTTCATTTTCCCGGATCCTTGTAATAGCTTCGGTTATACTCTTGTTGACACCATACAGCACATCATCCTCCTGCAAGATCCCTGCAAGTCCCGGTGAGTCTCCCTTCTTCCCTACTTTTTTTTTTCTTTCCTTTACATACATCTTCTTTTGATTTTCCTTATTCTGTCCCATTGATGCATCTTCCATAATCCCGATTTGCATATAGCAACTTCGGCTTATGGATATGCAATAGTAATGGAATCCCCAATTCCAACATTTTCCCTCTTTCCTGTCATCCTATATCCAGGAGTTCTTTTAATTTTCACAGATTTTCTGACGTATGCCTATAGTTAAATTTTTTGTTTGGGCCTTTGTTTTTTTTTTATATAGAATTTCTCATTAGTATTCTAGTTTCATTAATGTTTTTGATTTAATACCTGCGATATATGTTTATCCTCTGCATCATATTTATGCTAATGTCATCCTCTCCATAATATCCATATTTTGTCGGCTTATTTTCTGTTTCATTGAAGTATAACCATGTGCTAATCCCATGGACCTCTAATCTATCGGATGAAGCCTATCTACATGATAGACTGGAGTTGCTGTGGAAGTAGATGTGGATGGCTAATCTGATCCGTTATGGTATAGATCCATTTTGCTGCAAAAAGGCAAATTCAAATAGATGATCTGAGCCTTTGTGGAAGAAAATCCGATTTATCGTAGGGAGTATTTCAGAGGTCATGAAGACCCTTCACCTTACCTCTGTTCACCATCGTCTGCTTTCTGTTACTTTAGTTTATCATATTTCTTTTGTGTTTTGGTTTTTTTTTTTTTTTCATCTCATTCAGTATCGTTTACATAAGACAGGTCTGGTTTCTGCTGATTCAGCTGTCCGTCCCTTCACTAATTTCATCATGTGGTATCTAGTTACTTAGATTATTTCCTTTATACCGATTATTTATCAGTTTCAATGATTCATTTGTTTTCCAACGTTAGTAACAAGACCATTAGATTATATGACGTTGAAGGTTCTTAGAGCACCTACATATGCAAAAGGCCTAAACCCTTGTTAAATGAGTCAGCAACGATACATTGGCCTGACTTTTTTTTTCTTGCAGGGCATGAATTGGCTAAATCTCTCAGTAGCACAGTAAAGAAGCTGGAAGTATGGTAAATACTGGTTGATTCAGCTCAGGGGAACTTCTAAGGAATTTAGGCTAAACAATTTCTCACTTTTGATGTAAAGGGTAGAGGCCAAACATACCATATGACGTTGGACTGATCCCACTCACTGCGGAATTCATATCTGAATTCCCATTAAATTCCCTGTTATACTTTCTATAGATGTATGAGCATCAATGCACCTTCACTACATTTTTTTTTTTTACATCTATTTCGATCATCCCACCTCAGTAACATAGCATCCCATCACTTTTCACAGCAACGCTACCTCACCCACGTGCGTGTTTTCATTTTAATTCAGTGGTTATCAAATAGCACATCATTTTCATATCATGTTCAATTTCAGCGTTCAAATTTCTGCTGAATCTTCTGTAGATGCTCATTTCTCTGGTTGTTATACATTTTATTTTTTTTTATTTTTTTTGTTGACCCTTAGTATGCATTGTATTAAACTTATATGAATGTTGTCATTGACTGAAATACCTCACCATTTTTGTTTTATACTGTTGTAGCATATGTTCAGCCACCAACCACCTACATCTTTCACCATAACCAGCATCTTCACTCTCAACCCTGTGCTTCCCGCCACATCCCTATGTACAACATTTTAACCTCCCACACACAACACCTGTACTCTTTAGCATCTCATTTACATCCCTCACATAACACATCTGCTATACTTCATCTCACATCCATACTCTTCATAACCCAAAACCTCCACTTATGTTTTCCCTGTGCTTCAGCTACTTACCCACTGCTACAGTACTGCTTTGCTGCAGCTTGGATCCCCGTTATTCCCTTACACTACTTTGCATCTTCCAGCATCTCCCTCATTCCAATAGCCCGGCATTACACACCCCCTCACCACTTGCATTGGTTGCATGTGGTCCTGGCGCCACATCTTGTATATAGTACAGCAGCTACTAGCTGTGTAGCTTCCCCCCCTCATCTCATGGATTTTGCCTCACAGGAAATCATCCTGTAACATATGCCTTCGTGCCCCCACCTATACCATTTGGCTTAAACCTTTTGTTCTCTCTTTCTTATTTCGTTAACTAAGTCAGTATACCACTATTACATGGATACATTTTCTGTGCACATTCTGCTGTAATTTCCTGTCCATATTATTACACTCCCTATACATTCTGCTACACAACTGCGCCTCTCTTTGGTGCATACATTCTGTTGCTTCACAGCATCATGCAGTGCTTTTCCATTAGTGCCTTCAATTAAGTACCCGCTGCCATTCCTGCTCCATCTGTACCGCTGCTTTCCCACAGCCCCTGCCTCATTGGCTGTAGCATATTACCACTATCATCCAGCTCCACCATTTGCAAACCACTAACTCATCTCATTTCTCAAGTCATATGTATCCATATATATAGATACATATATATACCTATATAACATATACATATATGAGTATATATATCATTCTCTCTGTCTTATCATTATTCACATGAACATTTTGTAGATATCCACATGATATGTGTAAAATTTTCTTCATTTCTCATACTAACCCAGTTGTTTTGCAGAAAATCTGTTGAAAAAGCTATCATTTAGGGTTGTAAATTTGATTTTATATGATGTAATAGCTAGATTGGAATGAAAATTTACATTTCTTGCTTTAGGTAGAATGGATGAGCATTCTAAAATGCCATGAATTGTTTATTCCATGCATTTTTTTTTCTTTTTCTCAAAATTCCCACAATGGTGAAACACGAATGGCACGTGCACCATTTCATAAAAGGTAAGTTAATTCTAAATTGATGATTTTCACCAACGGCCATAGTCGGGGTGTAAACAAGACTTAGTATTCTTATCTTTTATGAAAAAATACTGGATCCGCACTGGATCCTCTTTCAAAATCATCATATCCTTCAAATATTTTACCTTTTATCAGAGTTTAACTTAGAATTAATTCCATATATATACCAATGGCCATAGTCAGGGTATATTGAGAGTTAATTCCATTCTAAACTCTATAAAAGCACAAAATGTGTTTCATTCTTCACTAGAATTTTAATATAGATTACTACATAATACATTCAATGACCATAGTCAAGGATGTATTATATTTTCAATCTTATTTTAATTCATTTAAAGAATGAAATGGCTTTTCAAAGTCCAATTTCAAACTTATTCAGATTCATTCATCATATAGGGCAGAATTGCATCATATTTTTCAAAATTCTTTCAAAAACCCAAGTTATTTTTTTTCTTTTCTATTTCAAATTCCAAACCTATCTCAATTTCAAAGTCCAATTTAACTTTGAAATTTCAAAATCATTTCATATTCAAACTTTAAATTTCCAAACTCAATTTCAAAATTCAATTTAACTTTGAAGTTTCTAAATTCATCTTCTGATTCTAAATCCAGTTTTTCCTCAAAGTTTTAAATCAAAGTTGAGATTGACTTTGAATCTCAAAAACCCAAACCTTCTCAAGTTCAAATCTGGATCTTCAAAAACCCAGATCATCTTTAAAAGTCCTATTTTGGACTTCTCAAAACCCAAATCCAAAATCAAATCCTAGTCTCAACTTGGATCCAGATTTCCAAGTATAGAACTCCATTCCACTTTTGGATCTCCAATCACGGATCCAAATTCCATTTAGGATTCAAATCCTTATTCTACTCTGGATCTCCCATCACAGATCCGAATTCCATTTAGGGTCCAGACCCTTATTTCACTTTGGATCTCCAATCACAGATCCAAATTTCATTTAGGATCCAGATCCTCATTCTACCATTGGATCTCAGATTTCAGATCCAAATACCATCTCGTATTCCAAGTCTTAAATCCAACTCCCTTCAAAATTCCAAATCCAAAATTCCACTTAAATTCCAATTCTTAAAGCCAATTCCATTTCATTCAAAACAAGTCCCTATTTCGGATCCTAAAAATCAAACTCAAAACTCTATTCAGAATCCAGAACTTGGATTCGGATTTTATCTTGAAAATCCAACTTTTACAAATCCCATTTCTCAATTCCTTTAGATTTCCCATATTCCCTTCTAAAATCAAAACTTCAAAAATTAGGAATTCAATTCCATTCCAAATATTTCATCCAAGTTCAAACTTCTAAATTCAAAGTCCATTTATGACTTTGAAAATTTCCTTCATTCTCTTTTTATTTCAAGATTTCAAGATCAAATTTCCAAATTCCAGATTTATTTTCCCAAGCCCCTGATTATTCTAAGAACTTAGAACTTTAATCTTAAAGTTCTAAGTTAGAAAACATTTCTTCACTTTATCGGATTCACTTGGAATTTCTTGAAAACATTTTTCAAAAAAAAGCATACATCTTTGCATTTGCACAAGCATGATTCATTGTGCATTTTAGACTTAGGATAAATACTTAGATAATTTCTTAGCAAAGCAAAAGGCACTAAATTCGACCCTTGGTTCGATTACCCCTGGTAAAGGCGCCAGGAACGGTCGAACCTCGTACCGACAAGCGGATCCCGTCTCCCGATTTTCCCGCAAATATTTCAAAAACGGAGGCGAGTTATTTCAAAATATTTTCAAAATTAAGGTCAAGTGAGAGCCGCAAAAGATTTCCTCTTCCCTTCTCTTCTTTCTTTTCTCTCATCTCTTTCTTTTCTATTCTTTTATCTTTTCTCCCTTCAAAAAGGAGGAAAATAAGAGGTTGGAAAGGAAAAGAGAAGGAAGAGAGAGAATATTATGAGAGGAAAAATTTTGCGATGATCACACATATGTGCTTAGTGAAATGCTCAAATATATATACATATACACATACACACATACATGTACATGGACGTATAAATACATATATATATGGATATATACATATATACCTATATATATATATATTGTAAATGATATACTCATGAAAGATATAGCATCTCAATAGAGAGATCAGAAAGAAGAGCTAAAAAGGAAAAGAAAGAAAAAAAAAAAGTTTTTTTTTCTTGATTGACTGGAAAATGGCAGATTGCTGCCACTCCCGTAGGCGGTCATAGAAACACCTATGCCTTCACAGCTTCTTGTATCAATGACAGGTGCACGACCAGTGCCTGGACCATTTCCAGCTGCCTCATGGTTGATGATAACAGTGACAACAACTGTTGAGGCAAACTACCTCAACTTCATCTTCAACATCCTTCAGCTGAACGTGAGACTCTTCAGAATGTTTTGTTTTATCAAATAAGATCATTCAATCATCCTTTGCTGTTGTCACTTTGTTGTTCACCTAACATGGCTTAATTGAGGTGGATCCTTTGCTAATTAGCACGCTGTGAAGAAAGTTGCAGCAATAGTGGACAATATGATGAGATGGACAGCAAAGTGCTGCAAAACTTCTTCTTCATCGAACCATTGTTTTCCATCTCATGCGTTAATAAATAAAAAAAAAATTGAACCATTGTTCTCACAATATATATCGATCCCTTTATTTTGCTTTATCAGGCTAAAGATGTAAAAACCCGTGAAAAAAAAATTAAGTTAGGATTCGGGTCGGATCCCGACCCGGACCCAATTGAGGAACCGCCTCCCTCGTGCCTTCTTTAGAAAATAAGGCAAGGGGTTTCAAATACGACCCCCCTCGCTCATTGTCTCTCTCCCTCACCGGCTCCTCTCTGCTCCCTCTGTCATGGCAGGATAGGGGCCGAGCCCCTCCTCCCTGCCTCCTGTTACGGCAGAGGAGGGGCTCGGCCCCCTCCTCTCTGCTCCCTCTGTCACGGCAGGGGAGGGGCCGAGCCCCTCCTCCCTGCCTCCTGTTACGGCAGAGGAGGGGCTCGGCCCCCTCCTCTCTGCTCCCTCTGTCAAGGCAGGGGAGGGGCCGAGCCCCTCCTCCCTGTCTCCTGTTACGACAGAGGAGGGGCTCAGCCCCCTCCTCTCTGTGCCCTCTGTCCAGGCAGGGGAGGGGCTCAGCCCCTCCCCTACCGTATCACGAATCAGGGAGGGGGATCAGCCCCTCACCTGCCGAACGAAAGGGCAGGGAGGGGGCTCAGCCCCTCCCCTGACATAACAGAGAGCAAGGAGGGGGCTCAGCCCCTCCCCTGCCTAAAAGGGAGCAAGGAGGGGGCTCAGCCCCTCCCCTACCTAAAAGGGAGCAGAGAGGAGGGGCTCGGCCCCTCCCCTGCCCTGACAGAGGGGACAGAGAGGAGGGGGCCGAGCCCCTCCTCTCTGCTCCCTTTTAGGTAGGGGAGGGGCTGAGCCCCCTCCTTGCTCTCTATTATGGCAGGGGAGGGGCTGAGCCCCCTCCCTGCCCTTTCGTTCGGCAGGGGAGGGGCTGATCCCCCTCCCTGATTCGTGATACGGTAGGGGAGGGGCTGAGCCCCCTCCGTGCTTTTTGTTTTGACAGGAGAGAGGGGTTGAGCCCCTCCTTGCTCTTTGTTACGGCAAGGGAGGGGGCCGAGCCCTCCCTGTGCCTCTTTTCTCGTTAGGCAGAGGCATCGCCCCTGCCTTCGCTGTTTTTCGGCAGGCCGGGGCAAGCCCCGTTGCCTCATTTTTCATTGGCATCGGGCGGGCCTCCGTTCGTTGTTGAAAGGCAAGGTGCGGCCTCCTGCTTCCCCCTTAGTGGCTCGTAGGGAAGGGCCTCGCTTCTTTGCTCTCTTGGCTGGCAGGGCGAAGCCTCCCTCGTTGTCTTCTTCGGGCAAGGGTGCGACCCCCTGCCTCCCCGTTGTTCGCTGACAGCATGTCAGCAGGGGCTCGTGGCCCTGCCCCTGCTTCTTGCGCTTATAGCAGGTTGTGAACACCCCAAATTTTTCAAAGTTTTATAAAAATGGCCCTTTTGCCCCTAACCCCATTTTCTGAGAAAATCAAGTCATTTCTTCAGATTCTCTGAATTAAAATCCATATTGATATATTCAAAATCAACTCCGGATCCGAATCCAGCACTTTAAATCCATATTTCCTCAAAATCCGGATCAAAACCCATTTCTGAAGAAATTTTCTCAAAATAGTTTTTAAATTCTCAGAAAAAATCAATTTTTGTAAATATTTTGCAAAAACACAAAAAAAATAGTTTTAACCTTTGTTTTCTCACAAACTTTAGGATTTTATTCTAAAAATACAAAAAAAATTGAAAAATAAAACAAAAACCAAAAAAATAGAAAATTTCAAGAAAATTGAATGCCCCTCTTTGCTACTAAGCCGGTTGAAAGCCGAGCTTAGTGGCAAAGATAACACTCCAAATTTTAAAAATGCCCCAGTCAGCAGGTCTGAACTGGGTGTAGAAGAATTATTTTTAGAAAATATGGCTTCTCAGGCTTGAAACCTTGTTCTGAATGGTTTTGGGGAGATGAAATCCTCGAAGATGATGTAGTCAAATAATGGAAATGAGGAAATCGTGATGGGACTTTAGATGGAAATTCTGAAATGGTGGGAAATGAAAATTTTGATCAGGTCTCGTGGGTGAGACAAGATACTCTTTTTGGAATGATTTAGGTTTGGCGACCGTGATGGGACTCGTCTTTGTTGAGAAATTCGGTTTTGATGTCACATAATATGATACACTGTCTCATTTGATTTTATATGATATGATAATATGTTCTCTTGAAATAATGTTATATTATGACTGAATATGTTTTGCCATAAATCTAACGAGTATTTGATGCAAGGATATCTCACCCAATAAGGATGGAGACTTCCTGTTCAAGTACAACTATGGTGCAATCATACTCCTTGAAGAAAAAGCTTGATGAGCCATGCTTTCCTAAAAGTTCAAATAAAGAGATCGGCTACCTCAAGATGAAGATTTTTTTTTCTTCTTTAGAGTCATATGTAACAGAACCTTCAGGAACTTGCATATTGCATATTACATACTCATTCATAAACACTATATCATAAAAGTATACGATAGTTTCAAAAAGCTTCTTTTTTGAAAACCAATAAGTGTACCTTCTTACAACCTTTTATGAAAAAGATATTTTGTCATATAATAATTGTACCTTCTTACAACTTTTTATGAAAAAGACATTTTGTCATTGTACCTTACAAGACAACATGAAAAAGGAATGTAGGAAGAAGACAAAAACATAAAATCGACTACATAAGAAAAATAAATTAAAATTTTTAAGGACTCTAGTTACCTTTTTCTCATAACCATAGAATGTCGACTTACTTGAAGTCATCATTCTCTCTACAAAGCATTAAATGCCTTCTGTAACAAATCCCTTCTAAATATCCTTCCCAAAGAATGTCGACCTTCTTTTTGGTCCTCATTCTCTCTGGAGACTTTGAAATACACTACATAAAGAATACACTTGACATGACTATGTACAAATAAATATCTCAAAGCACTCATAGTACTTACACTCATTTAAAGTAAAGAAGTACTAGTGTACCTCAAATCATTAATTAGAATAAAGACAAAACTACAACCCAACGTTCAAATGTACTATTGTAAGAAATAGACTTTTTACATAAAATATGTATTACCTAAAACACTACAACGACTAGTGTACCCTCTATTTTACTCTTCTGGAAAAAGGCATTCTCGATCTTCTCTAAAAGATATTTTTGAAATGACATAACATTTCACATTTCAAAAAGTTACAATTCCAAAATGTAACGACTACTTTTTCTAAGCTATATAAACACACACACACACAAACTATTCAGACAAGAGGAATGAAATAGACGTGTGAGCTTACAAAGAGAAAAATATTCTATTCGTGATTTGAAAAGAGAGCCTTGAAAAAGAAAGAGAAAAAGAAAAAGAAAGAAAAGAGAAAAAGTCAAGTCCAGCTCTTTGACAAAGAGTATCCTCTGAGTGACAAACAGAACATTCTTAGAATCCTTCATTCGTGCATTCATATCATTCTGAAGGTTCTATAGGAAGTATTGTAACTCTGTTTATTCACTGTATTCCTTCTTTGTTTAAAGAAGTAGACCTCTGTGAAAGAGGGTGTTGCCCTTCTCTGTTGAGAGAAGAAGACCTCTTGGGAAGAGGGTGTGCCCCTTCTCTGTTGAGAGAAGAAGACCTCTTGGGAAGAGGGTGTTGTACTATTTATCCGGTAACTCGGATGTTATAGTGGAATCTCAAGTGGTTTGCTTGGGGACTGGATGTAGGTCTGGATATTGACCGAACCAGTATAACTTCTGTGTTTTATGTATTGTGCCTTATTGCTTAATTATTTTATTTTATCGATCATTATCAAATTTCACTATTCACCCCCCCTCTAGTGGAATTTCATTTGGTATCAAAGCAGGTTTGCTGGTTTCGACGTAACAAGTCTTCCAGCACAAATGACATCTACCTCTTATGCTCGTGATATTGAAGGTCAACACGCATCTCGTCCTCCCTTCTTCAATGGCTCCAACTATGGATATTGGAAGTGCATAATGGCTATCTTTCTCAAATCCATTGACTTTGCTGTATGGAAAATTGTTGAGCATCCATACATATCTCCATCCGCAGACTATAACTTATGGTCTGATGAAGAAAAGAAAATGGCAAACTTAAATGCAAAGGCTATGAATGCCTTATATTGTGCCATTGATCAAAATGAATTCAACAGAATATCTATATGTGAATCTGCATATGACATTTGGCATTCTTTGGAGGTTATTCATGAAGGAACCAACAAAGTTAAAGAAGCCAAAATATCATCTCTTGTTAGAAAATATGAGTTGTTCAAAATGAACAAAGATGAACCCATCACAGAGATGTTTACCAGATTCACCAACATCACCAACGATCTGAAATCTCTGGGTGTAACATATTCCCAGACTGAAAAGGTGAAGAAAATCTTGAGATCTCTCACAACTGATTGGGAGAAAAAGACCACTGCTATTGAAGAAGCTCAAGATTTATCTAAGCTTACATTGGACGACTTAATAGGCAATCTTATGGCCTATGAAGTCCACATGAAAGAAAGAAGGGAAGAAGAGCAACCAGTAAAGAAAACTCTAGCTTTCCCAGCCCTATCTGAGAATGAAGACTCAGATAAAGAATCAGAAATTGCGCTACTTACCAGAAAATTTCAGCGCTTCATGAGAAGGAACCGGCTTCCAAACAGGCACAAGGAAAGAAAAGATCTTAAAGAAGATCCCATGTGCTTTCAGTGTAATAAGCCAGGGCACTTAAAACGTGATTGTCCCCTTCTCAAAAGAAAGTCCAAGACTGAGGAACCAAAGAAGAGGTTCTTCAAGAAAAAGGCTCTGCATGCTCAATGGGATGATTCAGAACCATCCACTAGTGAAGAGTCAAGTGATGATGAAGCCGAAACTGCAAATATGTGCTTCATGGCAAACGAAAGTTCGGTAAGTGAAATCTCTGATTTTTCCTTTGAAGAACTTCTAGATGCTTTTCAAGAACTATTTGAAGAATCTAGAAAATTGAGTTTCAAAAATAAAGCTTTAAAATCTGAAAATTTAGAGCTTTCTCAAGAAAATGAAAAACTCAGCAGTGAAAATTCTGAGTTGAAAAAGAAAAATCTTTTGCTTATATCTGAAATTTATTCTACTAGCTCCAAAACTAAAGATATGCAAGTAGAAATTTCAGAGCTAAAAAGTAAAACTGAGAACCTCATGAAAACGGTTTTCAAGTTTACTAAAGGTAAAGAGAACTTGGATAAACGCTTATCCTCTCAGAAGGTCTCCTTTTACAAGAATGGGATTGGCTATTCTCATTTCAAAAAACCTTCTTGTATAAATCAAAGGACCACGTTTGTGAAAAGTTCATCCGAACCAAATAAGGAGTATTATATTGATAATCTTTTTAACTCCTCTAAAGAGATAGACAAACCCAAATCCAAATGGATATGGGTTCCAAAGTCTAACAAAAAAGGACCCGATTGGGTACCAAAAAGAAGATTTACTTAATGTTTTGCAGGCTCCAAAGAAGAAGAACAGATGGATACTAGATAGTGGATGTTCAAACACATGACAGGACATCCAGACCTTTTTGCTGTTCTTCATCATAAAGAAGGAGGAACCGTCACCTTTGGAGATAACAACAAAGGTTTGATAATTGGTATTGGAAATATTGGTAACATAGACAAACCTCTTATCAAAGACGTTCTCCTTGTTAAAGGCTTAAAACATAACCTACTAAGTATCAGTCAAATGTGTGACACAGGTTATAATGTTAGTTTTAATCATGATGCATGCCTCATAGCTGACACAAATGAAAACATCATCTTAAAATGTATAAGAAAGAATAATATATACGAACTATACCTAGAAAACATCACAGAACATTGTCTTATAGCTAGTAATGACACTCAACATCTATGGCACATGAGAATGGGCCATGTCAATTCAAAATACATGTCCAAACTAGCTAAAAATAAATTAGTACGTGGGTTACCCAACATATCTTTTAAAAAGGATTATTTTTGTGATGCATGTCAATTAGGAAAATTGTCAAAATCTTCTTTCAAATCAAAAAATGTCATTTCAAGTAAAAGACCTTTAGAGCTTCTCCACCTGGACCTTTTTGGTCCTTCTAGGGTAGCTAGCCTTAATCATAATAGATATGCTTTTGTCATTATAGATGATTACTCAAGATTTACTTGGGTAATATTTTTGAAAAACAAAAGTGACACGTTTTGTCAGTTTGAAATCTTGTGTAAAAAATTACAAAACGAAAAATCATGTTCTATTGTTAAAATCCATAGTGACCATGGAGGAGAATTTGAAAATGAACTCTTTGAAAATTTTTGTAACTTGCATGGTATTTCTCATAACTTTGCCTTTCCTAGAGCTGCACCTCAAAATGGTGTAGTAGAAAGAAAGAATAGAACCCTTCAGGAATCTGCCAGGACTATGCTCCAACACAATAATCTTGCAAAATCTTTTTGGGCAGAAGCTGTTAATACTGCATGCTACATAACAAATAGAGTTCTCATTAGACCCTTATTAAATAAAACTCCCTATGAACTATTCTATGACAGAACTCCAAGAATAGACTACTTCAAAGTCTTTGGATGTAAATGCTTTATCCTAAACACAAAAGATAGCCTGGATAAGTTTGATGCTAAATCTGTTGAAGGCATATTCTTAGGATATTCAAGTCATAGTAAAGCATACAGAGTTTTCAATAAGTGTCATAATACTATTGAAGAATCTATGCATGTTAGTTTTTGTGAATCTATTGATCAATCTGTTCATATACAAACTAATGATGATGATATTGAAAGTACAAATTTATTTTTAGATAACACAGCTAAGTCTAATGAAGATGATCACCAAAGAACCTTTGTCGATATCAAAGATCATCCTCAAAAGCAGATTTTAGGAGAACTAACAAAGGGGGTTCAAACTAGAGCTCAGCTAGAACGGATTGCAAACATGGCATTCATTTCTCAACTTGAACCAAAGAAGATTGATGAAGCCATCATTGATGAGTTCTGGATGCTAGCCATGACTGAAGAACTGAATCAATTCCAAAGAAGTGACGTTTGGGATCTTGTACCGAGACCAAAGGATTATCCAATCATTGGGACAAGATGGATCTTCAGAAACAAGATAGACGAAACAGGTAATGTTATAAGAAACAAGGCCAGACTAGTAGCTCAAGGATACAACCAGGAGGAAGGTATTGACTTTGATGAAACATTTGCTCCTGTTGCTAGACTTGAATCTATTAGAATGCTCTTAGCATATGCAAGCTATATGGATTTCAAATTATTTCAAATGGATGTTAAAAGTGCTTTCTTAAATGGTTTTATAAATGAAGAAGTCTATGTAAAACAACCTCCAGGATTTGAAAATGAACAATACCCAGATCATGTTTTTAAACTCAAACGTGCTTTGTATGGTTTAAAACAAGCACCTCGTGCTTGGTACGAAAGACTTAAAACCTTTTTATTAAAAACTGGTTTTTCTGTTGGCAAAGCAGATTCTACACTATTTGTCAAAGTAGTGAATAATCAAACCCTAATTGTTCAAATCTATGTCGACGACATCATCTTTGGATCTTCTAACATCACTCTCTGTGAAGATTTTTCTAAGTCCATGCAGAAGGAATTCGAAATGAGTATGATGGGAGAACTCACCTACTTTCTTGGACTGCATATTAAGCAAAGCAAGGATGGAGTTTTCATCAATCAATCTAAGTATGCTCGTGAACTTCTGAAGAGGTTCAACATGAACTCAACTGCTTCAAAAACTACTCCTATGAGCACTACTACTGTGTTGGACAAAGATGAAGATGGTAAGACTGTTGATACAAAGGTATACCGAGGTATGATAGGATCACTTCTTTATTTAACTGCTAGCCGTCCAGATATAATGTTTAGTGTTTGCTTGTGTGCTAGATTTCAGTCAAATCCAAAAGAATCACATCTTAAAGCTGTAAAAAGAATAATGAGATATTTAAAAGACAGTTGATTTTGGATTATTCTATTCAAAATCCTCTACATTTGATCTAATCTCATACAGTGATGCTGACTTTGCTGGAAGTAAATCTGACAGAAAAAGCACAAGTGGAACATGTCACATGCTAGGGCACTCACTAGTATCATGGTTCAGTAAGAAACAAAATTGTGTATCATTATCAACTACTGAAGCCGAATACATTGTTGCTAACCTAGCTTGTACTCAAGTCATCTGGATGACACAGACTTTAAAAGATTTTGGTTTAAATTTTGAAAATACAACTATTTTCTGTGATAATACGAGTGCTATAAACCTATCTAAGAATCCTATTTTACACTCACGAACTAAGCACATTCAAATAAGACACCACTTCTTAAGAGAACAAGTCTTAAACAACATAATTAAACTAGAATTCATACCCACTAATCAACAGTTAGCAGACATATTCACTAAACCATTAAAACATGAAGACTTCACACGAATTAGAAGAGAACTAGGAATATGTAAACTAAGTGACTTATAAATTAATCACACTTAATATAATACTTCTTATAAGTCTTGTGTAAATCTTATTTTAAATTGTTTGCCTTCTTATCGATTTTAGTTAGTCAAACTAAGTTTCCATATTCACGTATTCTTATAAGACACATTCTTTATGTCATTCAACTTGTCATCTTTCAAGTACACATCCATTATAACTCCTTGTCCTATCTCCTTTCTCTCATATCCATAAAAATAATTGTATTAAAAGCCATCATAACAATGTTCACATCACTCAACTCCTTTAATATTTTTTTTGTCCTTTATGAAAACTTGTCTTACGATAAAATTGTTTCACCTCTCTACTTAGTTTATGAGAACTCATACTCTTCATGAGTTAAAATCGAATGACTAGTTGATCTCTTTAAAAGATCTAGTTGCTATATTCACACGTAAATTTTTTTTACTATATCATAGCCCAACAAACTATCTATTATCATCTCTTTTGTATACAAATTAAGCCTCCATTTTTGTCTACTCTTGTTTAAAACTTAACGTTGTCGAGTTTCTTTAAATAAATCATATCAATCATAACTTTATGTCTTTCATCAATTTTTTTTACTTCTTTATCCTTCACAAAAATTCATATATGTCATCTCACTTCTCTCACTCTTCATTCATAAATATTTTTGTCCCCTCATTTAATCTCTCGAATACATTTTTTATATACATTTTTGAATCCGACTCCTCCATGTCGATTCTTATTTCAATTCTTATATATTTTTTTTAACTCTTTCTCCTTTTTGTCTCATCATCTCTCTCACCACTAGTCTAAGTCAAAATATGTCCTTCTCATATCCACGTATACTCTTAAAAAAAAAAAAATTACAAATATTAATCATGAAACATTTTTTTAGGCACTTTTTTCTTTAAAATGTCATATCTTTCAAAGTACACATCACATGATCACCCTATGACCTTTCTTTCCATCTGTGACCTTGTCTCTCTCTTATTATATATCTCTCTAAAATCGAGAACCTTTATTTATTCTATCTTTACTTTATGTCATATCTCAATCAAGTAAATGCTTTCCTTTATTTTCTTTCTCTCCTCTCTAGATATCTACATCATCTTTTGTATGTCTTTAACTCTCCATTTACGAATTTAGAATCCCTTCACATAGAATAACAAGTTGTTTGTCTTGTTAGGCCATTATTCTCAAAGATCAATCATTTTGTTATTCAACATGACACCCCATACTCTATTAATGGGTTCTTTCACTAGTCGATAAACTCACCCATAGTAAAATCTATATATTTCAATAACTATGTCCTCCTCAATCTAATATAATACACTATCCTCAAACATTAATTTGATTTATCATTCACAAGTCTATTAACTTACTCCTCACGGATTTCCTTATTTGACTAAAATCTAAAAATTACTCACTTCCAATGTCATTCATTTCATATCAACAATTATTTTCTTCCTTCTATTTAATCAATTGGTTCATCTCTTACCATTCCATTCGATCTTTTCTATCCTTATACAAATTTTCTCTCGGTTCTAGCTCCTTTCTCTCCTAGTGCTTTATTTTCAAGACACTCGAAAATGGCTTCTTCTTCTACCAATGTGATCACCTCCGCCGATCTAAGGTATCCTGATTTGTTTCACACCTACAACTCACTCTGCTCTCGCCCCATTCATGAAGGAAAATTGATCAACTTTGACGACTTCATGTTCTTCGACTTAGACACCTATCTCCCCGAACTCAAACCTCTCATAGGATCTTCATCCCCAGCCGCCTATTATCCTGAACTAGTTCGACTGTTTTATACCAACTTCTCTTCTGATCTTGAACAAACCTCAATCACCAGCAAAGTCCGAGGACAGCTGATGATTTTCAATGCTTCCGACCTAGGTAGAATTCTAAATCTACCTTCCACCGGTACCGACCTTAACGCCATAGTACCAATCGACCGATCGGTACTTCGAAAAATACTTCTCTGCACCAACTGCTACCAACTTCCGTGGCACATGAGGAATCTCCAACCTCAAGCTCAGCTACTTGCCCAGATTCTTTTCCACAACCTCTATCCCAAGCATCCCCGCCAGGGATTAGTTCCTCGAAAAATCTCTCTTCTTATCTACGCAATCCTTTCTTCTCTTTCGATAAATTGGTCATCCATTATTTTCGACCTCTTTATTCGTTATCAGAAATTTGAGCCTCTTCTTTTTGGGTGTTTTATAACTCCCATTTTCAACTACTTCCAAGTACCACTTCACAACGAAGTCATCCTCCGACCCTCTCACGTCCTCGATGCTACCACCTTCAATCTAAGGTCCCTGCACATGCCCGGCTCTGATGAAGCAGATCCAATATCCTCCTTCAATTACTTTTCTGCTATGATGGATATCGAGCAAACTCAAGATCGAATCCTTCGTAATCAAGCCCTGTTGCAGCAGACTCGCAAGCAGAATCGTGCCAACCGGACGCCTTCACCTTCTCCACCTTCGAGATAGACGCATTTTTAGTCTGTAATAACTTTTAAATTACTTTTTGGTCTGTAATAACTTTTTTACTCTGATCCCTCCTTTTTGTCCATGACAAAGGGGGAGAAAACCTGTCTCCATTATTGGAGAAACATTCTTTCTTTAAACATTATTTCACATTTTTATCATATTATTATTTCTATGCATAATGTCTTTTTGACAGGGGGAGCATATTTTGTCATCATCAAAAAGGGGGAGAATGTTGAGAAATTCGGTTTTGATGTCACATAATATGATACACTGTCTCATTTGATTTTATATGATATGATAATATGTTCTCTTGAAATAATGTTATATTATGACTGAATATGTTTTGCCATAAATCTAACGAGTATTTGATGCAAGGATATCTCACCCAATAAGGATGGAGACTTCCTGTTCAAGTACAACTATGGTGCAATCATACTCCTTGAAGAAAAAGCTTGATGAGCCATGCTTTCCTAAAAGTTCAAATAAAGAGATCGGCTACCTCAAGATGAAGATTTTTTTTCTTCTTTAGAGTCATATGTAACAGAACCTTCAGGAACTTTCATATTGCATATTACATACTCATTCATAAACACTATATCATAAAAGTATACGATAGTTTCAAAAAGCTTCTTTTTTGAAAACCAATAAGTGTACCTTCTTACAACCTTTTATGAAAAAGATATTTTGTCATATAATAATTGTACCTTCTCACAACCTTTTATGAAAAAGACATTTTGTCATTGTACCTTACAAGACAACATGAAAAAGGAATGTAGGAAGAAGACAAAAACATAAAATCGACTACATAAGAAAAATAAATTAAAATTTTTAAGGACTCTAGTTACCTTTTTCTCATAACCATAGAATGTCGACTTACTTAAAGTCATCATTCTCTCTACAAAGCATTAAATGCCTTCTGTAACAAATCCCTTCTAAATATCCTTCCCAAAGAATGTCGACCTTCTTTTTGGTCCTCATTCTCTCTGGAGACTTTGAAATACACTACATAAAGAATACACTTGACATGACTATGTACAAATAAATATCTCAAAGCACTCATAGTACTTACACTCATTTAAAGTAAAGAAGTACTAGTGTACCTCAAATCATTAATTAGAATAAAGACAAAACTACAACCCAACGTTCAAATGTACTATTGTAAGAAATAGACTTTTTACATAAAATATGTATTACCTAAAACACTACAACGACTAGTGTACCCTCTATTTTACTCTCTTGGAAAAAGGCATTCTTGATCTTCTCTAAAAGATATTTTTGAAATGACATAACATTTCACATTTCAAAAAGTTACAATTCCAAAATGTAACGACTACTTTTTCTAAGCTATATAAACACACACACATAAACTATTCAGACAAGAGGAATGAAATAGACGTGTGAGCTTACAAAGAGAAAAATATTCTATTCGTGATTTGAAAAGAGAGCCTTGAAAAAGAAAGAGAAAAAGAAAAAGAAAGAAAAGAGAAAAAGTCAAGTCCAGCTCTTTGACAAAGAGTATCCTCTGAGTGACAAACAAAACATTCTTAGAATCCTTCATTCGTGCATTCATATCATTCTGAAGGTTCTATAGGAAGTATTGTAACTCTGTTTATTCACTGTATTCCTTCTTTGTTTAAAGAAGTAGACCTCTGTGAAAGAGGGTGTTGCCCTTCTCTGTTGAGAGAAGAAGACCTCTTGGGAAGAGGGTGTGCCCCTTCTCTGTTGAGAGAAGAAGACCTCTTGGGAAGAGGGTGTTGTACTATTTATCCGGTAACTCGGATGTTATAGTGGAATCTCAAGTGGTTTGCTTGGGGACTGGATGTAGGTCTGGATATTGACCGAACCAGTATAACTTCTGTGTTTTATGTGTTGTGCCTTATTGCTTAATTATTTTATTTTATCGATCATTATCAAATTTCACTATTCACCCCCCCTCTAGTGGAATTTCAGTCTTCATCCGGTCGAATTTAATGCCTTTTCTTTTGCTTTGACATTATCTAAGTCTTTATTCTTCATATGTCAGCTTCATTTCCATGCAAACCTTAGGAGCCTAGATCTTGTCCTAAGCTGACATCATTGCATATAGGATTTAAGTATGGTTTGATAGGACCATATTGAGGAGATTATTCCATGCTCACATTAGACTTAGGTCTGAAATACAACTCTCCTCAATTTTAGGGATTGAATGCAAAACAATGTATGCAAGTGTATGCTTCTCTTCATTTTAATCTATCTCTTTAGGACTTGCATTAGAGCCATCTGATTTCTTGCATGTTGCACATATTTTGAAAACCTCCTTAACTATGTTGTCCCGGTCTTCACGTTGCTGGGCTGTCTCACTGAACCATAGTTTGGGAGAGAGCCTCACAACTGGACCACTTATTTGGGTTTGCGCCCCCCTACCACGTACCTAAGGGCCATAGTCTGAGGTATATCGGTAGGTGCTCAAGGATGTTGGGAAGCCATTACCTTAGAACCGGAGGAATATTTCTATGCCACGTACTTCGACCGACAGCTTGAGTATATCGGCGTATCTTGATTGGAATCAGATGATCTGAACCCTAGAGTTAGGATTAAGGTCCTGTGAACACCCCAAATTTTTCAAAATGTTGTAAATATCCCCTTTTTTTTTTCCCCATCTTTGGGTAATTGAGTCGGTTTAAATCTAAATTCCATTTTCGTTTCTCAAATTTTGTTGAAATTAAACTCATTTTACATACCTGACTCAATTTCGGATCCGGATCTACATCAAAATCCAAATCTGAGCTTCATTATCCGATTTTAAATCAAACTCTCAAAATTATCAAAAATGACTTTTGAAAAGCTCAGACAGTTCGTCCGGTATCCGTTTGGATCCATTGTGTTGTATTTCTCAATTCAAGTGTTAAAACTCGAACATTTTCTTAAAACATGGGTCCAAAACCCATTCTTCTGAAGAAATTTCCCCAAAATGGTCCGAAATTCTCAGAAAAATACTTTTGTAAATATTTCTCAGAAAAATACAAAAAGTTAGTGTCTAATCTTTGTTTTCTCGTAAAGTCCTAGATTTTCATTTCAAAAATACAAAAAAATAAAAATATTGAGAAAAGAACGAAAAATTTCAAAAATAAATGAAGGAAATTGCGAAAAAATGGTTTTTAAAAACCCATTTTAGAAAAAAAACATTTTTAAAGAAGCCCTTTTGTGGAAAAAAGCTCATTTTCGATGTTAAGATTCGAGTTAGGGTTTTGAAAACCCTAACTCTCGCCCTTTCTCTCATCGCCCAGCCGCCTTGCTCGATGGCTTTCGCTCCTCCAAACCATTCCATCTTCCGCCAATCGTCGGATCAGCCTCCCTCTTCTTCAGCCACCCTCGATCGCCATGGCCTGGGGCCTCCTCCGTTCATCTTCAACGGCCTCGCAGGCCTCCTTCCCCACCAAGCCACCCCCATGTGCGTTCCTCTATCTCTACCCTCCGATCTCCTTCTGTTTGGAGGGACGAGCAACCATCTGCCCTCCATCGCCAACGATTTTCCCCTTTACAATCTTTACCTTTCGATGGATGGCTCCAGACCATCCGCCCTCCATCTGCAACGGAAAACCCTCACTCGAAGTTTCTTTCGCGCCTATAAAAGAAGGCACTAGAAGAAGGGGAGGGGATCGATCGTCATCAGGGTTTATCCACCTCCATCTGGAAGAATAATTTTCCCCTTTTCTCGTTTCTCTGTCTCCCCATCACCGTTCTCTGAGTTTTCTTTTTGATCAACCAAAGGAAGTCTGCTCCAAGACTACGGTAGAACCCTTTTTCTCTTAGTCACTCCTCTTACTTGATCGGAGGAAAGGAATCCTGCCCCGAGGCAGTACAAGGAAGGAACCCTTCTCTCACCGTCCCTCGTATCCACGGTAAGGGCCATTTTATTTAATTCTCTCTACTGTTTTTCTTTCATCAGAGCACTCGCATAGCGTTGATCTACTGTTTTTCTTTCATCCGAGCACTCACATAGTGTTGATCTTGCCTACGGCAAGCGTCGACCTATGTATACTGTGCAAAATTAACAGGAATGGTTGTATCCTAACATCTTGATATCCGGCTTGCATTGTCATTCCCCGTTTATTTTGGTCTTAACTCACTTCGAATTTGGGGTTCGTTTTTTTTTTTTTCCTTTCTTCTTTCATTTTCATTTAGTTTAACTCCTGTTTTATTATCATATTTTGATCCATGTTTTAGCTTTCTGCTTTGATTCATATTTATAGTTCTGTCTGATTCTAGTTTCAATTCACGCTCCACTTCCCATTTAAGAGTTGCCCCATCCCCTGTTAACATCTTGGTTCGATTCACAGTTTCTTTTTCTGTTGTGTTTCTCTTATTTTGATTTATCCTGGGCATCGATTTTGTTCTGATTTGCATGAATATGGGTCTCTACTCTGATGATATCGAAGTGTATTGACTCAGTTTTCCTTTTTTTTTTAATCATTTGATGGCATATCAATCAAGTTGCAGCAATTAAATGATCACGACTTACTGGCATTTAACTGATATCCAGCGAGGACCCTTGCTAAACTCTTGCAGATCTTCGTTAAATTCGGTGTGGCCTACATTCTGGGATTTGTCATATTAACCAACTTCATTACGATTGTGTGGGAGCCATAGTTCTCGAGAACTTTTTTTTTTACTTATTGGATTGTCTTGCATTCCCATTCAGACCATTGGCTCTGGCTAATCTGCTCCATGTATGGGTTGTAATATTATGATAAGCATATTCATTAGATTCTCTTGTTCAAATGGACGATTGCGTTCAGTCATTAGAGTCTGTCAACAATCTGAACCTGAATCTGTGGTCTCAATCAGCAGTGTAAACTCAAATGACACGGTAGTGTCTGCGGCGTGATCTATCTACAGATGAGTTCACTCGGGTATATCCTCTTTGGGATGCCTAGCAGAGTCTTCTAAATGTAAGACCCGATTGCTCAGTAGAATTCATCCCCGGTCAAGTTAGTCACTGCGTCTAATTCGATGCCAGACCATCATCTGCATTTTTTTTTTAGCTCTGTCATGTTCCACGCATACAGGCATTAGATCTGTTAGCCATAACAGTTTCTTTCATTTTTTTATTGTTTGGCTTTCGCTAGTACCATTTTTTTTTATAACTTCCCATTTCATCAGCACCAAATGTGTGAATTCTGTTCATAGGTCTTCGGTTCAGCCTTTACTTGCATTACGCTTTATCACAATATTTAATTTCAGGTCCTTCCAGCAATATAGGTATATTCATAAATCATGTTTATATGTCATCCCCATTTTGTTCATTCAAACGTTTTTTTGAATTCGGTATCATAGTTACACCAGTTATATCAGCTCAATGTTCCTCTAAACATGCCTCTTTCGAGAATGTCTCTTCTAATGCTGAACATCCATGTATTTTAAGATTGTTTTTCATAAATGCATCTTAGCTAAAAGAGCTATTCCAAGGGTAGATTCATCTATACTGGAACCTAAGGCTCTCATTCCTCTATCTGAAAGCATCATCAGAAGATGAACTACCAAAAGGGCATCTTAAACCAATGGAGCCCAAATTGAGTGGTATATTTGTCTCTTGGTTCGCTTAAGGTAAGTACCAGAAAATTCCAACAGAATAGGCTAAGTCTGAAAATCATGGTGACAGCGCCGATAATGAGATATTGGCTCCTTCTAAAAAAAAAAATGAGCAAAGAGGACAAATGTCGATTAACCTCATGGCTGGTACACTTGTCTGCGTAAACCTTCTCTTATCACATTTTATTTTATTTTATTTTTACTCCTTTCCCTCTCACTCATTGTCATACTTTAATGCAGATATTCTCTGCTAGCTTCTGTAATCTCGTCAGGTATGTTTGCGCTCTTATCATTAACATTTTTTTTTATTATTATTATTATCATGTGCTTAATCTACCATGTCTGTAGCATTATATTGGTTAAACAAGATCACTGTTGTAAAATTCAGGAAGGAGATTGGTGTTAGAGATAACATATTTCACTCGTTTTTTTTTTTCCTTTAGTTCAAGAATGGTGTTTATACACACGTAGGCTAGCTGGGATCACCAAACCCTTGTAGACCATATCAGGATTATCTTTTCCTTCTCCTTTATATCAAATGTTCTCAATTTGCCTTTCTCACTGACCATCTTGCTTTCACAAGAGATTATTTGATAGAAATCATTTGTCCAAAGTGATCCCTTCCACAATAGGGCTCACGTAAACATTTGTAGTCCTGTGAGTATCCATAATATCCCTTCCCGTTGGTTACTTATATGTTAATAAAAGCATCGTTGCACTGAACTTCATCTCATGATATGCGGTAGTCCCGGCCCACAGCACCACTGTGGCCTTTTTACTGTTATAGTAGTTCAGCAAAAACTACTATAACTGTCTTTTTCTTCGCAGTGGTTCACACAGAACCACTGTGGCCTTTTACTGTTATAGTAGTTCAGCAAAAACTACTATAACTGTCTTTTTCTTCACAGTGGTTCACACAGAACCACTGTGGCCTTTTTACTGTTATAGTAGTTCAGCAAAAACTACTATAACTGTCTTTTTCTTCACAGTGGTTCACACAGAACCACTGTGGTCTTTTACTGTTATAGTAGTTCAGCAAAAACTACTATAACTGTCCTTTTCTTCACAGTGGTTCACACATAACCACTGTGGCCTTTTACTGTTATAGTAGTTCAGCAAAAACTACTATAACTGTCTTTTTCTTCACAGTGGTTCACACAGAACCACTGTGGCCTTTCACTGTTATAGTAGTTTAGCAAAAACTACTATAACCGTCTTTTTCTTCACAGTGGTTCGCACAGAACCACTGTGGCCCTTTTACTGTTATAGTAGTTCAGCAAAAACTACTATAACTGTCCTCCTTTTTACAGTGGTTCACACAGAACCACTATGGTCTTCCATTGTTATAGTAATTCATCAAAAACTACTATAGTTGTAATCAACATTTCTTCTTCTAATCTCACAAGGGGCAACTCGGGTCTTCCATCATGAGTTGCTATGGCTTTTGCGTTTCACGATGGTTCACCTCGGACCATCCGGACCCTTGCCTTCACTCATTGCATGTAGATGTTCATTTGACTACAACATTGTCTGAATATATATATTTATATACATATATATGTATGCGTCTATATATATACATATATATATGTGTATTTTCTAACCAATGTAGGGTAGGTACTTTTCCATTCAGCATAAACATAGCACCTTGCGTTAGGATTCATACAAATTACATACAACTTCGCTATCAACAAAGCATCTTCTCCTACATTGTGCTAACTCATTCCTTTGTAGGGAAGTCATGGGAGACTTGTGTCACCTTCTTAGATTAGGGATGTTATTTCCCCAAGATTCAAGGATTATAACAAATTAGACCATAATGAGAATTTTACATTTCCAACCTTAGATTAGAATGAATGAGCATTGTAAAATACCATGAATTACTTGTTTTCATGCCTTTTGTCTTTATTTCTCAAAATCTCACATTGGTGAAACACGAATGGCACGTGCACCCCTTCGTAAGAGGTAAATCAATCCTAAGTTGATGATCCACATCAATGGCCATAGTCAGGGTGTGGACAAAACTTAGAATTTTTATCTTTTACGAAGTAACACTGAATCCACACTGGATCCATTTTCAAAATTCATCATATTTCTTTAAATATTTTCTCCTTTTATCAGAATTTAACTTAAAATTAATTCAAAATATATACCAATGGCCATAGTCAGGGTATATTGAGAGTTAATTTCATTTTAAATCCTATAAAAGCACCAAATGTGTTTCATTCTCCACCTGAATTTAAATATAGATTATTATATAATACATTCAATGACCATAGTCAAGGATGTATTATATCTTTGAATGTATTATATCTTCAATCTTCTTTTAATTCATTTAAAGAATGGAATAGCTTTTCAAAATCTAAATTCAAAAATTTAAACTCATTCATCATTTAGGATAGAACTGCATCATATTTTCAAAATTACTTTTTCAAAACTCCAAGTGATGTAAATATCTTCTTCAGTCAATCTTCAATTCTATTCATCTTTTTTAATTCTATTTTCCATCTCAAAGTCCAATTTAACTTCGAGATTTCAATTTCATTTCATATTCAAAATTTCCAATTCAAAATCAAAGTTCAATTTTACTTTGAAAATTTCAAATTCATTTTCAAAAGCTCCAATCAAACTCAAAAGTTCAAATTTAACTTTGAGATGCTTGATTCATTTCAAGCTTCAAATCCAAGGTCTAAATTGACTTTGGGATTCATCTGTATATTCAAAATTCAATTTCTAAAAATTCCTTTTCCCAAATTCAAATCAGACTTAGAAATTCTTGATTCCTCTTCTGAATTTAACTCCAAATCCATTTTAAGATCCAAAATTCAACACTCATATTGGATCTCAGACTCCAGATTCAATTTACTTATAGGATCCAGAATTAATTTCACTTTGGATCTTAGACTTCAGGTCCAAGTTTCCATTCTAGGATCTAGAATATAATTCTACATTGGATCTCAGACTTCAGATCCAAATCCATCTTAGGATCCAGAATCCAATTCCACTTTGGATCTTAGACTTCAGATCCAAAATCCATCTTAGGATCCAGAATCCAGTTTCACTTTTGGATCTCAGACTTCAGATCCAGTTCCATTTTTAGGATCCAGAATTCAATCACATGTTGGATCTTAGACTTCTGATCCAAATCCATCTTAGGATCCAGAACCCAATTTTATCTCGGATCTCAGATCTCAGATCTTAAATCCATCTTTAGATCCAATTTCATTCCCAATTCTAATCCAAATTCCATTTTTCAGATCTCATCTGAACTCCCTAAATCCATTTCCATTCTTAAATACCATTTGATTATCTCAGATCCATTCCAAACTTAAAAATCCAAATTCAATTCCATCTCAAGTATTCATTTCCTTTTCTAAATTCAAAATCCAAAATTCAAAGTCGATTTTGACTTTGAAACTTCATTTCCTTTCATTTCAAAACTTCAAGTCATTCTTTCTCATTTATTTTTCCAAATCCTGATTTACTTCAAAACTTAGAACTTCTCTGATCTATCTCAAGTTCTAAAATTTCTTCACTCTATTATCAAGATCATCTCAGAACACTTAGAAATTTTCAAAACATCTTTTCAAAAGAAGCATACATTCTTGCATTGCACAAGCATGATTCTTTGTGCATTTAGAGTTAGAATAAATTCTTAGACTATATTTAGGCAAAGCAAAAGGCATAGATTCGATCCTTGGTTCGATTACCCCTGGTAAAGGCGCCAGGAACGGTCGAACCTCGTACCGACGAGCGAATCCCGTCTCTCCATTTTCCCGCAATATTTTCAAAAACGGAGGCGAGTTAGATTTCTAAATGTTTTCAAATTAAGGTCAAGTGAGACCGCGCAAAATAGTTCCTCTTCTCTCTTTCTTTCTCTTCTTTTCTCTTCTCTCTTCCTTTTCCGTCTTTTATTTCTCTCCCTTCAAAAAGGAGGAAAATAGAGACTGGACAAGAAAAAGAGAAGGAAGAGAGAGAGAATATTACGAGAGAAAATTTTTTTGCGATGATCACAGTTTTGGCGACCGTGATGGGACCCGTCTTCGTCCGGTTGGATCTATGCCTTTGCTTTGCTTTTATATGATCTAAGTCTTTATTCTAACTTATGTCAGCTACATTTTCATGCAAACCTTAGGAAGCCTAGATTTTGT